>NC_069071.1:71034545-72284545 GCF_025698485.1 Gossypium arboreum
AAATATGGAAATTTTGCAATTTAGTCCAAAACTTTTTCTTTCCCCGTTCGAGGTCGGGTTCAGCGCCTTTCTTGATCTATAATAGCACATTTAGCTCATTTAATACTCATACTATTTATTTCAATCCAAAAATCACATTGTAGAAAAATTACATTTTGCCCCTAACTTTTACAAAATTACAATTTTGCCCCTAGGCTCGGAATTTAATTTCAGCCCTTATTCTTATGTTTTATGATATGCTGAACATTTTCTCTTCTACAACAACATCAAATTCCACTCTATCATATAGTTATGAACATTAGGTATTTTACCGATTATCTTGCTTTTACTCGTTTTCACTTAAAACCGAGTAGCACAAATTATTTAACACAATTTAAAACCTCATATTCTATCATAAAACATCAAAATACACAAATTTCACCTATGGGTATTTTTCCAAATATGAACCCTAGGTTAAATTATTACTAGCATAAGCTTAATCGAGCTTAGGATTCCAAAAACGTAAAGAACATTAAAAGCGGGCTTAGAATCACTTACTATGGAGCTTGAAAGTTGAAGAATCCCTAGCTATGGAGAGAGTGAAGTTTGGCAGCAACTAAATGGGGAAGATGACTATTTTGTGTTATTTTTCCCATTTTATTTCATTTAATATCAAAATGACCAAAATACCCTTACTACTAAACTTTCCAAAAATTCCTTCCATGTCCTAAATTTGTCCATGAACTTAAAATTGGTAGAACTTCTATTTAAGACCTCCTAATAAATATTTCAAAACAATTTCATACTAAAAATTTCTAGTATGCAAATTTTGCAACTTATTCGATTTAGTCCCTACTTTCAATTTAAACACTTTAGGCATAGAATTTCATCACGAAATTTTCACACAATCCTGCAATCATATCATAAACCCCAAAATATTTATAAAACAATTATTTCTATCTCAGATTTGTGGTCACGAAACCACTATTCCGATTAGGCCCTAATTCGGGTTGTCACAAGGAGAGTACTAACTAATGTGTTGAGTTTGATTCATGATCTCTGTACATATGTGACTTTAATGTCTAATTTAAATATGTGGGCTAAGTACCTTGAATTCCTCTTTCGATGCTCAAATGATTAAATCAATTTATTTGTTAAATTAAGCTCAAGGGCAAAGGGGAGCTAAATCCGATAAAGGGAAGGAAAAAGTGGTCGAATAGCCATCGGAATCATTCGACAACATCCGAGGTAAGTTCTTGAGTAATAGAGCTTAAATTATGATTTGATTAGATCATGTCTCAAGTAAATCGAAATCATGCTCTTTGTGTGTGGATATTGAACCGAAATGTGCAAGAGTGATAAGTGTATTGTATTTGAGTTTTGCTAATGAAAATGAAATACTGAATGTGTCATGATTTAGTGTTAAATGTGCATGTTTATTGAATGGTGTCCGGGCTAAGTCCGAAGGCTTTTGTGCTAAGTGACTAAATCCGGGTCAATTCGAAGGCATTTGTGCGAGTTACCAAAACGGGTTAAGTCCGAAGGCATTTGTGCGAGTTACCAAAACCGGGTTAAGTCAGAAGGCATTTGTACGAGTTACCAAAACCGGGTTAAGTCCAGAAGGCATTCGTGCGAGTTACTAAATCGGGCTAATTCCGAAGGCAATTATGCGAATCACTATAACGGGCAATGTCCCAAGACAATCGGCGAGTCGCTATATCCGGTTAAATTCGAAGGTACATGATTCGAAATGAACGATCTTGCTGTAAAAATCGATTAATACGCTTGAAAAATTCCAGCAATGAGGTATGTTCGTATGTGCATTGGAATAGTTGAGTTCCTTGAATAATATTCGCTCGGTTGAGTAATGAGCTTCGGTATTTGGCTAAGATGATCCCTTATGTATGAACATAGGGGTTGCAATGTAAAGTAGAAATGATTTGAAAGTATGTATATACGGAATTATCCGTTTAGTTATATGAATGCTATACCTCTGTTGCGTAAATTCTTCGCTCAAAACTTACTAAGCATAAATTGCTTACTCGTTTCTTTGTTTCTTTGTTTTATAGATTTTGGCTCGTCACCATCGGACTCGGGATTTTGGAAGTCGAAGTCTCCCACACTATCAAAGCCCCTTTTTGGTACAATTTTGGTTGAGCTTTGAAATGGCATGTATAGGACTACCCTTTGTTGTTTTTCAAGTACTTTTTGTGATGTATGTGTGTACGGCCATGAGAAAATGGCTCGTAGAAGTGGAGTATGGCATTAGACCATTTGTGTTTATGTATATATGTATGGTTTCATGATGTGGCTATGGACTGGAAATGGAAGTGTTGGGCAAATGATCAGCCATTGGAATGGCTAAATATGATTATATGTGGACCTATGTATGACAAAACTCTAGTTGGTCCATGGAAACCACGAAATAGGTAAAGTTTACCTTGAAAACAGATGCTGACAGCAGCAGTGGTGTGTATTTGAAAAATCACTAAAATTTGTAGGAATGGAATTAAATGGGAAATAAATTATGTAAATGAACCTTGATGAATCTACTTTCATATGGAAGAAACGAAACGGTCATATGAGTTATATGTTAAGAGATATTAAAGTTCTCGTGGAACAGGGCCAGAACAGTTTCTGGATTCCCTGTTCCGAATTTAGAAATTCATTGTAAATTAACCAGATATAATTAGGAGTCATGCCATATATGTATAGATTCCTCCTTGAGTCTAGTTTCTATAAAAACAAACGGCATCAGTATTGAAGCCCTGTACAGGGAGATATCCAATTCGTAATGCGTGAAGGTCAGTGTAGTCAAACCCTGGATTAGGGGAGACTTTAACTAATAAACTGTACTAATTGGCCCGACCAAAAATTCTATAAAAAAATATGTTGATGGACATATGAGTCTAGTTTCAGAAAAAAATTACGAAACTGATTTTCAAGCTTTGAAACTCAAGATATGATTTTTTAAGGCAACAGTGATGCAGTAACCAGCTTGTCTGGAAAATATTTTTTTTATGGACTGTGAAAATAATTAAGTCTGTGTGCACCTTGTGTTCGACTCCGGTAACGGACTTGGGTACGGGGTGTTACAATTTTATTGGTATCAGAGCTACGGTTTAGTCGATTCTAGGACTACCGTAATGCGTTTGGGTCTAGCTATACATGCCATTTTATGTGATTATTTGATAGTGTGGTGATTTCTGACAATTGCAAATGTGTTTATTTATAGTAATGGATCCCGATCCCGACCGAGTGGTAGCTGATGATCTTGAGAGTGTAGCGCCTGCTCCTGCACAAGGGACAGCGCCGGCGGACTCTCAACCTAATGCTAGTAATCCAAATGATGAAGTTAGACAAGCTTTCTATAGCGTGATGAATGATTGGTTCAACTAATACATTCGAACTAATACGGCTGTTCCACAACCTCCATTCCCAACAAACATAGCCCCCGCACCTACAATGCCTCCGGTAACTGACCAAATAAGGCCAAATAAGCCCCTAGTTGACAAAATCCAAAAACATGGGGCTACTGAATTTAAAGCTACGGATAGCGACGATGCCGAGCAAGCTGAATTTTGGTTGGACAACACTATCCGGGCATTTTCGATGAGCTATCTTGTACACCCGATGAATGCCTAAAGTGTACTATCTCCTTGCTACGCGATTACGCCTACTATTGGTGGAGTACTCGACTTACATTGTGCCCGAGAGCAAGTAACTTGGGAGTTTTTCCAAAGCGAGTTTGGAAAAAGTATATCGAGAGATTTGTTGATAAAAAGCGGAAGGAATTTCTTGAGCTTAAGCAAGGTTCTATGTCGATTCATCGATTCTGACGAAAATTTGTTAGACTTAGTAGATACGCTCGGGAATGTATTTCGTCCGAGGCTATCATGTGTAAACGCTTCGAGGATGGGCTGAATGAAGATATAAAATGTTCGTTGGCATTCTTGAAATACGAGAGTTTGTAGTACTTGTCGGCGAGCTTGTAAAGTCAAGAGCTTAGAAAAGAAAAACAAAAAGTGGATGTGGGAACGGAGAGTTTAGTAAAATATCCTCGGAAAGTCTCTCCAACAGCATCGAAGAAATTTCGTGATGATGTGGGCGGTCTAGAGGCACCGGGCCTTTTAGGCGAGATCGTGATCGACTTCGTGGGTACACGAGGCACTTCGATCGCCAGTGTTGGGAATGAGCGTCGAGCGAGCAGTGTCGACATTGTGACAAATGGCATTCGGAAGTTGTAGATTCCATGACCGCTCTGTTACAAGTGCGGATCGGTTGACCACTTCATTAAAGATTGCCCGAGGTTGCACGAGCAGAATGTAAATCAGAGTGGGAAACCGGGCGCTATCACTGCTCGAGGTAGACCATCTAGAAATATGGGCAATGCTAGTGGTGGTCAGAGAGGATCTAGAGATGCTACGACCAAATCCGAGGCTCGCGCTCCTGCTAGGGCTTATGCAATCTGGCGCTGCGAGGATGCTTCCTCGCCGGATGTTATTACTGAGTACTTTCACTCTCTTTGATACTAATGTGATTGCTTTAATTGACCTGGTTCTACTCACTCTTATATATGTGAAACCTTAGCATCCAAGAAGACTTTACCTATTGAGTCTCTTGAGTTAAGTAATTCGGTGTCAAATCCCTTGGGTCATTACGTCTTTGGTCGACAAAGTGTGTAAGAAATGTCCCTAGTAATTGAGGTTCTGTTTTCCGCGGACTTGATGCTTTTGCCGTTCGATGAATTTGATGTTATTCTTGGGTTGGATTGGTTGACCGTGCATGATGCGGTTGTGAATTGCAAAAGCAAGACTATTGATTTGAGGTGCGCAAATAACGAGATGATCCGAGTTGAGTCTACGGACTTAAAGGGTTGCCATTTGTAATATCATCAATGTTGGCCCGAAATATGTAAGAAAGGGTGCGAAGCATACCTTGCATATGTACTTGATGATAAGGAGTTAGAAATAAAACCGAATCTCTGCGGTGGTTTGTGAATACCGGATGTTTTTCCCGAAGAATTACTGGGTTTGCCACCTATTCGGCAGATAGAGTTTGGTATTGAGCTTGTACCGGGGACTACGCTAATTTCGATAGCTCCGTATCGTATGGCACCAACCGAGTTAAAGGAGTTGAAAGCTCAGTTGCAAGAATTGACGGATAGAGGTTTCGCCGACCAAGTTTCACACCTTGGGTGCACCGGTATTGTTTGTGAAAAGAAGGACGGAACCATGAGGTTGTGCATTGACTATCGTCAGCTGAATAAAGTGACGATAAATAATAAATATCCATTACCGCGTATTGATGATTTGTTTGATCAACTAAAGGGAGCCTCGGTGTTTTCAAAGATAGATTTGAGATCGGGTTATTATCGATTCATGGATTCGAGATTCGGATGTACCCAAACCGCTTTGAGCGAGGTACGGTCACTATGAGTTCTTAGTGATGCCGTTCAGCTCACTAATGCCCTGCGATATTTATAGATTTGATGAATCGGATCTTGAGACGATTTGGACCGGTTCGTAGTTGTGTTCATTGATGACGTCTTGGTCTATTCAAGAGATGAGACCGAACATCTTGAACACCGAGATTAGTGTTGCAAATTTTACGGGATAAGTAGTTATATGCTAAGTTCAAACAAGTGTGAGTTCGGTTAAGAGAGGTTAGCTTCTTGGGTCATGTGGTATCGCATCGGTATTCGAGTCGACCGAGCAAAATTTCAGCCATACTTAGCTGGAAGCCTCAGAAATATTCTTGAGGTTCGAGCTTTTGGGACTTAGGTTACTACCGACGGTTTGTAAAAGGATTCTCGATGATAGCCACACCCATGACGAAGCTACTTCAAAAGATGTTAAGTTGAATGGACGGAAAAATGTCGAAAAGTTTTGATCAGCGAAAACTTATTTGTGGAAGCTCAATTTTAGTGCAACTGAATCGGGCAAAGAGTTTGTCATCTATAGTGACGCCTCCCTACTTGGGTTAGGTTGCGTATTGATGCAAGAGGGTCGAGTTGTGGCCTATCGTCGAGACAATTAAAGCCACATGAGAAGAATTATCCGACCCATGATCTCGAATTAGGCGCCATCGTATTCGCCTTGAAAATATGGCGACATTACTTATTTGGTGAGAAGTGCCATGTATTTTGGATCACAAAAGTCTCAAATATTTGATGACTCAAAGAGACTTGAATCTCGACAAAGCGTTGGCTTAAGTTGTTGAAAGATTATGAGCTGGTCATTGATTATCACCGGGAAAGGCTAATGTGGTTATGACGCCTTAAGCCGAAAATCACTGCTCACTTTATGAAGCGATGAATGTACACTTGTGCGTTTCTACCCGACAATGTGTTAGTAGTGAATTAAAAGCCAAACCATTATTGATTCATCAAATTCGTGAAGCTCGAGAAAGTCGATGATGAATTGGTTGCAAAATGAAATGAGTGTGTTAGAACAAGGAATCGGAGTTTCAAATTGATGATGATGATTGTTTGAGGTTGAAGTCGTTTGTGTGTTCCAAGGAATTGTAACTCATTTCGATGATTTCGAGCGAAGCCCATTGTAGCCGAATGTCAATTCACTCGGGAGTCTGAAGATGTACAACGATTTGAAACGTCGGTTTTGGTGGCATGGTATGAAACGAGACATCTCCAACTTTGTTTGAGATGTTTAATATGTCAACAAGTGAAAGCGGAACATCAAGTGCCTTGAGGATTACTTCAGCCGATCAAGATACCCGAGTGGAAATGGGATCAAGTCACAATGGACTTTGTGTCCGGACTGCCATTGTCCGCAAGTAAGAAAGATACGATTTGGGTTGTTGTTGATAGACTGACTAAGTCGGCTCACTTTAACCCGTGCGTCTGATTTTTCATTGGATAAACTCATTTGAATTGTCGTTTCTCAGTTGTGAGATTACACGGGTACCGATTTACATTGTGTCGGATAGAGATCCGAGATTCACCTCGCGATTTTGAAGAAATTGCAAGAAGCTTTGGGTACCAAGCTACATTTTAGCACCGCTTTTCATCCACAAACCGATGGTCAATCCGAGCGGATAATTCAAATACTTGAGGATATGTTGAGATGTTGCATCCTCGAGTTCAGTGGTTCATGGGAACGGTATTTACCTTTGATTGAATTCGCTTACAACAATAGTTTTCAATCAAGTATTAAGATGGCACCTTACGAGGCTTTGTACGGTCGTAAATGCTGTACACCATTGTTTTGGACCGAGCTCGGTGAAAGTAAAATTTTCAGAGTGGACTTGATTAAAGATACTGAACAGAAAGTAAAAGTAATCTGTGAAAGTCTAAAGACAGCCGCAGATTGTCGAAATCGACGCGGATTTGAAGCGAAAAGACATTGAGTATCGTGGGAGATAAAGTGTTTCTTAAAGTTTCGCCTTGGAAAAAGATACTCGATTTGGTCAGTAAAGGCAAATTGAGTCCGAGGTTCATCGGGCCATATGAAGTCTCCGAACGAGTTGGTCCAGTTGCATATCGATTGATTTTGCCTCCTGAACTTGAGAAGATTCATGACTTCTTTCATGTTTCGATGCTTCGACGCTATAGATCTGATCCATCGCACATAATTAGTCCATCAGAGGTTGAAATTCAAGCCGATATGAGTTATGAAGAAGAACCGATTCGTATCCTAGCTCGTGTAGTGAAAGAGTTGCGAAACAAAAGGGTTCTGTTAGTAAAAGTGTTATGGCTCAAACACGGGATGGAAGAAGCTACTTGGGAACCCGAGAACTTTATGAAAGAGCGATATCCAAACCTATTTACCGGTAATATTTTCGGGGACGAAAATTTCTTAAGTGGGGGAGAGTTGTGACAGCCCAAAATTGACCCTAGTCGGGAAGTGGTTTTGGGACCGCTAAACCGAGTCACCGAAATGTTTCAGCGTAAAATTTATTGTCTATAATATGTATTTATGAATGTGTGAAAATTTCAAGCTTCGATTTAGTCGATTGCATGTGAATTCATTATTAGGACTTGTGTGACACTTTTGAAATGTGATAGGCTAATCTATAAGGACCTAATAGTGCATGTAATCAAAAGGAGGACTTGCATGTCAAATTTCCCCTAATAGCTAGTGGCCGGCCATGACAAGGGATTATGGGCAAAAACATGTCATAAAACATGTTGTGACAATGGTGTATGTAAGAAAAAAATAAAACAATGAGCATGGGAATTGAATAATGAAAGGGAAGAAAAAAAAAAGAGAATGGTGAGTGTTCCCCCCCCCCCTTGCCGTGAGTTGAAGAAAAGAGAAAAAAAAAATTTGTTCATCCTTTTCATTCTCTCTTGGCCGAAAATTCTAAGGAAGAAGGAGGGAGATTTTGCTTCATGTTTGGTTTGGAAGAGGATTAGGAAGAGGTTTGGCCATACTTGTATCAAGATTAAGGTATGTTTGATGTTGTGCCATGAGATTCATGCATGTTTTTGGTTGCTAACTTGATGTTCTTATTAGCCATGGTTCAAATCCTTGCTATGTCATGGGATGGTATTCGGCCAAGGTGGATTTTGTGTTAATGCCATTGCCTGTTAAATATGAAGCTTGCTAATGATACATGTGATGGTGGATTGATGGCTCTTGGACTTTCTTTTTAGCATTTTTGAGTGAGACATTAAGTTCTTTGTTTAACCATGACCAAAATCGAAATGGTATGGTGTTGTGATGTATTCGGCCATGGTACATCCATAAGTATAATTTATGCTTATTGCATGGTAGGTAAGATTTGTGTTTTGGATTTATGTTCATGTTTAGTTATAATCAACTTTGAGATTCAGCTCTAGCATATATATATATATATATATATATATATATGTTTGCACATGATGTATTGGTACGACATATATACTATCTCAAGGTATATATTTACATATGATGATGTTTGATTATGAAGTAAATGATTGATGCGTATTGAGTTACAATATGGAATGCGTTAGTGAGTAAAATGTATGCCGCTTATGTGTGGTATTAAGTGTATAATTGGCCTCAACATGGACATGCATATTCGCCACATGAGGGGATTGGTGTGCATGCATTCGGTTAGAGGCAAGCATATTGATGCCTATTCTTGGCTTAGAAAATTCGCTAAGGAGAGTACTAACTAATGTGTTGAGTTTGATTCATGATATCCGTACATATGTGACTTTAATGTCTAATGAAAATATGTGGGCTAAGTACCTTGAATTCCTCTTTCGATGCTCAAATGATTAAATCAATTTATTTGTTAAATTAAGCTCAAGAGCAAAGGGGAGCTAAATCCGATAAAGAGAAGGAAAAAGTGGTTGAATAGCCATCAGAATCATTCGACAACATCCGAGGTAAGTTCTTTAGTAATAGAGCTTAAATTATGATTTGATTAGATCATGTCTCAAGTAAATCGAAATCATGCTCTTTGTGTGTGGATATTGAACCGAAATGTGCAAGAGTGATAAGTGTATTGTATTTGAGTTTTGCTAATGAAAATGAAATCTGAATGTGTCATGATTTAGTGTTAAATGTGCATGTTTATTCAAATGGTGTCGGGCTAAGTCCGAAGGCTTTTGTGCTAAGTGACTAAATCCGGGTCAATTCGAAGGCATTTGTGCGAGTTACGAAACGGGTTAAGTCCGAAGGCATTTGTGCGAGTTACCAAAACCGGGTTAAGTCCAGAAGGCATTCGCAAGTTACTAAATCGGGCTAATTCTCAAGGCAATTGTGCGAATCACTATAACCGCAATGTCCGAAGACAATCGGCGAGTCGCTATATCCGGTTAAATTCAAGGTACATGATTTGAAATGAACGATCTTGCTGTAAAAATCCCGTTAATATGCTTGAAAAATTCCAGCAATGAGGTATGTTCGTATGTGCATTGGAATAGTTGAGTTCCTTGAATAATATTCGCTCGGTTGAGTAATGAGCTTAGGTATTTGGCTAAGATGATCCTCATGTATGAACATAGGGGTTGGAATGTAAAGTAGAAATGATTTGAAAGTATGTATATACGGAATTATCCGTTTAGTTATATGAATGCTAGACCTCTGTTGTGCTTAAATTCTTCGCTCAAAACTTACTAAGCATAAATTCCTTACTCCGTTTCTTTGTTTCTTTGTTTTATAGATTTTGGCTCGTCAGCTATCGGACTCGGGATTTTTGGAAGTCGAAGTCTCCCACACTATCAAACCCCCCTTTTTGGTACAATTTTGGTTGAGCTTTGAAATGGCATGTATAGGACTACCCTTTGTTGTTTTTCAAGTACTTTTTGTGATGTATGTGTGTACGGCCATGCGAAAATGGCTCGTAGAAGTGGAGTATGGCATTAGACCATTTGTGTTTATGTATATATGTATGGTTTCATGATGTGGCTATGGACTGGAAATGGAAGTGTTGGGCAAATGGTCAGCCATTGGAATGGCTAAATATGATTATATGTGGACCTATGTATGACAAAACTCTAGTTGGTCCATGGAAACCACGAAATAGGTAAAGTTTACCTTGAAAACAGATGCTGACAGCAGCAGTAGTGTGGATTTGAAAAATCTCTAAAATTTGTAGGAATGGAATTAAATGGGGAATAAATTATGTAAATGAACCTTGATGAATCTACTTTCATATGGAAGAAACGAAACGGTCATATGAGTTATATGTTAAGAGATATTAAAGTTCTCGTGGAACAGGGCCAGAACGGTTTCTGGATTCCCTGTTCCGACTTTGGAAATTCATTGTAAATTAACCAGAGATAATTAGGAGTCATTCCATGTATGTATAGATTCCTCCTTGAGTCTAGTTTCTATAGAAACAAACAGCATCAGTATTGAATCCCTGTACAAGGAGATATCCAATTCGTAATGCGTGAAGGTCAGTGTAGTCGAACCCTGGATTAGGGGAGACTTTAACTAATAAACTGTACTAATTGGCCCGACCAAAAATTCTAGAAAAAATATGTTGATGGACATATGAGTCTAGTTTCAGGGAAAAATTACAAAACTGATTTTCGAGCTTTGAAACTCAAGATATGATTTTTAAGGCGAAAGTGATGCATTAACCAGCTTGTCTGGAAATTTTTTTTTTATGGACTGTGAAAATAATTAAGTTAAGTCTGTGTGCACCTTGTGTTCGACTCCGGTAACGGACTCGGGTACGGGGTGTTACAGCAACCCTGATATAAAATCCATAGTAATCCTATCCCATTTCCATTCAGGAACCATAATAGGCTGAAGAAATCCCGAAGGTACATGGTGTTCAGCTTTCACTTGTTGACAAACTAAGCACTTTGATACAAACTCGGAAATATCTCTTTTCATTCCACTCCACCAGTACATTTTCTTTAAGTCATTATACATCTTCGATCGCCGGATGAACCGCCAAACAACTATTATGTGCTTCATGCAAAATCTTTTGAATCAACTCATCATTTTTTGGTACACAAATCTGATTTTTAAACATCAAACAACCATCAGAACCAATTCAAATCGATCCCATATCGACTTCACCTTTGTTTTCTTTTGGCTAGCAAATCTTGATCATTTTTTTGAGCTTCAGAAATCTCTTGTAAAAACATCGGTCTTGCTCTTAACTCTGCTAGAATCGAACCGTCATCTGAAATTTTCAACTGAAGGTTCATAACTCTCAAAGCAAACAACAACTTTCTGCTTAAAGCATCGGCAACCACATTCGTTTTTCCCGGATGATAATCAATAACAAGCTCGTAATCTTTCAATAACTCTAACCATCTTCGTTGTCTCAAATTCAAGTCTTTTTGTGACATCAAGTATTTAAGACTTTTGTGATCGGTATATACTCGGCCCTTTTCACCATACAAATAATGTCGCCAAATCTTCAAAGCAAACACCACTGCATCCAATTCCAAATCGTGAGTAGGATAATTCCTCTCATGATGTTTTAACTGCCTCGAAGCATAAGCCACCACTTTTCCTTCTTGCATGAGTACACACCCCAAACCATTTAGAGAAGCATCACTATACACCACAAATTCTTTACCTGATTTGGGTTGTATCAACACTGGTGCTTCAGTTAATAACTTTTTCAATTCTTCGAAACTCTGTTGACATTCTTCCGTCCATTCAAATTTAACATCCTTTCGGAGTAGTCTAGTCATAGGAGCAGCAATTATAGAAAATTCATTTACTGAACCGCCGATAATACCCAGCTAGCCCCAAGAAACTCCTAACTTCGGTTACATTTTCGGTGGTTTCCAATCAACAATGGCTGAAATTTTACTAGGATCAACCCGTATACCATCACCGAAACAATATGACCCAAAAATCCAACTTCCCGGAGCCAAAACTCACTTTTACTAAACTTAGCATACAGCTGCTTATCTCTCAAAGTTTGCAAAACTATCCTCAAATGCTCAGCATCCTCTGTCTCATCTTTTGAACAAATTAAAATATCATCTAATAACACCACAACAAATCTGTCCAAGTATGGCCGAAATATGCGATTCATTAAATCCATAAACACAGCAGGAGCATTTGTCAACCCGAATGGCATAACTAAAAATTCATAATGACCGTACCTTGTTCTAAAAGCGCTTTTAGGCACATCGACTCTTTTACTCGTGGTGATAATACCCGGATCTCAAGTCAATCTTTGAAAACCATGTCGCTCCTTTTAGTGATCAAACAAATCATCAATTCTCGGCAATGGATACTTGTTTTTGATTGTCACCTTGTTTAACCGCCGATAATCAACACATAATCTCATAGAACCATCCTTCTTTTTCACAAATAACACGGAGCACCCCAAGGTGAAAACTTGGTCTCACAAAGCCTTTATCATCAACTCTTGCAAGCTGCGACTTTAATTCTTTCAACTCTGTTGGTGCCATTCTATATGGAGCAATCGAGATCGAGTGTTATTCGGTATCAAATCTATACCAAATTCTACTTCCCGACAGAGGCAAACCCGCAATTCTTCCGAAATCGTCGCAAATTCACACACAACCAAGACCGATTCAACTTTCTTTTCAACTTCTTTTGTATTAATTACATACGCCAAATAAGCTTCATAACCCTTTCTCAAATATCTACGAGCCGACATCAAAGAAATCATACTAAATATTGCCTCGATTTGTGCGGTTCAACCCGCAAGATTTCACCACTTTCACATTTTAATTCTATAACCTTTTCTTTGCAATTTACTATAGCATCATGCAATGTCAACTAATCCATACCCAAAATAACATCAAATTCATCAAACGGCAACAACATCAAGTCGGTAGGAAAGTAATGACCGAATCATTAAAGGGCATTTCTTGCATACTTTATCAACTATCATGCATTTGCCTAACGGGTTCGACACTCTAATCATAAATTACGTGTTCTCAACGGTATATTCATACTAGACACCAGTTTCATGCATACATATGAATGAGTAGAACCGGATCAATCAAAGCAATAACATTAGTATCATAAAGAGAAAATGTACCGTAATCACATCGGGTAAGGAAGCATCTTCACGCTTTAATAGCATAGGTTCTAGCGAGCTCTTCCTTGAGATCTAACTGCTGCATCTCGGCTACATTCTTATCGCTTGTTTCACTTCCACTTTTCTCGATACCTTCCCTCGAGTCGCACCACTAGATTTTACATTCAAATTTTTCTTTCTCACTCTCTCTAGGCGTCTCTAATAAAATGATCTGGAGAACCACATCGAAAACATTCATTTACTCGGACGGACCAAAATGATTTCTACCACACCACCGGCACTTTCGGGTTTAACAAATCTCGTATTTCCCACACTAGCCATGATAGTCCGAGATTTAGGACCCACATTTCGCTTCTTAAAATTTCCATATGATTGCCCAGTGAAACTTGGGAACAAGGATTCATATTTCTTGACTTTCGGTTTCTTGTGAGGGTGCATTACTCATTGGTCTTTTCTTCCAATTTCGTGTTTGATTCTACCTTTTCTTTTCCTTCAAGAATTCTTGACCTTGCAAGCTTCGACGACAAGTACCACCATTTCTTTTAGTTCAAGGATCCCAACAAATACCTTAATGTCTTCGTTAAGCCCGTCTTCAAATCGTCGGCACATCTTGGCTTCAGAGGAACATATTCCTGGCATACTTACTTAATCGAACAAACTCTCTTTCATATTCGAGGCTGTCATATTACCTTGCTTCACTCAAGAAACTCTTTACATTTCGATCAATAAATCTTTCACTAATATATTTCTTCCAAACTCTTCTTGAAAGAATTCCTGTGTTACCCTCTCTTTCGGTACCACTTGAAATCAAAGTCTTCCACCAATTATAGGCTAAATCTCTCAACAAAGATGTAACACATTTCAAACATTCTTGGTGTACAAGATAATTCATCAAATACCGGATAGAATTTTCAAGCCGTAACTCGCTTTCTCTGCATCATCATCAATATTTGCTTTAAATTCTTCAGCCCTTATTTACTGAATTCTATCAACGGGGTTCTGTGAAATTTTATCATATCCACTCCTTGAGGCATTGGAGGCATAGGTTGAGGAATTGGGGAGGTGGGGAGGTCATACATTTGGGTTCGTCTGAGCGAACTCGATGTACCATGCACTCATCATTTGGAGAAAGGCTTCCGATCCCTTTCTCCTCCTCCACGACCAACAAGATGGGAGGTGGGTTTTCGATCCACACTGCCCCTTCAGCCGGGAGTGGCGCATTACTCTCTACTTCATCTGCCACAATTTGGATCGGGATCCATTTACTATATAAAATTCATTTAAAAGGTCAAGTCGTCACACTATCACAATTCATACATATGGCATGTATAGCAAAATCCGTACATACAACACGTAGTCCGAGAACCGACTAAACCTGGCTCGATACCACCAAATGTAACGCCCCCTTGAGACCATCACCGAGTCGAGCTTGAGGGTTACCGAACATAATTTATCAATTTAAGAACTTCAAATCATTTGTTTCTACATTCACAGCTTTCTAGCTACTCGCGTCACAGTTACAAGAAAAATCATATCTCGAGTTATGAAACTCGAAATCAAGATCCGTAAATTTTCCCTAAATATATACTCATATATCTATTTATTGATTTTTTTTTCTAGAATTTTTGGTTGGGCCAATTAGTACAGTTTATTAGTTAAATTCTCCCATGTTTTAGGGTTCGACTGCTCTCACATATGTGTATTACGAATCAAATATCTCTCTATACAGAATTTAAATGACTACAAGGTTTGTTTTTATTAAAACTATACTCAATAAGGAATCTGTACATATAAAGAACAACTTCTAATTGTTTTTTTTAAATTTATTATGAATTTTTAAAGTCAGAACAGGGGATCCAGAAATCACTCTGGCCCTGTTTCACAAAAGTTCAAATATCTCATAAAATATAATTTATATGCCTGTTTTGTTCAATCCACATGAAAATAGACTCATTAAGCTTAAATTTCATAACTTACTAATTATTTAGTTCCATTTATACTATTTTTAGTGATTTTTCAAATTCATGTCATTGCTGCAGCAATATTCTATTTTAAGGCAAGTTTCATCTTTCCATGAATTTTTATGAACTAGATAACCTATTAAACTTCCATATTATCAAACATGATCTAAATTAGCCATCACCATGACTTATCAATATCAAACATTTTCTCAACCAAACATGGCCATATCATAAAATTATTTACACAAAATAGGTATATTGCTATACATGCCATACTTAAGTAGTTGTACAAGCCATTTACCAAGATAAAAGTCCTTTGGATAGTGTGATCAAACTTTCGACCTGTCCCGATTCCTGAGCCGGCTTGTTCAAAACTACAGTGAATGAAAAGGAAGGAGTAAGCATAAATGCTTAGTAAGTTCATATGTAAATAACAAGTAACATAACAATACAAATATACCAAACAACTTTAGCATGGTATCACCAAAACATATATCACATTTCTAAACATCATTCATCATCTTACCACCTTATCGTTGTTGTATCTATTTTCAACCCGAGGGTTAAGAATGTAACACCCCGAGCCCGAGACCGTTGCCGGTGTCGGACACGAGGGGTTAACAAGCCAAAACCACTTATGGCACCGACCAATTTGACATTCCAGGCAAGTGGAAAAGCTGCGTCATTGTCGCCTTAAAAAGCATATCTCGAGTTTCACAACTCGGAAACTGATTCCGTAAATTTTACCTGAATTTAGACTCAAATATCCATCCATGGATTTATTTCTAGATTTTTGGTCGGGCCAATTGGTACAGTTTATTAGTTAAAGTCGCCCATGTTACAGGGGTCGACTACACTGACCTTCGCGCGTTACAACTTGAATATCTCTCTGTACAGGGTTTCAATACTGATACCGTTTGTTTCAAATGAAACTAGACTAAAAAAGGAATCTGCACATATAAGGCATGACTTCTAATTCATTCTGGATAATTTATGGAAAATTTTCAAAGCCGCGACAGGGGACCCAGAAATAGTTCCGGTCCTGTCTCACGAGAACTTTAATATCTCTCGATATACTGATCATATGATCGTTTCGTTACTTTCATATGAAAATAGACTCGTCAAGGTTCGATCACATAATTTTTTCACTATTTAACACCATTCCTACAAAGTTTGGTGATTTTTCACATCCACGTCACTGCAGCTGGCAGCCTCTGTTTTTAAGGTAGGCTTTACCTATATTGTAGTTCCCATGGACCAACTATAGTCTAGTCATACTTAGGTCCACATGTGATCATATTTAGCCATTCCAATGGCTGATCATGTGACCAACTCTCTCATTCCAAACCATAATCACATCATGAAACCAAATATAATTACAAACCACATATGGTCAAATTCCATACTCCACTTTTACGAACTATTTTCGCATGGCCGCATGCAGATATACATCACAAGTACTTAAAACAACCGAGGGTGGTCCTATACATGCCATATCCGAACTCAACTAAAGGAGTACCAAAAGGGCTTTGATAGTGTGGTTGACTTCAACTTCTATGATCCCGAATCCGATCGCTAACGAGCAAAATCTATAACAGAGAAACAAAGAAACGGAGTAAGCAATTTATGCTTAGTAAGTTTGAGCCATAATATACACACAACCAAAGCATAGCATTCAAGTAGCTAAACAATAATTCATATGCACAATTTCTCAAAGACATGCTTACTTCACAATCCCAACTCTTATTTTCATACACAAACAACGGCTTGGTTAAGGCCGATAGCTCGTTTATCATTGGAGCGAACATTCAACGCACTTACTCATAGTGTGCAAAGCACACACAAAACATACCTTGTTGGGAATTTCACAAGTGCATTAAGCGAAAATTTTCCAGCAGACTTATAAATTTCGAATCACATACCTTGAGTTTATCCGGATATAGCTATTCGTTCAAAACACCTTCGGGACATAGCCTGGTTATTGTAACCCGCACAAATGCCTTGGGACTTAACCGGATATCACAACTCTTCACAATTGCCTTGGGCTTAGCCCGGATATCATAGCTTCGCGACAATTGCCTTGGGCTTAGCCGGATATCACTCGAACATTCATGCACATCTTTGTTTCATTTTCACAACAAAACTTTTATGCACAATTCACTTAACAAAAATATCATTTCGGCTCAATGGCCATATACAAAGGCGAAATTTCGATTGCTTATTACTTCATTCAATCGAATCAAAATCTAAGTTTCAATACTCGAAAACTTACCTCGGATGTTGTCAAAGCGATTCGATGGCTATTCGACTACTTTTTCCTTCCCTTTATCGGATTTGGTCCCCTTTGCTCTTGAGCTTAATTTAACAAATAATTTGATTCAATCATTTGAGTATCGAAAAGAAGAACACAAGGCACTTAGCCCACATATATTCACTAGACATTAAAGTCACATAAGTACGAATTCATGAATCGACTTAACACACAAAGCCTTCAACATGCTTACTCATGGCGAACAACACAACCTCTTAGGCACTCATTCATGGCCGATTATGCATGTTGATGTTGAGGCCAATTACATGTTTAACACCACACATGAATGGCACACATTTTACTAGCTAATGCTTTACATATTGTAGCTCAATACTTATAATATAGCATCAAGCACTCATATGGCCGATTATACTTAGTCATACTTGCACCAAATCAACAATAAATTCCAAGATTTTCACATCATATGTGTACTAGGCGAATGTACTTGCAATTTCACAACCATTCTTCAACATTTTCTTCTTTAAGCAAACATATTTATCACTTACTTCATAACCAAAACATCATGTGCAAACATATACACATATAGGTGCATGGCGAATCTCAAGGTGTTCATAACCATCTAAAACACAAATTTTTACCATTCAAGTAACAAGCATAAATCATGCTCATGAATGCACCATGGCGAATACATCACAACCATACCCTTTCAACTTCGGTCATGGTTAAACAAAGATTTCAATGCCCTACTCAAGAATACTAAAAGAAATTTCAAGAGTAGTCAATCCATCATTACATGCATCATCAACAAGCTTCACATTTAGCATGCAATGGCTTTAACACAATATCAACCTTGGCCAAATACCATTTTCATGGCATAACAAGGATTTGAACCATGGCTAACATGCACATCAAGTTAGCAACCAAAACAAGCATGAACTTCATGACACAACCTCAAACATACCTTAATCTTGATACAAGTATAGCCAAATCTCCTTCTTGTTCTCTTCCAAACCAAGCATGAAGCAAAACTCCTATCTCCTCCCTTAGTATTTTCGGCCAAAAGGAAAGAACAAGGATGAACAATTTTTTCTTGTTCTTCTTTCACTTGCACGGCAATGGGGGAAATGCCACACTCACACACATTTTTTATTTCTCATCCAACATCATTAATTTTTTATCATTTAATACATCATGCATTAACAAAACATGTTTCAACATGTTTTCTTTGCCCATAAACCATGTCATGGCCGCCACTATGCCATCTTTGGGGAATTTGACATGCAAATCCTTAATTTTGCATGCATTTTCAACTAGTCATCACACATTTCCCCATCATACTTTCAAAGTTTACTACTAGGTCCTTTCTAGTGAAATTCACCTTTATAACACTAAATCGAACCATAAAAAATGTCACACATGAATACACACATATTATAGGCATCAAAATAAATTTTAAATTATTTTTACGCCTCGATTTTGTGGTCTCAAAACCACATTCGACTAGGGTCAATTTTGGGTGTCACAACTCTCCCCACTTAAGAAATTTTCGTCCCAGAAAATCTTACCGTAAATAGGGTTGGGTATCGCTCTTTCATAGAGTTCTCGGTGTCCCAAGTAGCTTCTTCTATCCCGTGTTTGAGCCATAACACTTTCACTAGCGGAACCCGCTTGTTTCGCAACTCTTTCACTTCACGTGATAGGATACGAACCGGTTCTTTCTCATAACACATATTGGCTTGAATTTCAACCTCCGATGGACTAACCATGTGCGATGGATCAGATCTATAGCGTCGAAGCATCGAAACATGAAAGACATCGTAAATCTTTTCGAGTTCAGGGGGCAATATCAAACGAGACGCAACTGAACCGACTCGCTCGGATATCTTATATGGCCCAATGAACCTCGGGCTCAACTTGCCCTTACGGCCGAATCTGAGTATCTTTTTCCAAGGCGAAACCTTGAGAAACACTTTATCTCCCCGATGCTCGATGTCTTTACGCCTGGACCAGCGTCATTTACTCGACGATCGGAGGCTATCTTCGACTTTCACGGATTACTTTCACTTTACTCAAAGCATCTCTAATCAAATCCACCCGAAAATTTTGCTTTCACCGAGCTCGGTCCAAAACAATGGTGTACGGCATTTACGACCGTACAAAGCCTCGTAGGGTGCCATCTTAATACTTGATTGAAAACTATTGTTGTAGCGAATTCAATCAAAGGCAAACACATTCCCATGAACCATCGAACTCGAGGATGCAACATCTTAACATATCCTTAAGTATCTGAATTATCGCCGGATTGACCATCGGTTTGGGGGTGAAAGGCGGTCTGAAATGCAACTTGGTACCCAAAGCTTCTTGCAACTTCTTCCAAAATCGCGAGGTAAATCTCGGATCTCTATCAAACACGATGGAAGTAGGCACCCGTGTAATCTCAACAACCGAGAAAGCGTCAGTTCGGCTAGTTTGTCCATTGAAAAACCCGACGCACGGGGACAAAGTGAGCCGACTTAGTCAATCTATCTACAACGACCCAAATCGCATCCTTCTTACTTGCGACAATGGCGGTCACAATAGACTTTGTATCCCACTTCCACTCGGGTATCGTGATCGGTGAAGTAATCTCGAAGGCACTTGATGTTCGCTTTCACTTGTTGACATATTAAACATCTCGAAACAAAGTTGGAGATGTCTCGTTTCATACCATGCCACCAAAACCGAGCGTTTCAAATCGTTGTACATCTTCATTACCCCGGGTGGTTCGCCATTCGGCTACAATGGGCTTCGTTCGGTATTATCGAAATAAGTTCAATTCTTTGGAACACACAGACGACTCTGAACCTCAAACAATCGTCATCATCGATTTGAAACTCGAGTCCTTGTTCGAACACACTCGGCCCGTTTTGCGACCAACTCGTCATCGACTTTTTGAGCTTCACGAATTTGATGTATCAATAATGGTTTGGCTTTCACTTGACTCTTGACACATTGTCGGATCGAGCGGACAAGTGCACATTCATCGCTTCGAAAGCGAATAATGATTTCGACTTAAGGCATCCTCAACCACATTCGCCTCTCCGGTGATAGTCAATGACCAGCTCATAATCCTTTAACATTTCGAGCCAACGTCTTTGTCACAGATTTAAGTCTCTTTGAGTCATCAAATATTTGAGACTTTTATGATCCGAATACACATGGCACTTCTCACCAAATAAGTAATGTCGCCATATCTTTAAGGCGAATCGATGGCGACCAATTCGAGACCATGGGTCGGATAATTTTTCTCATGTGGCTTTAATTGCCTCGACGCATAGGTCACAACTCGACCTTCTTGTATCAATACGCAACCTAACCCAAGTAGGGAGGCGTCACTATAGATGACAAACTCTTTGCGATTCGGGTTGCACTAGAATTGGGGCTTTAGTCAAATAAGTCTTGATTGATCGAAACTTTTCGACATCTCTCCGTCCATTCGAACTTAACATCCTTTTGGAGTAAGCCGTCATCGGCGTGGTTATCATTGAGAAACCTTATACAAATCGTCGGTGATAACAAGCAAGCCCCAAAAAGCTCCGAACCTCAAGTAATATTTCTGGAGGCTTCCAATTAAGTATGGCTGAAATTTTGTTCGGTCGACTCGAATACCCGATGAGATATCACATGCCCCAAGAAGCTAACCTCTCTTAACGAACTCACACTTCTTTGAACTTAGCATATAATTGCTTATCCCGTAGAATTTGCAGCACTAACCTCGGATGTTCAAACATGTTCGGTCTCATTTCTTGAATAGACCAAGATGTCATCAATGAACACGACTACAAACCGATCCAAGTATGGTCTGAAGATCCGATTCATTAAATCCATAAATACCATAGGGGAATTAGTAAGCCCGAATGGCATCACTAGGAACTCGTAGTGACCATATCTCATTCTGAAGGCAATCTTGGGTACATCCGAATCTCGAATTCGCAATTGATAATAGCCCGATCTCAAATCTATTTTCGAGAACACTGAGGCTCCCTTCAGTTGATCGAACAAGTCATCGATCTGTGATAGCGGTATTTGTTCTTTATCGTTGCTTTATTAAGTCGACGATAGTCGATGCTGAGCCTCATGGTTCCATCCTTCTTTTTCACAAACAACACTGGCGCACCCCAAGGTGAAAAACTCGGGTGAGCAAAACCTCTATCCACCAATTCTTGCAACTGAGCTTTCAACTCCTTTAATTCCGTTGGTGCCATACGATACAGAGCTATCGAAATTGGAATAGTACCAGGTACCAATTCGATGCCAAACTCTATTTCTCGAACAGGTGGTAAACCCGGCAATTCTTGTGGAAAACATCCGGGTATTCACAAACCACTAGCATGATTCGGGTTTCTTTTCTAACTCCTTGTCATCTAGAACATACGCAAGGTATGCTTCACACCCCTTTCTTACGTATTTCGAGCCAACATTGCGATATATTACGGTGGCAATCCCTTTAAGTCCGTAGACTCAACCCGAATTAACTCGTTATTCGTGCACCTCGAGATCAATAGTCTTGCTTTTGCAATTTACAACCGCATCGTGCATGGTCAACCAATCCAAACCAAGAATAACGTCGAATTAGTCGAATGGCAAAAGCATCAAGTCCATTGAAAAACAAGAACCTCAAAATACTAGGGGACTTTTCTTACACACTTTGTTGACGAGCACGTAATGACCCAAGGGTTTGACACCCGTATTACAAACTCATGAGACTCAATGGGCAAAGTCTTCTTTGGATGCTAAGGTTTCGCATATATAAGAATGAGTAGAACCGGGGTCAATCAAAGCAATCACATTAGTATCGAAAAGAGTGAGGATCCGGTAATAACATCCGGTGAGCAAAGCATCCTCGCGTGCGTATGGCATAAGTCCTAGCGGAGCATAAGCCTCGAGATCGATGGTGGCATCTCTAGATCCTCTCGACCACCACTAGCATTGCTCGTGTTTCTAGACGGCCTACCTCGAGTTGTGGTAGCACCGGGTTCCCACTTTGATTTACGTTTTGTCCGGATAAGCTCGGGCAATCCTTAATGAAATGATCGGTGATCCGCACTTGTAACAGGGTGGTCACGGAATCTACAACTCCTGAATGCCATTTGCCACAATATTGGCACTCCATTCATCTCGACGAACATTGCCAACATGGCGATCGAAGTGACTCAGCGTACCCATAGGGGTCGATCGCGGTCTCGTCTAGAAAAGCCCGAAATGTCTCTAGACCGGCCTAAGCCATCTCTAAATTTCTTTGATGGTGTGGGAAGGGCTTCCCAAGACCTCTTCTGAAACTCCCTTGCTCCCACTTCACTTTTCTTTTCTCCATCTTGAGCTCCTCGGCTTTGCACGCTCGCTCGACAAGAGCCACAAACTCTCGGATTTCCAAAATGCCAACATACGACTTTATATCATCGTTCAGTCCATCTTGAGCGTTTACATCACGACTTCGAAGAAATGCACTTATGCTGCGTCTGGCTAAGCCTCGCAAATTTTTGTTCGTAATCGGTAATCGACATGGAACCTTGCTTAAGATCAAGGAATTCCTTTCATTTTTGGTCCATAAATCTCTGACTGATATACTTCTTTCGGAACTCGGTTAGAAAGAACTCCCAAGTTACTTGCTCTCTAGGCACAACAGAAGTCAGAGTACTCCACCAATAGTAGGCGGAATCGCGTAGCAAGGAGATAGTACACTTTAAGCATTCATCGGGTGTGCAAGATAGCTCATCGAGCACCGGATAGTGTTGTCCATCAAAATTCAGCTTGCTCGGCATCGTCATCATCCGTAGCTTTAAATTCAGTGGCCCCATGTTTTGAATCCTCAGGTCGGGGCTTACTTGACTTACTTGGTCGATTCACGGAGGTATTGTAGGTCTTGAGGTTGCATTAGTCGGGAATGGAGGTTGTGGAACAGTAGTGTTAGTTCGAATGTATTGGTTAAACCAATCATTCATCACACTATAAAAGGCTTGCTTAGCCTCATCATTCGGATTCTTGGCAATAGGTTGAGAGTCCTTGGCGCTGTCCCTTGCGGGAGCAGCGCCACACTCTCCACATCATCAGCTATTGCTCGGTTGGGATCGGGATCCATTGCTATACACAAACACAAAGTCAAATGGTCAGAAATCACCACACTATCAATTCATCACTTAATGACATGTATAGCTAGACCCCAAACATATCACGGTAGTCCTAGAATCGACTAAACCGTAGCTCTGATACCAATAAAATTGTAAAACCTCGAACCCGAGACCGTTGCCGGTGTCGGACACGAGGGGTTAACAAGCCAAAACCACTTATGGCACCGACCAATTTGACATTCCCAGGCAAGCTGGAAAACTGCGTCGCTGTCGCCTTAAAAAGCATATCTCGAGTTTCACAACTCGGAAACTGATTCCGTAAATTTTACCCGAATTTAGACTCATATATCCATCCATGGATTTATTTCTAGAATTTTTGGTTGGGCCAATTGGTACAGTTTATTAGTTAAAGTCGCCCATGTTACAGGGGTCAACTACACTGACCTTCGCACGTTACAACTTGAATATCTCTCTGTACAGGGTTTCAATACTGATGCTGTTTGTTTCAAATGAAACTAGACTCAAAAAGTAATCTGTACATATAAGGAATGACTTCTAATTCATTCTGGATAATTTATGGAAAATTTTAAAATCCGCGATAGGGGACCCAGAAACCGTTCCGGCTCTGTCTCACGAGAACTTTAATATCTCTCGGTATACTGATCATATGATCGTTTCGTTACTTTCATATGAAAATAGACTCGTCAAGGTTCGATCACATAATTTTTTCACTATTTAACACCATTCCTACAAATTTTGGTGATTTTTCACATCCACGTCACTGCAGCTGGCAGCCTCTGTTTTTAAGGTAGGCTTTACCTATATTGTAGTTCCCATGGACCAACTATAGTCTAGTCATACTTAGGTCCACATGTGATCATATTTAGCCATTCCAATGGCTGATCATGTGACCAACTCTCTCATTCCAAACCATAATCACATCATGAAACCAAATATAATTACAAACCACATATGGTCAAATTCCATACTCCACTTTTACGAACCATTTTCGCATGGCCGTACACATATACATCACAAGTACTTAAAACAACCGAGGGTGGTCCTATACATGCCATATCCGAACTCAACTAAAGGAGTACCAAAAGGGCTTTGATAGTGTGGTTGACTTCAACTTCTATGATCCCGAATCCGATCGCTAACGAGCAAAATCTATAATGAGAGAAACAAAGAAGCGGAGTAAGCAATTTATGCTTAGTAAGTTTGAGCCATAATATACACACAACCAAAGCATAGCATTCAAGTAGCTAAACAATAATTCATATGCACAATTTCTCAAAGGCATGCTTACTTCACAATCCCAACTCTTATTTTCATACACAAACAACGGCTTAGTTAAGGCCAATAGCTCGTTTATCATTGGAGCGAATATTCAACGACTTACTCATAGTGTGCAAAGCACACACAAAACATACCTTGTTGGGAATTTCACAAGTGCATTAACTGAAAATTTTCCAGCAGCTTATAAATTTGAATCACATACCTTGGAGTTTATCCGGATATAGCTACTCGTTCAAAACACCTTGGGACATAGCCGGTTATGGTAACCCGCACAAATGCCTTGGGACTTAACCGGATATCACAACTTCGCACAATTGCCTTGGGCTTAGCCGGATATCATAGCTTCGCACAATTGCCTTCCGGCTTAGCCCGGATATCTGGTCGCACAATTGCCTTCGGCTTAGCCGGATATCACTCGAACATTCATGCACATCTTTGTTTCATTTTCACAACAAAACTTTTATGCACAATTCACTTAACAAAAATATCATTTCGGCTCAATGGCCATATACAAAGGCGAAATTTCGATTGCTTATTACTTCATTCAATCGTATCAAAATCTAAGTTTCGATACTCCAAAACTTACCTCGGATGTTGTCGAGCGATTCCGATGGCTATTCGACTACTTTTTCCTTCCCTTTATCGGATTTGGTCCCCCTTTGCTCTTGAGCTTAATTTAACAAATAATTTGATTCAATCATTTGAGTATCGAAAAGAAGAACACAAGGCACTTAGCCCACATATATTCACTAGACATTAAAGTCACATAAGTACGAATTCATGAATCGACTTAACACACAAAGCCTTCAACATGCTTACTCATGGCGAACAACACAACCTCTTAGGCACTCATTCATGGCCGACTATGCATGTTGATGTTGAGGCCAATTACATGTTTAACACCACACATGAATGGCACACATTTTACTAGCTAATGCTTTACATATTGTAGCTCAATACTTATAATATAGCATCAAGCACTCATATGGCCGATTATACTTAGTCATACTTGCACCAAATCAACAATAAATTCCAAGATTTTCACATCATATGTGTACTAGGCCGAATGTACTTGCAATTTCACAACCATTCTTCAACATTTTCTTCTTTAAGCAAACATATTTATCACTTACTTCATAACCAAAACATCATGTGCAAACATATACACATATAGGTGCATGGCGAATCTCAAGGTGTTCATAACCATCTAAAACACAAATTTTTACCATTCAAGTAACAAGCATAAATCATGCACATGAATGCACCATGGCGAATACATCACAACCATACCCTTTCAACTTCGGTCATGGTTAAACAAAGATTTCAATGCCCTACTCAAGAATACTAAAAAGAAATTTCAAGAGTAGTCAATCCATCATTACATGCATCATCAACAAGCTTCACATTTAGCATGCAATGGCTTTAACACAATATCAACCTTGGCCAAATACCATTTTCATGGCATAACAAGGATTTGAACCATGGCTAACATGCACATCAAGTTAGCAACCAAAACAAGCATGAACTTCATGACACAACCTCAAACATACCTTAATCTTGATACAAGTATAGCCAAATCTCCTTCTTGTTCTCTTCCAAACCAAGCATGAAGCAAAACTCCTATCTCCTCCCTTAGTATTTTCGGCCAAAAGGAAAGAACAAGGATGAACAATTTTTTCTTGTTCTTCTTTCACTTGCACGGCAATGGGGGAATGCCACACTCACACACATTTTTTATTTCTCATCCAACATCATTAATTTTTTATCATTTAATACATCATGCATTAACAAAACATGTTTCAACATGTTTTCTTTGCCCATAAACCATGTCATGGCCGCCACTATGCCATCTTTGGGGAATTTGACATGCAAATCCCTTAATTTTGCATGCATTTTCAACTAGTCATCACACATTTCCCCATCATACTTTCAAAGTTTACTACTAGGTCCTTTCTAGTGAAATTCACCTTTATAACACTAAATCGAACCATCAAAAATGTCACACATGAATACACACATATTATAGGCATCAAAATAAATTTTAAATTATTTTTACGCCTCGGTTTTGTGGTCCCGAAACCACATTCCGACTAGGGTCAATTTTGGGCTGTCACAAAGAACATACCTGTCCAAAGTGTCCATTTCACAACACTTACCAAAACGTCACTTGCATCTTAAGTGTTCTTCCATTTCACTAGAAATTTCACCCGTTGAACACATCGGAATACAACTCGGATACAGATAATTTGCACATAAGTGCCTCATATGTAATCAAGAAATCATGTAACCCGCCCCTAAGTGAACTCGGACTCAACTCAACGAGCTCGGGCGTTCGCATCCATAAGTGAACTCGGACTCAACTCAACGAGTTCGGAAGCCTAGTTACATCTCACGAACTCGGACTCAACTCAACGAGTTCGGACATTCGCATCCATAGGTGAACTCGGACTCAACTCAACGAGTTCGGATGCTCAACCATCCTAGTGACATGTCACTTGTATCCTAATCTGTTCCTAAGGTTCAAACGGGCTTTTTCCCTCGATCTCATATTTGTTGTCTTCCATGGAATATCGGAACCGATACTTGGCAGCAATTCATATTTATCAAGTAGTAAACATAATTTGCATATTACTCAACATTAACCACAAAGCATAATATTTCACGATTAAAAATCAGCGTACCATATAATAAACATCAATAACTTAAAAATAACAATTATGCTACATTATTTACACATGAACTTACCTTGGTACCAAAATATAAAGATTTTGCAATTTAGTCCACAATCTTTTCTTTTCCTCGATCGCGACTTGTATCTCGTTTCTCTTGATCTATAATGCCAAATTAATCTTATTTAATACATACATTCATCAAAACAGCATTTAATACGAACTTTGGAAAAATTACACTTTTGCCCCTAAACTTTTGCATAATTACACTTTTGCCCCTAAACTTTTGCATAATTACACTTTTGCCCCTAGGCTCTGGAATTAAACTTTATTCCTTATTCTCATGTTTTATAACATGCTGATCACTTTTCCCTTCTATGGCAACATCAAATTCTCTCTCTAACATATACTTGTGACTATTAGGTATTTTTGCCGATTAAGCCCTTTTACTCGTTTTCACTCAAAACCGAGTAGCACAAGTTGTCTAACATAATTTAAAACCTCATATTATATCATAAAACATCAAAATACACAAATTTCACCTATGGGTATTTTTCCAAATATAAACCCTAGGTTGAATTATTGCTAACATAAGCTTAATCGGGCTACCGGGATTCCAAAAACGTAAAGAACATTAAAAACAGGACTTGGAATCACTTACTATGGAGCTTGGAAGGTTGAAACAAACCCTAGCTATGGAGAACCCTTGAAATTTTGGCCTAATGAAGAAGATGGACAAAAATTGGCTTTTAATTTTGTTTTTAATTCATTTTAATAACTAAATGACCAAAATACCCTTAGTACTAAACTTTCCAAAAATTCCTTCCATGTCCTAATTTTGTCCATGAACTTAAAATTGGTCAAAATGCTATTTAAGACCTCCTCATTAATATTCCAAAAGAATTTCATACTAAAAACTTCTAGAATGCAAGTTTTGCAACTTATTCGATTTAGTCCCTACTTTCAATTTAAGCACTTTAGGCATAGAATTTCATCACGAAATTTTCACACAATCATGCAATCATATCATAATCATCAAAATAATTATAAAATAATTATTTCTATCTCGGATTTGTGGTCACGAAACCACTATTCCGATTAAGCCCTAATTAAGGATATTACAAGAACCACTATGTGCCTCTCGTAAAATCTTCTAAATAAGCTCATTATCTTTGGATACACAAACCCTATCTTGGAACATCAACCAGCCTTCGGTATTAATCTAAAAATATGATTCATCACCCGACTCACACTGAGCCACTTTAGCTTGCAAGTCCTTATCACCTTTCTGATCCTCACAAATCTCTAGAAGAAATGTAGGTCTAGCTCTCATCTCGGCTAGAATGGAACCATCATCAATCACAATTAATTGGGTATTCATAGCCCTCAAGGCGAACAATGACTTCCTACTCAGAGCGTCAACGACTACATTCACCTTTCCCGGGTGGTAGTCAATCACCAACTCGTAATCTTTTATCAGCTCTAGCCATCTTCGTTGTCGTAGATTCAACTCTTTCTGAGACATCAAATACTTGAGGCTTTTGTGGTCGGTGAACACTCGGCATCTCTCACCATACAAATGGTGTCTCCAAAATTTTAATATGAACACGATGGTTGCTAGCTCCAAATCTTGGGTCGGGTAATTCCTCTTGTATGGCTTTAGCTGTCTCAAGGCATAGGCTATTACCTTGCTTTCTTGCATGACCACACACCCTAACCCATTCAAGGATGCATCGCTAAACACCACAAACACTTTTCCCGAATTCAGTTGCATTGAAACTGGGGTTTATGCCAACAAAGCTTTTAGTTTCTCGAAACTCTGTTGGCACTTATCATTCCATTCAAACTTGACATCCTTTTGTAACAACCTTGTCATCGGAGTAGCTATTATCGAGAACCCATTCAAAAATCTCCTGTAGTATCTAGCCAAACCCAAAAGGCTTTGAAACTCTGACACATTCTTTAGCGGTTTCCACTCAACAATAGCCGAGATCTTACTCGGGCCAACTCTGATCCCGTCTCCCGACACAATGTGTCCTAGGAATCCAACCTCTTTAAGCCAAAATTCACTCTTACTGAACTTGGCATATAACTGTTTATCTCTTAAGGTTTGTAAAATCATTCTCAGATGCTCCACGTGCTCACTCTCATCACGTGAGTAAATCAGTATACCATCGATAAAGACTACTACAAACTTATCCAAATACGAAAGAAAAATGTGGTTCATCAAATCCATAAACACCGCAGGAGCATTTGGCATAACAAGAAACTCATAGTGCCCATACCTCGTCCTAAATGTGGTTTTTGGTACATCTTGCTCCTTAACCTTTAACTGATAGTAGCCCGACCTTAATTCAATCTTAGAAAACACGGTGGCTCTCTTCAACTAATCAAACAAATCATCAATCCTTGGCAAGGGGTACTTGTTCTTCACTGTTACCTTGTTGAGCTGTCGGTAGTCTATACACAATCTCATCGACCCGTCTTTCTTTTTCACAAAAAGTACCAGAGCACCCCACGGTGAATAACTCAGTCTTGCAAAACCTTTATCAGCTAAATCTTGTAGTTGAACTTTCAACTCCTTCAACTTCATAGGAGCCATCCTATACGAGGAAATTGAGATGGGTGCCATACCGGGGACTAATTTGATACTAAACTCAACTTCTCTGGTTGGAGGCAATCTGGGCAACTCTTTCGAAAATACATCTGGGTACTCGCATACCACGGGCACTGTCTCAATCTTCACTTCAAACTCCTTGGTGTTCAACACAAATGCTAGGTAGGACTCATACCCTTTTCTCAAATATTTCTCATCAGTCAAAGACGATATCAGTACTAGTGGGTTATTTGGTTCACCTGATTCAACTCGAATAATATCCCCATTCTTACATTTCATTTCAATGAACTTGCTACCAAAATTCACTATCATATCATGAGCAATCAACCAATCCATGCCAAGAATTAGATCAAATTCATCAAAAGGTAGTAGCATGAGGTTAGCCGGAAAACAATGACCTCTAATCATCAAAGGACAACCTCTACACACTTTATCAACTATCACATGCCTGCCTAACGAGTTTGACACTTTTATCACAAATTCGGTAGACTCAACAGACATATTCATACTGGATACTAATTTCATGCATACATAGGAATGAGTAGACCCCATATCAATTAAAGCAATAACAGAAACATTGTGAAGGGAAAAAATACCTATAATCACATCTGGTGAAGGTGCCTCTTCGCGAGCGCGAATGGCATAAGTCATTGCAGGCGTATGGTCCTCGGACCTCACAGCTAAATCTCTAGGGGCACCTCTACTGCTAGCCCCACTGCCTGGGTTATTTTGTGGTCTACCTCTCGTAGGAGCACTACTTACCCTCACATCTGGCTTTTTCTCTTTTTCATCTAATTCAGGGCAATCTCGGATGAAGTGGTCTAAAGATCTACATTTGAAGCAACCTCTTCCATTCCCTCGTCACTAGTCGAAATGACGCCTACCACACTGTGTACACTTCGGCCTATTTAGTAGAGCACTACCAACACTTGCGATGGAAATGTTTTGGGCTTTAGATCTCGTGTACTGCTTGTTCTTATTTTTACTCGAGAATCCCCCTGAAGCATTCGATCAGGTAGAGAATTCTCTCGATCTCTTAGATGAGGACTGATGTAACTTCCCCATCTGTCTCTTCTTCAAATCACGCGACTCAATAGACACCTTTCTCTTCTCTTTAACCAACTCTTCTGCTCTGCAAGCTTTCTCAACCAGTACTACAAATTCCATTAGTTCTAGGATGCTGAAAAATACTCGGATATTTTTATTCAGGCCATCCTCGAACCTCTTACACATTATGGCCTCGGTGGATATGCACTTTCGGGCATACTTTCTGAGTCTTACAAACTCATGTTCATACTCCGCCACTGTCATACGGCCTTGCTTCAGCTCCAAAAATTCCTTCCTCTTCTGGTCTATAAATCTCTGGCTAATGTAATTCTTTCGAAACTTTTCCTGGAAGAACTCCCAAGTTTTCCTATCTTTCGGTACAATGGATACAAGAGTATTCCACCATTGGTAGGCCGAGTCTTGTAGGAGTGACACTGCACACTTCACGCACTCCTCAGCCATACACGATAGCTCATCAAATACCCTAATGGTATTTTCCAACCAGAACTCTACTCTTTCTGGGTCATCATCAATTTTAGCCCAAAATTCCTATGCCCCTTGTTTTCGTATCTTATCTACTAGGGGTTTCTCTATCCTAACCAAATCCACTCCTTGCAGAGCTACAAGGGCATACTGAGTAATCGGAGGAGGTGAGGGAGGTGGAGTGTTCAGATTCGCATGAATAAACTCTGAATACTACACGTCCATCATATAGAGGTAAGCTTCTCTAGCTCCTCTGCCCGACTCATCGTCACGGGCCAACTATCAACTGGCGCGGTTCTTTTAGCGGGAGTCGGTTCATTACTTTCCATGTCATCTGCCGTAGGTACGTCAGGATCCATTTACTATATAAATAAAAACACAATTTATCTCGTCAGGAGTCGTCACATTATCAATATACAATCATGGCATGTATAGCTAGACTCGTACACACGCTAGGTTAATCCTAGAACTGAATAAATCATAGCTTTGATACCACTAAATGTAACACCCCTTACCCGAGTCCGAGGCTGGGACTGGGCACGAGGCATTATCATACTTAATCATATGCATACAATCGTTTCTAAGTCACCAAGACTTGATCAAATGTAAAGCTCTTTCGAACTTTATTTAAACTCCTTAATGTAGGCCTACGAGGCCTCAAACATTCATTGGAAACCATTTGGAACCAACCCAGGTCCTTAAACTGACTAAATAAAAACAACTCTCGAGACAGGGCACACGCCCGCGTGGTCATTATAAATGGCCGTGCTGATGGCCCGTGTGACATACACGGCCTAAGCATCTAAGGACACGCCCGTTTCCCATGCCTATGTAAATTAAATTCTAAATTTGAACCTACAAGGGTTCCCACACGGTCTGACACACGCTCGTGTCTATGGCCCGTGTCCTTCACACGGCCATGACACGCCCGTGTCTAAAAACCATGACATTCTATTTCTAACATCAACATCCAATAAAGGGCACATGGCCAAGGCATACTCCTATGACTAGAGGCCGTGTCCTCCACACGGCTGAGACACACGGTCGTGTCCCTGCCCGTTTGTTTACTATCATGCAGTCAGACTTACAAATTTTACGTGCAGGGGACACATGGCTGAACAACACGCCCATGGGGCTATCCGTGTGTCACACATGGCCTAGACACATGCCTTTGTGTCTACCCGTATAGACAATACAAGGCTATCTACAAAGCCCTTTGCCACCTTGAAACACAATATAACATCAACCAACATATCAAAGTTTAACTTAATATGATTTCTCAACCAAACAACCATAGTTATGACCTATATACATTACATATATTCAACCATCCCAACAATTTCGCATGCATGAAAGACTAGTTCGCATTCATATAATGACTTTCAATATTAGCCATTTTCCATGGCCTTATACAAAATGAATCAAATGCTAAAGTAAGCCAGCACATTTGGCCAATTAACAATGACACAAAAATCAAAAGTCAGAATCCTATAAATGTCATAATCAAAATAAAATATCTAACTATACCAAGTGCTTTGCTTGATAGTGTGATTGATGCCTCCGACGTCCGATGATCCTCGAGCTAATTAGGCGGCACTATAAGAAAATGGAAATGAGAGGGGGTAAGCATAAAGCTTAGTAAGTTGCATGCATATAAATATAACAACAACTTTACTTACTATTCATCATCATGTTCATAATACAAAAGTAGGCATAAGCACAACTTACTCATCACTATCCAATACAATTCATATAGCATAGATTGAGCTCACATCTCATACATTTCAAATAGGTACTTGTACCACTCACAACATGGTTATACTCTTCTCGTTTAACTTAAAATGCCACTTTCACCGTTGAACCATTTGGAATGCTATCAGATATTCACTAAGCCTCAAACATAGGGTATAATGCCGTTGCCATGTCCCAGACATGGTCCTACACTTGCTCATCTATCAAGTCGATGTTATGTCCCAGACATGGTCTTACACTGAATATCGAAATCGATGCTGACGCCATGTCCTAGACATGGTCTTACACTAGCTCTCACATATTTGTGCCGATGCCATGTCCCAGACATGGTCTTACACTGACACCTCTATAGGTACCCATGCCATGTCCCGGACATGGTCTTACACTAACACATCTCATAGCCGATGCATGTCCCAAACATGTCTTACACTAGCTCTCGTCTCAATACCGATGCCATGTCCCAGACATGGTCTTACACTAGCACACAAATGACCCAAATGTCATGGCATGAATATCTGATTTGTTCCTAAGGCTCACCTGGGAGTTCTATTATCTCAATTATCATCATGTATTTTCATTTCCACAAACAAGAAATTTATACTATATCAATTCAAACCCATATAATAACAATGTATTTGTATTATTTACATACAACTTACCTCGGTAATCAAAATATGACGACTATTTTGGCTTAGTCCGCTAGCTTTGCTTTTCCCAATCTAGGCCTGGATTTTGTAATTCTTGATCTAAAATGATAAAAATTCATTCATTTCATCAGCATATTAATCTAGACACTCTAAAATTCATAATTGGGCAAAATGACCTTTCTGCCTCTAGACTTTCACAAAATGACCATTTTACCCCTGGGTCCGAAAATTAATTTTTATCACATTTTCTCATTAATCAAGCCTAGCCGAATAATTTTTATAGAAGCAGCCCAAAATTCTCATTATTTCACACATTTATCAACCATTTTACAACTTCTTAATGGTCCTTACTTAGGGTTTCCATGAAAACTACTTCACAAAAGTTGTTTATTTCACAACCATGATTCATTTTTATCCCGACAACTTCAGAAAACAAGATGAACACTCTCATGGTAAAACCCTAAGCTTTCAACCATTTTACAAAATACTCATCTCATTTGAAAACTCATGCAACAAGGGTTCTAAAAATAAAAATAAAAATCATCAAGAAAGACCATCAAAATCACTTACTTGAGAAGGTTACAAGTCGCTGAAATTTTCAAGCTTTCAAACCCCAACAATGGCTGAATTTTTAGTGGAGAAGAAATGGTGAAAAGGGATGATATCATCTTTCTTTTATTTTACCTCTATTTTAGTCAAATAAGCTACCAAAACCCACCTAATTTAACTTTTTGACCATTCTTGTCCCCATGGCTGGCCAAGCACTCTTTTTAGGGTCTATTTTCGCTTTAAATACCCTCCAATTTTGGTTCTCTAGCTATTTGACACCCTTAACTATCAAAATAGGACTTTTGCACTTTATGCGATTTAGTCTTTTTTCGCGATTAAACTCCCAAACGCTTAAATTAATTCACCAAAATTTTCATGCACCTTTATAATCATGTCATCACACATAAAATAATATTAAAATATTTTCTACAGCTTAAAAATAGTGGTTCTATAACCACTGTTCTGACTATCCCCAAAATCGATCTGTTACAAATTTTATCGTTTAAATGGTCAGTTTGAGAAAAAGGACTAAACCACGTAAGGTGCAAACATAGTGTTCTATTAGCTAAAGGTGTCTAATAGCTATTGAACCTTAAATTTGAAGTCCTTATATGGTAAATATACCATTGGTTGTTTAAGTGGACATTTATGAACATTATAACTGAATTTATAAATGTTAAAACTTAAGGTTAAATTAGTAATTAAGTTAATATGTTTAATAAAACAAAAAGAAATTAAGTATCATCTTCTTTAATATGAGAAACCACCAAAATTAGGGATTGAAAACACCATTTCAAACCTTGGAAATTTTGGCTATGGTATATTGAGCATGTAAGTCCATTTTTAGTTCTGTTTTTAATGATTTTTATGTTTTTGTGATCATTGCATCTAGTACTAGCTAGCCCAGGGACTAATTTGTAAAATTGTTAAAGATTTTGAATGTTTCCATTGATGAATATATGAATATTTTGATTTTTAATGGTAGATTATGAATATTTGATGCTAGTTAAACAAGTTTTGTTAAGATATTTTTGGTGAAAATGTAAAATAGTTATTAAATTGAGAAAAGTGTAAAGTTAGTGGTTAAAATGTGAAATAAATGAAAATTATGGGCTACTAGGGGCATTATGGTAATTCGATTAGCATGGGTTAGTCTTGACTTTCATGAATTTGTGATTTTGTGAGATAAGGACTAAATTGTAAAAAATGTGGAAGTTTAGGGAAAAATGTGTAAAATAGCCCTAATGTGTGTTTTGGATTGAATTGAATAAATAGAAGAATAAATAAGTTGATTTCGATTACTTATAGATTAAGAAAAGAGGAATCCAGACTTAGATCAGGGAAAAAGCAAAGGAATTGAATAGTCGGTTCATTTCATCATATTTGTACACGAGGTAAGTTCATACAATTGAACTTAAATGTGTGTCTATTTATTTGATGAATGAAATTGAGATAGTATTTATTCTAATAGATAAATGTGGAAATATTAAATTTAATGTACGATTTGAGTAAGATGAGTTGCCAAATAAGACCATAGTTGGGCTATGGCAATCGGATAATAAGACCATAACTGGGTTATGGCATGTGAATGTAAGACCACGGCAAAGCCTTGGCATTGTATGTGTAAGACCATAGTTGGACTATGGCATCAAAAAAATTGAAGTATTTGTACTGTAACCATTTATAAACTCGAAGTGATTTGGTAAAAAGTTGGCGATAAATAGATATGTATCAGTATAGGTATGTACAGAAAACTATTCAAGTAACAAGTTAGAAGAATTTGAGGACTTAGAAGTTATGATATGGTTAAACTTTGTGATAGCTCATTGATTGATGCTTTAAATGTTAATTATGTTATCCATTTTGAAATGCTAATGAACGTCGAAATTATTTCATATTTACATACGAACTTACTAAGCTTTATAGCTTACTTTGTTTATTTGCTTCTATGTTTTATAGTATTTCAAAGCTAGCTCAGATCCGGGGATTGTCAGGGACATCATCGCACTATCAAACATCTATTTTGGTACTTTTGAAGTTATGTAAGTATGGTATATGGCATGTATAGGCTTGAGTCATCTTGGGTATGTTTGATGATCATATATTTAGGCCATTTAGTTGGCTTGTGATGATGAATTTGTTAATATATAAAGATGTATAAATGGCCTTGTTTTGAGTTAGGTAATTGACCTATATTGAGTAAATGAGGTTGAATTGAATATGCATGTTTGGAATGGTTTAACTAAATGAATTATATATGTGAATTATGTATAGTAAAGCAAGTTGAGTTGATAGGTATTTGAATAGGCAAATGGCATTGAATTGAGTATTAAATTGGTTGAAATGGACATAGTATGATTGTGTATTGGTTGATGACTTTTGGCTACATATTTGTGACTTAAAATGGTACCAATTGATCTTGTTTAGGTATGTGCAAAATGGGTGCAAAATGGCTTAGTAAATGGCCTATTTTTGTCCACATGGGCAGAGACACGGGCGTGTGTCTCAGCCATGTGTGACACACGATTATGGTCCACGGTCGTGGGTCCTCCAGTGTTGATTTTGAAAACAAGTCAGTATGCTCCACACAGCCTTATACACGGGCGTGTGACTTGCCCGTGTGGCATAAGTCAGTATACCCTGCAAGTTTGATACGACCTAGTACACGGCCTAGCACACGGGCATGTATGGCCATTTCTAGGGCAAACAGGCTAGCCACACGAGCGTGTGTGTTGGCCGTGTGTCCCAAGTCAGAGAGTTGTAGGGGGGTAGGACAGGGGCTAGGACACGACCATGTGCTCCCATTTTGAATGTCCACATGGCATGTGACAGGGGCATGTCTGCTGGCTGTGTGAGACAAACGGCCTGGCCACACGAGCGTGTGTCCCCTGTTTTGGAGAAAAATTTTCAAAGTTTCGTGAAAGTTTCTGGAGTTATCATTTTAGTCACAAACCACTCCCAAAGCATGTTTAGGGCCTTATAGGCTTGTATAAGGGACAATTTGATTGAGATTGAATGATGAATACTTGAATTGAGAAAATGTATGTTAAATGGATGTTTAATTGTTTTGTAAGTCTGATAATGCTCCATAACCCTATTCCGGTGTTGCATACGGGTGAGGGTGTTACACATTACACACACATAGAGTATGAAGGAACTCACCAGAAAGTGCAGCAAGTTCAAACAATAGGACTCCTGCCCTTATCACAAAAACCTTCAAGAGTATCTTAACCAGATTCTAAAACAATGAAGGAGTTGGTTGAATACAACAAACCCAAATCTTCAAACCACCTTCTGGTCTAAGGTTTTTGAGAGAAAAAGTGCAGAAAAAGTTTGAGAAGAAAATATGGATACAAGGAAAAACATAAAACTTGCTCAAATAGACAATATTAACCTTATACAACTATCTATAAAAGCTAGGTTTCATGGATAAGTATGATTATTCCACTAAATCCCCTCGATTCCTATGACTAAGCAATTTCTCTTTCATCATAAATATGAGACTTATCTGCTATAGTAACTTACATTCTTAGTCACAGTTAATACTTCACCCACTCAGAACTTGCTCTAAACACCATACTTCAATAAACAATATTCGAGCACTAGGACTTCTAGAAACAAAAAACTATATAGACTTTTTCAGCACTTTTTGAGCTCTAATTCATGCAATTTCGTAGTAAATTTTGTGAAAATTCACACTTTAATTATAAAATAATTAATTTGCACTTAAATTATTAACATATTGAATTTTAATTATTTTTATAATAAATTGTCAAAAAATTGGTTTATTTTTGACAATTTTGCACAAAAGGTGAAAATTGGCTCGGTAGACACCTTGAAAGGCTTGAACCGTTGGGGAATTTTTGCATCAAGTGAACCAAGGGAAAGATTAAATATTTTTCCAGCCAAGGTCATTCCAAATGATGATCATTTTATATACTTTATATTTAATTTTTATCCAAGTTAAATTGGATTAAAAATTAATATAAAGCCTAAAGGAGAAAGTGGCCTAGTGAGCTAAGCATTGACGACTAATCCAATAAGAAAATTTTCAGCCCAAAACCAACAAACTAATTGCAAAATAGCCCTCAAGTTTCCTTAAAATCCTATTCAAACCCTCCACTTTTTATGCCTTTGAAGATTTGCCCCAAGCTAAATTTAGCAAAGTTTGAAACATTCAAATGTTGCTCCATGTTGGCCAGCCAAAGGAAGTGCGTGGCTGCTAATTATTTTCTAGTTTTAGCAGCCACTCCCACCTATAAATACCCCCTTCACCTATTAACTGAAAACACCTTCATTCCCATACATCTCTCTCTTTCACTCACTTTCTCTCCTTTGTTTTTCCCTTTTTCTTGTCTATTTCCCTTATTGATTTCTTCTTGAAAAAAAGTCATCTTCTAGCATCATTCAATTATTTGTAGAGACCTCGGTTCAATAGAACAAGCAGAGAATGTGACATCCCTAACTTAACCCTAGTCGGGAAGTGGTTTCGGGACCGCTAAACCGAGTCACCGACATGTTCGAACGTAATATTTATTGTCTAGAATATGTGAAAATACATGTGTGAATTTTGAATTCTTTGATTTAGTTAATTTGATTGTGAATTGAAAGAAAAAGGACTCGTGTGAAGGGATTTAAATATATGTGGCTATTTTAAGAGGTTAATAAAAGAATGAAGTAAAATAAATGGAGTTGCATGTTAAATACTCCATTTATTTTGGATAAGTGGTTGACCATGACAAGTTATGGGCAAGGGAAACATGTTTCAAACATGTCTAGTTAATGGATTATGTAAGGAGGAATAAAAAAAAAAAGAAGCATGGGAAATAAACTAATGAAAAATTAAAGGAAGAAAACAAAGAAAAAAAAAATGTGTCCATCATTCTCATACATGACCGAAAAAAAAAAAAAGGGGAGAAGGAAAAGGCTTCATACTTTGGTTCTTCTTAGCCGTGTAGAAGAGGGAAAAAGAGGAAGAAATTCAGCCACTTTGAGCTGGAAATTAAGGTAAGAATTCAAGTTAGCTCTTTAAATCTTAGCATGGTTTTAAGCTAGATTCTAAGCCCCTTATTTAACCATGCCGAAATCTTTGAAAATTATGGTGATATGAACGTTCGGCCATGGTAGATGTTAAAGAAGATGGTGGAAATGTTGTACACATTTGATTAGTAAGTTAGATGGATGAGATTTGAACTAGTTATCAAGTTCTTTAGGTAACCCATGTTGAAATCTTGGTTTTGAATAAGTGAGGTTTTCGCTAGGGTAACTAACAAGGGTGATGATTGTTGTTTCATCTGAATCTAGATGAACAACAGTTTAAGAGGAGCACTCGGCCATGATATGAGATTGTGATGTTAGTGCCGAATATGAAGATGATGAACTTGAATAAGAAATATTCGGCTAGCATGATAAGTATGAATTATCAAGTAGTTGAGATAATTGATGAGTGAAGTGGCTAATGGGGACTCTTAATGAAATTATGCTAAGGCGAATGTATCAAATGCTAAATGTGCTTATGTGTGTGTGTGTGTCGTTAGTAGCTAATGGCATTCGGCATTGTTTAACTAAAATTAGAAATGAATGCTTGAAAGTTAAATATGGTCGCCCTAGTGACCAAATGCGTTAAAAGCTAATATATGGACAAATGATACGAATAAATTGACCTTTGAAATGTATATGGTTGCCGTGTGTATGTGTCTGATTGAGAAGTAAATTTGTTTGATTTAGCTCAAGATCTTAAAGGAGGCGTCCAACAAGGGAAATCGAAGGTCATCGAGTAGCCGACTTGGAACTATTTTACCTAACACAAGGTAAGTCATTAAGCATATATTTGGTGTTGATTTAAATGATCATAATATATATGCAATTGTGTTTAATGAATTGATGTGTAAATGAAAATGTATGTGTATGGAATGATGCCATTGTTGAATGTATAAAGGCAGCAAAATGCATAAGGTATTGGTCACGGCACTAAGTGTGCGGGTATAAATGGACACGGTGACAAGATTGGCACTAAGTGTGCGGGTTTAAAATTGTACAGCACTAAGTGTGCGAGTTTGATTCTATAGCACTAAGTGTGCGAGCTGAAAATATATAGCACTAAGTGTGCGGATTCACTATATGCTCTGTATTACAATTGGCACTAAGTGTGCGACATTATCGAGTTAATCCCGGACAGCGAATCGGGTAAGTACCTCGAGCTCATGACGAATAGAGAATACGTTCATGCTTGGGGTTGAATTTGGTAAGCCTTAAATCTATGTGATGATTGAAATTGTATGGTTGTGCTGGAAAATGAGTTAATGTGTAAAATGTTTCGATTATCTTGTTGTGTAGAATATGAAATGTGGATGTATGACTTGGTACGAGATTGGGCGAAAGGTCCGAGGTATTATGGTATAGATTCGATATGGACGAGTACCTAGCCTCATTTGTTGTACATGTAGTAGTAACTTTATCGATGGATTAATGAATGCTTATGACTTACTGAGTTGTAAACTCACTCGGTGTTTTCTTGTCACCCATTTTAGGTCTCTCGGACTCGTATTGTTTGCGTGATCGGGACCGTCGTTGGAGTCATCACACCGGCTGAAATCTTGTGGTATTGTTTTTGTTGTTGAAGAACATTTGGCATGTATAGGCTATTTTGTTTTGTTGAATCGTGGGTTGTAAACTTTAAGCCATGTGAAAATGGCCTATGCGGTCGTCGAGTGGGATGCTAGAACCTATAGCCACGAGTCTTAGAAACTTTAATTTTGATAGGGTGGCCATAATTTGTGTCATGTATGATGGATGATTAGTAAGGCCAAGGAAAGATTCATGGAATTGGCATAGTCTACTGCAGCAACTGTTGCGGACAGCAGCAGTGAGATGAGATTGAAAAATCACTAAAAATAGTAGGAGTAGAATTAAATAGTGAATAAATTATGAAATTAAACCTTGATGAATCTATTTCATATGGACGAAACGAAACGACCATATGAGCAGTATACTGAGAGATATTAAAGTTCTCGTGAGACAGGGCCAGAACGGTTTCTGGGTCCCCTGTCGCGACTTTGATAATTTACTATAAATTATCCAGAAGGAATTAGAAGTCGTACCTTATATGTGCAGATTCCCCTTTGAGTCTAGTTTCATTAGAAACAAACGGCATGAGCATTGAAGCTCTGTACGAGAAGATATCCAGGTCGTAATGCGCGAAGGTCAGTGTAGTCGACCCCTGTAACATGGGCGACTTTAACTAATAAACTGTACCAATTGGCCCGACCAAAAATTCTAATAATAAATCCATGGATAGATATATGAGTCTAAATTCAGGGAAAATTTACGGAATCAGTTTCGAGTTTTGAAACTCGTGATATGATTTTTTAAGGCGACAGTGACGCAATTAGCTAGCCTGCCCGAACGGCAATCGAATATTATCAAGAGAGAAATAAGGAAATAAGCCGGTAATACTATGTGTTCAAATCCGTGACGGTCACGGGGTTGGCGTGTTACAATTTTATTGGTATCGAGCTATGGTTTAGTCGGTTCTAGGACTACCATAGAGCGTGTGAGTCTAGCTATACATGCCAAATTGTTAGTGCTTAATAATGTGATGACTTCGACGGTTGAAATTTTTGTTTTGATTAGCGATGGAACCGGGATAGAGAGACCCTTGGCGGATGACGTTGAAAGTGTAGCGGCTGCTCTGCGCAAGGGACACCGCTGTTGAGCCTCGGTCATCCGCGAATAATCAAAATGAAGGCGAAACAAGCCTTCTTCACCATGATGAATGAGTGGGTCGCGCAATATGCCCGAACCAATCCGAGTGTCCAACCATTCCGAATTTAAATAATCCACCCCAAGAGCCCGTGATGCCATCGATTCATCGATCCCGTGAGGATGAGTAAACCACCGTGGACTTGATTAGGAAGCGTGGGGCCGAGGAGTTTAAGGCCATAGTTACCGAGCGATGCCGAAGGGCCGAGTTCGCTTGATAACACCATTAGAGTGTTTGATGAACTGTCATGCACACCGATGAATGTCTTAAGTGTGCTATATCTTTGTTGCGAGACTCACCTACTATTGGTGGAGGACCTTGATTTCCATAGTCCCAAAGGAACAAGTTACTTGGGATTTCTTTCAAACGAAATTTGGAAGAAATATATTAGTCAACGGTTCATCGATCGAAGCGTAAGGAGTTCACGGAACTCAAGCAAGGCCGTATGATCAGATCTGAATCTGAACATGAGTTCGTAAGACTTAGTCGGTATGCTCGGGAGTGTGTGGCTGATGAGGTTGCTATGTGCAAAAGATTTGAAGAAGGATTGAATGAGGAGTTAAAGTTACTAGTGGGAATTTTGGAGATAAAGGAGTTTGTGATACTAGTCGAACGAGCACGCAAGGCGGAAGAACTTGGGAAGGAGAAGAAGAAGGCTGAACTTGGAGCAAGAGATTACCGTAAAAGATCAACGAGTAAAGCTCCGTTCTCGACTATAAAGAGGTTCAGGGAGGACACTAGTAAGTCGAGGGCGACTGCGGGAATTTCCATTAGAGCCAGACCATTGACGGACTCGAGCTACATCAATAGCTAGTGTGGGCAATAATCGTCAAGAGAGACCTGAATGTCCCCAATGTGGAAGACGACACCTAGGTGAATGTTGGGGTAAGTCTGTTAACTGGCTCATTACGGATGTGGTTCAAGGACCACTTCATTAGGGATTGCTGAGCTAGATGAGAAGAATAAGATGCAAGGTGTGAGATCTAGTGGGCGACAGCTAGAGGTAGACCCCGAGGGTTTCAGGAGGTAGGGTGGTAATCGAGGGAGCCACCGACACGGCTGTTCGATCCGAGACCCGAGCTCTGCTAGAGCATATGCCATCCCAAGCACGAGAGGAGGCATCCTCCCCGACGTTATCACCGGTACTTTTACTCTCTTTGATACTAGTGTGATTGCATTGATTGACCCGGCTCTACTCATTCATATGTATGTGAAACTTTAGCATCCAAGAAGACTCTACACTGTTGAGTCTCATCGAGTTCGTAATTCGAGTGTCAAACCCTTTGGGTCAATACGCACTCGTTGATAAAGTGTGTAAGAGATGCCCCTAATAATTCGAGAATCTGTTTTCCTACCGATCGATGCTTCTACCATTTGATGAATTCGATGTTATTCTTGGTATGGATTGGTGACCGTACATGATGCGATGGTGGACCGCAAAGGAAAGCCATTGTTTTGAGGAGTGCAAATAATGAGGTAGTCCGAGTCGAGTCTCTTGATTTAAAAGGAGTGCCAGCGATAATATCTTCTATGACCGCCGGAGATATGTGAAAAAGGTGTGAAACATACCTTGCGTATGTGTTTGGAAGTAAAGAGACGGAAAGGAAACTCGAATCGGTACCAGTGGTTTGTGAGTATTCGATGTTTTTCCGAGGAGTTCCGGATTGCCACCGGTTCGAGAAGTGGAATTGCATCGGTTGTACCGGTACTACGCCGATTTCAATAGCCCCGTATCGTATGGCATTAACGGAATTAAAGGAATTGAAGGTTCAATTGCAAGAATTGACGGATAGAGGTTTCGCTCGATCGAGTTTTTCTCCATGGGGCGACTTTGTATTGTTTGTGAAGAAGAAGGACGGAACCATGAGGTTGTGCATCGACTATCGTCAACTCAATAAAGTGACGATAAAGAATAAATATCCATTGCCGCGAATTGACGATTTGTTTGATCAATTAAAGGGAGCCTCGGTGTTTTCAAAGATAGATTTGAGGTCGGGTACTATCGGTTGAGGGTCCGAGAATCGGACATACCAAAACCGCTTTTAGAACGAGGTACGGTCACTACGAATTCTTGGTGATGCCGTTTGGGCTCACTAATGCCTCGCGGTGTTTATGGATTTAATGAATAGAATTTTCAGCCATACTTGGATCGGTTCGTAGTTGTATTTATCGATGACATTTTGGTCTATTCGAGAGATGAAACCGAACATCTTTGAACACCGAGGCTAGTGTTGCAAATCTTACGAGATAAGCGGTTATACGCAAAGTTCAAGAAATGTGAATTTTGGTTGAAAGAGGTTAGCTTTTGGGGCACGTGGTGTCCGCGACGGTGTCGTGGTGGACCGAACAAAATTTCGCCATAGTCGATTGAAACCACCAAGGAACGTTACCGAAGTTAGGAGCTTTTTGGGGCTTGCGGTTATTACCGACGATTTGTAAAAGGGTTCTCGACGATAGCCACGCCAATGACGAAGCTACTCCAAAAGGATGTTGAGTTCGAATGGACGGAGAAATGTCAGAAAAGTTTCGATCAACTGAAAGCTTATTTGACTGAAGCCCCAATTCTAGTGCAACCGAATCGGGCAAAGAGTTTGTCATTTATAGTGACGCATCCCTACTTGGGTTGGGTTGCGTATTGATGCAAGAAGGGCGAGTTGTGGCCTATGCGTCGAGACAATTAAAGCCACATGAGAAAAATTATCCAACCCATGACCTCGAATTGGCTGCCATCGTATTCGCCTTTAAAGATATGGCGACATTACTTATTTGGTGAGAAGTGCCATGTGTATTCGGATCACAAAAGTCTCAAATATTTGATGACTCAAAGAGACTTAAATCTGCGACAAAGACGATGGCTCGAGTTGTTAAAAGATTATGAACTCGTCATTGATTATCACCGGGAAAGGCCAATGTGGTTGCGGATGCCTTAAGTCGAAATCACCTTGTTTGCTTTACTGCGATGAATGTACACTTGTCTATTCTACCCGACAATGTGTTAGTAGCTGAATTGAAAGCCAAACCATTATTGATACGTCAAATTCGTGAAGCTCAGAAAGTCGACGATGAGTTGGTTGCAAAACGGGATGAGTGTGTTCCGAACAAGGACTCGGAGTTTCAAATCGATGATGACGATTGTTTGAGGTTCAGAAGCCGTCTGTGTGTTCCAAAGAATTCGGAACTTATTTCGATAATTCTAAATGAAGCCCATCGTAGTCGAATGTCAATCCACCCGGGTAGTACTAAAATGTACAATGACCAAACGCCAATTTTGGTGGCCGGTATGAAACGAGACATTTCGAATTTGTTTCAAGGTGTCGATATGTCAACAAGTGAAAGCGGGAACGTCAAGTGCCATCGGGATTACTTCAGCCGATCATGATACCCGAATGAAAATGGGATCGAGTAACAATGGACTTTGTGTCTGGGTTACCATTGACTCGAATAAGAAAGACTCGGTTTGGGTCATTGTTGATAGACCGACCAAGTCCGCTCATTTTATCCTCGTCTGCACGGATTTTTCGCTCGATAAGTTGGCAGAATTATACGTCTCCCAAATTGTTCGATTGCATGGGGTACCTATTTCTATCGTGTCGGATAGAGACCCAAGATTTACGTCGCGGTTTTGGAAGAAATTGCAAGAGGCTTTGGGTACCAAACTGCATTTCAGCACCACCTTTCACCCCCAAACCGATGGTCAATCCGAACGGGTAATTCAAATACTCGAGGATATGTTGAGATGTTGCATCCTTGAGTTTAACGGTTCATGGGAACGGTATTTGCCTTTGATTGAATTCGCTTACAACAATAGCTTTCAATCAAGTATTAAGATGGCACCTTACGAGGCTTTATACGGTCGTAAATGCCGTACCCCATTATTTTGGGTGAACTTAGTGAAGGTAAATTCTTGAGGTTGATTTGATTAAGGATGCCGAGCAAAAGTTCGAGTAATTCGTGAAAGTTTGAAGGTCGCATCGGATCGCCAAAAGTCGTATCTGGATTTGAAAAGGAAAGACATTGAATATCAGGTTGGAGACAAGGTATTTCTCAAAGTCTCACCCTGGAAGAAGGTGCTTAGATTTGGCCGTAAGGGCAAATTGAGTCCGAGGTTCATCGGTCCATACGAAGTATCTGAACGAGTTGGGCCAGTAGCGTATCGATTGATTTTACCCCCTGAGCTCAAAAAGATTCACAACGTTTTCCATGTTTCGATGCTTGACGATATAGGTCGACCGACACACGTAATTACTCCATCCGAGGTCGAGGTTCACCTAATTTGAGCTATGAAGAAGAGCCGGTTCTCATTCTGATGCGTGAAGTAAAAGAGCTACGAAACAAGAAAATTCCATTAGTGAAGGTGTTGTGGCATAAACACGGGATGGAAGAAGCCACTTGGGAACTTGAGGACTCTATGAAAGAGCGATACCGAGCCTATTTACGGTAAGATTTTCGGGACGAAAATTTCTTAAGTGGGGAGAGTTGTGACATCCCTAACTTAACCCTAGTCGGAAGTGGTTTGGGACCGCTAAACCGAAGTCACCGACATGTTCGAACGTAATATTTATTGTCTAGAATATGTGAAAATACATGTGTGAATTTTGAATTCTTTGATTTAGTTAATTTGATTGTGAATTGAAAGAAAAGGACTCATGTGAAGGATTTAAATATATGTGGCTATTTTAAGAGGTTAATAAAGAATGAAGTAAAATAAATGGAGTTGCATGTCAAATACTCCATTTATTTTGGATAAGTGGTTGACCATGACAAGTTATGGGCAAGGGAAACATGTTTCAAACATGTCTAGTTAATGGATTATGTAAGGAGGAATAAAAAAAAAAAAGAAGCATGGGAAATAAACTAATGAAAAATTAAAGGAAGAAAACAAAGAAAAAAAATGTGTCCATCATTCTCATACATGACCGAAAAAAAAAAAAAAGGGGAGAAGGAAAAGGCTTCATACTTTGGTTCTTCTTAGCCGTGTAGAAGAGGGAAAAAGAGGAAGAAATTCAGCCACTTTGAGCTGGAAATTAAGGTAACAATTCAAGTTAGCTCTTTAAATCTTAGCATGGTTTTAAGCTAGATTCTAAGCCCCTTATTTAACCATGCCGAAATCTTTGAAAATTATGGTGATATGAACGTTCGGCCATGGTAGATGTTAAAGAAGATGGTGGAAATGTTGTACACATTTGATTAGTAAGTTAGATGGATGAGATTTGAATGAGTTATCAAGTTCTTTAGGTAACCCATGTTGAAATCTTGGTTTTGAATAAGTGAGGTTTTCGGCTAGGGTAACTAACAAGGGTGATGATTGTTGTTTCATCTGAATCTAGATGAACAATAGTTTAAGAGGAGCACTCGGCCATGATATGAGATTGTGATGTTAGTGCGAATATGAAGATGATGAACTTGAATAAGAAATATTCGGCTAGCATGATAAGTATGAATTATCAAGTAGTTGAGATAATTGATGAGTGAAGTGGCTAATGGGGACTCTTAATGAAATTATGCTAAGGCCGAATGTATCAAATGCTAAATGTGCTTATGTGTGTGTGTGTGTCGTTAGTAGCTAATGGCATTGGCATTGTTTAACTAAAATTAGAAATGAATGCTTGAAAGTTAAATATGGTCGCCCTAGTGACCAAATGCGTTAAAAGCTAATATATGGACAAATGATACGAATAAATTGACCTTTGAAATGTATATGGTTGCCGTGTGTATGTGTCTCGATTGAGAAGTAAATTTGTTTGATTTAGCTCAAGATCTTAAAGGAGAGGCGTCCAACAAGGGAAATCGAAGGTCATCGAGTAGCCGACTTGGAACTATTTTACCTAACACAAGGTAAGTCATTAAGCATATATTTGGTGTTGATTTAAATGATCATAATATATATGCAATTGTGTTTAATGAATTGATGTGTAAATGAAAATGTATGTGTATGGAATGATGCCATTGTTGAATGTATAAAGGCAGCAAAATGCATAAGGTATTGGTCACGGCACTAAGTGTGCGGGTATAAATGGACACGGTGACAAGATTGGCACTAAGTGTGCGGGTTTAAAATTGTACAGCACTAAGTGTGCGAGTTTGATTCTATAGCACTAAGTGTGCGAGCTGAAAATATATAGCACTAAGTGTGCGGATTCACTATATGCTCTGCATTACAATTGGCACTAAGTGTGCGACATTATCGAGTTAATCCCGGACAGCGAATTGGGTAAGTACCTCGAGCTCATGACGAATAGAGAATACGTTCATGCTTGGGGTTGAATTTGGTAAGCCTTAAATCTATGTGATGATTGAAATTGTATGGTTGTGCTGGAAAATGAGTTAATGTGTAAAAATGTTTCGATTATCTTGTTGTGTAGAATATGAAATGTGGATGTATGACTTGGTACGAGATTGGGCCGAAAGGTCCGAGGTATTATGGTATAGATTCGATATGGACGAGTACCTAGCCTCATTTGTTGTACATGTAGTAGTAACTTTATCGATGGATTAATGAATGCTTATGACTTCTTGAGTTGTAAACTCACTCGGTGTTTTCTTGTCACCCATTTTAGGTCTCTCGGACTCGTATTGTTTGCGTGATCGGGACCGTCGTTGGAGTCATCACACGGCTGAAATCTTGTGGTATTGTTTTTGTTGTTGAAGAACATTTGGCATGTATAGGCTATTTTGTTTTGTTGAATCGTGGGTTGTAAACTTTAAGCCATGTGAAAATGGCCTATGCGGTAGTCGAGTGGGATGCTAGAACCTATAGCCACGAGTCTTAGAAACTTTAATTTTGATAGGGTGGCCATAATTTGTGTCATGTATGATGGATGATTAGTAAGGCCAAGGAAAGATTCATGGAATTGGCATAGTCTACTGCAGCAACTGTTGCGGACAGCAGCAGTAAGATGAGATTGAAAAATCACTAAAAATAGTAGAAGTAGAATTAAATAGTGAATAAATTATGAAATTAAACCTTGATGAATCTATTTTCATATGGACGAAACGAAACGACCATATGAGCAGTATACTGAGAGATGTTAAAGTTCTCGTGAGACAGGGCCAGAACGGTTTCTGGGTCCCCTGTCGCGACTTTGATAATTTACTATAAATTATCCAGAAGGAATTAGAAGTCGTGCCTTATATGTGCAGATTCCCCTTTGAGTCTGGTTTCATTAGAAACAAACGGCATGAGCATTGAAGCTCTGTACGAGAAGATATCCAGGTTGTAATGCGCGAAGGTCAGTGTAGTCGACCCCTGTAACATGGGCGACTTTAACTAATAAACTGTACCAATTGGACGGACCAAAAATTCTAATAATAAATCCATGGATAGATATATGAGTCTAAATTCAGGGAAAATTTACAGAATCAGTTTCCGAGTTTTGAAACTCGTGATATGATTTTTTTTAAGGCGACAGTGACGCAATTAGCTAGCCTGCCTGGAACGGCAATCAAATATTATCAAGAGAGAAATAAGGGAAATAAGCCCGGTAATACTATGTGTTCAAATCCGGTGACGGTCACGGGGTTGGGGTGTTACAGAGAAGAAGATGAGCACACTAGTCTGGCTTCAAAGAAATACTAGATCTGCTACCTAGTTCCCTTCTCTTTAATTTTCTTGTTTATGTTGTGATCATGAATATGAATAATTGTTTTGTTGTTGTTCCTATTCTAATTAAAATGGCTTAAATTAATTCTTGTTAGATTGATCACATTTTGTCCAGTTGAATATTTAAAATCATGTTTGTGTTGTTATAGGCATTGGTAAGTTGTTCAATTAAATAAAATCAGGGTTATGTTATACTTGGATTATAAAATGTAAGGTAACAAATGAATTAATTATTAAACGTATTGAAATTATAATTAATTGACACAGTATTTAATTGGTGCATGTTTAATCTTTTAAGGTAGCTAAAGGTTAAATTAGTGACGATATAAAATGGTACATTAGCCTTGCATAACTTGTAAGATTATTGTGATTAAACTATTTCAATTTAGAAATATATTGTTACCCCACTTAATCTTGTATGTGCTTCTGAAGATTGATTAATTGTTTGAATTGACATTGAAAAAATGTTCAAGAGATTAGTTAATTTAATAAGTATGTATTTACAGTAGTTAACAAATTACCAAGCTACTGACAAAATATTCGTAACAATATGAATATGGGTTTAGCAATTCTAAGTTAAGGAATGTAATCGATCTAGCACAATTATGTCATATTGACTAAAACTCATCTTTTTGAAATCATGCTTTAGAATTTTTACTTTTTATTTTTATTACTTAGTTAATTTTTAGTTTTCACATCACTTCTTCAAAACAAAATATTTTTCCCATAACCAAAGTGTTTGATTAACATATCATAAATATTTTTCTTTCACAGTCCCTGTGGATACGATAACTATAACACCCCAAACCCGTATCTATCGCTGGAACAGGGTTACAAAGTGTTACTGGGAACTTTCAAAACATTTTTAGATAATTCATGTAAATTACTATTCATTAACTAAAATTCATAACGTCCCTTAATTGGACCCTCGAAGCCCAATACGAACATTATAATCGAGTCGGGACTTAATCGAGAACTCTAAGAATTTTTCGTGACATTTTAAAAATTTTCCAAGTTATAGGGCTCACACGCCCGTGTGGTCTAAGGGGCACACCCGTGTGACCCTGGGACACTCCTATGCTACAAGCCGTGTTCGACCCCGTGTAACTTTTTGACTTGTGCACATAGCCATGCCACACGCCCATGTGCTAGGCCGTGTGGTTAATTAATTCAATTCAAAATTAGGTGCAGCTTTCACACGGCTAAGACACACGTCCGTGTTCTAGGTCGTGTAGCAAACACGACTGAGAAACATGCCCGTGCCTCCACCCGTATCCTCAATTCTGAGCATTTTGCTACTTAAAATTTAGGTCCAAGGGACATTTAATATCCCGAATTAGGGCCTAGTCAAAACAATGGTTTTGAGACCATAAATTCGAGATAGAAATAATCATTTTATGGATGTTACGAGATCCATGATATATATGCATGCCTGTGTGAAAATATCAATGAGAAATTTTATCGATAAAGTGTCCAATTGAGTTATTAGGACTAAATTGCAATAAGTGAAAAACATGTGTTCTAGTTGATTTAAGGGCTTAATTGTGATGAGATTTGAAATTTGAAGTCCTTATTTGGCAATTAGACCATTATATGTCATTATGGACAACAATGGACATAGGAGGGATAAAATATCAAAGTTATAATGGAAGGGTATTATGGTCCATTAGTTAATAAAAGAATTAAAAGGAAAAAATAGTCAAAATTTGTGTCCATATTTATCCTCCTTGGTCGAATTTCACAAGAAGCCATAGCTAGGGTTTCTTTCATCTTTCAAGCTAAAAGTAAGTGCATTCTAGCCCCATTTTTAATGTTCTTTATATTTTTGAAATCCTCGTGGCTCAATTTAGCCATTTCTACCTTTAATTTGAGCTAGGTTTCATGTTCAAAAACATACCCATGAATGACATGCTTGTACTTTAATGTCTAATGGAAGAATATGGAGGTTTGATGTAACACCCCGAACCCGAACCGTCGCTGGAGTCGAACACGAGGTGTTAACAGACTTCAAACCACTTATTGAGAATTTCCCAGACAAGCTGCCACTCTGTGTACTAGTCGCTTCAAAAATCATATCTTGAGTTTTACAGCTCGAAAATCAGTTTCGTAATTTTTCCCTGAAACTATACTCATATGTCCATCTACATATTTTTTTCTAGAATTTTTGGTCAAGCCAATTAGTACAGTTTATTAGTTAAAGTCTCCCCTGTTGCAGGGATCGACTACACTGACCTTTGTGCGTTACGAATTGGATATCTCCCTGTACAGGGCTTCAATACTGATGGCGTTTATTTCTATAGAAACTAGACTCAGAGAGGAATCTACAAATATATGGCATGACTCCTAATTATCTCTGGTTAATTTACAATGATTTTCCAAAGTCGGAACAGGGGATCCAGAAATCGTTCTGGCCCTGTTTCACGAGAACTTTAATATCTCTTAAAATACAGCTCATATGGTCGTTTTGTTTCATCCATATGAAAATAGACCCATCAAGCTTCGAGTGCGTAATTTTTTTAGCTATTAATTCCACTTCTACTATTTTTAGTGATTTTTCGATCTCATATCACTACTGCTGTCTGCAACAGTTACTGCAGTAGACTATGCCAATTTCATGAATCCTTCCTTAGCCTTACTACTCATCCATCATACGTGACACAAATTATGGCCACCTTATCAAAATTAAGGTTTCTAAGACTCGTGGCTATAGATTCTAGCATCCCACTCAAACGACCACATAGGCCATTTTCACATGGCTTAAAGTTTACAACCTAAAATTTAACAAAACAAAATAGCTCATACATGCCAAATGTTCTCCTAAGTCGACTAAGAAGACAATACCAAAAATTGCTCGCGGTGTGATGACTTCGTTGTGATTCTGAACACCAAAAAGGAGACGAGCCCAAGGAACCTAAAATGGGTGACAAGAAAACACCAAGTGAGTTTATAACTCAGTAAGTCATAAGCATTCCACAACCATCCATTAATACAATTATCATAAAATGAAATAATGAAACAAGGCCAAATGTTCCACCATACCGAACTATACCATAGTTCCTTAGATCTTCGGATCAATCTCATACCAAGTCATACATTTACATTTCATATACTGTTCAATAGGATATTTGAAGCAATTTCCATACATCATTTCATTTCCGCAACAATCATGCAATCAAATGAATTTTCATCTATTCCACGATACCTTATTTACGGAATGCAATTGAAATCATCACATAGATTTAAATCTTACCAACTCCACCCGAGCATGAACTTAGCATCTATTAGCCATGAACTCAAGGTACTTACTCTTTCCGCTGTCCATACTCATCTCGATAAAGTCACACCTCCATATAAATGTTCAATCGGAGATATGTGTAGAGTTCGCACACATAGTGCTTAATACTCAATCACGCACACTTAGTGCCATATGATTCAAGCCCGCACATAGTGCCATATAGTCCAAACTCGCACACTTAGTGCCGTACATTACAAGCTCGCACACTCAGTGCCAATCTCGTCACCGTACACATCTATTTCTCGCACACTTAGTGCCGAAGCAAACTTCCTACACATTTCACTATCTCTTTTACGTTCAATCATTATCATCTTTTCATACACATACATTTGTATATATTTCATCTCATTAAACACAATTGCATAGATATTACAATCATTTAAGCAATATCAAATATATGCTTAATGACTTACCTTGTGTTGGGTAAAAATAGTCCAAGTCGGCTACTCGATGACCTTCGCCTTTCCCTTGCTTGATTCTCCTTTAACTCCTTGAGCTTAATCAATAAATCAACTAGTTTAACCATCTCGCTAAACATTCATAATTCAATTACACATGCATATGTATGTTTGTATATTCGGCAACCGTCCTCACTTATTACCCATTTAGTCAACAATCTAAGCCAAGATAAGGCTTCAATATGGTTGCCTCTAACCGAATACATGCTCACCAATTTCCCTTCATGTGGCCGAATATGCATGTCCATGTTGAGGCCATTTATGCACTTATTACCACACAAAAACAGCATACATTTTACTAACTAATACCTTTCCATATTGTAACTCAATACACATCTATCATTTCCTTCATAACCAAAACATCATCATAAGTAAGTATATACCTTAAGATAGTATATACGTCATACCAATACATCATGCTCAAACATATATACATATATGTATGCTAGAGCCGAATCTCAAGTTGATTGTAACTAAACATGAACATGATTTCGAAACACAAATCTTACTCTCCATGCAAAGAGTATAAATCACACTTGGGGATGCACCATGGCCGAATACATCACAACACCATAATTTTGGTCATGATTACACAAAGAACTTAGTATATCATTCAAAAATGCTCAAAGAAAATCTAAGAGTCCTCAATCCACCATCACATGTATCATCATCAAGCTTCATATTTAACATGCAATGGCATTAACTCAAAATCCACCTTGGCCAAATACCATCCCCATGATATAACAAAGATTTGAACCATGGGCTAATAAGAACATCAAGTTAACAACCAAAACATGCATGAATCTCATGGCACAACATCAAACATACCTTAATCTTGATGCAAATATAGCCAAACCTCTTCCTAATCCTCTTCCAACCCAAGCATGAAGCAAAATTCCTCCCTTCCCCTCTAGTATTTTCGGTCAAGAGAGAATGAAATGGATGAGCAAAATTTTTTTCTTTTCTTTTCTTCCATGTACGGCAATGGGGGGTTTCACTCACACACACACATTTTTTTTTTCTTTACTACCCATGCTTATTTGTTTATTGTTTCCCCCTAATGCACCAACAAAACATGTTTCATGACATGTTTAGCCCATACTCCCTTGTCATGGCTGTCCATTACTTGTAAAAAGGGGGTATTTGACATGCAAGGCCATTGTTTTGCATGCATGCTTTAATTAGTCATCATACATTTCCCCATCATACTTTCAAAGTTTTCTACTAGGTCCTTTCTAGTGAAATTCACATTTATAACTCTAAATTAAAGCATCAAAATGTCACACATGAGTTAACACATATTATAGGCATCAAAATAAATATCAAATTATTTTTATGCCTCGGTTTTGTGGTCCCGAAACCACATTCCGACTAGGGTCGTTTTAAGGCTGTCACAACTCTCCCCCACTTAAGAATTTTCGTCCCCGAAAATCTTACCGGTAAATAGGTTTGGGTATCGCTCCTTCATAGAGTTCTCGGGTTCCCAAGTAGCTTCTTCCATCCCGTGTTTGAGCCATAACACTTTTACTAACGAAACCCTTTTGTTTCGCAACTCCTTCACTTCACGAGCTAGGATACGAATCGGTTTTTTCTTCATAACTCATATCGGCTTGAATTTTAACCTCTGATGGACTAATTACGTGCGACGGATCAGACCTATAGCGTCGAAGCATCGAAACATGAAAGACGTCGTGAATCTTTTCAAGTTCAGGGGGCAAAATCAAACGATACACAACTGGACCAACTCGTTCGGATATCTCATATGGCCCGATGAACCTCGGGCTCAATTTGCCTTTACGGCCAAATCTGAGTATCTTTTTCCAAGGCGAAACTTTAAGAAAGACTTTATCTCCCACTTGATACTCAATGTCTTTTCTTTTCAGATCCGCGTACGACTTGACGATCGGAGGCTATCTTGATTTTCACGGATTACTTTTACTTTCATTCAGCATCTTTAATCAAATCCACTCCAAAATTTTGTTCTCACCGAGCTCGGTCCAAAACAATGGTGTACGGCATTTACGCCCGTACAAGGCCTCGTAAGGCGCCATCTTAATACTTGATTGAAAACTATTGTTGTGCGAATTCAATCAAAGGTAAGTACCTGTTCCCATGAACCATCGAACTCGAGGATGCAACATCTCAACATATCCTCAAGTATCTGAATTATCCGCTCGGATTGACCATCGGTTTAAGGGTGAAAGGCGGTGCTGAAATGCAACTTGGTACCTAAAGCTTCTTGCAATTTCTTCTAAAATCGCGAGGTGAATCTCGGATTTCTATCCGACACAACAGAAATCGGTACCCCGTGTAATCTCACAATCTGAGAAACGTATAATTCAGCTAGTTTATCCAATGAAAAATCCGTACGCACAGGGATAAAATGAGCAGACTTAGTCAGTCTATCAACAACAACCCAAATCGCGTCCTTCTTACTTGCTGACAATGGCAGTCCAGACACAAAGTCCATTGTGACTCGATCCCATTTCCACTCGGGTATCGTAATCGGCTGAAGTAATCCTGAAGGCACTTGATGTTCCGCTTTCACTTGTTGACATATTAAACATCTTGAAACAAAGTCGGAGATGTCTCGTTTCATACCATGCCACCAAAACCGACGTTGCAAATCGTTGTACATCTTCGTACTCCCCAGGTGGATTGCCATTCGGCTACAATGGGCTTCGTTCAGAATTATCGAAATAAGTTCCGAATTCTTTGGAACACACAGACGACTTCTGAACCTCAAACAATCGTCCTCATCAATTTGAAACTCCGATTCCTTGTTCGGATCACACTCAGCCCGTTTTGCAAGCAACTCATCATCATCTTTTTGAGCTTCACGAATTTGATGAGTCAACAATGGTTTGGCCTTTAATTCGGCTACTAACACATTGTCGGGTAGGATAGACAAGTGTACATTCATCGCTTGTAAAACGAACAGTGATTTCCAGCTTAAGGCGTCCGCAACCACATTAGCCTTTCCCGGGTGATAATCAATGACGAGCTCATAATCTTTTAACAACTCGAGCCAACGTCTTTGTCGCAGATTTAAGTCTCTTTGAGTCATCAAATATTTGAGACTTTTGTGATCCGAATACACATGGCACTTCTCACCAAATAAGTAATGTCGCCATATCTTTAAGGCGAATACGATGGCAGCCAATTCGAGATCATGGGTCGAATAATTTTTCTCATGTGGCTTTAATTGTCTCGACGCGTAGGCCATAACTCGACCTTCTTGCATCAATACGCAACCTAACCCAAGTAGGGAGGCGTCACTATAAATGACAAACTCTTTGCCAAATTCAGGCTGCACTAAAACTGGAGCTTCTGTCAAATGAGTTTTCAATTGATCGAAACTTTTCTGACACTTTTCCGTCCATTCAAACTTGGCATCCTTCTGAAGCAGTTTCGTCATGGGTGTGGCTATCATCGAGAATCCTTTTACAAACCGTCGGTAGTGTAAGCAAGTCCCAAAAAGCTCGAACCTCAGTAATATTTCTTGGAGGTTTCGATTAAGTATGGTTGTAATTTTGCTCGGTCGACTCGAATACCGATGCAGATACCACATGACCCAAGAAGCTAACCTCTCTTAACCAAAACTCACACTTCTTTGAACTTAGCGTATAATCGCTTATCCCGTAAAATTTGCAACACTAATCTCGGTGTTCAAGATGTTCGGTCTCATCTCTTGAATAGACCAAGATGTCATCGATGAACACAACTACGAACCGATCCAAATCTGTCTAAAGATCCGATTCATCAAATCCATAAATACCGCGAGGGCATTAGTGAGCCCGAACGGCATCACCAAGAACTTGTAGTGACCATACCTCGCTCAAAGCGGTTTTGGTACGTCGAATCTCGAATCCAGAATCGGTAATACCCGATCTCAAATCTATCTTTGAAAACACTGAGGCTCCCTTTAGCTGATCGAACAAGTCATCAATACGCGGTAACGGATATTTATTCTTTATCGTCACTTTATTCAACTGACGATAGTCAATGCACAACCTCATGGTTCCGTCCTTCTTTTCACGAACAATCTGGTGCACCCAAGGTGAGAAGCGGGTCGGCGAAACCTCTATCCGTCAATTCTTGCAACCGAGCTTTCAACTCTTTTAACTCGGTTGGTGCCATACGACACGGAGCTATCGGAATCGGCGTAGTCAGTACAAGCTCAATACCAAACTCTACTTCCCGAGCAGTGGTAGACCGGTAATTCTTGGGAAAAACATCCGGTATTCACAAACCACCGCATGATTCGGGTTTCTTTTCCAATTTCTTGTCATCAAGTACATATGCAAGGTATGCTTCGCACCCCTTTCTCACATATTTCTGGGCCAACATTGCTGATATTACAGCTGGCAACCCCTTTAAGTCCGTAGACTCAACTCGGATCATCTCGTTATTTGCGCATCTCAATTCAATAGTCTTGCTTTTGCAATTCACAACCGCATCATGCACGGTCAACCAATCCAACCCAAGAATAACATCAAATTCATCGAAGCGGCAAAAGCATCAAGTCCGCGAAAACAGAACCTCGAATGACTAGGGGCATTTCTTACACACTTTGTCGACCGAAGACGTAACGACCCAAGGATTTGACACCGAATTATGAACTCGAGACTCAACGGTAGAGTCTTACTGGATGCTAAGGTTTCACATACATATGAATGAGTAGAGCCAGGGTCAATCAATGCAATCACACTAGTATCAAAGAGAGTGAAAGTACCAGTGATAACGTCAGGGGAGGATGCCTCCTCTCGTGCGTGGATAGCATATGCTCTAGCAGGAGCACGAGTCTCGGATCGAACAACCGTATCAGAGACCCCTCTCTGATTACCACCCCTACCTCCTGAAATCCTCGGGGGTCTACCTCTAGCCGTCGTCCCACTAGATCTTGCACCTTGCATCTTATTCTTCTCATCTAGCTCCGTGCAATCTCTAATGAAGTGGTCCCTCGAACCGCATCCATAACAGGCCCTATTAACAGACTTACCCCAACATTCACCTATGTGTCGTCTTCCACATTGGGGGCATTCGGGCTTTTCTTGACGATTATTGCCCACACTAGCTACCGAGGTAGCTCGTGAGTCCATCGATGGTCGTGCTCTAATGGAAATCCCCGCAGTCGCCCTCGACTTATTTGTGTCCTCTCTGAACTTCTTTACAGCCGAAAATGGAGCCTTGCCCATCGATCTTTTATGATAATCTCTAGCTTCAAATCCAGCCTTCCTCTTCTCCCTTCCGAGCTCTTCCGCCTTGCAGGCTCGTTCAACTAGTGTTACAAATTCTTTTATCTCCAAAATACCCACCAGTAGCTTTAACTCTTCATTCAATCCCTCTTCAAATCTTTTGCACATAGCAACCTCATCAGCCACACACTCCCGAGCATACCGACTAAGTCTTACGAACTCATGTTCGTATTCAGATACCGTCATACGACCTTGCTTGAGCTCCAAGAATTCCTTACGCTTTTGATCGATGAACCGTTGACTAATGTATTTCTTTCGAAATTTCATTTGGAAGAAATCCCAAGTAACTTGTTCCTTTGGGACTATGGAAATTAAGGTCCTCCACCAATAGTGGGCTGAGTCTCGCAACAAGGATATAGCACACTTAAGACATTCATCGGGTGTGCATGACAGTTCATCAAACACTCTAATGGTGTTATCAAGCCAGAACTCAGCCCTTTCAGCATCGTCAGTAACTATGGCCTTAAACTCCTCGGCCCCACGCTTCCTAATCAAGTCCACAGGTGGTTTACTCAGCCTCACAGGATCAGCAACTGATGGCATTACGGGCTCTTGGGGTGGATTATTTAAATTTGGGAATGGTTGGACAGCCGGATTGGTTCGGGCATATTGCGCGACCCACTCATTCATCATGGTGAAGAAGGCTTGTTTCGCCCTTCATCTTGATTATTCGCGGATGATCGAGGCTCAACAGGCGGTGTCCCTTGCGCAGGAGCAGCCGCTACACTTTCAACGTCATCCGCCAAGGGTCTCTCTACCCCGGGTTCCATTTGCTAATCAAAACAAAAATTTCAACCGTCAGAAGTCATCACATTTTTAAGCACTAACACATTGGCATGTATAGCTAGACTCACACGCGCTACGGTAGTCCTAGAACCGACTAAACCATAACTCTGATACCAATAAAATTGTAACACCCCGAACCCGAGACCGTCGCCGGAGTCGAACACGAGGTGTTAACAGACTTCAAACCACTTATTGAGAATTTCCCAGACAAGCTGCCAATCTGTGTACTAGTCGCTTCAAAAATCATATCTTGAGTTTTACAACTCAAAAATCAGTTTCGTAATTTTTCCCTAAAACTAGACTCATATGTCCATCTACAAATTTTTTTCTAGAATTTTTGGTCAAGCCAATTAGTACAGTTTATTAGTTAAATTCTCCCCTTTTGCAGGGATCGACTACACTGACCTTTGTGCGTTACGAATCGGATATCTCCCTGTACAGGGCTTCAATACTGATAGCGTTTGTTTCTATAGAAACTAGACTCAGAGATGAATCTACACATATATGGCATGACTCCTAATTATCTCTGGTTAATTTACAATGATTTTCCAAAGTCGGAACAGGGGATCCAGAAACCGTTCTGGCCCTGTTTCACGAGAACTTTAATATCTCTTAAAATACAGCTCATATGGTCGTTTTGTTTCATCCATATGAAAAAAGACCCATCAAGCTTCGAGTACGTAATTTTTTTAGCTATTAATTCTACTTCTACTATTTTTAGTGATTTTTCGATCTCATATCACTGCTGCTGTCCGCAACAGTTACTGCAGAGACTATGCCAATTTCATGAATCCTTCCTTAGCCTTACTACTCATCCATCATCGTGACACAAATTATGGCCACCTTATCAAAATTAAGGTTTCTAAGACTCGTGGCTATAGATTCTAGCATCCCACTCGAACGACCACAGAGGCCATTTTCACATGGCTTAAAGTTTACAACCCAAAATTTAACAAAACAAAATAGCTCATACATGCCAAATGTTCTCCTAAGTCGACTAAGAAGACAATACCAAAAATTGCTCGCCGGTGTGATGACTTCGTTGTGATTCTGAACACCCAAAAGGAGACGAGCCCAAGGAACCTAAAATGGGTGACAAGAAAACACCGAGTGAGTTTATAACTCGATAAGTCATAAGCATTCCACAACCATCCATTAATACAATTATCATAAAATGAAATAATGAAACAAGGCCAAATGTTCCAGCCATACCGAACTATACCATAGTTCCTTAGATCTTCGGATCAATCTCATACCAAGTCATACATTTACATTTCATATACTGTTCAATAGGATATTTGAAGCAATTTCCATACATCATTTCATTTCCGCAACAATCATGCAATCAAATGAACTTTCATCTATTCCACGATACCTTATTTACGGAATGCAATTGAAATCATCACATAGATTTAAATCTTACCAACTCCACCCGAGCATGAACTTAGCATCTATTAGCCATGAACTCAAGGTACTTACTCTTTCCCCTGTCCATACTCATCTCGATAAAGTCACGCCTCCATATAAATGTTCAATCGGAGATATGTGTAGAGTTCGCACACATAGTGCTTAATACTCAATCACGCACACTTAGTGCCATATGATTCAAGCCCGCACACATAGTGCCATATAGTCCAAACTCGCACACTTAGTGCCGTACATTACAAGCTCGCACACTCGAGTGCCAATCTAAATCACCGTACACATCTATTTCTCGCACACTTAGTGCCAAGCAAACTTCCTACACATTTCACTATCTCTTTTACGTTCAATCATTATCATCTTTTCATACACATACATTTGTATATATTTCATCTCATTAAACACAATTGCATAGATATTACAATCATTTAAGCAATATCAAATATATGCTTAATGACTTACCTTGTGTTGGGTAAAATAGTCCAAGTCGGCTACTCGATGACCTTCGCCTTTCCTTGCTTGATTCTCCTTTAACTCCTTGAGCTTAATCAATAAATCAACTAGTTTAACCATCTCGCTAAACATTCATAATTCAATTACACATGCATATGTATGTTTGTATATTCGCAACCGTCCTCACTTATTACCCATTTAGTCAACAATCTAAGCCAAGATAAGGCTTCAATATGGTTGCCTCTAACCGAATACATGCTCACCAATTTCCCTTCATGTGGCCGAATATGCATGTCCATGTTGAGGCCATTTATGCACTTATTACCACACAAAAACAGCATACATTTTACTAACTAATACCTTTCCATATTGTAACTCAATACACATCTATCATTTCCTTCATAACCAAAACATCATCATAAGTAAGTATATACCTTAAGATTGTATATACGTCATACCAATACATCATGCTCAAACATATATACATATATGTATGCTAGAGCCGAATCTTAAGTTGATTGTAACTAAACATGAACATGATTTCGAAACACAAATCATACTCTCCATGCAAAGAGCATAAATCACACTTGGGGATGCACCATGGCTAAATACATCACAACACCATAATTTTGGTCATGATTACACAAAGAACTTAGTATATCATTCAAAAATGCTCAAAGAAAATCTAAGAGTCCTCAATCCACCATCACATGTATCATCATCAAGCTTCATATTTAACATGCAATGGCATTAACTCAAAATCCACCTTGGCCAAATACCATCCCCATGATATAACAAAGATTTGAACCATGGGCTAATAAGAACATCAAGTTAACAACCAAAACATGCATGAATCTCATGGCACAACATCAAACATACCTTAATCTTGATGCAAATATAGCCAAACCTCTTCCTAATCCTCTTCCAACCCAAGCATGAAGCAAAATTCCTCCCTTCCCTCTAGTATTTTCGGTCAAGAGAGAATGAAATGGATGAGCAAAATTTTTCTTTTCTTTTCTTCCATGTACGGCAATGGGGGTTTCACTCACACACACACATTTTTTTTCTTTACTACCCATGCTTATTTGTTTATTGTTTCCCCTAATGCACCAACAAAACATGTTTCATGACATGTTTAGCCCATACTCCTTGTCATGGCCGGCCATCACTTGTAAAAGGGGTATTTGACATGCATGGCCATTGTTTTGCATGCATGCTTTAATTAGTCATCATACATTTCCCCATCATACTTTCAAAGTTTTCTACTAGGTCCTTTCTAGTGAAATTCACATTTATAACTCTAAATTAAAGCATCAAAATGTCACACATGAGTTAACACATATTATAGGCATCAAAATAAATATCAAATTATTTTTATGCCTCGGTTTTGTGGTCCCGAAACCACATTCCGACTAGGGTCATTTTAAGGCTGTCACATTTGAGGTGTGATAAACAACTTTTACTTAGTGGTTTTTGGTGAAATTGATAAAAAGGACCTAATTGTTAAAGTTGTAGAAACTGTGTAAATGTGTGAATAAATGAAAAATGTGGGTTGGTGTAAAAGGTAAAATGATTCAGCTAGGCTTGAATAATGAGAAAAATGAGTACTTTTCATTTTACGAGCCTAGGGGCAATTTTGTAATTTTGTAAAATTTCAGGGGTAAAATTATAAATTTGCCATATCGTGATTTTTGGACTGAAATGAATAATGCATTTATTAAATAAGCTTAATGTGCTATTATAGATCAAGAGGGACGAGGGATAGACCTTGGCCGAGGAAAAGGCAAGGTTGTAGACTAAATCGCAAATTTGCCATATTTTGCACCGAGGTAAGTTGTGTGTAAGTAATTCAACAACACTAATATTACGTATTTAATATTTGACATTATATGATACATGTATGTATGCTTTAATAAAATTGACTTGTGATGATCCAACAGAAGTTTAGTGATAGCCTCGTGTCTCAAAAGCCTAGGTGACCCAAAGGAATACTTAGGACTTGGATGTTGTGACACCATGCTAAATGTGCCTGTGTAAGACCATGTCTGGGACATGGCATCGGTGATGATATATGTACCTGCATAAGACCATGTTTGGTGCATGGCATTGGCGATTATATGTCTGCTAGTCTAGGACCATGTCTGGGACATGGCATCGACGATGATATGTAGAATCATGGAAGACCATGTCGGGGACATGGCATTCGTACTTTAATTGGTGTATGACAATCCCGAGTATCTTTTAGTATTCTAGTGGTTCAACGGGCCATTCAAGATGTTAGGTTAAGAAGTGGAGTGATATGAGTAAGAATGTATGATACAAGTATGTACGTAAACCTCATGAGTATTGAACTCGATTCATGATGGGAAATTTAGCATGAGTAGAAATGAGTAAAATAAGCTTCATGTTTAATGACTTTTAATGTCAATTTGACTACGTTCATGTGTGTAGTATGATATTGTGGTAGATAATTGATAATATGTTTAATCCATGAATATCTTGACTTATGTTGTTATTTATTTACATGCAACTTACTAAGCCCCGTGCTTACCCTTCTCTCATTTCCCTTTTTTTTTTTAGCATCGTCAAGCTAGCTCGGGGGTCGTGGATGTCAGAGCTTGAGTCACACTATCAACAAATATTTTGGTGTATAATTAATTTACTACATTTAAGTATGGCATGTATAAGGGACTTAGTATTTTGTTAGCCAAAGTGATGGCTCCTATTGGTATATTATTCCATTTTGTATGTGGCAATGAAATATGGCTCTTATTGATTATTGGGTTGAAATCCCTAAATGTTGTTACATGCATGAGATGTGTTATTACTTTTGAGGTGCGTGCCAAATGGTTGATAAAATATGGAATTTATGTTTGATGGATACATGATGCCAATTGGAATGGTCACTATATTATTAAAGGTAAAAAAATGCATTGAATGAACTTAACAAGTCCAGGAGTCCTAATTAGGTAAACTTGATATGAATTTATCAGGCATGAGTTAAAGCTATGGATGTCTAAGTAACCCTTTTATGCCATGTTAACCACCATTGGCATATGAGTGTGTGTTGGGGTTATTAAGGGTGACAAAAGGGCTTAGAAATTATCCTACAAGTTGTCCACATGGGTAGACCCACGGGCATGTGTCTAGGTCGTGTATGACACACGGTCAGCCCCATGTATGTGTAGTCCGGTCGTGTGTCCCTAGCACCCTAGTTTTACCAGTTAGTATGCATGGTAGTAAAAACACGGACAGAGATATGGTCGTATGTCTCAACCGTGTGGAGGACACGGCCTTAGGACATAGGCGTGTGAAGTCTGCACCTTAAATGGGAAAATTAAATACACCACACGGCCTAGCACGAACGTGTGACTTGGCTTTGTGATATTAAATTTATGCTGACGTCATAAACAGAGAGTTACACGGCCTGGGGACACGAGCGTGTCAAGGGCACATGGACGTGTCCTTGTGTCCACACGGACGTGTGACCCTGTTTTAAGAAAATTTTTCTAAAGTTCACGATTTAGTTTCGTACTGCCCCCAATGTATATTTTGGTCATGTAGGCCCATATAAGGGACGATATGCATGTTCTTGAATAAATTTTTAATTTGAATGAAATTTTATGGTCGGTTTTACATAGTATTGTATGTTCAAGTCCGGTAATGCCTCATATCCTATCCCGAGGTTGGACACCAATAAGGGGTGTTACATTTATTGGTATCAGAGCCATAGTTTAGTCTGTTCTAGGACTACTTAACGAGTGTGGAAGTATAGTATACATGCCATACGTGTATTATGATAGTGTGACAACTCCTGACAATTGAAATTGTGTTTCAAATAGTAAATGGATCTTAAACGAGCAGTTGCTGACGATGTAGAAAGTAACGCGCCTACTCCCACCGAAGGACCAGTGTCAGCTGATAATAGACCTAAGACGATTAGTAAAGGAGAAGGCGGTAAATAAGCATTTCTCCACATGATGAACAATTGGTACATCGAGTTTATTCAAGCAAACCCGGGTGTTCAACCTCCCCCACCACCTCCTATTCCTCAGCCTACCCTTAGAGCTCCCTAAGTTGTTGAGATGATGAGAAGGGAAAGGCCTCCGGTTGATCGAATTAGAAAGCAAGGAGCTGAAGAGTTTGGAGCTAACATTGATGATGATCCAGAAAGAGCAGAGTTTTGGCTTGAGAACACCATCCGAGTCTTTAATGAGTTTTCAAGCACACCAGAGGAGTGCATGAAGTGCGTGGTATCACTTCTAAGAGATTCTGCTTACTAGTGGTGGAATACCCTTGTGTCGGTTGTGTCGAGGGAGAAAATGACTTGGGAGTTTTCCCAAGAGGAATTTCGCAAGAAGTATATTAGTCAAAGGTTTATGGATCAAAAGAGGAAGGAGTTCCTCGAGGTGAAACAGGTAAAAATGACAGTTACCAAGTATGAGAGTGAGTTTGTGAGGCTTAGCAAATATGCTGAGGAATTTGTATCTACCAAAGCCATCATGTGTAAAAGATTTGAGGACGGGTTGAACGAAAACATCCGATTATTGGTTGGAATCCTCGAGTTGAAAGAGTTTGTAGTCCTGGTCTAAAGAGCATGCAAAGCTGAAGAATTGGCCGAAGAAAAGAGGAAAGCTAATCTGGTGTCTCGTGACTTGAAGAAGAGGCAACTGAGCAAATCTTTTCAGTCTTTATCTAAGAAGTTGAGAGAGTTTACTACTCTATCTAATGCCTCTGCTAGGTATTTGAGCACGAATAGGAGTAAATAGTATGCGATTTCGAAAGCTCAGACTACCTTAATTGCCAGTGTGGGGAACGGTCGACCTGATAGATCAAGATGCCCCCGGTGTGGGAGATGCCACTTTTGGCGTGTGTCAAGGGAATGATAGAACTTGTTTTAAGTGCAGTTCCCCTGATCACTTTGTTAGGGACTACTCCGAGAGGATGAAAATAAGAAATCTCCAAGGAATAAGATCAAATAGTACTGCTAGTAAGGGAAAATCTCAGAGGAATCCGAGTAGCGGAATGAGTAGTAAAGGTGAACCTAGAGAGTCTGCTGTGAGACCTAAGGGTAGGGAACCTACAATGACCTATGTCATTCGCGCTTGCGAAGAGGCCTCATCTCCTAATGTATTTACGGGTACATTTTCTATCTATGAAACTCTTGTTGTTGCTTTGATTGATTTGGGGTCTACCCATTCGTATATTTGCATGAAGTTGGTGTTTGGTATGAACTTGTTTGTTGAACCTACTAAATTCGTAGTAAAGGTGTCAAACTCGTTAGACAAGTATGTGTTAGTTGATAAAGTTTGTAAAAATTTCACTTTAATGATTAGAGGTCATTGTTTCCCGACTAATCTTATGCTATTACCGTTCGATGAATTTGATGTAATTCTTTGTATGGATTGGTTGACCACTCATGATGTGGTAGTGAATTGTGGGAGAAAGTTTATCAAACTGAAATGTGAGAATGGTAATGTTCTTCAGGTTGAACCAGATGAATTAAATGGCATGCCTGCAGTGATTTCTTCCATGTCTGCACAGAGATGTATAAGAAAGGGGTATGAAGCTTACCTTGCCTTTGTGTTGAACACTAAAGAGTCTGAGTTAAAGATTGAGTCAGTGCTTGTAGTATGTGAATATTCAGATGTGTTTCTGGAAGAATTTTCGGAGTTGTCTCCTATTAGGGAAGTAGAGTTTGCCATTGATTTGACCCCTGGTACTGCGCCTATTTCGATTACCTCGTATAGGATGGCCCCAATAGAATTAAAAGAGTTGAAGGTCAGTTGCAGGATTTAACTGAGAAGGGTTTTGCGAGACTGAGTTTTTCACCTTGGGGTGCTCCTGTGTTATTTGTGAAAAAGAAAGATGGTTCGATGAGACTATGTATAGATTATCGACAGCTCAACAAGGTGAAAATAAAGAACAAGTATCCTTTACCAAGGATTGATGATCTATTTGTTCAATTGAAGGGAGCCACAGTATTTTCAAAGATAGACTTGAGGTCCAGCTACTATCAGTTACAGGCTAAATAATCAAAAGTGCCTAAGACTGCTTTTAGAACGAGGTATGGCCATTATGAATTCCTCGTTATGCCATTTGGGTTAACAAATGCTCCTTTCTTGTTTATGGATTTAATGAATAGAATATTTCAGCCTTATTTGGATAAATTTTTGTGGTGTTCATCGATGATATTTTGATTTATTCAAGAGATGAGGCAGAGCATGCTGGGCACTTGAGAACTGTTTTGCAGACTTTGAGGGACAAACAGTTGTATGCCAAGTTCAGTAAAAGTGAATTTTGGCTTCGTGAAGTCGGGTTTTTAGGACATTGTTTCCGGAGACGGTATTAGAGTTGACCCGAGTAAGATTTCAGCCATTGTTGACTAGAAACCGCCAAAGAATGTGATAGAGGTCAGAAGCATTTTAGCCTTCGCCAGTTACTACAGACAGTTTGTTAAAGGATTTTTGATGATTGCCACTCCAATGACTAAGTTGTTACAAAGGATGTTAAGTTTGAATGGATTGAGAAGTGCCAACAAAGTTTTGAGAAACTAAAAGCGTTGTTCACTAAAGCTCCAGTGCTAGTTCAACCTGAGTCGGGAAAGGAATTCGTGATCTTCAGTGATGCATCCTTGAATGCTTTGGGATGTGTGCTTATGCAGGAAGGTAGAGTGATAGCCTATGCATCTAGACTATTGAAATCGTATGAGAAAAATTACCCGAGACATGATTTAGATCTAGCCATTGTATTTGCATTAAAGATTTGGAGACACCGAGACTTGCCGAATATTCACCTATCACAAGAGTTTCAAATACTTGATGACCCACAAGGATCTAAATCTTAGGCAACGGAGATGGTTAGAATTCATAAAAGATTATGAGTTAATAATTAACTATCATCCGGGAAAGGCGAATGTTGTCACCAATGCCCTAACTAGAAAATCCTTATTTGGTTTGAGAGCCATGGATGCCTAGTTAGCCTTATCAGATGATGGTGCTATCGTAGTAGAGTTGAGAAGTAGGCTGATGTTCCTTCAAGAAATTTGTAAACCCAGGAGTAAGGACAATGAATTGCAAGCCAAGAGAACTCAATGTGAGTCGAGTTCTAAATCCGATTTTCGAGTTGATTCCGATGGTTACTTGATGTTCCAAGATAGAATTTGTGTTCCTAAAGACACCGAATTAATTCATAAGATTTTGAATGAGGCACATTATGGACGTCTGTCAATACACCCCGGTAGTACTTAAATGTACAACGACTTGAAGAAAATATATTGGTGGGACGGTATGAAGAGAGATATTTCCGAGTTTGTTGCGAGATGCTTAATTTGTCAACAAGTAAAAGCTGAACACCAAGTGCCTTCAAGATTACTACAGCCTATCATGGTTCCTGAGAGGAAATGGGACTGAATTACCATGGATTTTGTATCGGGCTTACCTTTGACACTGAGTAAGAAAGATGCGGTGTGGGTCGTTGATGATCGATTGACGAAGCCGGCTCATTTCATCCCGGTACGTACCGACTACTCGCTTGATAAATTGGCTGAGCTATATATTTTTGAAATTGTGAGACTTCACGGAATACCCTTATCAATCATATCGGTTAGAGATCTGAGGTTTACCTCATGGTTTTGGAAAAGGTTGTAAGAAGCCTTGGGCACGAGGTTGAGTTTTAGTACTACTTTCCACCCACAAACCGATGGCCAATCTGAGAGAGTGATTCAAACCTTGGAAGACATGTTATGATGTTGTGTTCTAGAATTCTAAGGTAGTAGGGAAAAATACTTACCTTTGGTTGAGTTTGCCTATAACAATAGTTTTTAGATGAGTTTAAAATTGGCACCCTATGAAGCATTGTATGGCTAGAAGTGTCTAACTCCCTTGTATTGGACAGAGCTCAAGGAAAGTAAATTGCACGGGGTTGAATTGGTTAAGAAAACTGAGGACAAAGTGAACGTAATAAAGATTGTTTAAAAGCGGAATCGGATAGACAAAAGTCTTATGCAGATTTGAAAAGAAAAGAAATTGAGTTTCAAGTGGGTGATAAGGTATTTTTGAAAGTATCCCCATGGAAAAAGGTTCTGAGATTCAGCAGGAAGGGCAAGTTAAGTCCTCGTTTTATAGGACCTTCCGAGATCACCAAAAGGATAGAACCGGTAGCTTATCGGTTGGCTTTACTGCCAAAATTGGAAAAGATCCATGACATATTCCACGTGTCTATATTGCGCCGTTATAGATCGAAGCCCTCACATGTGATATCGCCGATGGAAGTTGAGATTCGACCGGACATGACTTATGGTGAAGAGCCGATCAAGATCTTGGATCGAGAAGTCAAACAGTTGAGAAACAAGAATATCACCTTAGTAAAAGTGTTATGGCATAGGCATGGGATAGAGGAGGCTACATGGTAGCCTGAGGAAGCCATGAGAAATCAATACCTGACTTATTTACCGGTAAGATTTTTGGGGACGATAATCCCTAAGGGGAGAGAATTGTAACATCCTAAATTAGGGCCTAGTTAAAATAGTGGTTTTGAGACCATAAAATCGAGATAGAAATAATCATTTTATGGATGTTACGAGGTCCATGATATATATGCATGCCTGTGTGAAAATATCGATGAGAAATTTTATCGATAAAGTGTCCAATTGAGTTATTAGGACTAAATTACAATAAATGAAAAATGTGTTATAGTTTATTTAAGGGCTTAATTGTGATGAGATTTGAAATTTGAAGTCCTTATTTGGCAATTAGACCATTATATGTCATTATGGACAAAAATGGACATAGGAGGGATAAAATATCAAAGTTATATTGGAAGGGCATTATGGTCCATTAGTTAATAAAAAAATTAAAGGTAAAAATAGTCAAAATTTGTGTCCATCTTCATCCTCCTTGGCCGAATTTCACAGGAAGCCATAGCTAGGGTTTCTTTAATCTTTCAAGCTCAAAGTAAGTGCATTCTAGCCTCGTTTTTAATGTTCTTTATATTTTTGAAATCCTCGTGGCTCGATTTAGCTATTTCTACATTTAATTTGAGGTAGGGTTCATGTTCAAAAACATACCCATGAATGACATGCTTATGCTTTGATGTCTAATGGAAGAATATGGAGGTTTGAGGTGTGATAAACAACTTTTACTAGGTGGTTTTTAGTGAAATTGATAAAAAGGACCTAATTGTAAAACTTGTAGAAACTGTGTAAATGTGTGAATAAATGCAAAATGTGGGTTGGTATAAGAGGGGAAATGATTCAGCTAGGCTTGAATAATAAGAAAAATGGTACTTTTCATTTTACGAGCCTAGGGGCAATTTTGTAATTTTGTAAACTATGAGGGGCAAAATTGTAATTTTGTAAACTATGAGGGGAAAAATTGTAATTTTGTCATATCATGATTTTTGGACTGAAATGAATAATGTGTGTATTAAATAAGTTAAATATGCTATTATAGATCAAGAGGGATGAGGGATAGACCTTGGCCGAGGAAAAGGCAAGGATGTGGACTAAATCGCAAATTTGCCATATTTTGCACCGAGGTAAGTTGTGTGTAAGTAATTCAACAACTCCAATATTACGTATTTAATATTTGACATTATATGATACATGTATGTATGCTTTAATAAAATTAACTTGTGATAGTTAATGGAAGTTTAACGATAGCCTCGTGTCTCAGAAGCCCGGGTGACCCAAAGGAATACTTAAGACTTGAATGTCGTAACACCGTGCTAAATGTGCCTGTGAAAGACCATGTATGGGGGATGGAATCGGTGATGATATATGTGCTTGCGTAAGACCATGCCTGGGACATGGCATCGGCGAGGATATATGTGCCTGTGTAAGACCATGTCTGGGATATGGCATCAGAGATGATATGTGTGCCAGTGTAAGACCGTGTCTGGGACATGGCATTGGTGATGATATGTGGATTCATGTAAGACCATCTCGGGGACATGGCATTGGTACTTTAATAGGTGTATGACAATCTCGAGTGTCCTTTAGTATTCAGGTGGTTCAACGGGCCATTCAAGATGTTAGGTTAAGAAATGGAGTGATATGAGTAAGAATGTATGGTATAAGTATGTATGTAAACCTCACGAGTATTAAACTCGATTCATGATGGGAAATTTAGCATGAGTAGAAAGGAGTAAGATAAGTTTGATGTTTAATGGCGTTTAATGTCAATTTTGACTATGTTCATGTGTGTAGTATGATATTGTTGTCATAAATGATAGTATGTTTAATCCATGAACATCTTGACTTATGTTGTTATTTATTTACAAGCAACTTACTAAGCCCTGTGCTTACCCTCCTCTCCTTTCCCTTTTCTTTTAGTATCATCAAGCTAGCTCAAGGATCGTGAACGTCGGAGCTTGAGTCACACTATCAACAAATCTTTTGGGGTATAATTAGTTTACTACATTTAAGTATGGCATGTATAGGGGACTTAGTATTTTGTTATATGTGTCATATTTTTTAGCCAAAATGATGACTCCTTTTGGTATATTATTCCATTTTGTATATGGCCATGAAATATGGCTCATATTGATTATTGGGTTTAAATCCTTAAACATTGTTACATGCATAAGATGTGTTATTACTTTTGTGTTATGTGCCAAATGGTTAATAAAATGTGGAATTTATGTTTGATGGATAAATGATGTCAATTGGAATGGTCACTATATTAATAAATGTAAATAAATGTATTGAATGAACTTAACAAGTCCATGAATCCCAATTAGATAAAATTGATATGAATTTATCATGCATGAGTTAAAGCTATGGATGTCTAAGTAACCCTTTTACGCCATGTTAACCACCATTGGAAAATAAATGTGTGTTGGGGTTGTTAAGGGTGACAAGAGGGCTTGGAAATTAGCCTAAAAGTTGTCCACAAGTGTAGACACGCGGGCATGTGTCTAGGTCATGGCTGACACACGGTCAACCCCATGGGCATGTAGTCCGGCCGTGTGTCCCCTACACCCTAGTTTTACAAGTCAATATGCATGGTAGTAAACACACGAACAGAGACACGGCCATGTGTCTCAGCCATGTGGAGGACACGGCCTCAGGACATGGGCGTGTGCCTAGGCCATGTGAAATCTGCACCTTAAATGCGAAAATTAAATTCGCTACATGGCCTAGCACACGGGCGTGTGACTTGGCCGTGTAATTTTAAATTTATGCTAAATTTATGCTGACGTCATAAACAGAGAGTTATACAGCATGGGGACACGGGCGTGTGACCCTACTTTAAGAAAATTTTTCTAAAGTTCACGGTTTAGTCCTGAACTGCCCCCGATGTATGTTTTGGGCCTCGTAGGCCCATATAAGGGACGATATGCATGTTCTTGAATAAATTTTAAATTTGAATGAAATTTTATGGCCCAATTTTACATAGTAGTGTATGTTCAAGTCCATTAATGCCTCTTATCCTGTCCCAACGTTGGACACTGGTAAGGGGTGTTACAGGTCACACGGCTTAACTACACGCCCATGTACCCAGCCATGTTTCACTCATGGTCTAGACACATGCCCATGTGTCTACCCATGTGGACAAAATAAAGCCATTTCTAGCTTCATTTCTCACCCAAAAACACACCTATGACCTGCACTTGAGGCATACATCGAATACCAACCGTTCAAAGCATTCAAATGAAACAAATTCCATCATTCATTATGGCATACCATTACATGCATACATGTCTATAATCTTACCTTAGTTAAGTCCTCAAGTTAGAAATAATATTATCAACTACTTAACATATATGTAGCTACCATAGTTTGACATTACAAGTATATCAAAACAAACCATTACTAGCCATTCCAATGGCTAGATTACAAGCATCATTTACATTTACATGCCAATATAGCCAATATATCCTATACATGCCATTACAACCATAATTGATTTACCATGTATACCGATATAGGTCGATGGATAGTGTGAATGATCTCGGCCAAGATTCCAATCCAACGAGCTTTTGATTTACTATAAAACAGGGAAATAAAACTAAGTAAGCATAAAATGCTTAGTAAGTTTGTATAACATGGTACTTAATTTACCATTCATCCTATTTTGAGATACCTATGTAAGGCATATTCAATCAATTTGACCTCAAGCCCTACACATATCCTCATTGCCCTTGTTAGTCATATATTCCATAATAACATCAAAACAATATGGGCTCAACAACAATCAAGTTTCCATGCACATATGCTTTCCACAGCATGTATTCATTTAACATGTATAAATCATCTCTTTATATTACAAGTATAATTTCATAATAGTTCATCTCGAGTTCAGATAATTTCGTATCAAACTTTACCCATATTACTCAGAATATCAAGGTCACGATTAGTACACACAAGGTGTACAAGTCTATAATCAAGGATGTACATACTCATTAAATAAATTCCAAGTACAATATCATTATTTCATATTTCCATAAATCAATCATCACGTATCGTCATTTTTGTGCGTTCCAGGCCGATATGTGTAATAACTCATTTCTTATTCATATCTTCACATGTCAAGAATTTTCACCCATTGAATTTATTCAGAATACCGATGGATATACAGGTAGTACACTCGAGGTGTACAAATTAGAATCCATCAATTCGTGTCCAATGGTACCCATAAGGTACTATTTCATAGAGTACACTCTTAAGTCACATATATAAAAACAACAAGACTACCAGTCCAAGCTAAATCCATTTAACGACATATGCTCTAAAGAGCTTGATCTGGATTACCCGTCTGGGCTAAATCCAACCCATAACATATGCTCGAGAGGACTTATATCAGGATTACCCGTTCGGGCTAAATCCTTTCATAAATGAGGTCAGTAGGATTACTCGTTTGAGCTCAATCCTGTCAGCAACAAATACAGGACCTCATTCATTTTGGAAATCACATATCCATTGATTTTTGTTTATTCAAATGGGATTTAACATTTTTCGAACATAATTGCTTATATAATTATTTCATCTATATATTTATACAATAATTCCTTTAATTACATTCAATATTCAAACCAAGTACAAGAATAACATTTTTATCATTTAAGTCAGGCATTATCATTTATCTGGTATTTCTCGGATATGTTAACGGGACTTAACTTTTGTTAAGTATTCTTGATCATGTAACAAATTCCATCTTTATAGCATTCAAATGATTCACACATATACACCTTCAATACAAGCATATAATTACACATAATTTAGTTACACGAACTTACCTCGACAATGTTCGTGTACATAAAATCTACTAATCTGACATTTTCCTCTTTCCTCGTTCTAGCTCTAAATTTGGTCTATCCGGATCTATACGAGTAAATTTAACATCAATTTATCATATTTCACATTCAAGTGGACTTAATTTTATCCTACACAAAATTATCATTTAGCCTCTAACTTTTCCGTAAATTTTTATTTCGTCCCTAGGCTCCGAAAATAAAATTTGTGCAATTTACTCCCTATTCCAAGCCTAACCAAAATACCATTACAAAATTTACAGCACATGTATTCATAAAAATTCAGAATTTTTCATCAAATTTCACAATTTTACATTTTAGTCCTTAAATCATGTTTTTATCAAAAATCACTTTGTAAAAGTTGTTTATCTATCAACAACCTTTCATTTTCTACCATAAATTTCATATTTCCAGCATATTCATCCATGACCCAAATTTCATACTTTGATAACTTTTCAAATTAATCCCCCAAATAGATAGATTTGACTATCCCAGTTTCAAAATTATAAAAATTACTAAAATTGGGCCTTAATTACTTACCCAAATAAGCTTGATAAGTCTTCTTCCTCTCTCCTAGGGTTTCCATGGAAATATTTAGGAAAGATGATATGAAATTGTTTTCTTTTTCATTTAATTAAATTTTCATTTAATCACTTTTCATCTTTCCAAGTTAGTCCTTAGCCTTTTTTTTATTTTTCCAAAAATGAGTCATACCAAAATATCTACATACTTTCTTTAATGGTCTAATTACCATATAAGGACCTTAATATTTGAATTTCATAGCTATTTGATCCTTCTAGCTACTAGAATCCAACTTTTTCATTTTATGTGATTTGGTCCTTCTCGTAATTAAACACATAATCGGTAAAATTTTCTTATCAAAATTTTCACATGACATTTCTAATATAATACGGATCATATAATAAAATAAAAATAAATTTTATTTCTGGCTCAGATTTGTGACCCCGAAACCACTACTCTAATTTCACCGGAATTGGGCTGTTACAATAACTTGACATTTACTTGTCACTTTATCACTTGTTGCAATTGTGTACACTTGCACATTTCTATTGTTCCAACTTCACCGGACGAGATGTTACAACTCTCCCCCACTTAGGAAATTTCATCCCTAAAATTCATACCTGAAAATAACTGAGGACACTGATCTCTCAATAGGCTTTCTCATTCCCAAATAGCTTCTTCAATACAATGCTTCCTCCATAACACTTGAACCAAGGGAATTCTTTTATTTCTCTGCTCCTTTACTTCTTTGGCCAGGATACAAACAAGTTCTTCATAGGGCAGGTTCAGTTCAACCTCTAGTTCTTCAATCTGTACAACATGATCAGGATTGGATCTATACCTTCTTAACATCAATACATGAAACACATTGTGGTTTTTTGACAATTCAAGAGGCAAAGCTAACTTATACACCACTATTCCAACTCTCTCCAAAATCTCCTAAGGCCTTACAAACCTTGGACTCAATTTTCCTTTCTGGCCAAACCTGATAATCTTTTTCCAAGAAGAAACCTTCAAAAACACTTTATCTCCAACCTTCAAGGAGATTGCTTTCCTTTTCAATTCTACATATGTTTTCTATCGATCTTGTGCAGATTTTTAAGTGACTACGAACGATAGCAACTTCCTCTTCAGTTTCGCATACCAAATCCTACCCCACTATCTTTTTCTCACTAAGTTCCATCCAACAAGTAGATTTTTTACACCTTCTACAATAGAAAGCTTTGAATGGTGACATCTTCAAATTGGCGTGGTAATTATTATTGTAGGTGAACTCGACCAATGGAACATACCTTTCCCAGTTTATCCTAAAGTCAATTACACAACTTCTTAACATATCTTCTAAAAGTTGAATCATTCTTTTTAATTGGCCATCGGTTTAAGGGTGAAATGCAATACTAAATTGCAACTTAGATCCCGATGATTTTTGTAAGTGATTCCAAAACCTTAAAGTAGACCTTAGATCTCTGTTAGACACTATGGAAGATGATATCCCATGCAGGCACACTATTTCATCAATATAAAATTCAGCTAACTTCTCATGAGAATAGGTAGTATTCACTGAAAGAAAACATATTAACTTTGTAAGTCGATCTAAAACAACCCAAACAGAATTCTTCTTTATTGGACTAAAAGGTAACCCCGATATAAAATCCATAGTGATCCTATCCCATTTCCATTTTGGAATTTTCAAATGATACAGTTTGCCTGAAAGAACTTGATGTTAAACCTTGACTCTTTGACAAGTCAAACAAGTTGAGAGATACTCTGTAATTTCCCTTTTCATGACAGGCCACCAATAAGAGCCTTTCAAATATTTGCACATTTTGATGTTTCTAGGATGCAGTGAAAAAGGTTTTTAACGAGCTTCCTTTAGCAATTCCTTACGCTACCCATTTCCCACTAGTACAAACATTCGGTTCCTGCACCTTAGCTTGGCATCTTGCCTACACTAAAGTTGTTGCCTTGCTAGACATCAGTTTTTGCTTGAAACAATCACACTAAATATATTTCCTCTATTCGTCTAATATTTGTGAGAGATAGGTTGGTTATATAGCTAATGCTACCATCAGGGCTCTATTATCAGACATGGTTACTTTGGCTCTAAGAGACAGCAAAGCTACCACAGTTTTCCTACTCAAAGCATGTGCCATTAACTTGGTTTTTCCTGGATGATACTCAATTGTCAATTCATAGTCTTTTAACATCTCTAACCATCTGATAAACCATAATTTATACATATTTTTATCCCATGCTTAGCGCATTTATGGATAGTTTCTCCTTAGAATTGGTGAATTCTATGCTCCTAATCCTTTAATTTCATGTTTTATACTGAGGTGAGCATAGGAAAGTAAAAAGAGCGGGAAATGGGCCAAAAACGGAGAAAATGGACCCACGTGGGAAATCAACACTGCCTAGACTTTCTCACACGGTCGTATCCCACGGCTGTGTCCCTTTGGCAGGATTGAAGCACGACTTACACGAGTGGATCACACGCCCGTGCCCATTTAACAGCCTTAAGTAATTGCACACGGGCGTGTCCCTACCGAGCCTAAGTTTAGTCCAATTTAAAAAAAGGCCAATTTTGAGGGCTCTTAGGCATTCCAAAGCCTATTCAAACACCTGAAGAGGCACTTAGAGGGGGGACGCGGAGGAGAAAGGAAGGAATTACTCAAGGGAAGCCGATTGATCCATCATAGAAGCCGGATTTATCATCAAGACTAAAGATCTCCCTTCAAGTTCCTTCAGGAGTTTTGGGTTTTCTTATGTTTTGTTATCTTAATGCTTTTGAGATGTTTTCTTTCATAAGTATGAACTAAACCCCCTAAATACCTAAGGGGAATGAAACCTAAGACGGATCTTGTTATTATTATATGAATTGTATGATAAATATTTGACTTGTTCTTAATTCTTGTTTTGATATTCCAGGATATTGATTCAAGTTAAGCTCTTATTCAGAGGAGGAATAGACCCTGTCTAAGAGTAAATTTGTCATAATTAAGCAGAGTTGATTACGCGCCTAGAGATAGGGTGACAAGATTTTGCCGAATTAGGGTGAAACCTAATAAGGGAATCCATAGATCGAGTTAATACAATTCTAGGGTGTTAATTAGAAAGAGATTTCAATTATTCAACCTAGGGTTAGACGTTATCAGTCTCGAGAGAGATAATAATATAACTTAGGGTTTTCTACGGATCAAGTCAAATGAATAAATCATTTGATTCAGAGTCAAATAACAAGTGAAGTCTAGGTAGATTTTTCCTTAGGTATTGTCTCAATCAATCGAATTTTCCCAAAAGTATTTTCCAAAGTTTTCTTTCTATGCATTCTTAGTTAGTAATTAGTTTAGATTACCAAGCCTCTTAATTTTTAGGCTAGATAGTAAAAATGAAGTAAATACTAGTACTCGTAGTTCCTTTGGGTTTGACAATCTAGTCTTGCTAAACTATACTACTGTTCGATAGGTACACTTTCCTTAATCGTGATAATAAGTTAGTCTCAAAAACGGTTCATTTATACATCTTTAAAATTTGTTACGAATATCACACAATCACCATCTTCTTTGACACAAATTCAAGTCCTTTTTAGTTATTAAGTACTTCAGACTTTTGTGATCAAAAAATATATAACATTTCTCTCAATACAAATAATGTCTCTATAGTTTCAATGCTAAGACCACTGCTACTAATTCCAGATCATGCGTTGGATAGTTTTTTGCGTAAGGTTTTATTTGGCGTGATACATAAGCTATAATCTTTACTCTTTGCATAAGCACGCATCCTAACCCATTTAAAGACGCATCTGTAAAACTGTATATTCTACCCTAGGCTCTGATTGTGCTAATACCGGAGCTTTAGTTAGAAATGTCTTCAATTTCTCAAAGTTTTTTTGACAATCATCACTCCAAAAAAAATTTCCTTCTTTTGCAACAATCGTGTGAGAGGTGATACTGTCATTGAAAAACCTTTCACGAACCTTCTATAGTACCAAGCTAACCTTAGAAAGTTACGAACTTCAAAAACATTCTTGGGCAAGTTCCATTCTAGAATTGTCTTAACCTTAATAGGATCCACCATAATACCATCTGTCGAGATAACATGCCCCAAAAAATGAACTTCATTGAACCAAAATTCACATTTTTTGAACTTTGCATACATCTAATTATCGCGTAGGGTTCTGAATACAATAGTCAAATGCTCTTCATTATCACTATCATTCTTAGAATACACTAATATATCATCAATAAATACCATAACAAACTAATATAAATAAGGCCCAAATATCATGTTCATTAATTCTATGAATACTACTGATTAGTCAGCCTAAATGGCATTCCCAAAAACACATAGTGACCATACCTTAATTAGAAAGCCATCTTAAGCAGATCATCACCTTTAATCCTTATCTTGCAATAACTTGATCTTAGGATAATCTTGGAGAAAACTGAAGCCCCATTTAACTAATCAAATAGGTCTTGAATCCTTAGAATAAGGTCCTTGTTCTTTATCGTAACCTTGTTCAATTGACAATAATCTACACACAGGAAAATCGATCTATCCTTCTTCTTAACAAAAAAAAATGGCGCACCCCATGGTGACACACTAGGCCTAAGGAAACCCTTACTCAACAGATCTTGCAATTTTTTATTTAATTTTTTAAGCTCTAACGGTGCCATTCTGTAGGGTGTACATGATATAAGGGCATCCTAGGAAGTTCTCCAGGAAACATGTCCAAAAACTCTCTCATTATAGGTACTTGATTGATCTCACTCCTAGACTCGTGCGTATCTGTAATGTATGCCAAAAAAGCATTTACACCCTTAAAAATCCTGGCAGACACTGCAGAAATAATTCTATTCACCAATTCGGATTGTCTACCAGACATCAATATCTCTTTACCCCCAGCATTAACTAAGGATACACTTCTAGTTCGACAATCAACCATAGCACTATGTATAGTCAACCAATCTAATCCTAAAATGGCATCAAACCCATGAAAACTCAACAAAAAAAAGTCTACCAAAAATATGTGTTCGCCAAAAACCAAAGGACAATTCTTGATCAACTTATTCACTATAGTACTTTGACCCAAATGATTTGTTACCAGCACATTCATTTTAGAATACTCTATCTCAAGAGTAAGACCCTCTGTAACCTTAGTATAAATGTAAGGATGAGTAGAACCAGGATCGGTCAAAGAATAAATATTATTGCCAAGGAAAGAAAAATTACCAGTTATGACCTATAGTAGATTTGCATCTTCCTTAATCTTCATCACATAGGCTTGAGCAGATGCACCAAAGCTCATCATACAAAAGTTCTTCCTTTTTGATTCATGTATTGAGTTAGATTTAGCTGCCATCTCAGGTCTATTCTCCTATTGAAACTTTTTAGGGCTTCTAATTGATTAGTCAATGCTAAATTCAAACTTAGATGGGCAGTCATTAACCAAGTGGTATCTGAATCCAAAGCCAAAACAAGCTCTCAATTTCTTTCTGCAGTCACCACCATAACTTCTACCACAATAGTCACATTCACTTTTTTATCATTCTAGAACCATCAAAACTTGACATAGACACAACTGCCTTGTTGAATCCAATCACTCTTATAACAGGTGAACTGTGAATCTTTCTTTAAAGCTAAAAAGGTGTAGTCCTTCGATTTCTTAAAACGAGATGGATATGGAAAACTTGAATTGCCTCTTTTCATTCTTTCTTTCTCAAAATTTTTTCTTCTATCCCTGATAATCAATTCCATCTTGTAGGACTTAACTGTCATTTCTACCAGAGACTTACATTCAGAAGCTACCACCAAAGCTCAGATGTTTTCTTTAAGGCCTCATTCAAACTTATCACACATATCTTTCTCCATCTAAAACATATTTTAGCATAGCGACTGACGTAGAAGAATTCACGCTCATACTCCATAACATACATTCTTCCTTATTTCAAATACAAGAAGTCCTCTAACATCTACTCTACAAATATCTAATTGACATATCTCTCTCTAAACTTTTCTAGGATGAAATCTCATTTGATCATTGATTCTCGGGTAACACTAACCAAGGATTCCCACCATTGGTAGGCTTCTTCTTCCAATAATGATACGGCAAATCAAAGACTATCTTCATGGTTACATATTAGTTCATTAATAACTCTACACAACTGAGACAACCACTACTCAGCTATAGTAGGGTCATCTCCTTTATCACCAAGAAATTCCTTGGTACCTTTTTTTCAAATCTTTTGAACAAGATCAGCCTTAGAGAGAGTCGTAGCATGTACAAGAGGAGCAAGCTGAGTCAAGCGAACCACTTTAGGTTGTGGTTGAAAAGGGTGTTGTGGTTGTTGTTCTTATTCATTTCCCATGAATTGGTTTAATAGTTGAGTCATCAATACAAAGAACATATTTCTAAATCAATTCACTACATTTCCTATATTGTTGTTGTTGGCAATGGTAGTCTATTCTTGGATCGGGCCATAATTTTTCATCTCCTCACCTGTAACAGCCTGGTTTGGACCTTAGTCGGAATAATGGTTTCGGAACCACAAATTTAAGTCAGAAAAATATTTAAAAATTATTTTTTATGTCTACAATATGTGGTTAAGCATGTGTGAAAGTTTCGTATAAAAATTTTATCGTTTATGTGCTTAATTTGATAAAAGGACCTAGTCGCATAAAATGTAAAAATGGCTTGCTAATTCTTAAAGTGCTTATTTACTATGTCTTTTTAAATGAAACGTCCTTATGTTGATAGTTGACCATTAGAAGTATGAATGGACATTAATAACCTTATATGTTAATGTTTTAAATGTTTATTAATTAAGGACATAATGGTAATCTATGTATAAATGATAAATTAAATAAAAGAAATACTAAAATTAGCTCATTTTGAGTCTTCCTCAACTGAAAATCAAAGAAAAAGAAAAGAAAAATAACCATCTAGGGTTTGACAATGCTAAAGCTCAATTGAGGTACGAATTTTGTTCCGTTTTTTATAATATTTACGTTTTTGTGATCTTTGCTTAGAGTTCTATCAAGCCCATGTTTGAATTTTTGAAATTGTTGCTGATTTTGAGTTGAGCCATTGATGAAATTATGAGTTTTCTGAAGTTTGATATTAGTAAATGAAATATATGTATTAGGTTAACATGTTTTGTCTTTGATTTTTTTATGAATTTGAGTAAAATAGGCTAAATTGTGAAATTTATAAATTGAGGAACTAAAATGTGTAATAAATGAAATATGTGGGCTTATATGAACATTATGAAGATTCGGCTAGGCATGTGTGCAAAGGAATTTTATGTATTTTGTGATTTTGTAAAATAGGGACTAAAGTGTTAAAATGTAAAATGTAAAACTATGAGGGCTAATTTGTAAAATACCCTAAATATGTTTTTTTGGATTGATTTGAATGAATTTGATTTGAGTAAATTAAATTTGAATTGATTTAGATCAAGAACCAAAGAAAACAGAATTGCATCAGGGGAAAATGAAAGTCGTTGAATAGTCACTCGTTTCCATTAATTTCTGTACGAGGTAAGTCGATATACAAATAAATGTGTTTGAATCAATTTATTTATGCTTATATGCAATTGAAATGAAATGAATGATATGGAAGATGAATATGTGGAATTGTGAAAGCATCGACAGTGTTTCGACGTCTGAAAAGCCCCATACGAACCTTAGGAATAGTTAATATACATATGTCATGACATAGGATCCGATATGTGTTTTCGTGTAAGATAACGTCTGGGATGTTGGCATTGACTTATGATTTACTTGTAAGACCATGTCTGGAACATTGGCATCGTATTTGATTTCGTGTAAGACCCTATCTGGGACAGTAGCATCAATATTTGATCACATGTAAGACCACATCTGGGACGTTGGCATTGTATGAGCTTTCTGAGCTATCCGAGTATCCTTATTAATTCCCAACAGTTCAACGGGCGTTCCGAGAAAATGAATGACTATGTGAATGAGTATTCGATTCAGGTACGTTTGAATTGTATACCATGTTAAAAATGAAAGGTAACTAGATGTACCTTTGTGAACCTAAGATAAGTATGAATTGTTATGAGATTGAGATATGATATATACATATGTGTATTATGATCAAAAGAATTATAAGATACATATGGCTATGTGAATGTATTTTACATTGAGTTATATAAATGAGTTGGTCTAGTTTGATGTTATATGTTAAGTTTATTTGTATATGGCTTACTAAGCTTTTGAAAGCTTACTTTGTGTGTTTTCAACTATTTTATAGATATCGAAGCTATTGGGAGCTCGGGGATCATCGAGGACCATCACCACACTATCGAACTATATTTTGGTACCTTTTGAAAATGTATATATTGAAGTATTGCATGCATAGGCTAGAAGTTTGTGAATATGTTTTGTAATGTGTATAGTTAGCCATGTAATATGGCTTGGTTATATATGTGATTATGAATGAATTTTGGTATATGCTTTGTGTTCAAGAATGGTATGTTTGGATGCACTCTTGAATGAACAAATGAAAAGGTCAATTTTGGTAAGTTTTGATATGTGCTTATTTGAGAATTGGTAAGTTTATGGCATAAGATTGAATGAGGTAAATTGAGGTTATGAAACTTAACTTTTGGTTTTACTTTGAATTATGATTTGGCATGATTTTGATATGGTTCTAAGCTTGAATTTGGTTGTTTATTATATGGAATGAATGTTGTATGTTTTGGTGTATAAATTGGCTGGAAATTGGTATGAAATGTTCTTGGTTTTATGCTTTTAGGAATGACCCAAAATGGGTGGCAAATCAACTTTGCAAATAGCCTATTTTTGTCCACATGGACAGAAACACAGGCGTGTGTCTCAGCCGTGTGTCACACACGGTTATGTTACACAGTCGTGTGCCCGTAGAGTACCCTACGATTTTAAGTCAGTATACCGTACAGTTTTGACACGTCCTAGACACACAGGCTTAGAGTATCGAACCCCCTAGGTAGATGTGTTTTGGTTGATAAAGTCTGCAAGAATTGTCCGTTAATGTTTCGAGACATTTGTTTTTTGGCTGATCTAATGTTATTACCTTTTGATGAGTTTGATATAACTCTAGGTATGGATTGGCTAACTTTGCATGATGCTATTATGAATTGCAAATGGAAAACTATTGATTTCAGATGCAAGAATGATGAAATAGTTCGAATTGAATCTAGTGATTTGAATGGGTTGTCAGCTGTGATATCTTCGATGAAAGCTCTGAGTATAGTAAGAAAAGGTTGTGAAGCCTATTTTACCTATGTGATCGATTCGAAAGTAACAGAAAAGAAAATTGAATCAGTTTCTGTTGTCTGTGAATTCCCTAATGTGTTTCCTGAAGAACCTTCAGGATTACCTCTGATTCGAGAAGTTGAATTTGGCATTGAGTTAGTACTGGGAACTACTCTGATTTTGATAGCTCCGTATAGAATGGCTACGACCTAGTTGCAAGAATTAAAGTCTCAGTTGCAAGAATTGACTGATAGAGGATTCGAAATATCGAGTTTCTCACCTTGGGGTGCTCCTGTTATGTTTGTGAAAAAGAAAGACGGCAAGATGAGAATGTGTATTGATTATCATCAATTGAACAAAGTAACTATCCAGAACAAATATCCTCTTCCCCGAATTGATGATTTATTTGATTAGTTGAAAGGAGCTACCATGTTTTCAAAGATAGATCTAAGATTGGGCTATTACAGTTGCGAGTGAAAGACTCAGACATTTCAAAAACTGCATTCAGAACGAGGTACGACCACTATGAGTTCTTAGTTATGCCTTCCGGATTAACGAATGCACCTACTATCTTTATAGATTTAATGAACAGAATTTTCAAACCATACTGAGGTCGATTTGTTATCGTATTCATTGATGACATATTGATTTATTCACATAATGAATCTGAGCATGCCAAACATTTGAGAATAGTGCTACAGACTTTACAAGATAAGCAGTTGTATGCGAATTTTAGCAAGTGTGAATTCTGGTTTCACGAAGTTGGTTTTCTGGGCCATATTGTGTCAGCATCAAGTATTCAAGTTGATTCGAATTGATCCGAGAAGATTTTAGCTATTCTGGATTGGAAGCCTCCGAGAAATGTTTCTGAAGTTTGCAGTTTTCTGGGACTTGCCAATTATTATAGGATATTTGTAAAATACTTTTTGATGATTGCAACTCCGTTGACGAAACAGCTTTAGAGAGATGTGAAATTCGATTGGTCTGAAAAGTGTCAGAAAAGCTTTGATCAGTTGAAAGCCCTATTGACCGAAGCTCCGGTGTTAGTACAACCAGAATTGGGTAAAGAATTTATGATCTACAGTGATGCTTCGTTGAACGGTCTGGGTTGTGTTTTGATGCAAGAAGGCAAAGTTATAGCCTATAGTTCGAGACAGTTGAAGCTGCACGAAAAATACTATCCGATGCACGATCTGGAATTGTCGGCTACTGTGTTTGCTTTAAAGATTTGGTGCCACTATCTGTTTGGTGAGAAATGTCATGTTTATTCCTATAACAAAAGCTTGAAATATCTAATGACTTAAAAAGATTTGAATCTGTGTTAGAGAAGATGGCTAGAACTGCTAAAAGACTATAAGCTTATTATTGATTACCATCTAAGAAAGGCCAATGATGTTGCTGATGCTTTGAGCCGAAAATCATTGTTTACTTACGTGCGATGAATGCTCATTTAGTTTTTTTTGGTGATTGTTTGGTTTTAGCTGAATTGAAAGTGAGACCTTTGTTCTTTCAGTAGATTTATGAAGCTAAGAAGGTTGATAATGAGATTTTAGCAAAACGAGCCCGATGTGATTTAAATTTTGATTAAGAATTCAGAGTTAGTAAAGATGATTGTGTGACAGCCCTAAAGTGACCCTAGTCGGAAAGCAGTTTCGGGACCGCTAAACCGAGCCACCAAATTATTTGAATATAATGATTATTGTCTAAAATATGTGAATATGAATGTGTGAAAGTTTTAAGCTTCGATTTAGTCAATTGCATGTGAATTTAGCTAATAGGACTTATGTGTGACACTTTTGAAATGTGATAGGTCGATCTATAAGGATCTATTAGTGCATGAAATCAAAAGGGTGGACTTGCATGTCAATTTCCCCCTTAGGAAGTAGTGGCCGGCCATGACACTAAGGATAGACAAAATGTTATGGGCAAAACATGTCATAAACATGTTATGTTAGTGATTTATGTTAGGAAAAATAAAATAAGGAGTATGGGCAATAAAATAATAATGGGAAGGTAAATGATGACAAAAAAATGTGTGTGGTTGCCCCCCATTTCTTGTGAATTGAAAAAAACAAAAAGAAGTTCTCATGTTGTTCTTGGCGAATGGGAGAAAGAGAAGAAGGGGAAGAGCTTTGAGAAAATCGGCTATGGTGGGTTGCTAGACTAAGGTATGTTTGATGTTGTCCATGAGATTCATGCATGTTTTTAGTTGTTAGTTTGAGTTCTACCTAGCCCATGGTTTAAATCTTTGCTATGAGATGGAGATGATATTCGGCCATGGGTGTTGTCTTCTTGGTTGATGTTTGATGTTGTGGTGATGAGGCATGAAGATGAGTCAAGTTTCGGCTAAGGTGGATTTGTGTTGATGTCATTTGCATTCTAAGTGTGAAGCTTTGTAATGATACATGTGATGGTGATTGATGACTCTTGGATTTTCTTTTTGGCATTTTTGAGTTAGACATTAAGTTATTTGTGTAACCCATGACCAAAATTGAATGGTATGGTGTCTTGATGCATTCGGCCATGGTAGAAAGTAGATGTCAAATGGCAGTAAGGTGAAGTGAAAAATGTTAGTATTTGATTACTAGTGTATATATGCGTATTAGCCGAGTTTTGAACTTGAAACAAAATGATATGTAGTCAATACAAGTAACCATACTTGTAGGAAGTATTAAGCATATAATCGGCCTCAACATAGACATGCATATTCGGCCACATAAAGAAGATTGGTGTTGCATGTATTCGGTTAGAGGCAAGCATATTGATGCTTTTATCTTGGCTTAGATAATCGGCTCAAGGAGAATTTGTTAAGTGCTTAGTTAATTGATATTAGGTCAATGATGTGTGTATTCGGTCATAAAAGTGCACATGAGGAAATGTTAGATTAATTGTATTAAATTGCTCAATGTGATTAAAAATGCGTATGACCATTTTGCATTTGAGCTAAAGGTGGCCATATGACCTATCAAACTCCTTGTCATATTCGGCCATAAGCTAGCATAATGAGACTTTAATAAGTTAAATTTGTTTGAATTAGCTCAAGAGCTTAGAGGACCACAGTTGGATAAAGGAAGGGAAAAAGTGATCGAATAGCCGCCGAAATCGTTCGACCACATCCGAGGTAAGTTTTAAGTGATTAAACGTTGAGTAAATTCAATCATAATAAGACATAATGAGTTGATTTAATAAGATATGATGTGGCCATGATATGTCTTAAACTCAAATGGTAAGTTCATAAGTGTTTGGACTTGGAAATTTAAGAGCAAATTGTAATAATTTGCTTTGGACAGAAGCAGTAACGTGATTTTAGAAAATCACTATAAATTGTTGGTGTGGAATTATAGGTTGAATAAAATATGTAATCAAAGCTTAGTTAGTCTAGTTTCTTATAAAAGAGACCGTGTAAGCAAAGAAATTTCCTATAAAGAGATATTTAAAGTTGTGTGGGACAGTGTCAGAATGACTCCGAAATCCCCTGTTCTGTTTTTAGAAAATCATTATAATTCGTACAAAAATGGTTATAAGATAAAATTTATATGCTTAGACTCCTTAATGAGTCTAGTTTCAAATGAAATCAAATAGAACACATTTTGAATTCTGTACAATGAAAAATTTGATTCGTAGTGAAGAGTGGTCAGATTAGTCAAACTGTGAAACAGGGGAAACTTTAAGAAAAATCTGGTATTGATTGGCCAAACCTAAAATTCTGGAAATTTTATGGATGGAAGATATACGAGTTTATATTCAGGGAAAATTAACGGCAAGTGATTTGGAGTTGTGTAGCTCCAGTTATAAATAATTTAGTGACTATTGCTCAGGAAAACAGCTCGTAGTGAATATGTGATTTTGTTGTAAACATGGATAAAACTTGTTTCAGTTGCTCATAAGCTATTGATTAAACCCATACGTGAATTCTAAATCGTGATATTGTAAAATGATATATGAGTGTTAGATGGATCTTTGATATTAAAATTTGTGAAATTGTAAGTTTATGAGTATTCGAATATGAAATGAGAGTATGGCGTGAAATTGAATTATTCATTAGAAAATGATTGATGTAGATTCGGCCAAGACAAAGTGTATACATGATAGTATATGTGGTATGTGAAGTATATTTGGATAATTGTAATGTGGATACATGAAAATTTATATTTTGATTTAGGATTTTATGTGATGAATGTGAATGTGTATATATGAGATAAGGCCGAATGGCCAATGTGATGAATGTGAACATGCATATATGTGATAAGGCCGAATGGCCAATGTGATGAATGTGAGCATTGATATGTGTGATAAGGCCGAATGGCCAATGTGATGAATATGAACATGCATATATGTGGTATAGCCGAATGGCTAATGTGAAATATGTATGAGAAATGTATATGTGGTAAAGCCGAATGGCTAATGTGAAATATGTATGAGATATGCATATGTGGTAAAGCTGAATGGTCAATGTGAAATATATATATGAGATATGTATATGTGGTAAAGCCGAATGGCTAGTGTGAAATATGTAGGCGATGTGCGTATATTGTGGCCGAACGACCAATGTGAAAGGTGTGTATTATTAGATATTTGATGAGGCAAATGCATTACAAATATGACAGTCGATGTGAATGTTGTAACATGTGATTAAATGTACATGAAACTTGAAAATATATTCTGGATAAGACCCGATGACTACGTGTGGAGATTATGTCTGGGTAAGACCCGATGACTACGTGTGGAGATTATGTCCGGGTAAGACCCGATGACTACGTGTGGAGATTTTGTCCGGGTAAGACCCGATAACCGTGTGGAGATTTAAATCGAGCTAAAGGTCTCGCCGATAATCCGAGTAGAGGTTAAAGCTATAAGACTTTGTAATAAGAATCGCTTATAAATATATTCAATACGAAAGGTTAAACAGGTATGTACTCCAAGTTTATATTTGAGCTTGATTTGAACTAAATCATAAGGTAGTTATGTGATGCATACGTGAGCAATCTATGAGACTATTCCTATGATTATGTGACATCGGATCAGTGTGAGAGGTTATGTGAAATTTTGCAGTATATCTATGTCACATGAGCTCACTTTTATGTGAAAGTTTATCTGCCTATTGTATATGATGAGATGTGCATATTCGGTAAAGGGATGGTATGCCCGAAGGAAAAGTGAAATATAAATACGAACAACTATGTTATAATTTGATTTTTATCTGTTGACTTGCTTAAAACTTACTAAGCATTGTAATGCTTACTCCGCTTACTTTGTTTCTCTATTTTATAGATCTCACTTGAAGCTACTGAGGCTCGGGGATCGTCAACAACTAGTCACACTATCACTATCCACTTTGCTTATTCTTGTTATGTTTTGAGTTATTTTATGGCATGTATAGAATAGACTAGTGGCGGAAGAATATTTTTGGTTAATGTATATAAGCCATGTGAAAATGGCATCTTTTGAATGTTTACTTAGAGAAGTTTGAATTTTATCCCTGGCTGTGCTTAGTAATTATTTAAATGAATGATCTTTATTTCAAGAAAAAGTTCAAAATTTTACTGTTCTGATATGAGTTACAAGTCCGGTAATGCCCCTTACCTATTCCGGCGACGGTTACGGGATAGGGGTGTTACAGATTGTCTGAGATTCTGAGATCGGATTTGTGTTCCGAGAAATTCAGAATTGATTCAAATGATTTTGAATGAAGCTCACAATAGTTGTTTATATGTGCATCCAGGTAGTACAAAAATGAATAACAATCTGAAACAACTTTATTAGTCGACTGGTATGAAGCGTGACACCTCTGAATTTGTTGTGAAATGTTTGATCTATCAGCAAGTTAAAGCTAAACATCAAGTGCCATCCGGTTTGTTACAGCCGATTAGGATTCCTGAATAGAAATGTGATAAAGTAACGATAGATTTTTTTTCGGGTTTCCCCCTATCTCTGCGAAAGAAAGATTTAATTTGGGTTGTAGTTGACTGATTGACGAAATCAGCTCATTTTATTCTGGTACGATTTGATTACTCGCTTGATAAATTATTTGATTTATACATTTCTGATATTGTAAGATTGCATAGTGTGCCATTGTCTATTGTGTCAAATAGAGATCCGAGATTCACATCACAGTTTTGGAAGAAACTACAAGAGGCATTAGGTACGAAATTGCATTTTAGTACTGCTTTTCACCCACAGACGAATGGTCAATCTGAGCGGATTATTCAGATACTCGAGCATATGTTAAGATGTTGCATTCTTGAGTTTGAAGGTTCATAGGAACAGTATTTACAATTGACTGAATTCACCTATAATAATAGTTTTCAATCGAGCATCAAAATGGCACCGTACGAAGCCTTATATGGTAGAAAATGTCGTACACCGTTGTATTGGTCAGAGCTTAGTAAGAATAAGATACACGGGGTTGATTTGATAAAAGAGACTGAACAGAAAGTAAAAGTGATCCGAGATAGTTTGAAAACGGCTTCCGACCGTCAGAAATCTTACGCGGATTTGAAACGAAAAGACATTGAATTTAAGATTGGTGACAATGTGTTTCTGAAAGTATCTCAGTGGAAGAAAGTACTCTGATTTGGTAGAAAAGGCAAATCGAGTTTGAGGTTTATCAGGTCGTATGAGATTATCAAACATATCGGTCTGGTTGCTTATAGATTATTGTTGCCACCAGAGCTAGAAAAGATTCATAATGTGTTTCACGTATCGATGCTTCGACGATACAGATCTGATTCCTCGCATGTGATTTCTCCGTCCGAAATTGGGATTCAGTCCGATATGACTTATGAAGAAGAATCGAGCCATATTTTGGCTCACGAGGTTAACGAACTGTGAAATAAGAAAATTTCATTAGTTAAAGTGATGTAGCATTGGCATGGTGTTGAAGAGGCTACATGAGAGCCCGAAGATGCTATGAGACAAAAATATCCGAATCTGTTCAACGGTAAGATTTTCGGGGACGAAAATCCCTAAGGGGGAAAGTTGCAACAGCCCGGTTTAGACCTTAGTCAGAATAGTGGTTTCAAGACCACAAATCTGAGTCAGAAAAATATTTAAATATTATTTTCTGTGTTTACAGTATGTGGTTAAACATGTGTGAAAGTTTCGTATGAAAATTTTATCGTTTGTGTGCTTAATTTGATAAAAGGACCTAATCGCATAAAATGTAAAAGTGGCTTGCTAATTATTAAAGTGCTTATTTTCTATATCTTTTTAAATGAAAGGTCCTTATGTTGATATTTGACCATTAGAAGTATGAGTACGCATTAATAACCTTATATGTTAATCTTTTAATCTATGTATAAATGATGAATTAAATAAAAGAAAAGCTAAAATTAGCTCATTGTAAGTCTTCCTCAACTGAGAAACCAAAAAAAAATAAAAGAAAAACAACCATCTAAGGTTCGGCTATGTTAAAGCACAATAGATGTATGAATTTTGTTCCGTTTTTTTTATAATTTTTACGTTTTTGTGATCATTGCTTAGAGTTCTATCAAGCCCATGTTTGAATTTCTGAAATTTTTGATGATTTTGAGTTGAGCCATTGATGAAATTATGAGTTTTATAAATTTTGATGTTAATAAATGAAAGATATGTATTAGGTTAAGATGTTTTGTCTTTGAATTTTTGATAAATTTGAGTAAAATGGGCTAAATTGTGAAATTTATAAATTGAGGGACTAAAATGTAAAATAAATGAAATATGTGGGCTTATATGAACATTATGAAGATTTGACTAGGCATGTGTGCAAAGGAATTTTGTGTATTTTGTGATTTTGTGAAATAGGGACTAAAGTGTTAAAATATGAAAATATGAGAGCTAATTTGTAAAATACCCTAAATATGTGTTTTTGGATTGATTTGAATGAATGTGATTTGAATAAGTTAAATTTGAATTGATTTTGTAACACCCCTTACCCATACCCGAGACCGGGACAAGGTACAAGGCATTACCTTACATAAACAGGGCATCTCCGTAAAATACGGTCATAAAATTTCATTCCAAATTAAAACTGATCAAACAAGATCATATTATCCTTATTATGGACCTGCGAGGTCCAAAACATACATTAAAAGCAATCCGGACTAAACCAGGAACTTAAGAAAATTCTAAGAAAAATTTCTAGGTTTAAGCCTCACACGCCCGTGTGCATTGGGATACGCCTGAGTCCTATACCCATGTGGAATTTCTAGAATTTATTTTTTTCATTTTGAACCTATAGGGTTTTCGCCCGGCCAAGCACACATCTCTGTCCCTGGCCCGTGTCCCTCACACGGCCTAGACACGCTCGTACCATCGCCCGTGTCCAAAAACCTGGACATTCTATATATGACGACATTGCTCATTTAGGGGCACATGGCCAAGCACACACCGGTGTACTAGGCCATGTCCTCCACATGGTTGAGACACACGGTCGTGTCTTTACTCGCGTGTTTACTACCATGCATACTGACTTAGAAATTTTAGGTGCAGGGGACACACAGCCATTCAACATGCCTATGGGGTAGACCATGTGTGACACACAGTCTAGATACATGCCCATATGTGTACCCGTGTGGACCATTTAAAGGCTATTTTCCAAGCCAATAGTCACCCACAATCACCCATACATTCAAACATACTTTATAAAATGCAACATGACATATTTAGGCACTCAAATATTCCCCACCATGTGTAACACCCCGTACCCGAGTCCGTTACCGGAATCGAACACAAGGTGCACACAGACTTAACTATTTTCACAGTCCATTTAGAATTTTCCAGACAAAATTGGTTCTTGCATCACTGTCGCCTTAAAAATCATATCTTGAGTTTCAAAGCTCTAAAATTAGTTTCGTAATTTTTTCCTGAAATAGACTCATATGTCCATCTACATATTTTTTTCTAGAATTTTTTGTCGAGCCAATTAGTACAGTTTATTAGTTAAATTCTCCCCTGTTGCAGGGATCGACTACACTGACCTTTGTGCGTTACAAATTGGATATCTCCCTGTACAGGGCTTCAATACTAATGCCGTTTGTTTCTATAAAAACTAGACTCAGAGAGGAATCTATACATATATGGTATGACTCCTAATTATCTCTGGTTAATTTACAATGAATTTCCAAAGTCAGAACAGGGGATCCAGAAACCGTTCTGGCCCTGTTTCACGAGAACTTTAATATCTCTTAACATGTAACTCCTATGACCGTTTCGTTTCTTCCATATGAAAGTAGACTCATCAAGGTTCATTTACATAATTTATTCACTATTTAATACCATTCCTACTATTTTTAGTGATTTTTCACATCCACATCACTGCTGCAGTCAGCATCTGTCTTTAAGGTAGGCTTTACCTATTTCATGGTTTCCATGATTCAATTGCCCCTTTTTGCATACATAGCACAAAGTGTGATCATGATTAACCATTCCAATGGCTAATCGTTTCAAAACAATTCCATACCTCATAATGATCGACATACAAATGATTATAGTACTATACTAAAAAACGTATATAAGCCATTTTCGCATGGCTATCCAAGTTTACACAAAACCGAAAGGTACATGACCTTCAACAAAAGGGTAGTCCTATACATGCCATTTCAAAGTTTAACCAAAATTATACTAAAATGGAGGCTTTGATAGTGTGGATGACTTCGACTTCAATGATCCCGAATCCGATAGCTAACGAGCAAAATCTATAAAACAGAGAAAGCAGAGAAAGCGGAGTAAGCAATTTATGCTTAGTAAGTTTGAGCAAGAAATTCCAACACAACAAAAGCATAGCATTCATAAAGCTAACGGATAGTTTCATATGCACAAATTCTCAATATCATACTCATTTCACATGCCAACCCCTATGTTCATACATAAGGGATCACCTTAGTCAAATACGGAAACTCATTACTCGATCGAGCGAATATTATTCAAGGAATCAACTAATTCAAGCTCATATGAACATACCTCATTGCTGGAATTTTTCAAGCGTATTAACTGAAATTTTACAGCAAGATCGCTTATTCTCGAATCACGTACCTTCGGAATTTAACCGGATATAATGACTCGCTCAAATGCCTTCGGGACGAAGCCCGGTTATAGTGACTCGCACAATTGCCTTCGGGTCTTAACCCGGATTTGGTAACTTGCACAAATGCCTTGGTCTTAGCCGGATATAACAACTTCATACGAATGCCTTGGGTCTTAGCCGGATATAATTACTAGCACAATTGCCTTCGGGACATAGCCGGATATCATTCCAATGTTCATTTACACATATATCAATATTCACGACACATCCATAATTCATTTTCGTTACTAAGGCTCAAACACAAAAATATTTATCAAACCTTTACAATTTCGGCTCAATAGCCACACACACAAGGAGCATGATTTCAATATAATTCAAGTAGGGTCATTACTCGAAGACTTACCTAGGATGTCGTCGAACGATTTCAATGGCTATTCGACCACTTTTTCCTTCCCTTTGTCGGATCTAGTTCCCCTTTGCTCTTGAGCTTAATTTAACAAATAAATCGATTTAATCATTTGAGCATCGAAACAGGAATTCAAGGTACTTAGTCAATATATATACTCATTAGGCATTAAAGTCGCATATGTACGAAATCATGAATCGAACTCAACACATTAGTTAATATTCCTCTTAGCCGAATTTTCTAAGCCAAGAATAGGCATCAATATGCTTGCCTCTAACCGAATGTATGCACACCAATTTCCCTTCATGTGGCGAATATGCATGTCCATGTTGAGGCCAATTATACACTTAATACCACACAAAACAGCATACATTTTACTAACTAACGACATTACATATCGTAGCTCAATACACATCTCTCATTTACTTCATAACCGAAACATCATCACAAGCAAATATACACTTGAAATAGTATATATGTCATACCAATACATCATGTGCAAACATATATTAATGTAGGTGCAAGGGCCGATTCTCAAGTGGCTTATATCCAAATATATACACATATCCAAAGCTTAAATCTTACTTACCATGCAACATGCATGAATCATACTTATGGATATACCATGGCGAATACACCACAACACCATACCGTTTCAATTTGGTCATGGTTAAACAAAGAACTTAGTATCTCATTCAAAGGTGCTAAAAGAAAATCTAAGAGTCCTCAACCCCCATCACATGTATCATTATCAAGCTTGATATTTAGCATGCAATGGCATTAACACCACATCCACCTTGGCGAATGACATTCCCATGACATAGCAAGGATTTGAACCATGGGCTAACAAGAACATCAAGCTAGCAACTAAAACATGCATGAATCTCATGGCACAACCTCAAACATACCTTAATCTTGATGCAAGTATAGCCAAACCTCTTCCTAATCCTCTTCCAAACCAAACATGAAGCAAAATTCCTTCCTTCCTCTAGTATTTTCGGTCAAGAGAGAAAAATGGATGAGCAAAATTTTTTCTTTTCTTTTCTTCCATGCACGGCAATGGGGGGTTCACTCACACACACATTTTTTTTCTTTCTTTATTACCCATACTTATTTGTTTATTGTTTCTCCCTAATGCACCAACAAAACATGTTTCATGACATGTTTAGCCCATACTCCTTGTCATGGCCGGCCATCACTTGTAAAAAGAGGGTATTTGACATGCAAGGCCATTGTTTTGCATGCATGCTTTAATTAGTCATCACACATTCCCCATCATACTTTCAAAGTTTTCTACTAGGTCCTTTCTAGTGAAATTCACATTTATAACTCTAAATTAAAGCATCAAAAATGTCACACATGAGTTAACACATATTATAGGCAATAAAATAAATATTAAATTATTTTTATGCCTCGGTTTTGTGGTCCCGAAACCACATTCCGACTAGGGTCGTTTTAAGGCTGTCACACCATGGCACTCTCACATCTTCATAATGTCATTCTATTTCACATTCATTTGTTGTACCATTTAAATGTATTCCACACCAATTTCATGCATTATTAAACTTGTTACCATAACTTCAAATTTAGCATTCATGCATATAGTCATTTTAAGCTATTAGGTCACCCCTTATCCTTTAGCACCAGATTTGTAATTTACCATACATTCATCGATCAATAACCTATCACATCATTATCATGCACTCACCAAGCAATAACATATCCTACCATCAAAACACTAGCGCATGCATGCATGGGTAACTAGATTACAACTCAAATGATCAAATATGAGCCATATCACATGGCCAATACAAAATGAATTACCATTATCATAGGCCTTCATAATTTGGCCAAATAGCATGACACATATCACAAAATGACCAAGTTTCCTGCACATACCATACCCAAAATAATAATTTCACTATACGCAATAATCTTTTGATAGTGTGATCGAATACTCCGACAGTTTCCGATCCCCGAGCTAGCTTGGCGGAACTACAAAGGGTGGAAAGAGAAGGGAGTAAGCTTTAAAGCTTAGTAAGTCCACATAAAAATAATATGAAATAGTAGTAAGGAATCAACATGCAGAAACATAGCAACATATACATAAAGACTATTCATCATTCAAACCTTTTTGCTTACTCATCATACGCACATATATACTTGCTTATCGTAAATAGATCTTTATTAAGGTATTACTCATAGGTTTAGCATACATACCTGTACTCATCGTAAAGTATTTATAACCATACCACTTTCATATGTCCTGCTCAGGACTCTCATTACATTCATTACATTACCCATTGAACAATAGGAACATTATTGGATACGCGGAAACCTTGCACATAAGTGCCACATTTACAAATGTAGCTGAGGCTACCACGTAACATGTAACACATCCATAATGAACTTGGACCTCTCAACGAGCTTGGATGTTACATGAATCGCATCCATTATGAACTCGAACCTCTCAACAAGCTCGGATGCCACATATCTCACGAACCCGAACCACTTAACGAGTTTGGACTTCTTAGTTCCTAGTGACATGTCACTTGTATCCTAAATTATTCCTCAGGTTCAAATGGGATTTTTCCTCACGCGCATATAGTATCTCCATCGTACTTGCTCGTAATGTCATGGATAACGACCATAATAACATTCATGCTTTCATAACAATCGGCTAGCATATAACTCATAATTACAATAAAACATTTATTATAATATATTAAAGCATTAAAACATACTACAGCACCATATTATTTGCATATGTACTTACCTCGGTACAAAGTGATGATAATCGAGCCTAATCGTCGTATACTTTATTCTTTCCTCGATCAAGTCCCGGTTCACATTTTTCTTGATCTATTATGCCAAATTTAACTTATTTATTATTCACATTATTCAAATGGGTCCATAAATCATACTTTTAAAATTTTACATTTTGACCCTTAAACTTTCACATATTTGCACTTTGGTCCCTAGACTCGTAAAATGAAATGCATGCATTCTCTTGGTTACCTAAGCCTAGCCGAGCCTTTACTAAGCTTATATCAGCCCATATTTTCACTTATTTCCCGTTATTACTATTCTCTTTTACACTTTTATAAACAAGTCTCTTGTTTAAGTGTTTTCACTAAAAATCACCTAGTAAAAGATGTTTATCATGCATCAAACATTCATATTCCTCCATTAATCATCAAAATACATGCATGTTACACATGGGTCAAATTTAACCCTAGCTCAAAATATAGCTAGAAATGGGTAGATCATGCTTCAAGGACTTCAAAAATGCAAAGAACATTTAAAACGGGTGCACTTACAATCAAGCTTGAAAATGTTGAACAAACCCTAGCTATGGTGTCTTGCAAATTTCGGTAATGAAGGAAGAAGATGGACACCAATTTTGACTTATTTTCCCTTTTTATTATTTTAATTACCAACTGACTAAACGCCCTTAGGGTTTTTCTTTCACATTTTTCCTATGCATGTCCATTTTTGTCCAAAATTATAAAAATTGCTCAAATTGCTAATTAGGACCCTCTAATTCAATATCTAATGCAATTTCTTTCTTAAAGCTTCTAGAATGCAAGTTTTACACTTTATTCAATTTGGTCCCTAAAATGCAATTAGACATGTTATGCATAAAATTTCTTCATGAAACTTTCACACAAGCATGCATTCATAACATAAATCTCATAAGAATCATAAAATAATTATTTCTATCTCGAATTTGTGGTCTCGAAACCACTGTTCTGACTAGGCCTAATTCAGGATGTTATAACTCTCCCCTTTAGAAATTCGTCCTCAAAAATCTTATCGATAAAAAGGTTTAGGTATTGTTTCCTCATAGCCTCCTCGGGCTCCCATGTAGCCTCTTCAACCCCATGTCTTTGCCATAAAACTTTCACAAGAGCAATACTTTTTTTCGCAATTGCTGGACTTCCCGAGCCAAGATCTTAACAAGTTCCTCACCATAAGTCATGTCCGGTCTAATTTCAACTTCAGTCGGTACAATCACATGTGAAGGGTCGGATCTATACCTACATAACATGGACACATGAACCACATTGTGAATCTTTTCTAATTCAGTCGGCGAAGCCAATTGGTAAGCAACAAGCCCTGTCCTTTTGGAAACCTCATATGGTCCTATAAAACGAGGACTCAACTTGCCTTTTCTACCGAATCTCAAAACCTTCTTCCATGGGGATACTTTCAAGAATACCTTATCACCAACCTGATACTCAATTTCTTTCCTTTTCAAATTCGCATACGAATTTTGTCTATCTGATGCTACTTTCAAACAATCACGAATTACTTTCACCTTTTGCTCGGTTTTCTTAATCAAATCTATCCTATGAAACTTATTCTCCTTCAGCTTAGTCCAATACAACGGTGTACAACATTTACGTCCATACAATGCTTCATAAGGTGCCATCTTTAAACTCGTCTGATAGCTATTGTTATAGGTAAATTCAACCAAAGGTAGGTACTTTTCCCAACTACCATGGATTTCAAGAACACAACATCTAAGCATATCTTCAAGTGTCTAAATTACTCTCTCAGATTGTCCATCAGTCTATGGATGAAAAGCGGTACTAAAATTCAGCTTTGTACCGAAAGCTTCTTGTAACTTCTTCCAAAATCGTGAAGTGAACCTTGGATCCCTATCCGAAATAATCGATAAAGGTACTCCATGAAGTCTCACAATCTAAGAAATATACAACTAAACTAACTTATCAAGTGAATAATCAATGTATACTAGTATAAAATGAGCCGACTTAGTCAATCTGTCAGCCACTACCCATACAGCATCTTTCTTTCTTGGTGTCAACGGCAAGCCTATCTCAAAGTCTATAGTAATTCTGTCTTATTTCCATTCAGAAACTAAGATAGGCTATAGTAAACCTGAAGGTACCTGGTGTTCGGCCTTTACTTGTTGGCAAATCAAGCATCTCGATGTAAATTCGGTTATATCTCTTTGCATGCCATTCCACCAATACATTTTCTTTAAATCATTGTACATTTTTTTTCTACCTAGGTGAACTGACATACCTCCATTACGAGCCTCATGCAAAATATTTTGAATCAACTCAGCATACTTCAGAACAAAAATCCTTCCATGAAACCTCAGACAACTATCAAGATCTTTCTGGAAATCTGATTCATTGTTCGATTCACACTGAGCTTTCTTAACTTGTAACTCTTTATCAGCTTCCTGAGCATCACAAATCTGTTGAAGTAAAGTAGGTCTAGCTTTTAACTCTACTAGAATAGCACCATCATGAAATAGGACTAGTCGTGCGTTCATAGCTCTCAAAGCAAATAAAGACTTTCTACTCAAGGCATCGGCAACCACATTTGCCTTACCGAGGTGATAATATATCACAAACTCATAATATTTTAACAATTCAAGAAATCTTCGTTGCCTCAAGTTCAAGTACTTTTGAGTCATCAGATATTTAAGACTTTTATGGTCTGAATAGACATGGCATTCCTCCCCGAATAGGTAATGCCGCTAAATCTTCAAAGCAAATACAATAGTGGTAAATTCTAAATCATGCATAGGATAATTCTTCTCATGAGGCTTCATTTTCCTCGAAGCATAAGCTACTACCTTACTTTCTTGCATAAGGACACAACCTAGTCCATTCAAGGATGCATAACTATAAATCAAAAATTCTTTCCCTGATTCTTGTTGTACAAACATTGGTGTCTCAGTTAACAACGCTTTCAGTTTCTCAAAACTCTGTTGCCACTTCTCCATCCATTCGAACTGAACATCCTTTTGCAACAACCTCGTCATTGGGGAGGCTATCATCAAAAGCTTTTCACAAACCATCTGTAATAACTGGCTAAACCCAAAAAGCTCCTAACTTCGGTTACATTCCTCAGTGGCTTCCATTTAACAATAGCAGAAATCTTACTGGGATCAACTCGTATACCATCCCCTGAAACAATGTGGCCTAAAAACCCAACCTTTCGAAGCCAAAACTCGTTTTTACTAAACTTGGCATATAACTGTTTATCCCTCAGAGTTTGTAAAATAGTTCTTAAGTGCTCGGCATGCTCTGCTTCATCTCTAGAATAAATCAAAATACCATCGATAAACACCACAACAAACTTATCTAAATATGGTCAAAAAATTCGGTTCATTAAATCCATAAACACGGTAGGAGATTCGTTAGTCAAAATGTAACATCTTGAAATAGGGCCTAAACGGAATAACGGTTGCGAAACCACAAATCTGAGATAGAAAAGTTTATTTCAATTAATTTTTTATGATTTACCGAGTGATTAGATGCATGTGTTAGAGTATAGATAAGAAATTTTATAGATTGCATGTTCAATTTGCCTATTAGGGCTTATTTGCGAAGTTCTTTAATGTGACCGATTTAGGGCCTAAACGGAACGATGGTTTTAGAACCACGAATTTGAAGTCAAAAAATTTATTCCAATTAAGTTTTAAGTTTTATTTATGGATTAAAATATTGTGTAAAAATATCGTTAAGTAATTTTACTGATAAAGTGTTTAATTGGACTTTTAAGACTAAATTGCAAAAGTTGCAAAATATGTGTTCTAATTCATAAGTACTTGATTGAAATGGGGGTTTAAAGAGGAGGTCCTTAAATGGTAATTAGACCATTATATTTTGTTTGGAAAAAAATGGGCATGAATAGGACAAAATTTTAGAGAAAGGCCTTAAGGGCATTTTAGTCATTTGGTAATTAAAAGAAATAAAAAGGGAAAATAAAGCCAAAATTGACTCATCTTTTTCATGGAGGCCGAAATTAGCATGGGGGAAGCCATGGCTAGGGTTTTCAAACTTTCCAAGCTCAATAGTAAGTCCGTTCTAGCCCCGTTTTTCAAGTTCTTTACGATTTTGGAATCCCGGTAACTTGATTAAGCTTATTCTAGCAATAATTTAAGCTAGGGTTCATATTTGGAAAATTACCCATAGGTGAAATGTGTTTATTTTGATGTTTTATGGTAGAATATGAAGGTTGAAATTATGTTAAACAACTTTTGCTAAGCGGTTTTAAGCAAAAATGAGTAAAACAGCTTAATCGGTAAAAGTTGTTATTGTTCATAACTATGTGTTAGAGTGAGAATTTGATGTTGCCATAGAGGAAAAAATGATCAGCATGTCATAAAACATAAGAATAAGGGATGAAGTTTAATTCCTGAGCCTAGGGGCAAAAGTGTAAATATGTAAAAGTTTAGGGGCAAAATTGTAATTTTTCCAAAGTTTGAGTTAAGGGCTTTTTTGAATATTTAATTAATTAAATAAGTAAAATATGATTTTTTTAGATCCTGGAAAACGAGATTTGAATCTAGAATGGGAGAAAAATCAAAAATCGGGAAAGTTGGTAAAATGGCCGTTTTAGTATCGAGGTAAGTTCATATGTATAATAAGCATTAATTTATGCATGTTTCAATGTAAAATTGATATATTTACTATGATGGCCGAGGTGTTGAAAGTAAGTATAATTATGATGATTTAAATGTTCAATATTAATTCAACATGGAAATGAGAAAGTATGTAAGTTTGTATGTAAATAATACATTATATTTATTATGTTTTTGTATTTTAGCATATTTTATGTATTGTAGCTGATTTTTGAATCATAATTGACTATTGGAAGTATGGAATCAAGTATTAGAAAGAGAGAGAAATCCCGGTTGAACCTTCAGAAAGATTGGATGATACAGATAGTATGTAGTTAGGTCACATGTATCGTGTTGAGTGCACATCATGTGTACAAGAGAGCTACGAGACATTGTGATGTAGCTCGGTCGCATAGGTGATACTATGTGTACACCATGTAGACAAGAGAGCTACGGGATATATGTAGTTAGGTCGCATGGGTGGTTCTAGGTGAAGGACACCATGTAGACAAGAGAGCTACGAGATAAACTGGCTAGGTCACATGGGTGGCACTAAGTGTTCACCATCTGTACAAGATAGCCAAAATTATGTGTACAATCGAGCTAGGTCACATGAGTGGTGCTAAGTGAAGGCCACTATGTGTACAAGAGAGCTTCAATTTTAAAGGTGGGCTGTATGCGATACCATTGCGTATTTGTTATTATTCCGAAGCGTTCAACTGGGAAATTGATTAAATGAAATTGTGTATGAATTTTTGATGATAAGTGTAAGTATATACGTGTGTAACTTATGAGAAATATGCTCGATATGTGATTGGAAATTGGAAATTGGAAAGATTGTTATGTGAAAGTGATGAATACAATTGAGTGTGAAAGATCAAAATTGACAATAAAACTGCGGATAGTTGCGTTGGACGTGAATCTAAAATTTACCAAAAATAGTAGAAATTGAATCGAGACTGAATGAGATATCAAATTAGAGCTTAATGAGTCTATTTGCATATAATAGAAACAGAGCAAGCAAAGGAATTCTATATTATGAGATATTTAAGTTTTTGAGAGACTGGTTCAGAATGACTTCGTGATCCCCTGTTCTGACTTGGAAAAATCATTAAAAATTTTTAAAAAATAATTATGGGATATAATTTATATTCTTGAAATGTTTCAAAAGAAATAAACGAGAACATCCTTTGAATTCTGTACAAGGAGAAAATTGATTTGTAGTGAAGAGTGGTCAGAATAGTTAAGTAGTGAAACAGGGGTAATTTCAATGAATAAACTGTACTAATTGGATAGACCACAAATTTTTAAAATTTTATTGTAAGAATATATATGAATCTAGTTTCAACGAAAATTAACGTTTTGTAATTTGAAGTTCTGTAGCTCCAGAAATAAATAATTTAGTTGCTGGTACTCTGCTAGACAGCTTATTTTGAACTTGTTTATGATTGCAATAGTGACAGTATATGTGTTTGTGATGGTAATATTGTGACAGCCTTAAAACGACCCTAGTCAGAATGTGGTTTCGGGACCACAAAACTGAGGCATAAAAATAATTTAATATTTATTTTATTGCCTATAATATGTGTTAACTCATGTGTGACATTTTTGATGTTTTGATTTAGAGTTATAAATGTGAATTTCACTAGAAAGGACCTAGTAGAAAACTTTGGAAGTATGATGGGGAATGTGTAATGACTAATTAAAGCATGCATGCAAAACAATGGCCTTGCATGTCAAATATCCCTCTTTTATAAGAGGTGGCCGCCATGACAATGAGGATGGGCAAAACATGTCATAGACATGTTTTGTTGGTGCATTAGGAGAAAAGAAATAAACAAATAAGCATGGGTAATAAAGAATGAAAAAAAATGTGTGTGAGTGAACCCCTATTGCCGTGTATTGAAGAAAAGAAAAGAAAAAATTTGATCATCCTTTCATTCTCTCTTGACCGAAAATCCTAAGGAAGAAGAGGGAATTTTTGCTTCATGTTTGGTTTGGAAGAGGATTAGGAAGGGGTTTGGCTATACTTGCATCAAGATTAAGGTATGTCTGAGGTTGTGCCATGAGCTTCATGCATGTTTTAGTTACTAGCTTGATGTTCTTATTAGCCCATGGTTCAAATCTTTGTTATATCATGGGGATGGTATTTGGCCAAGGTGGATTTTGTGTTAATGCCATTGCATGTTAAATATGAAGCTTGTTAATGGTATATGTGATGGGGGATTGATGGCTCTTGGACTTCCTTTTTAGTATTTTTGAGTAAGACATTAAGTTCTTTGCTTAATCATGACCAAAATTATGGTGTTGTGATGTATTCGGTCATGGTATATCCATAAGTATGATTCATGCATGTTGCATGGTAGGTAAGATTTGAGCTTTGGATATGTGTTTATATTTGGATATAAACAACTTGAGATTCGGCCCTTGCACCTACATGAATATGTGTTTGCACATGATGAACTGGTATGACATATATACTATTTCAAGGTGTATATTTGCTTGTGATGATGTTTCGGTTATGTAGTAAATGAGAGATGTGTATTGAGCTACAATATGTAATCGTTAGTTAGTAAAATGTATGCTGTTTTTTTGTGTGGTATTAAGTGTAAAATTGGCCTCAACATAGACATGCATATTCGACCAAATGAAGTAGATTGGTGTGCATGTATTCGGTTAGAGGCAACCGTATTGAAGCCTTATCTTGGCTTAGATAATTGACTAAATGGGTAATAAGTGAGGATGGTTGCCGAATATACAAACATACATATGCATGTGTAATTGAATTATGAATGTTTAGCAAGATGGTTAAACTAGTTAATTTATTGATTAAGCTCAAGGAGTTAAAGAAGGAGAATCAAGCAAGGGAAAGACGAAGGTCATCGAGTAGCCAACTTGGACTGTTTTACCCAACACAAGGTAAGTCATTAAGCATATATTTTGTGTTGATTTGAATAGACATAATGTCTATGTAATTATGCCGAAAGGAATGATGAATTTATATACATGTGTGTATGTGGTGATGGAAGTATTGAATGGAAGGAAAAGAGGTGAGATGTATTGAGTTGTTGATTTCGGCACTAAGTGTTCGGGTATAAACATTTGTGATCATGAGAATGGCACTAAGTGTGCGGGTTTAAAACTTGTACAGCAATAAGTGTGCGAGTTTGATCATGTAGCACTAAGTGTGCGGGTTGATTATATAGCACTAAGTGTGCGGACTCACTATATGCTTTTGAATCACTATTGACATCGAGTGTGCGACACTATTGAGTTGATCACGGACAGCGGATCGGGTAAGTACCTTGAGTTCATGGCTAATAGGCGCTATGTTTATATTTGGGGTCGAGCTTGGTAAGTTTGAACCTATGTGATAATGTAAATTGAAGTCACGTACATAAGAATTATCGCGGAATGAGTGAAAGGTCATGTAGATGTATGATTGAATCGAAGGTCTAAGGAACTATGGTATAGTTCGGTTTGAATGGAGTAATTAGCCTCGCTCCATTTTGTTTCCTCTTGCGATAATGTTATTAATGGTTGTTAGTGCATTGCCTATGACTTACTGAGTTATATACTCATTCGGTGTTTGCTTGTCACCTATTTTAGGTTTCTTGGACTCGACTTTTTGCGTATTCGGGACCGTCATCGAAGTCATCACACCGGCTAACAACTTTTGGTATTTTCTTCGTAGTTGGTCTTGGAGTACATTTCGCATGTATAGGCTATTATATTTTGTTTGAACTTGGTATGTAAAATTTTGAATAGCCATACGAAAATGGCTTATAAATGTTTTGAGCATAATGTTATAATCATTTGGTATGTATATGCTCATTAAGAAGCACGGAAATGTTGGGCAATGACCAGCCATTAGAATGGGTCATCATGATTATATTTTGGACTATATATGTAAAGGGGATGGTTGAATCATAGAAACTATGTGTTAGAGAAAGTCTACCCTAGAAATAGATGCTGGCAGCAACAGTGATGTGGATGTGAAAAATCACTAAAAATAGTAGGAATGAAATTAAATAGTGAATAAATTATGTAAATGAACCTTGATGAATCTATTTTCATATGGAAGAAACGAAATGGTCATATGAGTTGTATGTTAAAAGATATTTGGGTTTTCGTGAAACAGGGCCAGAACGGTTTCTAGATTCCCTGTTCCGACTTTGAAAATTCATTATAAATTAACCAGAGATAATTAGGAGTCATACCATATATGTATAAATTCCTATTTGAGTCTAGTTTCTATAGAAACAAACGGCATCAGTATTGAATCCCTGCACAGGGAGTTATTTGAGTTGTAATGCACGAAGGTCAGTGTAGTCGACCCCTGTAACATGGGATACTTTAACTAATAAACTGTACTAATTGGCTTGACCAAAAATTCTAGAAAAAAATCTGTAGATGGACATATGAGTCTAGTTTCAGGTAAAAATTACGAAACTGATTTTCAAGTTGTAAAACTCAAGTTATGATTTTTAAAGTGACTAGTACACAGATTGGCAGCTTGTCTGGGAAGTTCTCAATAAGTGGTTTGAAGTCTGTTAACACCTCGTGTTCGACTCCGGCGACAGTCTCGGGTTCAGGGTGTTACATTTTATTGGTATCAGAGCTATGGTTTAGTCGGTTCTAGGACTACCATAGCACATATGAGTCTAGCTATACATGCCTTAATGTTAATGTTTAAATGTGTGATGATTTCTGACGGTTAAAATTATTGTTTTGATTAGTAAATGGATCCCGGTGTAGAGAGAACCTTGGCGGATGACGTTGAAAGTGTAGTGGCTGCTCCTGCACAAGGGACGCCGCCTGTTGAACCTCAGTCATCTGTGAATAATCAGGGTGAGGGGGCTAGACAAGCCTTCTTTACCATGATGAATGAGTGGGTCGCGCAATATGCCCAAACCAATCCGGCTGTCCAACAATTCCCGAATTTGAATAATCCACCCCAAGAGCCCCTAATGCCATCAGTTACTGACCCTGGGAGGCTGAGTAAGCCACCTGTAGACTTGATTAGGAAGCGCGGGGCTGAAGAGTTTAGGGCCATAGTTACTGATGATGCCGAAAGGGCCGAGTTCTGGCTTGATAACACCATTCGGGTGTTTGATGAACTGTCATGCACACCCGATGAACGTCTAAAGTGTGCTATATCCTTGTTGCGAGACTCAGCCTACTATTGGTGGAGGACCTTGATTTCCATAGTTTCAAACGAACGAGTTACTTGGGATTTCTTTCAAACGAGTTTGAAAGAAATATATTAGTCAACAGTTCATCGATCAAAAGCGTAAGGAATTCTTGGAACTCAAGCAAGGCCAGTATGACAAGATTCGAATACGAACATGAGTTCGTAAGACTCGATCGGTATGCCCGGAGTGTGTGGCTGATGAGGTTGCTATGTGCAAGAGGTTTGAAGAAGGATTGAATGAAGATCTAAAGCTACTAGTGGGTATGTTGGAGATAAAAGAATTGTAACACTAGTTGAACGAGCCGCAAGGTGGAGGAACTTGGAAAGGAGAAGAAGAAGGCTGAATTTGAAGCTAGAGACTATCGCAAAAGATCGACGGTAAAGCTCCGTTCTCTACCGTAAAGCGATTCAGTGGAGGACACCAATAAATCGAGGACGATTGCGGAATTTCCATTAGAGCACGACCATTGACGGACTCCGAGCTACTTGGTAGCTAGTGTGGGCAATAACCGTCAAGAGAAACCTGAATGCCCCCAATGTGGGAGGAGACACATAGGTGAATGTTGGGGTAAGTCTACCAATAGGGCTTGTTACGGATGCGGTTCAAGGACCACTTCATTAGAGATTGCACGAGCTTGATGAGAAGAATAGGATGCAAGGTGCAAGACCTAGTGGAATGATGACTAGAGGTAGACCACCAAGAATTTCAGGAGGTAGGGGTGGTAGTCGAGAGGGGCCACCGATACGGCTGTTCGATCCGAGACCAGACTCTGCTAGGGCATATGCCATCCGTGCACGAGAGGAAGCATCCTCCCCGATGTTATCACCGGTACTTTCACTCTCTTTGATACTAATGTGATTGCTTTGATTGACCCCGGTTCTACTCATTCTTATATATGCGAAACCTTAGCATCCAAAGAAGACTTTACCTATTGAGTCTCTCGAGTTCGTAATTCGGTGTCAAATCCCTTGGGTCGTTACGTGCTTGTCGACAAAGTGTGCAAGAAATGTCCCTAGTAATCCGAGGGTCCCGCTTCCGTGGACCGATGCTTTTGCCGTTTGATGAATTTGATGTTATTCTTGGTTTGGATTGGTTGACCGTGCATGATGCGGTTGTGAATTGCAAAAGCAAGCTATTGATTTGAGGTGCGCGAATAACGAGATAATCCGAGTTGAGTCTACGGACTTAAAGGGGTTGCCAGCTGTAATATCAACAATGTTGGCCCGAAACATGTAAGAAAAGGTGCGAAGCATACCTTGCGTATGTACTTGATGATAAGGAATTGGAAAAGAAACCGAATCGGTGCGGTGGTTTGTGAATACCGGATGTTTTTCTGAAGAATTACCGGGTTTACCACATTCGGGAAGTAGAGTTTGGTATTGAGCTTGTAACTGGGACTACGCCAATTTCGATAGCTCCGTATCGTATGGAACCAACCGAGTTGAAGGAGTTGAAAGCTCAGTTGCAAGAGTTGACGGATAGAGGTTTCGCCGACCAAGTTTTTCACCTTGGGGTGCACTAGTGTTGTTTGTGAAAAGAAGGACGGAACCATGAGGTTGTGCATCGACTATCGTCGACAATAAAGTGACAATAAAGAACAAATATCCGTTATCAGCGTATCGATGATTTGTTCGATCAACTGAAGGAGCCTCGGTGTTCTCAAAAATAGATTTGAGATCGGGCTATTATCGATTCATGAATTCGGGATTCGGACATACCCAAAACCGCCTTGAGCGAGATATGGTCACTACAAGTTCTTAGTGATGCCGTTTGGGCTCACTAATGGCCTCGCGGTATTTATGGATTTGATGAATCGGATCTTGATCGTATTTGGATCGGTTCGTAGTTGTGTTCATTGACGACATCTTGGTCTATTCAAGAGATGAGACCGAACATGTGGAGCACCGAGATTAGTGTTGCAAATTTTACGGGATAAGCGGTTATATGCTAAGTTCAGCAAGTGTGAGTTCGGTTAGAGAGGTTAGCTTCTTGGGTCATGTGGTATCTGCAGATCGGGTATTCGAGTCGACTGAGCAAAATTTCAGCCATACTTAATTGGAAGCCTCCAAGAAATATTCTTGAGGTTTGGAGCTTTTGGGACTTGCTTAGGTTACTACCGATTGTTTGTAAAAGGATTCTCGATGATAGCCACACCCATGACTTAAACCGCTTGTAAAGATGTCAAGTTTGAATGGACGGAAAAGTGTCGAAAAGTTTCGACCAATTGAAAACTCATTTGACTGGAAGCTCCAAGATTAGTCTGACCGAATCGGCAAAGAGTTTGTCATCTATAGTGATGCCTCCCTACTTGGGTTAGGTTGCGTATTGATGCAAGAAGGTCGAGTTGTGGCCTATGCGTCGAGACAATTAAAGTCACATGAGAAAAATTATCCGACCCATGATCTCGAATTAGTCGCCATCGTATTCGCCTTGAAAATATGGCGACATTACTTATTTGGTGAGAAGTGCCATGTATTTTGGATCACAAAAGTCTCAAATATTTGATGACTCAAAGAGACTTAAATCGAGACAAAGACGTTGGCTTGAGTTGTTGAAAGATTATGAGCTAGTCATTGATTATCACCCGGAAAGGCTAATGTGGTTGCGGACGCCTTAAGCCGAAATCACCGCTTGCTTTTACGAGCAATGAATGTACACTTGTCTATCCTACCCGACAATGTGTTAATAGCCAAATTAAAGGCCAAACCATTATTGACTCATCAAATTCGCGAAGCTCGTAAAGTTGACGATGAGTTGGTTGCAAAACGGAATTTGAGTGTGTTCGAACAAGGAATCGGAGTTTCAAATTGATGATGACGATTGTTTGAGGTTCGAAATCGTTTGTGTGTTCCAAGAAATTCGAACTCATTTCGATGATTACGAACGAAGCTCATTGTAGCCGAATGTCAATTCGCCCGGGGAGTAAGAAGATGTACAACGATTTGAAATGTCGGTTTTGGTGGCATGGTATGAAACGAGACATCTCCGACTTTGTTTCAAGATGTTTAATATGTCAACAAGTGAAAGCGGAACATCAAGTGCCTTCAGGGTTACTTCAACCGATCATGATACCCGAGTGGAAATGGGATCGAGTCACAATGGACTTTGTGTTCGGGCTGCCATTGTCAGCTAGTAAGAAGGATGCGATTCGGGTTGTTGTTGATAGACTGACTAAGTCGGCTCACTTTATCCCTGTGTGTACGGATTTTTCATTGGATAAACTAGCTGAATTGTACGTTTCTCAGATTGTGAGATTACACGGGGTACCGATTTCTGTTGTGTCGGATAGAGATCCGAGGTTCACCTCGCGATTTTGGAAGGAATTGCAAGAAGCTTTGGGTACCAAGTTGCATTTCAAGACCGCCTTTCACCCCAAACCGATGGTCAATCCGAGCGAATAATTGAGATACTTGAGGATATGTTGAGATGTTGCATCCTCGAGTTCGATGGTTCATGGGAACGATATTTACCTTTGATTGAATTCGCACAACAATAGTTTTCAATCAAGTATTAAGATGGCACCTTACGAGGCCTTGTACGGGCGTAAATGCCGTACACCATTGTTTTGGACCGAGCTCGGTGAGAGCAAAATTTTCGAGTGGACTTGATTAAAGATCTTTGAGCAGAAAGTAAGAGTAATCCGTGAAAATCTGAAGATAGCCTCCGATCATCAGAAGTCATACGTGGATCTGAAACGAAAAGACATTGAGTATCAGGTGGGAGATAAAGTGTTTCTTAAAGTTTCGCCTTGGAAAAAGATACTCAGATTTGGGCGCAAGGGCAAATTGAGTCCAAGGTTCATCGGGCCATATGAGATATCCGAACGAGTCGGTCCAGTTGCATATCGTTTGATTTTTCCCCCTGAACTTGAAAAGATTCACGACGTCTTTCATGTTTCGATGCTTCGACACTATAGATCTGATCCGTCGCACGTAATTAGTCCATCAGAGGTTTAAATTCAAGCCGATATGAGTTATGAAGAAGAACCGATTCGTATCCTAGCTCGTGAAGTGAAGGAGTTGCGAAACAAAAGGGTTCTGCTGGTGAAGGTGTTATGGCTCAAACACGGGATAGAAGAAGCTACTTGGGAGCCCGAGAACTCTATGAAAGAGTGATACCCAAATCTATTTATCGGTAAGATTTTCGGGGACGAAAATTTCTTAAGTGGGGGAGAGTTGTGACAGCCTTAAAACGACCCTAGTCGGAATGTGGTTTCGGGACCACAAAACCGAGGCATAAAAATAATTTAATATTTATTTTATTGCCTATAATATGTGTTAACTCATGTGTGACATTTTTGATGTTTTGATTTAGAGTTATAAATGTGAATTTCACTAGAAAGGACCTAGTAGAAAACTTTGGAAGTATGATGGGGGAATGTGTAATGACTAATTAAAGCATGTATGCAAAACAATGGCCTTGCATGTCAAATATCCCTCTTTTTATAAGAGGTGGCCGGCCATGACAATGAGGGATGGGAAAAACATGTCATAGACATGTTTTGTTGGTGCATTAGGGAGAAAAGAAATAAACAAATAAGCATGGGTAATAAAGAATGAAAAAAAAAATGTGTGTGAGTGAACCCCCCCTATTGCCGTGTAATGAAGAAAAGAAAAGAAAAAAAATTGATCATCCTTTCATTCTCTCTTGACCGAAAATCCTAAGGAAAAAGAGGGAATTTTTGCTTCATGTTTGGTTTGGAAGAGGATTAGGAAGGGGTTTGGCTATACTTGCATCAAGATTAAGGTATGTCTGAGGTTGTGCCATGAGCTTCATGCATGTTTTAGTTACTAGCTTGATGTTCTTATTAGCCCATGGTTCAAATCTTTGTTATATCATGGGGATGGTATTTGGCCAAGGTGGATTTTGTGTTAATGCCATTGCATGTTAAATATGAAGCTTGTTAATGGTATATGTGATGGGGATTGATGGCTCTTGGACTTCCTTTTTAGTATTTTGAGTAAGACATTAAGTTCTTTGCTTAATCATGACCAAAATTATGGTGTTGTGATGTATTCGGTCATGGTATATCCATAAGTATGATTCATGCATGTTGCATGGTAGGTAAGATTTGAGCTTTGGATATGTGTTTATATTTGGATATAAACAACTTGAGATTCGACCCTTGCACCTACATGAATATGTGTTTGCACATGATGAATTGGTATGACATATATACTATTTCAAGGTGTATATTTGCTTGTGATGATGTTTGGTTATGTAGTAAATGAGAGATGTGTATTGAGCTACAATATGTAATGCGTTAGTTAGTAAAATGTATGCTGTTTTTTTGTGTGGTATTAAGTGTAAAATTGGCCTCAACATAGACATGCATATTCGGCCAAATGAAGTAGATTGGTGTGCATGTATTCGGTTAGAGGCAACCGTATTGAAGCCTTGTCTTGGCTTAGATAATTGACTAAATGGGTAATAAGTGAGGATGGTTGCCGAATATACAAACATACATATGCATGTGTAATTGAATTATGAATGTTTAGCAAGATGGTTAAACTAGTTAATTTATTGATTAAGCTCAAGGAGTTAAAGAAGGAGAATCAAGCAAGGGAAAGACGAAGGTCATCGAGTAGCCGACTTGGACTGTTTTACCCAACACAAGGTAAGTCACTAAGCATATATTTTGTGTTGATTTGAATAGACATAATGTCTATGTAATTATGCCGAAAGGAATGATGAATTTATATACATGTGTGTATGTGGTGATGGAAGTATTGAATGGAAGGAAAAGAGGTGAGATGTATTGAGTTGTTGATTTCGGCACTAAGTGTGCGGGTATAAACATTTGTGATCATGAGAATGGCACTAAGTGTGTGGGTTTAAAACTTGTACAGCACTAAGTGTGCGAGTTTGATCATGTAGCACTAAGTGTGCGGGTTGATTATATAGCACTAAGTGTGCGGACTCACTATATGCTTTTGAATCACTATTGACACTGAGTGTGCGACACTATTGAGTTGATCACGGACAGCGGATCGGGTAAGTACCTTGAGTTCATGGCTAATAGGCACTATGTTTATATTTGGGGTCAAGCTTGGTAAGTTTGAACCTATGTGATAATGTAAATTGAAGTCACGTACATAAGAATTATCGCGGAATGAGTGAAAGGTCATGTAGATGTATGATTGAATCGAAAGGTCTAAGGAACTATGGTATAGTTCGGTTTGAATGGAGTAATTAGCCTCGTTCCATTTTGTTTCCTCTTGCGATAATGTTATTAATGGTTGTTAGTGCATTGCCTATGACTTCATCGAGTTATATACTCATTCGGTGTTTGCTTGTCACCTATTTTAGGTTTCTTGGACTCGACTTTTTGCGTATTCGGGACCGTCATCGAAGTCATCACACCGCTAACAACTTTTGGTATTTTCTTCGTAGTTGGTCTTGGAGTACATTTCGCATGTATAGGCTATTATGTTTTGTTTGAACTTGGTATGTAAAATTTTGAATAGCCATGCGAAAATGGCTTATAAATGTTTTGAGCATAATGTTATAATCATTTGGTATGTATATGCTCATTAAGAAGCACGGAAATGTTGGGAAATGACCAGCCATTAGAATGGGTCATCATGATTATATTTTGGACTATATATGTAAAGGAGGTGGTTGAATCATAGAAACTATGTGTTAGAGAAAGTCTACCCTAGAAATAGATGCTGGCAGCAACAGTGACGTAGATGTGAAAAATCACTAAAAATAGTAGGAATGGAATTAAATAGTGAATAAATTATGTAAATCAACCTTGATGAATCAATTTTCATATGGAAGAAACGAAACGGTCATATGAGTTGTATGTTAAATGATATTTGGGTTTTCGTGAAGCAGGGCCAGAACAGTTTCTGGATTCCCTGTTCCGAATTTGAAAATTCATTATAAATTAACCAGAGATAATTATGAGTCATACCATATATGTATAAATTCCTCTTTGAGTCTAGTTTCTATAGAATCAAACGAAATCAGTATTGAATCCCTGAACGGGGAGTTATTTGAGTTGTAACGCACGAAGGTCAGTGTAGTCTACCCCTGTAACATGGGAGACTTTAACTAATAAACTGTACTAATTGGCTTGACCAAAAATTCTAGAAAAAAATCTGTAGATGGACATATGAGTCTAGTTTCAGGAAAAAATTACGAAACTGATTTTCGAGTTGTAAAACTCAAGTTATGATTTTTGAAGAGACTAGTACACAGATTGGCAGCTTGTCTGGGAAGTTCTCAATAAGTGGTTTGAAGTCTGTTAACACCTCGTGTTCGACTCCGGCGACGGTCTCGGGTTCGGGGTGTTACAAATATTCCGGGAACATATTGTGACTTTGTTTAAAGTATGATAATGTATTGTTTATTAATATTTACATACTTACTTACTAAGCTATAATGTTTACTCCCTTCCTTGCCTTTTTCCTATAGTGTCTCAGATGTTAGCTCGAGTTGGAGGTCGCCGGAGGTTAAATCACACTATCAAACTATTGATTGATATATAAAGGTTTTAAAGTATTTTAAGTCTTTGGCATATATGGATACTCGTTTAATTGTTATTAAGTTGCTAGGAATTGGCTTAACATACTGACCTATGTTATTTGAAGGTCTCTATTGTATAAAGTCATTTAATGTAGATAGTCTTGATTATGTTATTAATTATGAATCGGTTTTTATACGATGATTAGTAATTAAGTCCGGCAATGCCTCCTACCCTGTTCTGGCGTCAAACACGTGTAAGGGGTGGTACACAAAATGGCATAACAAGAACCTCATAGTGGTCATACCTTGTTCTAAAGGTAGTCTTAGGCACATTAGACTCTTTCACTCGTAATTGGTAGTATCCGGACCTCAAGTCTATCTAAGAGAACCGTGTTGCTCCCTTCAGCTGATCAAACAAGTCATCAATCATTCGAAGAGGATACTTATTTTTTCTTATCATTATATTCAATTGCTGATAGTCAATGCATAATCTCATAGAGCTGCCCTTCTTTTTCACGAACAGTACAGGAGCACCCCACGATGAAAAACTTGGTCTCGCAAAACCTTTGTCGGTCAGCTCTTGCAACTGAATTAGTTCAGTCAGGGTCATTCTATATGGGGCAATAGAGATGGGTGTTGTCCCTGGCATTAGTTCAATACTGAATTCCACTTCTCTAACTGGAGGCAAACCCAGCAATTCCTCTGGAAATACATCCGCATACTCACACACAACTGGCACTGATTCGATTTTCAATTCAGATTCTTTTGTATTCAATATATATGTCAAATAAGCTTCATACCCCTTTCTCAAGTATCTCTGAGCAATCATTGAAGAAATCATCATTGGCGACTTATCTGCATCATCTGATTCAACCTGAAAATTTCATTGTTTTCACTTTTCAATTCCATAACTTTCTATCTACAATTCACTATGGCCTCATGTAGTGTCAACCAATCCATACCAAGTATGACATCAAATTTGTCAAACGGCAACAACATCAAGTGGGCTGGAAAACAATGATATTTAACCATCAAAGGACATTTCTTACATACTTTATCAACTATCACATGTTTTCTTAATGTATTAGACACCTTAATTACAAATTCTGTAGACTCGACAAGTATATTCATACTAGATGCCAATTTTATACACACATACGAATGAGTGGAGCCAAGGTCTATCAAAGCAATAACATTAGTATCATAGAGAGAAAATTTACCAGTGATCACATCAGGAGAAGTTGCATCTTTGCGTGCACGTATGGCATAGGCTCGAGCCGGAGCCCTAGCTTCAGACATCATTGTTGTATCTCGTGTCACATTCTTACTACCAGACTCATTCCCAGAATTTCTTGAGGGTCTTCCCCTAGAAGCTGTGCCACTCGGTCTCGACTCTAAAATCTTTCTTTTTCGATCATCTCAGGATATTCCTTAATAAAGTGGTCTAAAGAACCACATTTAAAACATGATCCTTCACTCACTCTACAGTTGCCAGAATAACGTCTACCACATTGCAGACATTTCGCCTTGGAAGGTTTAGTGTTACCCACGCTTGCCACAGACGTAGCCTGAGATCTAAAACCTGAATTCTGCTTACTACGATTCCCATATGAATGTCCTGCTGACACATGTGAACGAGAATCCATCTCTATAGATTTCTTAGATTGGGATGGCAATGACTTACTCATGTACCTCTTTCTTATATCTCTTGCATCAGACTCAGCCTTCTTCCTCTCTTTAACCAAGTTTTCAGCTTTACAAGCCTATTCAACAAGTACCACAAATACTTTCAACTCAAGAATACCCACTAATGTCTTAATATCCTCATTAAGCCCATCATCAAATATTCTACACATCTTACCTTCGGAGGATACACACTCCCGAGCATATTTGTTAAGTCTGCCGAATTCTCTCTCATATTCACTGGCTGTCATACGACCCTATTTCAATTCTAGGAATTCCTTACGCATCTATTCGATGAATCTTTCACTAATGTATTTCTTTTGAAATTCCTCTTAAAAGAATTCCCAAGTAACCCTCTCTAGTAGTACTACAGATATCAACGTTCTCCACCAGTGATACGCCGCATCTCTCAACAAGGATATGGCACATTTTAAGCACTCCTCGGGTGTACATGACAATTCATCAAATACCCGTATCGAGTTTGTGACATCCCTAAATCGACCCTAGTCGGAAAGTGGTTTCGGGACCACCAAACCGAGTCATAATAATAATTAACCATCATAATTGATGCTCATTATATGTATATATGCATGTGTGAAAATTTCGTGTTTGGATTTTGTTAATAGTAAGTGAATTTTTATCAAATAGGACTTATGTGAGAAAATTTAGAAATGTGCTAGGCAATTGTAAGGTGGCCTATTAATACATGTGGGAAAATAGTTGTCCTTGCATGTCAAATAACCCACTTCCTAAGGTGAGTGGCCAGCCATGACAAGAATATGGGCAAGGGAACATGTTTCCAACATGTTTAGTTAGTGGATTATGTAGAAAAATAAAGAAATGAAAAAAAATGAGCATGGATGCCCCCTTTGTTGCCGTGAGTAGAGGAAAAAGAAAGGAAAAAATTGTTCATCCATTCTCAAAATCTTGGCTGAAAATACTAAGGGAAAAGGAAGGATTTTTGCTTCATGCTTGGTTTAGAAGAGAACTAGAAGGAGATTTGGTCATACTTGTGTCAAGATTAAGGTATGTTTGAGGTTGTGTCATGAGATTCATGCATGTTTTAGTTGCTAACTTGATGTTCATGTTAGCCCATGGTTCAAATCCTTGTTATGCCATGGAAATGGTATTTGGCCAAGGTTGATATTGTGTTAAAGCCATTGCATGCTAAATGTGAAGCTTGTTGATGATACATGTAATGATGGATTGACTACTCTTGAAATTTCTTTTAGCATTCTTGAGTAAGACATGGAGTTTTCTTTGTTTAACCATGACCAAAAATTGAAAGGGGATGGTGTGGGATGTATTCGCCATGGCATGCTCATAAGTGCGATTTATGCTTGTTGCATGATAGGTAAAATTTGTGTTTTGATATATGTGTATATGTGTTTGTACATGATGTTACAAATGGATGTGAAAATATGCTAGATTGGGAAAATTTGATTAAATGTTCATGAGATGAAATTAGGTGATTAAAAGATGTTAGTTGACATTGTACATATATATATATATTCGCCATTAAAGTGAGTATGTAGGTAATGTTGAATCAAGTTTTTGGTGCATATTCGGTTAGGTGTATAATCGACCAAATGGACGATTAGTAAGAATGGTTGCGAATATACAAGCATACATATGCATGTGTAGTTGAATTATGAATGTTTAGCAAGATGGTTAAACTAGTGATTTATTGATTAAGCTCAAGGAGTTAAAGAAGGAGAATCAAGCAAGGGAAAGACGAAGGTCATCGAGTAGCCGACTTGGAACTATTTTACCCAACACGAGGTAAGTCATTAAGCACGTATTTGATATTGCTTAAATGATTGTAAAATTTATGCAATTGTGTTTAATGGGATGATATATATATATAAATGAAAATGTATGTGTATGGAGTGATGACAATTGTTGAATGTAAAAGAAATAGTGAAATGTGTAGAAAGTTTGCTTTCGGCACTAAGTGTCTTGGGCAATACGTGTGTACGGTGACGAGATTGGCACTAAGTGTGCGTGCTGGAAATATATGGCACTAAGTGTGCATGCTGGAAATATATGGCACTAAGTGTGCGAGCTCGAAGGGCATGGCACGTGTGTGCGGGCCTAAATCGCATGGCACTAAGTGTGCGAAATCGAGTATTAAGCATCGTGTGTGCGTACTCTATATATATATAAATATCTCCAATCGAACAATTATATGGAGGGTGTGTCTCCATCGAGTGAGTATGGACAGCGGATCGGGTAAGTACCTTGAGCTCATGACGAATAGGTAATACGTTCATGCTTGGGGTTGAATTTGGTAAGCCTTAAATCTATGTGATGATTGAAATTGTATGGTTGTGCTGGAAAATGAGTTAATGTGTAAAAATGCTTGATTATCTTGTTGTGTAGAATATGAAATGTGGATGTATGAATTAGTGCGAGATTGGACCAAAAGGTCCGAGGTATTATGGTATAGATTCGATATGGACGAGTACCTAGCCTCATTTGTTGTACATGTAGTAGTAACTTTATCGATTGGATTGACGAATGCTTATGACTTACTGAGTTGTAAACTCACTCGGTGTTTTCTTGTCACCCATTTTAGGTCTCTTGGACTCGTATTGTTGCGTGCTCGGAACCGTCGTTGAAGTCATCACACCGGCTGAAATCTTGTGGTATTGTTTTTTGTTGTTGAAGAACATTTGGCATGTATAGGCTATTATATTTTGTCGAATTGTGGGTTGTAAACTTTAAGCCATGTGAAAATGGCCTATGTGGTCGTCGAGTGGGATGCTAGAACCTATAGCCACGAGTCTTAGAAACTCAAATTTTGTTAAGGTGGCCATAATTTGTGTCATGTATGATGGATGATTAAGGCCAAGGAAAAATTCATGAAATTGGCATAGTCTACTGCAGTAACTGTTGCGGACAGCAGCAGTGAGATGAGATTGAAAAATCACTAAAAATAGTATAAGTAGAATTAAATAGTGAGTAAATTATGGAACTGATCCTTGATGAATCTATTTTATATGGACGAAACGAAACGACCATATGAGCAGTATACTGGGAGATATTAAAGTTCTCGTGAGACAGGGCCAGAACGATTTCTGGGTCCCCTGTCGTGACTTTGAAAATTTACCATAAATTATCCAGAAAGAATTAGGAGTCATGCCTTATATGTACAGATTCCATTTCGAGTCTAGTTTCATTAGAAACAAACGGCACCAGTATTAAAGCCCTGTACAGAAAGATATTCAAGTTGTAACGCGCGGAGGTCAGAGCAGTCGATCCCTGTAACATGGGTGACTTTAACTAATAAACTGTACCAATTGGCCCAACCAAAATTCTAAAAATAAATCCATGGATGGATATATGAGTCTAAATTCAGGGAAAATTTACGAAACCAGTTTCCGAGTTTTGGAACTCGAGATATGATTTTTAAGGCGACGGTGACGCAGTTTTCCAGCCTGTCCAGAAATGCCAAATTGGTCGGTACTTTAAGAGGATTTGTCTCGTTAACCCTCGTGTCCGACACGGCGTCGGTCACGAGTTAGGGGTGTTACAATTTTATTGGTATCAGAGCTATGGTTTAGTCGGTTCTAGGACTACCATAGCGCGTGTGAGTCTAGCTATACATGCCAAATTGATAGTGCTTAATAATGTGATGACTTCTGACGGTTGAAATTTTTGTTTTGATTAGCGATGGAACCCGGGTAGAGAGACCCTTGGCGGATGACGTTGAAAGTGTAGCGGCTGCTCCTGCGCAAGGGACACCGCTGTTGAGCCTCGATCATCCGCGAATAATCAAAATGAAGGGCGAAACATGCCTTCTTCACTATGATGAATGAGTGGGTCGCGCAATATGCCCGAACCAACCGGCTGTCCAACCATTCCGAATTTAAATACTCCACCCCAAGACTCGCAATGCCTCCGATTCATCGATCCTGTGAGGCTGAGTAAACCACCGTGGACTTGATTAGGAAGCGTGGGGCGAGGAGTTCAAGGCCATAGTTCTTGATGATGCCGAAAAGGCCGAGTTTCGCTCGATAACACCATTAGAGTGTTAGATGAGCTGTCATGCACACCGACGAATGTCTTAAGTGTGCTATATCCTTGTTATGAGACTCGACTTACTATTGGTGGAGGACTTTAATTTCCATAGTCCCAAATGAACGAGTTACTTGGGATTTCTTCCAATCCAATTTGAAAGAAATACATTAGTCAACGGTTCATCGATCGAAGCGTAAGGAATTCTTGGAACTCAAGCAAGGCCGGATGATCAGATCTCGAATCTGAACATGAGTTCGTAAGACTTAGTCGGTATGCTCGGGAGTGTGTGGCTGATGAGGTTGCGATGTGCAAAAGATTTGAAGAAGGATTGAATGAAGAGTTAAAGTTACTAGTGGGAATTTTGGAGATAAAGGAGTTCGTGACACTAGTCGAACGAGCTCGCAAGGCGGAAGAACTTGGGAGGAGAAGAAGAAGGCTGAATTTGAAGCAAGAGATTACCGTAAAAGATCGACGAGTAAAGCTCCGTTCTCGGTGTAAAGAGGTTCGTGGAGGACACCAGAAGTCGAGGACGATCGGGAATTTCCATTAGAGCCCGACCATTGACGGACTCCCGAGCTACTTGATAGCTAGTGTGGGCAATAATCGTCAAGAGAGACTGAATGCCCCCAATGTGGAAGACGACACCTAGGTGAATGTTGGGGTAAGTCTCATTAATAGGGCTGTTATGGATGCGGTTCAAGGACCACTTCATTAGAGATTGCACGGAGCTAGATGAGAGGAATAAGACGCAAGGTGCAAGACCTAGTGGAACGACGGTGGAGGTAGGCCCCGAGAATCTCTCGGAGGTAGGGGTGGTAATCGAGAGGAGCCTCTAATACGGCCGTCCGATCCGAGACCCGTGCTCTGCTAGAGCATATGCCATCCGCGCACGAGAGGAGGCATCCTCCCCGACGTTATCACCGGTACTTTTACTCTCTTTGATACTATTGTGATTGCATTGATTGACCCCGCTCTACTCACTCATATGTATGTGAAACCTTAGCATCCAAGAAGACTCTACCGTTGAGTCTCTTGAGTTAAATAATCGAGTGTCAAACCCTTTGGGTCAATACGTGCTTGTTGATAAAGTGTGCAAGAGATGCCCCTAATAATTCGAGAATCTGCTTTTCCTACCGATCCGATGCTTCTACCATTTCATGAATTGATGTTATTCTTGGTATGGATTGGTGACGTACATGATGCAAATGGTGGACTGCAAAGGAAAACCATTAATTTGAGGAGTGCAAATAATGAGGTAGTCCGAGTCGAGTCTCTCGATTTAAAGGAGTGCGCAATAATATCTTCTATGACCGTCGAAGATATGTGAAAAGGGTGTGAAACATACCTTGCGTATGTGTTTGGGAGTAAAGAGACGGAAAGGAAACTCGAATCGGTACCGATGGTTTGTGAGTATTCGGATGTTTTTCCGAGGAGTTACCGGATTGCCACCGGTTCGAGAAGTGGAATTCGCATCGGTTGTACCGGTACTACGCCGATTTCAATAGCCCCGTATCGTATGGCATTAACGGAATTAAAGGAATTGAAGGTTCAATTGCAAGAATTGACGGATAGAGGTTTCGCTCGACCGAGTTTTTCTCCATGGGCGCTTTTGTATTGTTTGTGAAGAAGAAGGACGGAACCATGAGGTTGTGCATCGACTATCGTCAACTCAATAAAGTGACGATAAAGAATAAATATCCATTGCCATGAATTGACGATTTGTTTGATCAATTAAAGGGAGCCTCGGTGTTTTCAAAGATAGATTTGAGGTCGGGTACTATCGGTTGAGGGTCCGAGAATCGGACATACCAAAACCGCTTTTAGAACGAGGTACGGTCACTACGAATTCTTGGTGATGCCGTTTGGGCTCACTAATGCCCTGCGGTGTTTATGGATTTAATGAATAGAATTTTCAGGCCATACTTGGATCGGTTCGTAGTTGTATTTATCGATGACATTTTGGTCTATTCGAGAGATGAACCGAACATCTTGAACACCGAGGCTAGTGTTGCAAATCTTACGAGATAAGCAGTTATACGCAAAGTTCAATAAATGTGAATTTTGGTTGAAAGAGGTTAGCTTTTTGGGGCACGTGATGTCCGTGATCGGTGTCGTGGTGGACCGAACAAAATTTCGACCATAGTCGATTGGAAACCACCAAGGAATGTTACGAAGTTAGGAGCTTTTTGGGGCTTGCGGTTATTACCGACGATTTGTAAAGGTTTTCGATGATAGCCACGCCAATGACGGCTACTCCAAAAGGATGTTAAGTTCGAATGGACGGAGAAATGTCGAAAAGTTTCGATCAACTGAAAGCTTATTTGATGAAGCCCCAATTCTAGTGCAACCCGAATCGGGCAAAGAGTTTGTCATTTATAGTGACGCATCCCTACTTGGGTTGGGTTGCGTATTGATGCAAGAAGGGCGAGTTGTGGCCTATGCGTCGAGACAATTAAAGCCACATGAGAAAAATTATCCCACCCATGATCTCGAATTGGTCGCCATCGTATTCGCCTTAAAGATATGGCGACATTACTTATTTGGTGAGAAGTGCCATGTGTATTCGGATCACAAAAGTCTCAAATATTTGATGACTCAAAGAGACTTAAATCTGCGACAAAGACGATGGCTCGAGTTGTTAAAAGATTATGAACTCGTTATTGATTATCACCGGGAAAGGCCAATGTGGTTGCGGATGCCTTAAGTCGAAATCACTTGTTTGCTTTCTGACGATGAATGTACACTTGTCTATTCTACCCGACAATGTGTTAGTAGCGAATTGAAGGCCAAACCATTGTTGGCTCATCAAATTCGGGAAGCTCGAAAGTTGATGAGGAGTTGCTTGCAAAACGGGTGAGTGTGTTACGAGCAAGGAATCAGAGTTTCAAATTGATGATGACGATTGTTTAAGGTTTAGAAGTCGTCTGTGTGTTCCAAAGAATTCGGAACTTATTTCGATAATTCTAAATGAAGCCCATTGTAGTCGAATGTCAATCCACCCGGGTAGTACTAAAATGTACAATGACCTGAAACGCCAATTTTGGTGGCCCGGTATGAAACGAGACATTTCTGAATTTGTTTCAAGGTGTCTGATATGTCAACAAGTGAAAGCGGAACATCAAGTGCCATCGGGATTACTTCAGCCGATCATGATACCCGAATGGAAATGGGATCGAGTCACAATGGACTTTGTATCCGGACTGCCATTGTCAGTGAGTAAGAAGGATGCGATTTGGGTCGTTGTCGATAGACTAACTAAGTCGGCTCACTTTATCCCCGTACGTACGGATTTTTCAATGGACAAATTAGCGGAATTGTACGTTTCTCAGTTGTGAGATTACACGGGTGCCTATTTCTATCGTGTCGGATAGAGACCCAAGATTTACGTCGCGATTTTGGAAGAAATTGCAAGATGCTTTGGGTACCAAGCTGCATTTTAGCACCGCTTTTCATCCCCAAACCGATGGTCAATCCGAACGGATAATTCAAATACTCGAGGATATGTTGAGATGTTGCATCCTTGAGTTTAGTGGTTCATGGGAACGGTATTTACCTTTGATTGAATTCGCCTACAACAATAGCTTTCAATCAAGTATTAAGATGGCGCCTTACGAGGCTTTATACGATCGTAAATGCCGTACCCCATTATTCGGTGAACTTAGTGAAGGTAAATTCTTGGGTTGATTTGGTTAAGGATGCCGAGCAAAAGTTCGAGTAATTCGTGAAAGTTTGAAAGTCGCCGGATCGCCAAAAGTCGTATGCGGATTTGAAAAGAAAAGATATTGAATATCAGGTTGGAGACAAGGTCTTTCTCAAAGTTTCACCTTGGAAGAAGGTGCTTAGATTTGGTCGTAAGGGCAAATTGAGTCCGAGGTTTATCGGGCCATATGAAGTATCCGAACGAGTTGGGCGATCGCATATCGATTAATTTTGCCCTTGAGCTCGAAAGGATTCACAACGTTTTCATGTCTCGATGCTTGACGATATAGGTCGATCCATCGCACGTAATTGCTCCATCCGAGATTGAGATTCACCTAATTTGAGCTATGAAGAGGAACCGGTTCGCATTATGAGGCGTGAAGTAAAGAGTTGCTAATAGGAAAATCCCGTTAGTGAAGGTGTTGTGGCATAAACACGGAATGGAAGAAGCCACTTGGGAACTTGAGGACTCTATGAAAGAGCGATACCGAGCCTATTTACGGTAAGATTTTCGGGACGAAAATTTCTAAGTGGGGAGAGTTGTGACATCCCTAAATCGACCCTAGTCGGAAAGTGGTTTCGGGACCACCAAACCGAGTCATAATAATAATTAACCATCATAATTGATGCTCATTATATGTATATATGCATGTGTGAAAATTTCGTGTTTGGATTTTGTTAATAGTAAGTGAATTTTTATCAAATAGGACTTATGTGAGAAAATTTAGAAATGTGCTAGGCAATTGTAAGGTGGCCTATTAATACATGTGGGAAAATAGTTGTCCTTGCATGTCAAATAACCCACTTCCTAAGGTGAGTGGCCAGCCATGACAAGAATATGGGCAAGGGAACATGTTTCCAACATGTTTAGTTAGTGGATTATGTAGAAAAATAAAGAAATGAAAAAAAAATGAGCATGGATGCCCCCCTTTGTTGCCGTGAGTAGAGGAAAAGAAAGGAAAAAATTGTTCATCCATTCTCAAAATCTTGGCTGAAAATACTAAGGGAAAAGGAAGGATTTTTGCTTCATGCTTGGTTTAGAAGAGAACTAGAAGGAGATTTGGTCATACTTGTGTCAAGATTAAGGTATGTTTGAGGTTGTGTCATGAGATTCATGCATGTTTTAGTTGCTAACTTGATGTTCATGTTAGCCCATGGTTCAAATCCTTGTTATGCCATGGAAATGGTATTTGGCCAAGGTTGATATTGTGTTAAAGCCATTGCATGCTAAATGTGAAGCTTGTTGATGATACATGTAATGATGGATTGACTACTCTTGAAATTTCTTTTAGCATTCTTGAGTAAGACATGGAGTTTTCTTTGTTTAACCATGACCAAAAATTGAAAGGGGATGGTGTGGGATGTATTCGCCATGGCATGCTCATAAGTGCGATTTATGCTTGTTGCATGATAGGTAAAAATTTGTGTTTTGATATATGTGTATATGTGTTTGTACATGATGTTACAAATGGATGTGAAAATATGCTAGATTGGGAAAATTTGATTAAATGTTCATGAGATGAAATTAGGTGATTAAAAGATGTTAGTTGACATTGTACATATATATATATATTCGCCATTAAAGTGAGTATGTAGGTAATGTTGAATCAAGTTTTGGTGCATATTCGGTTAGGTGTATAATCGACCAAATGGACGATTAGTAAGAATGGTTGCCGAATATACAAGCATACATATGCATGTGTAGTTGAATTATGAATGTTTAGCAAGATGGTTAAACTAGTGATTTATTGATTAAGCTCAAGGAGTTAAAGAAGGAGAATCAAGCAAGGGAAAGACGAAGGTCATCGAGTAGCCGACTTGGAACTATTTTACCCAACACGAGGTAAGTCATTAAGCACGTATTTGATATTGCTTAAATGATTGTAAAATTTATGCAATTGTGTTTAATGGGATGATATATATATATAAATGAAAATGTATGTGTATGGAGTGATGACAATTGTTGAATGTAAAAGAAATAGTGAAATGTGTAGAAAGTTTGCTTTCGGCACTAAGTGTCGGGCAATACGTGTGTACGGTGATTTAGATTGGCACTAAGTGTGCGTGCTGGAAATATATGGCACTAAGTGTGCATGCTGGAAATATATGGCACTAAGTGTGCGAGCTCAAGGGCATGGCACTGTAAAAGGGCCTAAATCGCATGGCACTAAGTGTGCGAAATCGAGTATTAAGCAATCGTGTGTGCGTACTCTATATATATATAAATATCTCCAATCGAACAATTATATGGAGGTGTGTCTCCATCGAGTGAGTATGGACAGCGGATCGGGTAAGTACCTTGAGCTCATGACGAATAGGTAATACGTTCATGCTTGGGGTTGAATTTGGTAAGCCTTAAATCTATGTGATGATTGAAATTGTATGGTTGTGCTGGAAAATGAGTTAATGTGTAAAATGCTTGATTATCTTGTTGTGTAGAATATGAAATGTGGATGTATGAATTGGTACGAGATTGGACCAAAAGGTCCGAGGTATTATGGTATAGATTCGATATGGACGAGTACCTAGCCTCATTTGTTGTACATGTAGTAGTAACTTTATCAGTGGATTGACGAATGCTTATGACTTACTGAGTTGTAAACTCACTCGGTGTTTTCTTGTCACCCATTTTAGGTCTCTTGGACTCGTATTGTTGCGTGCTCGGAACCGTCGTTGAAGTCATCACACCGGCTGAAATCTTGTGGTATTGTTTTTTGTTGTTGAAGAACATTTGGCATGTATAGGCTATTATATTTTGTCGAATTGTGGGTTGTAAACTTTAAGCCATGTGAAAATGGCCTATGTGGTCGTCGAGTGGGATGCTAGAACCTATAGCCACGAGTCTTAGAAACTCAAATTTTGTTAAGGTGGCCATAATTTGTGTCATGTATGATGGATGATTAAGGCCAAGGAAAAATTCATGAAATTGGCATAGTCTACTGCAGTAACTGTTGCGGACAGCAGCAGTGAGATGAGATTGAAAAATCACTAAAAATAGTATAAGTAGAATTAAATAGTGAGTAAATTATGGAACTGATCCTTGATGAATCTATTTTATATGGACGAAACGAAACGACCATATGAGCAGTATACTGGGAGATATTAAAGTTCTCGTGAGACAGGGCCAGAACGATTTCTGGGTCCCCTGTCGTGACTTTGAAAATTTACCATAAATTATCCAGAAAGAATTAGGAGTCATGCCTTATATGTACAGATTCCATTTCGAGTCTAGTTTCATTAGAAACAAACGGCACCAGTATTAAAGCCCTGTACAGAAAGATATTCAAGTTGTAACGCGCGGAGGTCAGAGCAGTCGATCCCTGTAACATGGGTGACTTTAACTAATAAACTGTACCAATTGGCCCAACCAAAAATTCTAAAAATAAATCCATGGATGGATATATGAGTCTAAATTCAGGGAAAATTTACGAAACCAGTTTCCGAGTTTTGGAACTCGAGATATGATTTTTAAGGCGACGGTGATGCAGTTTTCCAGCCTGTCCAGAAATGCCAAATTGGTCGGTACTTTAAGAGGATTTGTCTCGTTAACCCCTCGTGTCCGACACCGGCGTCGGTCACGAGTTAGGGGTGTTACAGAGTTCTCTAACCAGAACTCCGCTCTTTCGGGGTCATCATTGGAATTTGCCCTAAATTCTTCAGTACCTTGTTTTCGAATTCTATCAATAGGTGTTCTAGCAAATCTCATGATAGCAAATCTCATGAAATCCATATATTGAGGCATCACAGGTGCGGGTTGAGGATTTGAGGGAGGTGGGGGAAGTTGAGCATTCGGATTTGTTCGAATGAACTCCATATACCATACATTCTTCATGTGGAGAAAGGCCTCTCTGCCTCCTTCTCCTCTACTGATAGTTTTGGACCTACTTTTACATGGCACCGCTCCTTCGGCTAGAGCAGGCGCATTACTTTCTACGTCATCTGCCACCGCTCTGTCGGGATTCATTTGCTATATAAAGACACATTTTAATATTGTCAAGAGTCGTCACACTATCATTACTTATATATATATGTATGACATGTATAGCTAGATTCAATACGCTAGCTTAGTCAGAGAATCGACTAAACCATAACTCTGATACCACTAAATGTAACACCCCTTACTCGTACCTGAGACCGAGACAAGGTACGAGGTATTACCGTACATAAACAGGGCATCTCTGCAAAATACAGGTCATAAAATTTCATTCCAAATTAAAACTGATCAAACAAGATCATATTATCCTTATTATGGACCTGCGAGGTCCAAAACATACATTAAAAGCAATCTGGAACTAAATCGGGAACTTAAGAAAATTCTAAGAAAAATTTCTAAGTTTAAGCCTCACACGCCCGTGTGGAGGTATACACACCCCCGTGTGCTTTGGGACATGCCGAAGTCCCATACCCGTGTGGAATTTCTAGAATTTATTTTTTTTATTTCAAACCTACAGGAGTTTCTGCATGGTCGAGCACACGCCCGTCTCCTTGGCCCGTGTCTCTCATACAGCCTAGACACGCCCGTGTCATCGCCCGTGTCCAAAAACCTAGACATTCTATTTATGACATCATTGCTCATTTAGAGGCACACGGCCAAGGCACACGCCCGTGTACTAGGCCGTGTCCTCCACACAGTTGAGACACACGGTCGTGTCTCTACCCGTGTGTTAACTACCATGCATACTGACTTAGAAATTTTAGGTGCAGGGGACACACGGTCATTCAACATGCCCATGGGGTAGACCGTGTGTGACACACGATCTAGACACATGCTCGTGTGTCTACCTGTGTGGATAATTTAAAGGCTATTTTCCAAGCCAATAGTCACCCACAATCACTCATACATTCAAACAGATTTTATAACATGCAACATGATATATTTAGGCACTCAAATATTCCCCACTATGGCACTCTCACATCTTCATAATGTCATTCTATTTAACATTCATTTGTTGTACCATTTAATCGCATTCTACACACTTTTCATGCATTATAAAACTTGTTACCCTAACTTCAAATTTAGCATTCATGCATATAGTCATTTTAACCTTTTAGGTCACCCCTTATCCTTTAGCATCAGATTCGTACTTTACCATACATTCATCAATCAATAACCTATCACATCATTATCATGTACTCACCAAGCAATAACATATCCTACCATCGAAACACTAGCGCATGCATGGATGGGTAATTAGATTACAACCCAAATGATCAAATATGAGCCATATCACATGGCCAATACAAAAGGAATTACCATTATCATAGGCCTTCACAACTTGGCCAAATAGCATGACACATATCACAAAATGACCACGTTTCCTACACATGCCATACCTAAAATAATAATTTCACTACACCCAATAATCTTTTGATAGTGTGATCGAATACTTCGACAACTTCCGATCCCCAAGCTAGCTTGGCGGAACTACAAACGGTGGAAAGAGAAGGGAGTAAGCATTAAAGCTTAGTAAGTCCACATAAAAATAATATGAAATGGTAGTAAGGAATCAACATGCAGAAACATAGCAACATATACATAAAGACTATTCATCATTCAAACCTTTTTGCTTACTCATCATACGTACATATATACTTGTTTATCGTAAATCGATCTTTATTAAGGTATTACTCATAGGTTTAGCATACATACTTGTACTCATCGTAAAGTATCCATAACCATACCTCTTTCATATGTCCTCCTCGGGACTCTCATTGCATTCATTACATTACCCGTTAAACACTAGGAACACTATTGGATACGCGGAAACCTTGCACATAAGTGCCACATTTACAAATGTAGCCGAGGCTACCACATAACAAGTAACACATCTATAATAAACTCGGACCTCTCAACGAGCTCGGGTGCCCTATATTCACGGACCCGGACCACTCAACGGGTTTAGACTTCTTAGTTCCTAGTGGCATGTCACTTGTATCCTAAACTATTCCTAAGTTTCAAACGGGATTTTTCCTCACGTGCATATAGCATCTCCATCGTACTTGCTCGTAACGTCGAGGATAAAGACCATAATAACATTCATGCTTTCATAACAATCGGCTAGAATATAACTCATAATTACAATAAAACATTTATTACAATATATTAAAGCATTAAAACATACTACAACACCACATTATTTGCATATGTACTTACCTCGGTACAAAATGATGATAATCGAGCCTAATCGTCGTATACTTTATTCTTTCCTCAATCAAGTCCCAGTTCACGTTTTTCTTGATCTATAATGCCAAATTTAACTTATTTATTATTCACATTGTTCAAATGGGTCCATAAATCACACTTTTAAAATTTTACACTTTGACCCCTAAACTTTCACATATGTGCACTTTGGTCCCTAGACTCGTAAAATGAAATGCATGTATTCTCTTGGTTACCTAAGCCTAGCCAAGCCTTTTCTAAGCTTATATCAGCCCATATTTTCACTTATTTCCCATTATTACTATTCTCTTTCACACTTTTATAAACAAGTCCCTTGTTTAGGTGTTTTCACTAAAAATCACCTAGTAAAAGATGTTTATCATGCATAAAAAATTCATATTCCTCCATTAATCATCAAAATACATGCATGTTACACATGGGTCAAATTTAACCCTAGCTCAAAATATAGCTAGAAATGGGTAGATCACGCTTCAAGGACTTCAAAAATGCAAAGAACATTTAAAACGTGGCTAGGATGCACTTACAATCAAGCTTGAAAATGTTGAACAAACCCCAGCTATGGTGTCTTGAAAATTTTGGCAATGAAGAAAGAAGATGAACACCAATTTTGACTTATTTTCCCTTTTTATTCTTTTATTTACCAAATGACCAAAATGCCCTTAGGGTTTTTCTTTCACATTTTTCCTACGTATGTCCATTTTTGTCCAAAATTATAAAATTTGGTCAAATTACTAATTACGACCCTCTAATTCAATATCTAATGCAATTTCATGCTTAAAGCTTCTACAATGCCAGTTTTGCACTTTATTCAATTTGGTCCCTAAAATGCAATAAGACATTTTATGCATAAAATTTCTTCATGAAACTTTCACACAAGCATACATTCATAACATAAACCTCAAAAGAATCATAAAATAATTATTTTTATCTCAAATTTGTGGTCTCAAAACCACTATTCTAACTAAGCGCTAATTCAGGATGTTAGAGATTTAGATCAAGAACCAAAGAAAAAAGAATTAGATCGGGGGAAAATAAAAGTCGTTGAATAGTCACTCGTTTCTGTTCATTTCCATGTGAGGTAAGTCGATATACAAATAAATGTTTTTTAATCAATTTATTTATGCTTATATGCAATTGAAATGAAATGAATGATATAAAAGATGAATATGTGGAATTATGAAAGCATCGACAGTGTTTCGACGTCCAAAAAGCCCTGTACGAACCTTAGGAATAGTTAAGATACATATGTCATGAAATAGGATCCGATATGTGTTTTCGTGTAAGACCACATCTGGGATGTTGGCATCGACTTATGATTTACGTGTAAGAACATGTATGGGACATTAACATCGTATTTGATTTCGTGTAAGACCCTGTCTGGAATAGTGGCATCGATATTTGATCACATGTAAGACCACGTCTGGGACGTTGGCATTGTATGAGCTTTCTGAGCTATCCGAGTATCCTTATTGATTCTCAACGGTTCAACAAGTATTCTGAGAAAATGAATGACTATGTGAATGAGTATCCGATTCAGGTATGTTTGAATTGTATACCATGTTGAAAATGAAAGGTAACTACTTGTACCTTTGTGAACATAAGATAAGTATGAATTGTTATGAGATTGAGATATGATATATACATATGTGTATTATGATCAAATGAATTATAAGATACATATGGCTATGTGAATGTATTTTGCATTGAGTTATATGAATGAATTGATGTAGTTTGATGTTATATGTTAAGTTTATTTGTATATGGCTTACTAAGCTTTTGAAAGCTTACTTTGTGTGTTTTCAACTGTTTTATAGATATCGAAGCTACTGGGAGCTCAGGGATCATCGAGGACCATCACCACACTATCGAACTATATTTTGGTAGCTTTTGAAAATGTATATATTGAAGTATGGCATGTATAGGCTAGAAGTTTGTAAATATGTTTTGTAATGTGTATACTTAGCCATGTGATAAGGCTTGGTTATAGATGTGATTATGAATGAATTTTGGTATATGCTTTGTGTTCAAAAATGGTATGTTTGGATGCACTCTTGAATGACCAAATGAAATGGTCAATTTTGGTAAGTTTTTATATTTGCTTTTTTGAGAATTGGTAAGTTTATGGCATAAGATTGAATGAGGTAAATTAAGGTTATGAAACCTAAGTTTTGGTTTGACTTTGAATTATGATTTGGCAAGATTTTGATATGGTTATAAGCATAAATTTGGTTGTTTATTATATGGAATGAATGTTGTATGTTTTGTCGTATAAATTGGCTGGAAATTGGTATGAATTGTTCTTGGTTTTATGCTTGTAGGAATGACCCAAAATGGGTGGCAAATCGACTTTGCAAAAAGCCTATTTTTGTCCACACGGGCATGTGTCCCAATCGTGTGTGACACATAGTTATGTTACACGGTTGTGTGTCCCCTGGAGTACCCTACGATTTTAAGTTAGTATACCTTACAGTTTTGCACGGCCTAGACACACGGGCGTGTCTATTGGTCGTGTGTGGCACACGGGCTGGCGCATGGGTGTGTGGTCGACCGTGTGACCTAAGTCAGTAGCCTCCCTAATTTTCACACGGCCTGGCACACAGGCATGTCTTGAGGCCGTGTAGGACAAGTCAGTATGTATGCTCTATTTTGCCACGGCCTAGACATACAGGTGTGTCTAATGTCGTGTGAGGCACACGGCCTATTCACACGGGCGTGTGACATGTATAACTTTGAAAAAATGTTTTAGTTTCGAAAAAATTTTGTATGAACTCGGTTTAGTCCCGACCCCTTTCTATAGCATATTTAAGGTCTTGTAGACCTATATAAGGGACAATTGTGAATGATTATCATATATTCTGATTATGTTATGCTTAATTATATGTGTATATTCCAATATGTTCGGTAATGCCTCGTAACCATATTCCGAAAACAGATACGGATTATGGGTGTTACATCACCAATGGCTTCTCTAGAGCTATCGGACATTTTCTTTGCACAAGAAAAATGAAGTTTTATCTTAGTACAAAACATTAGATACTAAGCCATAGATGAACTATGCATGATATGGGTGTGACATTTCCTTTGGTTTTTTCGAGGATAGGTTAAACCTTGACCCTGATGCCAAACTTGTAACACTCCAAACACGATACTTAAGGAGGATCCAAGAATGGTGTGTCACTGTCTTAAAATTATTATATTTTAAAATTGTATCTGGTGTAAACCAATTTAAAACTATGGCTTAATTTAGTATAAAATATAAACTATTTTATCATCCAAAAATAAATAAGATAGTACCCTTTGAAAGTCATGAATACTTCACTAAAAATTCATTAAAAACATAAGTTCATGATCAAGATTTTAGATACAAAATACACTCTTCAAAATATAAATGTCTAGACACCACCCCATGTCATGCATAATACAAAAAATAAGAAGTCTCACGACGATGATAGTCCTCTGGAATAATCTTCAGAGATTCCTTTACTTCGTCAGCAAGCCTGAGAAGGAAAAGTAACGAAGTAAGTTCAAAGAACTTAGTGAGTTACGAAGGAAAATTTTGCAATATACACATATAATTCATATAAACCTTTCCAACTCAATGCAGTCACACAATTCGCCATTTGGAAAATGCCTAACAGAGATAGACTATATGCGGGACACTATTCCTTTGGCATGTACACTAGGCCCATGAAATTATACAGACCAACTTCTTCATGTTAGCCACAAGCCCTATTCCATATTCAAAGCCATATCATTCATTCATTCATTTTTCTTTGTCATGATTTGTCAATCTAGTTTGCAATGACCTTGCCCTACCAGAGGCTTCACGACAATTTTCGCGTATCACAATTTGTCAGTTCAATGCTCATTTCATCAAAGGAAACACCATGAATTCATTTTCATATTTCATATCACATTATTCATTTTAGAAGTAAAAGGTAGTGGCTTAAACACAAATGAATGTTCTTGCGTATTTAAAATGGACAAACTAAACCAGATACGCAAAACATGCATCCATCACTCTTGTAAAAATATTTCATTTTCACAAAATATGTATACTTACCTTAAACCCAAATATAAATATAAAAGCATTACACACACATTGAGTAAGAAGGAACTCACTAGAAAGTGCAGCAAGTTCAAATAACAAGACTTTTTCCCTTATCACGAGAACCTTCAAGAGTATCTTGAGCAAGTGCTAAAACAACGAAGGAGTTGATTGAATACAGTGAACCCAAATCTTCAAGTAGTCTTTTGGTCAAAGGTTTTCCGAGAGAAATGTGCAGAGAAAGTTTGAAAAGAAAATATGGATGCAAGGGAAAAACATAAAACCTGCTCAAAAAGCCAATACTAACCTTAACCAACTATACACGAAAGTTGGGATTAGTGGATAAGTCTGATTATTCCAATAAACCCCCTTGATTCCTATGACTAAGCACTTTCTGTCTCATCATAAATGTGAGTCTTATCGACTATAATAACTTAGTTTTTTTCTAAACAATTTGCATTTGTCTAACTAAATTGTTCAACCAATAAAATAATATAATAATAAAATAATAAATAGTGCTTCTACTAAAGACTTAACATAATTGTCTAGCAACTAGGGTGGCATATACTCTACAAGGGTGTCCGCCAAACCACCAACTCGCTTAACGTAGACTTCACCTAAAAGCCATTATTAGTCACAATTAATACTTTACACACTTTGAACTTGCTGTAAACACCATACTTAGATAAACAGTATTTGAACACTTAAACTTCACCGAGCAAGATGTTACACCCAGCACACGATACGATTTTCTTCAAACTAAGTCTTCTCTCTATTTGAAACTCTTTTTTAAAAGCATACGCTGTTGATTCCTGATTATTCACTAAGTTCACAATGAACTCACCCACTCCTGTCTTACTTCGCAAGTAAGTAGGTCATGTATGGTAGTGGCGAGGTAGATGACTTGGCGAGGCTCACCCTTGAACAGATATTGGCGAACTTGGGAAATAGGCATTGGGGTTTATATTTATGTGCTTTATTTATTTCTCATTACATGTGTAATATGTGATTTTCTTTCAACTTTGTCATAGTATGTATTAAGTATCAAATGCGTGCCAATTTTATTGCAAAGTAATATTTTCTGCGAACCCTTCCATGAATGACCTTTTTGTCAATGACTTCTTTGTTTGCGAAGTCTGTATTGCATGCAAACTTAGTATTACAGGTGCAAACCTAGGAAGTATGCGAGCTGTAGTTATCTTGCAAACCTGTATTATTAAGTGAGCACATGCCTCGTGTTTTTATGTGAATAATGTGTTTGTTACTCTAATATGTGAGCCAACATGCAAACTCATGATTTTATGCGATATTACGAACTCATAAGATATTCTGTTAAGCGAACCTATGTTGTGTGTCATATGTGAACCTGAGTTGTTGTGTGAACCTTCAAAATAACTCACATGTTTTACTTTATATGCTTGATAGTATTCTGCTATTGTGTTGTAACTTAACATATTATTTGTTGTAATTAAGTGGTGTATTAGAGGTTAGGTTGGAAGTTAACTGAGAGTCACTTAAGTGGATAATGTATCTCGCCAGATTCGAGTTGAACCTACTCGATTTGGTTTTGGTTGTTACATAGGTTGGGTATAAGGGCTAGCCAAGTTGGGGCTTATAAGGTTAGAGTCCGCTGAGCAGAGCTAGCCAGGATTAGTTCGCCAGGCCATTTACATAATAGGTGAGTTCGCTAGAATGGCAAGGGGTGTCCAGAAAATTTGGCAAGGTCAGCTTGCCAAAGTAAGTAAGGTGTAACACCCCTTACCCATATTCAATGCCGGAATAGGGTTATGGAGTATTACTGGACTTACAACACAATTACACAAACTTTTCACATGCATAATATCATTTCATACATTCATCATTCAAACTTAATCACTTTGTCTTTTACACGAGCCTATGAGGCCTTAAACATGCTTTAGAAATGGTTCAGGACTAAACCGATAATTCAAAAAAATTTGGGAAAAATTAGAAAATTTGTAACGCCCCGTACCCAAGACCGTTGCCGGAGTCGAACACGAGGTGTTAATGGACTTAATTCATTTACTTACACAGTTCATTTTAAAATTTCCAGACAAGCTGGCTAACTGCATCACTATTACTTTAAAAATCATATCTCGAGTTCCAAAACTCGAAAACCAATTCCGTAAATTTTTCCTGAAACTAGACTCATATGTTCATCTACAAATATTTTTCTAGAATTTTTGGTCGAGCAAATTAGTACAGTTTATTAGTTAAAGTCTCCCCTATTTCAGGGTTCGACTACTCTGACCTTCATGCATTACGACTTAGATATCTCCCTGTACAGAGCTTCAATATTATGCCGTTTGTTTTTAATGAAACTAGACTCAAAAAGGAATCTATACATATAAAGCATGACTTCTAATTGTCTCTGGTTGATTTATGGTAAATTTTCAAAATCAGAACAGGGGATCCAGAAAACGCTCTGGCCCTATTTCACAAAAACTTAAACATCTCATAAAATACGGCTCATATGGTCGTTTCGTTTCTTTCATATGAAAATAGACTCATCAAGATTCGATTACATAATTTATTTACTATTTAATTCCATTCCTACTATTTTTAGTGATTTTTCCAACTTACGTTACTGTTGCTTTCAGCATCTATTTTAAGGTAAATTTTACCTATTTCGTAATTTTTCCATGAATCAAATAGCAAATTGACATACATTATTATCGAGGGTAATCCCGATTAGCCATGACGTACGTAGCACTAATAGGACCATGATTGGCCATTCCAATGGCTAGTCATTACCAAACATTTCCATACCACTTAATAACCATATCACAAGACCATAATGTTATACTTCAAAATATACGAGCCATTTTCGCATGGCTATCTGAATACACATTACCAAAGGGTACTTAATTAACAACAAGGGTCGCCCTATACATGCCATTTTCAAAATTGAACTAAAAGAGTACCAAAAGTGGCTTAGATAGTGTGGATGACTTCGACTTTGACACTCCCGAGTCCGATGGTGATTTAACAAAATCTATAAAACAGAGAATCAAAGTATGTGAGTAAGCATTTTGATGCTTAGTAAGTTCAAGTAATGAAATTATTTACGACTAAAATATAGCGCTCATATGACTAAATGAATAGTTGCATATACGCATTTTCCCAAAATCATACTTACTTCACACCTCAACCAAGATATTCATACGAGGATCAAACCTAACTAAAGGCCTAAGTTGTTAATCAATAGAGCGCATACAATCTAAAAAGGAATTAACTTTTCCGATGCATATACTGAAACATACCTTATCGTTTGGATTTTATGAGCGATTAATTGAAATTATTACAGCAAGATCGCTCATTTCAAACCCAAGTACCTTCGGATTTAGCGGATATAGCAACTCGCACAAATTCCTTGGTCTTAGCCCGGATATAGTCACTAGCACAAAAGCCTTCGGGACTTAGCCCGGATATAGCAACTCAAGATAAACGCCTTCGGGACTTAGCCCGAATATAGTCAATAGCACAACTACCTTCGGGACTTAGCCCGGATATAGTCACTAGCACCATGCCTTCGAGACTTAGCCCGGATATAGTCCGAATAATCATGCACATATATCGATAAATCATGACACATCCATATTTCATTTTCATTACTAAAGCTCAAACACAAGACACTTATCAAACCTTACCTATTTCGGCTCAATAGCCACATACAAAGAGCATGATTTCGAGTGGCTTTCTAACATGATCTCTATACACATTCGGCTACCCGCCATAAGTATAAACTAATCACCTCAATATATAATTCAAGTGGAATCATTATATCTCCGTTTATTCGTTATGCTTATATGTCATGACTTAATCAAATCATAACCTAAGTTTCATTACTCGAAGACTTACCTCGGATATTTGGTACAGTTACGGAGTGGCTACTCGGTTACTTTCTCTTTTCCCTTATCTGAAATTGCCCCCCTATGCTCTTGAGCTTAAGTTCAACAAATTTTAACTAGTCATTAGTCGACTATTCAAGTATTACTTTCAGAATATAATACATATGGATTCGACTTTCACACATATAGATTATAGTAAGCTTTATAAAAATCAATAAATAATTCATTAGCAAATTTTCATTAATGTTTACAATGTACTTACAATTTCCCTATAAGCTGACTTCCTAAGCAACAGTCACTAAAGTTTTTATAACTGGAGCTACAAAACTCCAAATCAATTGCCGTAAATTTTTCTTGACAGAAGACTCATTATCTATTATCCATAAAATTTTCAAAATTTTTATTTTAGCCCAACATTACCAGATTTTTCTTAAAGTTCACCTTGTTTCACTGTTTGACTAAACTGACTACTCTTCACTACGAATCAAATTTCTCATTGTACAGAATTCAAAATATGTTCTCATTTATTTCATTTGAAACTAGACTCATTAAGGAGTCTAAACATATAAATTTTATCTTAGGTCCATTTTTGTACAATTTATACTGATTTTATAAAAACAGAACAGGGAATCTAGTAGTCATTTTGACTCAGCCCCACAATACTTCAAATATCTCAAGATCGGTAACTCTTTTGTTTTTATAGTTTCTTTTGTAAGAAACTAGACTCTTCAAGCTTTAATGACATAATTTATTCAGCTTCTAACTCAACTCCTACAAATTATGGCGATTTTCCAAAATCACCCTACTGCTGTTGTCCCCAAGCAGATTATTACCAAATCACTCTCCATTCCATCAATTCAAAACACATACATTACCCAACATCATTTTAAATTTGCTATTTCCTACTCTTCAAATTATCAATTACAAGGTGATTTACATCTATATATTGAACCAAACTTGCTAGCACACAAAATTCCTTGACCGAATGTTATAAACCCAAGCCACACATATTGTTCATTTAGACCCTTCAATGGCCACATTCGGCACCTCCCTATGAACAAACCAATTTCAACCTTCAAGAAAAGAAACGAAATATATGTACTAAGAGCTTCAAACTAATTGGCCGAATATCAAACCTCCAAACAACCAAAACTTAATCCATGGAATGAATAGAACTTGTACTAATCACCTTATTTATACATAAATTTTCAAGGATTTCAAAGTACTTACCTCTTCCTAAACATTAACCAAGCTGAACATGAAACAAGAGAATCCTCTTCTTCTTCCTTCCTCAAGTCACAGCAATGTAGGAGCATGGATGAAACAACTTTGTTTTCATCACCCCTCCCTTTTCATTACTTTATTACTAACCTTTTTATTTTATTATTTTTAACACAACACATTAACACAAAATGTTTATAATATGTTTTAACCCATTGCATGGCCGGCCACTATCTAAAACTTGGGTAATTTGACATGCAAACCCATCATTTATACAACATGCATTAATAGGTCCTTATAGATTAACCTATCACATTACAAAAGTGTCACACATAAGTCCTATTAACTAAATTCACATGCAATCGACTAAATCGAAGCTTAAAACTTTCACACATTCATATTCACATATTTTAGACAATAAATATCATATTCAAATACTTTGGTGACTCGGTTTAGCGGTCCCGAAACCGCTTTCCGACTAGGGTCAATTTAGGGCTGTCACAAAATTTTTCTTCAAACAAGGGATACACGCCTGTGTGAGCAGGCCGTGTGTCTCACACATCCACTAGACACACTTGTGTCATCAGTCGTGTGAAAATATGGGGAACAAATTGACTAGGGTCATACGGCCAACCACACGCCCTTGTCTCTAGCCCGTGTGCCATTTAAAATGTCCATCACGCCCGTGTGTCAGGCTATGTGCTAGGTTATGTTAAACTAGTAGGGTATACTGACTTATGCCACACGACCAAGTTACACGCCCGTGTGTGAGGCCGTGTAGAGCATACTAACTTGCTTCCAATTGCAACACCAGGGGGTACATGGCCATGTACTATGACCGTGTGTCACACACAGTTGAGCCACAGGCCCGTGTGCTCTGCCCGTGTGGACTAAAATGGGCTAGTTACAAGCCACCTTTCTCGCCCAAAGGAAACACACCTATACAAGTGAAAATGATACCATTTCCATACACAATTAAACAGCCAAATCAATCTCAAATCATCACGTTATAAACCATTTCAATACAAATCTGTTCAAAGCTTGTATCACAATCATTTACTTAACTAAATCACATACCAAACAACAAGAGTCATAAGCTAAAATTCACATATATATCATATACTAAATCAACATACTTTATTAACCAATTTGGCATTCAAATACCAAACCAAAACCAAGCACATCTCAAGCTATTATACAACACATACCAAATGGTCTTGTGAATATCTTAAACCAACATTAAGCTTACCAAAATAACCCATATCGCATGGAAATATATATACTTTAAACTACATAACTTAATCATGCCATTTCAAATTACCAAAAACACTTCCAACAACCAAACCAGAGTAACCATAGCCTATACTTATCAAACCTTACATCATTATTAGGCCAAATCTCGTGGCTAAATACATATCAAGCACATATGCATCAATCACCAAAATTACTTATACTCAACAAATAACCACAAAACCTATACATGCCATATAACCAATATCACAAAGCTTATAAATACCAAATCTTAGTTGGATAGTATGATATGATCTCCGATGACTTCCAACCTGAACGAGCCTCCGAATCACTATAAACATAGAAAAGATAAGTAAGTTATAAAGCTTAGTAAGCTCGTATGATAATAACTCATCTCATCAAATTAGCACATTTTAAGCCATTATAAATACTATAATATAACTTGTATAATTCCACCTTTATGTCATGAATCCATTTACATAGTTAACCAAGAATTTCACAGGTTTATTCATTTCAATGCTTATACGGTTTGAATACTTCTTATCAATTCATTCACATTTACATAAGCTTAAGCAAATAGAACTAAACTATATTCAATTCAATAGCCATCACATTTATATATATAATCAATTAAACCATATTAATTCTCATAATTTTCCACTTACTCCTCATATGAAATTCATTTTTAACACTTACTTGTCAATTTCTGTCACGAGTACCTCGACTGAGTTATACAATCACTTGCAACCACTTTTCGTCAACATTTTCTGTTGAACCGCATGGAATAATTTTGGTAACTCAAGAATCTCGCACACTAAGTTCCAATACGTACCCGAAGCTATCTCAATTACACACACTAAGTGCCAACTCATAGTCGAAGCTATCTTAATCTCACACACTAAGTGCCATATATAGCTGAAGCTATGTAAAACCGCACACTAAGTGCCACAAATAGTCAATTTCTTATCGAACATAACTGTAATCTCGTATATACTATTTATGCAATATCAAAGCATTAAAAACATAATTATAATAATGCTTATTACATACGAACTTACCTTATTCGCTGTAATGATGAATTAGGTCGACTAATCTGATACTTTATTTTCCCCCATTCCAAATCCAAATCTCGTTTATCTCAATTTATATAATATCAAAATTTACTTATTTTTTCATCATTTCATTTAATTTAGCGCAATTTACACATTTTGGCAAAATTACATTTTTGCCCATTTATTTTATATTTTTGCAATTTAGTCATTCTCATATAAAATCAAAATTTATTCAATTTAATACAAATTCATGCTGGCTGAATATTACCCATTCTCATATCAGTCCATTGGTCGTAAAACTAACTACAAAATTTGACTTAAGCCAAGCGCACCTATCGAACAGTAGTATAGTTATGGTGAGACCGAAAATATCGTATCTACGAGGACTAAAAGTACTAGTAATTACTATTTTTTTATTATCTAGCCTAAAATTTAAGAGAATGTTTTTAAACTAAACTAATTATCTAATTAACTAAGATTACGACAGAGATGAAAGTTAGAAAATACTTTAGGAAAATTAATGGAGAAGACAATACCGAAGGAAGAATCCACCTAGACTTCACTTATTACCTTTGACTTAGACGATTTATTCGCTTGACTTATTCCGTAGAAATCCCTTATTTATGTTAATATCCCTTTCAAGACTAAAAACAACTGACTCTAGGTTGATTAATTGAAATCTCTTTCTAATTAAAACCCTTATTGTCGCATTAACTCGATCTATGGATTCCCTTATTAGATTTGACTCTAATCCGGTAGATTTATGTCATCCTATCTCTAGGATTGCATGCAACTCTGCTTAATTATCAATGATCTACTCTTAAATAGGGACTTTTCCTCCACTGAATAAGCACATCAAAAACCTGAATTAATATCCTGGAATATTAAAGCAAGGATTAAAATTCACAATTAAGAATAAGAACAAATATTTATCATATAAATCAAAGAGTAATGAGATTCGTCTTAGGTTTCATCTCCCCTAAGTATTTAGGGAGTTTAGTTCATAATAATAATGGAAAACATCTCAAAGTTTGGAGAGCAACAAAACATAAAGAAACCCAAAGAACTTTTAGGAAATTGGATGGAAATATTCAGTCTTGATGTAGATCCTGGCTCCGAGGTGATTCTGATGGTTGTTCTTGAGTATATTCTGCCTCCAACTCCTCGTGTCCCCCCTCATCCTCTTCTAGGGTGTTTATATAGGTTTTAGAATGTTTCCAAACCCTCAAAAGTGGCCTTTTTCAAGAAGAACTAGACTTGGGCTCAACAAGGACACGGTCGTGTGCCACGCCCGTGTGCAAGTGCTCAAATCCTGTGCAATTCTGACTTGGATTAATATTGACATGGCCATGGTACACGAGCGTGTGGCCTGCCCGTGTACCTCACACAAGCGTGTGGTTTACCCGTGTAGACGTGCTTAGGCTATGTGAAACACTAATTTAGGCCCAATTTGTCTGTTTTTGGCTCGTTTTTGGCTCGTTTCTTGCTCTTTTTGCTATCCTAAGCTCTCCTGAGTATAAAACATGAAATTAAAGGTTTAGGAGCATCGAGTTCACTAAAATCAAAGAAAAATCATTCATAAAAATGCCAAGCATGGGGTAAAAATATGTATAAATTACAGTTTATCAAATATCCCCACACTTAAGCATTTGCTTGTCCTCAAGCAAAATTCTCAACTCACAATCAAAATAAATTCTTCTCAACTTATAATTCTCATCACTAATGTTCTAAATAATTCACAAGTAATCATACATTAAAAATTTAACTAAAAGAACATTAAAGTTTCAAATAGTCAAAGTTGAGCATTTTAATCATAAAATTATCTTTAATTCCAAATTGACAAGGGTTGACATCCTCACTAAAGATTCACTCAAATCACTCAATGTGTTTAAGGTTCAATGATTAAGCACTCATTAGTCAAACATGGAAAGTTATTACCATAGGCTTGCATGAAAATCAAATCTCCACCACTATAAATGAGATGATACACAAATCAAAACGTCTTTGAAAGGTTGTAACGGGGCTTTGGGTTAAAGGTGTGGATAAAAGCTAAAAAAGACAGTTAGAATCGAGATTAAATTGATAAATTACCTAACTGAAAAAAATAACTGACTTCAATTGAATAAACATGAGCTTCTTTTCAGAATATAGATTTAAATACTAAAGTTCAAAAATAAAGAATTAATACCAATATGTACGTATGTATGTTTTTTTTAAGAACAAAATTTGTATAAGAGAGAATAATATGATTCAAATGAAAGAACATAGTCAGGCAATTAACCGAATCAAATCTCAACAAAAAGGGAATCAATAAAATGAGAAAAATTCTCAACGAATCAAAAAGTATGATATAAGGGTTAAAATTTAGGGTAAATTAAAAAATAGTTTTTTAAGCTTAAAAGGGTTTACTAAGGGTTAATTATGAGGGTAAGCTTTTTATAGGGTAAATGGGTTAAAACCTAAGTGCCTTTATCATTTTCGTATATCAAATCAAAGGTGTGGTCTCGACATGTATAATCCATGTAAGTTCTAGAATAACAAATCAATGTTGGCACGCTCACAACCAATAAAATCAGTGAGCAAGAAAGATATATGCTCTAAAAGGCTCAAAATCTCACGAAAATTATGGGTATTTGATGTCAATCCTGTAAATTCACGACTTCAAGATAATATCCCAATTCAGGGAAACAACCTAGAAATTTTACTTCTCAAAAGTTTCAACTTATCATACTTGATTCTTTAATGTCTTAAAGTTTAAACAATCAATGCACAGTTACCTATGATTTAATTTAAAAACATATCAATCAAAATTATAAATCAATCAAAATTTACCCTAATAATGATATGAGAAAATTATTTAAGAACAAGATAAAAATTTAGGGATTTCTGATAATCACATAAATAACCTCCCCACACTTAAGATGTACATTGTCCTCAATGTACAAGGATAAATAATAACAATATAAGCATAATATCAGAAGAGAGGGAGAGAAGGGAAACTTCTCTGAATATTTGGATGAAATCCTTGAAGGAGCGGAAACAGGTTTAGAGAAAATGATGTGTAAGTGACATGTAGATAGAGGTGAAAGTGGTGGTAGAGGTTAGGTTCCACAATCACAGTGCCCAGGGAAGAGGTAATCGTGGTGGTCAATGTCGTGGTGGCTATGGTCATGATCGAACAGGACAAAGCAGTCGTGGAGGATTGTTTGTTTATTCCTGAGTAGTACCCATTGACTGAACCTTTTGAAACTGCGATGCCATCAGTAATATTTTAGGGAGTTATATTGATAAGGTAGTTATGGTGAGTAATAATGAAATAACTAGATAAAAGAATATTCAAATTATACTACTAAGAGTTTTTTAAGACAATTAAAATTAAAAACCAAAAGGAATGCAAAAATAAAAATAAACTTAAAAAGAAAACAAATTGAAAATTAAATGGACTTAAAAGTCCTCGACGACAGCTAGATCGTGAGGTGGTGGTGCTGTGAAAATCTTGGCAAATTTGTTGTAGAGTCGCCTCGATGCTGTCGAATCACTGAGTGCAATATTGCTCAAAGCGATGAAGGTGATCTGAAACTTCAGACAATGAAGCAACCGCATGAACTGGTCGGTGACTCAGTGGTGGCTAAGAAGGTGGGTCCTCCTGAAATGCAGAGTTATCGTCAGGAACACCCTCGGCGTCATCCTCATCGGTAGCTCATGCAAGTCGGTACTGAGGAGGGTTGAACCCACGATGACACTCAATCATCCTCATATGGAGCATACTTTGGATGCCGTAAGGGGACATCTGGCCAATGAGAGTGATCGATGAAGACTATGCCACTGTATTTAGGAGCCCGAAGTAGCGTGCTAGACGAGTCATATATGGGCTTAGGCTGATGACTCCCTTCCGGTGTCGCTCGGTTTAATGGAAAAAGGCAAGGGCAATGAAGTAGGCAAGGTCAAAAATGTGCCCCTGTCGCATGCTCCACAGGAAGTATGCATTGTGAGTGTTCACTACACCAACGCTCTCTCGTCTCCCTTTTAATGTGTGTGCCAAAAAAGTGTGGAGATATCGCAGAGCTGGAGCTAGCGCCGATGCCTTGGAACGGTTGGGGTCATAGATGCTGGAAGTAGGCATCATGGTGTTCCAACATGATGAAAGTGCATAGTGGATGTGGCGGTGAAGGTCAGGAAAATTTTTGGCCTCTATGAACTCGTCCGTAAATAGTCTCAAGGCGACTCCAAATTCTGGGACACTCAGCTACCGTACTAGACTGCCAAGGCGGAATTGGACTGTTCCTGGGTTGTCATGCTCCACCATAACTATTTGCATCTAAAATGTCGACCATAGTTCCAACGTGAGCTCTAGGTATGTCGGCTCGACGATGTTAAAGAATCGGTCCCATGGGGCGGTGGCTAAGAGGGCTTGAACCGAACCAGCTAGATGGACCTACTCTAGTGCGGTCCAATCAATGCAACAGCCCACGCCTAGGGGTCGGGCCCATAGGATCTGGAATAGTTCCTCCTAGGGTCCCGGTGGAAATTGGAGGAATGGGTGTTGTATCTCAATGGTGGGACCCGAGAAAGATGTCACTCTTTTTCATTTCCTTGAGGTAGGAACCGCAGTTTTCTTGCCTTTTAGGTTTGTCATGATATCTGCAAATACGAGTTTTAATCATCAAAATAATCCCCAAATCAAGCAATCATCTTAATAGTCCAAAATAATAATCTTGCTCGTAAGATAATATGAACAAATATTCAAGTATGTCAAAACCAAGTGGTGATACTGTATATGAAACAAAGAGCCAAAGAAATAGAAACTAACTAATGAATCACTCAATATATAAGCTACTATGAATCTTATTTAAAACACATGGTCCTAATATCTATATAGTATATTCCTAAGTTCTACTTGAACCAATGACAAAGAAGGAACCTCAAAAATATTAAAGCAAGAGTAGTAGTAATAATAATAATACAGTCATATAGAACTTGAAATAAAGGATTGACAATGAACTAAGAAAATCAACATCAATATGGAAGATTAAAATAGTAAAACGGAGCTAAAAATGCAAGAAAGAAAATCGAGAGTGGTGGTCGATGATGGGGTGTGATGGTGCGCGGCATTGCGTGCGTGGTGGTCGGAGGGGGGGAAGAGGGGGAAAGAATAAAAATAAAGAAAAGTGGAGAAGGAGGATGGGGGTGAAGAAAATGGGAGAGTAGTGGAAAGAAATAGGGAATAGAAAAAAAGGAAAGAAGAATGAAGAAGGAGAAGGAGGGTGGCTGGTTGGAGAAGATGATGAATAGTGAAAGGGAGATTTAAATAGGAAAAGGAGAATTTAGGGTTACAGGAGTTTGAAATTAGGGACAACGGTCGTGTAAGCCTCTGTTTTGGGCCACACACCCGTGTGGTGTGTTCCTATCCCATGTTTATCGTGAAATCATAGTCAAGATCACACACGACTGCTTCGACATACCCGTGTCCCCAAGACGTGTGGTGCGCACTGCCATGTTATACGGCCGTGTGCATGTTCGTTCGCTTCTTCGACGCCCGTGTTCTATCTGACATGCATGTGTTCATGGCTCATGCTTATGGGTTGATGTTTTAAGTCAGTATCACACACGGCATTCAGACACGCCCGTGTGTCAAGACCGTGTCACCCACACGGCCACATCGTATGGCCATGTGGTGCTCTCTTCATTTCTCCCACGACCGTGTCCATCCAACACGCCCGTGTCACTTAATTAGGATTGCGCACGGCCTTTAAGCATGGTCGTGGCCTAAGCCCATGTTCTATTCTGATTTCAGTTTTTATTTTGATTTTGGGCGAGTTTTCACACAGCCTTAAGAACATCCATGTGACAGACTGTGTGCATCCCACAGCCGCCTCGCACGACCGTAGTGATTTATCGTAGCCCGTGTGTCATCCTATCTTGGGAAAAATGTTTGTCTTATTTTAGCACGATCATAGCCACGCCCATGTTTACTACCCGTGGGGAGCCCACAGCCTAAGGCACGCCCATGTTCTAGGCCGTGTGTGTCAAAAATACCTGTAATCAGATTATAAAGCAAACAAAAGAAAAAAAAACAACTACGTTATTTAGTGGGCTTAGTGCTCAGGTTGCCTCCCGAGAAGTGCTTGTTTAGAGTCTAAGCTTGACTCTTCTCTGTAGGAATGTTTAGGAGAGTTCATGGAGCCATAGCTCCTCTCTATCGTCTTTAAAATTCTCACCGTTATAAAGTTTGAGACGATGTCTATTTACCTTGAAAGTGCCTTGTGATGGGTGACTTACCTCTACTGTGCCATATGGAAATACAGTTTGGACTACGAAAGGACCTGACCATCGTGATTTAAGCTCCCAGGAAATAATTTGAGCCTCGAGTTATATAATAGAACAAGATTTCTAACTTCGAATTGTTTGCGTTGCTTTAAACGAGCATCATGGCGGTGCTTCGTTACTTCCTTGTACAATCGTGAGTTCTCATAGGCATTAACTCGCCATTCATCTAACTCGTTTAGCTGCATCAATCTCTTTTCACCTGTGAGGTTGGAATCAAAGTTCAGAAATTTTATAGCCCAGAATGCTTTATGTTCTAATCCAAACGGTAAATGACAACTCTTCCCAAAAATGAGTCTGTAAAGAGATGTTCCTATAGGAGCCTTAAAGGCGGTTCTATAGGCCCATAAAGAATCATCTAGTTTCTTTGCCCAATCCTTCCGATTTGACTCTACATTCTTTTCTAGAATCCGCTTAATCTCTCGGTTAGAAAATTTGACTTGTCCACTAGTTTGAGGATGGTAAGGGGTAGTTGTTCTGTGGTAAACTCTATATTTCTTAAGGGTTTTATCAAGTTGGGTATTGCAGAAACGGGTACCCCTATCACTGATAATTGATCTAGGTGCTCCAAATCGAGAGAAAAGTTTCCTTAGGAACTTCACCGCTACTCTAGCATCATTAGTAGGTAAGGCTTGGGCTTCCACCCATTTAGACATATAATCAATGGCTACTAATATGTATTTATTCCCAAACGAGCTAGGGAATGGACCCATGAAATCGATACCCCATACATCAAATATCTCACATGAAAGCATGTATGTTTGGGCTATTTCATCACGTTTAGAGATATTACCTTTGCATTGGCATTTATCACAAGTATCAACATACCTATTGGCATCTTTGAATAGTATGGGCCAGTAAAAACCTGATTCGAGTATTTTGTGTGCGATCCTAGTCCCACTGTAATGTCCTCCAGTTGGTTCTGAGTGGCAATGTTCCAAAATTTTTATTGCTTCTGTTTTTGTAATGCATCTTCTAATTACTTGATCTGCACATATACGAAAAAGAAAATATTTTTCCCAAAAATATTTTTTCACATCAGTGAAGAATTGATTCTTTTGCTGATGTGTCAACCGTTTCGGTATAATGTCAGCGGCTAAGTAATTCACAATGTCAGCAAACCAAGGTTCTTCAGAGACAGAGACAGCAAAAAATTGTTCGTCAGGGAACGAGTCATTTATCTCCTTTTCGTCAAACCCCTTGAGATGTGGGTTTTCTAATCTAGATAGATGATCTACTATAAGATTTTCTACTCCTTTCCTATCTTGAATTTCTAAATCGAATTCCTGCAACAGTAAAATCCATCTTATTAGTCGAGGTTTTGTATCTGTTTTAGTAAGGAGGTATCAAAGAGCTAAATGGTCAGTGTAAACGAAAACTTTAGATAATATTAAATATGGTCTAAATTTATCAAATGCAAAAACCACAGCCAACAATTCTTTCTCTGTCGTTGTATAATTTTCTTAAGCAGCTGTCAAAGTTTTACTAGCATAATAGATCGGTTGAAAGTGCTTGTCTTTCCGCTGCCCAAGAACCGCACCTACTGTAAAATCACTCGCATCACACATTAATTCAAAGGGTAAATTTCAATCAGGTGCAACTACAATCGGAGCATTAATTAATTTATCCTTAAGAGTATTGAACGCTTCTAAACAATCCTGACTAAAATTGAAAGGCACATCTTTTTCTAGCAAATTTGTTAAAGGCTTAGCTATTTTAGAAAAGTCTTTAATAAATCTCCTATAAAATCCAGCATGACCTAAAAAACTTCGAATAGCCTTAACTGAATTAGGGGGAGGCAGTTTCTCAATGGTTTCAACTTTTGCTTTATCAACCTCGATTCCCTTGCTAGAAATTTTGTGACCTAACACAAACCCCTCACGAACCATGAAATGACATTTTTCCCAATTCAGTACAAGGTTTGTTTCTTCACATCTCATTAAAACTCATTTTAAATTTTTAAGGCAAAGATGGAAAGAGTTACCAAATACCGAGAAATCATCCATAAATACCTCCATAATGTCTTCCACGAGTTCATCAAAGATGGCTAACATGCATCGCTGAAAAGTAGCAAGAGCATTACATAATCCAAAAGGCATTCGTTGATAAGCAAATGTACTATATGGACATGTAAACATCGTTTTCTCTTGGTCTTCAAGAGCTATTAGGATTTGGAAATAACCAGAAAGTCCATCTAAAAAGCAATAATACATATGCCTAGATAACCTCTCCAACATCTGATCAATGAATGGTAAGGGAAAGTGATCTTTCCTTCTGGCATCGTTCAATTTCCTATAATCAATGCAAACTCTTCATTCCGTGACTATTCGCATTGGAATTAATTCGTTCTTCTCATTGGCTACAACAGTCATGCCCCCTTTCTTAGGAATAACCTGCACAGGACTCACCCAAGAGCTGTCAAAAATAGGATAAATAATTCTGGCATTTAGAAGTTTAATTACCTCGGCTTTTACGACTTCTTTCATATTAGGATTTAAACGTCTTTGAGCTTGCACACAGGGTTTGTATTCATCTTCCATTAAAATTTTATGTGTGTAAAAAGAAGGGTTGATCCCTCTTATGTCAGAAATCTTCCAAGCTATGGCTCTTTTATATTCCTTTAATACTTGAAGTAATTCTTCCTTTTCTGTTGGCTGTAAGTCCAAACCAATAATTACTGGTAATATGGAATTATCTCCAAGAAGCGCATATTCTAGGTGATTTGGTAGTTGCTTTAATTCCAACTTAGGTGGTTCTTCAATAGAGGGCTTTAATTTTAATTCATTGTTTACCTCAATACCCTCATAGCTCTTCTGTCTCAATGAAGGCTCATTGGAATTCATTTCAGCTTCTATTTACCTATCGTAGAATCATCATCATTTACCTTCTCTCCTTGAGCAAGACACAGTTCCAACATGTCCTTATGTACGATTTCCTGCAAAGGATCTTGAGTAATATGATCAATAGAGTTAATAAAATAACAAGAATCATCTTGTTCCCTAGAAAATTTCATGGCATCATAAATTTTAAAAATAATCTCTTCGTCACCCACTCTAAGTACAAGTTTACCATCACCCACATCAATAACAGCCCTAGCCGTGGCTAAAAATGGACAACCTAAAATTAAAGGTACCTCAACATCTTCATCCATGTCGAGCACAACAAAACCAACAGGGAATATAAATTTATCTACTTTAACGAGTACATCCTCAATAATTCCCCTAATATATTTAACAGATTATTAGCTAGTTGGATGCTCATCCTAGTAGGTTTTGGTTCCCCAAGACCAAGTTGCTTGAACATTTTATAAAGCATTAAATTAATGCTAGCGTCTAAGTCAGCTAGTGCCTTTTCAACATTTAAACTACCAATTAAGCAAGGAATAGTCAAACTTCCTGGATCTTTTAGTTTGGTTGGCAGTTTATTTTGGAGTATTGCTGAGCATTCCTCGTTTAGTTCTACCGTAGACAATTCTTAAAATTTCCTCTTATTTATTAAAGCTCCTTCAAAAATTTTGCGTATGTAGGCATCTGCGAGATAGCTTCAACAAAAGGTAAATTAATATGTAATTGTTTAAAAATTTTGTGAAATTTACCGAATTGTGCATCCATGCGGTCTTTCTTCAACTTTGCTGGGTATGGGATTGGTGGTTTATATTCCCTCAACATAGGTTTTTCATTGTTTTTGGGTTCTTCTTCCTCACCTTTCATTCTATCAGGTTCTGGTTGAAGCTTCTTTTCAAATTCAGCTAGCACCTTCCCACTCTTTAATGTAGCTGCTTTTACATGTTCCTTTGGGTGGGGTTTGGTATTTCTAGGTAAGCTCCCTGGTAGTCTCTCTGAAATCATCTTAGCTAGCTATCCTATTTGATTCTTGAGTCCTTGAATTGATGCTTGCTGATTTTTAAGTGCGATTTCGGTATTCTGAAAACGAGTTTCTGCTACTGAGATAAATTTTGTCATCATCTCCTCAAGGTTCAATTTTTTCTCTAACTGGTATGGTTGTTGTTGGAAGCTGACGGGGGTGGTGGTCTTTGATTTCCTTGGCCTCCCCATGAAAATTTGGGTGGTTCCTCCAACCTATATTATAAGTGTTATTATAAAGATTATTTTGGGGTTGAGGATTATTATCCATATAGTTCATTTACTCATTCTCCATGTTAGAGCCGTAGGATGGATAGTCTAAATTGCTCGTTCCACCTCCATTTGCATTGCACTGCATTACTGGATGAACCTATGAAGAGCCAAGTAAACTATCAATTTTTCTATTCAAAAGTTCTACCTGGTTAGATAGCATAGTAACTGAATCGACGTTAAAAACGCCGGCTTCTTTTGTTTTCTTTGTCCTCATGACTTGCCATTGATAATTATTCAGTGACATCTCTTCTATAAACTCATAAGCCTCTTCAGGTGTCTTATTATTAATAGTCCCACCAGCAGCTACGTTAATCATCTGTCTAGTTGAGGGATTCAAACCGTTATGGAAAGTGTAAACTCGTCCTGCAAACCATCAAACTGAACAAACTGTTGTATCATCTGAATTGTGTTAGGTTTCAGTTCAAAATTATTTGCAGCGACAGCAGGTCTAACTATACTCGATTCAGTTCCTGTTAAAGTAGGTTTAGCATAATCATACATAGTACGAGGAGTAGGATCCTGATTTACTGGGTTTGCAGCAACCACAAGAGGTAACAGACTATTTTGATTATCAGCCATCTCCTCGGTTGTGATTAGAATACCGTCCTCTTGCCCTTCCTCTATGTATCGTAGGCTTTGCCTTATTTCTCTTCGATTTCTGCGAGCTGTGCTTTCGATCTCACTATCAAAAAGTAGAGGTCCCGACAGGTTTCTTCTAGTCATAAACTATAAAAACCTGCCAGAAGTAAATAAAAGAAAATTTAATAATTTAAGCAAAATTAAAAATAAAAGTAATTTGCAATAAAAATAAAAAATGGCTAAAGTAATAAAAATTAAGCATTCCTAATATCTTATTCCCCAGCAACGGCGCCAAAAACTTGATGGTCGTAAAAGTAACTACAAAATTTGACTTAATGCAAGCGCACCTATCGAACAATAGTATAGTTATGGTGAGACCGAAAATATCGTATCCACGAGGACTAAAAGTACTAGTAATTACTATCTTTTTATTATCTAGCCTAAAATTTAAGAGAATGTTTTTAAACTAAACTAATTATCTAATTAACTAAGATTACGACAGAGATGAAAGTTGGAAAATACTTTAGGAAAACCAATGGAGAAGACAATACCGAAGGAAGAATCCACCTAGACTTCACTTATTACCTTTGACTTAGACGATTTATTCACTTGACTTATTCCGTAAAAATCCCTGATTTATGTTAATATCCCTTTTGAGACTAAAAACAACTGACTCTAGGTTGATTAATTGAAATCTCTTTCTAATTAAAACCCCTATTGTCGCATTAACTCGATCTATGGATTCCCTTATTAGATTTGACTCTAATCCGATAGATTTATGTCATCCTATCTCTAGGATTGCATGCAACTCCGCTTAATTATGAATGATCTACTCTTAAACAGGGACTTTTCCTCCACTGAATAAGCACATCAAAAACCTGAATTAATATCCTGGAATATTAAAGCAAGGATTAAAATTCACAATTGAGAATAAGAACAAATATTTATCATATAAATCAAAGAGTAATGAGATTCGTCTTAGGTTTTATCTCCTTTAGGTATTTAGGGACTTTAGTTCATAATAATAATGGAAAACATCTCAAAGTTTGCAGAACAACAAAACATAAAGAAACCCAAAGAACTTCTAGGAAATTGGATGGAAATCTTCAGTCTTGATGTAGGTCCTGGCTCTGAGGTGATTCCGATGGTTGTTCTTGAATATATTCTGCCTCCAACTCCGCGTGTCCCCCCTCATCCTTTTCTAGGGTGTTTATATAGGTTTTAGAATGCTTTCAAACCCTAAAAAGTGGCCTTTTTCGAGTAGAACTAGACTTGGGCTCGACAGGAACACGGCCGTGTGTCACGCCCGTGTGCAAGTGCTCAAACCGTATGCAATTCTGACTTGGATTAATGTTGACACGGCCATGACACACAGGCATGTGGCCTGCCTGTGTGCCTCACACGGGCATGTAGTTTACCCGTGTGGACGTGCCTAAGCCATGTGAAACATTGATTTAGGCCCAATTTGTCCGTTTTTGGCCCGTTTCTTGCTCTTTTTGCTATCCTAAGCTCTCCTGAGTATAAAACATGAAATTAAAGGTTTAGGAGCATCGAATTCACTAAAACCAAGGAAAATCATTCATAAATATGCCAAGCATGGAGTAAAAATATGTATAAACTATAGTTTATCATCCATATTTTTCATTTATTTTAAAATTCAACCACTAAATTTTCATATTTCACAATTTAATCTAAAACTGACATTTTTACCAAAATTTACTTTACAAAACTTGTACATCTAACAACGACTTATTTTCCATCATTAACTAACAAAATACTCATGCATTTAACAATTTCAACATTCAAATACTTTAACAATTTTGAAATCAGAGATATGGGCTAGCTAGATTAAGTTGTAACGATCACAAAAACATAGAAATCATTAAAAACTGAGCAAAAATGGACCTACAATTTGGCTTAAAAGTTCTGAATGCCTCAAACCCTAAAATGGTTTCTGCCAACTTCAAATTTCAGTAGTTTAAAAAGATGGAAGCAACTAAAATTTGTTTGTTTTATTATAATTAACCTTTATTAATAATTTACATTTTTAACCTTAATAAACTTTAACAACTACTCCAAATGCCACGCCACTAACTTCCACTATCTTATAAATGGGTTAATAACCATATAAGGACCTTAACTTTAAGGTTCTATAGCTATTTAATACCTTTAACTAATAGAACACTACTTTTGCACTTTACACGATTTAGTCCTTTTTACCGAATTAAGCATTTAAACAACAAAATTTGTGACAGCCTTAAAACGACCCTAGTCGAAATGTGGTTTCGGGACCACAAAACCAAGGCATAAAAATAATTTAATATTTATTTTATTGCCTATAATGTGTGTTAACTCATGTGTGATATTTTTTATGCTTTGATTTAGAATTATAGATGTGAATTTCACTAGAAAGGACCTAGTAATAAACTTTGAAAGTATGAGGGGAAATGTGTGATGACTAATTAAAGGATGCATGCAAAACAATGGACTTGCATGTCAAATTTCCCCCCCCATAGCTAGTGGCCGGCCATGACAAGGATTTATGGGCAAAAATCATGTCATGAAACATGTTTGGTAAATGGGTTATGATGGAAAGAATAAAATAAGGGTTATGGAATAAACAATTAATGTTAGTAGATGAGAAACAAAAAAAAGTGTCCATCTTCCTCCATAGCTTGGCCGAATGTCCTAAAGGAAGAAAGAAAAATTTTGTTCATCTCTTTTCACTCTCTTGTTGGCCGAAAATACTAAGGTTAAGGAAGGAGTTTTGCTTCATACTTGGTTTGGAAGAGGATTAGGAAGAGGTTGGCTAAACTTGCATCAAGATTAAGGTATGTTTGAGGTTCATGCATGTTTTAGTTGCTAGCTTAATGTTCTTGTTAGCCCATGGTTCAAATCCTTGTTATGTCATGGGAATGAAATTCGCCAAAGTGAATGTGGTGTTAATGCCATTGCATGTTAAATAACAAGCTTGAAAGTGATACATGTGATGGAGGATTGAAGATTCTTAGATTTTCTTTTAGCATTTTTTTGAATGAGATACTAAGTTCTTTGTTTCACCATGACCAAATTGAAATGGTGTGGTGTTGTGGTATTCGCCATGATATATCCATAAGTATAATTCATGCATGTTGCATGGTAAGTAAGATTTAAGCTTTGGAAATGTGTATATATTTGGATATAAGCCACTTGAGAATTCGCCCTTGCACCTACATGAATATATGTTTGCACATGATGGATTGGTATGACATATATACTAATTCAAAGTGTATATTTGCTTGTGATGATGTGTTGATTATGAAGTAAATAAGAGATGTGCAATGAATTACGATATGTAATGTGTTAGTAGTAAAATGTATGCTGTTTTTTTTTTTGTGTGGTATTAAGTGTATATTCGCCACATGAGGGGTAATTAGTGTGCATGCATTCGGTTTGAGGCAAGCATATTGATGCCTATTCTTGGCTTAGAAAATTCGCTAAGAGGAATATTAACTAATGTGTTGAGTTCGATTTATGATTTCGTACATATACAACTTTGATGCCTAATGTATATAAGGGCCAAGTACTTTGAACTTCACGTTGATGTTTGAATGTATTGAATTGCTTGTTGTGATGTAAAATGTGCATGACCATTGTGTATTTGAGCTAAAGGATGGCCATATGACCATTTACACTCCTTGTCATATTCGCCATAAGCTATCATGATGAGATTTTAATAAGTTAAATTTGTGTAAATTAGCTCAAGAGCAAAGGGAGCTAAATCCGATAAAGGGAAGGAAAAGTAGTTGAATAGCCGTCGAAATCGCTCGACAACATCCAAGGTAAGTCTTCGAGTGATGACCCTACTTGAATTATATCAAAATTATGCTCCTTGTTTGTGTGGCCATTGAGCCGAAATAGTAAAGGTTGATAGATATTTTGTGTTAGAGCTTTAGTAACGAAAATGAACTATGGACGTGTCTTGAATATTGATATATATGTAAGTGAACATTGGAAATATATCCGGCTAAGACCAAGGCATTCGTATGAGTTGATATATCCGGCTAAGACCAAGGCATTCGTATGAAGTTGATATATCCGGCTAAGACCCAAGGCCTTTGTGCAAGTCACCAAACCGGGTTATGACCAAGGCAATCGTATGAGTCGCTATATCCGGTTAAATCCGAAAGTATGTGATTCGAAGTGAGCAATCTTGCTGTGAAAATTTCAGCTTATACACTTGTGAAAATTCCAGCAATGAGGTATGTTTGTATGTGCTTGTACTAATTGAATTCTTACAAGTAAGTATGCGCTAAGTTGATAAACGAGCTACCGGCCTTGGGCTAAGTTGTTCTTTTGTGTATGAACATAAGGGTCGGTGATGTGAAATAAGTATGAGTATGGGAATGTGAATTAGTAAAGTGGTTTAATTAGCCATGTGAATAAAATACCTTAGTCAAAGCTGATTTCATTGCTTGAGACTTACTAAGCATTAAAATGCTTACCCGCTGCTTTGGCTCTCTGTTTTATAGGTTTCGCTCGTTAGCTATCGGATTCGGGATCAAAGAAGTCAAGTCATCCACACTATCGAAGCCCCATTTTGGTACAAATTTTGGTTGAACTTTGAAATGGCATGTATAGGACCATCCTTTGTTGAAGGTCATGTACCTTCCGGTTTGTGTAAACTTGGATAGCCATGCGAAAATGGCTTATATCGCTTTTAGCATAGAACTATAATCGTTTGTATGTTGACCCTTATGAGGTATGGAATTATTTTGAAACGATTAGCCATTGGAATGGTTAATCATGATCACGCTTTGTGCTATGTATGTAAAAAGGGCCAATTGAATCATGGAAAGTATGAAATAGGTAAAGCCTACTAAAGGCAGATGCTGACAGCAGCAGTGACGTGGATGTGAAAAATCACTAAAAATAGTAGGAATGGTATTAAATAGCAAATAAATTATGTAAGTGTACCTTGATGAATCTACTTTCATATGGAAGAAACGAAATGGTCATATGAGTTATAAGTTAACAGATTTTAAAGTTCTTGTGAAATAGGGCCAGAACGGTTTCTGGATCCCCTGTTCCAACTTTGGAAAATCATTGTAAATTAACCAGAGATAATTAGGAGTCATTCCATATATGTGTAGATTCCTCTCTGAGTCTAGTTTCTATAGAAACAAACGGCACTAGTATTGAAGCCCTGTACAGGGAGATATCCAATTCGTAACGCACAAAGGTCAGTGTAGTCGATCCCTACAACAGGCGAGACTTTAACTAATAAACTGTACTAATTGGCTCGACCAAAAATTCTAGAAAAAAATATGTAGATGGACATATGAGTCTAGTTTCAGGAAAAATTTACGGAACTGATTTTCGAGTTGTAAAACTCAAGTTATGAATTTTAGAGCGACTAGTACTCAGATTGGCAGCTTGTCTGAAAATTGTCAATAAGTGGGTTGAAGTTCGTTAACACCTCGCGTTCGACTCGCGACGGTCTCGGGTTCGGGTGTTACAATTTTATTGGTATCGAGCTACGGTTTAGTCGATTCTAGGACTACCGTAATGCGTTTGGGGTCTAGCTATACATGCCATTTTATGTGATTATATGATAGTGTGGTGATTTCGACGTTTGAACTTGTGTTTATTTATAGTAATGGATCCCGATCCCAACCGAAAGCGATAGCTGATGATGTGGAGAGTGTGGCGCCTGCTCCAAGACAAGGGACAGCGCCGGCGGACTCTCAACCTGTTGCTAGCAATCCGAATGACGAGGCTAGACAAGCCTTTTATAGCGTGATGAATGATTGGTTCAACCAATACATTCGAACTAATACTACTGTTCCACAACCTCCATTCCCAACAAACACATTTCGCACCTACAATGCCTCCGTAATTGACCAAATAGGTCGAATAAGCCCCAGTTGATAGAATACGAAAACATGGGGCTACTGAATTTAAAGCTACGGATAGTGATGATGCCGAGCAAGCCGAATTTTGGTTGGACAACACGATCCGCACTCGATGAGCTATCTTGTACACCCGATGAATGCCTAAAGTGTACCATCTCCTTGCTACGTGATTACGCCTACTATTGGTGGAGTACTCGACTTGTTGTGCCCGCGAACAAGTAACTTGGGAGTTCTTCCAAACCGAGTTTCGGAAAAAGTATATCATCGAGATTTATGGACCAAAACGAAAGGAATTTCTCGAACCTAAACAAGGTTCCATGTCGGTTATCGACTATGAACGAAAATTCGTGAGGCTTAGCCGACACGCTGAGAATGCATTTCTTCGTAAGTCGTGATGTAAACGCTCAAGATGGATGAATGATGAGATAAAGTCGTATGTTGGCATTTTGGAAATGAGAGTTTGTGACTCTCGTCGAGCGAGCGATGCAAAGCCGAGGAGTTTAGTATGGAGAAAAGGAAAGCGAAGCGGGAGCAAGGGAGTTTCAGAAGAGGTATTCGGGAAGCCCTTCCAACAATCATCAAAGAAACTTAGAGATGGCTTAGGCCGATCTAGAGACACCGGGCTTTTCTAGACGAGATCGCGATCGACCCCTGTGACCACGAATCACTTGATCGCCAGAGTGGGAATGATCGACGAGAGAGGACGGAGTGCCAGATTGTGGCAAATGGCATTTTGAAGTCTGTAGATTCCGTGACCGCCTCTGTTACAAGTGTGGATCAGTTGACCACTTCATTAAAGATTGCCCGAGGTTGTCTCGAATGAATGTAGATCGAGTGGGAAACCGGTACTACCACCGCCGAGGTAGACCATCCGGAAATACGGCAAGGCTAGTGGTGGTCGAGAGGATCTAGAGATGTCTGCGACCAGATCCGAGGCTCGGCGCCAGCTAGGACTTATGCTATACGCAAGACGCGAGGATGCCTCCTCGCCGGATGTTATTACGGTACTTTCACTCTCTTTGATACTAATGTGATTGCTTTGATTGACCCCGGTTCTACTCATTCTTATATATGCGAAACCTTAGCATCCAAGAAGACTTTGCCTATTGAGTCTATCGAGTTCGTAATTCGGTGTCAAATCCTTTGGGTCGTTATGTGCTGGTCGACAAAGTGTGTAAGAAATGCCCCTAGTAATTGAGGTACTGTTTTCCGCGGACTTGATGCTTTTGCCGCTCGATGAATTTGATGTTATTCTTGGGTTGGATTGGTTGACCGTGCATGATGCGGTTGTGAATTGCAAAAGCAAGACTATTGATTTGAGATGCGCAAACAACGAGATGATCCGAGTTGAGTCTATGAACTTGAAGGGTTGCCGGTGTAATATCATCAATGTTGGCCCGTAAATATGTAAGAAAAGGTGTGAAGCATACCTTGCGTATGTACTTGATGATAAGGAGTTAGAATAGAACCCAAATCTGCGCTTGGTTTGTGAATACCCGGACGTTTTTCCCAAGAATTGCCGGGTTTGCCACTGTTCGGAGATAGAGTTTGGCATTGAGCTTGTACCAGGACCACACCGATTTCGATAGCTCCATATCGTATGGCACCAACGGAATTAAAGGAGTTGAAAGCTCAGTTGCAAGAGTTGATGGATAGAGGTTTTGCTCGCCCGAGTTTTTCACCTTGGGGTGCACCAGTGTTGTTTGTGAAAAGAAGGACGGAACCATGAGGTTGTGCATCGACTATCGCCGCCTTAATAAAGTGACAATAAAGAACAAGTATCCGCTACCACGATCGATGATTTGTTCGATCAACTGAAGGAGCCTCGGTGTTCTCAAAAATAGATTTGAGATCGGGCTATTATCGCTTGCGATCCGAGATTCGGACATACCCAAAACCGCCTTGAACGAGATATGGTCACTACGAGTTCTTAGTGATGCCGCTTGGGCTCACTAATGCCCTCGCGGTATTTATGGATTTGATGAATCGGATCTTCGATCATATTTGGATCGGTTCAGTAGTTGTGTTCATCAACGACATCTTGGTCTATTCAAGAGATGAGACCGAACATGCGGAGCACCGAGATTAGTGTTGCAAATTTTACGGGATAAGCGGTTATATGCTAAGTTTAGCAAGTGTGAGTTCGGTTAAGAGAGGTTAGCTTCTTGGGTCACGTGGTATCTCGTGATCGGGTATTCGAGTCGACCAAGCAAAATTTCAGCCATACTTAACCGGAAACCTCCAAGAAATATTACCGAGGTTCGAGCTTTTTGGGACTTGCGGTTACATTACCGACGGTTTGTAAAAGGATTCTCGATGATAGCCACACCCATGACTTAAACCGCTTCGTAAAGATGTCAAGTTTGAATGGACGGAAAAGTGTCGAAAAGTTTTGACCAATTGAAAACTCATTTGACGGAAGCTCCAAGATTAGTACGGCCCGAATCGGCAAAGAGTTTGTCATCTATAGTGACCTCCCTACTTGGGTTAGGTTGCGTATTGATGCAAGAAGGTCGAGTTGTGGCCTATGCGTCGAGACAATTAAAGCCACATGAGAAAAATTATCCACCCATGATCTCGAATTGGTCGCCATCGTATTCGCCTTTAAAGATATGGCGACATTACTTATTTGGTGAGAAGTGCCATGTGTATTCGGATCACAAAAGTCTCAAATATTTGATGACTCAAAGAGACTTAAATCTGCGACAAAGACGTTGGCTCGAGTGTTAAAGGATTATGAGCTGGTCATTGACTATCACCCGGAAAGGCTAATGTGGTTGTGGATGCCTTAAGCCGGAAATCACCGCTTGTTTTCTGAGCGATGAATGTACACTTGTCTATCCTACCCGACAATGTGTTAGTAGCAATTAATAGCCAAACCATTGTTGACTCATCAAATTCGTGAAGCTCGTAAAGTTGATGAGGAGTTGCGTGCAAAACGGGCTGAGTGTGTTCGAACAAGGAATCGGAGTTTCAAATTGATGATGACGATTGTTTGAGGTTCGAAGTCGTTTGTGTGTTCCAAAGAATTGAACTTATTTCGATAATTCGAACGAAGCTCATTGTAGCCGAATGGCAATCCACCCGGGAGTACGAAGATGTACAATGAGTTGAAACGCGTCGGTTTTGGTGGCATGGTATGAAACGAGACATCTCCGACTTTGTTGCAAGATGTTTAATATGTCAACAAGTGAAAGCGAGCACCAAGTGCCTTGTGGTTACTTCACCGATCACGATACCCGAGTGGAAATGGGATCGAGTCACAATGGACTTTGTGTCCCGACCGCCGTTGTCGCAAGTAAGAAGGATGCAATTTGGGTTATTATTGATAGATCGACTAAGTCGGCTCACTTTATCCCTCGCGTATGGATTTTTCATTGGATAAACTAGTGAATCGACGTTTCTCAGTTGTGAGATTACACGGGTACCGATTTACATTGTGTCGGATAGAGATCCGAGGTTCACCTCGCGATTTTGGAAGAAATTACAAGAAGCATTGGGCACCAAGTTGCATTTCAGACCGCCTTTCACCCCAAACCGATGGTCAATCCGAGCGATAATTCGGATACTTGAGGATATGTTGAGATGTTGCATCCTCGAGTTCGTGGTTCGTGGGAACGGTACCTACCTTTGATTGAATTCGCTTACAACAATAGTTTTCAATCAAGTATTAAGATGGCGCCTTACGAGGCTTTGTACGGGCGTAAATGCCGTACACCATTGTTTTGGACCGAGCTCGGTGAGAACAAAATTTTTGGAGTGGATTTGATTAAAGATGCTGAATGTAAAGTAAAAGTAATCCGTGAAAATCAAGATAGCCTCCGATCGTCGAAATCGTATGCGGATTTGAAACGAAAGGACATTGAGTATCGTGGGAGATAAAGTGTTTCTTAAAGTTTCGCCGTGGAAAAAGATACTCGATTCGCCGTAAGGGCAAGTTGAGCCCGAGATTCATTGGGCCGTACGAAATCTCCGAACGAGTTGGCCCAGTTGCGTATCGTTTGATCTTGCCCCCTGAACTTGAAAAGATTCACAACGTCTTCCATGTTTCAATGCTTCGACGCTATAGATCTGATCCGTCGCACGTAATTAGTCCATCAGAGGTTGAAATTCAAGCCGATATGAGTTATGAAGAAGAACCGATTCGTATCCTAGCTCGTGAAATGAAAGAGTTGCGAAACAAAAGGGTTCCGCTAGTGAAAGTGTTATGGCTCAAACACGGATAGAAGAAGCTACTTGGGAACCCGAGAACTCTATGAAAGAGCAATATCCAAACCTATTTACGGTAAGATTTTCGGGACGAAAATCTCTAAAGTGGGGAGAGTTGTGATGACCTTAAAACGACCCTAGTCGAAATGTGGTTTCGGGACCACAAAACCAAGGCATAAAAATAATTTAATATTTATTTTATTGCCTATAATGTGTGTTAACTCATGTGTGATATTTTTATGCTTTGATTTAGAATTATAGATGTGAATTTCACTAGAAAGGACCTAGTAATAAACTTTGAAAGTATGAGGGAAATGTGTGATGACTAATTAAAGGATGCATGCAAAACAATGGACTTGCATGTCAAATTTCCCCATAGCTAGTGGCCGGCCATGACAAGGATTTATGGGCAAAAATCATGTCATGAAACATGTTTGGTAAATGGGTTATGATGGAAAGAATAAAATAAGGGTTATGGAATAAACAATTAATGTTAGTAGATGAGAAACAAAAAAAAAGTGTCCATCTTCCTCCATAGCTTGGCCGAATGTCCTAAAGGAAGAAAGAAAAATTTTGTTCATCTCTTTTCACTCTCTTGTTGGCCGAAAATACTAAGGTTAAGGAAGGAGTTTTGCTTCATACTTGGTTTGGAAGAGGATTAGGAAGAGGTTGGCTAAACTTGCATCAAGATTAAGGTATGTTTGAGGTTCATGCATGTTTTTAGTTGCTAGCTTAATGTTCTTGTTAGCCCATGGTTCAAATCCTTGTTATGTCATGGGAATGAAATTCGCCAAAGTGAATGTGGTGTTAATGCCATTGCATGTTAAATAACAAGCTTGAAAGTGATACATGTGATGGAGGATTGAAGATTCTTAGATTTTCTTTTAGCATTTTTTTGAATGAGATACTAAGTTCTTTGTTTCACCATGACCAAATTGAAATGGTGTGGTGTTGTGGTATTCGCCATGATATATCCATAAGTATAATTCATGCATGTTGCATGGTAAGTAAGATTTAAGCTTTGGAAATGTGTATATATTTGGATATAAGCCACTTGAGAATTCGCCCTTGCACCTACATGAATATATGTTTGCACATGATGGATTGGTATGACATATATACTAATTCAAAGTGTATATTTGCTTGTGATGATGTGTTGATTATGAAGTAAATAAGAGATGTGCAATGAATTACGATATGTAATGTGTTAGTAGTAAAATGTATGCTGTTTTTTTTTTGTGTGGTATTAAGTGTATATTCGCCACATGAGGGGTAATTAGTGTGCATGCATTCGGTTTGAGGCAAGCATATTGATGCCTATTCTTGGCTTAGAAAATTCGCTAAGAGGAATATTAACTAATGTGTTGAGTTCGATTTATGATTTCGTACATATACAACTTTGATGCCTAATGTATATAAGGGCCAAGTACTTTGAACTTCACGTTGATGTTTGAATGTATTGAATTGCTTGTTGTGATGTAAAATGTGCATGACCATTGTGTATTTGAGCTAAAGGATGGCCATATGACCATTTACACTCCTTGTCATATTCGCCATAAGCTATCATGATGAGATTTTAATAAGTTAAATTTGTGTAAATTAGCTCAAGAGCAAAGGGAGCTAAATCCGATAAAGGGAAGGAAAAAGTAGTTGAATAGCCGTTTAAATCGCTCGACAACATCCAAGGTAAGTCTTCGAGTGATGACCCTACTTGAATTATATCAAAATTATGCTCCTTGTTTGTGTGGCCATTGAGCCGAAATAGTAAAGGTTGATAGATATTTTGTGTTAGAGCTTTAGTAACGAAAATGAACTATGGACGTGTCTTGAATATTGATATATATGTAAGTGAACATTGGAAATATATCCGGCTAAGACCAAGGCATTCGTATGCGAGTTGATATATCCGGCTAAGACCAAGGCATTCGTGCGAAGTTGATATATCCGGCTAAGACCGAAGGCCTTTGTGCAAGTCACCAAATCCGGTTATGACCAAGGCAATCGTATGAGTCGCTATATCCGGTTAAATCCGAAAGTATGTGATTCGAAGTGAGCAATCTTGCTGTGAAAATTTCAGCTTATACACTTGTGAAAATTCCAGCAATGAGGTATGTTTGTATGTGCTTGTACTAATTGAATTCTTACAAGTAAGTATGCGCTAAGTTGATAAACGAGCTACCGGCCTTGGGCTAAGTTGTTCTTTTGTGTATGAACATAAGGGTCGGTGATGTGAAATAAGTATGAGTATGGGAATGTGAATTAGTAAAGTGGTTTAATTAGCCATGTGAATAAAATACCTTAGTCAAAGCTGATTTCATTGCTTGAGACTTACTAAGCATTAAAATGCTTACCCGTTGCTTTGGCTCTCTGTTTTATAGGTTTCGCCGTTAGCTATCGGATTCGGGATCAAAGAAGTCAAGTCATCCACACTATCGAAGCCCCATTTTGGTACAAATTTTGGTTGAACTTTGAAATGGCATGTATAGGACCATCCTTTGTTGAAGGTCATGTACCTTCCGGTTTGTGTAAACTTGGATAGCCATGCGAAAATGGCTTATATAACGCTTTTAGCATAGAACTATAATCGTTTGTATGTTGACCCTTATGAGGTATGGAATTATTTTGAAACGATTAGCCATTGGAATGGTTAATCATGATCACGCTTTGTGCTATGTATGTAAAAAGGGCCAATTGAATCATGGAAAGTATGAAATAGGTAAAGCCTACTAAAGGCAGATGCTGACAGCAGCAGTGACGTGGATGTGAAAAATCACTAAAAATAGTAGGAATGGTATTAAATAGCAAATAAATTATGTAAGTGTACCTTGATGAATCTACTTTCATATGGAAGAAACGAAATGGTCATATGAGTTATAAGTTAACAGATTTTAAAGTTCTTGTGAAATAGGGCCAGAACGGTTTCTGGATCCCCTGTTCCAACTTTGGAAAATCATTGTAAATTAACCAGAGATAATTAGGAGTCATTCCATATATGTGTAGATTCCTCTCTGAGTCTAGTTTCTATAGAAACAAACGGCACTAGTATTGAAGCCCTGTACAGGAGATATCCAATTCGTAACGCACAAAGGTCAGTGTAGTCGATCCCTACAACAGGCGAGACTTTAACTAATAAACTGTACTAATTGGCTCGACCAAAAATTCTAGAAAAAAATATGTAGATGGACATATGAGTCTAGTTTCAGGAAAAATTTACGGAACTGATTTTCGAGTTGTAAAACTCAAGTTATGAATTTTAGAGCGACTAGTACTCAGATTGGCAGCTTGTCTGAAAATTGTCAATAAGTGGGTTGAAGTCTGTTAACACCTCGCGTTCGACTCCGGCGACGGTCTCGGGTTCGGGGTGTTACAAAATTTCTTTACGAAACTTTAACGTAATTAACCTATCATGATGTAGACCTTATTAAAATAATAAAATAAATATTTTGACTTCAGATTTGTGGTCCCAAAACCACTGTTCCATTTTAACCCAAAAACGGACTGTTACATAAGGTAAGTTCACCAAGTATTAGAAGATGTTTGTGTCATTTTTTGAATGCGGAAGGATTAGGAAAAATATCACCTTGGTTCAACTGTATCTTTTGCAGGATTACGCCTTGGATCATCCCTCTGTTGTTTGCCATCTCAATAATTTAGTTGTGTTTTTGGCGAACTATGTTCGCATGTAAGTTTGTCAAGTGTGAAACTGCGTATATATCTATTATTGACCGCCTCTATACGTATTAACGTCTAAAGTGTGATTATTGCAACTAAAGATATAATATTTAGGCGATGTCTGCAAGTATATGGGTTAGGTTATCATATAGTTACAACGAAATAGGTGAGTACTCCAAGGATTGTACCCAAGGAAGGCGAGTACTAAATTAATATTAACCTAAATGAAAATAGATCTAATTAGTACTTGAAATAAATTATATTACGATGAGAATAAAATAAAGAAATTATCTATAAATTTAAGGAAAGAAATAACATGTAGAAATAGTGACAAAAGAAATCTTAATCTTTAAACTCAACCAATTCTAAGCATGGGAGATTAGGTCGCTTCAATGATCATAACTAATTCCTATTTCAGGTTTCTACTCAATCAACTAGTCGTTATCCTAGCAAAATCTCTCGATCTTCCACTAAACTAACGGCTCGATAAGAACTACTTATCTCTCGACCTCACAGTCTAAACCGGTTTACGGTAAGGGGTTCACGAATAGGCAATAAAAATTTTGGGTTAATTCCTACCTAGATGACTTCCTAAGGTTGTCAGGCCTAGGGTTTTAGTTTTTCCTATCCCCAAATAGCTGATCCGCTAAGAAAACCCTACATAGTAATAATTAATCACATTTCCATTTACTAATCCCCCATAAGAGGATTAGTTCCTTATGGAATCCATAAACACTGTAAACTTGATAAATAAAATAAATATAAAGAATAAATCAAGAATAATGTTTAAGAGAATCCAAAGAGAGTTTGGACGAATCCAAAAATCAAATTCTATGTTGGACACAAACAAAACAACTAAAAATAAATCTAAAACCTAAAAGAAACTGAAAATTGAAAACTAAATTACAAGGAAAATTATACACTACAAAAATCGTCCCTAAATAAGTGTCTAAAGAGTCTATTTATAGAGTTAGGGTTGGCTGTTGTTCTTAGCCCTAGGTTCGCTGACGTTTTTACATAAAAATATATTATGTGAACCAAAATGCCCTTATCTCGTAATTCTTTTCCATGTAAGGCTGGTGTTGTGACATTTAGTGCCTATGTCACAACATTGAAGGCAGTTTGTTTGGCTCAAGTTCAGCTTCAGGTGTGTGTCGCAACACCAAAGGTAGCCTTGGAATTCTTGTATTCTACTCCTTACGTTACAACATTGGACTCCCGTGTTGCAACATGGCGACTAGTGTCGAGCTCTTATGCCTTTGAATGGTGTCCTACACACTCATTAAGTACGTTAGCCCTCATTTAGCCCACATTTGGCCCCTAAGGTCATAAAATGACTCAAATTACACTTTTCATTAAATTAAAACTAAATTGGAAAAAGTACTTAAAACATAACAGAGTTGCTCGTATTCAAGCTCTTTAAGTATGAAACTAGTTTAATTTGCTACAATGGATCACGACAGATCAGTCATGTATGAACAATGTTTGCATGCCTGTCTATTAAGTTAGATACCTAGTTAACTGCATTAGATGTATTACCTAAGCCAGTATCTCGTGTACGTTTAAAGTAAGCAGGAAATGATTTGATCTTGATTTTGATTTTGATGTCTTACCTAAGGCAATGTCTTACCTAGAAATTTTTCTCTTGATTTTGATGCTTGGATATTGGTTTCTTTTTTTCTTGAAATGTTATTGATGGGTATTTATATCTAGGAAATGATTTGCAATCGTTTATAGTTGTTTGGGATAATATGGAGCCATTTAGAATATTAATTGCAGTTACAGAATAGCATGTTTCGATACCTAAATTTTGGGTGTCAATTACTTGATTTAAAATTATGGTTGTTGGACTCTTATGTATCGAAACCTAGAGATATGTTTCGATACCTCTTGGTTGGGATTTGATACCTCTACTTATAGGTTCTAAAAAGCTTGGTTGCCCAAAAATTCTCATTGAATTTCTGTTTTTCGAAACATTTGGATATATATAGAACCTAGTTCCAAACTTGCATAAAATCAATTTTAAATACTTAAAGAAAAACATTGGTAAGTTAAAACGCATTTGAAGTAAATTTTGAGTAGTTTATAACTCCTTGAAAATGCTTGATAAAATTTTTAACTATATTTTCATTAAATGATGTAGAAAATATAATTTATAAAATTTCATATTAAAAATTTGGCACATCAAAGCTAACAAAAGCAATAGCAAACCTAGAGAAATTCTAGAAATTCAATACCTACTTAAAGAAAAAAAAATGAAATTTTATCATAACCCAAGTAGGGAATTTAAAAAAATGGTAGAGAATCTCTTTGAAGATGGAACCTAGGTAAGAATTTTGAATTCTGGTGGTGCTCTTTAACGATGAAACTTTGGTAAGATTTTTACTTCTTTTTTTTTTTTTTTGGTAAAAATGTGTTTCAAAAAGCAAGATTTTTGCCAAGAATTTTAGTGGTGTTGTTGTGTGATGATGGAGAATAATGAGAAGATCTCTTCGACGATGGAAAAGAAAGAAAAAGTTCAAATTTACAAAAAAAATTGCGATATTATATAAATTTTAATAGAAATTTTATATTTATTTCATTTTTATAAAATATTAAGTGTCATGTTGTGTGAGTGGTTACTATGCTACATCATCATTCTATAACGGAATGGGGTGATTTATTTTACAGTGAAATACTATAGGTATCAAATTGATAATAAAAATTTCGTAAGTATCACATTGTTTGATGAGGTATAGTTGAAGGGGAATTGGTATTTAACCCAAAATAAAAACAACCTTTTATTTATTTATTCCCCCATGGTCCCCCATGGGCAATGTCTTTTTCAAAATCAAAAGTATAATTAATCGCTCAAATGGTCCCTGGTCCCTCGGTTGGGCTTGGGCCCATCTCACCTGGCTCATGTCCGTGGTTCAGCAGACATCGACCATCACGCTCTCCCTCTCAAATGTCTTGATTAGTCTTTGTTGGCTTGTATTCATTCCCGTCGGAGCCATGTCTTAATTGCTCGCTGCTCCAACTATCCCCACTTCTCTATAATTTAATTCATCAATGTCAAATATATGAATGTATATTATAATCTTATCGGAAAACAGGAGGTGGCTATTTCACATTTATACCAAATACTGTCACCTGAATAACTTTTGGGTGAATTATTGGGGGAAGGGTGGAGTCAATTTGTTTTGGGTATTTTGCTTGCTTAATTCTTGATGACCCTCGATAACCTATGGCCCCATTGTTTGCTGTTGAATCAGGCCACGCACACGAGGACATTACCACATGTTTCCTGCCCACCTAGTTAAACCTGAATTACCAAATCAGCAATAAAACACCTTTTTCTTCTTATTATTATTATTTAAAATCATAAATAAATCTCCTAAGTAAGACACAGAAAAAATAACCCAGGATGATTTACGCCAATAATTGCCAATCAAAGCCAACAAATCAGATTACATTCTTATATTAAAAAAATTGTAAAAGTACCAGTAGCATTTGAAAAAGAAAGGAGAAAAAAAAGGAAAACCCTTGGCAGCTTTCATTAGAATGAAATCAAACTTTACAATAAAAGCATAAGGGAGATTAAAAGTAAATTAATTAATATGAAGTAACCAGCTTTGTTTGCCCCCATTTTCCTCTTCATTGTCTTCCTTATGCAGGATTGGCCTTCTTTTCTTCTCCTCAAAATTACTCTAGGAAATTGGATAAACTTGGCTTCTCATGGGGGCATGATCCCTTAAATCAGGGAGGACACATTACTAAGTCAAATACCTTTAGCTAGGTTAGCTCCAATGGTTTTGGAACCCTTGTGACAATTTCTTTTTCTTGTACTAAAATCTTCTTTCCCGGAATATCCTCATGGTAATTAACAACATAATCCGGTTTTGATCAATTCTATCAACCCCTGGAAAACTCCCGTTCATATCTCTGGCTTACTATGAAAGTACCCTCACAATCCTAGAAGAATATAGTACACCAGCGTTATTGGTAATGCTATCAACATCCCAAAGATAACCCTGAAAAATATTTACAAATCAAGCCGTCAGCTATATATATATATATATGTAGTAGTTAACAGCTATATATACTATGTTTGAATATATCCAGGTTTGTTTACTTACGCAGTGCTAAGAATCGCAGGGTGGACATTGTATTCCTTGGCGAACACAAATGGTACAATTCCTTGTGGCAGAGCCGCCTGTTGAATTTGAAACAAAATTTCGCTGACTAACAATCCTTAAAAGTCAAAGCTTTCGAAGAGGGTGAGGATTTTTCTTTACCTGAACGATGGCGACACGGAGGAGTGTGCCGCGCAACCCTACTGCAATCGAAGCGGCAGCCATGACAGCCGGACCAGTTAAGAACCTAACGGCCATGGCAAATGTAGCTACAGAGTTCCCACAAGCGATGATCTTGGGTTGCAGTGCCATAAACAGACCTTTTTCACCATATAGCACCAAAAGTTACGACTTTCCATAGGAAACCATGTGTCCCTAATCTATCAATCACCTACCTTCACTAACTGGTGGCCTAATTGGCGTCTATCACAACCAATGCCCACCGACCCTGGACCGCTTACTAACATCGCAAACAAGACCCCACATGTCGGGAGGTTAAATCCCATTTAAGTGTCCAAAGATTTCTTTCAATGTCAAACTTTTTTTTTTAAATGGTCCATGGTATCCCATTACATGGATTTTTGTTCCCATGGGATTGCCTGAATTCGGCGAAAGTATCATAAATAGTTAAACATAGTGTTGAGTGCACCAAATAGTGGTGTAGTGTGTAATTGTTACCGAGTTGGTCTATGAAATTTTATTTAGGTCAAGGCAGATAAACTTTCCTTTTTCTTTCTTTTCCAAATATTATTAGTTGAAGATAAAGTAAATAACGGAAATGCTCACCTAAGCTAAACATGGCCATTCCTAGTCCAGCATCTGACAGGATGGAGATAGACTTCTCTATTATTTTCGGCATACTCACATGCCACCTGCATTAATTTAAGTCCCCCAAAACCAGTAAATTCATTACATATGAAAATACCCAATTAAAATTTTAAAAAAAAAAAGGATTTATTGAATAATGTTTGAACCTTAAAATCAAATAATGAGCTGACCTGAAAGCAATTAGGGACCAAACCAGCCCGATGAGACTGGAATATGTATTGGGATTTCGGATAAGCTTGCGCCAGACCATGATCAAGATTAAGCGCGTCATTACACTTGCCGGCGGCATTTGTTTGCCTACGCCAGACTCCGGCCCTCCGGCGGCTTTAGGGTGCAACTCGGCCGTTGAACTAGACCCCAACTTATTGAGACCATTGGGTCCTTCCTTTTCTCTCTCTTCTTCCCCATCTCTTCCAGCAAAGCTGAAGTCCTCTCCATGAACGTCACCACTGCCTGCCATGCCTTCACAAGCTACGATCTATTATTAAAAAATTCCAGTAACTCCTAACCGAGCAGAATAATCTAGTTTACTTATAAATTTATTGTACCTTTGTTTTCCCCGTTTTGAGGGTGATCTGCGACCAACATCCTTATCTCTTTAGCACCCTGCTCAGACCGTCCAGATTGTTCGGACGCTCCGAAATCTGTACCACCAAAGACATGGAGACCTCCGCCTTCTGAAACCGGCGAAGCACTTGAACTCCACACAAACATGTGCAATTCCTTGGCATCATGATTCTCTTTATTATTCTCCTTCTCCCTAGGCTGCTGCTGTGGTTGAACTAGCTGCTGTTGTTGTTGTTGGGTAGCTTTAGCGTTCTTCGTGACGGATGAGAATTCAGGGTTTGGAGCAGGGTAGGATGAAGGAACAGTCTGTGCTGGATAAAATCCGAATCGTGGAGACATTACTGTATTGTTTTCTTCAAAATTGGATGGCCTTGGAGTAGGTCCTCTAGAGGATTGAACAGAGTATAAATCAGCTGGACCGAAATTGGAGTGTCTTGCAGGAAATCCTTGAACACCCATCATGGAGTAAAAATCGGAGTTGTTGAAATTGGAACCTCTTGGCGTGGGGTTCCTTGAAGAGCTCAAACTGTAGATTTCAGCACCGGTGAGGTTGGAAGGCCTGGGAGTCAATGCAGGAAGGGAACACGGCCCCAAAGACCTCCTGGAAGCATTAGATTTCCTGACCTTAACGTGTAGCTTGCCGTCTTCCCCGATTTCAGCGTCGGTTTCGAGGAAATCGCGGCCGTCAAGTGAAACCACATCGGAATCAACTTTGAAAGAAACAATGGAAGCTGCAGTTTCGGGAAACTGCTCCATGATGAGGATTTTGGCACCGCGGTACTCAAAAAGGAAAAGAAGAAGGGTGTACCAAATGATACACTGGAGAACCACGACTTGGACCATGAGCATCCCGGAGTAGGGACCGTACATAGCGATTAAAAGAGGAATGCCCATGACTAGAGTGTTGGGGAGAGTAGATAAAGAGAAAATGGTGATCATCCATTCCAGGCTTCCGTTCCTTGTTAAATTAGTCCACAATCCAAGAACGAAGAGCATGAGGAGCTTTTGAAGGGTGTCGGCTGCTATGAACCTGAAGTTCATGGCGTAAGGGTCATTGGTGGAAATGAAGTGGAAAGACAAGAGAGGAACGGCAAATATGGCGACAAAGCGGTTGATACCCGAGCACTGGTCGGGGGTAAATATTTTCCACCAACGGACGGAGCCGTAAGCCAAGATCATAGCAACGTACAGTGGGATCACCGCCGTTAAAACGGTGTAAAGATCGTTCCAACTAATCATCTTCCGATGAAGGAGAAGAAGAAGATGAAAGGGCAAAATGGGGATAGCAAAAACCGTTATTTAACTAACTCGAGAAGATCTCTGTTTCTAGGACAGGTGCCTGCTGCTTGCGTCTGAAAGAAAGACTGCAAAATTTTTGTGATATATAGAAAAGGTAATCAAAGTAAGGAAGTGAGGAAAGAGAGAAAATGAGAAGCCAGCGTATAATTTTAAAAGATATGCAACTTTTAATTTAGAGAGAGGGAATTATATAAGGGAAGGGAGGAAGGGAAAGAGTGAAAATAATATAGGAATAGGGGAGAAGCAGAGGACGATAGGACACTCAACTATGAAACTTGGGTTAACAATTCACCGCCTCTTCTGGTTAACTTAACTACAGAATTTGGTTAATAATAATAATAATGTACAGGTGGCTCTTCTAATGTGCCATTGGCTTTTTCCATGACGTGGACAGCCCTCATCTTCTTTATAATCTAAAACTGCACTAATAAAATTTATTTTTATTAACATTCCATCATTTTATTACTTTTTTAATTTAATATATAGATCATTAATTAAAATATATTTTTATATATGATTTTTATTCATCATATATTAAAAATGTATAATCAACATTTGAAATATATTTTAAATTTAGTATTCTTCCTTACTTAAATCCCACTAATTTAACAGATTATATTCTTTAAAAACAGAAAAATTAAAATACTGTTAATATCTTAAATTATTGTTGACAAAGAATCAATTCTTCTAAGAGAAGTTTCATCTTCAAAGAAATTGACTTGACATAAACAATTAAAGGTATTGTCCTTATTTTAAGATTTTATCCCTAGCCTCCACATAAAACCATGTACAGTTGTCGGAGGATACTTCAATCAATAAAGATAAGTAACTACAAAACTCAAATAAATGTTAATACAAAACTTATAAATAATAATAGAGATACTTAGAGACAGTTATAGTTTGAACCATCAACCTTAATATTATAGTATTGAATTTTTAAATATAAAATAGTTCCCTAGACATTAAAGCCTAATAAATTTAATAACTAAATTTTTTACTAGGAAAATTATCTCTAATACTCTTTCACAATCTATGAGGAATTGGTAAAAGTAAATAAAATAAAATTCTTGTTAGATGGAATCTTTGAAAAACCCTAGAATAAATTGCTGAAAAGCAAGCCCTCCTAAGTTAATTGTATTACCAAAAATCAATATTAAATTATATATCTCACTTTAGATAGTAAAATCTTTTTATTTAAAAATAAAAATTCATATAAATTTTAAATTCATTTGTTTATACAATATAAGTTTAAACTTACCTACTAACACACACATTATAATACCACATGAACAAACCTATGAATTGAACTCTAATACCATATTCTTGTTATATCTATTTTCACCCCTATTATATTTTCTTTATATGTAGTATTATTTTTTCCATTATATTTATTATTATACTTATTATTTTCACTATTGTTGTTCATTACTTTATTTTAATACCAATATTTATATCATTATTATTACTACATTTTCACCTATTACTTTTAAAATACACTCATTTTATTCTTTCCTCACTCACATCATATATTATTTATTTATATATACACATGCATATATACACTTTCATACATCATTTCTAAATTATTATCGGTATTATTACTATTAACGTTATTATTACCATTACTATATTATGATTCTTTAGTTTTGCATAATGATTGTTTATTACTAGTTCCTTTTTAATTTCGAATGTTTCCTAGCTTACTCATTATTTTCATTTTTCAAAAAAAGCGATATTCTGTGTTTGGAATTTCGAGAAAATCGTGCTCTAACTTACTGGGTTTCGATTTTTCTCATTTAACCTAAATAACGGAATATTCTTTTTAAAATCACGATACAAGTCTTAAAAATGCTTATTCTCGGAGATGCGAGGTGTTATGCCCTAACTTACTGGGTATGACATTTTGTTACCTCAAAATAAGATTTTTGCAAGTAAAGGCAATATTCGGTGTTTGGGAATTCGAGGAAACGTGCCCTAACTTACTGGGTTTCGATCTTCCTCGTTCACCTTAATTAACTGAATAACCTTTTGAAATACACGAATTTTTATATAAAAGGCAAGCCCGATCTCGAAAATTCAAGATGTCGTGTCCTAACTTACTGGATGTGACCTTTTATATTGTGAGACGAGGAGGTCCTTAACATTTGAGCATTTTCTTTACAAAGAGGGATCGTATTTTAAATTCTTTCAAGTTTTCAAATTTTCGACACTAAGACACTAATTAATCGACTAGGTACCAATTTTGGGCGTATCGAGGGTGTTGATCCTTCCCCGTGCGTAACCGACTCCCGAACTCATTCTCTGATTTTCGTAGACCAAAAATTATCGTTTTAGTAAATCTTAACCTTTATTAAAATGATTAACTTAAGGTGATCCGATCGCACCTAAAAAGATTGGTAGCGACTCCTGTTTTCGTTTTTTTAGTCGATACCCGTTTTTTCAAAAAAATGGTTACGACAAACTTTATTAAAAAAAATTATTTTTATTTTTTATTTTATTTTTCGTCTTTTTTAACCTTTAAAAATTATGTTGTTTGTCAAATCGCTTCAAAACAAAATGAATGAAAAATTAATATTTATTAACTTTGATGATGTGACATGTCATATGAATGTTTAATTAATTTTTAAAATTTTAAAATTAAAAAATATTTTTAAAAAAATTAAAATTGTTAAAAAGTATAAAAATTATATATATTTAATTTTAAAAATTAATTAATTTCTAACAGGCATAAATGTGGACTATCTCGTGGATGCCACGTCAGCAAAGTTAATAGACATTAATTTTTCCATCCATTTTGAAGTGGTTTAACAAGTAATACAAGTTCAAGGGCTAAAAAAAAATAATTAAAGGGTTAAAATGACTTTTTATATAATGTTGGAGGACAAAAGAAATTAGTATGATTTTACATTTTAGGATTCATAATGATAATCAATGATCAGAAATTAATGGAAGGATGGTTGAAATAGTTAATCTGTATTTTTGAAAAGGCTTAAACAACAAAATAGTACTTAAATTATACTAGTTTTCTCAAATTGGTATCTAAACTTTTTTTTGTCAGAACTGATACCTAAACTATTAAACGTTACCTATTTTACCCCAACTGTTAATCTCGCTAGAAAAAAATTAGCATCATAACTTGCCATGTAGACCTCTATTTATTTTACCCATTTTCTCATATTTTCTTTCCATTAAACACTTTTTTACCAGATTTTCTTACAATTTCTTATCAACCATACACTAAAAAAATCGTTTGCTTCCTTTTACAAAGCTCCATCATTTTAACATCTTCAAGCTTCCATTCAAGCTTCCACTCTTCTTCTTTCTTCACCCAATTCTTTCCTTATACAATGATATAAAAAACTCAAAAAAATCTTCAAGATTTCACTACCTTCATCTTCTGCCGTGCCCTGCTAATGGTGTCTGCAAAACGGCTTTTCAACATTGTAGCACACCCAACCTTGTTTGAATTAGCCGCATCTGTTGTAGGATTTCAAAGTCAAAAAAAAAAAACCAAAAAAAATTAGCCCTTGCGAATCATCTTGTAGAACCACCGCCTCTGGTCCCAGCTGAAAACCCCAAAAAAATTCTTTGAGTGGCTTTCTCGATAAATCGATGTTTTGCTAACTCTGATTTACATCCCAAAACTGTTGTTAACTATTAAAAATTTTACAGAATAGCTTGAGTAACTTGCTGGGATTTATATAGTTAAAATTTGTGACATCGTATAAGGAAAGAATTGGTTGAAGAAAAAAAGAAGATTAAAAGCTTTAAGATGGTAGAAATAGTTGAAGCTTGAAAATGATAAAATGGTAGAAGCTTTGTACAAAGAAGCAAACAAATGTTTTTTGGGTGTTTGATTGATGAGAAAATGTAAGAAAATCTAGTTTTTAATGAGAAGACAATATAAGAAAATGGGTAAAATAAATAGAAGTCTGCGTGGCAAGTTATGATTGGCTGAATTTTTTTAATAGAACTAACATTTGAGGTAAAATAGGTAACGGTTTAATAGTTTAGGTATTAGTTCTGACAAAAAAATATTTTAGGTACTAATTTGAGAATACTAGTATATTGTATGTACCATTTCGCTGTTTAAGCCTTTTGAAAAAGAGGAGTTATTCTGTTCTGTTACGCCGTTAGCTCTTACATTCCCATCCGCCACGTCCATAAAAGAAGAGTGTAATGGGTTGGGCCTCTCCGTCCACCAACCCGAAGTCAAACCTCACTTCAGTTCTGTCTATTCATTTACTTTATTATTTTACGTACAAACTTCTTTTTATAAAATGTTTTTATATTTTTGGAAGATTAGTTTTCAATGCCAGGGCAATGTATATATAATATACGTGTATATAATTTTATTATTTAATGAAGTATTTTATTTCATATATTTACCATAGGTAATCATTATTAAAATTAATATATACTATTAAAAACAATTAATTGCACAATATTAAGAAGTATCTATATACAATATTTTAAAGATGGACATATAGTAGATATATATATATATATTTTTTCTTGTCTTTATAAAATCGAGATAAATAAATTAATGTTATTATTAATGTTTAAACAATAATGTTATTTTGCCAATCATGCCATTGGCTTAGTGATAAGGTTATATGGGTTTTAAGTTGATTGGCATGAGATTTGTGGTTCGATCTTTGTGTTTGTAAACTCATTCCCTCTTTTTATTCACTTGTAATAATAATAATGTTATTTTTATTTTAAAATAAATTATTCATGTCTGTCATTATTATAGTAACACCTCTTTGAATAGTGCAATATTTTGTGTATGCCTCTTTTTGTACTTTTGTTGTCTAATAATAGAATTAATCTTATTTAAATACGATATAATTTAAAATAATTATAGATGTTAATAATTTAAATCTAGACAATTATTTGTCCACATTCATTCTAGATGAGTTCAAAATTGAATCTAAAAATATTTAAAATGTTAATAATTATTAAAATTTTCTAAAAATGAAAAATCAATAACTTTATAGAAATAATTTTAAAATATATTCGAATAATTTTTATTATATTTAAAAATATTAATATTTTTAACAATAATTTATATATACAAAATTTGAATATAAAATTTATTAATTCAAATTTTCAATTTGAAATTGAATATAAAAATTCAAATTGCAATTTGAATTTTAAAAATGTCAAATTGGAAATTTGAAATTCAAATATAATTTTTAAATTCAAAATTTCAAATTGAATTAATAATTTTATATTTGAATTATATAAATAAATTATTATTAGAAATTATTAATGAAAACCATTGGAAATTTTTATATATAATATAAAAATATTTGAATATATATTAAAATTATAGAATTTTTCAATTTTTAGAATTTTGAAGTAATTATTAATATATATTTTATAATTTTTAAAATTTTTAGTTTTTAACTCATCTAAAATAAATGAACTTGTAAAACCATATATTTAGGTTCATTCCAGTTGTAATTTTTATTAATTATTTTTAAATTAGTTTTTTTATAATTTTTTTGAAAATTTATTTTTAAAAAATATATTTAATTTTTAAATTCCACATCAGCATCCTACCACATCCTACTACATGTCATCTCCTAGTGTTGCCAAGTCAGTGCCTTTGACGATCAAGACAATCAAGACGATCAACTAACGGTTTCTGTTAACGGAAGAACCTAGTTGATTTTTTTTTTATCATTAAAGATTCGGTGCACTTTTTTAAGAGCTCAATTTACTTTTTTTATTTCTTACTAAGAGTTCTTTTTACCCTTAAGCCTTGAAGATAGTATTTAATAATAATAGTTAATTAATATATTCAATTGTTTAGTTCAAACTAATAAAACTTATTACTTATTAATAATTTTATCTATTATTAATAATTGATATTACTTATTCTTGAAATGTTGGATTCAACTTTATCTCAACCGTATAGTTTAAATGAATAAAACTTTATTATTTAAAAATAAAATATTTTTTAATGTTAATTTAGTAATACAATGAACAATAAAGGATATTCTCATCATTCAAAAGTTTCTTTAAACTTATGTTTTTTTATATATTATAAGTTATATGTCGAAACCATTTTAAAAGGGGGGTATTTTGAAAACGGGAGTCGCCACTAACCTTTTTAAGTGTGATTGGATCACCTTATAAAAAATTTTTTGGTCTACGAAATTATGAGAAAACAGGTTCGGGAGTCGGTTACGTACGAGGAAGGGTTAGCACCCTCGCAACGCCCAAAATTGGTACCATTGTTATGACTTCTCCATGGCCCTTTTCCATGTGGGGGATGGATGTCATTGGGCCAATATCACCAAAAGCTTCGAATGGGCATCGTTTCATTTTCGTAGTCATTGACTACTTCACGAAATGGGTAGAGGCAGCTTCATATGCTAGTGTTACCAAGTCGGCGGTAAGTCGATTCTTGAAAAAGGAGATTATTTGTCGGTATGGAATGCCTGAGAGGATTATATCAGATAATGCGTTGAATTTGAATAACAACATGATTGCGGAAGTTTGCAGCAAATTCAAGATCAAACATCATAATTCATCTCCATATCGCCCAAAAATGAATGGGGCAGTGGAAGCTGCCAACAAAAACATCAAGAAGATAGTGGGGAAAATGACTGAGACCTACAGAGATTGGCATGAGAAATTACCATTTGCACTATTGGCCTATCGAACGTCCGTCAGAACCTCTACTGGGGCAACTCTTTTCTCGTTGGTTTATGGGATGGAGGCAGTGTTACCTATTGAAGTGGAAATACCTTCTCTTCGAATTTTATCAAAGATAAAGCTGGATGAAGCAGAATGGATTCAATCACGGTATGATCAATTGAATTTGATTGAAGAAAAGAGGTTAAGGGCTATCCGTCATGGTCAGATGTATCAGAAACGGATGATGCGAGCTTATGACAAGAAAGTTCGTCCAAGAGAATTTCAAGAAGGAGACCTTGTACTGAAAAAGATTCTTCCCATACAAAAGGACTTTAGAGGAAAATGGATGCCGAATTGGGAAGGGCCGTATGTTGTAAAGAAGGCTTTCTCTGGTGGTGCATTGATTCTGACAAAAATGGATGGAAAGAGTTTACCCAATCCAGTGAATTCAGACTCAATCAAGAAGTACTTTGTCTAAAGAGAAGGGAAGCCGAGGTGAAAACCCACAAAGGGCGCTTTGAGACTTTTAAAAAAAAAATAGAGAGGCCAATGTGAAGACCCACAAAAGGCACCTTAAGACCAAAGGGGTTTTAAGTTGAAAACCCGAAAAGGCTGCTCAAATTTCGAAAAGCATGCAGTGACTTTGCCATACCGTATTTGACGAGAAGTGGAGTGTGTTACATACTAGAGCATCAACAAAGCACTTTGGATCTTCTAAACACATGTTAAACTCAAAACAGTCTTCCTGGAATTTGTATACAGAAGCCCAAGCTGTGATATGTTGGACATCTGTTTTTTGTCCTATTTACTATCTTTGGATTCTTTTTCTTCTCAAAGATATGTTTTCAGATTAATTTCCTATTGTATTCTTATGATTTATCTAACTATTCTCAAGATTAAATTATTTTTCTTCCATTATTCATAAAGTGTGTTGCATTGAAATAATGATTGATGAACTAAATATTTTTATAAACAAAGCTTTGCATATTACTCGGGAAATCTCTAGAGAATACAAGAAACTAAAACAGAACAATTATTTGAAGAATTCCCAAGAGTGAGGGTCAGAGGTACTCGAGGAAACTTCTTCTTCAGTCCAAAGGATGATTGAAAAATTCAAATAATTCAATCCTAGGAGAGGATCGTCTCCATCAGGTCGTAACATTCGAAGAATGGTACAATAGGACCAATTTGATTCAATGTATACGAGCAGAGTATGATTGATATTTCAAAAAAAAAAAGATGAAACTTGGATGGATGAATGAATAAAGGCGTCTGAAATAGGAATCATTTTCATAACATTTTGCATCATAATTAGGAGCATTTGATTCATTTTGAGCATGGCATCTTAATCATCGGGCATAAGCACATATGCATTCTATAGGTTACACCCTTTAAAGGGCAATATAGATCACCGATAGCAGATTTGGCGTCTTTGTGTTGTCAGAGAGCAGATCAAAGATAACAGATTTGGCGTCTCTGTATTGACAGAGAGCAGATCGAAGATGACAGATTTGGTGTCTCCGTATTGATAGAGAGCAGATTGAAGATGACAGATTTGGCGTCTCTATATTGTCAGAGAGCAGATCAAAGATAACAGATTTGACATCTCTGTATTGACAGAGAGCAGATCAAAGATGACAGATTTGGCGTCTCTATATTGTCAAAGAGCATATCGAAGATAGCAGATTTGGCATCTCTGTATTGACAGAGAGCAGATCGAAGATGACAGATTTGGCGTCTCTATATTGTTAAAGAGCAGATCGAAGATAGCAGATTTGGTATCTCTATATTGACAGAGAGCAAATCAAAGATGACAGATTTGGCATCTCTGTATTAGCAGAGAGTAGATCGAAGATGACAGATTTGGCATCTCTGTATTGATAGAGAGCAGATCGAAGATGACAGATTTGGCGTCTCTGTATTGACAGAGAGCAGATTGAAGATAGTAGATTTGGCATCTCTGTATTGATAAAGAGCAGACCAAAGATAGTAGATCTGACATTTGTATGCTTACTTTGAAGCAGATTGAAGATGGCAGATTTGTCCTCTCCGTATTAGGCAATGAGTAGATCAAAGATTTCAGCTTGGCGTTCCTAAGTTTGCAGAAAGCAGGTTGAAGATAGCAGATTTGACATTCCTGAGTTACAATGAAGCAATTTGAAGCTATCAGAATACCTTTGAGGAAGATGAGGATCAAGATTTTGAGACTTGGCCAGGCCGGGCAAATTGAGTCCTTTTATAATCTTTGCTCTATTCCTGTTGCACAGTAATGAGCAAAGAGGGACAGCTGTAATAGTCCAAATTTGCCCGACCCTATGAAATAAATAAATAAAAACAAAAATTAAAAAAATAATAAAAGTTTTTACAGTCCATTTACAAAACCCAAAAATGCTAGCCCATTTACATAGCCCAAATACCTAAACTACCTAATGCCCAATTACACCCAAGCCCATACTATAGCCCAAATACCCGAATGCTGCCCAAAATTCATTAGACCCAAAATACATAGGGCCCAAGTGGCCCAATTCGTTAACAGAAGATAGAAGGCCTAGGGTTTCTGAAACCCTAGGCGCCGCAAGCACCCCGACACTAGGTCTAAACTCGAGCCGCAATTGGTGCGCAAATCTCACTACCGACACCCCTATTGTCACCTCAATCAGCCGCCAGTGAATCGTCATCAGCGCCTGATCATCGTTGGTCTTCTTGTCGTCACCTGCAAAAAAGGGAAAGAGATACACGGCAAAAATGACAAGAAATTGAATAGAATACACCAAATTTGTACAGGGGCTATAAAAGCCAAATGTATTTCACTGTAATATACAGAGATTTTTACAGAAAAAAACAAATAAGCATACATACAAACAGGAGAAATATGAACAGTTTCATTGTGGAAAAGGTGATTCAATTACAATTTTTTTGATTTATTTCCTATTGTTCAGCATATACGAATTGTTATTTAAAAAAAACATCAATATTTAAAAGAAAAAGGTTACCTGTGATTCGCCTGGAAAAAGGTTACCAATGACGCCAAATCTGCTATCTTCAATCTGCTCTCTGTCAATACAGAGACGCCAAATCTGTCATCTTCTATCTGCTCTCTATCAATACAGAGATGCCAAATCTGTCATATTCGATCTACTCTCTGCTAATACAGAGATGCCAAATCCGTCATCTTCGATTTGCTCTCTGTCAATACAGAGATGCCAAATCTGCTATCTTCGATCTGCTCTCTGACAATATAGAGACACCAAATCTGTCATCTTCGATCTGCTCTCTGTCAATACAGAGATGCCAAATCTGCTATCTTCGATATGCTCTCTGACAATATAGAGATGCCAACTCTCTGACAATATAGAGATGCCAAATCTGTCATCTTCGATCTGCTCTCTGTCAATACAAAGATGTCAAATCTGTTATCTTCGATCTGCTCTCTGACAATATAGAGACGCAAAATCTGTCATCTTCGATCTGCTCTCTATCAATACAGAGACACCAAATCTGTCATCTTTGATCTGCTCTCTGTCAATAGAGAGGCCAAATCTATCATCTTCGATCTGCTCTCTGTCAATACAGAGACGCCAAATCTGTTATCTTTGATCTGCTCTCTGACAATACAAAGACGCCAAATCTGCTATTGGTGATCTATATTGTCCTTTAAAGGGCGTAACCTGTAGAATGCATATGTGCTCATGCCCGATGATTAAGATGCCATGCTCAAAATGAATCAAATGCTCCTAATTATGATGCAAAATGTTATGAAAATGATTCCTATTTCGGACGCCTTTATTCATTCATCCATCCGAGTTTCATCTTTTTTTTTCGAAATATCAATCATAATCTGCTTGTATACTATGAATCAAATTGGTCGTATTGTACCATTCTTAGAATGTTACGACCTGTTGGAGACGATCCTCTCCTAGGATTGAATCATTTGAATTTTTCGATCATCCTTTGAACTGAAGAAGAAGTTTCCTCGAGTACCTCTGACCCTCACTCTTGGGAATTCTTCAAACAATTGTTCTGTTTTAGTTTCTTGTATTCTCTAGAGATTTCCCGAGTAATATGCAAAACTTTGTTTATAAAAATATTTAGTTCATCAATCATTATTTCAATGCAACACACTTTATGAATAATGGAAGAAAAATAATTTAATCTTAAGAATAGTTAGATAAATCATCAGAATACAATAAGAAATTAATTTGAAAACATATCTTTGAGAAGAAAAAGAATCCAAAGATAGTAAATAGGACAAAAAATAGATGTCCAACATATCACAGCTTGGGCTTCTGTATACAAATTCCAGGAAGACTGTTTTGAGTTTAACATGTGTTGAGAAGATCTAAAGTGCTTTGTTGATGCTCTGGTATGTAACACACTCCACTTCTCGTCAAATCTGGTATGGCAAAATTACTGCATGCTTTTCAAAATTTAAGCAGCCCTTTCGGGTTTTCAACTCAAAACCCATTTGGTCTCAAGGTGCCCTTTGTGGGTTTTCACATTGGCCTCTCCATTTTTTTTAAAAGTCTCAAAGCGCCCTTTGTGGGTTTTCACCTCGGCTTCCCTTCTCTTTAGACAAAGTACTTCTTGACTGAGTCTGAATTCACTGGATTGGGTAAACTCTTTCCATCCATTTTTTTTAGAATCAATGCACCACCAGAGAAAGCCTTCTTCACAACATACGACCCTTCCCAATTTGGCATCCATTTTCCTCTAAAGTCCTTCTGTATGGGAATAATCTTTTTCAGTACAAGGTCCCCTTCTTGAAATTCTCTTGCACAAACTTTCTTGTCATAAGCTCGCATCATCCACTTCTGATACATCTGACCATGACGGATAACCCTTAACCTCTTTTCTTCAATCAAATTCAATTGATCATACCGTGATTGAATCCATTCTGCTTCATCCAGCTTTATCTTTGATAAAATTTGAAGAGAAGGTATTTCCACTTCAATAGGTAACACTGCCTCCATCCCATAAACCAACGAGAAAAAAGTTGCCCCAGTAGAGGTTCTAACGGACGTTCGATAGGCCAATAGTGCAAATGGTAATTTCTCATGCCAATCTCTGTAGGTCTCAGTCATTTTTCCCACTATCTTCTTGATGTTTTTGTTGGCAGCTTCTACTGCCCCATTCATTTTTGGGCGATATGGAGATGAATTATGATGTTTGATCTTGAATTGGCTGCAAACTTCCGTAATCATGCTGTTATTCAAATTCAACGCATTATCTGATATAATCCTCTCAAGCATTCTATACCGACAAATAATCTCCTTTTTCAAGAATCGACTTACCGCCGACTTGGTAACACTAGCATATGAAGTTGCCTCTACCCATTTCATGAAGTAGTCGATGACTACGAAAATGAAACGATGCCCATTCGAAGCTTTTGGTGATATTGGCCTAATGACATCCTTCCCCCATATATCTAACATTTATGACATTTCTTGACATAGTTGATACAATCTCCTTCCATAGTAGACCAATAGTATCCAAACCTCATGATCTGCCTTACCATTGTAAAGCCATTGGCATGTGTCCCACAAACGCCTTCATGTACTTCTTCCAAGATTTTTCTAGCTTCCACGGCATCAACGCATCTCAAAAGTACTTGATCTTTCCTTCTTTTATAGAGGATGTCCCCATCTAGTACATATTCGCAGGCTAACCTGTTCAAAGTTCTTTTATCATTCTCAATTGCCTGCTCCGGATATTCATGATTTCTCACATATCATAATATATCTTGATACCAAGGATGATATCTTTTTTCCTCTTCTTCGATGTTACAGCAATGAGCTGGAACATCCAAAATACTCATCTGAATTGGTCTAACATCCTCTTTTTTATTTGCTTTAATAATGGAAGCCAGTGTTGCTAAAGCATCTGCCTTCTGATTTTCGTCTCTTGGGAGATAATTGAAGGTGATGTTATCAAACTTCTCAAGTAACTCTAAAACCACCTTTCGATAATGAATCAATTTGGGGTCCCTTGTCTCCCATTCACCCCTAAGCTGATAAATTACCAATACAGAGTCTCCATATACTTCCAGGGTTCTAATTTTTCGCTCTTTGGCCGCTTGAATCTCTATGATGCATGCTTCATACTCGGCCATGTTGTTCGTGCAGTCAAAATCCAATTTATATGTAAATGAATAATTATCACCATTTTCCATTTCTTATCGCATTGGATGTGCCGTCAAAGTTCAACTTCCATGGATGTTCTTCAATAGTTGCGACATACATCAACTCCTTATTAGGGAAATCAAAGCTCAATGGTTCATAATATTCTAGAGCTCTGCTAGCCAGAAATTCTGCTATCGCGCTCCCTTTTATAGCCTTTTGACTTACAGAGACTATATCAAACTCTGAAAGCAGTACTTGCCATCTTGCCATTCTTCCATTTAGGGCTGTTGACTCTATCATGTACTTTAATGGATCAAGTTTCGAAATTAGCCAAGTCGTATGGTATAACATATATTGCCTCAACCTTCGAGTCGTCCAGATTAAAGCACAACACAACTTCTCAATTGGCAGATATCTCATCTCACCCTCTGTGAATTTCTTACTAAGCTAATATATCGCCTTCTCTTTTCTTCTTGAATCGTCATGTTGGCCAAGCACACATCCTATAGAATTACTAAACACTGATAAGTACAAAATTAATGGTCTATCTGGACTAGGCAGAGATAACACTGGAGCGTTTAACAAGTATTGCTTAACCTTATCAAAAGCATTCTGGCATTCCTCATCCCAAGTACCTTGGTTGTGTTTTCTAAGGAGGCGAAATATAGGATCACATTTCTCGGTTAATTGTGAAATAAACCGAGCGATATAATTCAATCTTCCAAGAAAACCCCGAACTTCCTTCTGGGTACGTGGTGGAGGCAACTCTCGTATAGCTCTAACTTTGTCTGAGTCAACTTCTATTCCCCCAATAACTTCCCCGACCTAGCTCCGAATATACACTTTGTCGGATTAAGCTTCAACTGAAACTTCCTCAATCTCAAGAACAACTTCCTCAAGACTTCAATATGCTCCATCTCTGTTCAAGATTTGGCAATCATGTCATCAACATACACCTCAATCTTCTTGTGCATCATATCGTGAAGTAAGGTCACCATAGCCCTTTGGTATGTTGCCCCTGTATTCTTTAACCCGAAGGGCATTACCTTGTAACAAAAGGTGCCCCACAATATTATAAAGGTGATTTTATCCATGTCCTCAGGATGCATCTTTATTTGATTGTACCCTGAGAAGCCATCCATAAAAGAAAACAACGAATATCCTGTTGTATTGTCCACCAAAGTGTCGATGTACGGTAAAGGAAAGTTGTCCTTTGGGCTAGCTTTGTTCAGATCTCTGTAATCAACACACATTCGTACCTTCCCATCCATCTTGGGGACAGGCACAATATTAGCCACCCATTTTGAATACTTAACCTCTTGTAGGAATCCAGCATTAAACTGCTTTTTGACTTCATCTTTTATTTTCAGCACAATATCAGGCCTCATCCTTCGCAATTTTTGTTGGACTGGCTTGCAATCTTGTCTTATAGGGAGACGATGTACCATGATATCAGTATTCAAACCCGGCATGTCCTCATATGACCATGCAAATATATCTTTGAATTCGCGTAATAGCTCAACAAGACCTTGTCTCATTTCCTTTGCAATATGTGTCCCTATTTTCACCTATTTACCTTCTTCCAAGACTACATTCTCTATTGCCTCTTTCTCACAGGGCAGGATTTGTTTCTCCTCTTGTTTCACCATTCTCAACAAATCTGGAGACACATCACAATTCTTGTCATCTTCAAAATCCTAAGGTTCTTCTAAACACATGTCTTGCTCAAAAGAGAATTCAGGATTTGTAATATCAGTGCTCATGTCATTGATATCTAGGGACCTGCGGGGTACGAAAGAATGTACAAAGAATGAATGAATTTTAAGCATGTTTATTTATGTGTTATGTATGAAATGAAGAAATTGAAAGAGTTTAAAAAGGTCAAAAGAACATTGATCGGTATAAAAGAATATTCCCTCAGATTGATAACAAAAGTCGTGTTTTATTGAAATGCAAATATCCAAACATGAGCCTATTTGACAAATGAAATCTTATTACTTCTAGGCTCTAGAGTAACAAGAGTGTTCTGAAAATTACTCTGAAAAATCTTTAAAAACTACAGGAAGTTCTTCTGCAGTCCAATTGTTTAAAGAGCTTCCCGATTCGTAAGGATGAATGCCCCAAAAATTTCTTCGTTCAGACTCTTCATTATGTACAGCATTGATGTGATAATTTCCTTTTTCAAGCAACCCTCTCTCAGGGTGAATTATCCCTCCTGATATAAAGGTTTGGGATATATGAGGAAATGTCATGAGTTCCCACTCTACTTCTCTTCCACTTAAACGTGCCCTTCTTCTTCCTTGACGCTTCTCTATTTCCTTCCTCCTCTACTTATGATCTGGCCTGAAACCCAAGCCAAAACGGTCTCTTTTCTCCTTTAGTTCTGGAACTTGAATCCCTCATTGGAGATATCTTCCCAATCCTTTTCCTGGCAAGGCTCCTTTTCCTATTGTCATCTGCAAACCCATTCTTGTAGCTCTAGATATCCTAGGTACTGACACCTCATTCCCCTCTGAAATAAATGTTGCATTAACGAATTCTAAGGAACGAAAAGAGAACTCAATGGCCTCCTCGTTTGCTTTTATATAGGGTACATCACTAGTAACTGTCGCTATAATATCTTCCTCCACATTTATGGTGACCAGCCATCCATCCGCTACTAACTTCAATTTCTGGTGCAAAGATGAAGGCACCTCTCCTGCGGAATGTATCCAAGGCCTCCTCAACAAGCAATTATAAGAGGGCTTGATGTCCATCACTAAAAAGTCTACCTCATATGTGTTTAGCCCAATCATCAGAGGGATATCAATTCTTCCCATGACGTTTTTTTCAGTGCCATCAAATGCTCTCACTACATTATGGCATGTTTTCATGTGAGAACTGTCTATGGGCAATCTATTCAATGTGGATAATGGTAAGACATTTAAGGCTGATCCATTATCAATAAGCACACTCGGTAATGTATACCCCCTACAGCGAGTGGTGATGTGTAAAGCTTTAGCTGATCTCATACCACCAGGTGGAATTTCATCATCATTGAAATAAATGAAATTGTCAGCACTTATGTTACTAACCTATCGATCCAACTTATTGACAGATATATCATTAGTAACGTAAGTCTCATTGAGCACCTTCATCAATGCTTCCCGATGTACCTCTAAACTTAGAAGCAAAGCCAATACTGATATGCGAGCTGGTTGTTTACACAATTACTCTACCACACTGCACTCACTGTGTTTCATGAATTTTAGAAACTCTCTAGCTTCTTCTTCCTTCACTGGCTCTTTAACAAGTACCTCAGCCCTATTCTCATTCTCAACATCAAAGGCTTTCACTTTCGTAGGCTCAATTCTGATGCCTTTTGCATCATAATGCTTCTCGCTACGTGTGTAGATACCTTCAACTTGAGCCTCCTTAGAAGTACTAGCTATATCTTTTTTCTCCAGTATTGTCACATTACAGTTATAACTCCAGGGTACCCTCTTGTTATCCTTATAAGGAAAGGAAACGTGTTTGTGAATAATGACTTTTGGTGCTGTTGGCGTCTCAACTTCATTATTCCTTGGTAAATGAATAATAATCCTTGGCCGGTTAATTCTTTGACTCTTTGGTTCACCTTCCAATGCACATACATGACCCTCATCTGAGCTAACTTCATAAAATTCCAGCTCCTTATTATTCATAAGGCTTTGTACCAAAGCCTTAAACTCGTCACATTTCTGGATTTCGTGTCCCTTTTCTACATGGAACTCGCAATAGTCCCTCGCTCCTTTATTTCCTTCTCCAGGGATTATCATTTCTTTTTTCACCATTTCTTCCTAGATTACTTTCATCGGCATTCTTACGTCAGCCACGTCTTCTTTGATCCTTCTCATATCAGTGTCCCCAATTGCATTTACCCCTTGATCACCAGGGTTTGGCAACGGGTTCTCTGTACTAGGGGTGTCGTCAAATTTTACGACCCCTATCTTGATTAGTCTTTCTACTGCCTTTTTAAAACCAGTGCAATTTTCAATTGAATGCCCTGATATCCCTGCATGGTATTCACATTTTGCGTCTGCATCATACCATTTAGGATATGGGGGTTGTAATGGTTTCAAATGAAAAGGAGCTATTGCATGTGCATTAAATAAACTTTGATAAAGCTCCTGATACGTCACCGGGATAGGCGTAAATGAGACCTTTTCAGAATTTTGTCTCGAACCAGATCCTTGCTTTTGGGAATCCTGTTGCCCAACTATAGTTGCTCTGGGCTGACTAATTGTAATTGCCTTCGAATTATAACTATTCATATTGTTTACCTCATTATCTTTCCTTCTTGGAGCCGATCTTTTAGCTGTTTCCCCCTCTATTTTGCCACCCTTTATGGCGTTCTCAATCATTTCTCCTGCCATAACTATATCAGTAAAGCTTTTGGTGGTATTTCCGATCATATGAGTAATGAATGGGGCCTTCAAGGTGTTAATGAACATCATGGTAGTCTCCTTCTCCAAAAGTGGTGGTTGAACTTGCATAGCAACTTCCCTCCATCTCTATGCGTATTGCCTAAAGATCTCATTAGGCTTCTTTTCCATGTTCTGCAAGGTGATTCTATCAGGAGTCATGTCGGTCACATGATTATATTGCCGCATAAAGGCTTGTGCTAAGTCTCTCCAGGAACCAATCTTCACACGACTAAATTGATTGTACCACCTAGTCGCTGCCCTAACCAAACTGTCTTGAAAACAATGAATCAATAATTGATCATTGTTTACATAGCCAGTCATCCGCCTACAGAACATAGTGATATGGGCCTTAAGGCAAGTAGTTCCATTGTACTTCTTAAATTCTGGCATCTTGAATTTATGAGGGAGCACCAAATTTGGGACCAAACTCAAGTCCTTAGCATCAATTCCCTGATGATTATCAGTGTTTTCTAATGCCTTAAATTTCTCCTCTAACCATCTGTAACGTTCCTCTAATTGCCTTGATGATTCGAGTCTCATATCTTTCTTCTCAGCTACATCTAAATCAGGGATGACTGGATTGGTAGGATTATCTCTTGGTTTAAATCCCAAGCCAGTTTGAAAATTCATGGGTATTCCAGCATCGACTTGCCCATGTTGGGACCTTATTGTGATGGACGACCTTCGGGGATATGCCTCAAGTTGAGTTGGCATATGAGGTAGAGTAAAACCAGGAGGATGATCCTCGTTATCTTCTTCAGTGATAGTCATAGGAGCCTTTCCTTTATCCGTTCCCCCTTTCAACAACTGAGCCATTTCAGCCATCATATTCCTTTGGGCTTCCAACATTTGATCTTTCATTTCTTGCTGGATCTTTGCTAATTGTTCCTGCAATTGTTCTTGCATTTCTTTTTGGATCTGCTCAAGTCTTTGATCCATATTCTTTGTCTTAGTGCATGTATCGTAAGGATGTGTTGCTTCTAGATTTTTCTTTTCTTACTCTCTCTTTCTCCTTAATAATTTTAACTAATTAGGGTCTTTCTATAAATTTGAATGTATATGATGCGATAAGATGCAAATGCATGAATGCAAAAAGATATCAATTCTGATTCAGTTTCTTTTAGAAAACGTTATTTAAGAAACAAAAATCTTTACACAAAACGGATTACAAATACGCCTTCGCCCTTAGGCCCAGAGTTTTAACCCTATCTAATAACAAAGCTAACTCTAGACCTCTATCTGACACTAACTTATGCTTTGTACTCAATACATTAGCTTGCGCTGCCAGGTCTTGCAAATGATCAACAACCTCTCGAATCTGTACTATAGCTTCTCCCATAAGGTAGTCCCTATCTCTGACTTGATCCTGAAAATGGTGAAGCTCTCCCTTCCAATATCCTTCTCTTGCCTCGAGCTGCTCAATCCGTAGCTCGCAGTTCTGCAATATTGCTTCCAACCCTCCAATATTGCGCTTCATTTCCTCGATCTTGTCTAGGCTTGCCTTTAACTCGACCGCAGAGTTACGACTTTGGTGATGATAAAGAGATTGTCCAAGCTCAGTCACATTAGTTTTTAATCCTTGGTTCTCCTTCTCTAGGGCCTGATTATGCTCCTGCATCTCTTGGAACTTCTTCTCCAATACTCAGCTTTGGCTCTTTCTTCTTGAACCTCTTGTTGCCACTGTTCTGAAGACTTCCCCAATCCAGCTCTCTTCATTGATAACTGTATCCTCTTATATTGCGTCTTCAAGTCATCTCGGTCTTCCTCAATCTTCCTTTTTTCTTTCCTCTCTTTTTCGACCTCAATTCTATGAACGTCGACGTCTAGGCTTAGGTACATCTTCTCCTCCTCAAGCCTTTCTATCTTTCTCCTGAGCTCTAAATTCTTCCTTTCAAACTCTTGCTTTATAACTTCTAACTCTGATGGAATCACTCGTAAACTCTCCTCCATCAATCGGGCAGCCCCCAAACTCGGCCTAGGGATGTTATCATTGATCCTCTTGCTAAACCACTCTTTGTACCCAAGGGTTGTCGTCAGACCTTCAGTCAGAATCTTCACACAATAAATTTTCTTCCAAGCCTCGAAAATCTCTCGCATCTTCTTCTTATAATGATCCCCTTTATATGAGAAATCACTCTGAGCTAACCCTTGTGTTGCCGGTATAAATTGCCCTGTTTTGTATTGCCTTAGGACGAGTAATAGTGCAAAACCAACGACTCCCCAAATTCCAGGAAGAGGTACCAATCAAAACTTCCACAATGATAAAGGACTTCGTTAGGAGCCATCCAAGGAGCTTTCCACATTACATCCTCCTCTCGGAGATCCTGCAGTATTTCCATCCATCTTTCCTCTGTAATGTCGTCCCTCCTCGGCGTTGCTGCTGCTTCCCTTAAGGGAGAATAATCCTCAAAGAACACTCGGCAAGGAACCTTATCAACCTTCCAAAAGTGACTCTGGAACCATACTAACAACAACTGTGCACATCCAATGAATCTACCTTCACCAGCTCTCCGACATGCATTCAAGGATCTAAACGTCTCGGCTAGGATTGCAGGCACAAGTGTGTTCTGTTTACTAAGTTGATCGAATAAATATGCAACTGCCTCATCTATGTGCCCAATAGCTTTTGGGAAAATCACCAAACCATAAATACTTAAGGCCAAAACATCAACCCTCTTCTTCATATCTGGGTGTGCCAATATCAGATCCCTCAAACTGGCCCATGGAATGCATTTACCATCACCTTTTTGTTGGACTCGAGCTGCGACCCACTGTTCACTCATCCCTGTGATCATCATTAATTTCTTTATGAAAGTAGGGAGATTAGCAGCCCTAACATAAACTTTGTTACTTTGGATTTTTGGACTGCGAAGCAAGGTCGTATACTCTTCCAAAGTAGGTACTAAGTCTACCTCTCCAAATGTAAAACAACTATAAGCAGGGTTCCAGAACTGTACCATGGCTCGAAACAGATACTTATCCACCTTGATGTCTAGCAAATAGGGAAGATCTCCATAATTCTGATAAAACAGCTGCTTAGCCTCGTTATCTCATTGAGCCCAAATGTCCTTCAACTCTTGAAACTCATTCTGTGTCGAACTGATATGAGTGAAGTCCCACAACTCTGACGTATACCCCTCAGTGACACTATCTCCCTTCTCTAACTGGGTTTTCTCTGACCACGTACAAACAGAAGTGTTGTCCTCCACTTTATCAAGATATTCGTTCCTCATTACAAAACTTTCTAATCTAGAAATCGAACCGTGAATCGATAACTTTAAATGTTGAATGACATGCAATGATAGCAAAATAAAATAAGTTAGTATCATATATAAACAAGCACTTATAAGGGTAGCTTTCTAAAGGCTATCACTATACTTCCTAGGGTAAGCGCTTAAAGTTCACTATATGTGTTTCAGTTCTAAAGCGAGGGTACCTGAACCAGCAGATTCCTCGATCCTCACCCATTACAGGCTCATATGGACCAAGTTCAGTTTAGGGGGACACATTTCCCTATGGCCATACGGAGATGAAAATCTCACGAAGACATAGGTTCGGATGTATCCCAGAAGCAATCCACGAGCCCATACGGAGGTGAAAACCTCACGAAAGCGTAGCTTCTCACTCCCACTTAAGGGTGCGACCACAGCGGTCATGCAGATACAATGTGTGCGGAAACAAGGTAACAAACATATGCAGCAAACACACGTTAAAAAGATCAATATTTTAAAATTTTCCAAACTTCTGATATTAAGATAGAAAATAATCAATTTCTTGGCTTGACTATCTTATTAGTCCCCAGCAGAGTCACCAAGTTTTCAAAACCATTTTAAAAGGGGATATTTTGAAAACGGGAGTCGCCACCAACCTTTTTAAGTGTGATTGGATCACCTTATAAAAAATTTTTGGTCTACGAAATTGTGAGAAAACGAGTTCGGTAGTCGGTTACGTACGAGGAAGGGTTAGCACCCTCGTAACGCCCAAAATTGGTACCTAATTGAATAGTTTTGTCTTAATGTCAAAAGTTTGAAGGAATTTAGAAATAAGATCTCTTTTATTAAAATCGTAATAATTTGGGTTGAAAATCAAGATTCCTTCGCTTCGAAAGAGTACGAACATCACATCCAGCATGATTGGACATGATATTCCTAAGCTTTCATAACCGAAATCATCTTGTGATTTACAAAATTTATTTAAAAGGATGCTTTTTAGACATTTAGACAAACGGGAAATCGCAACCCAGCATGTTAGGGCACTACTTCCCGAATTCCTAAATACTAAAAAAAAACATTGCCTTAATTTTTTTAAAATTCTTTTGGATGAAATATAAATTTTATGACAATGATGTATATAATATATTACAAGGTATCGATACTAAATAATATAAAATATATGATACATAATTTAACAATTCATGCAAGTATAACATAGAAAATGATAAATAATGACATAAATTTCATAATATGCATCATCATTTCATGCAGATATAACCATAGAAAACAATTATCATAACAATATAGATTACATAATACATACATAATAATATTTCATGCAAAATATAACATAGAAAACAATGAATATAACAATATAAATTACATAATATATAACAATATTTTATGCAAATATAACTTAAAATAACACAAATAATCAATTTTATGCAAATATGATAAACAATAAATAACATAAAAATAACAAATAGTTGGTGAAATAACATTAGCTTACTAAAACAATATTAAATAACTACAAAAAGATACAAAATTATAAACAAAATATGAACATATAAATAAAAATAAAGACAAGAAAACAAATACAATTTTTTAAAAAATAGATGCAGATTAAAAATATTTAAAACAATGTATAAATGATAAAGGAGAGTTTTTAGAGATGATTAATAAATATAAAAAAATACTACATGATATAATAACTTAATATATAAAAATAATAATATGTTAAATAGGAACAAAATTTTATAGTAAATTTTAAAAATATTAGATATTAAATATTTAATAATGATAATTTACAAACTTTTAATTACTATATACTAATAATAAATAATAAAATATAATATAATAAAATAAAAATAATGTAAGGGTTAATATATATAATAAAAGATATATAATAAAATTTATAAATAGAATATATGATAATATAAATAATATGGTAAATAATATATAAATAAAATATTATATACTATTTTTACATATAATTAAAAGAAAATAATACATATAGTATTTAAAATAAATTAAATATATAAAAAGGGATTAAAATTGAATTTAATTAAATTATCTGGGGTTAGTTACAAATAAATAGAAAAATTTGGGCCTAATTGAAACACGCACTAAAAGTCGAGGGACTCACTGGGTAATTTGACCCTAATCCCAAAATGACGTCGTCCTGAAATAGGCTTTATAATGGCCATTAGGACTAAATTGAAACAAAAATAAAAGATTAGGGCCAAATTAAAATTAAAATAAAATGAAATTGTAAATATTAAAAATACGGAAGGATCAATTGGGCAATTAGCCCTTTTACCAAAAACACGAGGATGCTCCCCGGGTCACAGGTCAACGCGCGGATCCTCTACTTGAACGATGCCGTTTTAGTGCTAAGCAAAATGACACCGCTTTTTTAATGCTATTTAAGTCAGATTTTTTACCCCAAAATTCATTTTTAGAACTGTTTCTAAAAAAAAAAACTTTGAAATTCTCTGAAAGAGGAGAAGAGGAGAGCCGTCCGGGCTCCGGCCTCTGGTTATTGGGCAGCACGCGCCCACGCGCCACACGCGCCGCCCTACACGACCATCGGATGGTCAAAAAACCTTCATTTTTCCAGGCGAATCACATGTAACCTTTTTCTTTTAAATATTGACGTTTTTTTTTTAAATAACAATTCGTATATGCTGAACAACAGGAAATAAATCAGAAAAATTGTAACTGAATCACCTTTTCCACAATGAAACTGTTCGTATTTCTCCTGTTTGTATATATGCTTATCTGTTTTTTTCTGTAAAAATCTCTGTGTATTATAGTGAAATACATTTGGCTTTTATAGCCCCTGTACAAATTTGGTGTATTCTATTCAATTTCTTGCCATTTTTGCCGTGTATCTCTTTCCCTTTTTTGCAGGTGATGACGAGAAGACCAACGATGATCAGGCGCTGATGACGATTCACTGGCGCGTTGACTGAGGCGATGATGAGGGTGTCGGTAGTGAGATTGGCGCACCAATTGCGGCGCGAGTTTAGACCTGGTGTCGGGGTGCTTGCGGCACCTAGGGTTTCAGAAACCCTAGGCCTTCTGTCTTCTATTAACGAATTGGGCCACTTGGGCCCTATGTATTTTGGGTCTAATGAATTTTGGGCAGCATTCGGGTATTTGGGCTACAGTATGGGCTTGGGTGTAATTGGGCATTGGGTAGTTTAGGTATTTTGGCTATGTAAATGGGCTAGCATTTTTGGGTTTTGTAAATGGACTGTAAAAACTTTTATTATTTCTTTAATTTTTGTTATTTATTTATTTATTTCATGGGCCAGGTAAATTTGGGCTATTACATTATATATTAAAATTTTAATGATTTAACTATTGAATTTATCGATATAATTTTACTTGTCATTCATGTAAAATTTTGAACCGATTTAATATATCTATCATATTGATCTAAATTACTTTATATATCTATATTTATTGAATGGTTGAAAATATTTTACATAAAATAAATAGTTAGAAAATTTTAATTTACTCCAAAATTGACATATGCGTTGTCTATATGAATGAAATATGAAATATGACAGTTAGATCGTTAAAATAGTAATTATACAAAAAATAAGAAAATGTGCAAAACTAAAATGTAAGTGGACATTGGGGTAAAATTTAGGTGGTTTTACACCCTTCCGTAATGTAACCACCCAAACTCGACCTAAATGTTACGGTCGAATTTGAGAGATTATATTGACCACCGAAATAGCCTAGTAAAACTACCGGAGTTTATAAAACAATCTTTTTAAAACATTTGCTTTCTTTAGTAAAAAAACTTAGCATGTTATCTTCTTTTCACTAAAAGATAAAATTTTCCAAAACGATGAATTTTAAAGTTTACTTAGCAAAAGTTGAGTTCCAATTTATTTACTTTTCAAAATCTCATTTACATGATATTGCAGCGGAAAAGTGATATTCATAATTGTTTTAAATAAGAAAAACCAAAAATTTATGCGTAATTAATTCAAAATCCATGTTTAAATATCCTAAAATCAAAATAAATGTCATGCGTGCCAAATAAACCCAAAATTTAAGTCCCATGCCACAATTCAAATAAAGCAATACAACTCCAAAATAATAGAAATTATAAATAATGTGTCTAAAATTCTTTATAAAAATAAACTATCCGAGCCGAGCCCTTCAGATGCTGTGTCTGTATCCTAACCTTGTGGGTTATCTATAAAGATGAAAATTGAAGAGGTGAGCTTAAGAAGCTCAGTGTGAGTCCAACCACAAGAAAATCGACGTAGAATAGTAGACAAAACATACGAAATAACAATTCTTAGAATAATCACAATCGTATAACAATTCAGAGTATCAAATTTTTAGATCAACATATCAGTATAATTTTTCAGGATTCACAGTTTTGCATGCACATGCTTATGAATTACAATGCAATTTTAATTTATCAGAAAGGATCCTACCCAAATCCTCTACACACCACAATAAGAGTTCTCTATAACTCATCCATGCGTTACACACAGCATTGTGTACAAACCACCACTGATTTTCAGTTAAACTACCAGTAAAAAAATTTGTGGGTAAACCACCAATATTTTCAAATAAAAAGTTTGCAAATAAACTGCCACTATTTTTGGATGAACCATCATTGTTTGAAGATTATTAAACTTGTGACAGCCCTATAGTGACCCTAGTCGGAAAGCGGTTTCGGGACTGCTAAACCGAGTCACCAAATTATTTGAATGTGATATTTATGGTCTAAAATATGTGAATATGAATGTGCGAAAATTTTAAGCTTCGATTTAGTTAATTACATGTGAATGTAGTACATAGGACTTGTGTGACACTTTTGAAATGTGATAGGCTAATCTACAAGGATCAAATAGTGCATGTAATCAAAAGGGAGGACTTGCATGTCAATTTTCCCCCCCTAATTGTAGTGGCCGGCCATGAGCATGGGTGGACAAAATGTTATGGCTAAAAAAACATGTCATAGACATGTTGGGTTAATGCATTATGTAAGGAAAAATAAAATAAGGGGCATGGTAATAAAATAATGAAAGGGAATATGATGAAAACAAAGAAAAAAAAAGTGTGTGGTTGTTTCCCCATTTTGCGAAACTAGAAAAAAAGGAAGGCTTCATCCTTTGGTTCATCCTTGGCGAAAATTTTAAGGAGGAAGGAAGAAAAGGGTTGAAGAGGTTCGCCATGCATGTAACTAGGCTAAGGTATGTTTGATGAGGTTCCATGAGATGCATGCATGTTTTAGTTGGTAGCTTGAGTTCTACCTAGCCCATGGTCTAAATCTTGCTAGGTGATGGAAATGACACTCGGCCATGGATGCATCATTCTTGCTTGGTGTTGATGTCATTTACATGCTAAAAATGAAGCTTTGTAATGATGCATGTGATGGTGGATTGATGACTCTTGAATCTTCTTTTTAGCATTTTTTTTGAGTGAGACATTAAGTTCTTTGTTTAACCATGACCAAAATCAAAATGGTATGGTGTTGTGATGCATTCGCCATGGTAGAAAGTAGAGGAAAAATATGGTTGTTGTTAGATGAAGTAGAGTCTAACAAATGAGCACATATGTGCATTAGTTGATATCTGGAGAAGAATCGGCTAGCACGTTGTGTGCCAAGGCCTAATATAATTTTGTATATTAATGAGTAATGCATGTGTTGAATTGATGGAAAGGAGAGGATGCTTTAATAGTGTATATATGTGTACTAGCCAAGTTTTGAACTTGAAACAAAATGGTGTTTAGTCAATACAAGTGACCATACTTGTAGAATGTATTAAGTGTTGCAATCGGCCTTAGCATAGATGTGTATGTTCGCCACATGAATGAGTACATAAGTTGATGTGTATGTTCGGCCATAGGTAAGCATATTGATGGCTTTATCTTAACTTAGAAAATTCGCTAAGGGAATATTAGCTAATATGTTGAATTCGATTCGTGATTTCGTACATATGTGACTCTAATGTCTAATGTATATATGGGCTAAGTACCTTGAGCTTCTCTTTGATGTTCAAATGAATTGTGTTAAATTGCTTAATGTGATTAAAAATGCGCATGACCATTGTGTATTTGAGCTAAAGGGTGGCCATATGACCTATTAAACTCCTTGTCATATTCGCCATAAGCTAGCATAATGAGACTTTAATAAGTTAAATTTGTTTGAATTAGCTCAAGAGCTTAGAGGACCACAGTTGGATAAAGGAAAGGAAAAAGTTATCGAATAGTCACAAATCGCTCGACCACATCCGAGGTAAGTTTTGAGTAATGGAACTTAGATTATGATTTGATTAGATCATGTTTTAAGCAAATCAAAATCATGTTCTTTGTATGCGCTATTGTCAAATTGCAAGTGTGATAAGTGTCTTGTGCTTGAGCTTTGGTAATGAAAATGAAATACGGATGTGTCATGATTTATTAATAAATGTGCATGGTTATTCGAATGATGTCTGGGCTAAGTCCCGAAGTCTTTGTGCTAAGTGACTATGTCCGGACTAAGATCCGAAGGCATTTGTGCGAGTTACTAATCCCGGGCTAAGCCCGAAGGCATTTGTGCGAGTTACTAAATCCGGGTTAAGTCCCGAAGGCATTTATGCGAGTTACTATAACCGGGCTATGTCCCGAAGGCATTTGAACGAGTAGCTATATCCGGTTAAACTCCGAAGGTACGTGATTTGGGAATGAGAAATCTTGCTGTAAAATTTCAGTTAATACGCTTGTAAAATCCCAACAATGAGGTATGTTTCGTATGTGCATTGGAATAGTTGATTCCCTTCGAATAATATTCGCTCAGTCGAGTAATGAGCTTCCAGTATTTGGCTAAGATGATCCCTTATGTATGAATATATGGGTTGGAATGTGAAGTAGGAATGATTTGAGAATATGTATATATGGAATCATCCGCTTAGTTATCTGAATGCTATACTTGCTTGTACTTAAATTCTCTGCTCAAAACTTACTAAGCATTTAATGCTTACTCCGTTTTGATTTTTGCATTTTATAGATTTTGGTTCTTCAGCTATCGGACTCGGATTTTGAAGTCAAAGTCGCCCACACTATCAAAGCTCCTTTTGGTATACTTTTGGTTGAACTTTGAAATGGCATGTATAGGACTACCCTCTTGTTGTTGGTCATGTACCCTTCGGTTTTGTGTAAATTTGGATAGCCATGCGAAAATGGCTTAAATATACTTTGATCATAGCATTATAATCGTTTTGTATGTTGTCCGTCGAGAGGTATGGAAATGTTGGTAACGGTTAGCCATGGGAATGGTTATTCATGATCACTTTTGGTATATGTATGACAAACTCTAGTTGATCCATGGAGGATCATGAAATAGGTAAAGTTTACCTTAAAAATAGATGCTGGCAGCAGCAGTGATGTGGATGTGAAAAATCACTAAAAATAGTAGGGATGGAATTAAATAGTGAATAAATTATTTCATCGAACCTTGATGAATCTATTTTCATAGGAAAGTAACGAAACGTTCATATGAACAGTATATTATGAGATGTTAAAGTTTTCGTGAGACAGGGCCAGAACGGTTTCTGGATCCCCTGATCTGACTTTGGAAATTCATTATAAATTAACCAGAGACATTTAGAAGTCATTCCATATATGTATAGATTCCTTTTTGAGTCTAGGTTCTATAGAAACAAATGGCATCAGTATTTAAGCCCTGTACAGGGAGATATCCAAGTCGTAATGCATTGAAGGTCAGTGTAGTCGCACCCTGTACCAGGGGAGACTTTAACTAATAAACTGTACTAATTGACCTAACCAAAAACTCTAGAAAAAAATCTGTAGATAGACATATGAGTCTAGTTTCAGGGAAAAATTACGAAACTGATTTTCGAGTTTTGGAACTCAAGATATGATTTTTAAGGTGACAGTGACGCAGTTAGCCAACTGCCTGGAAATTTTTTAAATGGACTGTAAGAGTAAATGTATTAAGTCGGTTAGCACCTCGTGTTCGACTCCGGCAACGGTCTCGGGTACGGGGTGTTACAAAACTGACACTCTTCCAATGACACCTTATACCCAACCCAATTGTTGGATCTGAATATAAAATGACACGTTCCTTTTCCGAAACAACTTACTTTTCTATCTTACTTTTTCGAAATGGAAACGTAGTAGTAAAATTATTTTTTAAAAATTTCGGCAGCATTTTTGCCTATTTTACGTAAAATCCCCTGCAAAATTTAGATTTCACAATATATCCACATTAAAACCTTCTCCAAAATCAATTCTCAACACTTCGATTTATCAAAACATAACAATAAACTAGATTTTACGCTTTACTATTTCATCAAAATATTAGTTACAAAATACTAGCAAGAAAATATAACGAAAATATTTAAATTCAGTTTAGAACATAATATCATACATCTATAAGCCTAGGTACATGCCATTTATATCAACTATAAAGTAAACTTTTCACCAAAATTTTTTAAGTTGACCTTTGGTTCTTCGGATGCTGCTAGAACGATCTATCGAATTTAACTACCTGAGTATGAAAAAATAGACAAAGCGTATAATCGAGCAATTTTATGCTCAAGTGGTACTAATATCATATAAATCATTACATAAGTATTGAACATAAATTATTTAATAGAAATAAATTAAAACTTGATTATAAGTATAATTAATAACATCACAATAAAAGAAAATTCTAATATTAATAAACTTTAATATTATGATATTGACAACTAAATAAAAAATAAGTTTTTAATTGAATTCAAAATGACGTAATTAATTTAATTCGTACAATATGAAATTTCAAATAAATTTAACTTTTGTTTTTTCTTTTCTTTTCTTTTCTTTCAATTTAGACCTCGCACTAAGGTTTAGACTCATAACCAGATACACGAATCCGCCACCCCGAGTTGTTCGACAATGATGGCTATCAAAGTAGTCCACGACCCTCTGGGAATTGGGATTGCCCACGACACTTTGGGACTTGGGGTTAATAATAATAATATCTGACTAGTTTGGGCTTTCCTCCCTTGACCCTCTAGGAATCAGGAAATTCTAAATCCTCCGATATAAAGACTCTATGGCATGTCAACTATATCTGATTTAGTCTAACTTAGTGTAAAAGAGTAAAAACCAAGTTTCATGATTTATTTCAATTCAATTCCATTTTCATATCATTCTTATTTCAGGTTCATTTCATGTTCAAATAATATATCGCCTAATGTAAAATTAGGCTTACAATACAAAACATACTATACATTTACTTGTTCAACTATTTGAAATCTTAATAATCAAATTCAACTCAAAATCATGAATTTACTAATTTTATCATTGAGATCATAGTTTTCAATTCAAAACACACTCTTTTAAATACTAATTAAATTATTCGAATTCATAAAAATAAAATTTATATAGTTAATCATAATAAAATAAATATCAAAAGCATTATGTAATGAAAATAAGATATTAACACAAACTAAAATTTCAATCGCTTTACTCCTTTTCTTCGTCTTTCTCCTTTAAGATGCTGCTTCATTTTTAGCTACAATAGGAGAAATTCAATATGAAACAATCTCATTTATCCATTCTAATACTAAAACTAATAATAACAAACTTAAATATGCATGGTTCATCAAGTTAACAACTTAAGTAGTCCAAAATTCGTATATCTTTCGACTTGATTATCCGTTTTCAATTTCGTCTTCACTAGAATATTCACTACTTCACAAGTTATCATTTTGCACTAATATTACACAAAGTGGCTAAGGTTCTCTACTTCCCTTTCACCATGGACAAATGTACTAAGTAGACTTTCTGGCCATTTTTATTTTATTTTCACACTTTCAACAAGTTAGAAATTATCTCCTAATCATTTTTCATCTAAAAAAAACTAACTTATTTCTCCAATATTTCAAAGTTTCCATCAATATCCTTTAATGGAAACTTCCAAAATACTTGGTAAAATCAAAATCTATTGGTACATATATGTAAAACAACCTTCAAAGATTCAAAATCTATGAAAAAATTGAAGAAAAATCATACTTTATGCTTGAATTTAAAGGAAAATAATGAAAGAAAACTTTTTTTCTTCCCCGTTAGCTTTCATGAAAAGAAAGAAATATAAGAAAGATGTTCACCTTTCTCTCCTTTTCTTTTCCTTTTTTTATGTAATATAATATTAATTAATAAAATATTATTATTTAATAAAAATACCATTTAAAAGCCATTATTAAACCATTGATTTTTTAAGTAATGGTAAAATTGTCATCAAGTCATTTCCATCAAAATACAAATAGAATACTTGCACTTTAGTTCCTATATTTTTCTAACTTATTCAATTTAGTCCCTAAACTCAATACTGAATTTTTAACTTAACCACATGCTCCTACTAATAATTCTCTATGTTTTCATGTTTGACAAATTCCTGCAAAAATGATCATAATTTCTTATACTACTATTTATCTATAGATCACTTATTCAAGAACTTCTAACTTAAATATTCTTTTCCTTTTTCTTTTTTAAAGTGGAGATGTTACAATTCTCCCCCCTTTAAAAAAAATTTCGTCCTTGAAATTTACTTGAAGAGTTGCGAATATTGTGATCTTATTTTATTCTCAAGTTCCTAGATAGCTTCTTCTATGTTATGATTCTGCAACAATAATTTTACCAAGGGAACTCGCTTGTTTTTCAACTCTTTTATGTCTCTTACTAAAATACGCACTGATTCTTTTTCATACGATAAGCCAAGTTGTACCTCAATGCTTTCCACTGACACAATATGAGATGGATTTGACCTATATCTTTGGAGCATCGATACATGAAACGCATTATGGATTCGGTCTAATTCTTGCAGCAAAGCTAGTCGATAAGCAACAGATCCAATTCTTTCTATAATCTCGTATGGTCCAATGAACCTCAAAATTAATTTTTCTTTTCGACCAAATCTCATACTCTTTTTCCACGAAGAGACTTTTTATAATGGCACAAAAGTTAGTGGAGTCGGAAATGGTGGGTTTCAAAATGTTGTTTTCCAATTATAGAATATGTGAATATTATTTATTAATATTTTCAAGGATATTACAATATTATATTGAGGTTTGGTCTAATAATTGTAATTATTTGGAAAGTTAGACAAGGTACAAGTGTATCGGTTCTAAAGTTTGTGATTTTGGAAATTGAGGTATTGGGACCTCGTTTTCATAAACCAGAATTGTAAATATTTTTATTAAATATTTATAGATTTATATTAGAGGGGAATTAAATTTTGGTTAGATAATTTCATCGAATTAATGTTTAATTTAAGTACATGGACTAAACGTGTAAGTGATAAACGTGTGATTTACTAAAGAATATTAGAACTTATTCAAGGGGACTTAAAAAGGGTATTATACCAATAGATTAATAGTGGACGATAATGTGGCTGTTTAAAATGATGAATTCTGTTATAATAATAATAATAATAATAATAAAAATAATAAATGAAACGAAACATATTTTAATTGATAAAATAAAGCTAGTGGAAGAAATGAAAGAATTTTCATATGTTCTTTTGTGCAAAATTGAAAAGGAGAAGAAGAGAAAAGGGGAGAACGACAATAGGGCTTAAAATTTTCAAACTTCAAATAGGCTAGTGTAATTTAGTCATTTTCTCGTAATTTTTTATGTTTTCGGAACCTTGACACCATAAGCTAGTTGACCCATGTTGAATTTTTCAATACTGTTAAAGATTTTAGATGTTACCATTGTTGAGTAGTTAAAGTTTTAAGGATTTATTTGATAGACTTTTAGGTTAGAAATGAAAGAAGACTAAATTGTGAAGTTAATTGTTGATTTTAAGTAATAGGGAGGAAATTGTAAAAAAATTGAAATATAGGGGTAGAAATAAGAATTGTAGAATTAAATTTGGCTTAGAGTGAAATTGATATTAAATTTGGGGTTAAATATGAAAGTTAAGTTAGTCCCAACTTTAGGGACTAAATTGAATAAAGTATAAAGTTGTATAAATTAGCAATTAAATGTGAAATTGTTTGTGTATTAATGAAACATACGGTTTATTTATTTTCGTAGCTAATGTCGACTCAAATTCCTCGAAAAACAAGGGAAAAGGCAAGGTCGTTAACAAATAGCTCGGAGATTACAGTTTGTGTTTCTATAATCTAAACTATTTAAAAATGTTGCTTTTATACATCGCATTATTTGGTAAGTATAAATATAAGGTGAGTTATTCCTTTAAAGTAATTTCATGAGATGGTTGGATCCATGTGTTCGAGTCTGAGTGACGTTAATAGGGGAAGTAAACAGTAAACTCAAGATAACGACTTGAGATGGTAATGATTTGAAAGTGGCTATGCTATTGAATAGCAAATGTGATAGAATAGAGTGAAATATAGAATAAAATGTGAATTGGAAAGTAAAGTAGTGAAGGGATATGTACTTAAGGAATGATGTTTAATTAAGTATGAAACGAATTTAACTATGATTGAGATAATATTTCATAGCATCATTTATCTTAATTTGAACATATAATTGTATTGTATTTTACTTTTATGTTCAGATTATAGAAATACCGCTGAGTTATACTTAGTATACGATTTTGTTTTCTGTGTGCATGTTAGGTACTTATCGGTTCAATAGTCTACTCAGCATCCAACGACCATCTTGTAACACCCCTTACCCATATTCAACGCCGGAATAGGGTACGAGGCATTACCGGACTTACATCGCAAACAAACATACAATTCCGCATCATAAATTTTCATCCAATTTAAAACCATTTGTATTCAATCATAAAGTCCCTAATACGAGCCTATAAGGCCCAAAACATGATTTGGAAGTGGTTCAAAACTAAACCGATAACTCAGGGAATTTTTACAAAACTTAGAAAATTTTTGCTATGTATAGGGGTCACACCCCCGTGTGGTTTGGGACACGCCCATGTGGGCAGGCTGTGTGGTCACACACGCTCGTGTCCCTAACTCGTGTAACTCTCTGTTTTGCAAAGCATGAACAAATTGAAGTCACACGTCCAAGTCACACGTCCGTGTGCTATTTCGTGCAGTTAATTTGATTTCCATAAAATAGGTGTAGGCTTCACACGGCCGCGACACACGACCGTGCCTAAGGCCGTGTCCCTCACACGGTTGAGGGACACGCCCGTTTCTTTACCCGTGTACTCAATTCTAAGCATTCTATTTCTCAAAATTAAAGTGCAGGGGACACACGGCCGAAACACATCCCCGTGGGATAAGGAGTGTGTCTTACACGGTCTAGACACACGCCTATGTATCTACCCGTATGGACAAAATAAAGGCTAATTACAAAGCCATTTTTCACCCTCATTTGCACATGCATATCCACCATCTTAATGGCATAAATCATGGCATATGTAGGCAACCAAAGCATCCATAAAACAGGGCCAAATCATGTCATTTCATTGTCCACACTCAACATATTTACAACATCATATTTTTCCAAACCCAATCATACCAAACTTATATCCTACAAGTTTCAATATGGCTACCAATAACATGCATAATTTTTACTCATTTTTCCTAGCATACCAATGAACCAATCTTACCCATTCAACAACAAAACCATTAAGTCATAGTCAACCATTTACCAAGCATTTATAAACCACATCATACAAGAGATAATTGCACATGCATGTATATAAATATATATGCTTACAACCAATTCCACCAAAATGAGCCAAGTTATATGGCCAAATACCACATCAAGCCTTTGAAAATTACAAAACCTATACATTTGGCCAAATTCATAATGACACATATAACAAAATTACCAAGTCCCTATACATGCTATATACTCAAAATATTAAGATCGTCGATACCCAAAATGACAGTTTGATAATGTGATGCGATCTCCGATGATCTCCAACCCGAGCTAGCTTGGTGACACTATAAACATGGAAAGTAAAATAGAGTAAGCTATACAGCTTAGTAAGCTCGTATGAAAGAAATAAGATAACCTTACCATGCATTAACATACAAGTAATATAACATAAGATAATGTAATTTACCATATTCTCATGATCATGATTCATTCCATCACAACTTACCTTGAGTTCATCATTTTGCCAATTTAATAATCATAAGTTTTGTGCACATACCTGTACCACTCATAATGGTTTCATACTCATTTACATCTTTGTCATACCGAAGAAACCACTCAGAATAATAATATCAGATACTTGGGAAAACCTTGCACACAAGGCGCCACATACGTAGCCATTGTTACCTCTATCTCATAACACATATATGCTCGTTCTAAGCCATTAATGGGCCTACTCACACAAGCTGTCAAGTAACCGTAACATATGCCGATATACTCAGCCACTGGTAGGACGTACAGATAAAACCCTAGTAACATGTCACTTGTATCCTAATCTATTTCTAAGGTTCGATTGGGATTTCTCGCTTGCCAAAATATCGTCGAATGTGTCCATAGAGTCATTTACACAATTCATGAAGTATTAAAGCATTTAAAATACAATTATAAAGCTTATTTAACATACGAACTTACCTCGGCTACAAAAATGTTAAAAGGGATCTATTCGTCAATTACTTTGTTTTTCCCCAAATCTAGACCCTGACTTCATTTTTCTTGATCTATAATACCACATTTAACTTATTTAATCATCACATTATTCAATTCAGCCCAAAAACACATGGAAAAATTTATATTTTTCCCCTAACTTTTCAATATTTTACAATTTTGTCTCAAGGCTCGTAAAATGAATTTCTTTCAATTTCATCACAACTCAAGCCTAGCCGAACAATTTTTGTACTCATAACAGCCCACATTTTTCATTTATTCACACTTTTCTACACATTTTATAGACTTTTACAAATAAGTCCCTATTTAACATTTTTATCAAAAATCACTTTACAAACGTTGTTTAACTAACAACGAACATGCATTTTCTACCATCAAACATCAAAATAGAAACATATTCAATTTGGGTAAAATTTTAGACTTTAACTTTCTTTCAAATTAGTCCTTGAAATAGCTAAATGAAGTTACAAGGATTTAAAAAATATAAAAATTATTAAAAATGGGACAAGAACGGACTCACAATCGAGCTTGAAAGCTTGGCCAAATCCCTAGCTATGTCTTCCTTGTGAATTTCGGCTATGGGGGGATGAAATTGATAAGATGAACAGCTTTTATTTAGTTAATTTTGTCCTTATTAGCCAAATTACTAAAATACCATTAATGCATAACTTTGAAATTTCATCGAACCATGTCCATTTTTGTCCATCCTGAGGTTTAATGGTCTAATTACCATTTAAGGACCTCCAATTTAAAATTTCATAGCAATTAGACACCTTTAACATATAGAACTCAAATTTTGCACTTATAGCAATTTAGTCCTTCTATCTAAATTAAGCACTCAATCGATAAAATTTCTTAATGAAATTTTCACACAATCATTCTATCATGCTATAGACCTTAAAGAAATAATAATATAAATATTTCCACTTCATATTTGTGGTCCTGAAACCACGGTTCCGATTTGACCCAAAAATGAGTTGTTACAACCTTTCCCCCTTAGGGATTTTCGTCCCCAAAAATCTTACCAGAAAAGAGGTTAGGATACTATTTCTCATAGCTTCCTCGAGTTCCCATGTAGCCTCTTCAACCCCGTGTCATTGCCACAAAACTTTCACTAGAGCTATGATGTTATTTCTCAACTGTTTAGCCTCTCGAGTTAACACTTTGATCGGTTCTTCACCATATGTCCTATCAGGTCGAATCTCAATCTCTATTGGGAAACTTTCATGCGAAGGATCTGATCAGTATCGTTGCAACATCGGTACATGAAACACGCTGTGGATCATTTCTAATTTGACGACAAAGCTAATCGATATGCCACTGGCTCTATTCTTTCAATAATATCATATGACGTAATGAAACGCGGGCTCAACTTGTCTTTGCGACCAAATCTAAGAATTTTCTTCCACGGTGACACTTTTAGAAACACTTTATCACCAACCTAAAATTCAATATCCTTCCGTTTCAAATCCACGTACAATTTTTATTTATTAGAAGCTTTTTTCAAACAATCACGAATTACTTTCACTTTCTCTTCGGTCTCTCTGACCAAATCAACCCTGTGAATCTGTTTCTCACTAAGCTTGTAACACCCCTTACCTGTATCCGAGGCTGAGCTAAGGTACGAGGCGTTACCAGACAAACATACAAACATTAAACTAAAATACGAGCCATAAAATTTTATTCATATTTCAAAGCGTTCATTCTCTTACACATAGTCCCTTATTTGAGTCTACGGAGCCCAAAACATACTTTAGAAAGGGTTTGGGACTAAATCGAGAACTTACGAAAATCTTGGAAATTTCATGCTTTAAGGCTCCACACGCCGTGTCCCAAAGTCAGTGTTCCATACAGGTGAGACACATGGTCGTGTCTCTGCTGTGTGGAATATACCTAGGCTATTTTCCAAGCTTTGGTCAACCTTGATCTCTTACACACTTATACAAAATCAAAAGCATATAACATGGTATTCATTTAATGATTAAACATCCTCAATTAAACCACAAACATAGCATTTGTATGTCATCATACATGTGTCTCTCATACTCATTTTACCTTGTTTATTATAGTACCACTTATACATTTATACCAAGATTATCATCTTACCAAATATCTTCAGCTTAATCATCAAGCATTCATATTTAAAGCTAGATCATATCTTTATAAAATACCATGATTCAGATGCACAGAATAACATGTTTGCCTGAAACATTTCAATTCAATTCCATACCCAACAAACATTACATTGAGACTAGTCATATATATATATATATATACATGTCATGATACATAACATTCTCTTTTTGTTTTCTTATAAACACATATCATTTATTTCATTATATCAATATTTCATATACCATAGTTTCCATGTATTCCACATATATTTATTTTCCTCCTCCTCCTCTCCATTCCACATCCTTAATGTATATAGCATTCTTGTAAGTACGATTTCACAATTTACTAATAAATGTTCACATCAAACTGTCCACACGAGTCATAGTCACTTAATTATTTATAATTCGAGCTACAGAGCTCCAAATTAAGATCCGTAAATTTCCCTTGAAACTAGACTCTCACATATCTTTCCACCATAAAAGTTTCATAATTTTTGCTTTAGCCAATTAGTACATTTTATTCATTAAAATTTCCCCTGTTTCACTTTCTGACAGTTCTGACCTCTCTTCACAAAAAAATAATTATCTCATAGTACAGAACTCGGATAATGTTCTTGTTGATTTATCTTAAAAATAGACTCATTATGTATTTTAAAAATATAAATTTGAGCCTCTAATTATTTTTGTCCAAATTTTTTTGATTTTCCAAAGTCAAAACAGGGGATCACGTAATCATTCTGAATGAGTCTCACAAAAACATAAATATCTCAAAATATAGAACTCCTTTGCTTTGTATGTTTCTTTTATACGAAAATAGACTCATTAAGATTTAATATGATATCTCATTCAGTCTCTTATTCAATTTATACTATTTTTGGTGATTTTGAAAATCACATCCTCCTCTTGTCCAAAACAGTTTTATTGCTAATTCACTCTTTCACACTTTCTTTGTATTAACCTCATTTTAACATACATATCACAAATCATTTTCACCACATTTCATACATCACAAGTATAGGCCCATGATCATAAGGTCACCATAAAATCATCCTCATGTATAACTTACTTGTTTATAACCTTACCACATCCTGGTCACTTAATGAACACATCATTCACATAACCAAGTTCCTGCACTTATTCATCACAAAACTCACAAAGCAATACATAGAGAGTCTCCCGTTAAACACTTCGGATCAATCCTCGATACTTGGTGGTTTCAGCACATAGCTCCACCCATCATATAGTTCGGCTCTCTTGTACACATGGTGAACACTTAGTACCACACATGTGACCTAGCCAGTTTATCTCGTAGCTCTCTTGTCTACATGGTGTCCTTCACTTGGAACCATGAATGCGACCTAGCTACATATATCCCGTAGCTCTCTTGTCTACATGGTGTACACATAGTATCACCCATGCGAACTAGCTACATCATAATGTCTTGTAGCTCTCTTGTACACATGATGTGCACTCAAGACTATACATGTGACCTAGCTACATACCATCTCAGATCATCCAATCTTTCAGAAGGTTCAACCGGATTTCTCTCTTTTCCAACAAGTTCACCAATCAAGTAATTATCCACAAACATATTTCCAATATTTTTATAAAATATCATAATACAAGTAATAGTGATGTATTACTTACATATAAACTTACATCTCATTTAATATCAATGCAATAACATTAAATTACACATTGTCTTATTAAAATCATATGAACTTACAATTTCCCATAATATCCATAATCATAAAAATCACATTTATGTATGATAATTCAATGCACTTCATGTACCATAGACATATTTTTAAATCAATTCATAAACTTGGCACCATAATCATTTAATTTAACATAATTCAATTAATTCACTAAATTTAACTTTCAAATATAAATTACAAACATTTTTGTTGTATTATTATCATACCAACTTACATACTTTCAACACCTCGGAGATTATAGTAAATATATAAATTTTACATTGAAACATGCATAAATTAATGCTTATTATACATATGAACTTACCTTGATATTAAAGCGCCATTTTACCAACTTTCCCAATTTTCGATTTTTCTCTCATTCTAGGTTCAAATCTCATTTTCGGGATCTAAAACATCATATTTTACTTATTTAATTAATTTACTATTCAAAACAGTCCTTAACTCAAACTTTGGAAAAATTACAATTTTGCCCCTAAACTTTTGCATATTTACACTTTTTCCCCTAGGCTCGGGAATTAAACTTCATCCCTTATTCTTATGTTTTATGACATGATGATCATTTTTCCCTTCTATGGCAACATCAAATTCTCACTCTAACATATACTTATGACTATCAGGTATTTTTACCAATTAAGTCCTTTTGCTCGTTTTCACTTAAAAACGGTAGCACAAGTTGTCTAACATAATTTAAAACCTCATATTGTATCATAAAACACCAGAATACACAAATTTTACCTATGGTTATTTTTCCAAATATGAACCCTAGGTTGAATTATTGCTAGCATAAGCTAAATCAAGTTACCGGGACTCCAAAAACGTAAAGAACTTGAAAAACGGGGTTAGAACGGACTTACAATTGAGCTTGGGAAGCTTGAAAACCCTATCCATGGAGTCTCCCTTGGTTTACACGTCCATGGTGAAGAAGATGAGCAAAATTGGCTTTTAATTTTGTATTTTAATTCATTTTACCCCTAAATGACCAAAATACCCTTACTACTAAACTTTCCAAAAATTCCATCCATGTCCAATTTTTGTCCATAACTTAGAAATTGGTCAAATTGCTATCTAAAACCTCCTAATTAATATTTCAAATCAATTTCATACTAGAAACTTCTAGAATGCAAGTTTTGCAACTTATTCAATTTAGTCCCTAACTTCGAATTAAGCACTTTATGCATAGAATTTCTTCACGAAATTTTTACACAATCATGCAATCATATCATAGACCTCAAAATAATCATAAAATAATTATTTATATCTCAGATTTTGTGGTCCCGAAACCTCTGTTCCAACTAGACCCAATTTTGGGCTATTACAAAGCTCAATCCAATGCAATGGTGTTCGACACTTGCGGCCATACAATGCTTCATACGGTGCTATCTTTATACTCAATTGATAATTGTTGTTTTAAGCAAATTCAACTAATGGCAGATATTTCTCCCAACTACCTTTGAACTCTAAAACACAACAGCAAAGCATATCTTCGAGAATTTGAATTACCCTCTCTGACCGACAGTCGGTTTGTGGATGAAATTCCGTACTAAAACTCGACTTTGTACCCAATGCTTCTTGCAATTTCTTCCAAAATCTTGACGTGAACCTCGAATCTCTATCTGAAATAATAGAAGTAGGCACCCCGTGCAATCTATCAATCTCAAAAATGTACAATTCAGCTAGTTAATTAAGTGAATATTGATATGTACCAGAATAAAATGAGCCAATTTTGTCAATCTATCAACAACGACCCATACAACATCTTTCTTTTTTGGAGTCAGAGGTAACTCCGATACGAAATCCATCGTAACTCTATCCCATTTCCACTCGGGTACCATCGCAGGCTGAAGTAAACTCGAAGGAACTTGATGTTCGGCTTTCACTTGTTGACAAATCAAACATCTCGTTACAAACTCTAAAATGGCTCATTTCATGCCTGACCACCAGTACAATTTCTTCAAATCATTGTACATCTTTGCACTTCCAAGATGGATAGATAAACAACCATTATGTGCCTCATGAAAAATTTTTTGAATTAGTTTTGTATCTTTTGGTACACAAATCCTACCTCAGAACCTCAAACAATCATCGGATCCCATCTGATATTCTAAATCACTATTTGATTTGCATTGAACTCTTTTAGTTTGAAACTCATTATCACCTTTCTGAGCCTTGCAAATTTGCTGAAGAAATACTGGTCTAGCTCTCAACTCGGCCAAAATCGATCTATCATCAAATAAGGTTAACCCGTATTCATCACTCTCAAAGCAAACAAAGTCTTTCTACTTAAAGCGTCTGCGACTACGTTCGCTTTCCCCGGGTGATAATCGATCACTAATTCATAATCTTTCAGTAGTTCGAGCCATCTCCATTGTCTCAAATTCAAATCTTTCCGAGTCATTGAATACTCTAAACTCTTGTGATCAGTAAAGATGTGACACTTCTCACCAAATAAGTAGCGTCTCCAAATTTTTAAGCGAACACAACAGCAGTCAATTCTAAGTCGTACGTCAGATAATTCTTTTCATACGGTTTCAACTGTCTCAAGGCATAAGCTATCACTTTACCCTCTTGCACCAACACACAACCAAGACTGGTCAATGACACTTCACTGATAATCACAAACTCTTTTCCCTACTCAAGTTGCACTAACACTAGTGCCTCAGTCAACAATACTTTCAGCTGCTCGAAACTCTATTGACATTTCTCAAACCACTTGAATTTCACATCTTTTTGTAACAATTTGGTTATAGGTGTAGCAATCATCGAAAATCCCTTAACAAAACGTCGATAGTATCTAGCCAAACCTAAAAAGCTTCTGACTTCGGATACATTTCTCGGTGGTTTCTAATCAACAATTGCATAAATCTTACTCAGATCAACTTGTATACCTTTGGTGAAAAAATGTATCCCAAAAATCTAACTTCTCGGATCCAAAACTCACTTTTGTTGAATTTAGCAAACAATTTCTTATCTCTCAAAGTCTGCAATATGATTTTTCAATGTTCGGCATGCTCAGACTCATCTCGGGAATAAATTAGAATGTCATTGATAAATACAACCACAAACTTATCTAAATACGGTAGAAAGATTCGATTCATCAAGTCTATAAAAACTGCAGGAGCATTAGTTAACCCAAACGGCATAACAAGGAATTCATAATGCCTGTACCTTGTTCTGAACGCAGTCTTCGGCATATCTGAATCTTTAACTCTCAGTTGATAATAACCAGATCCCAAATCTATCTTCGAGAACATTGTTGCCCCTTTCAACTGATCGAACAAATCATCAATTCTTGGTGAAGGATACTTGTTCTTTATTGTAACCTTATTAAGCTGACGATAGTCAATACAAAGTCTCATGGATCCGTCTTTCTTCTTGACAAATAACACTAGTACACCCAGAGAGAAAAACTCGGTCTTGCAAAATCCTTATCTGTCAACTCTTGCAACTGAGACTTCAATTATTTCAATTAGGTCGGAGCCATTCTATACAAAGCTATCGATATCGGTGAAGTTTCTGGTACTAAACCAATAGTAAACTCAACCTCTCTAATCGGTGGTAATCCAGACAACTTTTCTGGGAACACATCTGGATACTCACAAACTACCAGCACGGATTCGATTTTCAATTCAAACACTTTTGTATTCAGTACATATGCAAGATAAGCTTCACAACCTTTTCTTACATACTTCTAAGCCGACATCGACGAAATCACAATAAGCAACTCACCCAACTCATCCGGTTCAATTCAAAGAATTTTATTATTTTGACATTTCAATTAAATAACCTTCCGTTTACAAATTACTACGACATCATGTAGAGTCAACCAATTCATTCCAAGAATTACATCGAACTCATCAAACAGTAAAAGTATTAAATCAGCCAGAAAACAGTGGCCCTGAATCATTAAAGGACAACTATTGCAAACTTTATCAACTAGAACATATTTTCCTAAAGGGTTCAACACTTTAATCACATACTCAATAGACTCAACAGGAAAATATAAGAATGAGTCGATCCAAGATCAATCAGTGCAACTGCATTAGTGTCATAGAGAGAAAATGTACCAGAGAAACATTAGGGGATGATGCATCTTCGCGAGCGCGAATAGCATAGGTTCTAGCAGGCGCTCTGACCTTGATCTTTTTGTTAAATCTTTCGTTACACCTCTACTACTATTCCCATTTCCTGTATTTCTCGGTGGCTTCCCTCTAGTGGCAGTGTTGCTCGGTCTTGCATTTTACAAATTATCTTTTTCAGCCATTTCAGGGCAATCTTGAATAAAGTGATATGGGGAGCCACATTTAAAGCAAGCCCGGTTACTCATTTTACATTCATCGGGATATCGTCTACCACAGTGTTGACATTCAAGTTTATTAGACCTAGCATTACCAATGCTCACTATTGACGTAGTTTGGGCCTTAGAACCCGAATATTGCTTCCCACGATCTCTGTTGGGATACCCAACTGAAACATTCGAACGAGTATACAAATCCCTTGAGTTTTTTTATGAAGATTGAAATGACTTATTCATCGGTCTTTTTCTTGATTCTCTAGTCTCAAACTCAGCTTTTCTCTTTTCTTTGCTCAACTCTTTGGCTTTGCAAGCTTGGTTGACTAGCACCACAAATTCTTTCAACTCTAGGATCCCTACTTATAATCTGATATCCTCGTTCAACCCATCTTCGAATCTCTTCCACATGATAGCCTTTGTTGAAACACATTCCTGAGCATACTTACTGAGCCTAACAAACTCTCGCTCATATTTAGTCACGGACATACGACCCTATTTCAGCTCTAAAAACTATTTGCGTTTTTTATCAATGAACCGTTGATATATTTCTTTCTGAAATCATCCTAAAAGAATTTCCAAGTAAGCCTTTCTCTCGGTACCACTGATACTAGAGTATTCCACCACTGATTTGCCGAGTCCCTCAGAAGTGATATAGCACATTTCAAGCACTCATCTAGTGTGCAAGAAAGCTCATCAAATACCCTGATAGAGTTCTCAAGCCAAAACTTCGCTCTCTCGGGATCATCGTCAACATTGGCTTTAAATTTTTCAGCCCTTTTTTTTCTGAATCTTATCAACTGGAGGTTTGTTCAGTCTTAACAATTCCACACCTTGGGGAGCTACGAGAACCGGTTGCAGGGTAGGTGTGGGTGGAGGATGTTGGGCAACCGGATTTATTCGAACAAACTCGGTGAACCACTCATTCATCCTTTGGAAGAAGGCTTCCTTAGCCTCTCCTCATTGACTAACTGTTATTGGTCTACTTTTAGATGGTGCTATCCCTAGGGCGGGAGCCGGTGCATTACTTTCAACATCATCAGCTACATCTCGGTCAGAATCCATTTACTATATGAAAATACAATTAAAACTGTCAGGAGTCGTCACACTATCACAAATTATATATGGCATATATAGCTAGACTCTCACGCATGCTACGTTAGTCTGAGAATCGACTAAAACGTCGTTTTGATACCACTAAATGTACCACTCATTACCTATATTCAACGCTGGAACAGGGTACGAGGCATTACCTGACTTACATCGCAAACAAACATACAATTCCAAGTCATAAATTTTCATCCAATTTAAAACCATTTGTATTTAATCATAAAGTCCATAATATGAGCCTGCGAGACCCAAAACATGCTCTGGAGGTGGTTCAGAACTAAACTGATAACTCAGGGAATTTTTACAAAACTTAGAAAATTTTTGCTACGTACAAGGGTCACACGCCCGTGTAGTCACACATGCCAGTGTCCTTAACCCATGTAACTCTCTGTTTTGCAAAGCATGAACAAATTGAAGCCACACGGCCAAGTCATACGCCCGTGTACTAGGCCATATGGTTAATTTGATTTTCATAAAATAGGTGCAGACTTCACACGGTCGGGACACATGCCAGTGCCTGAGGCTGTGTCCCTCACATGGCTAAGACACACACCCATGTCTCTGCTCGTGTGCTTAATTCCGAGCATTCTATTTTTCAAAATTAAGGTGCAGGGGACACACGGTCGAAACACATGCCCATGGGACAAGCCGTATGTCTTACATGGTCTATATTCACGCCTGTTTGTCTAACCATGTGGATAAAATAAAGGCTATTTACCAAGTCATTTGTCACCTATATTTGCACATGCACATCCACTATCTTAATGGCATTAATCATGGCATACATAGGTAACCAAAACATCCACAAAAGGCATACGTAGGCAACCAAAACATCCACAAAGCAAGGCCAAATCATGTTATTTCATTATCCACTCTCACCATATTTACAACATCATATTTTTCCAAACCCAATCATACCAAACTCACATTCTACAAGTTTCAATATCGCTACCAATGACATACATAATGTTTACTCAGTTTTCCTAGCATACCAATGAGCCAATCTTACCAATTCAACAAAAAAACCATTAAGTCACATTCAACCATTTACCAAGCATTTATAAACCATATCAGACAAGATATAATTACACCTACATGCATATATAAATATATATATGCTTACAACCAATTCCACCAAAATGAGCAAAGTTACATGGCCAAATACCACATCAAGCCTTTGAAAATTACAAGCTAATACATTTGGCCAAATTCATAATGACACATACAACAAAATTACCAAGTCCCTAAACATGCCATATACTCAAAATATTAAGATTGTCGATACCGAAAATGACAGTTTGATAGTATGATGCGATCTCCAATGATCTCCAACCCGAGCTAGCTTGGTGACACTGTAAAACATGGAAAGTAAAACGGAGTAAGCTATATAGCTTAGTAAGCTCGTATGAAAGAAATAAGCTAAGCTTACCACACATTAACATGCAAGTAATATAACATAAGATAATGTAATTTACCATATTCTCATGATCATGATTCATTCCATCACAACTTACCTTGAGTTCATCATTTCACGAATTTAATAATCATAAGTTTTGTGCACATACCTGTACCACTCATAATGGTTTCATACTTATTCTTATCTTTGTCATACCCAATGAACCACTCAGAATAATAATAATTGATACTCGAGAAAACCTTGCACACAAGGTGCCACATACGTAGCCATTGTTACCTCTATCTCATAACACTTATATGCTCGCTCTTGAGCCATTAACGGACTTACTCACACAAGCTGTCAATCAAGACGTAGCTACTCGGTGCTGCTAACACAAGCTGTCAAGTAACCGCAACATATGCTAGTATACTCAGCCACTGGTAGGATGTATAGGACAGCACCCACATCACATAACGTAAAACCCTAGTGACATGTCACTTGTATCCTAATCTATTCCTAAGGTTCAATTAAGATTTCTTGCTTGCCAAAACATCGTCGAACATGTCCATAGAGTCATTTACACAATTCATGAAGTATTAAAGCATTTAAAATACAATTATGATAAAGCTTATTTAACATAGGAACTTACCTCGATTACAAAAATGTCCAAAGGGATCTATTCGTCAATTACTTTATTTTTCCCCAATCTAGACTCGAACATCATTTTTCTTGATCTATAATACCATATTTAACTTATTTAATCATCACATTATTCAATTCAGCCCAAAAACATATTATGGAAAAATTTATATTTTTGCCCCTAACTTTCAACATTTTACAATTTAGTCCCTAGGCTCGTAAAATGAATTTCTTTCAATTTCATCACAACCCAAGCTGAGCCGAATATTATTTGTACTCATAATAACCCATATTTTTCATTTATTCACACTTTTCTACACAATTTATAGAGTTTTACAAATAAGTCCCTATTTAATGTTTTTGTCAAAAATCACTTTACAAATGTTATTTAACTAACAACGAACATGCATTTTCTATCATTAAACATCAAAATACAAACATATTCAACATGGGTAAAATTTTAGACTTTAAATTTCTTTCAAATTAGTCCTTGAAATAGATAAATCAAGTTACAAGGATTTCAAAAATATAAAAATCATTAAAAACGGGACAAGAACGGACTTACAATCGAGCTTGAAAGATCGGCCAAAACCCTAGCTATGTCTTCCTTGTGAATTTTGGCATGGGGGGATGAAATTAAGAAGATGGACATCTTTTATTTAGTTAATTGTGTCCTTATTAGCCAAATTACTAAAATACCCTTAATGCATAACTTTGAAATTTCACCTAACTAAGTTCATTTTTGTCCATCCTGAGGTTTAATGGTCTAATTACCATTTAAGGACCTCCAATTTAAAATTCCATAGCAATTAGACACCTTTAACATATAGAGCTCAAATTTTGCACCTATTGCAATTTAATCATTCTAGCTAAACTGAGCACTCAATCGATAAAATTTCTTAACAAAATTTTTACGCAATCATTCTATCATGTTGTAGATGCAGGGGTGAAGCTAGGGGGCTGGCATGGGCCCTGCCCCTATAAAATGTAAATTTGCTCTTTTAGCCCTTAAAATTTTTTAAAAAATAAATTAGTAAAGGTAAAATTGCACTTTGCCCCCCTAAATTTATAAAAATTCAATTTAATCCTTTAAAAATTATAAAAATATAAACTATAAAAAATTTAAATTTTATCGGGGCCCCCCTAAATATTTATTCTGGCTTTGCCCCTGTGTAGATGTTAAATAAATAATAATATAAATATTTCTCTTCAGATTTGTGCTCCCAAAACCACAGTTCTGATTTGACCCAACAACGGGTTGTTACACATCCCAAACTCAATTGTTGGTGAAATGTTCTTTTGATCTTAGCATGTACCTTGGATGTTTTAGATATATGTAATGTTAATTTTGTGTCTTGATGGTATTTAAGTTCTAAGTTCATAAGTATTGTGTATATATATGTGGTTGATAGGAATGATCATTTCAAAGATGCCTTGCTAGAGTAATTTGGTGATATGTATGATGATTAAACAGTTGAGGTGTTGTTATGTTGGATGAGTTTTTGGTTAATGCATAGTTGTGAGAATGATAGTTAAATATTGTTTGATCTGAATAAATGATAATGCTTTGTTGTATGCTTTATAAATGAAAATTGAATGCTTTGTTGTTCATGTTAAGGTACCTTAATGTATAATTATTTCAGTTGGTTAATCTTAATAATATATATTTGGCTTAGATTTTGATATATTGAATTTAGTTGTACATGGATAAGATGTTTAGATGATGATTTGCATGCCTTTATTTATGTTTAGTGTTAAAAATGACTCCTATTATTGGTCAAATTAGAAAAATAATCTTTCAGTTAAACTCTGTTTACTTGTTTCAATCAAACACTGATTAGTTTAGATTATTTTATTATTATTTAACCTATGAATTTAACCTATAAATAGGCTCTTTTACAACCTTAGAAAAATACACCCATTAGAGATTAGAACTCATAACACATTTAGAGAATTTTGTGTTTACGTTTTGAGGGTTCTTTATTTTTGGGTTTTCGGGGTTTAATCTTTATCTCCATCTTTTGTACTCTTCGATCTTTTGCCATTATAGTAAAATTATCTTTGCTCGTGGTTTTTTATCCTCTTTGGAGGGGTTTTTCCACGTTAAAATTGTGTGTTCAATTTCTTAATTTATTCCGCTATTTTTCTTATTCGTTACTTAATCAGGTCGATCCTAACAATTGGTAACAGAGCTAGTTTGATTTTCATAGATGGCAATAATAAGGTTTGAAATTGAGAAGTTCGATGGTGAGACAAATTTCAATCTGTGCAAGTTTAGATGATGGCAATTCTAGTTCAATCTGATTTGAAAAAGGTTGTTACAGAGAAAAAGCCTGAGAATCTAAATAGAACAGAATGGGAAGAGCTTGATGAAAAGGCTTTATCTGCAATCTAGTTATGCCTCGCAACTACGGTATTGCAGGAGGTATTGATGGAGAAGATCTCATCTGCCTTGTGGAAAAGGTTAGAAACTCTTTATGCGACTAAGTCTCTGGCTAACTGTTTAGTGTTGAAACAACGTCTATTTACGTTTCGCATGAACGAAGGTGAGCTTCTTAGAGATCACATCAGTCAATTTATTACTCTTTTAAATGATTTAAAGAACGTTGAGGTTCATATTGATGATGAAGATCAAGCTCTGCTATTATTGTGCTATTTACCTCCTTCATACAAGTCTTTTAGGGAGACCTTGATTTATGGCAGAGACAAACTCTCGTTCGAAGATGCGAAAGGTCATTTGTTGAGTAGAGACAAACTCGATGATGAGCTTCATTTGGATAGCAAGACAGATAGGCAAGCTTCCATTTTGGTAACATCAAAGAAACGAGACAAAAGGTGTCACTATTGTAAAAAGTTAGGACACTTTAAAGCTAATTGTTATAAACTGTGAAATAAAAGAGCTACTCGGGTAAAGAGGAAGATGTAGCTGGTGCTAATTTGGCCGACGAAAATGGTGATGATTTCTTGTTAGTTTCAACAAGCGATAACTTCAAGCTCACGTCCGAGTGGATCCTAGATTCAAGATGTTCTTTCCACATGCGTCCCAATAGAGAATGGTTCTCCACATACAGTTCAGTTGAAGGTGGAGTTGTGTGCATGGGAAACGATTCATCTAGTAAGGTAATTGGTATTGGTACTGTTAAAATTAAGATACACGATAGGACGATTAGGACACTCTTAGATGTCAGATATGTACCTGATTTATGAAAGAACCTCATCTCCTTGAGTATTTTAGACTTAAAAGGATGCAGAATTAACATCGAGTCGAGCGACATTAAAGTATCTCGTGGAGCTCTCGTTTTGTTAAAAGGAAAAAGAATCGGTAGTCTTTATATTCTAGAAGGTTCTACAGTGACCGGTGAAATCGAATGTCCCTCGTCCGTTACAGAGTTGAAGTCAACTCGTTTGGAGCGGAGGCAACTTGGTTATAAGAGGGAAAAATGTATGACCTTTTCGTTGAAGAGAGATTTTCTTTTGGATGCAGGTTTTGAAAAGTTAGGGCACTGTGTTCGTGAAAATCAAACCCAAGTTAGTTTTGATTTGATAGTGTACAAGTCGAAAGCTAGAAGTCTTCTAATTTCTAAGCACAAATTCGACTCAGTTAATTCCCTCCATAGTTCAAGATAGGCTCGTGGCGGGCTTTGGCAAAGATGGCGTTATGGAAATATGAGTCAAGGTGGAGTATTTTTAAATATGACTCCTATTTCGGTCAAATTTGAAAAATAATCTTTCAGTTAAACTCTGTTTACTTGTTTCAATCAAGCATTGATTACTTTAAATTATTTTATTATATTTGACCTATGAATTTAGCCTATAAATAGGCTCTTTTACAACCTTAGAAAAATACACCCATTAGAGATTAGAACTGTGACACTCCTAACTTGACCCTGGTCGGAAAGTGGTTTCGGGACCACAAAATCAAGTCACAAAAGTATATAAATTTTCTTTTCTATGTTTATTATATGTAAAGTTTCATGTGTGAAAGTGTCGTGTTTTAATTTTGTCATTTGAATGTGGAATTATTAAAAAGGACTTATGTGAGAAACTTGAAAATGTGATAGGTTGATTTGTAGTGGCCAAATATTGTATGGTTTAAAGTATGAGGACTTGCATGTCAAATATCCCTCCCTCAAGTTAGTGGACGGCAAGGCTAGTGGATGATTGCCATTTTATGCCTTTTATATTAATAAATTAAATGTTAAATGAATAAATAATATGAAGTATGGACTTATATTAAAAGAAATGGGTGATAAAAACAAAGTTGGTTCATCTTTCTCTTCTCCATTGCCGTACCTAAAGAGAAAAGGAGAAATTGAAGTTAAGGCATTTGGTCACCTTTAAGGGATTAAGGTATGTTAATGCTCTTTCATTGAAAATCTTTGTATATTTGGAGTGGTCATCAAGTATAGAAGCTAGCTCATGGCAAATGTTTTTGTAAATTTATGAAGATGACATTCGGTCATGGATGTGTGGTCATCAAGTATAGAAGCTAGCTCATGGCAAATGTTTTTGTAAATTTATGAAGATGACATTCGGTCATGGATGTTTGTATTTTTTTTATGTTGTTTTTGATGCTTTAGTGTATTGAAGGTTGACTATAGATGAGTTGAGCTTGGTAAAATTTGAATAGTTGTGGCTTAATTGCTTAATGACAATCGGCTATGTTGAAGTGCTAAATGAGTGCTAAATTGAGCTTATGATAGTAATTAGAATTTGGCAAATTTATGCATTTTGTGGTCCAAGTGTGATAAGAACCATACGGTTATGGCATGTAAGCATGAAGATTTGTGGAAGTTTTAGAATTGGCCTAAGTGTTTTCGTCATTAACATATATATATATTGCCGAATGTATGCTTGAAGGATTGGTTAAGTACATTGTTGTTAAATGCTTGTTGATTTGTATAATTGTTGCCTAGCTACTAAATGAACTTAGGATATTATGGATAAGTTCAAGAGTGGCAAAATTGAAATGAAGTTTGCTTGTGCGAATGTGCATATAAGTAAGTGGAGTTATGTTATAATAGAACTAAGTGTGGCTAGTAAAGCCTATTTAGTTTTCTTGCTATGTTTGACCATAAATATGATACATATTGAAATCTATTGTTTTAGATATAGGTTAAATGATATGTGATTGCCAAATGTGATTGTTAAGTGAATAATATTAGTTAAGTACTTAAGCAAATCTATTGTTTTACTTAAGCTTAAGAGCAAAGAGGATCAAAGTCGGATAGGGAAAAGAGGAAGTAAGCGAATAGCCGCGAATATCTAGTAAATCGACCACTTTCGAGGTAAGTTTTAAGTGATTAAACATTGAGTAAATTCAATCATAATAGAACATAATAAGTTGATTTAATAAGATATGATGTGGCCATGATATGTTTTAAACTCAAATGGTAAGTTCATAAGTGTTTGGACTTGAAAATTTAAGAGCAAATTGTAATAATTTGCTTAGGACAGCAGCAGTAATGTGATTTTAGAAAACCACCATAAATTGTTGGTGTGGAATTATAGGCTGAATAAAATATTTAATCAAAGCTTAATTAGTCTAGTTCCTTATAAAAGAGGCCGTGTGAGCAAAGAAATTTCCTATAAAGAGATATTTAAAGTTGTGTGAGATGGTGTCAGAATGACTCCGAAATCCCCTGTTCTCTTTTTAGAAAATCGTTATAATTTGCACAAAAATGGTTATAAGGTAAAATTTATATGCTTAGACTCCTTAATGAGTCTAGTTTCAAATGAAATTGAATATAACACATTTTTAATTCTGTACAATGAGAAATCTGATTCGTAGTGAGGAGTGGTCAGATTAGTCAAACAGTGAAACAGGGGAAAACTTTAAGAAATATCTGGTATTGATTGGCCACACCTAAAATTCTGAAAATTTTATGGATGAAAGATACATGAGTCTACATTCGGGGAAAATTAACGGAAATTGATTTTGAGTTTTGTAGCTCCAGTTATAAACAATTTAGTGACTGTTGCTCAGGAAAACTGCTTGTAGTGAATATGTGATTTTGTTGTAAACTTTGATGAAACTATTTGAGTTGCTTATAAGCTATTGCTGAAATTGATGTACAAGAAAAATATGAAATATGTATGAGATGTATATATGTGATAAGGCCTAATGGCCGATGTGATGAATGTGAAAGTGTATATATGTGATAAGGCCTAATGGCCGATGTGATGAATGTGAAAGTGTATATATGTGATAAGGCCTAATGGCCGATGTGATGAATGTGAAAGTGTATATATGTGATAAGGCCGAATGACCAATGTGATGAATGTGAAAGTGCATATATGAGATAAGGCCTAACGGCCGATGTGATGAATGTGAAAGTGTATATATGTGACAAGGCCTAATGGCCCATGTGATGAATGTGAAAGTGCATATATGTGATAAGGCCGAATGGCCAATGTGATGAATGTGAAAGTGTATATATGTGATAAGGCCGAGTGGCCAATGTGATGGATGTGAAAGTGTATAAATGTGATAAGTCCCGAAGGGCATTTGTGTCAAGATTATATCCGGGTTAAAACCCCGAGCTTTATGCGAGAATATTATCCCGATTAATGTCCGTAAGCTCGTGCTCGTACCATATCCGAGCTCTAAAGACCCGATGACTACGTGTGGAGATTATGTCCGGGTAAGACCCGATGACCACGGGTGGAGATTTTGTCCGGGTAAGCCCCGAACTAAAGGTTTCGCTGAAGATTCGAGTAAAGCGTAAGATTATACGACTTCACAGTAACAATTGGTAATAAATACATTCAATGCGTTAAGTTGGTCAGGTATGTATTTTGAGATTATATTTAAGCTTGATTTGGACTAAATCACAAGGTCGTTATATGATGCATATGTGAGTAAAGTAATAAGACGTTCTATGATTATTGTGCATTTGGTCGATGTGGAAAGTTAGGTGAAAATATGTAATGTACCCATGTTTACAAGAGATCACTATCAAGTGAGAATTTATCTGCCTATTATATATGATGAGATGTGCATATTCGGTAAAGGGATGGTATGCTAGAAGGAAGAGTGAAATAAAATACGAACAACTATGTTATAATTTGGTTGCTATCTGTTGACCTTGCTTAAAACTTACTAAGCATTGTAATGCTTACTCCGTTTACTTTGTTTCCTCTGTTTTATAGATCTTATTTGGAAGCTACAGGTGCTCGGGGATCGTCAAAGCAACTAGTCACACTATCACTATTCCTTTGTTTGGTACTGCTATGTTTTGGATTATCTTATGGCATGTATAGAATAGACTAGTAGTGGGAGGATATTTTGGTTAATGTATATAAGCCATGCGAAAATGGCTTTAAGTATATTTTGATCATAGCATTATAATCATTTTGTATGTCGTCCGTCGAGAGGTATGGAAATGTTGGTAACGGTTAGTCATGGGAATGGTTATTCATGATCACTTTTGGTATATGTATGACAAACTCTAGTTGATCCATGGAGGATCATGAGATAGGTAAAGTTTACCTTAAAAAAATTGATGCCGACAGCAGCAGTGATGTGAATGTGAAAAATCTCTAAAAATAGTAGGAATGGAATTAAATAGCGAATAAATTATGTAAATGAACCTTGACGAGTCTATTTTCATAGGAAAGTAACGAAACAATCATATGGACAGTATGTTAAGAGATATTTAAGTCTTCGTGAGACAGGGCCAGAACGATTTCTGGAGTCCCTGTTCCGACTTTGGAAATTCATTATAAATTAACCAGAGACATTTAGAAGTCATGCCATATATGTATAGATTCCTTTTTGAGTCTAGTTTCTATATAAATAAACGGTATCAGTATTGAAGCCCTGTACAGGGAGATATCAGAATCATAATGCATGACGGTCAGTGTAGTTGCACCCTGTAACAGGGGAGACTTTAACTAATAAACTGTACTAATTGGCCCAATCAAAAATCCTAGAAAAAAATCTGTAGATGGGCATATGAGTCTAGTTTCAGGAAAAAATTTATGAAACTGATTTTCGAGTTTTGGAACTCAAGATATGATTTTTAAAGTGACAGTGACGCAGTTAGCCAACTGCCTGGAAATATTTAAAATGGACTGTGAAAGCAAGTGATTTAAGTCTGCAAACCCCTCGTGTCCGACTCCGACAACGGTCTCGGGTACGGGGTGTTACAAGAACTCATAACACATTTAGAGAATTTTGTGTTTACGTTTTGAGGGTTCTTTATTTTTGGGTTTTCGGGGTTTAGTCTTTATCTCAATCTTTTTTACTCTTCGTTCTTTTGCCATTATAGTAAAATTATCTTTACCTGTGGTTTTTTATCCTCTTTGGAGGGGTTTTTCCAAGTTAAATTTGTGTGTTCAATTTCCTAATTTACTATTTTTCTTGTTCGTTGATTAATCGGGTCGATCCTAACATTTAGGTATGCTAATTGAGTTTAGGCAAGTTTTGAGCAAGAGTGCATCTCTTAAAAAGTAGTTTTCACCATTTCTAAACCCAAGTATCAATATTTTTACATCTGATATTGATACTTAACCAAATTAATAGTTTTAAAACAAACAGAATGCATAAATGGCATCAATATTTACTTAAGTATCGATAATTTTTCATAAAATATCGATACCCTTATTTTGCAAAGAAAACATAATTGAATTTTGGCATCGACTTTCATTAATGTATTGATTTGGTATCGATACAAACTGTGAATTTTCAATATTGAATTTTAAACTTTAAAATTTTACAATGTAATCCTACCATATGCCTAAATTTCACAAGTAGGTCCATGTAGATTACAAATTTTCAATATGCTGGACTATATGTGATTTGGTGTTAAGTATTTGGAATTTTGTTTAGTAAAGTATATGTTGGTTGTTGAATTTTGTCGTAGCATCTTATTACTCGTGTCCGACAACTGGGCCTGGTAAGGGGTGTTACGCTTTTAGAAATACTTTATCTCATACTTTGTATTCAAGTTTTCTTCTTTTCAAATCAACATATAACTTCTACCGGTCTGAAGCTGCTTTTAATTTTTCTTTAATTAGTCAAACCTTTTCTTCTATTTCTTGTATTAATTTTGGGCCAACTATCTTCTTTTCACCAAGTTCAGTCCAACACAAAGGAATATGACATTTATGTTAATATAGAGCTTCATACAATGTCATTTGAATACTTGATTGAAAACTATTTTTATATGCAAATTCTGCAAGTGGTATATATTGTTCCCAATCACTATCAAATTCAATAATAGAAGCTAGTAACTTATCTTCCAAAAATTGAATCACTCGTTCTGATTGGTCATCTGTTTTAGGATGAAAGGTTGTGCTAAAATTCAATCTGGTGCCAAGTAATTCATGTAACTTCCTCCAAAATCTTACAGTAAATCAAGGATCACGGTAAAAAATAATAGACTTTGGCACACCATGCAATCTCGCTATCTCAACTATGTATAATTCTGCAAGCTTATCTAGTGACCAATTTGTCCTTACTGGTAGAAAATGAGCTGACTTTGTCAATCAATCCACTATAACCCATATTGCATTATGCATCTTTCGAGTGAGAGGTAAACCACTGACGAAATCTATAGTTATTCTATCCCATTTCCACTCAGGAATCGATATAGGCTGCAGTAATCTCGTCGAAACTTGAAATTCAGCTTTCACCCTTTGACAAGTTAAACACTTTGTAGCATATTCTATAATCTCTTTCTTCAAACCTAGCCACCAACACAATTCTTGCAAATCTTGATACATCTTGGTACTTCCTAGATGCATAGGGTAAGGACTTGCACCTTTTGAAGTATCTCATTCTTCAATTCAACATTGTTTGGCAAATAAATTCTTTCATGAAATCTTACACAACCATTATCCCCAATATCGAAGTCTCCCGAACTATTATGTTCAATTCATCTTCAATTTTCCATCACCTTGTCATCATTTTGTTGAGCCTCTCTAATGTTCTCAATTAACTGTGACTTCACTTTTAATTCAGCTAATAATGCACCATTATCACAAACACTCAACTATGGAAACATTGATCTCAATTGAGCAAAGGAATTTTGGCTTAAAGCATCAGCAACAACATTTGCTTTTCTCGAATGACAATCAATCATAAAATCATAATATTTAAACAACTTTATTCAATGACATTGTCTCAAGTTTAATTCTTTATGAGTAAGAAGATATTTCAAACTTTTGTGATCTGTTTAAATGTAGCACTTTTCATCATATAAATAGTATCTCTAGATTTTTAATGGAAAAACCACTGCTACCAGTTTTAAATCATGCATCGGCCAGTTGCGTTTACATAGTCTTAGTTGTCGAGAAGCATATACAATCACTTTTCTATCTTGCATCAAAATGCAACCAAGACCATTAAGCGAAGCATCATTATATACTACAAACTTTCCCGATTTTGAAAATGTTAACATTGGAGCCTCTATCAACAATTTCTTAAGCATATCAAAGCTTTCCTAGCACCACTCATCCCATTTGAATGGTATATTCTTCTGGAGTAGTTGGGTCAAGGGCAAAGTTATCTTTAAAAATCCTTCAATGAGTTTCCAGTAGTATCCTACTAATCCTTGAAAACTGCAAATCTTTTAAACATTTTTCAGTTGTTTCTATTCCAAAATGGCCTCAACTTTCTTTGAATCTATATTGATACCTTTGGTCAGAACTATATGCTCGAGGAAGATTACCTCAGATAACCAAAACTCACATTTGCTAAGTTTCCCATAAAGTTGGTTTTTTCATAATTTATGCAATACAACCCTTAAATGCTGATCATGCTCCTCCCTAGTCTTTGAATATAATATAATTTTTTTCTTGGGAAAATGAAAAGAATATTTTATAATTTTGTAATTTTCATAATTTTCCAAAATGTTTATAATTTTATAATTATTTACAATATTTATTATTTATTTTTGTATATTTATAATTTCTATAATTTTTATGTAATTTTTTATAAATTTTCTAAATTATTTATCGATTTTAATCACTTTTATTATTTTATATATTTAAAAATATTTATTTTATATTTTTATTAATTTTATGATTTCCATTAATTTTTATATTTTTCACAAATTTATAAAGAAATATCAATTTCTCGGTGGCATAACCATAACATGTCATGTGACAAACATAACCTAAGAAATAGAAAAAAACTAAAATCATTAAACTTTAACAATTAATTGTTAAAGTTAACAATCAAAGGATCTAATTGAGTGTATTTTACTATTCAAGTGTACAATTGTATGCAAAAAATAATAGGGACTTAATTGATTTTTTTTGAAAAAGTTTAAGGGCTTTGTGTTCCCTTAAGCCATTGTTAAAATATTAATTATATAAAAAATTACAAAAGAGTATAAAATTATTTAAGTTTTATATTGGCATTGGTGGATCACTCCTCTAATCCCCCTATTTGTAGTTTACATATAGCTTCGTATTTTCCTTCTTCTATTACTTTTTTTTCATTTAGAATTTCTTACACGAGTTGTTTTATAAGATTTTATTTTTTAAACATTAATCTATCATTTATCAAGAAGATTTCTTTTTATAAACATCCCATTAACTTTTTTATAATAGTTTTTTACTTATTTTTATTTTCATACTTTTTTTTAGATAATGCTTAGGGTAATTATTTAGGGTAAATTACACCAATAGTCACTCAACTTTAATGCGACTGACAAAATAGTCACTCTGATTTCAATTCAGTCATTCAACTTTCAAAAAGTAACAAATGAGTCACTAACGTCGAAAAATGACAAATCAATCACCCATTAACAATTTCCGTTATAGATCTAACAAGACTAGTGACGTGGCTAGTTAGCTGACGTGGCCAGTTAACTTGACACATTGGGTAAGGAGCTAAAGGATCTAAGGTTTGGACGGGTTTAGAGAAAAAAAAGAAAAGATGGATTGATTTATGGTAAAAAGAGAAAGTATCGGTTGGGTTTTTACTTTTCTCCTTCTCCTTGTCTTTTTTCTTATTTTTCTTCTCATCTTTCTCTTCATCTTCTTCTCCCTCGACCTCTTTCTCCTTATGCTTCTTTTATTTTTTTTTCTTTTTCTTCTATTCTTTTACCACTTTTTTATCTTCGTGATTTCCTTCTTTCTTCATCTCCGCCTCCTTGTCTTTTTCCTTTTTCTTCTCTGTGTTCTCATCACCTTTTTCATCTTTGTACATCTTCTCTTTGTTCTCGTTTTTCTCCTCTTTATTCTTCATTTCTCCAATTTCACTATCCTCGTGTTTTTCCTTATCCTTCTCTTTATGTTTCAGTCCCTTATCCTCTTTATGCTTCGAGTTTTCCTTCTCTACTGATTTGGTCATCTTTTCTTCCTTCTCATGGTTTGGCTCCATATCTTTCACTTTCGCTTTGAAATGCAGTTCTTTCTTCTTCACCTTTTTTCCTCTACTGACAATTGAATCAAATATACCTTGGAACTTAGAACCCTTTGCCACAAACTGAAACTCGAATGTAAGTCCCTCCTGATTTTTTAGCAAATTCCCTAAAAGAATGCTGGATATAAATAAACACGGACAAAATATAGCCAAACATGAACAACCTATATGATTCATTACAGAACATGATGGTTGTTATATTACAACTACTAGCATTACACATAAAAGCAAGTTTAGAACAAAACTTCTGATAGTAGAAGCATGATGTTCAAAGTTTCAAACAAAAAAGTGATCTGACTTTTATGCAAGGATGAATTTATGTCCTTCAACTAACTTGATTCCGAATACTTTCACTACCATCATATGTTAAAAGGAAGAGAAAATTAAACCACAACGAAACCCAAAAAGAAGTTATACTAATTTGATTCAATTGAATGAGAAAATTGACATTTCAAGAAAATATAATAGCAGGAAAAATAGTGGTAGCATAAAAGGTTTCAATGATAAATCAACACAAGTTTTTCCATACCCTTAGCATTTTCTTACTCCCTATACCTATTTCACTTTGAAGAAGATGGTTAATATAGACCGATGACATACACATGCATATAAGAAATGGATTTAGATATCAAAAACATTTTCCAAACCTAGTTCGACATTGTAACCGTGCATAATTAATCATACTACACTACTGTAGGGAGCAGAAACTCCATTGCTACTAGATTCAACCACTCTCCAATCATCATTACAACCCCTACGACCTAGATGACAAGCCATTACAAACTTGAATTATTGTAAGAAGAAAGAAACTAAGAAGTTGCTACTAGACCAATACAAAGGAACAGTTTTATGAAGATGATTAAAAGGGAATGAAAGAGAAGCACATGCTTCTTGAAATATATTGATATCTTCCCTTAAATCTAAACTATAATTATGTTATTAACCAAAAAAAAAAATAGAACTTGTTATTCGTTCTTGGAGGAATATCTACAGATCACTTTACAAACCAAGAAAAAAAAAACCAGATTCAAATTCCCAAAGAAAGGATCAATAAAAATGGAACCTTTATATTAGCAAGCAGACATAAAAAGAAATGGGTAGAATAGATAAATAAGAAAAATGTTGAAACATCCAAAAACCAAATCTAGAGAGGTATCCAAAAACCAAATCTAGAGAGGTATGTATCTTGAGTGGCTAAAAGGGGCAGATGCGAAGTAAAGATGAGAAGAAAAAGAAGAAGAAGAAAGACACGAAGAAAGAGAAAAGTAAAGACCCTCCAACTGGTCGGTTAAATTACAACAGTAACTTGTTAAATGCCATGTCACTTTTCCGTTACGTCGGTAACGAAAAATGGTTAGTAGGACTAATTTGTTACTTTTCAAAAGTTGAGTGGCTGAATTGAAATTAGAGTGACTGTTTTGTCAGTTGCATCAAATTTGAGCATCTATTGGTGTAATTTACGAATTATTTATATACCCCTTGTTAAGTTTGTTAGATTTTGAATATATATAGCTTTACATGTGATGCATCATTTTTGTTATGTTAAAGATATACCATAGGTTTATGTACTTTTAATAAATTTCAAATTTAGTTATTTTATTCTTTATTTTTGGGATTTTAGTCTTACTTTTCAAAATTTGAAATTCAAGTCCAATTGTTAATACTATTATTCTTTTGTTAAATTTGTTGGTATGACATTTTGAAATTAAAAAAAAATACTTACTTTGTAGCAATGTAACTAAAAAGATGTTGTAATGAACCTAAACTTAAACAAAATATTATTAACAGTTAGACTTAAATTTTAAAATCTTAAAAATAGAAATGCCAAATTCCTATAAATAAAAGTACTGGAAATAAATGCCAAACCACTTGAGCACTGGGGTCCAATGTGAGTAGGATTGCTGAGCCATGCTTCATAATCGGAAAAACGAGCATTGTGGAAATACATGCTACTCAGCCAAAGTTAGATGATGGAGAGTTGGCTGAAATGTGTACTAAATAATTTGCAAGAGATCTTCTCCAAATCACTGGTATGGCTATTGAAATTATGAGCATCGACATGTAGGTTCCAGATCCAAGTGGTAGTATCGGGTCTCTTAGCTATTGTTCTTGAGAAATGGCCCGGCCTAGCCCATTCCTCTAAAGAAGTTTTTACGGGATCCTTATCTACCAAAATTTTTACTTCTAATTTCAGCGAATGACTTTTTTTAACATTTTTGTTATTATGTAAATTTCAACATAGTTGAAATAAAATATTTAAAGATAAAAACAAATAACTTTATTTTATTAATTACAATGCATGATTTTGAAATCGAATCGATGGTCAAATCGAACTTGCCACCAATTTTCGGTTCAATCGATCCGATCGGCTCAATTAACTTCTTATCTTAATTTAATTGGTTTAGATTAGTTTACTTAAAAAACTGATTTTACTCCTTTTGTTTGAATAGATATACCAATCGATTTTCAATTTAATTGATGAATCTATTTCATTTCTAACAATAATAAAATAACATCATGATATTCATTTCTTTTCTAATATCATCATTAGATATATATATATATATATATACACTTTGTAGCCGTTTTATATTCACATTGAGTTATTATTTCTTTAGTTGCAATCATTATGTAATTCTTTGATCGGAAAGTCCCTAATTCCCATGGTCGAGACAATTAAGGCAAAAAGGCAGATGGGATCAAAAGTAAGGGGTTAGCAAAGAAAAGTTGCATGTGCGTCTCCAAACTTCGTAAATGGGTTGCTTTGGTACTACAATATCAAATTGGCCGCACTGCCACTCTGTATTCAGAGATGGACACCAGCTTGCCCATTATCCTTTATCCTGTATTCTTTTGTATATTGCAGGACCACCACAGTTTCAAGAGCATGAACTCACTCATTTATTTAGACAAGCCAATGAGGTTGCTATTTTAGGATCTAGAAATGGACCGTACTTATTATTAGAGATTTAAATACCAACCTTAATGCAATTGATTATTCATACTATTATCTAGGATTAATATATCATTTAGTAATTGTGTTTAATTTTATATTTAATTTAATATTTGAATTTATTTGTAATTTTATTTGATATTTAAATTTAGTTTTAGAATTCAATTTAGTATTTTAAATTAAACTGCATCACATGATTTAATGAATATTTGACAACTATGCTTTAGTAAAAAAATATAGCCACTAAATTGGGAAAGAAAATTCAAGTACTAAATTAAAAAACTCATATGCCAAATAGTATGTTAATCCTACTATATCTATCTATACTATATATAAGTTCCGACTGAGTTGATGTCACCCATAATCGGGTCCCGACTTTAAATTACCAAAATACTTTTATTTTAACAAAACAATAAATATTAATTGAAGGGTATTTTTGTCTTTTATATAAAATCTAGAGAAAAAACATGGTTATACCCAAAACACTAAACATATACTCTATCAACTTTTCCATTAGTAACCATTTAAATTCTATATTAATTCTTAATAAATATATTATGTAAGTACTTTCACCCACATAATAGCTATGTCATAATCTTATTAATAATGTTATTGAATGAGTTAGTGTCGAAGTTAACTTGATATTAACTCAAGAAAACGACAATGTTATGATAAACAATTGGAGTGCATTTAATATTCTTAATATGATATATTTACATATTTAAATTTCATTTTACTCATAATTTAATTTTTTATTTTAATTTTGTACATATTACATATGCGTTGTTATTATTATTAGTTCGAATCTTACATTTTATTATTTATTACATGTTATTTATAAATACATCCATGCATTTTAAAATGTGATTTCCACACGCATACACGTATAATAGAATTTTTAGTATATATTATGTCTATAAATATAACAAAATGATGCAAATAAAAAAATAAGAAATTATAATTTAAACCAATTACACTACCATAAAACTTTTTTTGGCCCTTTCAACAATGTTCTACAAATGTAAATTTTGTTTTATATCATGTCGGTTTTCTTATTAGAGAAAAAAAGTTTTATTGTTAAAATTTGAATATTCTTCGTTGGCAATAATGATTAATTTATTTATTGCAACAATCACATCATTTTTCAAAAAAAAGTTTCATAAAGGATCAAATATAGGAAGGAAAAAAAAATGAAAAGTGTTAAGTGTAATGCTAAGGTATATTCCATTAGTAAGAAGAGAATTCAAATTTGAGCTTTGAAAGTTGAGGGGGTAGTCACGAACTTTGAAAGGATTAGTCTTCATGAATTATAAAACGGTCATGAAAATACTTTTAGTAATGCATTATTTAGCCCCCAAAGTTGCACCAATTATTAAGTTGGCATCTATTTTTTTTTTGTATCAGTTTGGAACCTAAAGTTTCTAATCATATATCAAGTTACCCCGTATAATTGCCTTGGGTCAATGTGATACATGATAGGAAACTTTAGGTACCAAATTGATAAAAAAAATTCTTTAAGTACTAAAGTGATAAGGCATAATGACTTGTTTGGCCCTCCAAATTTTTTTTAAAAAAAAGTTAATTTAGTCCTCTCTTTAATTTTGACCTCTTTTAGCCATTAAATTTGCATTGTTTGTCAAATCACCTTCAAAATGGATAAAAAAGTTAACATATGTTAACTTTATTGATGTCACACCAACAATTAATTGATTTTTTAAAATTTTAAAAAATATAAAAATATAAAATTATTAAAATAGTTTTAAATTTTTAAAAATTAATTGGTTTCTAACGTGGTATACATGTAGATTGCCATGTAGATGTCACATCAATAAACTTAACATACGTTAACTTTCCTATTTATTTTGAGGGTGATTTGAAAAATAATACAAGTTGAAGGGTTAAAAAGATAAAATAAATTAAATATAAGACTAAAATAAATTTTTTATAAAATTGAAGGACCAAATAAAGCATTATACCAAATAACAATTAGGTGATAAATAATACATTAACCCTTTAGAAAAGAAAAGAAGAAAAGGTTGAAAAGGAAACGATATAATTCATTCGTACATTAAATTAAGCACATTCAATTATTAAAGGTATATATAAAAAACTGGTTTTTGGGTCTTATTCACTTCCACCATTTGAAAATGATGAATCATGGTTACGTTTTAAAAAAGCTTACCTCAATGGTTTACAAAAGTGCATCACTTATTTAAGATTCAACATTTCCTATCTTTAATTAGCATATTCTCAGTGACAAAGATTATGAACAATATTTTTTCGAATAATCAATTTACTTTATAGGGTGACGGTACCTTGATTTCGATTGTTATATAACAAGCTCCCATCATGCATGGAATTATACAGACAAACTCGGATTTTTAATCAATTAAAACAATGTTATACTATACCCAATAATTTTCTTATATAATACGTAAAGATTTGCTTGAGAAATGAATATGGGCTAATTAATTAGAGTCATATAAATTCCTTTCTGGTACTTCTGCTTTATTTGTCTTTGGTAGAAACTTGTTTTGACCCCTTAATAAACTAATATCTATGTGAACATGTATTTTTAGAGAGTAGTGATATTTAGATATGTGACCCAAGCTGAGCAAAGGGTTAATTAATAAAGCATAGAGAAATTTCCTTGAGCTAATATAATGATTAGAGATGATTTTTTTTTTTTATCCAAGGGGAATAATGGAAGTTCTTGACTTATAACCATCAATCACATTCACATACCTAAAATATCAGTCAACTTTTGCCCCTATCACACAAAAGTATCAACTTTTGGCAGGCAAGCTTTACCCACCATAAATTCTTCTTTTCTTTTTAAGTTTTTTTATTTTAAGAAAACTAGTTCAATCCCGAACTTATAAATTGCTTCATTTATCAGAATTTGAAAGAACCTAATTGGGCTCCACAGATATTAGGTATTTTGGTATGGGATGGAAACAAGTTCTATTCATTCTTAACTAGATGGGTTTATTTCATATGTAAAACCTATAATAGTGATGATGAATTGATGATAGAACATACAACGCTGTGTAAATGAAAAAAAAAAAAATTCTTTTTGACTAATTATAAAGTGCTTCACATAATATCACATAATTGTTTTTTCTAATTATTTTAAATTAATTAATAAATAAATAATAAATTTTATATTATCACTAAATAAATTAAATTAATTAAGTGATAATATTCAATGATTATTTTATCTCTCATTCATCAAATTGATATAAGATAAATAATATATAAAAAATTTAAATATCTGTAGATCACTTAAATGAAGAGTTTAGATAACTCCATTTAACATTGTAAAAGAGGTCACCTCTAACCTGTTCAAAAGTTGAAATTGAAGATTTCTAAGAATCTTGATGAGCAGATTCTAAAGACTAGAAATTCCCATTAAAATTTTTGAAGAAATAGAAAAACTTGAAAAATTCCTAAAGAATACCATATCAATTAAGAAGAAAGCCTCATTTTTATCTTGTTCAACTGAAAAAAGGGACATCAAAAGTTATTTTTGAACAAAACTGCTTTTTGATATTTTTCAATTAAAAAAAGGAAGTCAAAATCTGTTTTAAGAGTAGATTACCACAACACTTGAAGTAAACCATATCTTTTCAAGATTATTCCTAGATGATTTTGTATTGAAACTCCAGAGAAGAATTAGAGGAATTTTCTTTGTGATTAAGAGATACTCAGATATTGTAACTCTTTCAATATAGCTAAATAAAATTTGTTTCCAAATTTTTGACGTCAATTTTCAACTCAAAATTTGCATGTAGATGCTGATAGCACAAAGATATTATCCTTTTTGTTTGCCGCTTTTAGCTCCCAAAAATTTCTGGACTGCCCCCTAAGGTTTTGTGAGAACTCGCTAAAATTTTCGACTAGAAATTTGTTGAAGACTCAAAATTTTAGAAGTTGTCATTCTCATAATTTTGCGTGTAGATGCTGATAGCACAAACTTATGCACCTCAAGGATTTGTCGCTCGGCTTTGTAGAGGGTCTAAGGACATCTTCTGAAGCTGTTGAAGAACGAAAACCATGATTGATGAAGAGCAAAACAGCATCTACATCCTAGAGGTCCCAGGATCAAGCCACCTTGTGCTCTTTAGTGGTACATCATGCTCTCTTGTTCTTCGGTAGCCATACTTTTCACTCTTCAATTAATTTAAAAAATATCCTTAGGGATATCTTCGAAAGTGGAAGACAATAATAAATGAAAAAAACAATTAGTAAAGATTCCCAAAAATCAATAATAGAGGAAGGGATCTTCTAAGTTAAATGAACCTCAGTCTTTTACATAAAAAGGGTGGGTTCCATGTATATATATATATATATATATTATAGGGTTGTTAGCATCATATCAAAAGATCACAGTTAAAAACTTTGCTGCAGATGGAATTCAACATCAAACCACCTATGCCAACAGCTCAGTAGCAATTGCCAACAATGAACTATAAACCAAAATCTAGAATGTTAAAGAATATGTTCAGTAATCTCTTATATATGTGTTGTACTTTAGCCATTGTTTTTCTTAACAAGTAATATCAATATTAATTATCGTAAATTGACAATAATATCATGTAAATTGTAATCTAAGCTTAGAATTCGAAAATGACGGTTAAAAAATTTGAAGGCTGAAAAGTTGTCGAAATTAACTTAATTTTCTCATTGAAGTTCCATTTTTGGTACATTCAAATTTAAGGAGTGGGAACCGTGGACATTTTAGACTTGAAATATGTAGCAAAAAATTTTATGTGTATGCATGAATAGATGTATTTAAAAAAGAAATAATATAATATGTGTATATATTTGGAGGATGTGGAGTCTTTTTTTCTTTAAGAAAGAAATTTACGCCCCATATATAGTTGAATAAAAGCAAATGTGGAGCATAATACATTAAATATATGAAAAACATTTTAAAATTTAAGTATATTCATATCTCTCAGAAACGAAGTATATTCACAAGGAACAGATTTGTATCCACTTGCTTGGAATTCAAAGAAGATGAAGTTGTAAAGCTTGGATAGGGGGAAGGAATGGGAGAAATGAGGTCAAGAAAAGCATGGAAAAGATTGACGGCCATGATAGGGGGGTCCACTTGCAATTTTTTATCAGAAAGAAGCATGCATAAAAGTTAAGGATCCATAGCCATAAGTACCATAAGCCTATAAAAACACTGCTAACTTCAAACGACAAAGTAACAAAAAGTTTTTTTTAAAGGATTGAAATTATTTTTGAAAGAATTGAAATTAAATTATATATTTTTACGATAAGTAAAAATATAATTTTATAATTTTAATAATTTATATTTTTATAATTTTAGGAATTAAATTAAATTAAGTTAAATTATTATTATTCTTAAAAAATAAAATATAATTTTATTATTATTAATTTAAAATTTTATAAATTATAAATAAATTAAAAAGAAAAGTTTTCATTTTAAGTCGCTTTGCTTTGACCTATCACTCAAGCAGGAGTGAAATTAATTTTACCTTTAGTTATTTTATAATTTTAAAAGAATTTAAATTAATATATAATAAAATTACGCTTTGACCCTTAAATAATGAAAAAAGTTAATTTTATCGATTATTAAAATAATAAAATTTTATTTTTACCATTATAAAATATATAATTTTATTAGTTTTAACTTTTAAGACATACAAATATTAAATATTTATTTAAACTACTCTTTTAGATATCGTGTGTAGATGCGATGTTTCTACCATAAATGTAGGAGTACAAACCTTCAAATTGTACAATATCAACAAATCAAAAAGCTCCCCTCTGATGATGCTGAAGATTGTGAAGTTTCTTTCCAATCTAATATGATATTATAATATAATAGACAGGGAATGATTTGGTTTAATGACAAGTTTTTGAAGTCATTTACCATTTAAATCGTGTTAATTAGTTTTTTAAATCTGTTCAATAGTAATCAATTTGTATTTTAATAATATTATTAAACATTCGTTTCATCCTTAAATTTATAATTTATAATTATTTTATTTAAACCTATATTTTTCATAATCTATATTATATAAAAGTATAAGTTTAAATTTTTTTGAATTTACGATAATACATTTTATTTTTCATCGCATTACTAAAAATTATATTTAAAAATAATTATAATATATAATTTAAAATTATTATTTAAAATTTAAATAAAATAAAATTTGTGATAATTATACATTTAAGAATAATTAGAATTTAAAAATAATTAGAATTTAAATTGTAATTATTATTTAAAAAATTGTGTTAGTTTTCAAACGAGTTATTACTTGAATAGAATTTTAAACATATTAATTAAAACTTAATTAATATTAGAGTTTATTATTTTAATTAATTATTATTTTAAATAATGTTATTTTACATTAATTACATAAAGCAAAACCATATTGTAGGTTGAATATGTTAAAAACATTTTAATTATTATTTTAAAATTCCTATTATAATATTTGAATTGAAAAGTTAATATATTTTAATAAATATTATTTTATGCTAATTATTGTAATTAAAAATAAAATATTAAAAAATTAATTAAATATTAATTACATAAAATCATATGTAACTATACAACATTAGAAACTAGTATGCAAAAAGCACAAATTTAAATCTTGTATTGAACTAAAATTTAAAATAGAATTATTACTTAAATAATCACATTTGGAGAGACATTATAATTCAAATACAACCTTTAATATGTCGGTTTGAAATAACCCCTTGTTTGGTTAAAGAAAAAATAATTAACAGAACTCTTATTACTTGATTAGTCACATCACTGATTTTGGAAAAGTAAAAGCATTAACTTTTACGTCAGATCATGTACGCTTAATTTTTATAGTTTTATAAATAGCATTTCATAATTAGACATATTTAATAAGTAGTATCTAAGAAAATTATCAGTAAAGAAAAGAGATTATTAGTATTAATAAATTAAAATTATATATATAAATGAAACATTAAAGCAATGATTCTTGAAGAGGGAATATTGAATCATATTTGAACAATAGTGACATTAAAGAACATTGGAAGATTATTCTAATCGATAATGAGATAATATAATGTTAAGATTTTTTATAAAAAGATTGTATGTTGTTTAAATTATGTGAAACAAACGCTCTTAAAATCATTTTTTTATATTTCATTATTTGTTTCTTGTAGGTAAAAATGTTTTGTGAGTTTGTTTCAAAAACAAAGTCAAGTTTCAACAAGTATTTTTAATCATTATTATTATTGGATTTTATTACACCTAAGATGTGGGTAAATAGAAATATTTTATATCAAAATTTTTTTATAAAGATATATTAATGATGATTATTAGTGGAGTGGTAAAAATTTTTAATATGAAGTTGTTGTTCATGAGTTTGATTCTCAAATAATATTTTTTAGTTGTTTTATTTGAATATTATATAAAAGTATGAAAAGATGAAAATATCCTTATAATCATATTAATTATCCTTTAACGTAAAAGTATTTTAGTAATTATATAGTTGAGTTGGTGTCGAGTTGACTTGTGACAGCAACTCAGTTAAGCAATTTATATATAGTATAGATAATTGAAATCACATTCAATGCATATGATATTATGTAATGCCCCAAAATTCTTTAATTTCTAGGTAATTATTTGTATCAAGTAATTCGATCTTGGCCTGTGGTTAGGTGCTTTAGTATGTGCTTGAGGTTTTGTGTTCGAATCCTTTTTCCTTGAATTTTGAGTATTTTTGTTTCTACACCTAGCTCGTCATGTTTAGGTTATCTTTAATTTTCCGTAAGTTATTAGCAAGTATGGGCTTGTTAGTTCAATGATTAAAATAAAGCATCCTTTATGTTCCCAAGTTTGAATCCTATAGTGCTAAAATGAAATTAATTTTTGTTTCCCTCTTTTTGTGCCTCAAAGCATTAGAATGTTGGTTAAATTCAAACTCTTAGCATCTTGTTAGGATTTAGCATGTAGTGTTGTCCAACTCCCCCGCTTCTCCCATTCCCTACTGTTTCATTTCTTTTTTCATTTTTGTTTACTGAGTTTTTTGTTTTTCTCTATTTCTGAATTTGCTCTCTATTTTCAACTTTTTTTTTCTTTTTTTGATTTTGATTCCTACTATAATCTAACGTGAGCACTCTTTTGTTCTTTTCCTTTTTATCATCCTAAACTTTGTGTTGTTGCAGTTCTTCTCTGTTTTGGTGCTAACTATGTGTGGTTGAAGTGTTGGGATAGGGTGTTATATCTCGGGTAAAAGTGGTGGTATTCCTGTTAGTGATGTAGTACTTTTTGTTGTTGGAGGGTAAGTGATCTTTTTAACTGGTTGTTGGTGCTTAGTTTGATCATTTTTTATGTCCTATTAGGAGAAGATCGTGAGATGTGCAGCTTTCTTCCAACGAACTTGATGCTGTAGGACCACTGCTTTTCTAGCTAAATGACTGAATGCCTAAGTTTATGGGCTAGTTTTGTTAAGTGAACAAGTGTCGAATGCCTAGGATGACACGATGATTTTTTTTTTCTAATAGATTTGGTTTGGAGTCATGTGTAGAGTTCTGTTAGCTGCTGTGGTGTCGACCCTCTATTAGCAATAAAATGTGTGTTCGAACACGAAAAACTCTGAAAAAAACATGGAAAATTGGAAATTGTATGGAAAGTCGAAAGTGGTAGTCAACGGCACACAAGCATGTGCCTGGTTGTGTGCTCGGCCGTGTGAGGCACTGGAATGATGGAAATGTGCAAGTGTACACAATCAGAACAAGTAATAAAGTGATAAGTAAATGTCGAGTTACCATACCCATAAGGACTGTGAAAAGAATTATTTATGAATGCAATTAGAAACACTTGTGAAGAAAAATATTTTTATTTGAGGAAGTGATTAAAAACTAAGATTTTAACTAAGTAAAATAAATAAAAAGAAAAATAAAAGTTTCAATGCACGATTTCAAAAGATGATTTTAATCAAGATGACATAGTTTTGTTAGATTAATTACATTTCTTAACTTAGAATTACTCATGTTCATGTTGTTACAAATTTAATTCACAGTAACTCAGTAATTTGCTAACTTATGAACATACTCACCTACCAAAATCCATTTATCTCTTGACTATATCTTTATGTCAATTCAACTGATTAAACAAATTTTAATAAGTAAATGTGTTAATGCACATACATACTTATGAAATTAAAATAATCTATTATACATATCTCTATGTTAATTCAAACAATTAATTCAATCTCATAAGCACATAAAAGATTATGTGAGGTAACAATGTATTCCTACCTTGAAACATTTTAATCACAATAATCTTGCAAGTTATGCAAGGCTAATGTATTATTAGATACCGTTGCTAATTTAACCCTCAACTACCTTAGGTGATTAAACATGCATTGATTAAGTATTGTGTCAATTAATTACAATTTCAATTCGCTTAAATAATTAATTCATTAGTTACCTTACAATTGTAATGCAAGAATAACTTAGTCATGATTTTACTTAATCAAACATCTTCCCAAGGCCTATAACAACACAAACACAATTTTAATAAATTAAGTGGACAAAATGCAATCAACCTAACATGAATTAAATTTAAGCCATATTAATTAAATTAAACATATCGACATCACAAATATTCATAGGCATGTTCATAACAATAACAATAAAGTTAAAAGGCTAAGGAACAAGAATCAAATCTGGTGTTTCTCAGAGGCTTGAATAGTTTGCTCCACTCTTCCTTCTCTACTTGTCTTTGTTGAACCGTGGCTTCCATGAACACTTGAATGATGCTTCCAATTGTGGTTAAAAGACTCTTTCTCAAGAGGTGAAATCAGCAAGGGAATGGGGAAAAAGATGAAGAACAAGAAGGGGCTTTGAAAGGAGAGAGTGGGAGAGAAGTGAAAAGATGAGAGGGTTTGAGATGTGCTTGAAATGAGAAGCGAAGGAAGGTATTTATAGGTTGAGATGGCTGCTAAAAATTGCAAAAATCAGCAACAATGGACTCCCCTCATGTCCGACCACACATGTGGCAAGTTTGAAGGTTTCAAACTTACTATCTTAAGGTAGGAACAAATCTAAGAAGGCATGATAAGTGAAGGGGTTTGAATGCAAATTCAAGGAGTATTCAAGGACTATTTTGCAAGCCAAATAATCAGCCAAACAAGCTGATTGGGTCAGCATGTGGGACAGTTTTGGGTAGCCTAGTGCTCAGCTGGATCGATTTTCTCGGTTCAGCTCAATTAGGCCTCTTTTCATAATTAATTAATAATAATTATTTAACGCAACATAATTTGGATTAAAATTAAAATTAATTACATTATGAAGTAATATTCATAATTTGGACCATCTTAGGCTAAAAAATTAATTCTCCTCGATGCTTCAAAATCGCTTCTCGGTTTTGCGCTTCTAACAGTGTCTGTCGAGCTGTTTTTCGCCCTTTGTGCGAATCTGTCGAAAATAAATCAAAATTAATTAAAATGAATTAAAATTCAATATGTTAAAATTTTAAGTGCAATTAAATTATCTTATAATTATTATATATTTTTGTGACAAGAATTTTACCGGAACTGCATGAATTTGAGTTAAAAAGGGCATGAAAAAGTGTGTATACTTTCGTGTTTCCAGGCATATAGGCTATGAGTCACACGAGTTGGTCAGGTAGAGCGTGTGGGCCACACGGGTGTGTGAGCTATTTTGAACTATTAATTGGGTTAGGTTCGAGCTGAATGTAAAAATTCTAGATTCTAATTTGTAAATAATGCTAGGTGTAAATATTCTATAAGCATGCTAGGTCATGTAAATTCGTGAATCTGTGCATACGTATGTTAACATAAGTATGGTTCTGATCAGTAAAACTCTGAGTAAGCTAAACAGTATGCTTTTTTTCTTTTAGCTTTTATGTATGAATGACATATTTCTGATTTGTTAGGAGTATATGTGGCATGTTAAGATGGTTATTGTATGATCACATAGTATGAATTTGCACATGCATTGGAGTGGGATATGGTTATATTATGGAGGAAGTCTGATTTTGGCAGTTATACTACGTTAAATAATTCTGTTAATATTTCCACAACATATCTGACAGCATAGCTACATATCATTTGAGTAGCATACGACTACAACTTAGTGTGATGGATTGATGGGTTCTAATAACCCTAATTGGTGTGATTGGATGGACAGAGTTGGTGTGTAGCAGTTGGAGGTAGGATTGTTTTCTATGATATTGCTTTGCTAAGCATGTTATAGTGTCTAATCTATCTGTTTTGATGTGTGAATATGTTAAGATGGTTATTGTATGATCACATAGTATGAATTTGCACATGTATTGGAGTGGGATATGGTTATATTATGGAGGAAGTCTGATTCTAGCAGTTATACTACGTTAAATAAATTTGTTAATATTTCCACAACATATCTGACAGCACAGCTGCATATCATTTGAGTGGCATACGACTACAACTAGGTATGATGGATGGATGGGTACTAATAACCCTAATTTGTGTGATTGGATGGACGGAGTTGGTGTGTAGCAGTTGGAGGTAGGATTGTTTTCTATGATATTGCTTTGTTAAGCATGTTATAGTGTCTAATCTATCTGTTCTGATGTGTGCATATGTGCATGATTCTATATATGATTTTGTTGTGGGCTAAGGCTCACACTGAGCTTTCTAGCTCACCTAATTAAAATATTTTCTCAAGTGATGTATGGACTTAGGATTGGGTGGCATTTGGGAGCTCGAATTGAACATTTTCTCATAAGTCAGTTAAATTTTATTTTTAATTAAGCTTTATGGCCTTTTATGTGTGACTGTTTATAGGTTTTTGGACATTATTAACGTTATGGGTTTTTGGTTGGTTTTATTAAGCTAAACAATATACTGAATTATTTTGTAAACTAAATTTTGAATATCCTTTTCCAAATTAAACAAGTTAAAGAATTTCTGCTACAAATTTTAATCGAGAAAATAAGTTTTTATGAAAGAATTAAATAAATTCAATAACATGACACTTTAAATAAACCTGAAATTATATTTAAATGTTTTGGAAAACACATACTTAAAGAACTGCCAAGTTTTCTAATTAATAAAATAATACAAGTTTTTGCAAAGTTACTGATGCTAGAATAATTTATGTTTAGAAAGAAATTTATCAAAGTTTTAGGTTGTTAATGTGACCCTCAAGATTTGGTCATAATATCTAGGCCGAATTTGGGGTGTTACATTTGATGGTATTAGAGCCTTAGTCCAAAATTCGGACTATGGTTTTTAGGTTAAAAATGTTAGGAAAATTGTTTTCTTGAAAAAAGAGAGAATTTGAGACTTTGGTGCCGATCAAAGTAAGAAACTTTTTACTTTAGTCACTTTAGTTACTTTTTCTGTAGTTACTGTAGTAAAACCGTTGGACTTTAGAGACCGTAGAATAAAAAATTTCCAATTTAAGATATGTATTTTTGTAAGGCTTTAGACTTAGGATTTAAAAATAACCTAAACTAATCTTTAGACTTATGAACTGTAGATAAGTAAAATGAGAACGTGAGGGCATGGTTGACGCCGTTGAGTGGCTCAAGCTGAGTCCTCTTCTTTGGACAGCATGCCCAATTTGGAAACTAGTGAGACAGTTGAAATACCTACCGTTGAGACCAGTAATCAGGGCATAAGGGAAAATATAGTGCCCTATGCTATTCTTAGGGTTTTGCAGAGGGTTGTTAGTGCCCAATCCAGATCTATGGGCCGAGGGTTTGTGACTAAGTGACTCCGGTCTAATGGTGCTAAAGTATTTTGAGGTGTCACTAGGATTACCCCAAGAGTGACCGAGTATTGGATAGAGGCCATTGAGAGGATTATGGATGATCTGGATTGCACCCCAGAGTTGAAGTTGAAGGGTGCATTATCTTTGCTTTGAGATGAGGCCTATCAGTGTTGGTAGTTTGTGGTGTAGGGCATACAGGCTGAGGTGTGACATGGGCATTTTTTTAGAGTGCCTTCCAAAAGAAATATGTGGGGGCAAGATACATTGAGGCCCATAGGTTAAAGTTTATTGGGCTTAAGCAGGGTGAGATATCGGTAGCCGAGTATGAGGTTAAATTTCTAAGGCTGAGAAGATATGTTCAGAGTTTGGTGTCCACAGGTTATGATAAGAGTGTTCAATTTATGGATGAACTCCGCTATGACCTGAAAGTTTTGGTAACTCCACAACAAGAGTGGATCTTTGAAACCTCGATAGAGAAGACTAAGTTTGTGGAGGAGATTAAGTGCGTTGACCGACTGCGCGCATGTGCATTAACACAACGAATTTATACAATAATTTTTAAAGCTCGGTTTTACTACAAGCGTACAAGTCAATTGTAATATTGATAGTATTACAATAGAACACTGGAGTATTCCAAGGATCGAACCTAATGGAAGAGGCGATTGAGCAATAACTAGCATACACAATAGAGGCTAAGTGGCTAGTAATACGATTTTATATTACAGTAATTCATAAAAGATGAGTTTGCAAGAAAAATAAATATTCTACCCTAGGGACTATATTGAAAGAAATGTAAACTAGATGGATTATCTAGCAAATGACTAGTGAGGGTTGGTTAACTTCGATGTCATTCACCAAATCATGGATTAGGGACATAAATCACGTAAATTACCAAGTGGCTCCATTTTATCTTCTGCTATTAGTTTTACTGACTTAGACGAATTAAGTTCGTTTTATCTTTCGATCTCGCTGGTGAATCAAGGACTAAGAAACGGGTGTGCGACAAGATTACCTTCCGGTCTCACTTTATCTTAATATTCTTTTAGGGGCATCACTACCAAAGTTCTTAATTCTATTCAAATTAGTCAAATTAGTTATAATTTAGACCTTTTTCCAAAGATTTTAGTTTATCCACATCTCCATCAACCAACTTTCTTGAGGATTTAGTTTAAACGGGAAAATATAAGGATTTTGCCTATGTAATTTATCACCTTTTTACTTAAAATTGTTGTTAAAACTAAGTAATTGTTTAATAAATTAATGAAATATGTGAAAATATGAAATTAGGACATAGAAATTATTAAAATGTGATTTTATGCTTTATTATATAGATTTCATGCAATAAATGGCTTATTTCATATTAATTTGAATATATTATATTTTAAGACATAAAGTGGGTCATGCATGATTAAATTAAATAATAAAATATAAAATTATATTTAATAATTCATTTTAAAATATTTCATTAATAATTTGGGTTTTAAATTAATTAATTAAATTGGATAAATTTTATTTTTTAGTCCTCTAATTGTTGATTTATTCTGGACAGGTCTGATAGCTTTGCTGGATTACAAAACCATCCAAATTGGGGACCAAGTCAACCCAAAATTCAGCTGCACATGGCTACCCATAAACCACTTTTTGGTTTAATTGCACAAGGTCCTTGAAGACTTGAATAAATTAGAGATTTACCTGAAGATTTGCACTTGACCGAGTCTCAGTCCTGAGTTGTTGTGGCACTCAAATTAACCAAAAATTAAGAAAAAATCAACTCAACTTCCTCAATTTATGGCTGGCCACCCATGGAGGATACTTCAAAAGATGAAAACTTCTATTTTTAGTAAACTATCCCTCTCTCCTCACCTATAAATAAGACCTCATTCTCACATTTCTAATCATCCCTCATCATTTATCATTCTCTCATTTCTAAATTCTCCTAGCATTCTTCTTTTCTCCCAACGCCTATCATCATCTTTTTATAAATATTTTAGCCTTTGAGCCTCTTAAAGAACCCTTGGTTGGCCACCTTGGAGAGCCATCAAAGGAGCGAAACAAAGGAACGAAGGAGCCTCGTCATTCAGAGTCTTGGGTGATAGCCACTCTGAATTGGGTTTAATCATTCTTTTCTCTAATTTAATCTAAAAATGTTTACTATGTGTTCAATGTTCTTGTTTATAACAATGATAGCTTAATTTTATTTAAGCTAGGATGATTGCTTTGATTAAATAATATTTATTAGATTCATGCTTATAAGGTTTATGCCTCAATCGATCATGTTTTCATTTAAAATCAAGTTTGTATTCCATTCATACGTGATTGAAATGCACTTGAATTAGCTGAGCGATCCTAACCAAAAGACAGCTAGTGGACACATAATTGAAATGTGCATGCTCAATTTAGATCCTAACCCGATTAAATTACAAGTTGCATAACAACCCTAACCAGGCTCTGTTATCTGTATAGTTTTTAGATTTGTGTGATTAAACTGTTTCAAACCTAACATTTGAGTTTGAGCCCCAAGATAGCAAAAAAAAAAGGGAAAAATCCATACCTAGCCGCCACTCCTATTGCTTGCTGCCCAAGTAATCCTAATGTAGCTAAATTTTTGCCACATGTTGCCCTCATTTTTCCTATATAAACCCTTCTTCATTCTACTATTTTTCATATCCCTCAAAGCAATTTGCTTACACACTAAAAATCCCTAAATCTTCCTTTTGTGTCGTTAACCTCAAATCCTGAAAGAAACCCTAGTTCTCTTCCTTTTTTTTTGAAATCACCTATTGCCACCTCAAGAAGATTGCCAAAGCAACAACTTTGCTATCGCACATCATCGTTGTCACCGTCGTCACCGCCGTTGCTGTCACACGCTATTGTTGTCACTGTACCTTCCTTTTCGTCACACGATTTTTGCCGTAGCAAGTTCTGTCCACTTGCCGATTTCTCTTCTTCCCAGTAAGCAGAAACTTTGCCAAATTTTTGAGAAAAGATACCATGTCTCACAAAAAAACTAGATCATCAATGACTACTCCTGAAAACCTGATTTTAATCGATGAAGAAGTGAAAGAGAGATTTGATTCAATTTTCAAGCATCAACCTATGATGCCGGAAAAAGGCTTTAACTTGAAAAGTAATGATTTGATGGTTGTTCCTGTGCCAATTAGAAAGATAATCAATGCCCTCAAGTGGGAACGATTTTGTGATGCTCGTTCATTTCCCAATTATGAACTAGTTTGAGAATTCTATGCAAGTTTGACTACACAAGATGCTACTAAGGTCATCGTTCAAAAGAAAAAGGTACCTCTTACTTCTAAGTCCATAAATGATTTGTTTAACTTACCTGATGTTGAAGAAGATGAGTACTACTCTATGATGGACAATATCAATTGGGATTTTCTTCAACAAGTGCTTGATGTTGTGACAAATTCGGGATTCCAATGGATTATAAGAAAGTATGGAAGCCCTTCTTGTCGAAGGGAATACCTAAAACTAGTAGCAAAGGTGTGGTTTTATTTTGTTCGCTATAGTTTTATGCCTATCTCACATAGTTCCACCATCTCGATGGAACGAATGCTTTTGTTATATGCAATCTTGACAGAAAAATCCATTAATGTTGGGAAAGTTATCCTCAAGGATATTCACGATTGTGCTAAAAAGAAGGCAAGAAGTGCTTATTTCCCATCATTAATCACTTCACTTTGCTTAAGGGCCTGTGTTAAAATACAAACAACTCTGAAGGGGCGATATGTTCAAGGTACATTTCAACTTATGATCTTGAAAGGTTAGTAGAGAGGGTGCATGAGCTGAATCAAGGCAAGCAAGAAGAGCCAACTGAGCCAGATACCGAGGAGTCAACAAATGAAACTGAGACTGAAGCTAATTCAATTACAAACACTGAAGAGGAAGAATCTGTTAAGGAACTGAACAGTCCTAAACCAATTGAAGGATCTAAAAACCCTGAGCCAAGGGTTGAGCCAGAAGAAGAACCAGCCAAGCTAAGTGTTGAACTTGAATCTGCAACTCTTATGCCGAATTTTCCAAGTGCTTTAAAGAAATTGGAGTTGTCAATTTGATGGATATTGCAAGTTCATACACAATCAACAACAAACTTACTAGAAATATACAAAAAATAGAGATGACTCAATTCAAAATTCTTTTAAGAATATCTCTAATACTTTTGTTCCTGGGTTCCTAGATGCTATCTTTGAGACATGGATGGAAGATACTGACGATGCAAGTGGAGATGGATCTGAAAAAGGAAAAGGGAATGAGTTAAGAAAATAAAAGGGGGGACTCTTGTCTTATTATTTATTTATTTTTAGGTCATTAGGAATTTATTTCTTTTATAATTAGTATTTAATTTATGCAGAATAAAACATAGAAAGCATGAATAAACTTAACACTTTTTTAAAAAGAAAAAGACTAAGTGATGTGGTAATGGGAATAAACATGTCTAGGATTGGGTTATTAGGAAAGACTTGGTATTTAAGTAGTCTTAATGACTCACCTCTCTTTCTTTACAACCCTACCTTGTGTTCAGTTTTCATTCATTACTTTGTTCTTACAATGAGGACATTGCTTCTTTTTAAAGGGGGTAAGGCAAATAAATTGCTCAAACTTTTAAATTTTTTTCAAGTATGTTTCAATCATTTCTTTCATAAGTATGTTTTAATAAATGAATGTTTAGAGATATTTTTTTAATAAGATAGTTTGTATGCAAGTATGAATGATGATTTTATCTGAGTGAAAGTATGTTATCATGAAGAATGGAATGCTTGTATGATCTTAGCCTTAGTAATATTTACCATGAAAACTTAGTTTCTTTTGAGATTAGACATACATGAAGGTTTATATCTTTAGAAATGACTTCGTAACTTTCTTGAGGTGAAATCCTAGGGGACATAAAAATCTAAAATGATATAGGCACTATTTCTTTGGATCGTTTGAGCATTTTCAAGCCAACCCTATGATATTTGACCCTCGAAACTAAAATTTTGAGCTTAAAGGCCTGTTTATTGCAATGAACCTACATTATAGGCCACATTACCATCTTTTAAAGTTATCCTAATTTTGTGCATGTATCTTAACTAAAGTTGTCTTGGTAATCAACATTTGAGAAAGTTTTCATAAAGATGTATGTGCTAATGATTAAGAAAAAAGAGCGAAGAAAAATCAGTCTCCAGAAAGGAAAAATGTATGAGCTTGAGTTCAAAATAAATTTGGGGGTGTTCCAAAGGTTCACTTAAAGAAAAAAGTTGTATTACGAGAAAACCAATACATAGTTAAAGGTTAAGATTTTTAAAACTGAAATGTCCTATCTCTTAAAATCCCTACCTTTAACCGAGCCCCATTACAACCTTATAAAATACCTATTGATTTGATGATTATGTCACCTATATTAGTGGAGAGGAAGTCCTAAGTTAAACATATGAAGATCATAATTAAGCCTTATGATTCTTTGCTTGATTGATAGGAAATTATGTTGAACGAAGAATGTTATCTATGACTGTGACATACACGCAAACTATGATTCATGTTGGCATATTTTGAAGCTTAGTATTATCTTAAGGAATGTTTGCATATGAATTACTTGTTAACAAAGAAGACTGATGAGCATGAAGTTATTAATGCATGATTATGAGATAAAGATTGATGCTACTTACACAATTAGCAATTTTGCCTTAGCAAGACCTTTTGCTGTGCATGAACATTACTCGGGACGAGCAATGATTTAAGTTTGAGAGTGTGTAAACGGAAAAATATAGGATTTTTCCTATGTAATTTATCACCTTTTACTTAAAATTGTTGTTAAAACTAAGTAATTATTTAATAAATTAATGAAATATGTGAAAATATGAAATTAAGACATAGAAATTATTAAAATGTGATTTTATGCTTTATTATATAGTTTTCATGCGATAAATGGCTTAGTTTATATTGATTTGAATATCTTATATTTTTAAGACAAAGTGGGCCATGCATGATTAAATTAAATAATAAAATATAAAATTATATTTAATAATTTATTTTAAAATATTTCATTAATAATTTGGGTTTTAAATTAATTAATTAAATTGGATAAATTTTATTTTTTAGTCCTCTAATTGTTGATTTATTCTGGACAGGTTTGATAGCTTTGCTGGATTACAAAATCGTCCAAATTAAGAACCAAGTCAACCCAAAATATGGCTCCACATGGCTGTCCATAAACCACATTTTGGTTTAATTGCACAAGGTCCTTGAAGAGTTGAAGAAACTAGAGATTTACCTGAAGATTTGCACTTGACCGAGTCTCAGTCTTGAGTTGTTGTGGCACTCAAATTGACCAAAAATCAAGAAAATATCAACTCAACTTCCTCAATTTATGGCCGGTCACCCATGGAAGATGCTTTAAAAGATGAAAACTCCTATTTTTAGTAAACTATCCCCCTCTCCTCACATATAAATAAGACCTCATTCTCACATTTCTACTCATCCCTTATCATTCTCTCCTTTCTAAATTATCCTAGCATTCTGCTTTTCTCCCCATGCCTATCATCATCTTTTCATAAAGATTTTAGCCTTTGAGCCTCTTAAAGAACCCTTGGTCGGCTACCTTGGAGCGCCATCAGCAAAGAAGCGAAGCAAAGGAATGAAGGAGCCTTGTCAGTCAGAGTCTTGGGTGACAGCCACTCTGAATTGGGTTTAATCTTTTTTTTTTCTTAAATTTAATTTAAAAATGTTTGCTATGTGTTCACTGTTTTTGTTTACAACAATGATAGCTTAATTTTATTTAAGCTAGGATGATTGCTTTGATTAAATAATATTTATTAGATCCATGCTTATAATGTTTGTACCTTAATCAATCATGTTTTCAATTAAAATCAAGTTTGTATTTCATTCATACGTGATTGAAATGCCCCTGAATTAGATGAGCAATTCTAACTAGACGACTGCTAGTGGACGCATAATTGAAATGTGCATGCTCAATTTAGATCCTAACCCGACTAAATTGCAGGTTGCATAACAACCCTAACCAGGCTTTGTTATTTGCATAGTTTTTAGATTTATGTGATTAAACTGTTTCAAACCTAACACATCCCTATTTCCTCGCACGAATGCTAAGAAACCTTTAGTAAATAAGGATCAGTAAAATGTGTATTTACTAAGTAAAGGATTCCGAAAGGACCTAATGGGGTTTCCAAACTCATGAAAGATTGAGTTGCCATGGAATGTTTTTTCGAATATTATTAAGCATGTTGATAATAAATTAAGTTTAACTAAAGTAATTGTCCTAGTTTATTTATGTTATAATTGTTGCAAATTGTGTTTAATTTTGATAAAATTATTTCATTCATATAGTTGTCATACTTAGGATAATTTGCATTAGGGATCAATGAATTTAGTTTAATATATTTGTCATCATTTCTCAACTATATTGTGTTTTTATTTACCAATTTGTTAATATAATTTTACAAATTAAGTGACTTAGCACAAATACAATCCCTGTGGAGACGATAACTCGATACTTACTTATTACTTGATAACGACTGTGTACACTTGCACAAACCCAGCGTTACATTTAGCTACACATACTCAAAGTTAAAGAAATGAACATAACAATGGAAAACAAAGTAGCCATGAAAGTAAAGCTTGAGAAAAATCTGAAAGTTGAGATTTTTATGCAAGAAAACTTAAATAGCATGAAACCAAAATCATTTAACAGAGAAATCTAAAGCACGAAACATAAAAGGAATAAGCTTTAACAAATTTAAAGTAAAATAAAGTAAAATACATTAAATTAAAGCTTAAAGAGTTTTGAAAACAAGGTACAGTAAGAACAAGAAGTAACTTAAATAACATAGAGAAAAACAAGAACAAGAAGTAAATTTAGAAAAATAAACTTTAATCTAAAGTAGAAGAAGGGAAAAATAAAAACACTAGAAAAGTGCAGAGAAAAACCAAAGAAAGCCTAGAGAAAACTAAACCAAAATTAAGCTAATGTATTTTTCTCCTCCTCAACAATTTTTGGTTATTTTGAAGGGTGTTCTGATGACTTTTCAATGCCAAAATTACCCTTACAAGGGCCTTGTGTGATTGGTGGGTTGGGTAGACAAAGGTTGCCCTTTTTGTCTACGTTTTTCCTTTTGACGAAAGAGATATTGCGATACTAGATGAGGATATCACGATATCTCGGGTAATATTGAACTTGGGGGTCTTCTTTGAGAGATAGATGTCACTATACCCAAGGAGGATGTCGTGATACCACTAAAGGGTCTCATTGATATTCTATATCGTCGGAGGTATCGCGATTCTAGGGGTTGGATATCATAATACCCTTACCCTAGATGTTATTCTTGCTCGTTTTCGACCTTCGACATGTCCCTACATCACTCAATCACACGTTAGACCTCCCAATGGCATTATCGACCACTTTCGGTAAAAAATAGACAAAAGTAAGAGATTTTCACTTATTACCCAAAAAATATTAAAATACAAAAACAACGAAAAACTAAGCTAAAAACTCTGTTTTGCTCAAGAAAAAGCTCCTTAAGTATGTCGGAAAAGCCTAATTTGCTAGATCGATTTATGCAGATCACGCGTGGAGCATGAAAGAAGGGAATAAATCAAGAATCAAAATAAGAATAAGAGGGAGTTAGGTCCTTTTGGTTTAGCTCCGCGGCCTAAGAAACGGGCTAGAGTGGATAAACTTTAGCAGGTTAAGGCAACTATGGCTACTGATCAGGCTTCAATTTGTACTTTTTGTGATAGGCGTCACCAGGACGAGTGTTAGAGGAGAATGGGGGAATACTTTAGATGTGGGTCTATAGAACATCAGATTAGTAAGTGTCTATGTCGAGCTGAACTGACACGAGCTCCAATTCAGAATAGGGTTCAACCACAAAGGGTTGTTTAGTAGCCTTTGAAGGGTTGGGGGCAGGTTAGGGATGGTAATGGTATAGGTCGAGGACAGAGGGCACCGGGTCAGAGTGCTAATTAGATTAAGGCTTAATAGCTTGTGTTGGTTTATACGACAAGACATTGTGAAGAGAGAGACGCGATTGATGTGATACCATGTACATTCACTATCCATTCTTGTAGCACCCTATACTCGGCTTGGTCGCTTAGCCTAAATGTTTGGATGCCACATCACCATCTCATGTCATACTCACAGTAAATTGCCACATTATTAATAAATCATCCTTTTTATCAAGGATCTTATAAATTTTTAATCAAACATATATCAACCATCATTAGTACATGCCAAATATACATTAAATAAACTTTAAACATGCATTAGGACCAGTTACCAAAATTTCCAAGACAATCACGTAGGTATCGTTACTAGGATAAGGGTATCAATATTTTCCTGGTACGGTATCGATACTATTTTCAAAATCGGTACCAAATCAGTATTCTATTTCTCATCTAAAATCAAAATCTCAGAAAATATCGATACCTTTACAAAAGTATCAATAAAATTGTCCCGAGTATCGATACTTGTGATATGGTATCGATACCAATTTACAATTCTAACTTCCTGCACATTTCAAAATCACTGAGGTATCATTTTTACAAACGAATATCAATACCTCTGCTTCAGACCAGAAAAATCCAACATTTTTAAGCATATAAGTCATTCCAACTTGTACCAATTCATCAAATTTTCATATCATCATCAAATAAACATCAAGACGACTATAATCATAGTTTCAAAACATCGAGAATAAGTCCAAGCAATAACCGACATAATACAAAATGGATCTCATAAACTTAGGAGCATATAGTCTATGGAAACGTCCAAAACATCATGAAAATTATTAGTAAAAGTAAACCACATTTCCTTATTCCCAAAATGAAAACAAATAACAATAACACCTACGAAATAACAGAAAATGACTTGCTTGAATCACCCATTGGAACCACACTGCTCACACTGGCACATTACTAATCTATAATGGTTTAAGAAGGGAGTGAGTAAGCTTAACAAGCTTAGTGAATGCCTAGAACAACTGCCATGCAAAAAATTCATCAGGCATAAAAAAACAACCATATAGCATAATATTAACAGTTGCAACTCTAATGTCATATTATATTTACTCGTGCATTATTTTCTAGTTCTTTTACATGGTTAATATATTCACTTTTAAGCATATATCACATTACACATATAATCACATAACACTTAAGCATATATCACAATACTCATATAATTACATAATGTTCAAACATATATCACAATACTCATATAATCACATAATATTCAAGCATATATATCACAATACTCGTAAACATATTTATAAATAAATTGCATAATGGTCATATGTCATATAAACACATATCACAATACAAACATATTCATAATTTAAGATAATTTGAGACTTGAGCTATGAAACATAAAAGTGAGCTCTACCATCACTCATCGGGTACACGGATCTCCAACATACTACATAGACTCATAGAATCAAACATGTCACAAAAGTGAAGCATAAAGCTAACACTCTCCTTATTTCCCCTCACATGTCTCATTGAATGGAGTTTTGCTCACATTCCCTTATCCCTCCAACATGTCCCAGGGCCTCAACACTCACAATCAATGTACATATAGGTAAGTACTCACAATCCTATGGCATGCCAACTATATCTAACGGTTTTAAGATTACACACATATCACTTATCGATTATCCGTGCAGTATCATTGTATATTTGCATCTTTAGCAAACATTGTCACTAACATTTAACATATACATAACATGTGCACATTTTCACTTTCACAATGGTTATCATAACCACATATCACATGTTATAGCATTTCATCTCAATTCACATATTCACAAACACATAAGCACATTGTTCACAAGATAACATAGGTATAAGAAAGCTTGCACTCAAAGTTTAGAGTAGGGGTTTAGGATACTACTAAATTCCCAAATAACACATTGAATCATGTCCATAAGAAATTATCCAAACACTTACCAATTACGCTTTCGCCGAAAAGTTGAAAGCTCAAACTAGCTTTTCCTTGCCTTTATCTTTACTTGTAGAAGGTCTTAACAAATCTGAAGCTTCAACAGAATAATTCACACCATAGTACATTAAAAAATCAGCAAAGGACTTATCATAAGTGTAACAGCCGGGTTTAGACCCTAGTCGGAACAGTGGTTTTGGGACCACAAATCTGAGTCAGAAAAATATTTTAATATTATTTTCTATGTTTACAGTATGTTATATGATATGTGTGAAAATTCTGTGAATTAATTTTATTGCGTGAGTGTCCAATTGGATAAAAGGACTAAATCGCAGAAAATGCAAAAGTTGTGTGCTACATGAATAAGTGCTAAATTTATTTGATATATTAAATGTGAGGTCCTTATGTTGTAAATAGACCCTTGGATTAATGCATGGACAAAGTTATACATGAGTTAGTGGATTAGTAATTTTATAATTAATGTTAAATTGGTAAATGGTTTATTAATGTGCATTACACAAAACAAAACATTAAATTAGCTAATATGTTCATCATTTAGCCGAATTTGAAGAAAGAAAGGTTTCTAAGCCTTCAAACATTCAGCACTTATCTTGGCTAATTGGTATGTGATTTGTGATCCATTTTTGATGATTTCTATGTTTTTGTGATTGTTGCTTAGTACTCTAGCTAGCCCATGCTTGAATTTTTGAATTTGATGATGATTTTGAGATATGCCATGGATGAATCCATGAGTTTTGTTGTTAATTGATGAAAAATGAAAGATATGTGTTGGGTTAACATGTTTTGTATTGGGATTTTTGGTGAATTTGATTATTATGGGCTAATTTGTGAAAGTGGGAAATTGAAGGGTTAAAATGTGAAATAAGTGAAAGTTATAGGCGACTAGAGACTATATGGAAATTCGGCTAAGCATGAGAAATGTGAAATTATGTGTATTTTGTGTTTTTTTTTAAATAGGGACTAAAATGTTAAAATGTGAAATTTAGGGGCTAAAGTGTAAAATGCCCTAATTATGTGTTTTTGGATTGAAATGAATAAATGTGTGATTAATTTAGTAAAATCTGAATTTATATAGATCAAGAACGAAAGAAATTGGAATTCAATCGGGAAAAGTCGAAGGTTGTAGAATAATCGACTCGTTTAGCCGTTCTCATTTTCGAGGTAAGTTCATATGCAAATAAACGTATTTCAATTGAATTATATATGTTTAATTGTTGTGGAAATGTATTGAATTGCTATGAGAGCTGAATAATTGAATCCGATAAAGTATCGACAAAGTTACAACATCCGAAAGCCCCGTACGAACCATAGGAATAGTATAGGATACATATGTCATGACATAGGATTCCGAGGTGTGATATCATGTAAGACCACATCTGGGACGTTGGCACGACTTGAGATTTACGTGTAAGACCATGTTTGGGGCATCGACATTGTATATGATTTCATGTAAGACCGTGTCTATGACAATGGCATCGATATTCGATTATATGTAAGACCACGTCTGGCACATTGGCATTGTACGAGCTTTCTGAGCTATCTGAGTATCCTTATTGCTTTCGAACTGTTCAACGGGCATTATTGAGAAATAAATGATCAAGTGAATGTGTATCTGATTCAGGTATGGACGGAAGGTATATAAAATTTGGCAATAACAAGGAAAAATGAATATGATCATTTGAGATGTGAATTATATGAAAAATGTGATGTGTTTATAAGCAAGTGATTATGAAAAATTGAGCTATATGAGAAATATGATTTTGCAATTGTGTTTTTCTATGATTCATATGTATGAATTGGTCTATAATTGTTTATGTGATAAGTTTATTTGTATATGGCTTACTAAGCTTTGGAAAGCTTACTTTGTGTGTTTTTCAATTGTTTTATAGATTATCGAAGCTACCGTGAGCTCGGGGATCGTCATGGATCGTCATCACATTATCAATTGATATTTTGGTACATTTGAAGCTGTAAATATTGGTGTATGCCATGTATAGGCTAGGGGGAATATGTTATGTTTTGTTTAGTGAATCTTGCCATGTGATATGGCTTGAGATTAAGAACTTATTTTGCTTATGATTTGTGATAAAATTAGATGTTCATAACGTGTTCATATATGGCTTAGTGAAAATGGTCAATTTGGCAAGTTTGATATGAGATTTAGTTGAGAATTTGGTATGATTTTGGCATAAGATTTGATGTGAAATTAGTAATGTTGATCATAGATGAATGAATAGATTTGTTATGTGAATTAAGCATGTTTTGGCTGCAAATTGGGTATGAATTATGTGTCATTTGATGCTTCTAGGTATGCTTGAGAAGGGTGTGAAATGTGGCTTTAATCAAGCCTATTTTTATGCCGCACGGCCTGAGCACACGGGCGTGTTATTCGACCGTGTAACCCTTACATCTTAGTCAAAATAAGTCAGTGAGTTATATGGCATAGACATACGGGCATATCTATTTGCCATGTGTAGTACACGGTCTGGTACATGGGCATGTGGTCGACCGTATGACCCAAGTCAGTAACCTCCTTAATTTTCACACAGCCTAACATACGGGCTTGTTATGTAGCCATGTGGTAAGTCAATATGTATGCCCTGCTTTGCCACGGCCTAGACACATGGACATGTCTAATGCCGTGTGAGGCACACGGCCTGCCTACATGGGCGTGTGACCTCTGTAACTTTGAAAAATTTGTTAAGTTTTAGAAAAATTTTGTATGTGCTCAGTTTAGTCCTGACCCCTTCCTAAAGTATGTTTAAGGTCTCGTTGACCTAAGAAAGAGACTTTGTGATGATGTTTGACTATTATGATATGATGTGTGGATGATGTTTGTGAATTGATCATAAAATGTTTTGATACATCTGGTAATACCTCTTAACCCTAGTCCGGCGACGGATACGGGTCTGGGGTGTTACAATAAGCAATAAAAAACATAAGCCTAAGCTATATTCTCTGGTAGCCTAAACCTTTAACATAACCAACTTGAAATCCAAATATCTCGATCTAAACTTAATCTTTTCACCTAAAATGAGTTCCATTCATCCAATTATTTGTCAACGACTAATTCCCAACTTTTAAACTACACAAAACTACTCAATTCATGATATCGACTTTTTTGACATGTTTTTGGTTATTTCCAAAAATTCATTAAAACTCAAGAATTATTTAACAAAACTTCAAAGTTAGTTTAGAAACCTTATAATCACATCAAAACTAATTGAAAATACATTGAAACCATGTTTTTACCCAGAATCTCAAAATTCACCATTAATGAGCCAATTTTCGGCTTTTATTCAAAACATGCGATTTAATGACTAAAAACTTAGTTTTAAAGACTATAGTTTTCACAAAGTTTTAAAATAGCAAGAAGGATTTTCAATAAGAACATGGTTTTCGAAAAAGACTTCAATGTGACACGCCAAATTTCAGCCATAGTGTCTAGGCTAGGTTTGGGGTGTTACATGTTATGTAAGTATATGAAATTTTAGTCAAGTTTATATGTGTCGTATCCATTGAAAATGGTTGGTGATTTTCGATGTGGTTTGGTTGATTCGACTAAAGTGTATATATATGTATTATGAATGGCTTGTTTATTTTATTAAGTTTGGTTCATATGCTTTGCTCAAGTGATGATTTTATTTGGTTTGATTGAATAGGTTATGGTATGTACATAAGTATGAATTATGCTTATTATTTTACTCATGGTTTTAATGATTCGGTTATGTCTTGTATTTGATAGTAATGGTTTAATTTGGTTAACGAATGTATTGGGCTAAATGTTGAATTCAGGTAATGGATATATTTGATTGATGATTCGGCCATGCTATGTACAAATATATGAAACATGTTTTATTTAGTTTTTCTATGTATTTGGTTATGTGGTGTACAAATAGGACACATATGTAAATGACTTAGTAATTCGGCAATAGATTAATTAAGAAATTAATGTTCATTCATAAATGGCTATGATTAATATTCAATTTTATGCATTTCGATCATGTTTATATTTATATGTTTTGTTGATATGTTTGTTTTTTATTTGAAAGTTGGTTAAATTATGTGTATATATATATAAACTTGTGAAGTGTTTGACATGTAATGTAAATTATGGTTGATGTATGGAATTAATTATATGCAACGTTACATGCGTGTGATATGGTTGAGTAAAAAGAAAGTGGACTTTGAATAAGCATATGCATTTAGCAAGTTTATATTCGGCTAAGACATTGAAAAATGACCAAATAAATAGTATGCTTATGTCACAGTTGGAAATGTTTGATTTGGATTTTGATTTCATGGTTTATTTGTTAGCCAAATTGATGATAGGAAACGATAATGTTCAGACATGATTTAAATTTGGTTAGATAACCATTTAGGTCATAAACCAACTTAATCGTAGAATGAAAATGCATGTTGTGCCGATTATGATATGGTCAAAATGATATGTGTTTTGATTGTTTGATTATATGATTCATGTATGAAATAATGGAATGAAATAATTATATTAGTTTAGATATGCGCACATGCTTATGTGGTAAAATGATATAATTGATTTTTATTGCTTATGAATTATGTGACTACATATATGTTCGTTCTATGATATGAAATGATTTGTAAAGAGATTACGTTAGGTATAAGGTTTTAAAATTGAATGGCTTGAGTTATTTGATGGGAATAATATATTGAGTATGAAATGAAATGCGTGTAAATTTCAAGTTGTGTTTTGTCAGGTAATACCTCATAACCCCATTCTGGTGATGGATACGGGTTAGGGGTATTACATATTTCATTTCTTTTTCCATTTTTTTTGTTTACTGAGTTTTTTTTTATCTAGTGCCGAATTTTCTCTATCTTTTCACCTCTATTTTCTTTCTTTACTTTTCTTGATTTTGGCTCCTACTATAATCTGACGTGAGCACTCTCTTATTATTTCCCTTTCTACAGTCCAAACTCTATGTTGTTGTTGTTCTTCTATGTTTTTGTGTAGACTGTGTATTGTTAATGTAATGCCCTCAACTCAATCCGATTCATCGGATCCCTATCTTGGGTGTTACCACACAAATACAAATATAAGTTTAATCTATTATCAGGAACCACGATTTTTTACCAATTCAATTGGTCACATAAATAACAATGACATATACAAATATAAGTAGAGTAATTTAATTACAAAAGTTATCATTTAATATCATAACTTATTACATTTATTCTAAGTATAAACTTCTATGTAGTACTACTAATTTTTAATACGCTACCGAGCTTGCTCTGTATACATATAACCCAATACGACACTCCATTGGCATAGTCTTGGCATCGTCCCTCCTAGTGCAGACTTATATCAACAAACCTAAAACATAATATGAAACAAAAATAAGTTCACAAGAACTTAGTGAGAAAAATGCCCTTTTTTCCTTAATTGATACTTGAATAAGGTATTTGATGATTCATTATAACGATTGTTTTGTTCATAGACTCTTGATCATACTTTTGGCTAGTGTTTTCCAATCTCAAACCTTTACATATAAGTTAACTGCCTTCCCTTTATCTGTACCCATTTCCATTTCTTAATTGTTGCCTTCAAACCATCAGTTATATCCTTCAATCTTAACATTCATAGATCTGTCCCAATTTCTTTTGAAGACCAAGACTGTAACTGTAACACCCCTTTACCCAAGACCATCGCCGGAGTCGAGCAGGAGGCGTTAACAGACTTAAATTACCATTTAAACAATTTCAAACAATTTATTTCACCTTTCGTAATAAACTGCCCATCTGCGTCACAGTTTCTAAAAAAAATCATATCTCAAGTTAAAAAACTCAAAATTAAAATCTGTAAATTTTCCCTGAAACTAGACTCAGATATCTATTTACCAATTTGTTTCCAGAATTTTTGGTCAGGCCAATTAGTACAGTTTATTAGTTAAACTTTCCCCTATTTTAGTGTTCAACTGCTCTGACCTCTGTTCACTACGAATCACTTTTCTCTCTGTAAAGAATTCATATGACTATTTCGTTTTTTCTATTAAAAGTAGACTCAATAAGAAATCTATAAATATAAAGTATGACTCCTAGTTGTTTTTTTTTTACAATTTTTAGTGAATTTCTAAAGTCATAATAGGGGATTCAAAAATCGCTCTAACCCTATTCCACAAAAACTCAACTTTATCATAAAATACAACTCATTTACCTGTTTTATTTCTTCCATATGAAAATAGACTCAGTAAGATTCAATTTCATATTTTATTCATCATCTAATTCTGTCAATACTATTTTTAGTGATTTTTCAAACTCATGTCATTGCTGTTGTATGATACTGTTTTATAGCAAATTTCATCTTTTTATAAATTTCCATGGATTAGATAGCACATTAAGTATACATAACACCAAATATGATCTTGATTAGCCATTCCAATGGCTAATCATTACCAAACATTTTCTTACCACCCAATAGCCATATCATACTATCATATACACAAAATGATTATAATGCTATACATGCCATACTTAAAATATACAAGCCACTATACCAATATGGTACACGGATAGTGTAAGCGAGCCTCCGACCGTTCCCAATTTTCGAGCTGACTTCTCAAAACTACAAAGAATGGAAATGAGGGAGTAAACATAAATGCTTAGTAAGTTCACATGTAAATAGCAAGTAACATAATCATGCAATCCAACATAAAACATCATTTGTATAAATATCACCAAGACATTCATGTTACATTTGCATTTACTATCTTACCACGATTTCATCATACCAAGTTCTCAACCCGAGGGTTTAAGTGCATACCTGTCCAAATTTTCTCATTCACCACACCTACAGCATGTCACCTTCGTCTTAAGTATTCTCTTTATTCACTTAAGATTCACCCGTTGAACACATCGAAATATAATTTGGATACACAGATTGCATGCACATAAGTGCCATACCCACAGCTAAACAAACTCAATAGCCTGCGGAAATTATGTAGTCAAGCTACCATGTAACTTGCCCATAAGGGAACTCAGACTCAACTCAATGAGCTCGGGTGTTCGCATCCATAAGTGAACTCAGACTCAACTCAACAAGTTTGAATGCCTAGTTACATCTCACGAACTCAGATTCAACTCAATGAGCTCGGAACTCAAATATCCTAGTGACATGTCACTAGTATCCTAATCTATTCCCAAGGTTCAAACGGGATTTTCCTCAATCACACATCTTTGCTGTCTTCCACAGAATGTCGGAACCGATACTTGATAGCATTTCATATTTATCAAGTAGCTCACATAGTTTGCATATTACTAAATAATAATCCACAAAGTATAATATTTCATGATAATAATCATCATATCATATAAATAATATTAAATTACTTAAAATGAAAATTATGTTACTACATTTACACCTGAACTTACCTCGGTACAAAATGTTAGAAATCAAGCCTATTCCTCGTAAATTTTATTTTTCCCTCGATCATGACTCGAATCTTGTTTCTCTTGATCTAAAACAAAAAAAAAATTAGCTTATTTAATACTCACATTTATTAAAACAGTCATTGACTCAAACTTTGGCAAAATTATATTTTTGCCCCTAAACTTTTACATATTTACACTTTTGCCCCAAGGATCGAAAATTAAACTTCATCCTATTTTCTTATGTTTTGTGACATGCTTATCATTTTTCCCGATTATGTTTTGCCCCTAAATTAGGTATTTTTACCCCTAAATTAGGTATTTTTACCGATTATGTCGTTTTACTCGTTTTCACGTAAAATCGCTTAGCAAAAGTTGTTTAACACATTTTCAAGCTTCATATTCTACCATAAAAAATCAAAATAAACACATTTCACCTATGGGTATTTTTCCAAATATAAACCCTAGGTTAAATTATTGCTAGAAGAAGCTTAATCAGGTTACCGAGACTCTAAAAAACATAAAGAACATTAAAAACTGGGCTAAAATGGACTTACAATCGAGGTTGGAAGCTTGAAAACCCCTAGCTATGTCTTCCTCATGTGAAATTTTGCCAAGGGGTTGATGATGGACAAATATTGGCTTTTAATTTTGTTTTTAATTCTTTTTAATAACTAAATGACCAAAATGCCCCTAATTAAAAACTATGGTGTTTTATCTTCCTTTAGGTATTCATGTCCAAACTAGTATAATGGTATAATTACTATCCAAGGACCTCCACTTTAAAAACCCATTACTCACAAGTACTTAGTACCTTTGTGAACTAGAACACACAATTTACAACTTTTGCAATTTAGTCCTAAATATCAAATTAGACCCTCTATCGATAAAATTTTTAAATGAAATTTTCACACAATCATGAAATCATGCCATAGACCTTAAAATGATAATAAATAATTATTTCTATCTCGAATTTCTGGTCTCAAAATCACTATTTCGATTAGGCCCTAATTCGGGATATTACAACTCTCCCTCCTTTAGGATTTTCGTCCCCGAAAATCTTACCGGTAAACAGGTGTGGGTATTGATTCCTCATAGTTTCCTCGGGCTCCCATGTAGCCTCTTTTACGCTGTGCTTTTTCCACAATACTTTCACGAGAGCGATACTTTTATTTCTTAGTTGCTTGACCTCTCGAGCTAAAACCTTAATCGGTTCTTCATTGTAAGTCATATCCGGTTGTAGCTCAATTTCCGTCGGTGAAATTACATGTGAAGGATCCGAATGATACCGGCGTAACATAGATACATGGAACACATCATGAATCTTCTCTAATTCAGGTGGTAATGCTAACCGATATACTACCGGTCCAACTCTTTAAATTATCTCATACGACCCGATAAAACGCGGACTCAACTTGCCTTTCCGACCAAATCTAATAACTTTCTTCCATGGAGACACTTTTAAAAATACCTTATTGCTGACTTGAAACTCGATTTCTTTTCCTTTCAAATCCGCGTAGGATTTCTGTCTATCTGAAGCAGCTTTCAAACAATCTCGAATCACTTTCACTTTTTCTTCGATTTTTTTAATTAGATCTACTCCGTAAATCTAATTTTCTTTGAGTTCAGTCCAATACAATGGCCTCCGACACTTACGACCGTACAATGCTTCATAAGGTGCCATCTTCAAACTCGTCTGATAACTATTATTGTAGGCAAATTCTACCAACGGTAAGTATCTTTCCCAACTACCTTGAAATTCCAATACAGAACATCTGAACATGTCTTCAAGAATCTGAATTACTCTCTCTGATTGCCCATCAGTTTGTGGTTGGAAGGCAGTGCTGAAATTTAACTTTGTACCTAATCCCTCTTGCAACTTTTTCCAAAACTGCGATGTAAATCTCGGATCTCTATCCGAAATGATTGACAAAGGTACTCTGTGAAGTCTAACAATCTCACTATATATAATTCAGCCAACTTATTAGGAGAATAATCAATATATATCAGAATAAAATGAGTCGATTTAGTCAATCTGTTGACTGTTACCTAGACGACATCTTTCTTCCTCAGAGTTAACGGTAACCCTGATACAAAATCCATAGTAATTTGATCCCACTTTTACTCGGGAACCATGATAGGCTGAAGTAGTCCCAGGCACTGGGTGTTCAACTTTCACTTGTTGACAAATTAAGCATTTCGATACGAACTCGGAGATATCTCTTTTCATTCCGTTCCACCAATACATTTTCTCCAAGTCATTATACATTTTTGTACTGCCCAGGTGAATGTGCTTCATGCAAGATCTTTTAGATCAACTCATCATTTTTTGGTACACAAATCTGATCTTTAAACATCAAGCAACCATCGAATCGATTCAAATCGATCCTCAGACGCCTCACATTGCTTCCTCTTGGCTTGCAAATCTTTGTCACTTTTCTGAGCTTCACAAATCTCTTGTAAAAACATCGGTCTTGTTCTCAACTCTACTAGAATCGAACCATCGTCAGACATCATCAACTGAGTATTCATAGCTCTCAAAGCAAACAACGACTTTCTACTCAAAGCATCGGTAATGACATTCGCTTTCCCCAGATGGTAGTCAATCACAAGCTCGTAATATTTCAATAATTCTAACCATCTCCGCTGTCTCAAATTCAAGTCTTTTTGTGAAATCAAGTACTTGAGACTTTTGTGGTCGGTATATACTCGGCACTTTTCACCATACAAATAATGTCACCAAATCTTCAAAGCAAACACTATAGCAGCCAGTTCCAAATCATGAGTCAAATAATTCCTTTCATGCGGTTTCAACTGCCTCGAAGCATAACCCACTACTTTTCGTTCTTGCATAAGTACACATCCCAAGCCAGTTAGAGAAGCATCACCATACACCACAAATTCTTTACCTGACTCGGGTTGTACTAACACTGGTGCCTCAGTCAGTAACTTTTTCAATTTCTCAAAGCTTTGTTGACATTCTTCCGTTTATTAAAATTTAACACCCTTTTGGAGTAGTCTGGTCATAGGAGTAGCAATTATTGAGAAATTCCATTTACAAACCGTCGTCAATAACCAGCTAGACCCAAGAAACTTCTAACCTCAGTTACGTTCTTCGACAGTTTCCAATCAGCAATAGCTGAAATTTTACTGGGATCAACCCGTATACCATCACCTGAAACAATATGACCCAAAAATCCAACTTCTCGAAGCCAAAATTCACTCTTACTAAATTTGGCATACAACTGCTTATCTCTCAAAGTTTGCAAAACTATCCTCAAGTGCTCAGCATGCTCTATCTCATCTTTTGAATAAATTAATATATCATCAATAAATACCACAACAAACTTGTCCAAGTATGGTTGAAATATGTGACTCATTAAATCTATAAACGCAGTAGGAGCATTTGTTAAACCAAATGGCATAACTAAAAATTCATAATGGTCGTACCTTGTTCTAAAAGCAGTTTTAGGCACATCTGGCACTTTTACTCGCAGCTGGAAATATCCAGACTCAAGTCACTCTTTGAAAACCATGTTGCTCCTTTTAGCTGATCAAACAAATCGTCAATTCTCAGCAACAGATACTTGTTCTTGATTGTTACCTTATTTAACTACCGATAGTCTACACACAATCTCATATAACCATCCTTCTTTTTCACAAATAATACGGGAGCACCCCAAGGTGAAAAACTCGGTCTCACAAAGCTTTTGGCAATCAACTCTTGCAACTGTGACTTTAATTCTTTCAACTCTGCTGGTGCCATTCTATATGGAGCAATCAAGATCAGAGTTGTTCCCGGTATCAACTCAATACCAAATTCTACTTCTCTGACAGGAGGCAAACCCAACAACTCTTCTAGAAATACATCCGCAAATTCACATACAATCGGCACTGATTCAATTTTCTTCTCAAATTCCTTTGTATTCAACACATAGCCAAATAAGCTTCATAACCCTTTCTCAAATATCTCTGAGCCGACATCGAAGAAATCACACTAGGCAATGCCTTTGATTTGTCTGATTCAACCCGCAGAATTTTACCATTTTCAAATTTTAATTTAATAACATTTTGTTTACAATTTACTATAGCATCATGCAATGTCAACCAATCCATACCCAAAATAACATCAAAATCGTCAAACGGTAACAACATCAAGTTGGCCGGAAAATAGTGACCTTTAATCATCAAAGGACATTTCTTGCTTACTTTATAAACTATAGCATATTTGGCTAATGGGTTTGACACTTTAATCATAAATTCTGTAGACTTAACTGGTATACTCATATTAGACACCAATTTCATGCACACATATGAATGAGTAGAACCAGGGTCAATCAAAACAATAACGTTAACATCATAAAGAGAGAAAATATCAGTGATCACATCGGGAGATGAAGCACCTTCACGCGCCCTTATGGCATAAGCTCTAGCCGGAGCTCTAGCTTCAGATTTAAATGCTGAATCTCTGACTACATTCTTGCTGCTCGTTTTATTCCCAGCATTTCTCGAAGATCTTCCTCTTGAAACTGCACCACTAGGTTTTGCACTCTGAAATTTTTCTTTCTCAACTCTCTCAGGACAGTCTCTAATAAAATAATCTGGAGAACTACACTGGTAACATTCATTAGTTCTACATGGACCAAGGTAACTTCTACCACATCGTTGGCACTCGGGTCTAACAAATCTCGAATTTCCCACACTAGCCACAGAAGTAGTCTGAGATTTAAAACCCGCATTTTGCTTCTTACAATTCCCATATGAATGTCTGGCCGAAACATGAGAACGTGAATACAAATTTCTAGATTTCTAGATTGCGGTGGGAATGCACTGCTCATCGGTCCTTTCTTCAAATTTCTAGTCTCATCCTCTGCCTTTCTCTTTTCTTTAATTAGTTCTTCAGCCTTGCAATCCCAATAAACAAGTACTATGAACTCTTTCAACTCAAGAATTCCCACAAATACTTTGATGTCTTCATTGAGTCCGTCTTTAAATTGTCTACACATTTTAGCCTCTGAAGGAATACATTCTCTAGCATACTTACTCAACCGAACGAACTCCCTTTCATTCTCAGTAACTGTCATGTTGCCTTGTTTCAACTCGAGAAACTCTTTATGCTTCTGTTCAACAAATCTTTTACTGATGTATTTCTTCCAAAATTCTTCTTGAAAGAACTTCCAAGTCACTTTCTCTTTCGGTACCACTAAAATCAATGTCTTCTACCAATAATAGGCTGACTCTCTCAATAAGGATATAGCACATTTTAAGCACTCTTCAGATGTACAAGACAATTCATCAAATACCCGAATAGAATTCTCAAGCCAAAATTCTGCTTTCTCGGCATCATCATCAACATTTGCCTTGAATTCTTCAGCCCCTTGCTTGTGAATTCTGTCAACTGGGGTTCTATAAAATTTCGTCAGATCCATACCTTGAGGCATCGGGGGTACAGGTTGAGGAATCGAGGGAGGTAGAGGAGGTTGTTGAGCATTTGGGTTCGTACGAACGAACTCAGTGTACCATGCATTTATTATCTGGAGAAAGGCTTCTTGAGCCCCTTCTACTTCTCCTTGACTAGCAATAAGAGGTCAGTTTTCAGTCGACATCGCCCCTTCAGTAGGAGCTGGCGCATTGCTCTCTACATCATCAGCCACAGCTGGATCGGGATCCATTTACTATAAAAAAAGTCATTTTAAAGGTCAAGAGTTGTCACACTATCACAATATATATATGGCATGTATAGCAAAACCCGTACATACGCCACGTTAGTCCGAGAACCGACTAAAACGTAACTTTGATACCACCAAATGTAACACCCCCTTACCCGCGACCGTCGCCGGAGTCGAGCACAAGGCGTTAACAGACTTAAATTATCACTTAAACAATTTCAAACAATTTATTTCACCTTTTGTAATAAACCACCCATCTGTGTCACAGTTGCTAAAAACAATCATATTTCGAGTTACGAAACTCAAAATTAAAATCCGTAAATTTTCACTGAAACTATACTCATATATATATTTACTAATTGTTTTCCAGAATTTTTGGTCAGGCCAATTAGTACAGTTTATTAGTTAAATTTTCCCTTGTTTTAGTGTTCGACTACTCTGACCTCTATCCATTACAAATCACTTTTCTCTTTATACAGAATTCAGATGACTATTCCATTTATTTCTCTTAAAATCAGTCTCAATAAAGAATCTATACATATAAATTATGACTCCTAATTATTTTTTTACAATTTTTAGTGAATTTCTAAATTAATAATAAGGGATTCAGAAATTACTCTGACCCTGTTCCACTGAAACTCAAATTTCTCATAAAATAGAACTCATTTATCTATTTTGTTTCTTCCGTATGAAAATAGACTCAATATTATTCAATTTCATATTTTATTAATTATCTAATTCTATCTCTACTATTTTTAGTGATTTTTCAAACTCACGTTATTGTTGTTGTATGATACTATTTTATAGCAAATTTTACCTTTTTATGAATTTCCATGGATTAGATAGTACATTAAGTATACATAACACAAAATATGATCTTGATTAGTCATTCCAATGGCTAATCATCACCAAACATTTCTTTACCACCCAATAGCCATATCATAAGATCATATACACAAAATGATTATAATGCTATACATGCCATACTCAAAATATACAAGCCACTATACCAAAATGGTCCACGGATAGTGTGAGCGAGCCTCTGACCGTTCCCAATTTTTGAGCTGGCTTGTCAAAACTACAAAGAATGGAAAGGAGGGAGTAAGCCAAAATGCTTAGTAAGTTCACATGTAAATAGCAATTAAGATAATCATGCAATCCAACATAAAACATCATTTGTATAAATATCACCAAGACATTCATGTTACATTTGATTTACTATCTTACCACGATTTCATTATACCAAGTTCTCAACCCGAGGGTTTAAGCGCATACCTGCCCAAATTTTCTCATTCACCACACTTACCAACATGTCACCTTCGTCTTAAGTATTCTCCTTATTCACTTAAGATTCACTCGTTGAACACATCGGAATATAATTTGGATACGCGGATTGCATGCACATAAGTGCCATACCCACAGCTAGACAAACTCAATAGCCTGCGGAAATTATGTAGCCAAGCTACCATGTAACCCGCCCATAAGCAAACTCGGACTCAATTGAACGAGCTCGGGCGTTCGCATCCATAAGTAAACTCGGACTCAACTCAACGAGTTCGGATGCCTAGTTACATCTCACGAACTCGGACTCAACTCAACGAGCTCGAAACTCAAATATCCTAGTGACATGTCACTTGTATCCTAATTTATTCCCAAGGTTCAAATGAGATTTTCCTCAATCACACATCTTTTCTGTCTTCCACGGAATGTCGGAACCGATACTTAATAGCATTTCATATTTATCAAGTAGCTCACATAATTTGCATATTACTAAATAATAATCCACAAACCATAATATTTCATGAAAATAATCATCATATCATATAAATAATATTAAATTACTTAAAATGACAATTATGTTACTACATTTACACCTGAACTTACCTCGGTACAAAATGTTAGAAATCGAGCCTATTCCTCGTAAACTTTATTTTTCCCTCGATCACGACTCGAATCTTGTTTCTCTTGATCTAAAACAACAAATTTAGCTTATTTAATACTCACATTTATTAAAACAGTCCTTGACTCAAACTTTGGCAAAATTACATTTTTGTCCCTAAACTTTTACATATTTACACTTTTGCCCCAAGGCTCGAAAATTAAACTTCATCCTATGTTATTATGTTTTAAAGACATGCTGATCATTTTTCCCTTCTATGGCAACATCAAATTCTCACTCTAACATGTACTTATGAACATTAGGTATTTTTATCGATTTTGTCGTTTTACTCGTTTTCACGTAAAATCGCTTAGTAAAAGTTGTTTAACACAATTTCAAGCTTCATGCATGTTTGAGGTAGTGCCATGGGATTCATGCATGTTTTTAGTTGCTAGCTTGATGTTTTTATTAGCCCATGGTTCAAATCTTTGCTATGTCATGGAATGATATTCGGCCAAAGTGGATGTGGTGTTAATGCCATTGCATGCTAAATATCAAGCTTGATAATGATACATGTGATGGGGGATTGAGGACTCTTAGATTTTCTTTTAGCATTTTTGAATGAGATACTAAGTTCTTTGTTTAACCATGACCAAATTGAAACGGTATGGTGTGGTGGTGTATTCGCCATGGTATATCCATAAGTACGATTCATGCATGTTGCATGGTAACTAAGATTTGAGCTTTGGATATATGTTTATATTTGGATATAAGCAACTTGAGATTCGCCCTTGCACCTACATGAATATATGTTTGCACATGATGTATTGGTATGACATGTATACTATTTGAAGGTGTATATTTGCTTGTGATGATGTTTGGTTATGAAGGAAATGATAGATGTGTATTGAGTTACAATATGGAATGCGTTAGTTAGTAAAATGTATGCTGTTTTTTTGTGTGGTATTATGTATAATTGGCCTCAACATGGACATGCATATTCGCCACATGAGGGAAATGGTGTGCATGCATTCGGTTAGAGGCAAGCATATTGATGCCTATTCTTGGCTTAGAAAATCCGCTAAGGAGAGTACTAACTAATGTGTTGAGTTGAATCAAGATTTCGTACATATGTGACTTTAATGTTTAATGAAAATATGTGGGCTAAGTACCTTGAATTCTCTTCGATGCTCAAATGATAAAACCAATTTATTTGTTAAATTAAGCTCAAGAACAAAGGGAGCTAAACCGATAAGGGAAGGAAAAGTCGTCGAATAGCCGTCGAAATCGTTCGACCACGCCCGAGGTAAGTTCTCGAGTAATGGAACTTAGATTATGATTTGATTAGATCATGCTCTTTGTGTGTGGCTATTGAGCCGAAATTGCAAATGTGATAAGTGACTTGTGTTTGAATTTTGCTAATGAGAATGAAATACTGAATGTGTCATGATTTATTGATAATTGTGCTTGGCTATTTGAATGATGTCCTGCTAAGTCCCGAAGGCTTTGTGTTAAGTGACCATATCCGGACTAAGATCTGAAGGCGTTCATGCGAGTTAATAAATCAGGTTAAGCCAAGGCATTTGTACGAGTTAATAAACCGGTTAAGCCCAAGGCATTTGTGCGAGTTACTAAACCCGGTTAAGTCCCGAAGGCATTCGTGAAGTTACTATAACCGGGTTTGTCCCGAAGGCATTTGAGCTAGTCGTTATATCCGGTTAAATTCCGAAGGTACGTGATTCGAGAACGAGCGTTCTTGCTGTAAAAATTTCAGTTAATACGCTTGAAAAATTCCAGCAATGAGGTATGTTCGTATGTGCTTGAAATTAGTTGATTCCCTTCGAATGATATTCGCTCAGTCGAGTAATGAGCTTCCGGTATTTGGCTAAGATGATCCCTTATGTATGAATATAGGGGTTGGAATGTGAAATAAGTATGACATTGAGAATTTGTGCATACGAAATTATCCGTTAGCTATATGATTGCTATGCTTTTGTTGTCTTGGAATCCCTTGCTCAAACTTACTAAGCATAAATTGCTTACTCCGCTTCTCTGCTTCTCTGCTTTTATAGATTTTGCTCGTTAGCTATCGGATTCGGGATCATCAAGTCAAGTCATCCACACTATCAAAGCCCTTTTGGTATTCTTTTAGTTGAACTCCGGATATGGCATGTATAGGACTACCCTTTTGTTGAAGGTCATGTACCTTTCGGTTTTGTGTAAACTTGGATAGCCATGCGAAAATGGCTTATATACGCTTTTTAGTATAGTACTATAATCGTTTGTATGTCGATCATTATGAGGTATGGAATTGTTTTGAAACGATTAGCCATTGGAATGGTTAATCATGATCACACTTTGTGCTATGTATGCAAAAAGGGGCAATTGAATCATGGAAATCATGAAATAGGTAAAGCCTACCTTAAAGACAGATGCTGACTGCAGCAGTGATGTGGATGTGAAAAATCACTAAAAATAGTAGGAATGGTATTAAATAGTGAATAAATTATGTAAATGAACCTTGATGAATCTAATTTCATATGGAAGAAACGAAACGGTCATAGGAGTTACATGTTAAGAGATATTAAAGTTCTCGTGAAACAGGGCCAGAACAGTTTCTGGATCCCCTGTTCCGACTTTGGAAATTCATTGTAAATTAACCAGAGATAATTAGGAGTCATGCCATATATGTATAGATTCCTCTTTGAGACTAGTTTCTAAAGAAACAAACAGAATCAATATTGAAGACCTGTACCGGAAGATATCCAATTCGTAATGCATAAAGGTCTGTGTAGTCAAACCTTGGAATAGGGGAGACTTTAACTAATAAACTGTACTAATTGGCTTGACAAAAAATTCTAGAAAAAAATCTGTAGATGGAAATATGAGTTTAATTTCGGGGAAAAATTACGAAACTGATTTTCGAGTTTTGAAACTCAAGATATGATTTTTAAGGCGACAGTGATGCAGTAACCAGCTTGTCTGGAAATTTTTAAATGGACAGTGAAAATGATTAAGTTAAGTTTGTGTGCACCTTGTGTTCGACTCTGATAACGGACTCGGGCATGGGGTGTTACAATTTTATTGGTATCAGAGCTACGGTTTAGTCGATTCTAGGACTACCGTAATGCGTTTGGGTCTAGCTATACATGCCATTTTATGTGATTATTTGATAGTGTGGTGATTTCTGACGTTTGAATATGTGTTTATTTATAGTAATGGATCCCGATCCCGACCGAGCGGTAGTGATGATCTTGAGAGTGTAGCTGCTCCTCAAGACAAGGGACAGCTCCGCGGACTCTCACCCTATTGCTAGCAATCCAAATGATGAGGCTAGGCAAGCCTTTTATAGCGTGATGAATGATTGGTTCAACCAATACATTCGAACTAACACTACTGCTCCACAACCTCCATTCCCGACTAATACGACCCAAGACCTACAATGCCTCCAGAATCGACCAAATAAGGTTGAATAAGCCCCCAGTGGACAGAATCCGAAAACATGGGGCTACTGAATTTAAAGCTACGGATAGCGACGATGCCGAGCAAGCTGAATTTTGGTTGGACAACACGATCCGCACTCGATGAGCTATCTTGTACACCGATGAATGCCTAAAGTGTACTATCTCCTTGCTACGTGATTTTGCCTACTATTGGTGGAGTATTCGACTTCACAGTGCCCGAGAGCAAGTAACTTGGGAGTTTTTCCAAACCGAGTTTGGAAAAAGTATATCATCGTAAATTTATGGATAAAAACGGAAGGAATTTCTAACTTAAACAAGGTTCCATGTCGGTTCACCGACTATGAACGAATTTGTGAGGCGAGCCAAGACGCGCGAGAATGCATTTCTTCAGAAGCTATGATGTGTAAACGCTTCGAAGATGGACTGAATGATGAGATAAAGCTGTATGTTGGCATTTTGGAAATCCGAGAGTTTGTGGCTCTTTTTCGATCGAGCGTGCAAAGCCGAGGAGCTCAGTATGGAGAAAAGAAAAGCTGAAGTGGGAGCAAGGGAGTTTCGTAAGAGGTCTTCGGGGAAGCCCTTCCCACAGTCATCAAAGAAATTTAGAGATGGCTTAGGCCGGTCTAGAGACACTTCGGGCTTTTCTAGACGAGATCGCGATCGACCCCCTGTGACCACACGAGTCACTTTGATCGCCAGTGGTGGGAATGATCGACGAGAGAGAACGGAGTGCCAGTATTGTGGCAAATGGCATTCTGGAAGTTGTAGATTCTGTGACCGCTCTGTTATAAGTGCGGATCATTGACCACTTCATTAAAGATTGCCCGAGGTTGTCTCGAATGAATGTAGATCGAGTGGGAAACCGGTGCTACCACCGCCGAGGTAGACCATCTAGAAACACGGCAATGCTAGTGGTGGTCAGAGAGGATCTAGAGATGTTACGACCAGATCCGAGGCTCGCGCTCCTGCTAGGGCTTATGCTATATGCGCACGCGAGGATGCTTCCTCGCCAGATGTTATTACCGGTACTTTCACTCTCTTTGATACTAATGTGATTGCTTTGATTGACCCTGGTTCTACTCATTCTTATATATGCGAAACCTTAGCATCCAGTAAGACTTTACCTATTGAGTGTGAGTTCTGGTTAAGCGAGGTTAGCTTCTTGGGCCATGTGGTATCTGCATCGGGTATTCGAGTCGACCCGAGTAAAATTTCAGCCATACTTAACCGGAAGCCTCCGAGAAATATTACCGAGGTTCGGAGTTTTTGGGACTTGCTTGGTTACTACCGACGGTTTGTAAAAGGATTCTCGATGATAGCCACACCCATGACGAAACCGCTTGTAAAGATGTCAAGTTTGAATGGATGGAAAAGTGTCGAAAAGTTTCGACCAATTGAAAACTCATTTGACTAAGCTCCAAGACTAGTACAAACCCGAATCTAGCAAAGAGTTTGTCATCTATAGTGACGCTTCCCTACTTGGGTTAGGTTGCGTATTGATGCAAGAGGGTCGAGTTGTGGCCTATGCGTCGAGACAATTAAAGCCACATAAGAAAATTATCCGACCCATGATCTCGAATTGGTCGCCATCGTATTCGCCTTAAAGATATGGCGACATTACTTATTTGGTGAGAAGTGCCATGTGTATTCGGATCACAAAAGTCTTAAATATTTGATGACTCAAAGAGACTTAAATCTGCGACAAAGACGTTGGCTCGAGTTGTTAAAAGATTATGAGCTTGTCATTGATTATCACCCGAAAGGCTAATGTGGTTGCGGACGCCTTAAGCCGAAAATCTTTGCTTGCTTTACGAGCTATGAATGTACACTTGTCTATTCTACTCGACAATGTGTTAATAGCCAATTAAAGGCCAAACCATTGTTGACTCATCAAATTCGTGAAGCTCGAAGGTTGACGATGAGTTGGTTGCAAAACGGGTGAGTGTGTTCAACAAGGAATCGGAGTTTCAAATTGATGATGACGATTGTTTGAGGTTCAGAAGTCGTCTGTGTGTTCCAAAGAATTCGGAACTTATTTCGATAATTCTGAACGAAGCCCATTGTAGCCGGATGGCAATCCACCCGGGGAGTACGAAGATGTACAACGATTTGAAACGTTGGTTTTGGTGGCATGGTATGAAACGAGACATCTCCGACTTTGTTTCGAGATGTTTAATATGTCAACAAGTGAAAGCGGAACATCAAGTGCCTTCAGGGTTACTTCAGCCGATCACGATACCCGAGTGGAAATGGGATCGAGTCACAATGGACTTTGTGTCCGGACTGCCATTGTCAGCAAGTAAGAAGGATGCGATCTGGGTTGTTGTTGATAGACTGACTAAGTCGGCTCACTTTATCCCCGTGCGCACGGATTTTCATTGGATAAACTAGCTGAATTGTACGCTTCTCGATTGTGAGATTACACGGGTACCGATTGCATTGTGTCGGATAGAGATCCGAGGTTCACCTCGCGATTTTGGAAGAAATTGCAAGAAGCTTTGGGTACCAAGTTGCATTTCAAGACCGCCTTTCACCCCCAAACCGATGGTCAATCCGAGCGGATAATTCAGATACTTGAGGATATGTTGAGATGTTGCATTCTCGAGTTCGATGGTTCATGGAATGGTATTTACCTTTGATTGAATTCGCTACAACAATAGTTTTCAATCAAGTATTAAGATGGCGCTTACGAGGCCTTGTACGGGCGTAAATGCCGTACACCATTGTTTTGGACCGAGCTCGCGAAAGCAAAATTTGGAGTGGATTTGATTAAAGATGCTGAATGAAAGTAAAAGTAATCCGTGAAAATCAAGATAGCCTCCGATCATCGAAGTCGACGCGGATCTCGAAACGAAAAGACATTGAGTATCGTGGGAGATAAAGTGTTTCTTAAAGTTTCGCCTTGGAAAAAGATACTCGATTTGGGCGCAAGGGCAAATTGAGTCCGAGGTTCATCGGGCCATATGAGATATCCGAACGAGTCGGTCCAGCTTGCATATCGTTTGATTTTACCCCGAACTCGAAAAGATTCACGACGTCTTTCACGCTTCAATGCTTCGACGCTATAGATCTGATCCGTCGAACGTAATTAGTCCATCAGAGGTTGAAATTCAAGCCGATATGAGTTATGAAGAAGAACCGATTCACATCCTAGCTCGTGAAGTAAAAGAGTTGCGAAACAAAAGGGTTCCGTTAGTAAAAGTGTTATGGCTCAAACACGGGATGGAAGAAGCTACTTGGGAACCCGAGAACTCTATGAAAGAGCGATACCCAAATCTATTTACGGTAAGATTTTCGGGACGAAAATTTCTTAAGTGGGGAGAGTTGTGACAGCCTTAGAACGACCCTAGTCGGAATGTGGTTTCGGGACCACAAAATCGAGGCATAAAAATAATTTAATATTTATTTTATTGCCTATAATATGTGTTAACTCATATGTGACATTTTTGATGCTTTAATTTAGAGTTATAAATGTGAATTTCACTAGAAATGTGACAGCCCTAAATTGACCCTAGTCGGAGAGTGGTTTCGGGACCACGAAACCGAGTCTTATAAATAATTAAAGATTATATTTTGTGTTTATGATGTGCGTAAATGCTTGTGTGATAGTTCCATACTTTAATTTGGTCAGTGTATGTGAAATTTATTAGTAGGGACTTATGTGAGACAATTTAGAAATATGCTAGGCAAGTGTTCAAGTGGCCTATTAATATATGTGGGAAAGTGATTGTCCTTGCATGTCAAATTAGCCAAATTATGGCATAGTGGCTGGCCATGCTATGGGTGGAAACATGTCACAAACATGTTAGGTTAGTGATGTATGTTAGGAAAAATAAAATAAAGAGCATGGTAATTAAATAATGAAATGGAGGAGTGATGAAAAAAAAAATGGTCTCATCCATGCCCCCCTTTTGCCGTGAATGGAAGAAAGAAAACAAAAAAAAGTGTTCATCCTTTGGTTCATCCTTGGCTGAAAATTTTAAGGAGGAAGGAAGAAAAAGGTCGAAGAGGTTCGCCATGCATGTAACTAGATTGAGGTATGTTTGATGTTGTGCCATGAGATTCATGCATGTTTTACTTGTTAGCTTGAGTTCTAGCTAGCCCATGGTTCAAATCTTTGCTATGTCATGAAGATGACATTTGGTCATAGATGTTTATATTTCTTTGATGTGGGTTTTGATGTTTTGTGTATTGAGGATTGATAATAGATGGAAGTCTAATGGTTGTTGTATGTAGATAGCATGCATGCTAATAATGTTTTTATTTTCTACTTAATATCTTATTGATTATGAGTTAACATGAATATTTAGTTGAACATATACCTTGAATTATGTTCAAAAAATTTAATTGATTAGTTGTACTCTTCTTTTTGCTTTTGAATATTCAAATATTGAAGGTGAAAGGCTGGAAAATTTCAAGTTGAAATGTTGTCCAAATGCTGGAAATTTAGCATGCATATTCTTTTATTTAAATGCTTTGACCGAATGTTGGAAGTTAACTTGCATGCTGTGTGGTTGTTGCATGAGGGAGTTAAAATTGAACTTAAGATAGTTTATTACTAATTAATATGCTGCTGTAATACTTAAATTATTGGCTGTCCAAATTAGGACAAAATCATGGTGTTATGTGCTAGCATGATATGTATGTGTGATTTAAGTGAAAGATGTTTAGATGATTTATAGTAATTGGCTAATGTGTTTTGTGGATATAGATGCCGAATGTGGACTCAAGAAATTAATTGGAAAATTTGTTGTTTGTTTAGGTGATAGAAAGTATGAAATAGTCTTATGTGATACGTGTATATAAGTAGATGGAAGTGAAGTGTCCTATATTTTTGTGTATGGGATTAATTGCATTTTGATTTTAATGTGCATGATTATTACTATGTTTAAAATGTGTGAAAGCCGAATATGCTCATGATACAATGCTTGATTAGTTGATTAACAATAAGTTAAATTTGTGTAATCCAAGCTTAAGAGCAAAGAGGCTCAAAGTCGGATAGGGGAAAAGAGAAAGTAAACGAATAGCCGTGGATATCTAGTCGTCGACCACTCCCGAGGTAAGTTTTAAGTGATTAAACGTTGATTAAATTCAATCATAATAGGACATACTGAGTTGATTTAATAAGATATGATGTGGCCATGATATGTCTTAAACCCAAATGGTAAGTTCATAAGTGTTTGGACTTGAAATTTAAGAGCAAATTGTAATAATTTGCTTGGACAGCAGCAGTAATGTGATTTTAGAAAATCACTATAAATTGTTGGTGTGGAATTATAGGCTGAATAAAATATGTAATCAAAGCTTAGTTGGTCTAGTTTCTTATAAAAGAGACCGTGGAAGCAAAGAAATGTCCTATAAAGAGATATTTAAAGTTGTGGGACAGTGTCGGAATGACTCGAAATCCCTGTTCTGTTTTTGTAAAATCATTATGATTTGTACAAAAATGGTTATAAGATAAGATTTATATGCTTAGACTCCTTAATGAGTCTAGTTTCAAATGGAACCAAATAGAACACATTATGAATTCTGTACAATGAAAAATTTGATTCGTAGCGAAGAGTGGTCAGATTAGTCAAACAGTGAAACAGGGGAAACTTTAAGAAAAATCTGGTATTGATTGGCCAAACCAAAAATTCTGAAAATTTCATGGATGGAAGATATATGAGTCTATATTCTGAGAAAATTAACGGCAAGTGATTTGGAGTCTTGTAGCTCCGGGTATAAATAATTTAGTAACCATTGCTCAGGAAAACAGCTCGTAGCGAATATGTGATTTTGTTGTAAACATGGATAAAAACTTGTTTTAGTTGCCCATCAGCTATTGATTGATCCCATACTTGAATTCTAAATTGTGATATTGTAAAATGATACATGAGTGTTAGATGGATCTTTGATATCAAAATTTGTGAAAGTATATATATATGTGATAAGGCTTAATGGCCGATGTGATGAATGTGAAAGTGTATATATATGTTATATGTGATAAGGCCTAATGGCCGATGTGATGAATGTGAAAAGGTATATATATGTGATAAGGCCTCATGGCCGATGTGATGAATGTGAAAATGTATATATATGTGATAAGGCCTAATGGCCGACGTGATGAATGTGAAAGTGTATATATATATATGTGGTAAAGCCGAATGGCTAACGTGAATGTTGTAACATGTGATTAAGTGTACATGAAACTTGGAAATATGTTCCGGGTGAGACCCGATGACTACGTGTGGAGATTATGTCCGGGCACGACCCGATGACTACGTGTGGAGATTATGTCCGGGTAAGACTTCGTAATAAGAATTGCTTATAAATATACGCAATGCGAAAGGTTAAACAGGTATGTACTCCAAGTTTATATATGATGCATACGAGAGCAATCTATGGGACTATTCCTATGATTATGTGACATTGATTTGTGTGAGAGGTTATGTGAAATCTACGATATATCTATGTCACATGAGCTCACTTTTATGTGAGAGTTTATCGCCTATTGTATATGATGAGATGTCTATATTCGGTAAAGGGATGGTATGCCCAAGGAAGAGTGAAATAAAAATACGAACAACTATGTTATAATTTGATTGTTATCTGTTGACACTGCTTAAAACTTACTAAGCATTGTAATGCTTACTCCGTTTACTCTGTTTCCTCTGCCTCATAGGTCTCATTGCGAAGCTACAGGGCTCGGGATCGTCAGCAACTAGTCACACTATCACTATCCACTGTTTGGTACTGCTATGTTTTGGAATATCTTATGGCATGTGTAGAATAGACTAGTAGTGAGAGGATATTTTGGTTAATGTATAGGACTACCCTTTTGTTGAAGGTCATGTACCTTTCGGTTTTGTGTAAACTTGGATAGCCATGCGAAAATGGCTTATATACGTTTTTAGCATAGTACCATAATCGTTTGTATGTTGATCATTATGAGGTATGGAATTGTTTTGAAACGATTAGCCGTTGGAATGGTTAATCATGATCACACTTTGTGCTATGTATGCAAAAAGGGCCAATTGAATCATGGAAATCATGAAATAGGTAAAGCCTACCTTAAAGGCAGATGCTGACAGCAGCAGTGATGTGGATGTGAAAAATCACTAAAAATAGTATGAATGGTATTAAATAGTGAATAAATTATGTAAATGAACTTTGATGAATCTACTTTCATATGGAAGAAACGAAACGGTCATATGAGTTATATGTTAAGAGATATTAAAGTTCTCGTGAAACAGGGCCAGAACGGTTTCTGGATCCCCTGTTCCGACTTTGGAAATTCATTGTAAATTAACCAGAGATAATTAGGAGTCATTCCATATATGTATAGATTCCTCTCTGAGTCTAGTTTCTATAGAAACAAACGGCATCAGTATTAAAGCCCTGTACAAGGAGATATTTAATTCGTAACGCACGAAGGTCAGTGTAGTCGAACCCTGGAATAGGGGAGACTTTAACTAATAAACTGTACTAATTTTCTTGACCAAAAATTCTAGAAAAAAATCTGTAGATGGACATATGAGTTTAGTTTCAGGAAAAAATTACGAAACTAATTTTCGAGCTTTGAAACTCAAGATATGATTTTTAAGGCGACAGTGACGCAGTGACCAGCTAGTCTGGAAATTTCTAAATGGACTGTGAAAATAGTTAAGTCTGTGTGCACCTTGTGTCCGATTCCGGTAACGGACTCGGGTACGGGGTGTTACAATTTTATTGGTATCAGAGCTACAGTTTAGTCGATTCTAGGACTAACGTAGCACGCGTGAGTCTATTTATACATGCCATAAAGTGATAAAATGATAGTGTGATGATTTTTTACTATTAAAAGGTGGTTGTTTGTATTGTAATGGATCTTGATCCCGATCGAAACAGTAGCAAGCTTCGACTATGAGAATTTGCGATATAACTTCACTTAGATATGCCTAAATTATTAAGTTGATCAGTGCATTATCATGTACTCGTATTTGAATTTAGATTCGGATTGAATTAAGGATATGAGTGATGCAATTTCTAAAGAGTGTTATGACTATAAATGTGATTTTTGTATGTGGCTATGGAACTGGAAGTTGAATGGTCGATAAGCATGTTGTGTTTGTATTCAAGTAATGTAAATGACATACCAATGTGTATTGCTATATGTGTATATGTACATGAGAATTGAGAATGATGTATCCGGACTAAGTGCCGAAGATCATTCGTGCTAATGATATATCTGGGCTAAATTCTGAAGAGCATTCGTGCTAGTGATGTATCCGGGATAAGTTCCGAAGAGCATTCGTGCTAGTGATGTATCCGGCTAAGTTCAAGAGCATTCGTGCTAGTGATATATCCGTGCTAAACCTCAAGAGCATTCGTTGGTGTTATATCCGGTTAGGTCCCAAGAGCAATCATGTTGGTGACGTGTATTAAGACCTCCGTGCCTAGTAGGCTTCGTGCCGGTAATTTGAGCAAAGTCTAAGTGTTCATTACTATACGAATTCAAACTTAAATGAGATGATATGTTTAAAAGTGTACATACATGATGTTTATAGACTTGGTTAAGTCATTTCTATGTGTAATAACGAATGAATAAGAGCACTATGTGTGAGAATGATTAGAGGCACTGTGTGTGTGTGAATTCCTTTAACCGAGCACTATGAGTGCGAGATCGGTCATGGGCACTAAGTGTGTGAAATGGAATTATGTAAGACCTCGTCGGGACGAAGGCATTGATTTGAGATAGTGTGTAAGACCATGTCAGGGCATGGCATCGGCTCGATATGTGAGAATATATAAGACCATATCTAGGATATGGCATTGTAAGGGCTATATGTGCTTAATGAGTATCCGTAATGATTCAATGATTCAACAGTATCGTTAACGGTGATTGAATGTGCTAAATGAATTCAATGTTCGGTATGTGAAAGTTGATTTTACGTTGGAAAGAGGTTGTGAATAGTGAGATATGATGGAATTATAAAGGATATTTATTGGGATGTTTGAGTATATGTGTACTTTCGGTCAAAGTTACTGACTTATACATGAATGAAAATATGGGTTACAAATATGTGGGTTGATGATGTGAATTATACATGTTAATATGTGTTTAATATGTGTTTGAAATGCATTTGTGAATTAAATTAAGTGATTATTGCTTATGAAATCAAGAAAATGAGATATATGTGCATACTTGTAGAAATGTTTATGTATTTGTTTTAAGATAAGAAAACGATTCTATAGGTCGATGCGAAATCAATAGTGAATTACAATTGCTATCGATGAGCTAATGTTTATATGAATATAATTCAATAAGAGGACAGTACCCAAACCTATTTACCGGTAAGATTTTCGGGGACGAAAATTTCTTAAGTGGGGGAGAGTTGTGACAGCCCTAAATTGACCCTAGTCGGAGAGTGGTTTCGGGACCACGAAACCGAGTCTTATAAATAATTAAAGATTATATTTTGTGTTTATGATGTGCGTAAATGCTTGTGTGATAGTTCCATACTTTAATTTGGTCAATGTATGTGAAATTTATTAGTAGGGACTTATGTGAGACAATTTAGAAATATGCTAGGCAAGTGTTCAAGTGGCCTATTAATATATGTGGGAAAGTGATTGTCCTTGCATGTCAAATTAGCCAAATTATGGCATAGTGGCTGGCCATGCTATGGGTGGAAACATGTCACAAACATGTTAGGTTAGTGATGTATGTTAGGAAAAATAAAATAAAGAGCATGGTAATTAAATAATGAAATGGAGGAGTGATGAAAAAAAAATGGTCTCATCCATGCCCCCCCCCCTTTTTGCCGTGAATGGAAGAAAGAAAAACAAAAAAAAAGTGTTCATCCTTTGGTTCATCCTTGGCTGAAAATTTTAAGGAGGAAGGAAGAAGAAAGGTCAAGAGGTTCGCCATGCATGTAACTAGATTGAGGTATGTTTGATGTTGTGCCATGAGATTCATGCATGTTTTACTTGTTAGCTTGAGTTCTAGCTAGCCCATGGTTCAAATCTTTGCTATGTCATGAAGATGACATTTGGTCATAGATGTTTATATTTCTTTGATGTGGGTTTTGATGTTTTGTGTATTGAGGATTGATAATAGATGGAAGTCGAATGGTTGTTGTATGTAGATAGCATGCATGCTAATAATGTTTTTATTTTCTACTTAATATCTTATTGATTATGAGTTAACATGAATATTTAGTTGAACATATACCTTGAATTATGTTCAAAAAATTTAATTGATTAGTTGTACTCTTCTTTTTGCTTTTGAATATTCAAATATTGAAGGTGAAAGGCTGGAAAATTTCAAGTTGAAATGTTGTCCAAATGCTGGAAATTTAGCATGCATATTCTTTTATTTAAATGCTTTGACCGAATGTTGGAAGTTAACTTGCATGCTGTGTGGTTGTTGCATGAGGGAGTTAAAATTGAACTTAAGATAGTTTATTACTAATTAATATGCTGCTGTAATACTTAAATTATTGGCTGTCCAAATTAGGACAAAATCATGGTGTTATGTGCTAGCATGATATGTATGTGTGATTTAAGTGAAAGATGTTTAGATGATTTATAGTAATTGGCTAATGTGTTTTGTGGATATAGATGCCGAATGTGGACTCAAGAAATTAATTGGAAAATTTGTTGTTTGTTTAGGTGATAGAAAGTATGAAATAGTCTTATGTGATACGTGTATATAAGTAGATGGAAGTGAAGTGTCCTATATTTTGTGTATGGGATTAATTGCATTTTGATTTTAATGTGCATGATTATTACTATGTTTAAAATGTGTGAAAGCCGAATATGCTCATGATACAATGCTTGATTAGTTGATTAACAATAAGTTAAATTTGTGTAATCCAAGCTTAAGAGCAAAGAGGCTCAAAGTCGGATAGGGAAAAGAGAAAGTAAACGAATAGTCGTGGATATCTAGTCGTCGACCACCACCCCGAGGTAAGTTTTAAGTGATTAAACGTTGATTAAATTCAATCATAATAGGACAAACTGAGTTGATTTAATAAGATATGATGTGGCCATGATATGTCTTAAACCCAAATGGTAAGTTCATAAGTGTTTGGACTTGGAAATTTAAGAGCAAATTGTAATAATTTGCTTGGACAGCAGCAGTAATGTGATTTTAGAAAATCACTATAAATTGTTGGTGTGGAATTATAGGCTGAATAAAATATGTAATCAAAGCTTAGTTGGTCTAGTTTCTTATAAAAGAGACCGTGGAAGCAAAGAAATGTCCTATAAAGAGATATTTAAAGTTGTGCGGGACAGTGTCGGAATGACTCGAAATCCCTGTTCTGTTTTTGTAAAATCATTATGATTTGTACAAAATGGTTATAAGATAAGATTTATATGCTTAGACTCCTTAATGAGTCTAGTTTCAAATGGAACCAAATAGAACACATTATGAATTCTGTACAATGAAAAATTTGATTCAGAGCGAAGAGTGGTCAGATTAGTCAAACAGTGAAACAGGGGAAACTTTAAGAAAAATCTGGTATTGATTGGCCAAACCAAAAATTCTGAAAATTTCATGGATGGAAGATATATGAGTCTATATTCTGAGAAAATTAACGGCAAGTGATTTGGAGTCTTGTAGCTCCGGGTATAAATAATTTAGTGACCATTGCTCAGGAAAACAGCTCGTAGCGAATATGTGATTTTGTTGTAAACATGGATAAAAACTTGTTTTAGTTGCCCATAAGCTATTGATTGATCCCATACTTGAATTCTAAATTGTGATATTGTAAAATGATACATGAGTGTTAGATGGATCTTTGATATCAAAATTTGTGAAAGTGTATATATATGTGATAAGGCCTAATGGCCGATGTGATGAATGTGAAAGTGTATATATATGTTATATGTGATAAGGCCTAATGGCCGATGTGATGAATGTGAAAAGGTATATATATGTGATAAGGCCTCATGGCCGATGTGATGAATGTGAAAATGTATATATATGTGATAAGGCCTAATGGCCGACGTGATGAATGTGAAAGTGTATATATATATGTGGTAAAGCCGAATGGCTAACGTGAATGTTGTAACATGTGATTAAGTGTACATGAAACTTGAAATATGTTCCGGTGAGACCCGATGACTACGTGTGGAGATTATGTCCGGGCACGACCCGATGACTACGTGTGGAGATTATGTCCGGGTAAGACTTCGTAATAAGAATTGCTTATAAATATACGCAATGCGAAAGGTTAAACAGGTATGTACTCCAAGTTTATATATGATGCATACGAGAGCAATCTATGGGACTATTCCTATGATTATGTGACATTGGATTTGTGTGAGAGGTTATGTGAAATCTACGATATATCTATGTCACATGAGCTCACTTTTATGTGAGAGTTTATCTGCCTATTGTATATGATGAGATGTCTATATTCGGTAAAGGGATGGTATGCCCGAAGGAAGAGTGAAATAAAAATACGAACAACTATGTTATAGTTTGATTGTTATCTGTTGACACTGCTTAAAACTTACTAAGCATTGTAATGCTTACTCCGCTTACTCTGCTTCCTCCGCCTCATAGGTCTCATTGCGAAGCTACTGTGCTCTGGGATCGTCAAGAACTAGTCACACTATCACTATCCACCTGTTTGGTACTGCTATGTTTTGGAATATCTTATGGCATGTGTAGAATAGACTAGTAGTGAGAGGATATTTTGGTTAATGTATAGGACTACCCTTTTGTTGAAGGTCATGTACCTTTCGGTTTTGTGTAAACTTGGATAGCCATGCGAAAATGGCTTATATACGTTTTTAGCATAGTACCATAATCGTTTGTATGTTGATCATTATGAGGTATGGAATTGTTTTGAAACGATTAGCCGTTGGAATGGTTAATCATGATCACACTTTGTGCTATGTATGCAAAAAGGGCCAATTGAATCATGGAAATCATGAAATAGGTAAAGCCTACCTTAAAGGCAGATGCTGACAGCAGCAGTGATGTGGATGTGAAAAATCACTAAAAATAGTAGGAATGGTATTAAATAGTGAATAAATTATGTAAATGAACTTTGATGAATCTACTTTCATATGGAAGAAACGAAACGGTCATATGAGTTATATGTTAAGAGATATTAAAGTTCTCGTGAAACAGGGCCAGAACGGTTTCTGGATCCCCTGTTCCGACTTTGGAAATTCATTGTAAATTAACCAGAGATAATTAGGAGTCATTCCATATATGTATAGATTCCTCTCTGAGTCTAGTTTCTATAGAAAGAAACGGCATCAGTATTAAAGCCATGTACAAGGAGATATTTAATTCGTAACGCACAAAGGTCAGTGTAGTCGAACCCTGGAATAGGGGAGACTTTAACTAATAAACTGTACTAATTTTCTTGACCAAAAATTCTAGAAAAAAATCTGTAGATGGACATATGAGTTTAGTTTCAGGGAAAAATTACGAAACTAATTTTCGAGCTTTGAAACTCAAGATATGATTTTTAAGGCGACAGTGACGCAGTGACCAGCTAGTCTGGAAATTTCTAAATGGACTGTGAAAATAGTTAAGTCTGTGTGCACCTTGTGTCCGATTCCGGTAACGGACTCGGGTACGGGGTGTTACAAGAAAGGACCTAGTAGAAAACTTTGAAAGTATGATGGGGGAATGTGTGATGACTAATTAAAGCATGCATGCAAAACAATGGCCTTGCATGTCAAATACCCCTCTTTTTACAAGTGAGGGCCGGCCATGACAAGGGAGTATGGGCTAAACATGTCATGAAACATGTTTTGTTGGTGCATTAGGGAGAAACAATAAACAAATAAGTATGGGTAATAAAGAAAGAAAAAAAAATGTGTGTGTGAGTGAACCCCCCCCATTGCCGTGCATGGAAGAAAAGAAAAGAAAAAAAATTTTGCTCATCCATTTTTTCTCTCTTGACCGAAAATACTAGAGGAAGGAAGGAATTTTGCTTCATGTTTGGTTTGGAAGAGGATTAGGAAGAGGTTTGGCTATACTTGCATCAAGATTAAGGTATGTTTGAGGTAGTGCCATGGGATTCATGCATGTTTTTAGTTGCTAGCTTGATGTTTTTATTAGCCCATGGTTCAAATCTTTGCTATGTCATGGAATGATATTCGGCCAAAGTGGATGTGGTGTTAATGCCATTGCATGCTAAATATCAAGCTTGATAATGATACATGTGATGGGGGATTGAGGACTCTTAGATTTTCTTTTAGCATTTTTGAATGAGATACTAAGTTCTTTGTTTAACCATGACCAAATTGAAACGGTATGGTGTGGTGGTGTATTCGGCCATGGTATATCCATAAGTACGATTCATGCATGTTGCATGGTAACTAAGATTTGAGCTTTGGATATATGTTTATATTTGGATATAAGCAACTTGAGATTCGGCCCTTGCACCTACATGAATATATGTTTGCACATGATGTATTGGTATGACATGTATACTATTTCAAGGTGTATATTTGCTTGTGATGATGTTTCGTTTATGAAGGAAATGATAGATGTGTATTGAGTTACAATATGGAATGCGTTAGTTAGTAAAATGTATGCTGTTTTTTTGTGTGGTATTAAGTGTATAATTGGCCTCAACATGGACATGCATATTCGGCCACATGAGGGGAAATGGTGTGCATGCATTCGGTTAGAGGCAAGCATATTGATGCCTATTCTTGGCTTAGAAAATCCGGCTAAGGAGAGTACTAACTAATGTGTTGAGTTGATTCATGATTTTCGTACATATGTGACTTTAATGTCTAATGAAAATATGTGGGCTAAGTACCTTGAATTCCTCTTTCGATGCTCAAATGATAAAACCAATTTATTTGTTAAATTAAGCTCAAGAGCAAAGGGGAGCTAAATCCGATAAGGGGAAGGCAAAAGTCGTCGAATAGCCGTCGAAATCGTTCGACCACGTCCGAGGTAAGTTCTCGAGTAATGGAACTTAGATTATGATTTGATTAGATCATGCTCTTTGTGTGTGGCTATTGAGCCGAAATTGCAAATGTGATAAGTGACGTGTTTGAATTTTGCTAATAAGAATGAAATACGAATGTGTCATGATTTATTGATAATTGTGCTTGGCTATTTGAATGATGTCCGGGCTAAGTCCCGAAGGCTTTGTGTTAAGTGATCATATTCGGACTAAGATCCGAAGGCGTTCGGCGAAGTTAATAAATCAGGTTAAGCCCAAGGCATTTGTGCGAGTTAATAAATCCGGGTTAAGCCCGAAGGCATTTGTGCGAGTTACTAAACCCGGGTTAAGTCCCGAAGGCATTCGTGCGAGTTACTATAACCGGGGTTTGTCCCGAAGGCATTTGAGCTAGTCGTATGTGCTTGAAATTAGTTGATTCCCTTCAAATGATATTCACTCAGTCGAGTAATGAGCTTCCGGTATTTGGCTAAGATGATCCCTTATGTATGAATATAGGGGTTGGAATGTGAAATAAGTATGACATTGAGAATTTGTGCATACGAAATTATCCGTTAGCTATATGATTGCTATGCTTTTGTTGTCTTGGAATCCCTTGCTCAAACTTACTAAGCATAAATTGCTTACTCCGCTTTCTCTGTTTCTGCTTTTATAGATTTTGCTCGTTAGCTATCGGATTCGGGATCATCGAAGTCAAAGTCATCCACACTATCAAAGCCCTTTTGGTATTCTTTTAGTTGAACTCCGGATATGGCATGTATAGGACTACCCTTTTGTTGAAGGTCATGTACCTTTCGGTTTTGTGTAAACTTGGATAGCCATGCGAAAATGGCTTATATCGTTTTTAGTATAGTACTATAATCATTTGTATGTCGATCATTATGAGGTATGGAATTGTTTTGAAACGATTAGCCATTGGAATGGTTAATCATGATCACACTTTGTGCTATGTATGCAAAAAGGGGCAATTGAATCATGGAAATCATGAAATAGGTAAAGCCTACCTTAAAGACAGATGCTGACTGCAGCAGTGATGTGGATGTGAAAAATAACTAAAAATAGTAGGAATGGTATTAAATAGTGAATAAATTATGTAAATGAACCTTGATGAGTCTACTTTCATATGGAAGAAACGAAACGGTCATAGGAGTTACATGTTAAGAGATATTAAAGTTCTCGTGAAACAGGGCCAGAACGGTTTCTGGATCCCCTGTTCCGACTTTGGAAATTCATTGTAAATTAACCAGAGATAATTAGGAGTCATGCCATATATGTATAGATTCCACTTTGAGTTTAGTTTCTAAAGAAACAAACAGAATCAGTATTGAAGACCTGTACCGGAAGATATCCAATTCGCAATGCATAAAGGTCTGTGTAGTCGAACCTTGGAATAGGGGAGACTTTAACTAATAAACTGTACTAATTGGCTCGACAAAAAATTCTAGAAAAAAATATGTAGATGGACATATGAGTCTAGTTTCGGGGAAAAATTACGAAACTGATTTTTGAGTTTTGAAACTCAAGATATGATTTTTAAGGCGACAGTGATGCAGTAACCAGCTTGTCTGGAAATTTTTAAATGGACAGTGAAAATGATTAAGTTAAGTTTGTGTGCACCTTGTGTTCGACTCCGGTAACGGACTCGGGCACGGGGTGTTACAGGTATTTTTCCAAATATAAACCCTAGGTTAAATTATTGCTAGAATAAGCTTAATCAAGTTACCGGGACTCTAAAAAACGTAAAGAACATTAAGAACGGGGCTAAAATGGACTTACAATCGAGGTTGGAAGCTTGAAAAACCCTAGCTATGTCTTCCTCATATGAAATTCCTCCAAGGGGTTGATGATGGACAAAAATTGGCTTTTAATTTTGTTTTTAATTCATTTTAATAACTAAATGACCAAAATGCCCTTAATTAAAAACTATGGTGTTTTATCTTCCTTTAGGTATTTTTGTCCAAACTAGTATAATGTTCTAATTACTATCCAAGGACCTCCACTTTAAAAACCCATTACTCACAAGTACTTAGTACCTTTGTGAACTAGAACACACATTTTACAACTTTTGCAATGTAGTCCTAAATATCAAATTGGACCTTCTATCGATAAAATTTCTAAACGAAATTTTCACACAATCATGAAATCATGCCATAGACCTTAAAATGATAATAATATAATTATTTCTATCTCGTATTTGTGATCTCAAAACCACTATTTCGATTAGGCCCTAATTCGGGATATTACAATAACAGCCGATTTAGGGCCTAGTCAGAATAGTGGTCTCGAGACCAAAAATTAAAAGTCAAATAAATTATTTTATTATTATTATTTTGATGTTATAGTATTTTTTTAGGAATGTATGAAAAATTTGGTAAGTTAACTTTGACGTTTGTGAGCTCAATTGCGAAAGTTAACTAAATCACATAAAGTGCAAAAGTCCTAATTTGATAGCTAAAGATGTTAAATAGCTAGAGAAAAAAAATTGGGGGTCATTACAGGGCAATTAGACCCTTATACAATAGCTTGACCAGCCATGGGAGACAAATTGGAGAGAAGGTCAAAATTAGGTGAAGCTTAGGTCACCAAATTTGACTAATGGTATTTTTAATAAAACAAAAAGGAAAAGCTATCATCTTTTCTCTATTCTTAGTCAAAAATATCAGCCAGTGTAGGGATTTGAAAGCTTCAAAAATTTCAGCAACTGTGAGCCCTCTCAAGTAAGTGACTTTGATAGTTTCTCTTAATGATTTTTACATTTTTGAGACCATAGAAGCATGAGCTTTCAAATGAGGGGTCTATTTTGCAAAATGGTTAGGGGTTTGGAGTTTTTCCATGAAAGTATTCGTGATGTTTGCTGAGTTTTTATGGAAGAATATGAGTCTTAGTAGTGTAATAGACAGCTTTTGTGAAAGGTGTTAGCATGAAAACACCTAAAGGGACTATTTTGTACAAGTTGTAAAATAGTTGATAAATGTGTGAAATATAATGAATTTTGAGTTTCTATAAGAGTAAATAGAGTTCATCTAGGCTTGAGATGCAAAGAAATTTGATAAAAATCGATTTTCGAGCAGAGGGGTAAAATAGTCATTTTTGCCAAAGTCTAGGGGCAAAATGGTCATTTTATTGAAGATGTGAATTTTGATTTGCCTAATTGAATTTAGTGACTAAATGAGTGTATTTTGCTAATATAGATCAAGAATTGTCAAATTCGAACCTAGACCGGGGGAAAGCCAAGCAAATCGACTAAGCCGACTAGTCATATACGTTTTGTAATCCGAGGTAAGTTGCATGTAAATAATACACCTACATTGCTACTATATGTGTTCAAAATTTTCATTGAATAGATATGGCATGAATTGCTTGATTGTGGAATTGAGAATGTGTAATGATCATTGAGATAGTAGAATTCCTGTTGGAACCTTAGGAAGTAAATCAGATATTCTTGCCATGACATTTGGGTCTCATTGATGTGAGCTAGTGTAAGACCATGTTTGAGACATGGCATCGGCATTAAGATGAATGCTAGTGTAAGGCATGTTTGGGACATGCATCGGCCTCGAGACGTAAGCCAGTGTAAGACATGTCTAGGACATGCATCGGCTACGAGATGTGTCAGTGTAAGACCATGTCTGGGACATGAATTGGCACATATATGCAAGAGCTAGTGTAAGACCATGTCTGGGACATGGCATTAGAAACTGACCCCGTGTTTAAGGCTTATAGAATATCCGATAGTGTTCCGAATGGTTCAACGGCGAGAGCCATGATTTTAGATTAATGAAGAAAAGTACAACCATGTGGTGAGTGGTACAGGTACCTATTTGGTACTATGAGACATGAGCTCATTACATGATATGTGACTTGTATGGATGGTAATGAGTAAGTTGTGCTTATGCCCACCCTTGTGTTATGAACATGTTGATTATTGATAAATTGTTGCTGTATAATTATTTATGTGCAACTTACTAAGCTTTTATGCTTACTCTATTCTCTTTCCATTTTTCTTATAGTGCCGCCGAACTAGCCAAAGGATCAACGGGAGTCAGAGATATCAATCACACTATCGACCGAAGCATTCAGTATAGTTGGATTTATATTTTTGAATATGGTATGTATCGGGTTTAGACTTCATTATTTTGTGACTTTGAGAATTGGCCAAATGTGTTGGCTTGGGTTGGAACCCTTCATTTTTTATTGAGCCTTGATTGATGGCTAATATTCATTTTGAGTTTTATAAAAGACGCATTTTCATAGTTGAATGAATGTCTATTGTGACTGATTTGGTTGTATGAATTGTGCTTGTTTTGTTATTGGTTGGTATTTGCATGGAACTAGGTATGTAAGGGTGGCAATGAGGCTTGGTAAATAACATTATATTGTCTACACAAGTAGACACACGGGCGTGTGTCTAGGCAGTGTGCGACACATGGTCTGCCCCATGGGCGTGTAGTCCTGTCCTGTGTCCCCTGCACGTAAAAAAAATTTCAAGTTAGTATGCATGGTACACGAGCATGTGCCATGGTCATGTGTCATTTTGGGAATGCTGACGTCAGAAACAGAATACCCAGGTTTTTGCACACGGGCTAACACACGAGCGTGTCCTGGCCGTGGAGGGATACGGGCCATCAACATGGGCGTGTGTCTGGTCGTGTGAAAACCCGTGTAGGTCTGAATTAGAAATTAATTTTACACGGGTAAAGGACACGAGCATGTCCCTAAATGTGTAGGCCGTGTTAGTCACATGAGCCATCAGCACGACCATGTCGAGTTGGTCACATGGGCGTGTTGCCCTTCCACACGGGCGTGTGCCCTGTTTTAAGGACAAAACTTTCATAGTTGGTTTAAGGACTCGGTATAGTCCTGATTAGTTTCCAATGGTTTATTTGGGGCTCGTAGGCCCATAATAAAAAGATTAAAGTAGAAATTGAAAAAGATTTAAATTAGACCGAGTCTGGGTGACTCTAGATTGTTTGTGTGCATGAGATCACGTTAGGTAATACCTTGTACTCCGCCCCGGCGTGGGTTACGGGTATGGAGTGTTACAAAGTCAACTAGAATATCATTTCATACACATACTTAACCCAAAATCATCGTACAATTAATCTTCATAACGAGCACATACACAATTGGCCAATACCTTTGATCATTCAGATCCGAACCTTTATTCAAGAAAACTTCCAATACTAATCCATTGCTTCTCTATATCTCTTTAATTCATTACCTTCAGTCAAATTTTAGCTTTAGGCTCTGTTTGTTTCACTGAAAATGAATTTCGAAAAATGATTTCTAGAAAATGATTTACTTTTCTAGAAAAGCTGATATTTGCTGGTGTTTGGATGAATCTGTAAAATATATTTTGTTGTTTGGTAGATTTCTTAAAAATATTCTATAAAATTTGTTTTCAATTAAACAAACATATATTTGAGATTTTCTTTTTTATTGTTTAATTGAATTTATTTTTATCTATAATTTTATATTTTACATTATCTTTGCATATATTAAAAATATTATGTTAAATTCATATTCATTGCAACGTCATTTTTTAATTACATGACTACTAGGTGAGTATTTTTATTTAAAATGTGACATCAACAAAATTGAAAAAAATTAACGATGTCAACAATTGGACTTGATTTTCAAATTTGAAAAGTAAAGAGACTAATTTTTTAAAAATAAAAGTACAAATACTAAATTACAAATCATGAAGTGTACATAGACTTATGACATATTTTAACCTTTATACTACAAATTATTTATTATTAATATATTTATAATTGTAATAAATATTTATTATTAAAATATTAATATTGAATATTTTCAATAATATGTGAATAATATTATTTAAAATTATTATTTTTAAAATTTATTATTAAAATAGAATTGAAATATTAAATAATTTATTAAAATAATAAATTATATTTATTATATTAATAATTTATTATATGACTAAATATAAATAATTAAATATGTATGTTTAATAATATTGAAAATATAATATTTTAAATAATTTTAAAAAGAAAAATAAAATTTATTATCAATATAATAATATTAAGCTTGATTTAATTAATTTTTATATAAAAATAAAATTATCTATAAATGAGCTCTTTTCTAGAAAATGACTTACGCTTTTCAAAAGGGTAAGTCATTTTATAGGAAAAATGGCTTATTTTACCTTGACCTGTAAGTCATTTTCTATTGACCAAACTATTTTCTGTGAAACAAACACAGGAAAACGCAGAAAATTTTTTCCGTAAAACCTTTTACATGTAAACAAATAGACCCTTATATAGCACTTACCATGTAACTGATACACACTTTATACCATACTGACTTTATTGAGCATTTTAAAGAATCATATAGAACACATCTCAGAACTCCTTACAGAACACACTACAAGAGCATTCCAATCAGAGCATGCCACAAAGGTTATTCTTTCCGAGTTCGCCACAAATACTATTATTTTAGAGTATGCTACATAGACTATTCTTTCAGAGTACGCCACAAAGGTTTTTTCTTAGTTTTCATGTTTACGATATTGATTTGCCTAAACTCGCATTACGTGAGGGTTTCCTATCATCGTCCTCGAACACGCAGAGAACCCCATTGGGTAATCACCATTCATTAGTTCATTTTCATTGGGTGTCATGGCCATGGACTTTTCCTTTAGAGTTTCATATCAGAGTTCGGGTTTTCTGTCTTGACAGATTTCATCAGATACCATTGCGTTGACCAGACACAGAACCACTTTACAAACTCCTTATGTATTGACAAAATCTAATCCCAACACCTTGATTACCTACCTTACACCTTAAAGAACACACATTTCATAGCATACATTGAAGAAAGACATATACAATCATACTTCTACATCACAACACTCATACACCACTAATCACATAATTGAATCTAATAGATTTCATACCAAATATACATACTATCCTTAGCAAACATTCATACACTCATAGATTTTCTTTAATAATCATTCAAATAGTCGCATACATATCATATTTAAACTATACTTTTCATGGTTTTGGATTCATAGTTTGATAAATCTTCCTATAGATATGCTTCGGTACAAACAATATACATGCATGAGTTAGCATAGGAGCTCACCTAATTCTCACCTATTGAAGTTTAAAGACTCCAGTTCTTGATATCCGTTTCAAACTAGCAAAGACCACTACTTGGAAACATAGTTTCACTATTACTACTCTTGTACATACAAATTACTTATAATATCAATCATTGATAATCTTATGCATACTTACAGTCTTACTGTTCAAGTACGAAATACTATTTTACTCATTTAGAACTTAACATACAGAGTTAAAGCACTTAACCTGATGCGAAGTAACTACTAATTATCAAATAACCATGGCCTCTAGATCATCGATGTAGAATACATTCATACTTAAGGAAGGTTTCAATAAATATCACTTAAGGAAGAGAAAGATGAAGAAGATAGAAGAACCCCCTTCAGAACTTATCTCTCACACATATATATAACTTAACTTACTTAGTGGAATTTAATGAGTGTCGTGTTTTTTAGAACTTTTCTTCTTAATAGCCTACAGTTTCCAAGAGAAATATTAATAAATACCTTGAAATCACTATTACCCAGATTGGCTATCTCGTTGATTTCTAACAAAGTTATTTAAAATTTAGCTAGCATAGTATTCGAGGGAAATTAGGCATACTATACCTTTGGCAAATGCTTATTCCATATTTACCATTTATCTCTTAATACAGACTTCTCATTAATATAGCAGTATATCATGAAATTAAGTTCTTACTTTCTTATGTGGTAGATACTATACGCCCACACGTATATGCCAAAACAATCATTTGGGCGATTAACACTATGCCAGAAAAACTATTTACAACTATACACCAAAAATTTTGACCCACTAGATTTGGGGTGTTATAGTTTAAGTGTTGGATTTGGGTGTTATATCTTGGGTAAGAGTGGTGGTATTTTTGTTAGTGATGAAGTACTTTTTTTATTTTGTTCACACGGAGGGTAAGTGATCTTTTTAATTGATTGTTGGTGTTTATTTTGATAATTTTTGATCTACTATTAGAAGAAAATTGTGAGACGCACAACTTTCCTTCGGTGAACTAGGTGTAGTACTATTGCTTTTCTGGGTAATTGACTGAATGCCAAAGTTTAATGGATGGTTTTCTTAAGCAAACAAGTGTTGAATTCCTAGGTTGACTAAGTGATTTTGTTTTGTAATATGTTCAGTTTGGATGTCGTGTGTAGGATTCTACTAGCGACTGTGCTGCCGACCCTTTATTAGGAATCAAGTGTGTGTTCTAACCCAAAAAACTCTTAAAAAATCATGTAAAACCGAAGGTGATAGTCGACAACACATTTGCGTGTACTCGATTATGTGAGCCACACGAGTGTGTGAGTCATATAGGTTGGTCAGGTAAAGCGTGTAGGCCACACGATTAACTCACGTAGGGCGTGTGGGCCGCATGGGTGTGCAGGCCCTTTTCGAATGGTTAATTGGGCTTTGTTCGTGTCAAATTTAAATATTCTAGATTTTGATTTGTAAATAACGCTAGATGTAAATATTCTGTAAGCATGCTAGGTCATGTAAATCTGTAAATTTCTGTGTACATATGTTAACATAAGTATGGTTTTGATTAGTAAAACTTTAAGTAAGCTAAATTGTATGATTTTTTTCTGTTAGCTTTTACGTATGAATGACATATTTCTGATTTGTTATGAGTATCTGTGGTATGTTAATATGTTTATTGTATGATCACATAGTATGGATTTGCACATGCATTAGGTTGGGATATGTAACAGCCCGTTTTTGGGGTTAATTGGAATAGTGATTTCGGGACCATAATCCAAAGTTAAAATATTTATTTTATTATTTTAATAAATTCTACGGTATGATATTAGAGATTTGTGAAAGTTTCGTAAAGAAATTTTACCATTTGAGTGGTTAATTCGATAAAAAGGGCATAATCGCGTAAAAAGAAAAAGTTGATAGTTAAATGTGAGAATGTTTAATTGAATTTGTCTTTATAATATGATGCATTTATAATGTAATTATACCATTATAAGGGTTAGTGGAATTCATGGCTTGGCAAATTGGTAGATAGAATAAGTTTTAAAGGTTGGTTAGGTAAATTGAATAATAATAGATTAAATAGATAAAAAATACAAAAGTATGGCCATATTGCTTCATTATTGCCGAATATGCAGAGAAAGAATAGGAGAAAAAGAGTTTTAAGGGTTCAACATATTTGGGGCTTGATTTAGGTAAGTTTTAAGCTCAGTTTTCGATAATTTTTACGTTTTTGAGATCGTTGATTCGTGTTTTACAAAACCCATGCTTAAATTTTAGAATTTGATGATGATTTCATGAGATGCCATTGTTGATTTTGTGAGATTTGTGACGATAAATGGTGAAATATGAAAGCTTGATGATAGATAAATATATTTTGTATTGGGATTTTTGATGAATTTGAATATTTTCGTCTAATTTGTGAAAATGAGAAATTGAGGGACTAAAATATGAAATAAATTGTATATGTGAGCTTATAAGGACTAGAGGAACATTCGGCCAAGCATGAGTGTGGTCAAATTTTGAATATTTTGTGTTTCGTGAAATAGGGACTAAATTGAGAAAAATATGAAATGTCAGGGGCAAAAGTGTAATTAGCCCATTTATGTGTTTTTAGATGAATTTGATTGAGTATATGATTAAATAAGTTGAATTTGCATTGAATTAGATCAAGAAATGAGAAAATCGGATTTGGATCGTGAAAAGTCGAAAATTATCGAATAGTCGTTCCGATCTGTTCGTATCCGTATGAGGTAAGTTCATAAGTAATTAAATGTTATTAAATTGAAATGTGTGTGCATATATATATATATATATATATATATATATATATATATATGTTGAATTAAGTTGTAAAAGAATATAAATGTGAAGTTGAAGTATGTAAAATATGAACTGAATTTGAGGCACTAAGTGTGCGATAAATGAAATAGCTACGACTACTAAAATGGCACTGAGTGTGCGAGATTATATCAGAATTGCTGAGTAAATGGCACTATGTGTGCGATACCGATATGAGTTCGATTTAATGTAATGGCACTAAGTGTGCGATATAATTAAAGCTTCAGCTAATAAATTGGCACTAAGTGTGCAAGTTCGTTAAATGTTCATTGATGATCCAATGAATTGGTGCTTCGAGCATTAAAGTGATAAAGGTGATAGGTAAGAATGTAATGGTATAGGTATGTACATGTGATTGATGATGTTAAATATGTAGTAGATGAAAAATTATGCAATGAAAGCTAGTCTGATTATGATTAGTAAATATATGATCTATGTGAAAACGAGATGTGGACACTAGTAAGTTATCTATGATCAAATGAATTATATGAGAAAGGTAGAATTGTAAATGTGATTTGCCATATATGATTCAGGTACATGGGATGTATATATGAAATTCTGATATGAAATGTGAGCATGATTCAAATGATGATATGTGAAATATATGAAAAGGAACGATGTATTATAAATGTGCTTGTTAAATAAAATTGTGGTCCTACGTTTTGGACACGAGAATTATGAAAAAAAATAGAATATGGTTATTCGGGTTTTGAAATGCATAAAAAGGAATTTATATATTTTTATGCATGAAATGAAATAAATGACTATGTTTTGGTTGGTTATGTAACGAAATTACTTAATGTGGCGATGTTGGATTATATAGAAAAGTGATTGAATATGTGTATGAAGTTAACTAAATTTTGACTTAATCAAGTTGAACTATATGCATGAAATTGTGAAGATTTAATTACTTATGACTTACTAAGCTCTCGAAGCTTACTCTGTGTGTTTTTCCTTTGTTTATAGAGTTTCAAAGACTTGCTCGGGTTGGAAGTCGCAGAAGATCTCATCACACTATCCGACTATCGTTTCGGTAAATAAAAGCTTTGAGTTTGTGGTTAAGTGGCATGTATAGGCTAGAGTTATGTCAATATGAATGTAATATATATATAGCCATGTGATATGGCTTGGTTTTGGTTGTGATTGTATATATGTTTTTTATATAATTTGGTATGTGTACTAAGCATAGTTTTGGTGCTTGTAGGTTTGACCCAATTGGGGTGGCAAATTGGCTATTCAAATGGCCTATTTTTGTCCACACAGGCAAAGACACAGGCGTGTGTCTCAGCCGTGTACGACACATGGCCATGTTACAGGGTCGTGTGTCCCCTAGGGTACCCTACGAATTAAAGTCAGTATACCCTCCAGTTTGGCACGGCCAAGCATATGGCCTGCTCACACGGGCGTGTGAACTGTAAACCTCGGAAAAATGTTAAGCTTTTGAAAAATTTTTATATGTGTTTGGTTTAGTCCTGACCCATTTCTAATACATGTTTAAGGTCTCAATGACCTACTCCCCATTCATTAGATAGAGAAGATCCCCAAGATCTCGTGATCCGCTGCCGAACTTATTTAATTCAATGAGCATTCTCAATATTATGCCTTGAAGAGGACTCGAACCTCCACGCTCTTAGTGTAGTCACATATTAGACACTTACCCCCTGTTTTATTTGAATTTCATTTATGAAATGCTTTATTGACTCATTTCATGATCCATTTTTCAAGTTCGTTATTACGGGTAGTTCCTACAAAGGATCGGACTAATGACGTATACAATACTTGAATTCTCGATGTAGATGCTACATAGTTGGTTCTCATCCTTCAGAGACTACGAGTGTAATAGGAGCATCCGTCGACAAAAGAATCACCCTAAGATGATCATCTCATGGCTATTGAGAACGAATCAAATTAGATGGTTCTATTTCTCAATCTTTCTGACTTGCTTATATTGATGTTTGATCTATGATGTTTCGATGTTTATAAAATGATTGTGAATGTTTAGTATTGTTTGGTAACGCCTTATAATCCGATTCTTGCAATGGATACGGGTTAGAGGTGTTATAGGATATGGTTAGGTTATGGAAGAAGTCTGATTCTGCCAGTTACACTGGTTTAAATAATTCTGTCAGTATTTCCACAACATATCTTACAACAAAGCTGCATATCATTTGAGTGGCATACGACCACAACTTGGTGTAATGGATGGATAGGTTCTAGTAACCCTAATTAGTGCGAATAGATGAACGGCGTTGGTGTGCAACGATTAGGGGTAGGATTGTTCTGTATGATATTGCTATGCGAAGCATGTTATAGTATCTGATCTGTCTGTTCTAATATGTGAATATGTGCATGATTTTGTATATGATTTTGTTGTGGGCTAAGGCACATATTGAGCTTTCTAGCTCACCTAATAAAAATATTTTCTTAGGTGATGCACAGACTTAGGATTAGGCGACGTTCGGGAGATCGGATTGAACATTCTCTCATAAGTCAGTTTTATTTTGAATTAAGCTTTATGAGGTTTTATTTGGAACTGTTTATATTTTTTGGAAATGATTAACATTATGTGTTTTTGGTTGTTTTTAATAGTTTTATTAAGCTAAATAATATACTGAATGATTTTCATAAACTAAAATTTGAATATCCGTTTTCAAATTAAATAAGTTAAGGATTTTTCTTCTGCAAATTTTTAATCTAGAAAACGAGTTTTTACGAAAGAAATAAATATAGTCAATAACATGGCACATTAAATAAACCTGACATTATATTCAAACATTTTGGAAAACACACTTAAACAACTGTCAAGTTTTCTAATTAATAAAATAAGACAAGTTTTGCAAAGTTATTGATGCTAGAATAATTTATGTTTAGAAAGAAAACGATCAAAGTTTTGGAATGTTAATGTGGCCCTCAAGATCCTATCATAATGTCTAGACCGGGTTTGGGGTGTTACATATTAGAAGTTCGTATGATAGAAAAATGGATAAATCTCAAAATTATACATGAATTTTGGTATAATGTGCAGTTTTATACATGAATTTTGAATTTGTGCAATTTTATGCATGAAATTTTGATTTAATCTAACTATTACAAATTCTTAACACAATTATTAATATAATATCATTTTATGTTTATATATTGCATATATAAATAATTATATTTATCCAATATAGAAACAAATCGATGTATTCATTTCTTTAAATGTTATGATTGAATCAAAATTAAAATTTCATACATATATTTGAACCACAATTAAAATTTCATACGCACAATTGTACCAAATTAAAGATCATGTTAAATTGCATATTGAATCAAAATCCATATATAATTTTCGAGATTTATAGCTATAAAAATTAAAAATACCGAACTTAGTGATCAAATATAAAAATAAATATAAATTATTAGAAATGTATATGTGAGTTTTAAATCGAGACGTCATTTAATTTAGGATAACTCCTATCTCGACACTTTAATAATAATAATATGCGTGTAGAAATTATATATTTAATTATTTTAATTTAATTTGTATTTGATTAATTCGTGAAATTAATTCAATTAGAGATTTTGTTAGTAGTATAAATATACAAATTTTTGGGAGAAAATATTTTATATTAATTGTTTTAAAAAATATTTACTCAAAAATTATTATTAAATTAGTGGTAAAAATTTATTTATAAATTTATTAGACAAGAGTTCGATATTTAAGCATGTTATATAAAAATATGAAAATATAAAAAACATAATCAAAATAATGATAATCTTTTAATGAAAAAGATATATTAATCATTTTCTAGTTTAACTCCATTAACGCATCACACCAAATTTGTGAGGAGTTTAATAATAATAATAATAATAATAATTATTATTATTATTATTATTATTATTATTATTATTATTATAATAGTAGTAGTAGGTAGGGCACGTGAGCGTCCACATGCAATGCAATACACTCACCACACACGTGCGCGTCCTCTTAAACTAAGAGAAACTCTCACTTGCATTGCAGCCCAGCCCTTCAACTGATACCAACCCTATCTTCTTTGCTTTTATTTTTAATTACTTTTTCTCACTGAGAGGGGACTTATTAGCTATAAAGGTCTCTTGTACTTGGAGTTTATTAAAAAGACAATTTTCTTTTGGACATAAGTATCTATATTTAGCAATGGAAATTAATGCCCATTTCTGGCTCCATGCTCCGTTTTCTACCACCAAAAACAAAAATGATCATAAAATTATTATTTTTATATATACACACACATAAGGACAAGAATCCTTTAAAGAACTATTCATGTGCAACCCAATTACTACATGCCAATGGTAGGTCCCCTGTAGCTAGTCGATACGTTGCTAGTTTTCTTGGAAAAAGTTGGAAACATATGTGATTTAAAATTTCAGGTTATCTAATAAAATTACTTACATCTTAATACAGGTTAATTTTCCTGATTATGCAAAATTGAACTTCCCAAAGAGAAAATCTACCAACTGTGGAGTGGGACATAATATAAAAATATTAATAATTGATGATTGATTCGAAACCAAATTGGAAGAAAATGATTGAGATGTGAGATATGAAAATCAAAGCAACAGAAAAGAAAAGGGTCATATCTCATATGATAGCCCAAGTGTTGAGTGGCTAGAATCATCAAGCAAGACTATCTTTTGCTTTTTCTTTCCCCTTGTGTATATAGTGTCATAGTGATAATACGTAGTACAATAAGTTGAATTAGGAGCAAAAGAGTGGAGTCAAAAAAGGAGCAAAGCTGTCAACCCTCGTGCTAGTCCCCGTCTAACCATGCGTGCTGCTGGAGCCCCTTCCTATTTTCACTTCCCAATGTGCTCCTGGAAATTAAGTTCATCCTTAACTTTCCGCCCGTAAGGGATTTTAGACACATGTCCAACTCTGTTTCTTCTGCTTCTCGGCTAAAGTGGGATAGTAAGATGAGTTTGCCATTGAATTGGTCACATTTACCCATTTAGATTCGAATAAAAAATTGTATAATATCACTTTTTAAGAGTGATTGTATGAATGAATTGGACGAAATTTTAATTATTTTCTCATATATTATGTCAAAGGAATTACCATAATGTAAATCGTAAGCTTAAAATCAAATTATTTTAGATTAGACATAGGATTGATGTAACATTAATAAATTTTCTTTCATCATTCCTTGGGACTTGGGGACGGCGGGATAAATTTACCAATATTTTAACTCCACACAATGTAAGTTTTGGTGCTAAAAGGTTCACAAGAAACTTTAATCAAGAACAATAATCTTGGACCATGGTTCAATTTATTGGGTGGTGGGGGATGACTTTAAAGAGGCTTATCGAACAATGTGGTAGGGCTTTGAGATCCAAAACGCGTGAACCAGCATGAAAGCAACATTGTAGTTTAAAGTATATGTGCCTTTATACAATGCTCTCGATGATGCTTGCTAGATCCAATCATAAGACCTAAAAGGTATCGAAGCTTTCTTTTTTCCTCATTCAGAATGAAGTACTTCATGTCACCACAATCCAACTTACAAAGTCTGATTCAATAGCATCGACAGATTAAAAAAAAAAAAAACTTAAACTAGACTAAAATCGAACATACTGCATGGCAGGTTTGTGGCACTTCCGATTTGTGCTTCAAAAATCAGTTACGAGTAGTTTCATTTGAAAACCAAAATTAGATTAGTTACCAATCAAAAGTGTATGACATCATTGCAAAATAAATAATTACAATTAAATAATTTCTTATGTAAATGAAAGCATTATGAGAGTCGGTCTTCACCAACCGATTAACCTGTGATAAAAATAGCTCATAATTGAAATACAAGGAAAGCAAGTGTACATTTCATTATTAAAACACTATTCAAACTACAAAATAGAGAAAGGGTTAACAAATTTTCAATGTCTAAAGATGAGCTCTGTCTTCAATCTTGAAGCTTGATATCTTCAACTGCCTAAGTTTTTCTCATTATCATGGAGCTTCAATTCCGCTTAAAATAACTAGAAACTAAGGAATCTGAAGAGAATTACAAATGAAAATCTCCTGGTTACAAATATCTAATGACAACTCAAAGAAAACCTGCAGAGGAAGTTTGAGTAACCGTTCTTAACTACTTTCTCAACTAAAAGATCTAAGAGACTCCTTAAATCTGATCTAACTTCAATTATTTATAGTTGTGAAAAATCCCAAATACCCCTGATTTTAATAGCAAAACCACAACATCCTTGCATTCACCTAGTGTAGTGTTGCCAACGAAATCAACTGACGTCCCAACACTAGTAAACTTCTATTAAGATCTATATATTATGCAAATAAAATCCCTCATATTGCACTAATAATGATTTTATGATCTTTAGAATAATTTGATTTTCATAGAAATCAAGAAATACCTCGTGTAGAATTGGAGTTGATAATTAAGCTTTGACGAAGAACACAAATAACACATGATAAATTGAGTTCTCCCTCTTGACCTTTTTTCCTTTAATCACACAAACCCTAAACGATAGAGGGTATAGTCTTTATGAATATTTTTGTGTGCAACCTTAATAGGTAGAGACATGATCAATTTATAATGATCAACTTTTAATCTGGTACATCCATCAAGTAACCAAATGAATGGATAGGATTTAATTTCTATTCAAAGTACAACTTTTATCCCTTTAAATAATCTTACATTCTCCCACTTGGCCCAATGAGATAAAACATAAACTTTAATAGAATAAAAATTACGCACATAAGTTAACATAATGCATATTTTTCATTTTTGGAGAAAAACACTATTGTGAAATTATCACTATTAATTTCCAACGGCGTAGTAATGGTGTTGACTACCCCAAGTCTTGAAATAAAGTTTCACAACCATAATTCATGAATAGTAACCTAAAAACATGCTATAAATTCTACTTCCATTATAGATGATGTAATGATAGATTGTTTAACACTTTTCCATGATATGACTTTTTCAGCAAGTAAAAATAAATAACCAAAAGTGCACCTCCTATTGTCAAGGCATCTAACAAAATTTGAATCTAAATATCCAGTCACTTTCAACCAATTAGATTTTCTATACATAAGCATGTAATTATTTATCCAAACTCTTACAACATAATCAGAAGGAATCGATTCTATTCATTTTCCATTCTACATCATTCTTGGGACATTACATGAGACTAAATTTGTCCCTTTTTCGTATAGGAACAATTCCTACTGAATAATTATTCATATTAAATCTCTCTAGAACTTTTTGATATAATTTTTCTAAGACAATCCTAACAATCCTTATGACCTGTCCTAAAATATTTCAATTCCTATCACATAGGATGCATCTCACATATCCTTTATTTCAAAGTTATTTGAGAGAAAAACTTTCATCTCATGCAAGGTACCAAAATAATTTGTAGCAAGCAAAATATCGTCTTATAGAACTAAAAACATAAACTTGCTCCTACTGATCTTTTGGTATATAACCGATCAATGATTTTTTTTTTGAAAACCAAAAGACTTTATGGTATCATTAAACTTGATATACCATTGTTATAAAGCTTGTTTAAGTCCATATATTAACTTTTTAAGTATACAAACCATATGACCTTTTCCTTAAACTATAAAACTGTAGCACCCCAAACCCGGCCCAGACGTTATGGCTGAATCCGACATGCCACATTGAAGTTAAAAACCCATGTTCCCTTTTTAGTGTTTTAAAAGTTGACTTTTGTTAAGCTAACCAAGTGAATGGAAGCTGGGCACCAAGTAAGTATCCGTAACAGAGGAGGTGAGCCATGAAGGCTGCTTAAGTACCAAGCTCTTCGATTGGATCCAATCCTAAACATGCCCACATCCATTGCCACACTTGGTTATAACAAATTGAAATTTCTTTGAGTGGTTATCTTTGATAAATCATAAATTCGTGACGTCGTGTTATTTTAAAACAAGCATTGTTTTGAAATCGCGCACTAAGTCTAGCCCATTTGAATTATTATCCATCATTTTAAAGTTATTTAAAATAATATAATCCAAGAAAATCAAAAAAGAAAATAAAGTTAAAATGGCCTTATTACAACCCAAAAATTAAATAGTAATTAAAAATAGCTTAAGAAAACCAGTCTCTTTTTCAAACCCAAAAGCGTTCACCATGGCCACTCTGAATCCCCTCCGGCTCCATGACACCCACATTAAGGCCCACCTGCAAGGTTAAAGAAGGGGTGAGTTTGGAAACTTAGTATGTAAGGAAACCCATCCAAAGCCAAAGTCAGCTCAAGCCCATTGGGCTTAAGCCCATTCAGATAACAGTGATATTGGGCCAGAGCCCTTTTCAGATTACATTAAACTGGGCCTTAGCCCCTTATTCAGATAACAGTAAGAACCATAGGCCCATTTCAAAATACATGCAACATCAATAAACATATGCAAGCCCATTTGGGAGACTACTCAACCCACCAACCGCTACACTCCACCGCACCATTTCTACACTCTATGTGGGGAATAGCTCAACCCACCCAAAGACTACACTCCACAGATTCTTGACCTTGTGCTCGATTATCGATAGAATTGAGGCAAAGCCTCCAAGATGTGGACGAGCCACTTTCAGTACTTCCTCCATCAATATCCCAGTCCCATGCATCGATAATAACAACATGGTATGCGATAAATAACAACAGTCAAACATGCATTTAGGTCAATTTAACCCTAGGGGTATTTCGGTAATTTATCTCCTAGGGGTAAAACTATAAATTTTCCACTTTTAAAGGGTATTTCAGTAATTTATCTATTTTAGGGTTTTTTCATGCACACTCCTACCTTTCATGTACTAACAGAATCACTTACCGATGGTTCATACCGAATTGGGCCCGTTGGCCCTTTATTCCAATTTTGGCCCATTAAGCCCAAAAATATCGAGGGCACAAAAATCATGCACTTTGCAATCCAAACATTGCAGCTTACCAAAAACATTAATCGATTTACCTCACAAGCATTCGCACACTCGCAAATCTACAAAATACCGATTTTCGGCATTTCGGCATTTCGGCTTTTGTCAATCTAGACTAAGAAAGGGTGTCAGTTACACACCTATTTTATGACGATTCGTTGACGAGATCCATGCACGAACTACCTACAAATATATTACTACCACATTAATCTACTACCGAAACGAACTACATAATAACTCCTTACCTTATTCGGCCATAACACCTTAAGCACTAGCAATCCTACCTTTGCCGAAGTTTGCGACTAGACTTAGATCCCGTTGCTCCACCTGTCCAAGCCCTTAATCAGCAGCCTCTAGATCATATTATTATCAAGATGAAACAGTTATTACAACCCCTTAAGGCTACAAGTCCAAGTCGACAGCCTCCCTAACCTTTACGGGTTTCGATTTTTCTAAAATACGAAATAAAGACTAGATTGAAAAGATTTACCATCGGTTCCTTCGGCCAATGATACCAATTAATTTCTACTCAATTCTGATGTCGATCTAAGCCCTCAAATGATAACAAAAGTTGAGCTTTCAGTGATCTCACTATTGGGCCAAGTCCCTAAGAGAGTGGGGTTTTCGGCTTTTGTTGAAGCTGTGTAAAGAAAGATGAAATAGGAGGGTTTTGCTATGGTCTTGTCGATAGAACCTTGAGGTTTATAGAACTAGAGAATCGTTCGAGAATGATGGAAAATATAATAAAATTGGCTAGGAGAAATCGGCACAGAAGAAAGTATGGGTTTCGGGATTTCGACTTTTTATGGCAATGGCTGTGATGGTTTTAGAAACGTTTGAAGCAAAAGATGGAGATGCACAGGTGGTTAGAGAGATTCAGCTATGGAGGAAAAGAAGAAAAAGAAAAAGTTGAAGAGGAGAGGAGAAAAGAAAGGAAGAGGAGAATGGTCAGCAAACGGCACAACTTTCCCCCTAATGCCGAATTTATACTGACACTTAACCTAGCCGAATTTTGCCCCCCAAAAGAAACCCTTGGCCGGCCAACTCTTGCTCCTCAAGAGTCCACTATTCGGCCATCACTACTCTCCCCAATCAGCTCCTAAATTCTCTCCCTTATCCCCTCCTTACTTAATCCCTTGAGCAATTTAAACTCCTCCTGACAGTCTTTCACTTAGGTTCCATTACTTACCTTTTCTGCACATAAAAATTAATATCACTAATTTGCTTACCTTGCGACTCGAACCTTAGCTCTCTTGGGCATCCACACACCACCTCTCAAGCCCCCAAGTGACGCCACAAGCCAACTTACCACGGGCTTCCTTGTGTTTTGTTTTACCCAATTAATACTTTAAAGCCCAGCTAACCAGAACCCCTTTTTCTATAGAATTAAAATTAACCAAAATTACCGGATTTTAACTTAAACTTGGGCCTTCTAGATACCCACTAACCTGATTAAATCTACGCCAAGCAGACAGAACACCAAAATTTAAAATTTGCCAACACTCACAGAATTCTCGAAAATTGGGGCGTTACAACTCTACCCCCTTTAAAAAGAATTTCGGCCTCAAAATTTACCTGATCCAAATAGCTGAGGGTATTGTTGACGCATGGTCTCTTCTGATTCCCAAGTAGCTTCTTCCCTTCCATGATGACGCCACAGCACTGTTGCCAACGGAACCGACTTTCTTCTTAGAACTTTAACCTCTCGATCTAAAATTTGTTTGGGCTCTTCCTTAAAGGTCAAATCAGTCCTTACTTCAATCTCTTCCACTGGCACAACATGTGAGGGATCCGATCGATATCGTCTTAACATAGAAACATGAAAGACGTCATGGATTCTGTCCAACTCTGGTGGTAACTCTAACTGATACACTATTGGCCCTACCCGCTTACTTGACCTTATTTGGTCAGTCACCGGAGGTATTGTGGGTGCGGGGGTTGCATTTGTCGGGAATGGAGGTTGTGGAACAGCCGTGTTAGTTCGAATGTATTGATTAAACCATTCGTTCATCACACTATAAAAGGCTTGCCTAGCCTCATCATTCGATTGCTGGCCATAGGTTGAGAGTCCGTCATTATTGCTGTCCCTTGCGCGGAGCAGCGCCACACTCTCACACCATTAGCTATCGCTTCGGTTGGGATCGGATCCATTCTAATAACAAACACAAAGTCAAATTGTCGAAATCACCACACTATCGATTCATCATTTAATGGCATGTATAGCTAGACCCCAAACTCATCACGGTAGTCCTAGAATCGACTAAACCGTGGCTCGATACCAATAAAATTGTAACACCCGAACCCGAGACCATCGCCGTGTCGGACACGAGGGGTTAACAAGCCAAGTTCACATGTTTTGCCCACCAATTTGGCATTTCAATCAAGGTGGAAGACTGCGTCACCGTCGCTTTAAAATCATATCTCGAGTTTCAAAACTCGGAATGTAACACCGAACCCGAGACCGTCACGAGTCGAACGCGAGGTGTTAATGACTTCAACCCACTTATTGACAATTTTCAGACAAGCTGCCAATCTGAGTACTAGTCGCTCCAAAATTCATAACTTGAGTTTTACAACTCGAAAATCAGTTCCGTAAATTTTTCCTGAAACTAGACTCATATGTCCATCTACATATTTTTTCTAGAATTTTGGTCGAGCCAATTAGTACAGTTTATTAGTTAAAGTCTCGCCTGTTGTAGGGATCGACTACACTGACCTTTGTGCGTTACGAATTGGATATCTCCCTGTACAGGGCTTCAATACTGATGCCGTTTGTTTCTATAGAAACTAGACTCAGAGAGGAATCTACACATATATGGAATGACTCCTAATTATCTCTGGTTAATTTACAATGATTTTCCAAAGTTGGAACAGGGGATCCAGAAACCGTTCTGGCCCTATTTCACAAGAACTTTAAAATCTGTTAACTTATAACTCATATGACCATTTCGTTTCTTCCATATGAAAGTAGATTCATCAAGGTACACTTACATAATTTATTTGCTATTTAATACCATTCCTACTATTTTTAGTGATTTTCACATCCACGTCACTGCTGCTGTCAGCATCTGCCTTTAGTAGGCTTTACCTATTTCATACTTTCCATGATTCAATTGGCCCTTTTTACATACATAGCACAAAGCGTGATCATGATTAACCATTCCAATGGCTAATCGTTTCAAAATAATTCCATACCTCATAAGGGTCAACATACAAACGATTATAGTTCTATGCTAAAACGATATAAGCCATTTTCGCATGGCTATCCAAGTTTACACAAACCGAAGGTACATGACCTTCAACAAAGGATGGTCCTATACATGCCATTTCAAAGTTCAACCAAAATTTGTACCAAAATGGGGCTTCGATAGTGTGGATGACTTGACTTCTTTGATCCCGAATCCGATAGCTAACGAGCGAAACCTATAAAACAGAGAGCCAAAGCAACGGGTAAGCATTTTAATGCTTAGTAAGTCTCATGCAATGAAATCAGCTTTGACTAAGGTATTTTATTCACATGGCTAATTAAACCACTTTACTAATTCACATTCCCATACTCATACTTATTTCACATCACCGACCCTTATGTTCATACACAAAAGAACAACTTAGCCCAAGGCCGGTAGCTCGTTTATCAACTTAGCGATACTTACTTGTAAGAATTCAATTAGTACAAGCACATACAAACATACCTCATTGCTGGAATTTTCACAAGTGTATAAGCTGAAATTTTCACAGCAAGATTGCTCACTTCGAATCACATACTTTCGGATTTAACCGGATATAGCGACTCAGACGATTGCCTTGGTCATAACCGGATTTGGTGACTTGCACAAAGGCCTTCGGTCTTAGCCCGGATATATCAACTTCGCACGAATGCCTTGGTCTTAGCCCGGATATATCAACTTCGCACGAATGCCTTCGGTCTTAGCCCGGATATATCAACTCGCACGAATGCCTTGGTCTTAGCCCGGATATATTTCCAATGTTCACTTACACATATATCAATATTCAAGACACGTCCATAGTTCATTTTCGTTACTAAAGCTCTAACACAAAATATTTATCAACCTTTACTATTTCGCTCAATGGCCACACAAACAAGGAGCATAATTTTGATATAATTCAAGTAGGGTCATCACTCAAGACTTACCTCGGATGTTGTCGGCGATTTCGACGGCTATTCAACTACTTTTTCCTTCCCTTTATCGGATTTAGCTCCCTTTGCTCTTGAGCTAATTCACACAAATTTAACTTATTAAAATCTCATCATGATAGCTTATGGCGAATATGACAAGGAGTGTAAATGGTCATATGGCCATCCTTTAGCTCAAATACACAATGGTCATGCACATTTTACATCACAACAAGCAATTCAATACATTCAAACATCAACGTGAAGTTCAAAGTACTTGGCCCTTATATACATTAGGCATCAAAGTTGCATATGTACGAAATCATAAATCGAACTCAACACATTAGTTAATATTCCTCTTAGTCAATTTTCTAAGCCAAGAATAGGCATCAATATGCTTGCCTCAAACCGAATGCATGCACACTAATTACCCCTCATGTGGCCGAATATACACTTAATACCACACAAAAAACAGCATACATTTTACTACTAACACATTACATATCGTAATTCATTGCACATCTCTTATTTACTTCATAATCAACACATCATCACAAGCAAATATACACTTTGAATTAGTATATATGTCATACCAATCCATCATGTGCAAACATATATTCATGTAGGTGCAAGGGCGAATTCTCAAGTGGCTTATATCCAAATATATACACATTTCCAAAGCTTAAATCTTACTTACCATGCAACATGCATGAATTATACTTATGGATATATCATGGCGAATACCACAACACCACACCATTTCAATTTGGTCACGGTGAAACAAAGAACTTAGTATCTCATTCAAAAAAATGCTAAAAGAAAATCTAAGAATCTTCAATCCTCCATCACATGTATCACTTTCAAGCTTGTTATTTAACATGCAATGGCATTAACACCACATTCACTTTGGTCAATTTCATTCCCATGACATAACAAGGATTTGAACCATGGGCTAACAAGAACATTAAGCTAGCAACTAAAAACATGCATGAACCTCAAACATACCTTAATCTTGATGCAAGTTTAGCCAACCTCTTCCTAATCCTCTTCCAAACCAAATATGAAGCAAAACTCCTTCCTTATCCTTAGTATTTTCGGCCAACAAGAGAGTGAAAAGAGATGAACAAAATTTTTTTCTTTCTTTCTTTAGGACATTCGGCCAAGCTATGGAGGAAGATGGACACTTTTTTTTTTTTGTTTCTCATCTACTAACATTAATTGTTTATTCCATACCCTTATTTTATTCTTTCCATCATAACCCATTTACCAAACATGTTTCATGACATGATTTTTGCCCATAAATCCTTGTCATGGCGGCCACTAGCTATGGGGGAATTTGACATGCAAGTCCATTGTTTTGCATGCATCCTTTAATTAGTCATCACACATTTCCCTCATACTTTCAAAGTTTATTACTAGGTCCTTTCTAGTGAAATTCACATCTATAATTCTAAATCAAAGCATAAAAATATCACACATGAGTTAACACACATTATAGGCAATAAAATAAATATTAAATTATTTTTATGCCTTGGTTTTGTGGTCCCGAAACCACATTTCGACTAGGGTCGTTTTAAGGTCGTCACAACTCTCCCCACTTTAGAAATTTTCGTCCCGAAAATCTTACCGTAAATAGGTTTGGATATTGCTCTTTCATAGAGTTCTCGGGTTCCCAAGTAGCTTCTTCTATCCCGTGTTTGAGCCATAACACTTTCACTAGCGGAACCCTTTTGTTTCGCAACTCTTTCATTTCACGAGCTAGGATACGAATCGGTTCTTCTTCATAACTCATATCGGCTTGAATTTCAACCTCGATGGACTAATTACGTGCGACGGATCAGATCTATAGCGTCGAAGCATTGAAACATGGAAGACGCTAGAATCTTTTCAAGTTCAGGGGCAAGATCAAACGATACATGGCCGGGCCAACTCGTTCGGAGATTTCAGACGGCCCAATGAATCTCGGCACAACTTGCCCTTACTACCGAATCTGAGTATCTTTTTCCACGGCGAAACTTTAAGAAACACTTTATCTCCCACGATACTCAATGTCCTTTCGTTTCAAATCCGCATACGATTTACGACGATCGGAGGCTATCTTGATTTTCACGGATTACTTTTACTTTCTGCTCAAAGATCTTTAATCAAATCCACTCCAAAAATTTTGTTCTCACCGAGCTCGGTCCAAAACAATGGTGTACGGCATTTACGCCCGCACAAAGCCTCGTAAGGCGCCATCTTAATACTTGATTGAAAACTATTGTTGTGCGAATTCAATCAAAGGTAGGTACCGCTCCCATGAACCACCGAACTCGAGGATGCAACATCTCAACATATCCTCAAGTATCCGAATTATACGCCGGATTGACCATCGGTTTGGGGGTGAAAGGCGGTGCTGAAATGCAACTTGGTGCCCAATGCTTCTTGTAATTTCTTCCAAAATCGCGAGGTGAACCTCGGATCTCTATCCGACACAATGTAAATCGGTACCGTGTAATCTCACAATCGAGAAGCGTATAATTCAGCTAGTTTATCCAATGAAAAATCCATACGCACAGGGATAAAGTGAGCCGACTTAGTCATCTATCAATAATAACCCAAATTGCATCCTTCTTACTTGTCGACAACGGCGGTCCGGACACAAAGTCCATTGTGACTCGATCCCATTTCCACTCGGGTATCGTGATCGGTGAAGTAACCTCAAGGCACTTGATGCTCCGCTTTCACTTGTTGACATATTAAACATCTTGCAACAAAGTCGGAGATGTCTCGCTTCATACCATGCCACCAAAACCGACGTTTCAACTCATTGTACATCTTCGTACTCCGGGTGGATTGCCATTCGGCTACAATGAGCTTCGCTCGAATTATCGAAATAAGTTCAATTCTTTGGAACACACAAACGACTTCGAACCTCAAACAATCGTCATCATCAATTTGAAACTCCGATTCCTTGTTCGAACACACTCAACCCGTTTTGCACGCAACTCCTCATCAACTTTACGAGCTTCACGAATTTGATGAGTCAACAATGGTTTGGCCTTTAATTCGCTACTAACACATTGTCGGGTAGGATAGACAAGTGTACATTCATCGTCAGAAGCAAACAAAGTGATTTCGGCTTAAGGCATCCGCAACCACATTAGCCTTTCCGGGTGATAGTCAATGACCACTCATAATCCTTTAACAGCTCGAGCCAACGTCTTTGTCGCAGATTTAAGTCTCTTTGAGTCATCAAATATTTGAGACTTTTGTGATCCGAATACACATGGCACTTCTCACCAAATAAGTAATGTCGCCATATCTTTAAGGCGAATACGATGGCGACCAATTCGAGATCATGGGTCGGATAATTTTTCTCATGTGGCTTTAATTGTCTCGACGATAGGCCACAACTCGACCTTCTTGCATCAATACGCAACCTAACCCAAGTAGGGAGGCGTCACTATAGATGACAAACTCTTTGCCGATTCGGTTTGTACTTATCTTGGAGCTTCGTCAAATGAGTTTTCAATTGGTCAAAACTTTTCGACACTTTTCCGTCCATTCAAACTTGACATCTTTCAAGCGGTTTCGTCATGGGTGTGGCTATCATCGAGAATCCTTTTACAAACCGTCGGTAGTAAAGCAAGTCCCAAAAGCTCGAACCTCGTAATATTTCTTGGAGGTTTCATTTAAGTATGGCTGAAATTTTGCTTGGGTCGACTCGAATACCCGATGAGATACCACGTGACCCAAGAAGCTAACCTCTTAACCGTAACTCACACTTGCTAAACTTAGCATATAACCGCTTATCCCGTAAAATTTGCAACACTAATCTCGGTGCTCGCATGTTCGGTCTCATCTCTTGAATAGACCAAGATGTCGTCGATGAACACAACTACGAACCGATCCAAATATGATCCAAGATCCGATTCATCAAATCCATAAATACCGTAGGGCATTAGTGAGCCCAAACGGCATCACTAAGAACTCAGAGTGACCATATCTCGCTCAAGGCGGTTTTGGGTATGTCCGAATCTCGGATTCAGAATCGATAATAGCCCGATCTCAAATCTATTTTTGAGAACACCGAGGCTCCTTCAGTTGATCGAACAAATCATCGATACGTGGTAACGGATACTTGTTCTTTATTGTCACTTTATTGTCGACGATAGTCGATGCACAACCTCATGGTTCCGCCCTTCTTTTCACAAACAACACCGGTGCACCCCAAGGTGAAAAACTCGGCGAGCAAAACCTCTATCCATCAACTCTTGCAACCGAGCTTTCAACTCCTTTAATTCCGTTGGTGCCATACGATATGGAGCTATCGAAATCGGTGTGGTCCGTGTACAAGCTCAATGCCAAACTCTATCTCCGAACAGTGGCAAACCCGGCAATTCTTGGGAAAACGTCCGGTATTCACAAACCACCAGCATGATTTGGGTTCTATTCCTAACTCCTTATCATCAAGTACATACGCAAGGTATGCTTCACACCCTTTTCTTACATATTTCGGGCCAACATTGATGATATTACGGTGGCAACCCTTCAAGTTCGTAGACTCAACTCGGATCATCTCGTTGTTTGCGCATCTCAAATCAATAGTCTTGCTTTTGCAATTCACAACCGCATCATGCACGGTCAACCAATCCAACCCAAGAATAACATCAAATTCATCGAACGGCGAAGCATCAAGTCCGCCGGAAAACAGTACCTCAATTACTAGGGGCATTTCTTACACACTTTGTCGACCAGCACATAACGACCCAAAGGATTTGACACCGAATTACGAACTCAAGAGACTCAATAGGTAAAGTCTTCTTTGGATGCTAAGGTTTCGCATATATAAGAATGAGTAGAACCAGGTCAATCAAAGCAATCACATTAGTATCAAAGAGAGTGAAAGTACCGTAATAACATCCGGCGAGGAGGCATCCTCGCGTGCGCCAGATAGCATAAGTCCTAGCTGGAGCGCGAGCCTCGGATCTGGTCGCAAAGATCTCTAGATCCTCTCGACCACCACTAGCCTTGCCCGTATTTCCGGATGGTCTACCTCGAGCGGTGGTAGTACCCGGTTTCCCACTCCGATCTACATTCTGCTCGCACAACCTCGGGCAATCTTTAATGAAGTGGTCAACTGATCCACACTTGTAACAGAGCGGTCACGGAATCTGACTTCCAAAATGCCATTTGCCACAATCATCGCACTCCGTCCTCTCTCGTCGATCATTCCCACTCATCGGCGATCAAGTGATTCGTGTGGTCACGGGGTCGATCGCGATCTCGTCTAGAAAAGCCGAAGTGTCTCTAGATCGGCCTAAGCCATCTCTAAGTTTCTTTGATGGTGTTGGAAGGGCTTCCCGAATACCTCTTCTGAAACTCCCTTGCTCCCGCTTCACTTTCCTTTTCTCCATACTAAACTCCTCGGCTTTGCATCGCCGCTCGACGAGAGTCACAAACTCTGATTTCCAAAATGCCAACATACGACTTTATCTCATCATTCAGTCCATCTTGAGCGTTTACATCACGCCTTCGAAGAAATGCATTCTCGCAGCATCTGGCTAAGCCTCACGAATTTTCGCTCATAGTCAGAACCGACATGGAACCTTGTTTAAGTTCGAGAAATTCCTTTCGCTTTTGGTCCATAAATCTCGATCGATATACTTTTTCCGAAACTCGGTTTGGAAGAACTCCCAAGTTACTTGTTCGCGGGCACAACAAGTCGAGTACTCCACCAATAGTAGGCGTAATCACGTAGCAAGGAGATGGTACACTTTAGGCATTCATCGGTGTACAAGATAGCTCATCGAAAGTGCGGATCGTGTTGTCCAACCAAAATTCGACTTGCTCGGCATCATCACTATCCGTAGCTTTAAATTCAGTAGCCCCATGTTTTCGGATTCTATCAACTGGGGCTTATTCGACCTTATTTGGTCAATTACTGGAGGCATTGTAGGTGCGAAATCTGTGTTTGTTGGGAATGGAGGTTGTGGAACAGTAGTATTAGTTCGAATGTATTGGTTGAACCAATCATTCATCACGCTATAAAAGGCTTGTCTAGCCTCGTCATTCGGATTACTAGCAACAGGTTGAGAGTCCGCCGGCGCTGTCCCTTGTGCGGGAGCAGCGCCACACTCTCCACATCATCAGCTATCGCTTCGGTTGGGATCGGATCCATTACTATAAATAAACACAAGTTCAAACGTCGAAATCACCACACTATCATATAATCACATAAAATGGCATGTATAGCTAGACCCAAACGCATTACGGTAGTCCTAGAATCGACTAAACCGTAGCTCTGATACCAATAAAATTGTAACACCCGAACCCGAGACCGTCGCGAGTCGAACGCGAGGTGTTAATGACTTCAACCCACTTATTGACAATTTTCAGACAAGCTGCCAATCTGAGTACTAGTCGCTCCAAAATTCATAACTTGAGTTTTACAACTCGAAAATCAGTTCCGTAAATTTTTCCTGAAACTAGACTCATATGTCCATCTACATATTTTTTCTAGAATTTTGGTCGAGCCAATTAGTACAGTTTATTAGTTAAAGTCTCGCCTGTTGTAGGGATCGACTACACTGACCTTTGTGCGTTACGAATTGGATATCTCCCTGTACAGGGCTTCAATACTGATGCCGTTTGTTTCTATAGAAACTAGACTCAGAGAGGAATCTACACATATATGGAATGACTCCTAATTATCTCTGGTTAATTTACAATGATTTTCCAAAGTTGGAACAGGGGATCCAGAAACCGTTCTGGCCCTATTTCACAAGAACTTTAAAATCTGTTAACTTATAACTCATATGACCATTTCGTTTCTTCCATATGAAAGTAGATTCATCAAGGTACACTTACATAATTTATTTGCTATTTAATACCATTCCTACTATTTTTAGTGATTTTTCACATCCACGTCACTGCTGCTGTCAGCATCTGCCTTTAGTAGGCTTTACCTATTTCATACTTTCCATGATTCAATTGGCCCTTTTACATACATAGCACAAAGCGTGATCATGATTAACCATTCCAATGGCTAATCGTTTCAAAATAATTCCATACCTCATAAGGGTCAACATACAAACGATTATAGTTCTATGCTAAAACATATATAAGCCATTTTCGCATGGCTATCCAAGTTTACACAAACCGGAAGGTACATGACCTTCAACAAAGGATGGTCCTATACATGCCATTTCAAAGTTCAACCAAAATTTGTACCAAAATGGGGCTTCGATAGTGTGGATGACTTGACTTCTTTGATCCCGAATCCGATAGCTAACGAGCGAAACCTATAAAACAGAGAGCCAAAGCAACGGGTAAGCATTTTAATGCTTAGTAAGTCTCATGCAATGAAATCAGCTTTGACTAAGGTATTTTATTCACATGGCTAATTAAACCACTTTACTAATTCACATTCCCATACTCATACTTATTTCACATCACCGACCCTTATGTTCATACACAAAAGAACAACTTAGCCCAAGGCCGGTAGCTCGTTTATCAACTTAGCGATACTTACTTGTAAGAATTCAATTAGTACAAGCACATACAAACATACCTCATTGCTGGAATTTTCACAAGTGTATAAGCTGAAATTTTCACAGCAAGATTGCTCACTTCCGAATCACATACTTTCGGATTTAACGGATATAGCGATCAGACGATTGCCTTGGTCATAACCGGATTTGGTGACTTGCACAAAGGCCTTCGGTCTTAGCCCGGATATATCAACTTCATACGAATGCCTTCGGTCTTAGCCCGGATATATCAACTCGCACGAATGCCTTGGTCTTAGCCCGGATATATCAACTCGCACGAATGCCTTCGGTCTTAGCCGGATATATTTCCAATGTTCACTTACACATATATCAATATTCAAGACACGTCCATAGTTCATTTTCGTTACTAAAGCTCTAACACAAAATATTTATCAACCTTTACTATTTCGGCTCAATGGCCACACAAACAAGGAGCATAATTTTGATATAATTCAAGTAGGGTCATCACTCAAGACTTACCTCGGATGTTGTCGAGCGATTTCGACGGCTATTCAACTACTTTTTCCTTCCCTTTATCGGATTTAGCTCCCTTTGCTCTTGAGCTAATTCACACAAATTTAACTTATTAAAATCTCATCATGATAGCTTATGGCGAATATGACAAGGAGTGTAAATGGTCATATGGCCATCCTTTAGCTCAAATACACAATGGTCATGCACATTTTACATCACAACAAGCAATTCAATACATTCAAACATCAACGTGAAGTTCAAAGTACTTGGCCCTTATATACATTAGGCATCAAAGTTGCATATGTACGAAATCATAAATCGAACTCAACACATTAGTTAATATTCCTCTTAGCAATTTTCTAAGCCAAGAATAGGCATCAATATGCTTGCCTCAAACCGAATGCATGCACACTAATTACCCCTCATGTGGCGAATATACACTTAATACCACACAAAAAAACAGCATACATTTTACTACTAACACATTACATATCGTAATTCATTGCACATCTCTTATTTACTTCATAATCAACACATCATCACAAGCAAATATACACTTTGAATTAGTATATATGTCATACCAATCCATCATGTGCAAACATATATTCATGTAGGTGCAAGGGCCAATTCTCAAGTGGCTTATATCCAAATATATACACATTTCCAAAGCTTAAATCTTACTTACCATGCAACATGCATGAATTATACTTATGGATATATCATGGCGAATACCACAACACCACACCATTTCAATTTGGTCACGGTGAAACAAAGAACTTAGTATCTCATTCAAAAAAATGCTAAAAGAAAATCTAAGAATCTTCAATCCTCCATCACATGTATCACTTTCAAGCTTGTTATTTAACATGCAATGGCATTAACACCACATTCACTTTGGCGAATTTCATTCCCATGACATAACAAGGATTTGAACCATGGGCTAACAAGAACATTAAGCTAGCAACTAAAAACATGCATGAACCTCAAACATACCTTAATCTTGATGCAAGTTTAGCCAACCTCTTCCTAATCCTCTTCCAAACCAAATATGAAGCAAAACTCCTTCCTTATCCTTAGTATTTTCGGCCAACAAGAGAGTGAAAAGAGATGAACAAAATTTTTTCTTTCTTTCTTTAGGACATTCTGCCAAGCTATGGAGGAAGATGGACACTTTTTTTTTTTGTTTCTCATCTACTAACATTAATTGTTTATTCCATACCCTTATTTTATTCTTTCCATCATAACCCATTTACCAAACATGTTTCATGACATGATTTTTGCCCATAAATCCTTGTCATGGCCGGCCACTAGCTATGGGGGAATTTGACATGCAAGTCCATTGTTTTGCATGCATCCTTTAATTAGTCATCACACATTTCCCTCATACTTTCAAAGTTTATTACTAGGTCCTTTCTAGTGAAATTCACATCTATAATTCTAAATCAAAGCATAAAAATATCACACATGAGTTAAACACATTATAGGCAATAAAATAAATATTAAATTATTTTTATGCCTTGGTTTTGTGGTCCCGAAACCACATTTCGACTAGGGTCGTTTTAAGGCTGTCACACGGAAACTGGTTTCGTAAATTTTCCCTGAATTTAGACTCATATATCCATCCATGGATTTATTTCTAGAATTTTTGGTCGGGCCAATTGGTACAGTTTATTAGTTAAAGTCACCCATGTTACAGGGATCGACTGCTCTGACCTTCTCGCGGTATAACTTGAATATCTCTCTGTACAGGGATTTAATTCTGGTGCCGTTTGTTTCTAATGAAACTAGACTCAAAATGGAATCTGTACATATAAGGTATGTCTCCTAACTCTTTCTGGATAATTTACAGTTAATTTTTAAAGTTGCGACAGGGGACCCAGAAACCATTCTGGCCCTGTTTCACAATAGCTTCAATATCTCTTAACATGTAACTCCTATGATCATTTCGCTTCTTCCATATGAAAATAGACTCATTAAGGTTCATTTACATAGCTTATTCACTATTTAATACCATTCCTACAATTTTGGTGATTTTTCACATTCACGTCACTGCAGCTGGCAGCATCTGTTTTAAGGTAGGTCTTATCTATTTTTGTAGTCTCCATCAACCAACTAGTCTTGCCATACATAGGTTCACATATGATCATTTTAACCATACCAATGGCTGATCATGTGACCAACACTCCCATTTCCGATCCATAATCACATCATGACACCATATATATACATTCAAACCACAAATAGTCTAAGTTCATGCTTCCTTTTACGAGCCATTTTCGCATGGCCGTATACATATACATCGCCACATTTTTAAACCAACAAGGGTAGTCCTATACATGCCATTTCAAAGTTCAACCAAAATTTATACCAAAATAGAGGCGTGGATAGTGTGGATGACTTCGACTTTATTGATCCCGAATCCGTTTGCTATCGAGCGAAATCTATAAAACAGAGAGCCAAAGCAACGGGTAAGCATTTTATGCTTAGTAAGTCTCAAGGAATATAATCAGCTTTAATTAAAGCAATACATTCACATAACCAAATGCATCATTTCATTAATGCACATCCACATAATCGTACTTACTTCACCATCCCAACACTTATGTTCATACACAAATAACGGCTTCATTGAGGCCGATAACTCGCTCCATCATAGGAGCGGATATTCATACGCTCTTACTCCTAGCGCAAAGCACACACCGCACTTACCTTGTCATTGGGAAATTTCACAAGTGCATTAGCTGAAATTTTCCAGCAAGCTTATAATTTTCAAATCACATACCTTCGAGTTTAACCGGACGTCGCTACTCGTTCAATCGCCTTGGGACATAGCCCGGTTATGGTAACCCGCACCAAGGCCTACGGACTTAACCCGGATATCACGATTTGGACAAATGCCTTGGTCTTAGCCCGGATTTAACAACTTGCACGAATGCCTTGGTCTTAGCCCGGATATAGCTACTAGCACAATTGCCTTGGTCTTAACCGGATATAATTTTCAGCATAATTGTCTTCTGGCTTAGCCCGGATATCATTCAATTTCTCATGCACACATACATCAATAATCATTGGGCATACATATTTCATTTTCCTTACTAAGGCTCAAACACAATTATAATCATTAGCATATTCGCCTTTCGGGACTTAGCGGGTGGAATTCAAATACTCATACACACATAATCAATAATCATACACATCCATATTTCATCTCACATAATTCAAGTAAGGTCACTTCTTGAGGACTTACCTCGGATGTTGTCGAACGGCTTTTACGGCTATTCGATCACTTTTCCTTCCCTTGTCCAATTGTGGACCTCTTAGCTCTTGAGCTAATTCAAACAAATTCAATTTATTAAAACCTCATTGTGCTAGCTTATGGCCGAATATGACAAGGAATTTAAATGGTCATATGGCCACTCTTTAGCTTGAATACACAATGGTCATGCACATTTTATACTACATCAAGCAATTCAATACAATTTATTTGAGCATCAAGGAAATGCTAAGGCCTTCAATAGGCTACCCAAGGCCGAATATTCATGTACATGTTGAGGCCAATTATGCACTTAATACCTCACAAAAACAGCATGCATTTTACTAGTTAATGCTTTGCATATTGTGGCTCAAAACTTATAATATAGCATCAAGCACTTATATGTGTGCTAGGCCGATTTGTGCTTGCAATTTCACAATTATTCTTCAACATCTTCTTCTTTAAACAAACTTATTCATCACTTCCTTCATAACCAAAACATCATGTGCAAACATATATATACATATATGAGCATGGTCAATTTCAAGGTGTCCATAGCCATCCAAAACACAAATTTCAACTAACATGCAAGAAGCATGAACCATGCTCATGAATGCATCATGGCGAATATGACAATCATGCTCCTTTTCAACTTCAATCATGATAAAACAAAAGAAAGCTCAAAATCTTACTCAAGAGTAGACAATCCATCATTGCATGCATCATCATCAAGCTTCACACTTAGCATGCAATGGCTTTATCACCATAACAACTTTGGCCAAATACCATTTCCATGGCTTAACAAAGATTTGAGCCATGGCTAACATGCACATCAAGTTAGCAACCAAAACATGCATGAAACTCCTAACACAACCTCATACATACCTTAATCTTGATGCAAACTTAGCCAAATCTCCTTCTAGATCTCTTCCAAACCAAGCATGAAGCAAAATCCTCCTTCTTCCTTAGTTTTGGCTCAAAGAAAGGATGAACAAAATTTTTTCCTTCCTTCTCTACAACTCACGGCAATGGGGGGATTACCACACACACACATTTTTTTTTTCATTTTTTATCACCCATACACCTTTGTTTATTATTTCACCCTAATGCACCAACAAAACATGTTTCATGACATGTTTAGCCCATCCTCCCTTGTCATGGCCGCCACCACCTATAAAGGGGAATTTGACATGCAAGTCCATTATTTTGCATGCATGCTTTAATTAGTCATCACACATTTCCCTATCATACTTTCAAAGTTCATTACTAAGTCCTTTCTTGTGGAATTCACCCTTATAACACTAAATCAATCATCATAAAATGTCATACATGAGCACACACATATTATAGGCATCAAAATAAATTTTTAATTATTTTTATGCCTCGATTTTGTGGTCCCGAGACCACCTTCCGACTAGGGTCAATTTTGGGCTGTCACAGAGCCTCAGTGTTAACAGTACCCCTGCCAGGTACCCCACGTTCATGGCCATTGCCACCGCAACCTTGGCCACGACCTCTCAACGGCGGCGGTCCACCTCGCGCTGGTTGGACGGGTTGCACAGCCCTTTGTTCAACCACATGAGCCTGAGCTGGCCTCCTAGGGCAATCCCTGATCTTATGTTCCTTTGATCCACAATGAAGACAAGCCCCAGAACGTTTCCAACATTCCCCCAGATGCATTCTACCACAATCTCCACAAGCTTGTGGTCTAACAGTGTTCACCGGAACCGCTCAAACTGGTTCCTCCATCCTAGCTCTCTTAACATCCCAGTTTGCAGAACCAGTTGGTCCAGCATCTCTCTAGAACCGGTTTCAATCCCTATCGCGGTTCCTTCATTCAACTTGCTTCACCTCTTCGGCTATCTTAGCCTTTTCTACCAGTGCAGCAAAATCGCGCTCTCTCTGCGGAGCTATGAGCACCCTTAGCTTATCCCTGAGGCCATCCTTAAAACGAACACTGCACTCGTATTCGGTAGAGACAATACCACTAGCATACCGGCTCAATCGCAGAAACTCTGCCTCATATTCAGCAACGGCCTTACCACCCTGAGTCAGGTTCAGGAATTCCTTTCTTCGTGCATCCACATAGCTAGCTCTGACATACTTCACCTTGAAGGACTGCTTAAACAACTCCCAAGTTACCCTCTCAGCTGGGGTACCCTCTCTCACAGTGATCCACCACTGATATGCCTCGTCCCGCAGCAAGGACACCGCCCTTTTTAACTTTTGCTCCACTGTGCAGTTCAGGTCATCCACAATCCGCTCTGTGGCTTCCAACCAATACTCATCCACATTTGGGGCTACTCCAGATATACCCCTAAAGACCTCCGCTCTGTTGGCCCGGAGTCACAAAGAAATGGACCCCCTATTCATGGGCCCGATATTAGCTCTGGCCACCCTTTCCAAAACTCTTAACTTGGCCTGGGACAGAGCGTCATCCCCCGCGGCCCGATCATATGGTCTGTTCTCATCCACCGGTGGTGATCGTGCTACCCTAGTGGGTATGTGTTCAGAAGACGAAGATCCAGCTTGAGTACAACCTCGGCCTCGACCATGACCTCTTCTCCGAGTAGCTCTTGTACTCATATCGATTTATCTGATTACAAATTTTATGCAGTTAGTTTACTATTTCCACTGTTTATTACAGAATATCTTATGAACAGATAAGGTTTTGAGTTGTTCTCGCAGAACCACGCTTTAGCTCTTGTCTCGGTTTCCTAGGGCTTAGTTTACCCTACGGCCTCGGCCAGTAGCCTTTACGCTACATTATCTATAGTACTATCTCTAAGGTTTAGTACTAACTACAGTACAACTCAGTATGTAAAATAGAAAGGTACTTACAGCCTTGGTGCCGGGAATTCAGTGTACCACCTCATCAGTTTTCAGATAAACTCAAAAGATTTAGGCTTTTTGAAATCTATTTTTCAAACATTTGATTAAAAAAACAAGTTCGGAGATTATCTCCTCTAAACAAAAAATTTATTTTCAAAAGTCAGGTTTTTCCAAAAATACCCTTTTTGGCATAAAGTTTTGAAAACCCCTTTTCGGACCCGATCTACAGCCGAGTTGTTGCAACCCAGACTTTGATACCTCTAAATGTTGCACCCCAAACCCGGCCCAGACATTATGGCAGAATCCGACATGCCACATTGAAGTTAAAAACCCATGTTCCCTTTTTAGTGTTTTAAAAGTCGACTTTTGTTAAGCTAACCAAGTGAATGGAAGCTGGGCACCAGGTAGGTACCCGTAACAGAGCAGGTGAGCCATGAAGGCTGCTTAAGTACCAAGCTCTTCGATTGGATCCAATCCTAGACATGCCCACATCCATTACCACACTTGGTTATAACAAATTGAAATTTCTTTGAGTGGTTATCTTTGATAAATCGAATATTCGTGACGTCGTGTTATTTTAAAACAAGCATCGTTTTGAAATCGCGCCCTAAGTCTAGCCCATTTGAATTATTATCCATCAATTTAAAGTTATTTAAAATAATATAATCCCAGAAAATCAAAAAAGAAAATAAAGTTAAAATGGCCTTATTACAAACCAAAAATTAAATAGTAATTAAAAATAGCTTAAGAAAACCAATCTCCTTTTCAAACCCAAAAGCGTTCACCATGGCCACTCTGAATCCCCTCCGGCTCTAAGACACCCACACCAAGGCCCACTTTCAAGGTTAAAAAAGGGGTGAGTTTGGAAACTCAGTGTGTAAGGAAACCCATCCAAAGCCCATGTCAGCTCAAGCCCATTGGGCCTAAGCCCATTCAGATAATAGTGATACTGGGCCAGAGCCCTTTTCAGATTACATTAAACTGGGCCTTAGCCCCTTATTCAGATAACAGTATGGCCCATAGGCCCATTTCAAAATACATACAACATCAATAAACATATGCAAGCCCATTTGGGGAGACTACTCAACCCACCAACCGCTACACTCCACCGCACCACCCTACACTCCATGTGGGGAATAGCTCAACCCACCCAATTTCTACACTCCTGCTTGCAACCTTGTCTGCTCAGATTATCAAGAATTGGGGCAAAGCCTCCAAGATGTGGACAGGCCACTTTCAGTACTTCCTCCATCAATATCCCAGTCCCATGCATCAGATAATAACAACATGGTATGCAGTAAATAACAACAGTCAAACATGCATTTAGGTCAATTTAACCCTAGGGGTATTTTGGTAATTTATCTCTTAGGGGTAAAATTGTAAATTTTCCACTTTTAATGGGTATTTCAGTAATTTATCTATTGTAGGGTTTTTCATGCACACTCTTACCTTTCACGTACTAACAGAATCACTTACCGAGGGTTCTTACCGAATTGGGCCCGTTGTCCCTTTATTCCAATTTTGGCCCATTAAGCCCAAAAATATCGAGGGCACAGAAATCATGCACTTTGCAATCCAAACATTGCAGCTTACCAAAAACATTAATCGATTTACCTCACGAGCATTCGCAGACTCGCAAATCTATAAAATACTAGTTTTCGGCATTTCAGCTTTTCGGCTTTTGCCGATCTAGACTAAGAAAGGGTGTCAGTTTCACACCTATTTTATGATGATTCGTTGACGAGATCCACGCACGAACTGCCTACAATTATATTACTACCACGTTAATCTACTACCGAAACGAACTACATAATAACTCTTTACCTTATTTGGCCATAACACCTTAGGCACTAGCAATCCTACCTTTGCCGAAGTTTGCGACTAGACTTAGATCCCGTTGCTCCACTTGTCCAAGCCCTTGATTAGAAGCCTCTAGATCATATTATTATCAAGACGAAATAGTTATTACAACCCTTAGGGCTACAAGTCCAAGTCGACAGCCTCCCTAACCTTTAGGGGTTTCAGTTTTTCTAAAATACGAAATAAAGACTAGATTGAAAAGGCTTACCACCGGTTCCTTCGGCCAATGATCCCAATTAATTTCTACTAAATTCTGATGCCGATTTAAGCCCTGAAATGAGAACAAAAGTTGAGCCTCCAAGTGAATGGAAGCTGGGCACCAGGTAGGTACTTGTAACAGAGGAGGTGAGCCATGAAGGCTGCTTTAGTACCAGGCTCTTCGATTGGATCCAATCCTAGACATGCCCACATCCATTACCACACTTGGTTATAACAAATTGAAATTTCTTTGAGTGGTTATCTTTGATAAATCGAATATTCGTGACGTCGTGTTATTTTAAAACAAGCATCGTTTTGAAATCGCGCCCTAAGTTTAGCCCATTTGAATTATTATCCATCAATTTAAAGTTATTTAAAATAATATAATCCCATAAAATCAAAAAAGAAAATAAAGTTAAAATGGCCTTATTACAACCGAAAAATTAAATAGTAATTAAAAATAGCTTAAGAAAACCAGTCTATTTTTCAAACCCAAAAGCGTTCACCATGGCCACACTGAATCCCCTCCGGCTCCAAGACACCCACATCAAGGCCCACCGCAAGGTTAAAGAAGGGTGAGTTTGGAAACTCAGTGTAAGGAAACCCATCCAAAGCCCATGTCACTCAAGTCGTTGGGCCAAGCCCATTCGAGATATCAGTGATATCTTGGGCCAGAGCCCTTTTCAGATTACATTAAACTGGGCCTTAGCCCCTTATTCAGATAACAGCACGGCCCATAGGCCCATTTTAAAATACATGCAACATCAATAAACATATGCAAGCCCATTTGGGGAGACTACTCAACCCACCAACCGCTACACTCCACCGTACCAACCCTACACTCCATGTGGGAATAGCTCAACCCACCCAATTTACACTCCACAGTTGCAACCTTGCTGCTCAGTTAACAGTAAATTGAGGCAAAGCCTCTAGTATGTGGACAGGCCACTTTCAGTACTTCCTCCATCAATATCCCAGTCCCATGCATAAGATAATAACAACATGGTATGCAGTAAATAACAACAGTCAAACATGCATTTAGGTCAATTTAACCCTAGAGGTATTTCGGTAATTTATCTCTTAGGGGTAAAACTGTAAATTTTCCACTTTTAAAGGGTATTTCAGTAATTTATCTAGTGTAGGGTTTTTCATGCACACTCTTACCTTTCACGTACTAACAGAATCAGTTACCGAGGATTCTTACAGAATTGGGCCCGTTGGCCCTTTATTCCAATTTTGGCCCATTAAACCCAAAAATATCGAGGGCACAGAAATCATACACTTTGCAGTCCAAACAATGCAGCTTACCAAAAGAATTAATCGATTTACCTCACGAGCATTCGCACACTCGCAAATCTACAAAATACTGGTTTTCGGCATTTTAGCTTTTCGGCTTTTGCCGATCTAGACTAAGAAAGGGTGTCAGTTACACACCTGTTTTATGATGATTCGTTGACGAGAGCCAAGCACGAACTACCTACAATTATATTACTACCACGTTAATCTACTACCGAAATGAACTACAAAATAACTCCTTACCTTATTCGGCCATAACACCTTAGGCACTAGCAATCCTACCTTTGCCGAAGTTTGCGACTAGACTTAGATCCTGTTGCTCCACTTGTCCAAGCCCTTGATCAGCAGCCTTTAGATCATATTATTATCAAGACAAAATAGTTATTACAACCCCTTAGGGCTACAAGTCCAAGTTGACAGCCTCCCTAACCTTTAAGGGTTTCAGTTTTTCTAAAATACGAAATAAAGACTAGATTGAAAAGGCCTACCACCAGTTCCTTTGGCCAATTATCCCAATTAATTTCTACTCAATTCTGATGCCGATCTAAGCCTCAAATGATAACAAAAGTTGAGCCTTCAGTGATCTCACTATTGGGCCAAGTCCCTAAGAGAGTGGGGTTTTCGGCTTTTGTTAAAGTTGTGTAAAGAAAGATGAAATAGGAGGGTTTTGCTATGGTCTTGTCGACAGAACCTTGAGGTTTATAGAACTAGAGAATCAGTCAAGAATGATGGAAAAGATAATAAAATTGGCTAGGAGAAATCGGCACAGAAGAAAGTATGGGTTTCGGGATTTCGACTTTTTATGGCAATGGCTATGAAGGTTTTAGAAACGTTTGAAGCAAAAGATGGAGATGCACAGGTGGTTAGAGAGATTCGGCTATGGAGGAAAAGAAGAAAAATAAAAAGTTGAAGAGGAGAGGAGAAAATAAAGAAGAGAAGAATGGTCAGCAAACGGCACAACTTTTCCCCTAATGCCGGATTTATACTGACACTTAACCTAGCCAAATTTTACCCCCCAAAAGAAACCCTTGGTCGACCAACTCTTGCTCCTCAAGAGTCCACTATTCGACCATCACTACTCTCCCCAATCAGCTCCTAAATTCTCTCCCTTATCCCCTCCTTACTCAATCCCTTGAGTAATTTAAACTCCTCTTGATAGTCTTTCACTTAGGTTCCATTACTTACCTTTTCTGCACATAAAAATTAATATCACTGATTTGCTTACCTTGCGACTCGAACCTTAGCTCTCCTTGGTCATCCACACGCCACCTCTCAAGCCCCCAAGTGAAGCCACAAGCCAACTTACCACGGGCTTCCTTGTGTTTTATTTTACCCAATTAATACTTTAAAGCCCAGCTAACCAGAACCCCTTTTTCTATAGAATTAAAATTAACTAAAATTACCGGATTTTAACTTAAACTTGGGCCTTCTAAAGACCTACTAACTTGATTAAATCTACGCCAAGTAGACAGAACACCAAAATTTAAAATTTGTCAACACTCACAGAATTCCCGAAAATTAGGGCGTTACAAAAACATTCAAGTTGGTCCATATAAATTTCTTCCTTAAGATCTCTATTTAGAAAGGTTGTTTTCACATCCATTTGTTATAACTTGAAATCATAATGAGCCACCGATGCTATAATAATTCTTAGAGATTCTTTCTTAGATATTGGTGAAAAGTCTCTTTGTAATGAATACCATCATTCTAAGTATAACATTTGACAACAAGTATAGCTTTATATTGCTTGATATTTCCATTTAAGTTACATTTGGTTTTAAAAACCCATTTACATCCAACTCATGTTCAACTTTTTGGAAATTTAACAATGTCCTAGACTTTGTTTTGTTCCATAAATTTCATCTTATCTTTCATGATACTTAGCCATTTATCAGGCTCATCACAATTCATGGCTCATGAAAATGAAATTGGATCTTTATTGATTCTAACATCAAAATTTGATTCTTGAAAATAAACTACATAGTCATTTAGAATAGCCAATTTTGAGATATTCTTAATGGCATTATTTGTGGTTCATTTTCTTCATACCTTTGTGAGTTAGTTTCTTCCAAGAGTGTTTCATCATTAAAGTGTTGTTCAACGTTTTTCAGACATTCATTAATTACTATAACAACTGTTGCAGTAGTTGTGGATAAATGAACATTTATAGGTTTAGGAAATTCTAGTCTAATTTCTTTTTATATCCACAACTTGTTTTGAAACACTTTCACTAACTTTACCATTCTCAAGGAATCTAACATTACTAGTTTCTATGATTCTCAGACTATGATTTGGTAAGTAAAACCTATATCCTTTAGATTTCTTTAGATAACCAATAAAGTATCCATTTATCATACGAGAATATATTTTTCTTTCATGTGGGTTATATATTCTTGCTTTTGCTTGGCAACCCCAAACATGTAGGTGCCCTAGGCTAGGTTTCCTCCTAGTCCACAACTCGAATGAAGATTTTGGAACTGTCTTACTAGGAACCCTATTTAATAAGTATACAAAGGTTTGAAGTGCATGCATCCACAATGATATATGTAATAAGGAGTTAATCATCATACTCCTAACCATATCCAATAAAATCCAATTATGCCTTTCTACAACACTATTTTTCTGAGGTGTACTTAGCATAGTATAATGTGCACATATGCCATGACTTTTAAGGACTTTAGCAAATAGACCTAGACATTGTCTTAATTTAGTAAAATTTCCATAAAATTCACTTCCTCTATCAAATCTTATTATTTTCACTTTTCTATCTAATTTAATGTATATCACAAGGGAATTTATTGATTGATATTTTCATTAAGAAAATAGATAGAACAACACCGCAAAAAAATCATCAATAAATGTGACAAAATAATTTTCTCCATTAAAAGATGGAACATCAAAATGTCCACATATATCGATATGTGTTATCTTAAGAGGCTAGATACTTCTTGTAGCACCTTTCCTAGTATGTTTGGTTTGCTTCCCCTTAATGCAATCCACACATACACCAAGATTAGAAAAATCTAGATTCGATAGAACCTCATCCTTTACTAATCTTTCTATCCTCTCTTTGGATACATGACCCAAATGTTTATACCATGTAACACCCTATACCCTACCCGGTCATCGGATCCAGACTATAGGGTGCTACACTCCCTATTAAAATTTAACTAACACATTCGTTATGTATATTCTACCATTCATACTTGATACAATTATTAAAACACAGTTATCCAATTGACCTCACTACATGAATTCATTTTGATTATGTATTTTTAATCCAAGGTACAAAATGTTTTACAAGGTAGTTTAAACATATTGAGTATTTGCTTAGTTTGAAAATAATATTATTATAAAAACTAATTACAAATACGACTATGACCCTGAGACTCCGCCTCTAGGTTGCCCTGCTATATGCTTATTACGACAAGAAGTAAATCTGCTTAAGTACGACAGACCTCGAACTATAAAATTTCCCTTATTACCTACAATGCATAATAACACTTATGTAAGTTCTAATGAACTTAGTAAGTTATCCATACCTTTCATCAACAGAATACTAACAAGCTGTGGCTTTATGATTAGAATTAAAGTTTGTCTATCTATACTAGGATGGTTCACCAATCTCATTACGTAGTATCTACGTCACAAGAACTTGCTCACTTGTACTTGGTACATTATCCTCAAAAACACCATCGCTTATTTTCTTGCGCATCCTGAAAGATAATTTATCATACTCAATTGCCTTAGATCTATTACGGACGACTTGAAAACAAATATTTCATACTTAGCTATCAAAGCCATGTACATAAAAAGCTCCCACTGATGAGACTTCATAGATGTAATATCAAAATGCAGATAAACGTTTAACCTCTTGGCGGATTATCCGTACGAACTCTATCTTAATTAGTTGCCTATGCAGACCTATAAGCAACTAGTTCATTGATAGGAAAATCTTTTTCGATTCTTACATTCGGACTTGTGAAAGAAAATCCATATATGATTTCTATATCAAAGTTTGCCTCAATAAAATATAGATAACCAAATAAGACATATATTGGTTGGATAGTTCCTGTTACGGACTTTTGTTAATGTCTTGTCCTAAAAGACTCAAATTCATAACACGATTTTTATGGAATCATGTTCCAGACCCAAGTATGTTAACTCATAATTTATGAAAATATACTTGCAAATTCATAAGGAAACCCCCATTATAGATTAGTAAGAAGATCAACCCATCTCAATCAAGTTGACAAATATGGTAGACCATCGCATCTTGCCTCTGTTCCGCAATAACATATAACCTATTCATAGTGGTCCACTTTTAGAAACAAATAACATGTAGGTGGATCCTTAAGAGTGAATCCTCTATTGCAGAATCAAACACGTAAGATAATCTTGATAGACTGTTATATCTTACACATACGGACTGACATAAATAGATATCTCATTCTTGGCTGACTTATCAAGCGGATCCCATATTTACGAACACATAGATGTGAATATATATATGTAGATTCACATGCTCAATTTTATCTTATAGACCTCCACTAGATTATACCACCTAGGCAAGTAGTGCGAATTCATAAGCGCTAACTATTTCATGGACTTCCTTGGATCTTGGCATGGACATGGACTTGCATTAATTCATATGTCCCACATAGGGCTCTCATACTAGTACGTACCATTCTCTATACCATCCACCCGATCCTCCATAAAGCCACAAATCATTAATATTTATTTTTGATATAGTTCGCTCGAACCTCCACAAATCTTCATTGTTAATTCGAACACTTACGAATTCCCCTGCAAGGTCGGGGTATTCACTGATAACGGTTTGCATTTACATGCCATAATAGAGGCAAATCACATACTATATTCCCTTATTCGCCTTCTATCTCAATCACATTTCAACAACCCTCTATAAGTCCACATAATTAATACACATGCAATCCACCAAGACTACTATTCATGCACGATACACATTACGCCAAACATTTCATGAATTTTGATATCAACAAAATAGGCCCCACGATGCATCAATTATGGAGTAAATCATCATTTACACAACATTCAGCCATAGAATGCATCATTTACTCAACACTCAACCAAGATGCCCAATAGACGATAATAGAATAAATGACTAACCATATAAGACTTAAGTTTTAGAACTTACTTGGAGGTTGATGCCAAAACGATCTACTTAGCTTTTCCTTCGGTACCCGAGTTTCCAGCTAACAAAACATAACAACCATTTCAAAATTTCCAACTAAGATAATTGATCATCATAAGAACCATAATTTTGTTTGCATGTAGAGATAATTTAAATGATTATCTATAACCTTGTCCAAAATAGAACAAAATTGGTGGATAGCTAAAATCCTGAACTTTCATCCCTTTGCTTAAATTCAGGAACATATAAAGGTTAGGAAGCTTACCAGTTTGAGAAATCATCAGTTACTTATACACGAACTTTAACTTTTATCCACCATGCAAACCATTCTTAATCTTTCTTCCTTTCAACCAGACCAGTGAAGAAGATGAAGAAAGAACAGAAAAATGAGAAAACCACACTAGATAATAATGTTTCTCCCTTATATAATAGTCACACACTTCCTTCACAAATCTCAAATTCAATAGGCAAATATACACGTTGTGTAGCGTGATTACGTGCAAGTGTATATGGTAATATAAGTAATAAGTAGTAAGTAAAATTTATCATCTCCATAGGAACTGTAGTGTAAATTAATTGCAAAGTTATATATAAAACAATTTGGTCAAAAATAAGTAAAAAAATTTTTGATGAGAGTAAAAGATAATGTTAATGATGTAGTCAAATTTGAAATACCTACAAAATGAAACAACATACCTTATAGAAAATAATCACATTAGAAAGATTAAACACAAGATTTAATAAAACATGACATTAATAGATTAGAACAAGTATTTCACTTAATAAGAGATTATGGGCAATCATAAAAAGAATATCATGAATGGATCATGGTAATATGAAAATCATTAAACCAAATTTCAATTAAGGCATAGGCTTCTTTTGAAGTCCTATTATGTCCCTAAGTTATTCCGCATATGTCTATGTCAAAATTAACCTAGAAATCACCCTTTTCGGGCTTTTATATAGTTTATGCATACAACAATCATCTTTCGATACTGTCATGATATGCACCATTTAGGTCTTTTGTCTATTAACTATTACCTCTTCTTAGATTAAATATTTAATTCATTAACCTACAAATTTTGGCCATACATTTACAGGTATTAACATGAATTAAACCTAAATGAATGAAATAATCGTTTGCACAAATATTCATAATAAAAAAACCAGTTAACTCAAATCATAATTCATACTTATTTTAAATAAACAAAATTAAGTCATGTAATATTAAATTGAAAACATAAAGATGGGATGAAAACTTGTAATGCCCCGAATTTGGGCCTAGAAATATTGGGCCTTTAGTATGGGTCTGTAAGGAGGTTGTATATAAGCATTTAATTGTACAAGGAAATGACACAATTAAATGTCTGCTTTAGTGGTTAATAGCCTTGAAAAGTGTTGGAGAAATCTTGGGTTCAAACCTGGGCTTTAGCAAAAATTTTGGTAATAAGTGAATAAAACCCTGGGTGCTTGGATGAAGGCCTTTTAAATTATTATGGTAAATAAATGACACAAGGAAGCTTGTGGTCTAGTGGTTGTGGCATCATTAAGGTTGCAAGGGAGCCTAGGTTCAAGTCTTGGCTCTTGTAATTTATTTTGGTTTTTCTTTTAAAGGAACCTGGACTCTAGCCTATAGACCTTATATTTAATTGAGGATAAAATATGACATAGAAAGAGCCTGTGGTGGAGTGGCAAGGTGGCGTGTTATGTAACTGTGAGGTCTAAGGTTCAAGTCTTGGGATGCACAATGGAATATTTATTTTGCTGTTTGAGCTATGTAAGAGGTGGAGTTGGACTGGAACTCTGTGGTTGAGGTGGTCATAAGAAAATAATGAATTTTCCTAATGGTTGAAAGTAATCCCACATCGGGAAGCTAGCATGGGAATTGGTGAGAAGCTGGCATTAAATAGAGCGAACCAGATGAGTTGGTGAAAAAGAAAAAGGTGATTAAGTCCCAGTACAGGATCTGCCAAGGTTGGTGATCGTGGACTTCGGCGCATTCTCATAAATAGGTGTGTATTCACACCCTTCTTTGTTAGAAATAAGCAGAAACTAAAAGCCGCCACGAGCGTTCTCATGTGCTGGGGTTGTTCTGGGCCTCGATGGGCTTGATTGGCCCATGGGCCCGCTTGTGTAAATCTAACTATTAGGTGGGAACTAGTTGGGCCTGATGGGCCATGTGAATGTGATTGGGCCTGATAGGCCATGTGAACGAGATTGGGCCTGTTGGGCCATGTGGACGAGATTGGGCCTAAAGGGGCCAAATGAATAAGTGTGGATCTGTTAGTGTTTAGTAAAGGGGCTGTGGACCTAGTTTTTGGTAACTACTCAAGTAGACATAAAACTTAAATAATTAATTAATCACGACTATGGACGAGTCATAAGGTTAAGGTGTGGCAATGGGTATAAGCATGTCTAGGATTGGATCTAGGGAGAGCTTGGTACTTAAGCAGTCTAAATGACTCACCTCCTCTTCTCTGGAATCCTACCTGGTGCATAGTATCTGTTCACTTTAGCCAACGAGGAATTGTTAACGGGCCAAGGCAAGTAATAAACCCATAATAAAGATAAATTACCGAAATACCCCTGATTTGTGAAATTACCGAAACACCCTCGATTTGTAAAATTACCGAAATACCTCTAATTTGTAAAATTACAAAAATACCCTCGATTGTAAAATTACCGAAATACCCTCGATTTGTAAAATTATCGAAATACCTCGATTGTGAAATTACTAAAATACCCTCGATTTGTAAAATTATTGAAATACCCTCGATTTGTAAAATTACCGAAATACCCTCAATTTGTAAAATTACCAAAATACCCTTGTAGTGTAAAATGACCGACATACCCCTGTAGGGTAAAATGACTATTTTGCCCTTGAGGGTAAATGATCGACTTAGACTTCGAATTTGATTGATTTGATTATGAATGTATGACAACGTTTTAATTGACTTGACTGTGGTTGTATGGCTGGTATGCTCTTATAATATATGTTTAAAAGACTGTTATTGAGTATGGCCATTCTGCATACACGTGTGATGATTGAGCATGACATACACGACATATTGAATGGGTTGGGAATTATGGAACGGAGGAAGTCTATGAGGATCGCATGGTTGCCTGACGACCGTGGATCCACTGATGGCTATTAGGCCTAATATTTGATTAGCAGGTTACTGCAGTGAAGGTAGTACTGCAACCGAGCTACCATTGATGAGTATCGGATTGGTGGGTCGATATTTATATCCCCACATGATATGTACCGGGGGACGAAGTTGGTGTGTAGCGGTTGGATTATTGGGGTGGGTTGCACAGCATTGCATGTATGATATTATTGTGATATTATTGCGATGTGGGCTTCGGCCCAACTGAGGTTAAAATGGACTAGGCCCAATTGATTTTGTTATGGGATGTGACACAAATGATATTGTAACGAGCTTTGGCCCACGTATGCTTTGAACTGGACTGTACTGTTACTGTAATGGGCTCTGGCCCAAACTGATTCTGAATTCTATCTGTTTACTGACTATTACTCTAGTAAGGGGATTACACACTGAGTTTTCGTAAACTTACCCCATTTATTAACTGTGCAGGTAATCCCCAGTGTTAGGTGGATCGGTGTCGCAGAGGGACTCGGAGACGACACACAACTGCACATATTTTTTTATTTTGTTTATTTAGTTAAGCACTTTGGTTTTTTATTTGGGTTGTATAAAGGCCTCTTTATTTTCTTAACCTTTTATTTGGGAAATTTATTTAGTATGCTTAATATCTGTTAGAAGTAGGACATGGTTTTCCCAAACAACAACTGGTTTTCAAAATATCACATTTCCGCAACTGTTTAAAAGTAAGCTTCCGCAGCAAGTAAGGTTTTAAGGGAATTAACGTTTAACAAGTTTTAAAATGGCCAGAGGTTTTGAGTAGTAAGAAGGGTTTTCAACGAGAACATGGTTTTCGAAAAACACTTTAATGCGACACGCCAGATTCGGGCCTAACTTCTAGGCCGGGTTTGGGGTGTTACAAAACTTGTCTTTCAACATAGAAAACATCAATTAATAATAAAGAGAAAGGGGAGAAGAGTAGTCGAGGGAGGTTATCTAAGGCCAATTCACAATAAGAACAGAAAATAATTGAACTATAGTGAGTTATCTGTGACTGCTCCTTGCGGATTCCCATGGTGGCTCTCCTCCATATCTTTACATTAAATCATCAAAATGATCTCAAGTTTTTCTTTCTGTCTGCTCTCATTTTTGGCAAGTGAATTGACTTATTTTGTGGCAAACGTGTAACAGCCTGATTTTGGGCCTAGTCGGAGAGTAGTTTCGGGACCACAAATTCGACGCAGAAAAATTCATTTTTCTATATTTTTATTGTCGACAGTTTTATGAAATGATTTTGTGAAAATTTTGTTCGAAAATTTTGATGTTTGAGCACTCAATTTAGTAAAAAGGACTAAATTGCAAAAAGTGCAAAACTTGAGTTCTAAAAGCTAGAGGTGTCTAATTGCTATGAAATTTTAAATTAAAGGTGTAATATCCCGAATTAGGGCCTAATCGGAATAGTGGTTTCATGACCACAAATTCGAGGTAGAAATAATTATTTTATAATTATTTTGAGGTTTATGATATTTGTGTAAAAATTTCGTGATGAAATTCTATGCATAAAGTGCTTAAGTTGAGATTAGGGACTAAATCGAATAATTTGCAAAACTTGCATTCTAGAAGTTTTTAGTATGAAATTGCTTTGGAATATTAATGAGGAGGTCTTAAATAGAAATTTGACCAATTTGTAAAATTTTGGACAAAAATGGGCTTGTACGTGAAAATTTTCAAAGAAAGGTATTAAGGGTATTTTAGTCATTTTGTAATTAAAATTAATTAAAAGGGAAATTAAGGCCAAAATGTGTTCATCCTCATCAAGCCTTGGCTGAACCTTACCTCTCTCCATAGCTAGGGTTTCTTCAACTTCCAAGCTTCATAGTAAGTGATTTCAAGCCCCTTTTTTAATGATTTTTATGTTTTTGGTATCCCGATAGCTCGATTTAGCTTATGCTAGCAATAAGTCAACCTAGGGTTCATATTTGGAAAAATACCCATAGATGAAATTTGTGTATTTTGGTGTTTTATGATAGAATATGAGGTTTTAAATTATGCTAGACAACTTGTGTTACTCAGTTTTAAGTGTAAACGAGTAAAAGTACTTAATCGGTAAAAATACCTAATATTCATAAGTACATGTTAGAGTGTGAATTTGATGTTGCTATATAAGGGAAAAATGATCAGCATGTCATAAAATATAAGAAAATAGGATGAGGTTTAATTTACGAGCCTTGGGGCAAAAGTGCAAATACGTGAAAGTTTAGGGGCAAAATGGTAATTTTTCCAAAGTTCGTACTAGGGGCTGTTTTGATGAATATATGTATTAAATAAATTAATTTGGTATTATAGATCAAGAGAAACAAGATTCAACTCGTGATCGAGGGAAAAACAAAGTTTACGAGGAATAGGCTCGATTGCTAATATTTTGTATCAAGGTAAGTTCATGTGTAAATAAGGTAACATAATTTTTATTTTAAGTGATTTAATGATATTTATATCATATTATACTTATTATCATGAAATATTATGCTTTGTGAATTATTATTTGGTAATATGCAAATTATGTGAACAACTTGATAAGTATGAGATGCTAGCAAGTATCGGTTTCTATATTTTGAAGAAGACAATTAAAATGTGTAATTGAGAAGAATCCAAATTGAACCTTGGGAATAGATTAGGGTACAAGTGACATGTCACTAGGATGGTTGAGTTTCGAACTCGTTGAGTTGAGTCCGAGTTCGTGAGATGTAACTTGGCATCCGAGCTCGTTGAGTTGAGTCCGAGTTCACTTATGGCCGGGTTACATGGTAGCTTGGCTACATAGATTTCAAAAGCTAATGAGTTTGTTGAGCTGTCTATAGTTGATGCACATTCTCATAGTTCCGTCTTTCTTTTTTACAAATAACACTGGTGCACCCCAGGGAGAGAAACTCGATCGGGCAAAACCCCTATCTGTCAACTCTTGCAACTGTGATTTCAATTCCTTTAATTCGGTTGGTGCCATTTGGTATGGAGCTATTGAAATCGGAGTCGTCCCAAGCACTAATTCAATACCAAATTCTACTTCCCGAACAGGTGGTAAACTCGGCAATTCCTTAGGGAACACATCTGGATACTCACATACAACTGGCACAGTTTCAAGTTTCTTTTTGGTTACTTTACAATCCAGTACATACGCAAGATAAGCTTCACAACCCTTCTGCACATACTTCTAAGCCAACATCGAAGATATTACTGCCGGTAACCGGTTTAAATCATAGACTCAATTCGAATAATCTCATTATTCTGACATCGCAGATCAATGGTTTTTCGTTTACAATTTACTACAGCATCATGAACAATTAACCAATCCATACCGAGGATAATATCAAACTCGTCGAACGGTAATAACATCAAGTCAGCCGGGAAACATGAACCTCGAATCATTAGGGGGCAATTCTTGCACACTTTATCAACTAACACACACTGACCTAGGGGGTTAGATACCCGAATCACAAACTCAGTAGACTCAACAGGCAAAGTCTTACTAGATACTAACGTTTCACACACATAGGAATGAGTTGACCCGGGATCAATCAAATCAATTACACTAATATCATAGAGAGTGAATATATCAGTAATAACGTCAGGGGATGAAGCCTCCTCTCGAGCGCGAATGGCATATGCTCTAGCAGGTGCACGAGCCTCGGATCAAATTTCTGTATTCGAAGCCCCTCTCTGAGTACCACTCCTACCTCCCGTGTTCCTAGGTAGTCTACTCCTATTTGCAGTGCCACTCGGTCTTGCGCTCTGAACATTATCTTTCTCGACTGGTTCTAGATAATCCCGAATGAAATGATCTCGTGCACCACATCTATAACAAGCTCTATTGTTATACTTGCCCCAACACTCACCCACATGTCATCTTCCGCATTGTTGACAGTCACGTTTATTCGATCGAGTATTTCCAGCACTGGCAATCGAGGTATCTGGTGAACTCACTAGTGGTCGATCACGTATAGAAAGCCCTGCAGTAGTCTTAGATCAGTTGCTATCATCTCTGAACTTCTTTGGTGTCGGCTGAGAAGTTTTACCCGCAGATCTCTTACAAAAATCTCTATCTTCGAACTCAGCTTTTCTTTTCTCTTTTCCAAGTTCTTCGGCTTTGCAAGCTCGTTCAACGAGTACCACGAATTCTTTTATTTCAAGAATACCAACGAGCAATTTTATATCTTCCCTCAATCCTTCTTCGAACCTTTTACACATAACCGTTTCGGTCAAAACACACTCCCTGGCATAATGGCTGAGTCTCACAAATTTTAGCTCATACTCAATAACAGCCATACGACCCTGTTTAAGCTCAAGAAGCTCTTTACGTTTCTGATCAATAAATCTCTGGCTGATATATTTCTTGCGAAACTCAGTCTAAAAGAAATCCCAGGTGACCTGTTCTTTCGGCACAACCGAAACCAGAGTGTTCCACCAATAGTAAGTAGAGTCACGTAACAAAGACATGGCACATTTCAAACATTCATCGGGAGAACGTGATAGTTCTTCAAATACTCGAATAGTATTATCGAGCCAATATTCAGCTTTCTCAGCATTGTCATCATCCGTAGCCCGAAATTCTTGGGCCTCGTATTTTCTTATTTTATCGACCGGGGTCTACTTAATCTCACAGGATCAGCAGTCAGTGGTATCACAAGCATTGGAGGTGGGTTATTCAGGTTCGAGGGTTGATGAATAGCCGGACTTGTTCGAATATAATGATTAAACCAGTCACTCATCATATTATAGAAGGCTTGTTTAGCCCCCTCGTCTTGGTTACTCGCAGCTGGCCGAGATTCAACAGGCGTGGCCCCTTGAACGGGAGCAGGCGCCACACTCTCAACATCATCGGCTACTGGTCGCTCGGGATCTTGATCCATTTACTATATGAAAAACACGTTTTAAGCATCAGAAGTCATCACACAATCATTTAATAATTTATGGCATTCACATATAATTCATCAAATTTTTACCTAATGTGCATTTACACCCTTTCTTTATAATTCGGCATCTAAACAGAAAAATTAAGATACGAAACTTTCATGGATATCAATTCACACATAACTAATACCGAAATTTAATTTAAAACATTTTTTTGATTCGGATTCGTGGTCCCGAAACCACCGTTCCGATTAGGGTAAAAATCAGGCTGTTACAATTCTTCCCCCTTAAGGATTTTCGCCCTTGAAAATCTTACCGATGAATAGGTTTGGGTAACGTTCTCTCATCGAATTTTCAAGTTCCCAAGTTGCTTCCTCGACCCCATGCTTATTCCAAAGCACTTTCACCAATGAAATTTTCTTATTTCTCAATTCTTTCTCTTCGTGAGCCAAAATACGAATTGATTCTTCCTCATAAGTTAAATCGGACTAAATCTCAATCTCAGAAGGGCTAATCACATGAGAAGGATCAGATCTATACCGTCGAAGCATCGAAACATGGAAAACATTGTGAATCTTTTCCAACTCAGGTGGTAACATCAATCGGTAAGCAACTGGTCCGATACGCGCAATAATCTCGTACGGTCCAATAAATCTTGGACTCAACTTGCCCTTGCGACCAAATCTAAGAATTTTCTTCCATGGTGAGACTTTCAAAAATACCTGGTCACCAATCTGAAACTCTATATCTTTACGTTTCAAATCCGCATAAGATTTCAAACGATCAGACGCTGCTTTCAAATTTTGACGGATCACTTTTACTTTCTATTCAGTTTCTTTAATCAAATCAACCTCATGTATCTTGTTTTCACTTAGCTCAGTCCAATACAAAGGTGTACGACATTTACGACTGTACAAAGCTTTGTAAGGTGCCATTTTGATACTTGACTGAAAACTATTGTTGTATGCAAATTCGATCAAGGACAAGTATCTTTCCCACGTACCCTCAAACTCGAGAACACAACATCTCAACATATCCTCGAGTATTTGGATGATTTAAATTTAATTTTTTTAGTTTGAAGTTGCATAATAGAAGAGGTGTTATATTATTGAGTTTAATACTAGAGGTTTGTATGAAATTAATTAAATAGGGCTTATTTGCTTAGTTGATAAATTAAGGAGCTAAATTTTGAAATAGATTAAAAGGAAGGATTTATTTAAACTTAAGGAATATTCGGCCTAAGTAAGTTAGGTTGGAATTGTTGATGTTTCATGTTTTTGTTATATTGGATTAAAATGTAAAAATGTACAATGTGAAGGGATAATTGGTAATTTGCTTGATTATGAGTTTTGGAGTTAATTTAATAAAATTTTCTTTGAATGAGTTCAATTTGAATTTTTAATAGATCAAGAGCAAAGAGGATCGAGTTTGGATCGGGGAAAGGCGAAAATAGTCGAATAGTCAAAAAATATAGTCCGTCGATATTCGAGGTAAGTTACTAAGCAAATAATTGTTGTTGACTTATATAAATGCAATTTATATATATACACATATATACATGTTGATTTAGAAAGTGCAAAATGTTAATTATGCTGAAAGTGAATGTTTTGAATAGGCAAGAATGGATATATATATATATATATATGTGAATTATTGAGCACTAAGTGTGCGAAGAAAAATTAACTAGCACTAAGTGTGCAAGTAAAATTATTGAGCACTAAGTGTGCAAAGTAAAACTATCGAGCATTAAGTGTGTGATCTCATTGCATTGCGAGTTAAATAATAGCACTAAGTGTGTGAATACAACAAGTGATCGAAAGTGGACGAACGAGTTTATTATCAAATGCAATAGTAGTAAGTGTAATATTTAAATTCGTAATATGCAGGTATGTATCGAACCTATGTGGTTGATATTATTGAATTTGAAATTACGGGGTTGGTTATAGCAAATTTGGAATGTATGAAAGAATAGTAAAATGAAAGATGAAGGAGTTAAAAGGAATGAATTGGTATATTATATGCATGTTATAATGTTTGATTATTTATTTTAACTGCATATGAACATTCGGCTAATTATGAAATTGTGAGATTGAAAGTAATGAGTAGTTATGTGAAAGAGTATATGTATATTCAAAAATGTTGAAAATTATATGTGAATGATTGATAGATATATGGACTGATAAGTTTGGATGAATATGTGATTATAGAAGTATGACTTGGTTATTTAATTGGACTATCAATGTCTTTTAAATTGTTTAAATTGCTTACAACTTACTAAGCTAAAATAGCTTACTTTGGGTGTGTGTTTACTTGTTTTTATTTTATAGATTTTAGAGATCGTTACGTGCTCAGGGATCGTTCGTGAAGTTCACCACACTATCGTCTATTTCGGTATTAATGAATGTTTAATTTGAATTTATGGCATGTATAGTCTAGTATTTTTGTTGGTTGGATTAGAGTTGTACTTATGGAAGCCATGCGAAAATGTCTAAATATGATGTTTAAACTTAAGCAAATTATGGTTGATTTCATAATTAAGTAATGGTATAATATATATAAATATATATGTGATGGAGTTAATTTAGTATTCTTGGTATATACGAATGAATTCATGATCTGTTGGTATGGTTATGGATATACCAGGCATAAGAATGGATTGTTGATATGAAATTATTAAAGATGTATGCCGTTGACTATAGTATAAATTGGGCATTTGATATTGATTAGTTGATAATCGATTCTAGAAAAAAAAAATTATTTGTGTACTTGGAAGATTTTTGATATGAGATATGAATTTTGGTTGGCTTATGGGTTTAGTTATATGTGAGATTTTATGCACGTTTTATGAATGAGGAAGTTGATAACATTTCTATAATATACAATTTATAACCAATAAACATAAAGTTAATGTGTTGAAGAAGTGAAAATGGACAGGTATGAGTTTAATCCTTGGTTGAGAACTTGGTGAGACAAAATTGTGGTAAGATAGTAAGTATTCTTGTGTTATGAGTGTCTTAATGATGTTTATGTTGGATTGCATGATCATGTTACTTATTATTTGCATGTGAACTTACTAAGCATTTATGCTTACTCCCTCCTTTTCATTCATTGTAGTTTTGACAGGCTGGCTTGAGAATCGGGATAAGTCGAAGGCTCGTTCACACTATCCGAAGACCTAAATTGGTAAAATGGCTTGTATATTTTGAGTGTGGCATGTATAGCAATATACTCACTTTGTATAAATGATCTTATGATATGATTATGATTTGGTAAGAAAAGGGTATGTAAATGATTAGCTATTGGAATGACTAATCAAGTTTATATATGATAACATGTATGCTTTATGTCTTAACTAAACCATGAAAATCCTTGAAAAGGTAAAATTGGTCACAAAACAGAATCAAACAGCAGCAGTGACGTGAATTTGAAAAATCACTAAAAATAGTAGAAATGGAATTAAATGATAAATAATTTATTAAATTTAAGCTTGATAAATATATTTTCATATGGAAGGAACGAAACAAGTATATGAGTTATATTTTATGAGATATTTAAGTTTTGGTGGAACAGGGTCAGAGTGGTCTCTGAATCCCCTGTTCTGAATTTAAAAATTCACCATAAATTTTAAAAAAATAATTAGAAGTCATTTTTTATATGTACAGATTCCTTATTTAGTCTAGTTTTAATAGAAACAAACAGCATAATCATTGAAACTCTGTATAGGGAGATATCTGATTCGAAATACACAGGGGTCAGAGCAGTTGAACCCTGAAACAGGGGAGAATTTAACTAATAAACTGTACTAATTGGCCCAACCAAAAATTCTAGAAAAAACTTAGTAGATAGATATACAAGTCTAGTTTCAGGAAACATTAACGGATCATAATTTCGAGTTTTGGAACTCGAGATATAAATTTTTAAGCGACTGTGATGCAGTTAGTCAGCTTGTTTGAAAATTTTTAAAATAAAATGTTTGAGCTGTTTAATCAATGAATTAAGTTTAGTAACACCTCAAGCTCGACTCTAGCGACGGTCTCAAGAATGAGGGCGTTACAAAAGGTCCTTAGATGGTAGTTAGACCATTTGTTAAGTTAGTGGACAAAAATGGACATAAAGTAAGAGAAATTTTATGTTTTAAGAAAAGGGCATTTTGGTCATTTAGTAAATAAAGACAAAAATAACAAATAAAAGATGTCATCTTCTTCAATTTCATCCCCTTGTGCCGAATTTGAAGAGTCACCATAGCTAGGGTTTTGGTGTAGCATCCTGAATTAGGGCCTAGTCGGAACAGTTGTTTCAGGACCACAAATCTGACATAAGAAAACTTATTTTTATTATATTTTTATGGTCTAAAATTTCACGGGATGATTTCGTGAAAATTTCGCTCGAAAATTTTGACGTTTGGGCACTTAATTTAGTCAAAAGGACTTAATTGTAAAAAGTACAAAAGTTGTATTTTACATGTTAGAGGTGTCAAATTGTTTTGAAAATTTAAATTTGAGGTCCTTAAATGGTAGTTAGACCATTGGTTAAATGTTGGACAAAAATAGACATGAAATGAGTGTAATAGAATATTTTTAAGTTAGGGGCATTTTGGTAATCTAATAATTAAAAGAGTTAAAAAAGCCAAAATAAGCCAAATTTGTTCATCTTATTCATGTACCAGCCGAATCTACCATGGAATCCATGGCTAGGATTTGGTTCAAGCTTCCAAGCTCATTTGTAAGTGATCTCGAACCCCATTTTTAATGTTCTTTACGTTTTTGAAGTCTCGATAACTTGATTTACCTATTTCTACCATTATTTTGAGCTAGGGTTCATGTTTAAAAATTTATCCATGAGTGATATGCATGTGTTTTGATGTCTAATGGTAGAAAATGAATGTAGGGTGTTAAATAAACGACTTTTGCTAAGTGATTTTCGGTGAAAATGCTTAAAAGGACTAGATTGTAAAAGTTAAAAAATTTGTGATAAAAGTGTGATTTAGTGGAAATTGTGGGCTGCTATAGTTATGAAAATGATTCATCTAGGATTAAAGAACAAATAAATTTAATGAAAATCATTTTACGAGCCTTGGGGAAAAAGTGTAAATATGACAAAGTTTAAGGACAAAAATATAATTTTTCCATAATATGATTTTTGGGTCTATATGAATAATGTGAGTCCTAAATAAGCTACATTTGAAATGTTAGATCAAGAAAACTGAGATTCAGACTTAAATTGGGAAAGTACAAGATTGTGAACTAAAATGAAATAATTAGCCGTGCTCAGATTCGAGGTAAATTCGTATGATAATAATAATGCAATGTTATGTTTGAATTATAATTCTTTACTATTATTGCATAAATTGTATGATTGAATACATTGGAAAAGTTTATGGAATGGTGTACATGACGTGGAAATATGACATGGAAGAATATTATATGAAATGCAAGAAAATGATGATATATGACAAGTAATATATGAAATATGTGATATATGTTATGTAAATTTATAAAAACTTATTTGCTATTTGAGTTATGCCTTATTATGCCATGAATGGGAAATTGGTACTATGGATAGTGAAATTGACACTTCGAATAAGTTCGACAGAGGTGTGATATTGAAAAATCCCGTTTGAACCTTAGGAATAATTTAGGATACAAGTGACATGTCACTAGGAATTAAGAAATCTGAGCTCGTTGAGTTGGTCCGAGTTCGTGATATATGTGAGAAATCTGAACTTGTTGAATTGGTCCAAGTTCGTGGTATATGTGAAGCATCCAAGCTCGTTGAGTTGGTCCGAGTTCGTAATGGATGCGATACATGTAATTGGGTTCCGGAAAATGGTCTTGTGTGTCCTACCGGTGGCTAGGTAATCCTTAAGTTGGTTGGATACCTGTCAGCTTGTGCGAGGAGCCTGTGTAGATACACCTTGACCGATAGCTTATATGAGCAAGCTTGTGAGTAGCTCCTTCGTGAGCGTTATATGTTATGTGGTAGCTTTGGCTACGTTTGTATATGTTGCACTTATGTGCGAATTTTCACATATCCAATAGTATTCTGAGTGTTCAACGGGTAATACAATGGATGATGTAAGTAAAGTCCTGAGGAGGACATGTTACGGAAGGTATGGTTGTATACTATACTACAAGTGGTACATGTATGTACAATAAGCTTATGATTATTGAGACTTTGAAATGTTGAGACATCAGTAAGCTAAGATGTATGAATTATGATTATGAAATTTTGTTGCAATATAACTTACATTGTGTAATTGAACATGGAATCCATGAAATGGTGAGTTCATGATTAGTCGAAAATGAACTTATGATAGTTATCACTATATTGCACTAAAACAGTTTTGGACAGTAGCAGTAGTCTGACTTTGAAAATCCACCAAAAATTGTAGAAATCGGATTAGAGACTCAATAAAATATAAAATTAAATCGTATTGAGTCTAGTTTCACATAGAGGAAACATTGCAAGCAAAATAATTTTATAATATGAGATATTTGGATTTTTTGAGACAGAGTCAGAGTGATTTCGGGCTCCCCTGTCTTTGGAAAATCACTAAAAATTGTAAAAAAATAAGTATGGGTTATAAGTTATATGAATAAATTCTTAATGAATCTATTTTCAAGAGAAATAGATAGAAACATTATCCGAATCCCGTACTAAGAGATAAATGAATTTTAGTAAAGAAAGGTGTAACACCCCGTACCCGAGTCCGCTGCCGGAGTCGGACACGAGGGGTTAACGGCTTAAACAATTCACTTTCGCAGTCCATTTTAAAAATTTTCTAGGCAGTTGGCTAACTGCGTCACTGTCACTTTAAAAATCATATCTTGAGTTCCAAAACTCGAAAACCAGTTTCGTAATTTTTCCCTGAAACTAGACTCATATATGCATCTACTGATTTTTTTTTCTAGAATTTTTGGTCGGGCCAATTAGTACAATTTATTAGTTAAATTCTCCACTGTTACAGGGTGCGACTACACTGACCTTCATGCATTACGACCTTGATATCTCCCTGTACAGGGCTTCAATACTGATGCCGGTTGTTTCTATAGAAACTAGACTCAAATAGGAATCTATACATATATGGAATGACTCCTAATTATCTCTGGTTAATTTAAAATGAATTTCCAAAGTCAGAACAGGGAATCCAGAAACCGTTCTGGCCCTGTTTCACGAAAGCCTAAATATATCTTAACATACAACTCATATGACCGTTTCGTTTCTTCCATATGAAAGTAGATTCATCAAGATTCATTTACATAATTTATTAACTATTTAATTCCATTCCTACTATTTTTAGTGATTTTTCACATCCACATCACTGCAGCTATCAACCTCTGTCCTTAAGGTAGATTTTACCTACTTCATAATTTCCTTGATTCAACTAGCCCTTTTAGCATACATGGCACAAAAGATGATCACGATTAACCATTCCAAGGGCTAATCGATTCCAAACATTTCCACATCTCTTAATGAACAACATACAAAATGATTATGATACCATGCCAAAGTGTATACAAGCCATTTTCGCATGGCTATCCAAATTTATACAAAATCAAAGGGTCTATGACCAACAAACGAAAGAGTAGCCCTATACGTTAACAAAATATCCTCTCACTACTAGTCTATTCTATACATGCCATAAGATATTCCAAAACATAGCAGTACCAAACAGTGGATAGTGATAGTGTGACTAGTTGTTGACGATCCCCGAGCACAGTAACCAGCAATGAGACCTATAAGGCGGAGGAAACAGAGTAAACAGAGTAAGCATTACAATGCTTGGTAAGTTTTAAGCAGTGTCAACAGATAACAATCAAATTATAACATAGTTGTTCGTATTTTTATTTCACTCTTCCTTGGGCATACCATCCCTTTACCGAATATGCACATCTCATCATATACAATAGGCGATAAACTCTCACACTAATCCGATGTCACATAATCATAGGAATAGTCCCATAGGTTGCTCTCGTATGCATCATATATAAACTTGGAGTACATACCTGTTTAACCTTTCGCATTGCTTATATTTATAAGCAATTCTTATTCTAAGTCTTACCGGACATAATCCCCACACGTAGTCATCGGGTCGCACGGACATAATCTCCACACGTAGTCATCGGGTCTCACCCAGAACATATTTCTAAGTTTCATGTACACTTAATCACATGTTACAACATTCACATTAGCCATTCGGCTTTACCACATATATATATATACACTTTCACATTCATCACGTCGGCCATTAGGCCTTATCACATATATATACATTTTCACATTCATCACATCTACCATTAGGCCTTATCACATATATATCAGTTTCACATTCATCACATCGGCCATTAGGCCTTATCACATATATATACATTTTCACATTCATCACATCGGCCATTAGGCCTTATCACATATATATACATTTTCACATTCATCACATCGGCCATTAGGCCTTATCACATATATATACAGTTTCACATTCATCACATTGGCCATTAGGCCTTATCACATATATATACATTTTCACATTCATCACATCGGCCATTAGGCCTTATCACATATATTATTATGTACAGACTTGGTCTTGGCCGAATCTACATCAATCATTTTCCAACGAATAATTCAATTTCACGCCATACTATCATTTCATATTCGAATACTCATAAACTTACAATTTCACAAATTTTGATATCAAAGATCCATCTAACACTCATGTATAATTTTACAATATCACAATTTAGAATTCAAGTATGGGATCAATCAATAGCTTATGAGCAACTAAAACAAGTTTTTATCCATGTTTACAACAAAATTACATATTCGCTACGAGCTATTTTCCTGAGCAATGGTCACTAAATTATTTATACCCGGAGCTACAAGACTCCAAATCACTTGCCGTTAATTTTCTCAGAATGTAGACTCATATATATTCCATACATAAAATTTTCAGAATTTTTTGTTTGGCCAATCAATACCAGATTTTTCTTAAAATTTCCCCTGTTTCACTGTTTGACTAATCTGACCACTCTTCGCTACGAATCAAATTTTTCATTGTACAGAATTCATAATGTGTTCTATTTGATTCCATTTGAAACTAGACTCATTAAGGAGTCTAAGCATATAAATATTATCTTATAACCATGTTTGTACAAATTATAATGATTTTCCAAAAACAGAACAGGGGATTTCGGAGTCATTCCGACACTGTCCCGCACAACTTTAAATATCTCTTTATAGGAAATTTCTTTGCTTCCACGGTCTCTTTTATAAGAAACTAGACCAACTAAGCTTTGATTACATATTTTATTCAGCCTATAATTCCACACCAACAATTTATAGTGATTTTCTAAAATCACATTACTGCTACTGTCCAAGCAAATTATTACAATTTGCTCTTAAATTTCCAAGTCCAAACACTTATGAACTTACCATTTGGGTTTAAGACATATCATGGCCACATCATATCTTATTAAATCAACTCATTATGTCCTATTATGATTGAATTTACTCAATGTTTAATCACTTAAAACTTACCTCGAAAGTGGTCGATGACTAGATATCCACGGCTATTCGTTTACTTCCTCTTTTCCCTTATCCGACTTTGATCCTCTAGGCTCTTGAGCTAAATCAAACAATTTACTTCCCAATCAAACACAATCACACGGCATCCATATACATTTGAGAACCATTCTTAACATATTTACTACTCAAGCATGTAACTTAACAACTTAACCATTAGTTGCCGAACCACAAACAAAACATATTCATACGTCAATATCCCAAACCTTGCCATAACAACCAATATGCAAGATCTCACATATACATAACTTAGCTTATGAGAACATATGTATTACATCATAAACACATCTTTTACCAATTACCTCACTTAAGCCAAATTTTTATAATCAACCACAAAGAAAAATATACCACAAATCACACTTCCAAAATGAGCTACCTCCATGGCCGAGTATACTTCATCATTAACATATCTCATTTTCGAATCATATAATCAACATTTGTTCAAGACATCAAACCTCTTTAATTTCGGCTATTACTAATATAAACATTCACAAATCATATTCTTAGGAAGACCGATTTCTTTCCATAACACACTCATCATCAATACATAGATGAAACAATCAAAATCCCTTCCTTTATACCCTAGCCGAATGCTCCAATCATCCATCAAAATTACAAATTTTAGCATGGGCTAAGTAAGAACCATGATTATTTACCTAAAACAAGTTAAAAATTTCACCATTTGACATAATGTACTAACCTTCTTAATGACTCAAGTGACCAAAAATTTTTCCCCTCCTTTGTTTCTTCTATTCGGCCATGTTGAACAACCAAGAAAGAATTTTGTTTCTCCTCCCCTTTCTCTAGTCACGACAATGGGGGGGGGGGGAAACATGGATGAGACAACTTTGTTCTCATCATCCCTCCCATCCATTTCTTTATTACAAACCCTTTGTTTTATTCTTTCTCCCATAACACACTAACACAACATGTTTCCAACATGTTTCACCCCATAACATTTTGTCCATCCTCATGCTCATGGCCGGCCACTACATATTAGGGGGGGAAAATTGACATGCAAGTCCTCCTCTTTGACTACATGCACTATTAGATCCTTGTAGATTAGCCTATCACATTTCAAAAGTGTCACACAAGTCCTTTTGACTAAATTCACATGCAATTTACTAAATCGAAGCTTAAAATTTTCGCACATTCATATTCACATATTTTAGACCATAAATATCACATCCAAATAATTTGGTGACTCGGTTTAGCGGTCCCGAAACCGCTTTTCAACTAGGGTCACTTTAGGGCTGTCACAAAAGGTCTAAGCTGTGAAACAGCAGAACAGGGGTAATTTTGAAGAATAAACTGTACTTATTGGCTAGACCAAAAATTTTGAAAAGTTTATGGTAGGAATATATATGAGTCTAGTTTTAGGGAAAATTAGTGGATCTTAATTTAGAGTTTTGTAGCTCAAGTTATAAATAATTTAGTGACTATGACTTGAGTAGATAGCTTGACTGGAATATGAGCAAATAGTGGAATTATTTGTAAATTCGATTGTGTTACAAGGAGAACATGTTGTAAGAATTTGGTAAAAGCATGTTAATAAATTGCTCATTATTTTCATATGGACTTACTAAGCTATAAAGCTTACTCCCTCCTTTCCATTCCTTTTAGTGTTGTTAGGTTAGCTCGGGGTTGGAGATCTTCGAAGGTAGCGTCACACTATCAAGCTATCACTTTCGGGGTATTGATGAATCTTAAACGTCTTCAAGTGAGTGGCATGTATAGGGACTTAGTTATTGATATGTGTTCTTATGATTTGGCCAAGATGTTGGCTTATATTAGTACATTGTATATAGCCATAAGATGTGGCTTATGATGGTCATGGCTGGTAAACCTAATTATCCATGTTATGTGATATTGCCCTGTGAAGTGGTTATATGATTTGGCTTGATTGCTATGATTAGATGATATCATGATATGTATGCTTGCTGATTTTGTTGAGATTAAATGGTATGCTATTGAACATGGTATAAGAGTATAAGAGTGATTAAAATGGTAAAGCCAAAATAATATGAATGGATGTGTTTAGACTTGGTATTATACGAGTATGTGATTAACATGTATGTAGCCATGAAAATTCTATTTTTATGTCTTAATAAAGGATGTGTAATCATTAAATCGGTGTTATAGCATATGTTTATGAAGTGTTGAAGCATGTGAAGGGTTAAGCCAACAAAAAGGCTTGGAAAATAGCCTAAATGCTAGTCACACAGGCAGAGACACAACCATGTGTCCTAGCTATGTGGAGGACACGGCCTAGCACACAGGCGTGTACCCTGGTCGGGTGGTTCAATTTGTTTTGCTGATGTCATAAACAGAAAGTTACACGTCTTGAGGACACGGGCATGTTGAAGACACACGGGGCGAGTCCCTGTGTCCACACGGGGGTTTGACCTTGTTTCATGAAAATTTTTCTAAGTTTTCCCAAAACTTTCCAAAGTTCTCGGTTTAGTCCCAAACCACCTTTAATGCATGTTTATAGCCTCGGTAGCTCGTGTAAAGGACATTATGCATGTGATTGAATGTTTTTAATTTAAATGAAATTTTATGGCCCGATTTTACAAAATTGTGTACGTTTAAGTCCGGCAACGCCTCGAACCCTATCCCAGCGTCGGATACGGGTAAGGGGTGTTACATTTGACCAAAGCTTCCAAGCTCGATTGTAGGTCTGTTCTTACCCCGTTTTTAATGCTTTTTACATTTTTGAAATCGTTGTAACTCGTTCTACCTATTTATAGCACAAATTTGAGGTATGATTAAGGTCTAGGTTTTGACCCATGTTAGACATGTGTGTATTTTGATGCCTAATGGTAGAAAATGCATGTTTGTTGTTAGAAAAACGAATTTTGCTAAGTGATTTTCGGTAAAAATGTCAAAAAGGACCTAATTAGAAAAGTTATAAAGTAAGTAGTAAAAGTGTGATTGAATGAAAAATGTGGGCTAGTATGAGTATAATAAAGATTCAGCGAGGCTTGGGTAATGAAGAAATTGGATGAAAATCATTTTACGAGCCTAGGGATTAAATTGTAAAAATGTGAAAAATTAGCGGAAAAATGTAATTTGTTCATAATAAGGTTTTTGGATTGAATTGAAAAATGTGTGTATTAAACAAGTTAAATTTGTTATTGTAGATCAAGAAAAAAGAGGTTCAGAACTAGATCGGGGGAAAAACAAAGTGTTTGACGATTAGGTCCAATTTCACTATTTTTGTACTGAGGTAAGTTCGTATGTAAATAATGCATTGTTATATTTATGTTTTAAATGCTTTAATATTGTATGAATTATGATTGACTCTTGGACATTGTCGACAAAGTTTCGACAAGTGAGAAATCCTAGTTGAAAGTTAGGAATAGAATAGGATACTAGTGACATGTCACTAGGAACCCATGTGTATATGCGATTATGTAATCTAAGTGCTGGTCTCGTACGTCCTACCAGTGGCTGGGTATGCCGGCATATGTTGCCAATACCTGATAGCTTGTGTGAGAAGCACTGTGTATCTCCATCCTGACTGACAGCTTGTGTGAGCAGGCTCGTGAATAGCTTAGAAACAAGCATATATGTATTATAAGATGTAAAGTAGCTTTGGCTACATATATGACACTTATGTGCAAGATTTTTGAGTATCCATTAATATTTTAAGTGTTCAACTTATACGTAATGAACTCGAGATGTGATGCAACCTTAGTGAGGTTGTGATTGAGTAAGTTATGACTAAAAGAATTTAATGACATTCATCCCATATTTCATCATGTTAATTGTATGTTTAATGTGTGGTTATGATGCTTATTATTTGCATAGGAACTTACTAAGCTTTAAAGCTTACTCCCCTTTCCTTTCCCTTGTCTTATAGTGTCACCAAGCTAGCTCGAGGTTCAAAGACTGTCGGAGATCCACTCATACCATCAACAATTATTTTGGTATCAATGATTTCAACATTTTGAGTTATGGCATATATAGAGGACTTGGACATTTTTTTATGTGTCATAATTGATATGGCCAAATGTGTTGGCAACTATTGGTATAACTAATTTATATGATGATGCCTTTCATAGATATGGAAATTTACATGATTTGGGTTGATGAGTATGTGATGTTTGTGTATGAAAGATGGTAGCATGTGAATGATGTGTTGATGTCTTGGTTGTGGTTAATTTGGTTATATATATGTGTTTGGATTGGTGCTATGTTGTGTTGTGTAGGTGTGTGTATTAAAGGGTGGTAAAATAGCTTGGTAAATAGCCTTATTTTTGTCCACACTGGTAGACACGCGGGCGTGTGTCTAGGCTGTGTGTGACACACGGTTTGCCCCACGGGCATGTGCTTAAGCCGTGTGTCCCCTGCGCCCTAATTTTTGCAAAACAGAATGCTCAGAATTTGAGCACATGGGTAGAGACAGGGGCATGTGTCTCAGTTGTGTGGGTGACACGACCTTAGGCACGTGCATGCGCCCTAGGCATGTGAAGTCTGAACCAATTTTATGAAAAAGTCTAAATTTTAATTCAACCACACGGCCTAGCACACAGGCGTGTGGGTTGGCCCTGTGTCTTCAATTTGTTCTTGGGTGATAAACAGAGAGTTACACAGGGTCGGGATACGGGCGTGTGTAACTACACGACCTGTCCATGCAGGCGTGTCCCATATCCACACCTGCGTGTGACCCTGCTTAGTCAAAAATTATCTACGTGTGGTAAAATTTTCTAAAGTTCTCGGTTTAGTCCCGAACCCCTTCCAAAACAAGTTATGAGCCTCATAGGCTCATTGTAACACCCCTAGCCCATATCCATCACCGAATTAGGGTTACGAAGCATTACCGATCAAAACACAATTCAGAACAGATAGTCATTACAAATCATGCACCTTGTAATATAATTTCCTTTATAAAAGTTATTTTTCGAAAATAAATTAATAACCGACCTCTTACTCATACAAGTCAAATTCATATATTTGAATCACATATTCAAACACACAATCATGCTTTATCGAACATTCTCTTATACAAACTATGTTTCAATATTTAACCATTTTCATACCATTTGCTTACTCAAAAAATTGAAACCAAGCTATCAAATACCAAAACCAAATTGTACATGTTTCAGAATTACAAAATTCAAACCATATAATCACCACCTTAATAATAATCGAATACATAAATTATGGTTAAGCATATTTCATTACATATACAAGTGCATATATCACATTATCCCTTTGTACATATCCATTTCATAAGCTAAATATACCAATTTGAGCCCAAATAATAATTGAAATTTATCCATTTTTAGCATACAAAATTATCAGGTTTAAATCTCATATATCTAACCATTCAAATTAACAACCATTCGGACGTCAATTTCAACCTCAATAAGTCACAACATTTCCATCACCCACATTTGAAGCTAATATACTATCTCAAAACTTAATATCATAACAATTATGTCTCTTTTGTCTATTTAGGTGGTCATCAAGCATACTCAAAACATAATCATCAATTTCCATCACGAATCGTACCTAAAAACATAACCACTCAAGCCTAATATAAGTATAAACTTTGCCATCACAAACCGAATCGACATAACCAATACTCAATCAAATATATATATCCCTTTACCTTATTATCAAGCCAAAACATAACACTTTTCATACTTTCCAAAAAGAACTACTTTCATGGCTGATTATTCATCCTCATTAGCATTTCTTAATGCCAAACCATATAACCAAATACCACACACACATATATATATATATACCATAAAACATACTTTCATAATAACCTTAAGACTTGACCGAATAAATACAACATTAACATCTTAAACAAGCCATTTTCGCATGGCTATATATATATACAAATTTCAAACTCAAATATATCAAAACTAGCCTATACATGCCACATAACCTAATCTCATAGCATTAATTTACCGAAACAAAAACTGGATAGTGTGATGAGGTCTCCTACAACTTCCAACCTGAGCAAGTCTTTGAACTCTATAAACATAGGAAAAACACACAGAGTAAGCATTAAAAGCTGAGTAAACCATCAATAATATTTATAAATCAATATCACTAAGTCGATCTACATATATACAAACCGTATATCATAACACCATTGTCTCGATATCTATTTCATATCAAATCTTCAAATCAAAACAGTATATCTCAAAACCATGTTTCTTGTTTCATATTTCTCATATTTAAATCATAGAATCACAAGGTCATATAACTAGCACATATAACACACATTCATTTATATACATTTCTTTCGTTCATAATAATGTTTGTCACATATCGTCATTAGAAACATATTCACCTACCATTTCTGAATTCACATACAATTCACACGTACCAGAAATCATATATTATACATGTTTCACACTTTAATATCACGTACTTATATCATTATGCCAAATATAGATTTGCATTCAATACACATATAACCAACTTTATAAAATGATTCATATCATTACTTCAAATTCCAAAAATTACCTTAATTTCAATACATTAGCTAACACATACCTAAACCTTTTAATTCGATTTAGTATTCTGTCTTTACTTAACATCTTGATGAATAATTCAGAATTAAATAGGATACTCGAATAGTCACACATATTGTACAATGCCAACGTCCCAGACGTGGTCTTACATGTAATCACTTATCGATGCCACTGTCCCAGACAGGGTCTTACTCGTAAACACATGTTGAATTAACATATCGATGCCAACGTATTAAATGTGGTCTTACTCGCACACACATATTGTACAATGCCAACATCCCAGACGTGGTCTTACATGTAATCACATATCGATGCCTTTGTCCTAGACAGGGTCTTACACAAAATCTCTAATCGATGCCAATGTCCCAGACATGGTCTTACACGATATCTCAAATCGATGCCAACGTCCCAGACATCGTCTTACACGAAATCTCTAATCAATGCCAGTGTCTTAGGCACAGTCTTACATTATATCTCAAATCGATATCAATGTCCCAGACGTGGTCTTACACGAAATGATACCTTGGAATCCAATGTCATGACATATGTATCCTCTACTATTTCTAGGGTTCGTATGGGGCTTTTTGGACGTCATCACGTTATCTGAGCTTTCTCTTATTCATATATTCTGCTTCTCAAACAATTCAATGTCATAATAACATATATACATATATAACTTATTCTTAATACATACATTTGCATTACCATTCGGCATATACATATACTTATTCACAAATCAGTTCAGCATATATAATGCATACACATTTCAATTTAACAACATTTATTTACTTATGACTTACCTCAAGTCGCAGATGATTATTCCACGACCTTCCCTCTTCCCCGATTTAATAATCGATCTATTTGTTTCAGGATTAAAACATAATATAAATCAATATATTAACTAACTCAAATATCAACTCAAGTTCTGTAACACCCTTTACCCGTATCCGAGGCCGGGCTAAGGTACGAGGTGTTACCAGACAAATATACAAACATTAAACTAAAATACGAGCCATAAAATTTTATTCATATTTCAAAGCGTTCATTCTCTTACACATAGTCCCTTATTTGAGTCTACGGAGCCCAAAACATACTTTAGAAAGGGTTTGGGACTAAACCAAGAACTTATGAAAATCTTGGAAATTTCATGCTTTAAGGCTCCACTGCGTGTCCCAAAGTCGTGTTCCATACAGGTGAGACACATGGTCGTTTCTCTGCCTGTGTGGAATATACCTAGGCTATTTTCCAAGCTTTGGTCAACATTGATCTCTTACACACTTATACAAAATCAAAAGCATATAGCATGGTATTCATTTAATGATTAAACATCCTCAATTAAACCACAAACATAGCATTTGTATGTCATCATACATGTGTCTCTCATACTCATTTTACCTTGTTTATTATAGTACCACTTATACATTTATACCAAGATTATCATCTTACCAAATATCTTCAGCTTAATCATCAAGCATTCATATTTAAAGCTAGATCATATCTTTATAAAATACCACAATTCAGATCTGTGAGAATAACATGTTTGCTGAAACATTTCAATTCAATTCCATACCCAACAAGCATTACATTGAGACTAGTCATATATATATATATATATATATATATACATGTCATGATACATAACATTCTTTTTTGTTTTATTATAAACACATATAATTTATTTCATTATATCAATATTTCATATACCATAGTTTCCATGTATTCCACATATATTTATTTTCCTCCTCCTCCTCTCCATTCCACATCCTTAATGTATATAGCATTCTTGTAAGTACGATTTCACAATTTACTAATAAATGTTCACATCAAACTGTCCACATGAGTCATAGTCACTTAATTATTTATAATTTGAGCTACAGAGTTCCAAATTAAGATCCGTAAATTTCCCCTGAAACTAAACTCACATATCTTTCCACCATAAATTTTTCATAATTTTTAGTTTAGCCAATTAGTACAGTTTATTAATTAAAATTTCCCCTGTTTCACTTTCTGACAGTTCTGACATCTCTTCACTAAAAAATAATTATCTCACAGTACAGAACTCGGATAATGTTCTTGTTGATCTATCTTGAAAATAGACTCATTATGGATTTTAAAAATATAATTTTTAGCCTCTAATTATTTTTCTCCAAATTTTGTGATTTTCCAAAATCAGAATAGGGGATCACGTAATCATTCTGAATCAGTCTCACAAAACATAAATATCTCAAAATATAGAACTCATTTGCTTTCTATATTTATTTTACATGAAAATAGACTCATTAAGCTTTAATTTGATATCTCATTCAGTCTCTGATTCAATTTATACTGTTTTTGGTGATTTTTCAAAATCACATCATTTATCTTGTCCAAAACAGTTTTATTGCTAATTCACTCTTTCACACTTTCTTTGTATTAACCTCATTTTAACATACATATCACAAATCATTTTCACCACATTTCATACATCAAAAGTATAGGCCCATGATCACAAGGTCACCATAAAATCATCCTCATGTATAACTTACTTATTTATAACCTTACCACATCCTGGTCACTTAATGAACACATCATTCACATAACCAAGTTCTGCACTTATTCATCACAAAACTCACAAAGCAATACATAGAGAGTCTCCGTTGAACACTTGGATCAATCCTCGATACTTGGTGGTTTCAGCACATAGCTCCACCCATCATATAGTTCGGCTCTCTTGTACACATGGTGAACACTTAGTACCACCCATGTGACCTAGCCGATTTATCTCGTAGCTCTCTTGTCTACATGGTGTCATTCACTTGGAACCACGCATGCGACCTAGCTACATATATCCCGTAACTCTCTTGTCTACATGGTGTACACATAGTATCACCCATGCGACCTAGCTACATCATAATGTCTTGTAGCTCTCTTGTACACATGATGTGCACTCAAGACTATACATGTGACCTAGCTACATACCATCTGTATCATCCAATCTTTCAGAAGGTTCAACCGGATTTTCTCTCTTTTCCAACAATTTCACCAATCAAGTAATTATCCACAAACATATTTCCAATATTTTTATAAAATATCATAATACAAGTAATAGTGAGGTATTACTTACATATAAACTTACATCTCATTTAATATCAACGCAATAACATTAAATTACACATTGTCTTATTAAAAATCATATGAACTTACAATTTCCCATAATATCCATAATCATAGAAATCACATTTATGTATGATAATTCAATGCACTTCATGTACCATAGACATATTTTAAATCAATTCATAAACTTGGCACCATAATCATTTAATTTAACATAATTCAATTAATTCACTAAATTTAACTTTCAAATATAAATTACTGACATTATTGTTGTATTATTATCATACCAACTTACATACTTTTAACACCTCGGAGATCATAGTAAATATATCAATTTTACATTGAAACATGCATAAATTAATGCTTATTATACATATGAACTTACCTTGATATTAAAACGGCCATTTTACCAACTTTCCCAATTTTCGATTTTTCTCTCATTCTAGGTTCAAATCTCGTTTTCCGGGATCTAAAACATCATATTTTACTTATTTAATTAATGTACTATTCAAAACAGTCCTTAACTCAAACTTTGGAAAAATTACAATTTTGCCCTAAACTTTGCATATTTACACTTTTGCCCCTAGGCTCGGGAATTAAACTTCATCCCTTATTCTTATGTTTTATGACATGATGATCACTTTTCCCTTCTATGGCAACATCAAATTCTCACTCTAACATATACTTATGACTATTAGGTATTTTTACCAATTAAGCCCTTTTGCTCGTTTTCACTTAAAACCGAGTAGCACAAGTTGTCTAACATAACTTAAAACCTCATATTGTATCATAAAACACCAGAATACACAAATTTTACCTATGGGTATTTTTCCAAATATGAACCCTAGGTTGAATTATTGCTAGCATAAGCTAAATCAAGTTCTAGGGACTCCAAAACGTAAAGAACTTGAAAAGCGGGGTTAGAACGGACTTACAATTGAGCTTGGGAAGCTTGAAAACCCTAGCCATGGAGTCTCCTTGGTATACACGTCCATGGTGAAGAAGATGAGCAAAATTGGCTTTTAATTTTGTATTTTAATTCATTTTACCCTAAATGACCAAAATACCCTTACTACTAAACTTTCCAAAAATTCCATCCATGTCCAATTTTGTCCATAACTTAGAAATTGGTAAAATTTCTATTTAAGACCTCCTAATTAATAGTTCAAATCAATTTCATACTAGAATCTTCTAGAATGCAAGTTTTGCAACTTATTCAATTTAGTCCCTAACTTCGAATTAAGCACTTTATGCATAGAATTTCTTCACGAAATTTTCACACAATCATGCAATCATATCATAGACCTCAAAATAATCATAAAATAATTATTTATATCTCAGATTTTGTGGTCCCGAAACCTCTGTTCCAACTAGACCCAATTTTGGGCTATTACAAGTTCAAACTCAAACCATTCTATCATTTAATTACAGTTAGTAAAAAAAAAAACATCTTTATTCCTCACAAATGGTCAACACAAACACAACCTTATCCAAGTCATTCCAATTTGGACAACATGAATACAGTAGGAATTTATATTAGTTCATGAAACTTAAAGTCTTAAAGATTTACATATTTGGATAACATTAAGTTACTCTTTAATAAACAACATTAATATACAAAATATGACTGTATAATTAATTACTTAATATTAATTCAGACATCATTCAAATCCTGCATTACAGCAGCCTAATTAATCCACTAAAACCAACTTTAATAATAATTAACAGTTAACTTATTGATGCAGTACATATTAATTACTAATTACACTCTTCAATAGCTTAATCTGACATCAAATTGGACAACATTAATTAACATTAATTAATAATCCACCATATAACTAATTCATTAACTAATACTTAAAACATAAATTTTGTAGCATTTACTCTACTTTTATTCTCATTTAATAACTTCAATAATGATTGCATTAACCCCTTTAACACATCAATTTGCATTCGATCATACATCAGCAGCATCAAACACTCCTTCTCTCAAATTTCAGACATAATAAATACATCACCATTTATTCGTTTGCAACTTCAACCATTATAAGATAATTTAAAGTCACTCAGACCACATTTATTGACATCTAAACAACAATTTACTACTGCTTTAACACACCAAACGACAATCCATAAAACAACATACATACATCCCGTTTTTAAACATCCTTATCACTGCAATATTCAATAGCATTTATACCTCCACCGGACAATATAAATAGAGCAGCAATTAACAATATTAATGGGGGTAAAATTCAGACAGTAATTTAACAGATTCCAAAAATTATCAAACACTAAAGAATAAAAAAAAAATTCAAGGAAAGCTTGCGAATATTTCCCAACACCGATTACAACAATTCAATTTGTTCCTTCCCTCACACATTTGGTCAAAATTAAAACAACAATTTAACCAAAATTTATCAATAAAAAGCTATAGATAATGGAGAGTTTAGAAGTGTTAGCCTGCCCCTTCAAAATTTTAGCTTCTAAGCAAACAATTTCACGGTTTTTCCACTGCATGCAGCCGGCCTCTTCTCTAGCTTCCATATACTCTTATTTTTTTATTATCGGTTGAAGAGAATGAATAAAAGATGAACACTAATGTGGCTTTGTTTTATTATAATTCATATTAATAAGCCAATTACCAAATTAACCTTTTTAATTTAATAACAAAACCTTTTAATGGTGGTCTATTACCGTCCACTTACCTATATAGTGGTCAAATATCATTTTAAGGACTTATCAATTAATAAGCCATAGCAAATTAGTATTTTAACAAATAGAAAGTCACTTTTGCTTTTTACACTATTAAGTCCTTTTTTATCAAATTAGACAACCAATCGGTAAAAAAAATAATTCACGAAAATTTTACACATGCATTCTAACATGCTGTAAACACATAAAATAATATTAAAATAATTTTACTACCTCGAATTTGTGGTTCCAAAACCAATGTTCTGACTAGGGTCTAAACCGTGATGGTACAACTCTCCCCATAGGGATTTTCGTCCTCGAAAATCTTCCCAAGAAATAGATCAATGATTTGTTCCCACATAGCATATTTCAAATTCACACATGGTTTCAGATTTGATATCTCTCTAATCTCACAGGTAAGATGCTGATCTGTCTTCTGCTATACATCATGTGAAGCTAAACTATTTAACTGTATTGAGTTACCTTCATTTTTTGCTCAATTTCTCTAATAACATTAATCCCGTAAATTATTTTCTCACAAAGCTTGGTCTCGAAACAATAGAGTGCGGTAACTGTACCATACGATACCTCATACAATGTTGTTTTTATAATCACATGATATCTTATCAAACAACAATGATCTTTCTTAGTTGCTTTGAAACTCTAAAATACAGTAACAAATAAATATTTCAAGAACTTGTATTGCATTTCCCGATTTCAATGAAATCCCATACTCATAGATTATTGTAATTTCTCTCAGAATCACAATATGAATTTCAGATCTCAATCCGAAACAATAATGACTGGTTTTAGATGCAGACTTATCATCTTTGAAACGGGTAACTCAGCTGTTTTATCAAAAGAGAGAATCTATAAGTACCAAGAGATTTCTTTAGATAGATAATAATAATAATTCAAATCACTCTACCTTTTTCAATGATAAGAATAATCTCGATGCAAAGTTCATTAAAATTTTATTTCATTACTACTCAGATAGTTCTGACATTTGAATGCAAAGTCAGAAATATCATGTTTTATACTCATTCATCAATACCACTTTCTCAGATTATCATACATCTTGTTACTCTCATATGAGCAGACTAACTGACACTGTGAGCCACCTGTAACAATGGTTATATAATCTCAGAGTTTTTTAGTATAGACATTTTATCTCGAAGCAACAAGCAATCATGATTCTATATCTGAAGTTCTGAATCAGAAACCCATTTTCGTTGAATCCTTTATAGACTAAAATCTGATAACACATTTCTAAGTTTCACGAAATCACTTAGTAAACATCAATTTAACTTCTAATTCAGCTATCATATGTTCAACATCTGATAAGATTAATCACGTATTTATCACTCGTAATGCACACAAAATTTTTCGGAACATTGGAAACTATAATCATTTTCCTTGGATAATAATCACTTACTAACTTAAAACTTTTCGACGGTTAAAACTATCTTTGTTGTCCCCAAATTCAAATCTTTCATTGACATTAAACATTTTAAACTCTTATAGTCATCAAATATGTAACTCTTTTCATGTAGCTTTAACTGTATGGAATCACAAGATATTTCTGTACACTCTATTATTAGAATACACTTCAAACCGTTCATTGACACATAACTGAAAATCATAAACTTTTTCTTCAACTTAGGTTGAACTAGAGCTAATGTTTCGATTGTTAATATCTTCATACAAAAGAAACTTCAACAATCAAACTAACTTTAATTTATCAAAACATTTCTCAGTTAGAGTTGTTTCGATAGATATAATTTTGTATCAAGTCTTCAAGATTATCCCTCAAACATATATACATTCAAAGCTTATTTCCAGTCTAGTGGATAGATTCAAACACATATAATTCAATCGTCTTTTCAATCAAATAGTTTGAGTCAGACTAAATTATTGAATCTGTCTTTTCGAAGAAATCTTTACTTCTCGTGAAAAGGATAACCCTAGACATATCATTATACAAATTCAATCTTGATCTTCTATCACTTTCACTTTTATCAATATCAAATCTTTCATGAAAACTAGAAAAGAGTTTATAATAAAGCTGTCTCCTATATTAATCATCAAAGTTCTGAATTATATTGAAGTCACTTTTATCAGATAGAATCATAATGTCATAATAAGACCGATGTCTTACCCGTAACAATAGATTATATTTCGACTGTTAATAAAGCATTTGAACCCAAAAGAAAATCAAATATGATTTGAACAGCAACCAATATAGAAGCGCAACTTTTATAACTTTAATAACAGTGTTGCAGTATTCCAAATTTCAAAACAAAAATTATGATTATAATAGATATAGCCATTTTTGTCAAATAGAGATCTCTTACAGATAATCACATGGGTTCATAAGAAAACCGGAATAGTGAAATTTCAATATCTGATGCTACACAGAATATCTGAGAATTACAACCCATATAGAATGATATCAATTCCAATGATATCCCAGAAAAGGTCCAGAAAGAATAATGTCGCTTATAAATACTGAAATCCAAAATAACAGAAGTAATATAATCTTCACGTATATTTAATAGAACAATAGCCAGTAGAAACAAAATATTAGCCTTATTCAAGTTTTACTGTCGACTTTCATATCCACACAATGGAATAAATACCAGAGAAAGATGAAGCAATGTTGAACATAACTCAAATAGATCAACGATGCTTCCATCTATTAATATGTTTAGCTAATGTTCTCATACAATAAGAATTCTTTCGGAAATTAAATAGTCACACATACTTCTAAGGATAAATGTACATATGGAATGCCCAGAAGGAATCATAGTAACTGCCCGACTATAACCATTGCACTTAGCCATCACTACAATTCAAACATTATCCCTTCACTGACAGAATTCAATTCAAAAAAGCTTCCAGTTAATACTTTCTTTAGATAACATACCTAAAAGGGTCATTTGGCCAGAGTTAACTTCTTCTTTAATAGTAACGTTACATAATCCGAATAGTCTTCAGAACTATTCCATATATCTTTTAATACTAGCTTCATTTGCTGATTCATTAAATTTTCTAACCACATGATTAATTTTTCTGAACACAGACTTCTGAAATTCCACACTCATGAGCTTATTCAATCCAAATGTTACAGATTTCATTGTAACATTTTAGAGTTAATGGGGTAAGGGTAATAAAGCCTCAAATTTAACACATACACAAATACACATATCACATACTATCACAAATAACCGGTTGTTTACTAATTTCACATTCTCATTTTATTTAAAAAACATTTACTTTTACTCATTTTTGTACTTGTCACATATTTCATATGTCAACTCAATTCACAAATTTACAATCAAAACATTTCATATAGTAATCATAGGCCACATATCATGACTCATATACTCATATCATTATCACATTTATCAATAACAAGATGTCATATAATTTGATCCATACATTTATGAGTTTTAACTCATACTCAACACATTTCTATTCAAACATTTGAATATACGTTCCTACTATCAAAATTAGCTCGGTTGGAGAAATTATGTCTCCCATCAAAATAATTTTCGTTAGAGTCAGGAGATATCACACTATCACAGGTTAATTGTAGCATGTATAGCTAGACTCACATACGCTATGGTAGTCCTAGAATCCACTAAATCATAGCTCTGATACTAACCTAATGTAAAACGTCTAACCGGTATCCATCACCGAATTAGGGTTACGAAGCATTACTGATCAAAACACAATTTCGAACAGACAGTCATTACAAATCATGCACCTTGTAATATAATTTCCTTTATAAAAGTTAATTTTCGAAAATAAATTAATAACTAACCTCTTACTCATACAAGTCAAATTCATATATTTGAATCACATATTCAAACACACAATCATGCTTAATCAAACATTCTCTTATACAAACTATGTCTCAATTATTAACCATTTTCATACCATTTGCCTACTAAAAAATTTAAAACCAAGCTATCAAATACCAAAACCAAATTGTACATATTTCATAATTACAAAATTTGAACCCTATAATCACCACCTTAATAATAATCGAATACATAAATTATAGTTAAGCATATTTCATTACATATACAAGTGCATATATCACATCATCCCTTTGTACATATCCATTTCATAAGCTAAATATACCAATTTGAGCCCAAATAATAATTCAAATTTATCCATTTTTAGCATACAAATTATTAAGTTTAAATCTCCTATATCTAACCATTCAAATAAACAACCATTCGGACATCAATTTCAACCTCAATAATTCACAACATTTCCATCACCCACATTTGAAGCTAATATACTATCTCAAAACTTAATATCATAACAATTATGTCTCTTCTGTCTATTTAAGTGGTCATCAAGCATACTCAAAACGTAATCATCAATTTCCATCACGAATCGTACCTAAAAACATAACCACTCAAGCCTAATATAAGTATAAACTTTACTGTCGCAAACTGAATCAACATAACCAATACTCAATCAAATATATATATCCCTTTACCTTATTACCAAGCCAAAACATAGCACTTTTCATGCTTTCCAAAAAGAACTACTTTCATGGCTGATTATTCATCCTTATTAGCATTTCTTAATGCCAAACCATATAACCAAATACCACAAACATATATATACCATAAAACATACTTTCATAATAACCTTAAGACTTAACCGAATACATACAACATTAACATCTTAAACAAGCCATTTTCGCATGGCTATATATATATATATATATATATATATATATATATATATACAAATTTCAAAAACCAAAGATATCAAAACTAGCCTATACATGCCACATAACCTAATCTCAAAGCATTAATTTACCAAAACGAAAACTAGATAGTGTGATGAGATCTCCTACAACTTCCAACCAGAGCAAGTCTCCAAACTCTATAAACATAGGAAAAACACACAGAGTAAGTTTTAAAAGCTTAGTAAACCATAAACAAATAATTCATTTCAATAATATTTATAAATCAATATCATTAATCCGATTTACATATATATAAACCGTACATTATAACACCATTGTCTCGACATCTATTTCATATTAAATTTTCAAATCAAAACAACATATGTCAAAACCATGTTTCTTGTTTCATATTTCTCATATTTGAATCATAGAATCACAAGGTTATATAACTAGCACATATAACACACATTCATAATAATATATGTCACATATCGTCATTAGAAACATATTCACCTACCATTGCTGAATTCACATACAATTCACACGTACCAAAAATCATATATTTATACACATGTTTCACACTTTAATATCACATACTTATATCATTTTGCCAAATATAGATTTGCATTCAATATACATATAACCAACTTTATAATATGATTCATATCATTACTTCAAATACCAAAACTTACCTTAATTTCAATACATTAGCTAACACATACCTAAACCTTTTAATTCGATTTCGTATTCGGTCTTTACTTAACATCTTGATGAATAATTTAGAATTAAATAGGATACTTAGATAGTCACACATATTGTACAATGCCAATGTCCCAGACGTGGTCTTACATGTAATCACATTCGATGCCTCTGTCCCTAGATAGGGTCTTACTCGTAAACACATATTGAAATCACATATCGATGCCACTGTCCCAGATAGGGTCTTACTCGTAAACACATATTGAAATCACATATCGATGCCAACGTATTAAACGTGGTCTTACTTGCACACACATATTGTACAATGCCAACATCCCAAACGTGGTGTTACATGTAATCACATTTCGATGCCACTATCCCAGACAGGGTCTTACACGAAATCTCTAATCGATGCAGTGTCCCAAACACGGTCTTACACGATATCTCAAATTGATGCCAACGTCCTAAACGTGGTCTTACATGAAATCTCTAATCGATGTCAATTTCCTAGACATGGTCTTACACAATATCTCAAATCGATGCCAATGTCCCAGACGTGGTCTTACATGAAATCATATTTTAGAATCCAATGTCATGTCAGATGTACCCTCTACTATTTCTAGGGTTCATACGGGGCTTTTTGGACATCGTCACGTTATTAGAACTTTTTCGTATTCATATATTCTACTCATATATTCTGCTTATTAAACAATTCAATATCATAATAACATATATACATATATAACTTATTCTTAATACATACATTTGCATTACCATTCGACATATACATATATTTATTCATAAATCAATTCATCATATATAATGCATATACATTTCAATTTAACAACATTTATTTACTTATGACTTGCCTTAAGTCACAAATGATTATTCCATGACCTTCTCTCTTCCTCGATTTGATAATCGATCTATTTGTTTCACGATTAAAACATAATATAAATCAATATACTAACCAACTCAAATACCAACTCAAGTTCAAACTCAAACCATTCTACCATTTAATTACAATTAGTAAAAAAAAAATCTTTCTTCTTCACAAATGGTCAACACAAACACAACCATTATCTAATTCATTCCAATTTGGACAACATGAATAGAGTAGGAATTTATATTAGTTCATGAATCTTAAAGTCTTAAAAATTTTACATATTTGGATAACATTAAGTTACTCTTTAATAAACAACATTAATATACTAAATATGGCAGTATAATTAAGTACTTAATATTAATTTAGATAGCATTCAAATCCTGCATTATAGTAGCCCAATTAATCCACTAAAACCAACTTTAATAATAATTAACAGTTAACTTATTAATGCAATACATATTAATTACTAATTACACTCTTTAATAGCTTAATCTGACATCAATTTGGACAACATTAATTAACATTAATTAATAATCCACAAACCACCCACATGATATAAACATACGGCAATTTATCACCATATAACTAACTCATTAACCAATAATTAAAACATAAATTCTGTAGCATTTACTCTACTTTTATTCTCATTTAATAACTTCAATAATGATTGCATTAACCCCTTTAACAAATCAATTGGCATTAGGTCATAATCTATAGCATCAAACACTCCTTATCTCAAATTTCAGACATAATAAATACATCACCATTTATTCATTTGCAACTTGAACCATTATTAACATAATTTAAAGTCACTCAGACCACATTTATTGGCATCTAAACAAAAATTTACTGCTACTTTAACACACCAAGTGACAATCCATCAAACAGCATACATACACCTTTTTTTTAAACAACCTTATCATTGCAATATTCAACAACATTTATACCTCCATCGAACAGTATAAAGAGAGCAGCAATTAACCATATTAATGGGGGTAAAAGTCAGACAACAATTTAACAGATTTCAAAAATTATCAAACACTAAAGAATAAAAAAAAAAAGCATTCAAGGAAAGCTTGTTAATATTTCCCAACGCCGATTATAACAATTCAATTTGTTCCTTCCCTTACACATTCAGTGAAAATTAAAACAACAATTTAACCAGAATTTATCAATAAAAAGCTATAGATAATTGAGAGTTTAGAAGTGTTACCCTACCCCTTCAAAATATTAGCTTCTAAGCAAACAATTTCATGGTTTTTCCACTACATTCAGCCGACCTCTTCTCTAGCTTTCATATACTCTTTTTTTCTATTATCGATTGAAGAGAATGAAGAAAAGATTAGCACTAATGTGGTTTTGTTTTCTTATAATTCATATTAATAAGCTAATTACCAAATTAACCTTTGTAATTTAATAACAAAACCTTTTAATGGTGGTCCATTACCGTCCACTTACCTATATAGTGGCCAAATATCATTTTAAGGACTTATCAATTAATAAGCCATAGCAAATTAGTATTTTAACAAATAGGAAGTCACTTTTGCATTTGACGTAATTAAATCCTTTTTATCAAATTAGACAACCAATCGGTAAAAAAAAATAATTCACGAAAATTTTACACATGCATTTTAACATGCTGTAAACACATAAAATAATATTAAAATAATTTTACTACCTCAGATTTGTGGTTTCAAAATCATTGTTCTGACTAGGGTCTAAACCGTGCTGTTACACTTGTAATAGGGACAATGTGATTGTTTATGAATGGTTTTTATTTAGACGTAAATTTATGACTTAGAAATGTATGTTTGTGCTTAAGTCTTGTAATGCCTCGTACCTTATTCCGGAATCGAATATGGGTAAGGGGTGTTACAAAATGAGTGTTAAGCCATGGGAAAGACAAGAACACTCAAAGGATTTTTCTCTAAAAATTGGTACATTTCTAAATGAAGTGAAAGCCTCATTTTATAGCCTTTAAACCCCAACATCCCTTGCTATTTTTAGCAAGGGAATCCTTGATTTCTCCCCCATATGCATCATCCATTGATATGTGGATGAGTGGGTGGTGTTTTGCTAATTTTAGCAAAAGAAGTTGCTTATTTTTCTCCTTGTATGGCCGACTATTGAATGGTAAAAGGGGGCAATTTTGACTATTACTTTTAGTAGAGGAGTTCACAATTTGAGGCTTGAATTAAGGGGAATGGTTGCTAACTTTTATTAGATGAAGATTAGAGTCAAATCTGTTATTTTTGGCATATAAGTGGTTGGTTATGGTCTGCTAATTTTAGCAATGGATGTTGCCATTTTTATTTCATGGAAAAGTGGGTAAGTGGAATGGTTTTGGCCTCCAATTAGTCAATACTAGGCCTCCATGTAATTGAATTTGGAACGAAGCCAGTTTGAAACCCACATGGTTGCATGATAACTCTTGAAAAGATTTATATTTAAGGCCTCTAGATGGAATTAATTAATTGAAATTAAGTGAATAGATTTTCATTTTTAGGATAATTTCAGAACATTGCATAACAAAGCTTGGATTGCGCTATATTGGCCATTATTTGTTACTTTTATTACTTGGGGATGAAATGTGTGGTTTTGTGTGAATATAAGTGTAGGAAGAGTAAGAAGATAAAGAGGGAATATAAGAGAAATGAAATATTGCTGTGGTAATTGGCAAGATTGATTGCCACCAGAATTGTCATGGAAATTCTGGGAAAACGACTCAGCACTCCACATCACTCTCAGCCAGATGGACGTATACCAGAAAAACCAACTTGAAAAGAGGAATGAAAAATGTGTGATGAGGTGGGACGGATCTACCCCATAAAAGAAGGAGAGAGTAAAAGAAAAAAAGAGGTGAATTTATGTGAGAAAGAGATTGGTGACAACAATCCTCTCTCTGCATAGAGAAAAACTCCATTGGAGAATTTTAGAGAAAGAAGGGTAGCAACTACAGAGAAAAGAATACAGACGTGAAGAAGGGAAGAGACATCTATCCTCGATTCACAAACAATTGGAATATAAAAAAAGCTAGAGTGTGGCAAGAAATCCTCCAGTTCAGCCTTTAATTTTCCTGATTTTTTTGAATCAAACTTCTTTAAAATGTTGATGAATGTTTTAAATTCAATGTTTACTTTTCCACCCATGAACTGAATCTTTTCCAGGTTGGAGTTATTTGGGTGGATGTTGATCATCTTTAATGTTCATGATTTGAATTTGCCTATATCACTGTTTCATTCGATTGATGCTTATTTTAAATACATGCATGCAAGCTCTAGACATAGTTGATTGTATATTGTGTTCATAGATGTATTTTTAATTCTAAAAAGGATAAATATATTGGATCTAGAATTGGGTGATACAAGCAAGTATTCGACAAAATACTCGTAGCACTGTAGACATAGATGTTGCGAATTGTGCAGAGAAGATCATTCATTGCAGTTATTAATCCAGAGTTTTATAGACATACATTAACTCAGATTTCTAGCTTAAATTTAGCTATCGAAAGAAACAAGTTACAGTAGTAATTCTGTGAGTAGTTGATTAGACAATCTTTTGTCATGACATTATTTTGATATGAACATTTCACTTGAATAATTCTTGTAACAGCCCATTTTTGGTGAGATAGGAACAGTGGTTTCGGGACCACAAATCTGAGTTAAAAATAAAATTAATTTTATTTTATTTTATGGTTAGCATCATGATAGGAAGGTCATATGAAAATTTTGATACGAAAATTTTATCGATTGTGTGGTTAATTAGGTAAAAGACTAAATTATATAAAATGCAAAACTTGGATTCTAGTAGCTATAGGTATCAAATAGCTATAGAATTCAAAACTTAAGGTCCTTATATGGTAACTAGACTATTGAAGAGTAGTTAGTAGGTATTTTAATGACTCATCCATGGAAAAATTAGAAAAGACAAGGGACTAAATTGGAAATCACTAAAATTAAAAGATGGAAATTAAATAAAAAGAAATATTCATCTAATTTCATATCATCTTCCCCAAAATTCTATGGAAACCCTAAAAGAGAGGAAGACAACTTACCAAGCTTAAAAAGGTATGAAATCAATTCCCATTTTTAATGATTTTATATTTTTGAAACCAGGATGGTCTAATCTCTCTTTTAGGGATTATTTTTAAAAGTTATCAAGGTATAAAATTTGGGTCATGGATGAATATGCTGAAAATTAGAAATTTATGGTAGAAAACGAAAAGTTATTAATAGATAAACAACTTTTACAATGCAATTTTTGGTGAAAACTTGATATAGGGACTAAAATGAAAAATGGTAAAAACCCATGGAAAATTTTAAAATTTGTGAAAAATTTGTGCTGTAAATGTTGTTTATAAATTTTGGCTAGGCTTGGAAAGAGGGTTAAATTTCATGAATTTCATTTTTCGAGCGTAGGGACGAAATCAGAATTTTTGAAAAGGATAGGAGAAAAATAGTAATTTTGCCTAGGATGAAATAGAATGCCGATGTATATGAAATGTGATAGATTAATAGTTAAATTTATCCATATAGATCCGAAAAGACCAACTACGGAACTAGATCGAGGAAAGCAAAATGTTTTGGATTAGTTGAAATTCAAAAACGAATCATTTTCAAGGTATGTTCATGTAACTTAAAAATGTATGTTAATATGCTTGAATTGAATTGTATGATTGTGTAACTTAAAAATGTATGTTAATATGCCTGATCATTTTAAATGTGTTTTTCATATAGTAATGCCATCAAACCGAGCTAGAGTTGAATTCGAGGAAGTTAAGAGCAATGCTTTAGCTTCAGTTCAGAGAGTTGCGTTTGCGTCTGGTAATGAAAGGCCCGTGTCTGAGGGCCGAAGTGAAGAAGCAAAACAAGCCTTCTTTCAAATGATGAATGAATGGTTTATACAGTACTTGAGAACAAATCCTGTTGTACAACGACCTCCCTCACTTGCTCCTCAACCAGTTCTTGAGGTACCACAGGGTGCCGAACCTATTAGAATTGGTAAGCCTCCGATAGATAAAATTCACAAGCATGGGGCAGAAGAATTTAGAGCTACCACAAAAGATGATCCAAAAAGGGTCGAGTTTTGGCTAGAAAATACTATCCGGGTTTTTGATGAATTATCCTGCACACTTGCTGAATGTCTAAAATGTGTGGTATCCCTACTAAAATATACAACTTATCATTGGTGGAATACCATAACTTCAGTTGTACCGAGAGAGAATGTTACATGGGAATTCTTCTAGGCTGAATTCATGAAGAAGTATGTTAATCAGAGGTTCATGGATCAAAAAAAGAAAGAATTTCTAGAGCTCATACAAAGAAACATGACTGTATCTGAATATGAACGAGAATTTGTTCGGTTGACCAAATATGCCAGAGAATGGGTTCTAACCGAGGATAAGATGTGTAAATGCTTTGAAGAGGGTTTAAATGAAGATATCAAGTATTTGATTGGAATTCTTGAAATAAGGGAATTTACGGTGTTAGCCGATCGAGCCCACAAAGTTGAGGAATTGATTAAGGCAAAGAGACAAGCTGGAAGAGAGGCTCGGGTTTCTAGAAAAAGAACTATGAGTAAATCAAAATTGTTTTCTTCTAAGAAACTAAAGAAGTATTATGATCGTGTGACCACCAGTAATAGCCCAAAATTGGGTCTAGTTGGAATAGAGGTATCGGGACCAAAAATACGAGATAGAAATAATTATTTTATAATTATTTTGAGGTCTATGATAAGATTGCATGATTGTGTGAAAATTTCGTGAAGAAATTTTATGCATAAAGTGCTCAATTTGAAGTTAGGGACTAAATTGAATAAGTTGCAAAACTAGCATTCTAGAAGTTTATAGTATGAAATCGCTTTGAAATATTAATTAGGAGGTCTTAAATAGCAATTTGACCAATTTATAAGTGATGGAAAAAAATTGGACATGGATGAAATTTTTGAAAGTTTAGTAAGGAAGGGCATTTTGGTCATTTCGTGATTAAAAGAAATAAAAAGGAAAATAAAGCCAAAATTGACTCATCTTTTTCATGGAGGCTGAAATTAGCATGGGGGAAGCCATGGCTAGGGTTTTCAAGCTTTCCAAGCTCAATAGTAAGTCCGTTCTAACCTTGTTTTTCATGTTCTTTAAGTTTTTGGAATCCAATAATTTGATTAAGCTTATTCTAGCAATAATTTAAGCTAGGGTTCATATTTGGAAAAATACCCATAGGTGAAATGTGTTTATTTTGCTGTTTTATGATAGAATATGAGGTTTTAAATTATGTTAGACAACTTGTGCTACTCGGTTTTGAGTGAAAACGAGTAAAAGGGCTTAATCGGTAAAAATACCTAATAGTCATAAGTATATGTTAGAGTGAGAATTTGATGTTGCCATAGAAGGGAAAAGTGATCAACATGTCATAAAACATAAGAATAAGGGATGAAGTTTAATTCTCGAGCCTAAGGGAAAAAGTGTAAATATGCAAAAGTTTAGGGGTAAAATTGTAATTTTTCCAAAGTTTGAGTTAAGGACTGTTTTGAATATTAAATTAATTAAATAAATAAAATATGATATTTTAGATCCCGGAAAATGAGATTTGAACCTAGAATGAGAGAAAAATTGAAAATTGGGAAAGTTGGTAAAATGGCCGTTTTAGTATCGAGATAAGTTCATATGTATAATAAGCATTAATTTATGCATGTTTCAATGTAAAATTGATATATTTATTATGATTTCGAGGTGTTGAAAGTATGTAAGTTGGTATGATAATAATACAACAATAATGTTGTAATTTATATTTGAAAGTTAAATTTAGTGAATTAATAGAATTATGTTAAATTAAATGATTATGGTGCGAAGTTTATGAATTGATTTAAAAATATGTCTATGGTACAAGAAGTGCATTGAATTATCATACATAAATGTGATTTCTATGATTATGGATATTATGGGAAATTGTAAGTTCATATGATTTTTAATAAGGCAATGTGTAATTTAATGTTATTGCCTTGATATTAAATGAGATGTAAGTAATACATCAATATTACTTGTATTATGATATTTTATAATAATATTGGAAATATTTTTGTGGATAATTACCTGATTGGTAAAATTGTTGGGAAAGAGAGAGAAATCCTGGTTGAATTTTCTAAAAGATTGGATGATACAGATAGTATGTAGCTAGGTCACATGTATGGTGCTGAGTGCACATCATGTGTACAAGAGAGATACAAGACATTAGGATGTAGCTAGGTCGCATGGGTGATACTATGTGTACACCATGTAGACAAGAGAGCTACAGGATATATGTAGCTAGGTTGCATGCGTGGTTCCAGGTGAAGGATACCATGTAGATAAGAGAGCTACGAGATAAATTGGCTAGGTCACATGGGTGGTACTGAGTGTTCACCATGTGTACAAGAGAGCCAAACTATATGATGGGTGGAGCTATGTACTGAAACCACCAAGTATCGAGGATTGATCCGAAGTGTTCAACGGGAGACTCTCTATGTATTGCTTTGTGAGTTTTGTGATGAATAAGTGCAGGAACTTGGTTATGTGAATGATGTGTTCATTAAGTGACCAGGAGGTGGTAATGTTATAATCAAGTAAGTTATACATGAGGATAATTTTATGGTGACCTTGTGATCATGGGCCTATACTTTTGATGTATGAAATGTGGTGAAGATGATTTGTGATATTTATGTTAAAATGAGGTTAATACAAAGAAAGTGTGAAAGAGTGAATTAGCAATAAAACTGTTTTGGACAATAGTAGTGACGTGATTCTGAAAAATCACCAAAATAGTATAAATTGAATCAGAGACTTAATGAGATATGAAATTAAATCTTAATGAGTCTATTTTCATATAAAAGAAACAGAGCAAGAAAATAAGTTATATATTTTGATATATTTATGTTTTTGTGAGACTAGTTCAGAATGATTACGTGATCCCCTATTCTAACTTTGGAAAATCACAAAAATTTGGATAAAAATAATTAGATGCTTAAAATTCTATTTTTAAAATACCTAATGACTCTATTTTCAAGATAAATCAACAAGAACATTATCCGAGTTTTGTACTGGGAGATAATTAATTTTTAGTGAAGAGAGGTCAGAACTGTTAGAAAGTGAAATAGGGGAAATTTTAATGAATAAACTGTACTAATTGGCTAAACTAAAAATTATGAAAATTTTATGGTGGAAAGATATGTGAGTCTAGTTTTAGGGGAAATTTACGGATCTTAATTTTGAGCTTTGTATCTCGAATTATAAATAAGTAAGTTACTATGACTTGTGTGGACAGTTTGATGTGAGCATTTATTAGTAAATTGTGAAACCGTACTTACAAGAATGCTATATACATTAAGGATGTGGAATGGAGAGGAAGAGGAGGAAAATAAATATATGTGGAATACATGGAAACTATGGTATATGATATATTGATATAATGAAATAAATGATATGTGTTTATAAGAAAATAGAAAGAGAATGATATGTATCATGACATGTATATATATATATATATATATATATATATGACTAGTCTCAATGTAATGCTTGTTGGGTATGGAGTTGAATTGAAATGTTTCAGGCAAACATTTATTTTACGCATCTGAATTGTGGTATTTTATAAAGATATGATCTAGTTTTAAATATGAATGCTTGATGATTAAGCTAAAGATATTTGGTAAGATGATAATCTTGGTATAAATGTATAAGTGGTATTATAATAAACAAGGTAAAATGAGTATGAGAGACACATGTATGATGACATACAAATGCTATGTTTGTGGTTTAATTGAGAATATTTAATCATTCAATGAATACCATGTTATATGCTTTTGATTTTGTATAAGTGTGTAAGAGATTAAGATTGACCAAAGCTTGGAAAATAGCCTAGGTATATTCCACACATGCAGAGACACGACCATGTCTCTCAGTCTTGTATGGAACACGACTTTGGGACACGGGCGTGTGGAGCCTTAAAGCATGAAATTTTTAAGATTTTCGTAAGTTCTCGATTTAGTCATGAACCTTTTCTAAAGTATGTTTTGGGCTTCGTAAACTCAAATAAGGGACCATGTGTAAGTGAATGAACGTTTTGAAATATGAATGAAATTTTATGGCCCGTATTTTAGTTTAGTGTTTGTATGTTGGTCCAGTAACTCCTCGTATCTTATCCCTACCTTGGTACGGGTATGGGGTGTTACATTTAGTGGTATCAGAGCATGTTTAATGGATTCTCAGACTAACATAGCAAGTGTGAAAGTTTAGTTATACATGCCACAAATATGTGATAGTGTGATGTCTCCCGACACTAATGAGGACCATTTTGTTTAAAATGAAGTATTCTCCAAGCGAGCTACATCTGACCATTTAATAGTAATATTGAAGTATTTGAATAAAGTGTAGCTATGATGTGTTAAACTCGGGAAGGCATGAATAAGAATTCGTGATATATGTATATGTGATAATATGTGAGATGAAAGTTTATATAGTGATATATTTATTCATATTTGTTTGGCCTACATATGCTATTGCATGCTTGACTAAATTAATTAGTAAATGTGATGACTAAAGTTATTCAAAATTCATAGAATGTATGAGTGAGTGCACTTGTTTGAAATGAGATAATTGGAAATTTTATGTAAGATAGATATGAATAATAAATTGTTTGAAGTGGATAGTATGATTATAATGACATATGTGGATAATGAAAAAAATGTGTCATAGAGATATATGTCTGAATCAAGTTAGAGACTGTATGACCTCACCCCCTTATCGATGAGGTGTATATAACGGAAATTCATGAGAATCATGTTAACTAAGTTCCTAAGTGTGGAATTAAAGAGTTCAGTGATGAAGTAATTATCGCTATGACCAGGGACTGAAAATGGTTGACAAGTGAAGGATAGAGTTAGAGAAATATCAGAGTTGACTGAGTTATCTTGGGATTCAAATTGATGACAGAGTGTTTCTGAAAGTATTGTCTTGAAAAAAATTAGTTAGTAATGCTAGAAATTATGAGAAAGATAGTAAACTTCACTCTGGTAAGATTTTCGAGGACGAAAATCTCTAAAGAGGGGGAGAGTTGTAATAGCCCAAAATTGGGTCTAGTTGGAACAGAGGTTTCGGGACCAAAAAATTTCAGATAGAAATAATTATTTTATGATTATTTTTAGGTCTATGATATGATTGCATGATTGCGTGAAAATTTCGTGAAGAAATTCTATGCATAAAGTGCTCAATTTGAAGTTAGGGACTAAATTGAATAAGTTGCACAACCTGCATTCTAGAAGTTTCTAGCATGAAATTGATTTGAAATATTAATTAGGAGGTCTTAAATAGAGATTTGACCAATTTTAAGTGATGGAAAAAAATTGGACATGGATGGAATTTTTGAAAGTTTAGTAAGGAAGGGCATTTTGGTCATTTCGTAATTAAAAGAAATAAAAAGGGAAAATAAAGCCAAAATTGACTCATCGTTTTCATGGAGGCCGAAATTAGCATGGGGGAAGCCATGGCTAGGGTTTTCAAGCTTTCCAAGCTCAATAGTAAGTCCGTTCTAACCCCGTTTTTCAAGTTCTTTACGTTTTTGGAATCCCGGTAATTTGATTAAGCTTATTCTAGTAATAATTTAAGCTAGGGTTCATATTTGGAAAAATACCCATAGGTGAAATGTGTTTATTTTGCTGTTTTATGATAGAATATGAGGTTTTAAATTATGTTAGACAACTTGTGCTACTCGGTTTTGAGTGAAAACGAGTAAAAGGGCTTAATCGATAAAAATACCTAATAGTCATAAGTATATGTTAGAGTGAGAATTTGATGTTGCCATAGAAGGGAAAAGTGATCATCATGTCATAAAACATAAGAATATTGGATGAAGTTTAATTCCTGAGCCTAGGGGCAAAAGTGTAAATATGCAAAAGTTTAGGGGCAAAATTGTAATTTTTCTAAAGTTTGAGTTAAGGACTGTTTTGAATATTTCATTAATTAAATAAGTAAAATATGATGTTTTAGATCCGAAAAACGAGATTTGAACCTAGAATGAGAGAAAAATCGAAAATTGGGAAAGTTGGTAAAATGGTCGTTTTAGTATCGAGGTAAGTTCATATGTATAATAAGCATTAATTTATGCATGTTTCAATGTAAAATTGATATATTTATTATGATATCCGAGGTGTTGAAAGTAGGTAAGTTGGTATGATAATGATACAACAATAATGACGTAATTTATATTTGAAAGTTAAATTTAGTGAATTAATTGAATTATGTTAAATTAAATGATTATGGTGCCAAGATTATGAATTGATTTAAAAATGTGTCTATGGTACATGAAGTGCATTGAATTATCATACATAAATGTGATTTCTATGATTATGGATATTATGGGAATTATAAGTTCATATGATTTTTAATAAGGCAATGTGTAATTTAATGTTATTGCCTTGATATTAAATGAGATGTAAGTTTATATGTAAGTAATACATCAATATTACTTGTATTATGATATTTTGTGATAATATTGGAAATATGTTTGTGGATAATTACTCGAATGGTGAAATTGTTGGAAAAGAGAGAGAAATCACGGTTGAACCTTCGGAAACATTGGATGATACAGATAGTATGTAGCTAGGTCACATGTATGGTGCTAAGTGCACATCATGTGTACAAGAGAGCTACAAGACATTATGATGTATCTAGGTTGCATGGGTGATACTATGTGTACACCATGTAGACAAGAGAGCTACGGGATATATGTAGCTAGGTCGCATGCGTGGTTCCAGGTGAAAGACACCATGTAGACAAGAGAGCTATGAGATAAATTGGCTAGGTCACATGGGTAGTACTGAGGGTTCACCATGTGTACAAGAGAGCCAAACTATATGATGGGTGGAGCTATGTGCTGAAACCACCAAGTATCGAGGATTGATACAAAGTGTTCAATGGGAGACTCTCTATGTATTGCTTTGTGAGTTTTGTGATGAATAAGTGCAGGAACTTGGTTATGTGAATGATGTGTTCATTAAGTGACTAGGATGTGGTAAGGTTGTAAACAAGTAAGTTATACATGAGGATGATTTTATGGTGACCTTGTGATCATGGGCCTATGCTTGTGATGTATGAAATGTGGTGAAAATTATTTGTGATATGTATGTTAAAATGAGGTTAATACAAAGAAAGTGTGAAAGAGTGAATTAGCAATAAATTTGTTTTAGATAGTAGCAGTGATGTGATTTTGAAAAATCACCAAAAATAGTATAAATTTAATCAAAGACTTAATGAGATATCAGATTAAATCTTAATGAGTCTATTTTCATATAAAAGAAACATAGCAAGAAAACAAGTTCTATATTTTGAGATATTTATGTTTTTGTGAGACTAGTTTAGAATGATTATGTGATCCCCTGTTTTGAATTTGGAAAATCACAAAAATTTGGGTAAAAATAATTAGAGGCTTAAACTTATATTTTTAAAATCCCTAATTAGTCTATTTTCAAGATAAATCAACAAGAACATTATCTCGAGTTACATAGTGTGAGATAATTAATTTTAGTGAAGAGAGGTCGAATCTGTCGAGAAAGTGAAACAGGGAAATTTTAATGAATAAACTGTAATAATTGGCTAATCCAAAAATTATGAAAATTTATGGTGGAAAGATATGTGAGTCTAGTTTCAGGGGAAATTTACGGATCTTAATTTGGAGCTCTGTAGCTCGAATTATAAATAAGTAAGTGACTATGATTCATGTGGACAGTTTGATGTGAGAATTTATTAGTAAATTGTGAAATCGTACTTACAAGGATGCTATATACATTAAGGATGTGGAATGGAGAGGAGGAGGAGGAAAATAAATATATGTGGAATACATGGAAACTATGGTATATGAAATATTGAGATAATGAAATAAATGAAATGTGTTTATAAGAAAACAGAAAGAGAATGATATGTATCATGACATGTATATATATATATGACTAGTCTCAGTGTAATGCTTGTTGGGTATGGAGTTAAATTGAAATGTTTCAGGCAGACATGTTATTTTGTGCATTTGAATTGTGGTATTTTATAAAGATATGATCTAGTTTTAAATATGAATGCTTGATGATTAAGCTGAAGATATTTGGTAAGATGATAATCTTGGTATAAATGTATAACTGGTAGTATAATAAACAAGGTAAAATGAGTATGAGAGACACATGTATGATGACATACAAATGCTATGTTTTTGGTTTAATTGAGAATATTTAATCATTAAATGAATACCATGTTATATGCTTTTGATTTTGTATAAGTGTGTAAGAGATTAAGGTTGACCAAAGCTTGGAAAATAGCTTAGGTATATTCCACACAGGCAGAGACACGACCATGTGTCTCAGCCGTGTATGGAACACAAATTTGGGACACAGCGTGTGGAGCCTTAAAGCATGAAATTTTCAAGATTTTCATAAGTCCTCGGTTTAGTCCCAAACCCTTTCTAAAGTATGTTTTTGGCTTCGTAGACTTAAATAAGGGACTATGTGTAAGTGAATGAATGTTTTGAAATATGAATGAAATTTTATGGCCCGTATTTTAGTTTAATGTTTGTATGTTGGTCCGGTGATACCTCGTACCTTATCCCGGACTCAGGTACGGGTAAGGGGTGTTACACCTCTACAGGATATTCTGGAAGAGAGTAGGGCTCTCAGCATTCTAACCCAAGGTTTTCATCTCCGTCTGTGACCAGTGTGGGTAGTGTTGGTAATCCTAAAATAAAATGTAAACATTGTAACAAATTCATCATGGGGAATGTTAGTCTAGAAGTGGAGCTTGTTTCGGATGTGGCTCACTTGACCATTTTCTTAGGGATTGTGCCGAAAGAGTTAAAAAAGAAATAAAACTAGCTCCAAAGCCTAATAATCCTATTGCGAGAGTTAGACCACCCCGTCACCCCGATAATGTTAGTGGTAGTCGAGGTACTACCAAGGATACAACAGTTAGATTTGAGGCACCATCACCTGCATGAGCATATGCATCCATGCCCGAGAGGATGCCTCTGCACTAGACATCATTACTGGTACATTTTCTCTACTTGATACTGATATTACTACATTGATTGATCCTGGTTCAACACATTCATACATATGCACGAACCTAGAGTTTGTTAAAATTTACTGTTAAATTCACTGAATTTGTAGTTAAAGTTTCAAACCTTCTAGGCTAGTGTGTTATGGTGGATAAAGTCTGTAAGAACTGTTCATTGATGGCAAAAGGTTATTGCTTTTCGGCTGAGTTAATGTTATGGCCATTTGATGAATTTGATGTGATTTTGGGAATGGATTGGTTAACCCGATATGATGTAGTGGTGAATTATAAACAGAAATATATTGTATTGAAATGTGAGAATGGTAAATTGCTTCATGTTGAATATGATAAACTAGATGGATGTGATTTCAGCAATATCAGCATGGAAATATGTTAGAAAGGGGTATGATGCTTATCTTGCATATGTGATGGATACTAAAGTATTTGAGTTAGAGATTCAGTCAGTGTCGGTTGTATGTGAATTTCCTGATGTATTCCTAGAAGAATTACCTGGTTTACCATCGGATAGAGAAGTGGAATTGTCTATAGATCTCATTTTAGGAATGACACTGATATTTATAGCACCTTACAGAATGGCTCCTACTGAATTTAAAGAATTGAAAGTACAGTTGCAAGAGTTGATTGGCAGAGGCTTTGCTCAACCTAGTTTCTCACCTTAGGGTGCGCCGGTTCTATTTGTAAAGAAGAAGGATGGATTGTTGAGGTTATGCATTGATTACAGATAGCTCAACAAAGTTACAATAAAGAACAAGTATCCATTCCTCGAATCGATGACTTGTTTGATCAATTAAAATGTGCCACTGTATTTTCAAATATTGATCTCCATTCTAGTTACTATCAACTACAGATAAAAGAATCGGATGTGCCAAAGATAGCTTTTAGAACTAGGTATGGGCACTATGAGTTTCTGGTGATGCCATTCAACTTGACTAATGCACTTGTAGTGTTTATGGATTTGATTAACAGAATTTTTAGCCTATATTTGGACAGGTTTGTGGTGGTATTTATATATGATATTTTGGTTTACTCTCGAGATGAAAATAAGCATGCTGAACATTTGAGAATAGTGTTCCAAACTCTGTGAGAGAAACAACTGTACTCCAAATTCAATAAATTTGAATTTTGGCTATGGGAAGTTAGTTTTCTTGGGCATATAGTATCTGCTGAAAGTTTCAGGGTAGACCCGATTAAAATTTCAACCATTGTTAATTGAAAGCCACTGAAGAATGTGTTAGAACTCCGAAGTTTTTTGGGACTAGCTGTTTATTATCAGAGATTTGTAAAAAAATTTTCAGTGTTAGCTTCTTCGGTGACTCGTTTGCTACAGAACAATATAAAGTTCAAGTGGACTGATAAATTCCAGCAGAGTCTTGATAGATTAAAAGCTTTATTGATAGAAGTGCCAGTATTAGTTCATCCAGAATCAGGTACGAAATTTACAATTTACGGTGACGTGTCATTGAATGGTTTAGGCTGTGTTTTGTTGCAAAAAGGAAAAGTAGTAGCCTATGCTTCACGACGGCTAAAACCACATGAAAAGAACTACCCGGCACACAAACTTGAATTGGCAGCCATAGTGTTTGCATTGAAAATCTGGCGGTATTACTTATTTAGGGAAAAATGTTATATATTCACTGATCATAAGAGTTTGAAATATTTGATGTCACAGAAAGATTTGAATTTGAGACAGTACAGATGGCCTGAAATACTGAAAGATTATGATCTTGTTATTGATTACCATCCTGGGAAAGCTAATGTAGTGGCAGACGCTTTGAGCAGAAAATCCATATATACCTTACGAACAATGAAAACTCGGTATCATTGTTTGATGATTGTTCAATCATAGCTGAGTTAAAAGATAGACCAATTTTTTTGCAACAGATTTCTAAAACTCAGAAAAATGATAGTAATTTGGAAGCAAAGCGGGTACAGAGTGAATCGAATACTGACTCAGAATTTTAGATAGGGACTGATGGTTTTTTGTTAATAAGAGGCAGAGTATGTGTACCGAAAAGTTCAGAACTAGTACAGAAGATTTTCAATAAAGCTCACAATGGTAACATGTCTATACATCCTTGTAGTAATAAAATGTATAATGATTTGAAAAAGATGTACTAGTGGCTAGGAATGAAACGAGATATTTTTGAGTTTGTATCTAAGTGTTTGATATGTCAGCAAGTAAACGCTAAACACAAGTTGCCTTCTGGACTATTATAGTCGGTTACAATACCGGAATGGAAATGGGAAAGAATTACTATGGACTTTGTAACGAGATTACCCTTGTCTCCAAGGATGAAAGATGACATTTGGATAATTGTTGATCAGTTGACTACACTTTGTTCCGATACGTATGAATTATTCCTTGGATAGATTGGCTGAATTATATGTTCTGAGATTATCAGATTGCATGTAGTGCCTGTCTCCATTATTTCAGATAGAGATCCTCGGTTTACTTCTCGATTCTGGAGAAAATTGCAAGAAGCTCTGGGTACTCAATTACACTTTAGTATTGCATTTCATCCACAAATAGATGGTTAATCTGAACGGGTAATACAGATCTTGGAAGATATGCTTCGTATGTTGTATACTTGAGTTTGAAGGTAGCTGAGAAAGGTATTTGCCTTTGGTTGAATTTGCTTATAATAACAGTTATAGGTTTAGTATTAAAATGGCACCATATGAAGCCTTGTATGGTCACAAGAGTAGAACTCCATTGTACTGGGCAGAACTCAGTGAGAAAAAGTTACACAGAGTTGACTTGTTTCGAGAGACCAAAGAAAAAGTGAAAGTAATTGGAAACAGTTTGAAAGCAGCCTCTGATTGTCAAAAGTCTTATGCTAATCTGAAATGAAGTGACAAAGTATTCTTGAAAGTGTCACCTTGGAAGAAAGTTTTCTAGTTTGGACGCAAAGGAAAACTGAGTCCACGGTTTATTGAACCATATGAGATTATAGAAAGAATTGGACTGGCTGTATATCGATTAGCTTTACCACCAAAACTTGATCGGATTCATAATGTTTTTCATGTGTCTATGCTAAGGCAATATCGATCCGATCCTTCACATGTTATCTCTCTGACAAAGGTAGAGATTCAGCCTAATATGACATATAATGAAGAAACGATCAAAATCTTCGCTCAGGAAACAAAAGAGTTAAGAAATGAAAAGCTAGCTTTAGTAAAAGTTCTTTGGAAATGACATGGTATTGAAGAAGCTACTTGGGAGCTGAAGCATACTATAAGGAAGCAATACCTGAATCTTTTTATAGTAAGATTTTCGAGGATGAAAATCCCTAAAGGGGAAGAGTTGTAACAGCCCATTTTTCTGTGAAATCAGAATAGTGGTTTCAGGACCAGAAATCCGACCCAAAAATAAGATTTATTTTTATTTCGTTATATGGTCCGTATTATAATAGGCATGTCGTGTGAAAATTTTGATACTAAAATTTTATCAATTTAGTGCTTAATTACGAAAAGGAAAAAATAGTATAAAATGCGAAAGTTGAATTTTAGTAGCTATAAGGATCAAATAGCTATGGAATTCTAAACTAGGGGTCCTTATATGGTAATTAGACCATTAAGCAAAGTATCTAGGTTTTTCTTGGTGACTTATCCATGGAAATATAGAAATAGGGAAAGGACTAAATTGGAAATAGCAAAATACTTAATTAATTAAAAGATGAAAAGAAAATATATCATCTTATTTTAATCATCTTCAACCTAAAATTGTATGGAAACCCTAGGAGAGAGAGAGGAAACTTTCAAGGCCTAATTGGGTAAGTTTTCTTGTCCTGTTTTTAGTCATTTTGATATTTTTGAAATAGGGATAACCTAATCTCTCTATTTGAGGGATTAATTTGAAAAGTTATCAAGGTATGAAAAATGGCTCATAAATTTTTATCCAAATTAAAAAAATAATTTGCATTCAATCAATAAGTCCTTAATATGAGCCTACGAGGCCCGAAACATGCTTTGGAAGTGGTTCGAGACTAAATTGAGCACTCAAGAATTTTTTACAAAACTTAGAAAATTTTTGCTATGAACAGGTGTCACACGCCCGTGTGGCTTGGGACACGCTCGTGTGGGCAGGCCGTGTGTTCACACACGCCCGTGTCCCTAACCCGTGTAACTTTCTGTTTGAGGCTCATGTGGTAAATTATATTTTCATAAAATAGGAGCAGACTTCACACAGTTGGGGCACACGCCCGTGTCTGAGGCTGTATCCTTTACACGTCTGAGACACACGCCTGTGTCTCTACCGTGTGCTCAATTTTGAGCATTCTGTTTCTCAAAGTTTAGAATGCAGGGCACACACAGCTAGAACACATACCCATGAGGCAGACCATGTGTCATACATGACCTAGACACATGTCCGCGTGTTTACCTGTGTGGACAAAATAAAGGCTATTTACCAAGCCATTTGTCACCCTCTTTTACACCTACACACACACAATTTCAATGGCATAATCCATGGCATGTTTAAGCAACAAAACATTCATAAACAAGGCTAAATCATATCATTCATTACCAACAGTTAACATATTTACTATAGCATAATTTACCAACTCAATTCATACCAAACTCACATTCACAAGTATCAACATGAATACTTTCATCATAAATAATTCTACTTAGGTTTCCTAGCACACACAAGGACACATCCCATCCATTTCACAACAAATCATCTAACCATAATAAACATATAGCAACCCATTACAAAACACAAAAACAAAAAGGCATTAACACATATACTTATATAAATGGGCTTACAACAATTTTAGCCAAAATAAGCCAATTACATGGCTAAATACCAAATCACCTTAAACAAATATAAGCCAATACATTTGGCCAAATCAAATGACACATATAACAAAAAGACCAAGTCCCTATACATGCCATACTTTCAAAATGTTTTAAATCATTGGTACCCAAAGGACAATTTGACAGTGTGATGCGACTTCCGTCGATCTCCAATCCCGAGCTAACTTGTTGACACTATAAAACATTGAAAATAAAAACAAGTAAGCTATATACCTTAGGAAGCTCGTATGAAGAAATAAGCAACCTTACCATACATCAATCATGCAAGCAATAAATATAACATAACATAATTTACCATAATCTCATGATTATAATTCATTTTCATCACATCTTACCTTGAAATCATTATTTCATGAATTAATAATCATAAGCTTCGAGTACATACATGTACTATCTCATAACGAATTTACACTTATTCTTATCGTTGACATACCCGTGAACCACTCAGAATAATAATATTGGATACTTGGGAATCTTGCACACTAAGTGCTACATATGTAGCCAATGCTACCCCAATCTCATATCACACAATTACTCGCTCTCTAGCTAATCAACGAGCCTGCTCACACAAGCTGTCAACCAGGACATAGCTGCTCGGTGTTGCTCACATAAGCTGTTAAGTAACTACAACATATGCCGATATATTCAGCCACCGGTAGGATGTACGAGACCAGCACCCGGATCACATAATCACATTACTTATAGTAACCCTAGTGACATGTCACCTGTATCCTAATCTATTCCTAAGATTCAAATGAAATTTCTTGCTTATCAAACCGTCATCGAACTCGTCCGTAGAGTTAAACTCGTCCACACAATCGATCATACAGTTCATGAAATATTAAAGCATTTAAATAAAATTATATTAAAGCTTATCTAACATACGAACTTACCTCAATTACAAAAACGGCCAAAGGGAGCTATTCGTCAACTACATTGTTTTTCCCCCGATCTTGACCCGAACTTCATTTTTCTTGATCTATAATACCAAATTTAACTTATTTAATTATCACATTGTTCAATTCAGCCCAATAACACACTATGAAAAATTTACATTTTTGTCCCTAACTTTTCAACATTTTACATTTTAGTCCCTAGGCTCGTAAAATGAATTTCATTCAATTTCATCACAACCCAAGCCTAGCCGAACCTTACTAGTGCTCATAACAGCCCACATTTTTCATTTATTCACACTTTTCTACTCATTTTATAGACTTCTACAAATAAGTCCCTATTTGACATTTTTACCGAAAATCACTTTGTAAAAGTCGTTTAACACCTAATATACATGCATATTCTACCATTAAACATCAAAATACATACATGTTCAGGATGGGTAAAATTTTAAACTTCACCTTTCTTTTAAATTGGTCCTTGAAATAGCTAAATCAAGTTACAACGATCTCAAAAATATAAAAATCATTAAAAATGAGACAAGAATAGACTTACAATCGAGCTTGAAGGTGGCCAAAACCCTAGCTATGTCTTCTATTTGCAATTTTCAGCTATGAGGGACTAATTTGATGAAGATGACATCTTTTATTTGTTAATTTTTGTATTTATTTACCAAATGACTAAAATGCCCTTCACTTAAAACTTTGAAAATTTATCCATACTAAAATATAATGGTCTAATTACCATTTAAGGACATCTAATTTAAGAATTCAAGCAATTAGGCACTTTTAACATAGAGAACTCAAGTTTTGCACCTATTGCAATTTGGTCCTTCTAGGCAAATTGGACACTCAAACGATTAAATTCCTTAATGAAATTTTCACACAATCATTCAATCATACTATAGACCTTAAAGAAATAATAAAATAAATATTTATACTTCAAATTTGTGGTCCCAAAACCACTGTTCTAATTTGACCTGAAAAGGGGCTATTACACATTGGTTAAATACCCTAAGGGGTAACCTCGAAAAGAATTGATGGATTAATAAATCGTACACCTCGAGCGTACTACTTGAGCCTTCATTGGAATTTCAATGATTCAGTAGAAATAAAACTCTTGACATGGCATAAGAACCGTGAGATGAAATAATAGTGACTTGAAGGAATATTGCTTGGTGAGCTCATCTATGTTTCTCAATTGATATAAAGATTTTGGTGACTAACATGTTTGATTAAATGTATGTATTAGGCAATTTTAACCAAATGGATGGAACCATGACATTGTATGCTTAGATTTAATAAACAGGATTGGTAAGTTTAATTTCCGTTATATAAACTTACTAAGTATGTAATGCTTACTCCGTTTATTTGTCCCCTATTTTATAGTGCTCGGAAGCTCATGAAGGTTGGAAGATCACTGGAGCATCGTTACACTATCAACTAATAATTTTGTGTATACTTAGTAAAAATCATTGTGGTATAATGGCATGTATAGGACAACTTGACCATTAGTAGCTTGAAAATGTTATTTTGTAACCTAGCCATTGGAATGGCTAGTAATGGTTCATTTTTGTATGACTAAGTAGATTATTATGATATATATAAATACACATGTGTTATGTTAAGAATATGTGATCAATGTTGTGAATGCCTAAGTTAAAAGTTAAACTAAGGTAAGGTTGTGATCATGTATGCTTGTGGAGTTATGCCTTGTGAATGATGAAATTTACTTAAGTTGAATGCTTATTTTGGTTGGTATTGGATGTGTGTTTCAAGTGCAGATCACGGGTGAAATTTTGGGTGAGAAATGAAGCTAGAAATGACTTTATTTTGTCCACACGGGTAGACACGCGGGCGTGTGTCTAAACCGTGTGTAACACACAGCCTGGTAATATGGGCATGTGGTTAGGCCATGTGTCCCCTGCACCTTAATTTTGAGAAATAGAATGCTCAGAATTGAGCACACGGGTAGAGACACGGCATGTGTCTTAGCCGTGTGTGCCACACAGCATAGAACACTGGCGTGTGTCTTGGTCATGTGAAACTTGCACCTAATTTCAAATTGAATTAACTAACCACATGGCTTAGCACACGGGCGTGTGGCATGGCCGTCTGTGCATGTCAGAGAGTTACATGGGGTTGAACATGGCCTCTAGCAGGCGTGTCCCAGGGTGGTGTGTCCCTTGGACCACACGGACGTGTGAGCCCTGCACCTTGGAAAAATTTTGTAATTTTGCAAAAAATACTTTGAGGTCTCGATTAAGTCCTGACTCAACTCTAATGCTCATATTGGGCCTCAAGGGCCTAATCAAAGGATGTTATAAATGATCTTAGTAAATGAATAGTGATTTACATAAATTATTTGTAAATGATTCTAAATGTTTCGGTAATGCTCCATAATCCTATTCTGGTGACGGATACCGGTTAAGGGTGTTACAAGTCATCACATTATCCACTATCTCATTTTGGTATAAATAGAATCTCATTTTGGTATAATGGCATGTATAAGATTAGTTGGCCAATGATGGCTTGAAATGGTTGTTTTGTAACCTAGCCATTGGAGTGGCTAATGAAGGTCTAAGTTTGGCTATTTTAAAGTGATGTTTTGACAATCACATAAGTGCTTATTATGTGTGGTTTGATGAAATTGAGTCAACATATGAGTTTATGACATGACTAAGTTAATATCTATTGATGCATGAGATAATATTATATGATTGATGTCAAATTTCTTGTGTATACGATGTTGGATTGGTGGATATATGTTTGCGAGTTTTAGTGCAAGAAAATGGTAAGTTTTGGGTGACAAATGAGGCTAGGAAATGACCTTATTTTGTCCACATGGGCAGACACACGGGCGTGTGTCTTGGCCATGTGTGACACATGACTTGTCCCATGGGCATGTCGTTCAGCCACGTGTCCCTTGTATCTTAAAAATGAGAAACAAAATGCTCAGAATTAGGCACACGGGTAGAGACACCGGCCTGTGTCTCATCCATGAGGTTGACACGGCCTTGGACATGGGCGTGTTACGCGCTCGTTTGAAATCTGAACCTAAATTTCAAAAATAAAAATTCACCACACGGCCTAGCATATGGGCATGTGAATTGGTCGTGTGACTTCAATTTCTTCATGCTTTAAAAGTTAGAGAGTTACACGGGTTAGGGACGCGGGAGTGTGTAGTACACGGCTTAACCACACAAGCGTGTCCCTAGACCATACAGGTGTGTAAGCCCTACACCTAGGAAAATTTTTATAATTTTGCAAAAATTCCCTAAGTTCCCAATTTAGTCTCGATTTGATTCCAACACTCGTTTTCAGCCTCGAGGGTCCATATAAGGGACGATATGCATGATCTTGGTAAATGAATAGTAATTTATGTATTTAATTGAAAAATGCATTGAATGTTTTGATAATACTTTGAAATTCTGTTGCGACGATGGATATGGGTTAGTGGTATTACATTTAGTGGTATCAGAGCTACGGTTTAGCTGATTCTCAGACTAGCGTAGTAAGTACGAGTTTAGCTATACATGCCATTACATATAAATTATGATAGTGTAATATTTCTAGACCACTTTTAAATGTATTTTCATATAGTAATGTCTTTCAACCAAGCTAGAGCCGAGACTGAGGAAGCTGAGAGCACTGCTCAAGCTTCCGTGCAGCGAGCTACATCTAGTTGTAATAGAAGACCCGTATCTGAGGGCCGAAGTAAGGCGGAAAAAGTAGCCTTCTTTGAATTGATGGATGAATGGTTTAGTGAATATATGGGAACAAATCCCGCTATTCAATGACCTCTCCCACCTGCTTCACAACATGATGAAATGCCAAAGGATGCTAGACTTGTTAGAATTGGTAAGGTTCCAGTAGATAAAATTAGAAAACATGGGGCTAAAAGATTTAGGGCTACGGTCAATGACGATCCAGAGAGGGTCAAGTTCTGGCTGAAAAATACTATTCGTATTCTAGATAAGTCATCATGTACACTAGCCAAATATCTGAAATGTGTGACATCTCTGTTGAAAGCCATAGCCTACCATTGGTGGAAAACCATATCTTCTGTGGTATCAAGTAAAAATATTTTATGGGAATTTTTCCAAACAGAGTTTAAAAAAAAGTATATGAGCTAGATATTCCTGGACCAGAAAAAGAAGGAATTTTTAGAGCTGAAACAGGGGAATATGACAGTGTCCAAGTATGAACAAGAATTTGTTAGATTGAGAAAGTATACTAGTGAATGGGTTCAGACTGAAGTCAAAATGTGCAAACGATTTGAAGAAGGGCTAAACAAAGATATCAAGCTATTAATTGGAATTCTAAAAATAAGAGAATTCGTAGTTTTGGATGAACGAGTACATAAGGCCAAGGAAGTAAGCAAAGAAAAAAGGCAAGCGAAAGGGAAGCTCGGGTTACGAGCAAGAGATTTATGAACAACTCGCAATCATCTGCTTCAAAGAAATCAAAGAATTATCATGAGTGTTTTTCAAAATCAAAGGAGTATTCAAGAAAGGAACAAAGTTCTAAACGCACCAACCCGAGGTCCTCGTCTCCCTTAACAACCAGTGTTGGGAGTGTTGGAAACCCCAAGCCACGATGCAATGTCTGTAATAAATTGCATTTCGGCGAGTGCCGAATGAGAAGTACGGCTTTCTTTAAGTGTGGTTCTCTCGACCATTTTCTACAAGATTGCCCAGAAAGGGTTGAGAAAAACGTTGAACAGACCTTGAAATTGAGTAATCTTGTAACATCCCGATTTAGGGTCTAGTCGAAACAACAATTTTGAGACCACAAATTTGACGTAAGAAAATTTATTTTATTATAATTTTATGGTCTACAATTTCACAAAATGATTTCATGAAAATTTCATTTGAAAATTTTTACGTTTGGGCACTCAATTTAGTTAAAAGGACTAAATCGTAAAAAGTGCAAAAGTTGAGTTCTAATGTAGAGGTGTCCAATTGTTATGAAAATTTGAATTGGAGGTCCTTATATGGTAATTATACCATTGGTTAAGTTGGTGGACAAAAATGGACATGGCTAGGCATGTTTCCAAAGTTTTTCATTAAAGGCATTTTGGTCATTTAGTTATTAAAATGAATTAAAAAAATGAAAAGTCAATTTTGTCCAACTTCAACCCCTTGGATGAAACTTGCATGGAGAAACCATGGCTAGGGTTTTTCAAGCTTCCAATCTCGATTATAAGTCCGTCCTAGCCCCGTTTTTAATGATTTTTACGTTTTTGCAATCCCTATAACAAGATCTATCTATTTCTACCATTTATTTGAGCTAGGGTTGATGTTTAAAAATTTACCCATGTGCTACATGTGTGTATTTTGATGCTTAAGAGAGTAATATGAATGTTTGTTGTGTGTTAAATGACTTTTACTAAGTAGTTTTTGGTGAAAACGCTAAAAAGACTAATTTGTATAAGTTATAAAATTTGTCATAAAAGTGTGATTTAGTGGAAATTTTAGGCTGCTATAGTTATGAAAATGATCCAGCTAGGCTTAAAGTGCAAAGAAATTGAATAAAAATCATTTTACGAGCCTAGGGGCAATAGTGTAAATATGACAAAGTTTAGGGAAAAATATAATTTTTCCATAGTATGATTTTTGGATAACATTGACTAATGTGACTAATAAATAGACTAAATGTAATATTATAGATCAATGAAAATGAGGTTCGGACCTAGAACGGGAGAAAAATGAGAATTTGACGGTTAGGTCCCTTTTATCATTTTGGTGTCGAGGTAAGTTCATGTGTAAATAATGCAACCTTATGTTATGTGTTTAATATTTCGATATTGCATGAATTACATAAATTTTTTTTATGAAATGGATTAACGACAATTTTGACAAGGGTTCGAGAAATGAGAAATCTCGATTTAACCTCAAAGGTATAATACAAATGTCATGATATTTGAGCTACATGATATTTCATGTAAGACCATATTCGGGATATGGCATTGATACGGTACTAAGAGTATGAGATCCCTGAGCATACTTAATATTCTGATGTGTTCAACGGGTAAATTAAAGATGAGTATGAGAATGAATTTACTACAAGTAAACAGACATGTACATAAGCCTATAATTTTAAATTTATGATTATTGTGGAAATAATTGTTTATTACCCATAGTGATTGATAGTGCACATATTCGTGATGTTGAATATATGATGAATATGAATGATGATTATGTGTTAGGCTGATGGCCAAATTGAGATGTGACCTAATATGTTTATATGCTTGAATTGTACATCAACGGGTATGCTAAGAACGAGAAAGTATGTGACTATATTATGAGTGATACAGGTATGTATACGGAACTTATGTGAAGTGAATTTGATATATGATGAATTCTTGGTGAGAATGTACATGAACAAGTTTATGCTTGTGAAACATTGATAACCTTGAGACAAATGGTCTACATTTATGATGAATGGATGCATGATAAGATTTGATAATGATCATGTGATAGGCTTAGGAGCATAGTTGATTGTGATATATTACGGTTCATTTATTAAAATTGTGTTTCATTGGATATGAAGCAAATAAAGATAGGCATAATTGTCGAATAAAGACAATATGAGAATATAGTAAGATACGAGCTTAGACAAGTCAAAGGTGATTGAACTATATGTTGAAATTATGGTTACTCACAAATAATGTGCATGTGATTAAGAGGATGAAAATAACTTGTTAGTTAATGTGATATGTTATAATAGGAAAACTATAGTGGCTAGGCTAATGCCAAGGCATGTAAATGGTGTTTATAAATTAAAGGAGTAATCACTATGAATGAATAAGTAGAATCTTAAAATCTAATGCTAATTGAAATTATAGTACTCTTATGGATGGATAAAGTAAATGAATGTTAATAGTTGTTATTATTTGCATATCAACTTACTAAGCTATATTATATAGCTTACCCCCCCTTTCCTATGTCTTATATGTTAAATTATCTAGCTCAGGTTGGAGATCGCCGGAGATGTCATCATACTATCAAGCTATCATCGTGGGTAAAAATGAATACAAACCTCATAAGTTTATGGCATGTATAGGGACTTAGTAAATTGTGAATATGTCATTACGATTTAGCTAAAGGTTTTGATGTAACAACCTGATTTAGACCCTAGTCGGAACAGTGGTTTTCAGACCACAAATTAGTCAAAAAATATTTTAATATTATATTATATGCTTAAAGTATGTGAATTGATATGTGTGAAAATTTTCAAAAATTTCATCGTTTGAGTGCCGATTTGCGAAAATAGACTTAATCGCGTAAATTGTAAAAATGGCTTGCTATTGGTTAAAGTTCTTTATTGCTATGTTCTTTTAATGTGGAGGCCTTAAAATGAAATTAGGCCATTAAATGATAGTATGAACAATATTTGACAACCATTATTAAGTTTTTATATTATTTCATTCAGGATATTTGGTAATTATGTTAATACTGATAGTAAAAATAAAACAAAATTGGATTTTGATTGTCATTTTACACCTTGTTGGCCGAATGTAAGAAAGAAAAAGAAGCCATTTTCTTTGTTTATGTTTTGGCACTTTGGAGATCAAATTAAGGTATGGATTTTGTTTTGTTTTTGATAATTTTTACGTTTTTGAGACCGTTGCTTTATAAATTAGCTAGCCCATGCTTTAATTTTTGAAATTTATGAATAATTTGTGATTTCCATTGTTGATAGCTTGAGTTTTTTGTGTTTGATGATGAAAAATAAATATGTGTTAATAGATTTTCATATTTAATTAAGTGATTTTTAGTAAAAATGCCTATTTGGGATTAATTTGTAAATTTTGTAAATTGAGGGGTCAAACTGTGAAATAAATGAAAGAAATGGGTTGCTAGAGACCTTAGTGAAATTCAACCAAGCATAGGTGTTGTCAAATTTTAAATATTTTGTGTTATGTGAAATAGAGACTAAATTGCAAAAAATGTGAAATGTCGGGGGCAAAAGTGTAATTAGCCCATTTATGTGTTTTTGGATGAATTTGATTGAGTATATGTTTAAATAATTCTAATTTGGATTGAATTAGATCAAGAAATGAGGAAATCAAATTTGGATTAGGGAAAGCTGAAAATATTAAATAGTCATTCCGGTTCGTTCGTGTTAGTACGAGGTAAGGTCAAAAGTATATAATGTTGTTAAATTGAAATTTATGTGCATTATATGTGTTGAATTGAGTTATAAAAAATATATATGTGATGTCGAATTGAATCGAGCTTAGGATAATCTGTTCTGATCATGGATTGTTCGAATAGGTGAAATTGAGAATGTTTTGATAATGTGACAATGTTGGAAAAACCCTATACAAACTATAGGAATAGTTAGGAAATATATGTCATGACATAGGATTCCGATATGTGTTATCGTGTAAGACCACGTCTGAGACGTTGGCATTGATTTGTGATTTACGTGTAAGACCATGTTTGGGACATTGGCATCGTATATGATTTCGTGTAAGACATTGTCTGGGACAGTGGCATCGATATTTGATCACATATAAGACCACGTCTGGGACGTTGGCATTGTACAAGCTTATGAGTAATCCTAGTATCTTTATTGATTCTGAACGGTTCAACCGGCATTTCCAGAAATGAATAACCATGTCAAATTGTATTCAATTCAGGCACATGTGATTTGTTATGAAATTCAAAAACAAAAGGTGAGTATGGATCATATGACCATATGTGAAATATATGACAACGAATGATATGAATGTATATAAATGAATCGAATTGGATATCTCCCTATACAGGGCTTCAATACTGATGCCGTTTGTTTCTATAGAAACTAGACTCAAGGAGGAATCTATAAGTATATGGCATGACTCCTAATTATCTCTGGTTAATTTATAGTGAATTTCCAAATTCGGAACAGGGATTCCAGAAACCGTTCTGGCCCTGTTTCACGAGAACCTAAACATCTTTTAATATAGAACTCATATGACCGTTTCGTTTCTTCCATATGAAAGTAGATTCATCAAGGTTCATTTAAATAATTTATTCACTATTTAATTCCATTCCTAAAATTTTTAGTGATTTTTCAACTCCACACCACTGCTGCTGACAGCATCTGCCTTTGAGGTAGACTTTACCTATTTCATAATTTCCATGATTCAATTAGCCCTTTTTGCAAACATGGCACAAAGAATGATCATGATTAACCATTCCAATGGCTAATCGTTTCCAAACATTTCCATACCTCTCGACGGACGACATACAAAACGATTATAATGCTATGATCAAGTATACTTAAGCCATTTTCGCATGGCTATCCAAATTTATACAAAATCCAAGGGGTCTATGACCAACAAATGAAAGAGTAGTCCTATACATTGACCAAAATATCCTCTCACTACTAGTCTATTCTATACATGCCATAAGATATTCCAAAACGTAGCAGTACCAAACAAGTGGGTAGTGATAGTGTGACTAGTTCTTGACGATCCCCGAGCACTCGTAGCTTCCAATGAGATCTATAAAACAGAGGAAACAAAGTACGGAGTAAGCATTAAAATGCTTAGTAAGTTTCAAGCGGTGTCAATAGATAACAATCAACTTATAACATAATTGTTCGTATTTTACTTCACTCTTCCTTGGGCATACCAACCCTTTTTCCGAATATGCACGTCTCATCATATGTAATAGGCAGATAAATTCTCACTTGACGGTGACCTCTTATGATCATAGGTGCATTACCTATTTTTACCTGACTTTCCACATTGACCAAATGCACAATAATCATAGAACAGTCTTATTGCTTTACTCACATGTGCATCACATGACGAACTTGTGATTTAGTCTAAGTCAAACTTAAATATAATCTCAAATACATACCTGACCAACTTAACGCATTGAATGTATTTATTACTAATTGTCACTGTGAAGTCACATAATCTTACGCTTTACTTGAATCTTCAGCAAAACCTTTAGTTCGGGGCTTACCCGGACAAAATCTCCACACATAGTCATCGGGTCATTAGAGCTCGGATGTAGTACGAGCACGAAGCCTACGGTCATTAATCGGTGATAATATTCTCACATAAAGCTCATGGGTTTTAACCGGATATAATCGACACAAATGCCCTTCGGGACTTATCACATTTATACACTTCCACATCCATCACTTTGGCCACTCGGCCTATCACATATATACACTTTCACATTCATCACATTGGCCATTAGGCCTTATCACATATATATACACCTTATCATTCATCACATCTACCATTAGGCCTTATCACATATATATACACTTTCACATTCATCACATCGCCATTAGGCCTTATCACATATATACACACTTTCACATTCATCACATCGGCCATTAGGCCTTATCACATATATACACACTTTCACATTCATCACATCGGCCATTAGGCCTTATCACATATATATACACTTTCACATTCATCACATCGGCCATTAGGCCTTATCACATATATACACACTTTCACATTCATCACATCGGCCATTAGGCCTTATCACATATATATATATCATACATATTTCATATTTTTCTTGTACATCAATTTCAGCAATAGCTTATAAGCAACTCAAATAGTTTCATCAAAGTTTACAACAAAATCACATATTCACTACAAGCGGTTTTCCGAGCAAATCACTAAATTGTTTATAATCGAGCTACAAAACTCAAAATCAATTGCCATTAATTTTCCCGAATGTAGACTCATGTATCTTTCATCCATAAAATTTTCAGAATTTTAGGTGTGGCCAATCAATACCAGATTTTTCTTAAAGTTTCCCTGTTTCACCTGTTTGACTAACGACCGGTCTTCACTACAAATCAAAATTCTCATTGTACGTAATTCAAAGTGTAACACCCCAAACCCGCCTAGACGTTATGACCGGATCGATCGCCACATCGAAGCGTTCAAAACATTCCGTATTACTTAGTTGGAAAATCTTAGTTGGTGATTGTAAAAGACACTTTTAAAAGTAGGTTAAAGTGAGCGGAAGCCGTGCACCGGTAGGAAACCAGGAAGGAGAGGAGGTGAGTTCGCTTGACCGCTAAGTACCAAGCTCCTTCGGATCCAATCCTAGACATGCATGCCGCCATTGCCACACTCTAACATCTCGTAAGATTTGGAGAAAACCTTTTGGTTATGTCTCATTTTAAGAAAATGATTAAGGTTGAAAACGTTCTTTGAAAACATTTATTTTCTTGGAAAAACATTTACTTTATGGAAACTTTGCGTCATCGTGATCTTTTAAAACAAGTAGTTTTTATAAAACGAACCCTAGTGCTAACCAGTTTAATAATTCCCAAAATAAAATTAATTAAAAAGAGCGGCCTTATTACAACTTTGAGCACAATAAATATAATCCAAATTAAATGCTAAACTTATTTAAAATCGGCAATCAATCTTCGTGGCCACTGAATCCCTTGACTCCAAGTCCACCAACTAGGGCTCACCGCAAGGATGGAAGGGAAGGTGAGTTTGGGAAAACTCATACAGAAGCCCATCCAAAGCCCAAATCAGCTCGAGCCCATTGGGCCTAAGCCCTATTCAGATAACAGTACATAGTGGACAGAAGCCCTTTTCAGATTACAGTAGCAAGGCCTTAGCCCCTTTTTACATAACAGTGTGGCCCATAAGCCCAGTTCAGTAACATAAGTAACATTAGTAATAATGCATGCAAACCCATCTGGGGAGACTACTCAACCCACCAACCGCTACACAGTCCCCGTACCAGCCCTACACTCCATGTGGGGAATATCTCAACCCACCCAACACTACACTCCACGGTGGCGGCAAAGCAACGCTCAAATATCGAAAGTTGAGGCAAAGCCTCCGAGACGTGGATGAACCACTTTCAAGACTTCCTCCATCAATACCCCAATCCCATGCAACAGATATCAATAAAAGCATAATATGAAAAATACAGTATCAATTATTCATGCATTTCAGCCATTTTAAACCCTAGGGGTATTTCGGTAATTATGCTCTTTAGGGGTAATTTCGTAACTTACGTAACTACATAAGCTATTCCAGTAATTCTTAACAATTTTATGCAATTTGATTCTACCCTCTAGCTGACAGGCTACTTTGCCCATCTCTTACCTAAATTGGTTCGTAAGCCCATTGGGCCCAGTTTTGGCCCATCGAGGCCCCTTTTTCCGAAATACGCTAAAATGTCACACGAACCTCCTTACCACTTTGCGGTGCTAGATCTAACAATTACTCTATGTCTTGAGAGCATTTGCATACTCACAAGCCTATGAAATGCCTGGAATTTGGCATTTCGCTTTTGTCAATTAAACTAAGAAAGGGTGTCCCAGACACACTGCTTTCATGACGATCGCTCTTGAGATCCCTTACGATGTCCTACAATTATTCATCACCATTTTAGCATACAAGTTATGCTTAACAAACTCAAAATCCACCCTACCTTATTCGCCAAAGAACCCTTATTGACCATAAGTTGCTTACCTTCACAGGTCCAATAATACGATTCAAGCTTATCCAAGTCGATACTCCAAGCCTCATTGCTCCTCCAATGTTGTCTATATCACACGGTCCAAGTCGGTCACTTGCCCACAAGGGCAAAATAGTCATTTAACACCCTAGGGAAAAATGGTAATTCTACCCTACTGAGGGTATTTGGTAATTTTACCCTACGAGGGTATTTTAGTAATTTTGCAAACCATGGGTATTTTGGTAATTTTACAAACCAGGGTATTTTGGTAATTTTTCAAACCAGGGATATTTTGGTAATTTTGCAAACCAGGGGTATTTTGCTAGTTTTACAACCCAGGGGTATTTTGGTAATTTTGTAAATCGAGGGTAAAACGGTAATTCTATAAATTGAGGGTAAAATAGTAATTTTGTAAACTGAGGGTAAAATGGTAATTCTGTAAATTGAGGGTAAAATGGTAATTCTGTAAACTGAGGGTAAAACGGTAATTCTGTAAATCGAGGGTAAAACGGTAATTTTAAAAATCGAGGGTAAAACGATAATTCTGTAAATCAAGGGTAAAATGGTAATTCTGTAAATCGGAAGTACTTTGGTAATTTTACAAGTCGAGGGCATTTCAGTAATTGGTAAACTAAAGTATTCTAAACATGGATAACAATACGAATGGGCCTAAAGCCTATTCTCGGCCCAAATGGGCCCACACGCTCGTGTGGCCCTTTTAGCCCAAACCTAGCCACAGATATGTGATTCACCTAGCCTAGTCCAATATTTACTACACAATCAAACAACTTATCCAATTGGGCCTGTAGGCCCATTGGGCCCACATGGCCCCTTTCGGCCTATCGCGGCCCGAAGTAGCCATCCTACAACCAAAGAAGTGAGAAATACATACCTGATAGGAGACTGGAGTTAATCCGCGCTCCAAGCACTTCTAGCCGATGCCCAACCCAAACGAGCTCGCCATAACGCGAAAGGGATCAGCCAAGAAAGGTACCTTTGCTCTCCTCATAGTTCTCTCTATTTAAAGCCAGTTTCGCATCCACTCCTATGTTAGCTTGCCGATGTGGGATCCCTCCATCATCAGAGTTTAAATTCAACACCAACTCTTACCATCCCAACATAGCAAAATAATCAACCTTTGCATGCCAAGGGATTCGAACCAAAGTCCTCCTATATGCCAACTCACGCCATCACCACTAGGCCACCAACTCATTTGTGTCATAAGTCCAACACATTAAACTTTAAAGCGCACCTACTTGCTTCTAGATTTATTGAAAAGAAAAACCAAAATATATTGCAAGAGCCAAGACTTGAACCTTGGACCCCTTGCTTCCTCTATGGCGTCACTTCCTTGTCCTCTAAGTGGCGCCACCTTGCCACTACACCACACTCCTTTTTGTGTCACAATTTCTCCAACAATATTCTTAAGGCCTACCTACTACACCCAGGGTTTGATCTACCTTAAATTTTTACTAGAGTCTAGGTTTGAACCCAAGACTTCTCCAACACTTCTCAGCACACTTAACCACTAAAACAAGCCTTCATTAACAAAATTTACATGCACAACAAAATATTAAAAGCTGCCTTCAACCGCTCCCATGCTCAAGGCCCAAAACTTCTAGGCCCAAATTCAGGGTGTTACACAAAGTATGTTCTACTTGATTTCATTTGAAACTAGACTCATTAAGGAGTCTAAGCATATAAATTTTATCTTGTAACCATTTTTGTACAAATTATAGTGATTTTCTTAAAACCGAGCAGGGATTTTGAGTCATTCGACCTTTGTCTCACACAACTTTAAATATCTCTTTATAGGAAATTTCCTTACTTACACAGTCTCTTTTATAAGAAACTAGACTAATTAAGCTTTGATTTCATATTTTATTCAGCCTATAATTCCACACCAAACATTTATAGTGATTTTCTAAAATCACGTTATCGTCATTGTATTGAGCAAATTATTACAATTTGCTCTTAAATTTCCAAGTCCAAACACTTAGGAACTTACCATTTGAGTTTTAGACATATCATGGCCACATCATATCTTATTAAATCAACTCATTATATCCTATTATAGTTGAATTTACTCAACATTTAATCACTTAAAACTTACCTCGGAAGTTGCCGAACGATTATGACGGCTATTCGATCACCTCTCTCTTTCCCTTATCCAACTTTGATCCTCTAGGCTCTTGAGCTAGATCAAACAATTTACTTCCCAAATTAAACATAGTCATACGACATCCATATACATTTTATACTAGCCGAAATGTACCATCAAGATATACTTTACTCAAATAATTTACATTGGCCGATCATGTATAATGTTTTGTAACTTAATAAACTTATCATACATTATGTATTCATAATATTTCTGCAGCCAATTATCCATGGTCATACACACACAATCAAAAATAAATACCAAATTTTCATATCCTTTAGGCCCTAAGCCGAATACACTTGTCACGTTCACCTACATTTTTTCAAGTACAACATTCTCATATTCGGCATTAGTATCAAGCATAATAGCTAATTCTTCCCACCATTTCATCAATGCAATCATACCATCACAAATCAACTTAAAATAACCATATCTAATAATCAAATACCTATAGCATTGCACATTTCTCACATAGCAAGTACAACTAAATTCATTATTAATATATATATATATCTAAACACTTAACTACAAGATTTAATCACCATTATCAAATCATAAAACAGCTTATAACCATCATCTATATTTACTTCACATAAACCGAAATAACCATTACATCATCTTTAAAACACTTAGCATTTTACCCATTTAATCAAGGCAACTCTCAAGACCATTCCAATGAATAATATGTTATATATGCTCGTTATATGAAATTGTGGTTCTATGTTTCGGACATGAGATATATGAAATATGAAACATGGCTTTGATGTATGATTTCTTGTCCCGAAAACTTGAATAGTTAATGAAATTAAAACGGTTGAGTTGGCTATAAGTTTCATATATGCAAATTTGGTTTATGTGAATAAAGGAATTATGATGTTCGAGTTTAGAAGTGTTTATAAAGAAGTTAATATAATCTTATGTATGATTTGTAATAAATAAACATAGTTTGATTGGCAAGGTAATGAATATGTGCGAGCTTGATTGATATGATTGAGTTAACGGTTGTTATTCGAATTTGAAAGCATGGTTATGCGTACATTGATAAATAAGATAAGTGGAGTTTTTATTTTTAATGCGGTTATATGAATTTACGAGTACAATAAATGTATATGTGATTGAGATTTGATAAATTTGATTTAGTGTTACTGGTTTATAGATGTTATTGAAATGATTTATTTGCTTATGGCTTACTATGCTTTCAAAGCTTACTCTGTGTGTTTTTCCTATGTCTATAGAGTTTTAGAGACTTGCTCCGGTTGGAAGTTGTAGGAGACATCATTACACTATCCGGTTATCACTTTGGTAAATAAAAGCTTTGAGTTTTGGTTATGTGGCATGTATAGGCTAGTTTTGGGATGGTTCATTTTGATTTGAGTATATATATAGCCATGAGAAAATGGCTTAATTATTGTAACACCCCAAACTCGGCCTAGACGTTATGACCGGATCCGACGTGCAACATCTAAACGTAAAAAAACATTTATCCATTCTTAGTCCAGGAAATCGTACTTGATGTTCAAAGGGCTAATTCATTAAGGGTTAAAGTGAATGGAAGCTGTGCACCAGGTAGGAAACCAAAAAAGAGGAGGTGACTCCATCGGACTGCTTAAGTACCAAGCTCTTTCGGATCCAATCCTAGACATGCACTCCGCCATTGCCACACTCTAACATCGTGTATTTCTTTAGGTTACCATTGTAATTATGTTCATTTTAAAATAAAACATATTTAATTTTGGAAAAAGTTATCATAGTAGAAGCCTTGTTTGAGATCGTGTTACTTTGAAATCAATTTATGTTTTTGAAAACGAACCCTAGATTTAGCCCATTTTGATAGTTAATGTAAATTAAGTTCATCATAATAAAATATAAATCAAAACCATAAAATAATTGAGCGGCCTTATTACATTTGAAAAACCCAAAACCATAAATGAAAATAAAAGGACGTCAAGTTCATCAAAAAGAAACCGAATTTGCAGACTCGCGTGGCCATTCCGAATCCCTCACAGCTCCAAGCCCACTATGGTTGGGGATTACCTGCATTGATGAAAATAGGGGATGAGTTTGGGGAAACTCAGATTACCTGCATGGATGAAAATAGGGGATGAGTTTGGGGAAACTCAGTGTGTAAAATGAACCCAACCTTAGCCCATATCGACTCAAACCACAAAGCAGAATAAATTGGCCTTAGCCCAGAACAGAATACAGAATTAAACCCGTAGGACTATAACAGATCAGATCAGATCAGATATTTCATGTATATGTAGAACCCAACCCATAATCAACCACATACACCCCCTTACCAACCTTTCACCATGTGGGGAGACTACTCGACCCACCCAACCGCTACACGCCTCAGAAATATGCAGCATGGCTGCCAGAATAGATAATGTGACAGAGTCACCAGATACAGATAATCGTGGTAGAGCCACTAGAACAGATATATGTGGTATAGCCACCGGACGCTTCCTCCATAATATAACCTATGCGAGCCACATGCTTTTTAGATCTAAGGGTATAATGGTAAATTTACATCTATATAATGGTAATTTTGCATGCATAAGGGTATTTCAAGAATTATTACCTATGGCTAGGGTTCCATTTCAAGTAGTAAATACTTACCTCATCTTTTAACCAAATTTCATTTTTAGGCCCGACTTTTCGACTTTTGCCGATCTAGTCTATGAGAGCTTTTTGGTGTCGCTTTTACTTTTGCCGACTACGGTTACACACGATTTGTGACGATACGCTAACGAGATCCACACACAAACTGCCTACAAATAGATTACTAACATGTTAATCTAACAACTAAAACGAACTATAACTAACCCCTTACCACATTTGACCCAAAGCACTTTGGCACTAGCGAACCTACCTTTGCCGAAACTAGTGATTGTGTTTAGATTTAGTCGTTTCCCCTTGTCCAAGCCTCAAATCAGCAGCCTCTGAATTGCACTATCATCATAATAAACAATTGTCACAATCCCTTAGGGCCTTAAAGCCCAATCGACAGCCTCCCTAAGCCTTTAGGGATTTCGCCTTTTCTAAATCCTGAAATAAAGAATAGATTCGAAAACTTACCACCAGTTTCTTTAGCCAACGATTTCCTTTAAACTCTTATTTGATCCCGATGTAGATCTAACCCTTAAATCCTAGCAGAAGTCAATCCTTTAATGATCAAAGAATTCGGCTATGCCCCTAAAATATGGGGTTTTTCGGCTTTTAGTATAGTGAAGAAGAGATGAGGGTTTTTGTAGTGGTTTTGTCGACAGAGGTTTGGGGCTCAGTGAAAGAAAGAGTTGATCACAAAGGATGAAGAAAGACGAAAAGAAATCAATAGGTTTGCTAGGAGAATTCGGCACAGACAATATGAACCTTTGGGTTTTCGGCTTTTGTGATATTCGGCTGTAAGGCTTAAAAATAAAAAGAATAAGGAAGTGGTGAAGAGTAAAGTGGTAGAAGAATTCGGCTATGGAGAAAGAAGAGGAGAAGGTAGGTGGAGAGAAAAATAAAGAAAAGGAGAGAAGGAAGGATGGTCAGAGAATTGGTACAACACACCCAAATGCCGAAATTCCCACTACTACAAGACCTAGCCGAATTTCCCATGCTAAAGTCCCTTGGCCTGCCACCTCTTGCTCCTTGATCAGCTCCTAGATTTCCTCCCTTATCTTTATCCTTACTCAATCCCCTTTTCATCTTAAACTCTCCCTAACAGAGTTCCCCCTTGAGTTCCATCACCTCCCCTTTTTGTACAGAAAAAATAAACACCTTATTTGCTTGTCCCGCGGCTCGAACTTGGGCTCTTCCTACACTTCTACACGCCACTTTTATAGCCTTCCCAGTGGCGCCACATGCCACTTTACCACTTGCTTCCTTATGTCTTATTTTACCCAAATAATATTTAAGACCCTAGTTAACCAGAACCCTCTTTTCCCTTATGGATCAAAATTAATTAAACCCTAGACTTAATCTTAAACTTGGGCCTTCTAGAGGCCCACTAACATATTTAAACCTACGCCAAACAGTCAAAACACAAAAATTTTAAAATTCACCAAAATTCACAGAAGTCCCGAAAATTGGGACGTTACAACTCTACCCTCCTTAAAGAAATTTCGTCCTCAAAATTTTACTTGATTCAAACAGATGAGGGTATTGCTGTAGCATCGCCTCTTCTGGCTCCCACGTAGCTTCCTCTCTACCATGATTACGCCAAAGCACTTTCACTAATGGGACAGATTTCCTTCTGAGGACCTTAACATCTTGAGCCAATATTTGCACAGGCTCCTCCTCAAAGGTTAAATCAGTTTGAACGTCGATTTCTGCAACTGGCACAATATGAGCAGGATCAGAACGATAGCGCCGTAACATGGAGATATGAAAAACATCGTGAATCCTGCCTAGCTCAGGAGGCAGTTCCAACTAATAAGCCACTAGGCCTACTCGCCTTAAAATTCGGTAAGGCCTAATGAACTACGGACTCAACTTGCCTTTCTTACCAAACCTCATTATCTTCTTCCAAGGAGAAACCTTTAAGAAGACCATATCCCCTACTGAGTACTCAATCTCCTTACGCTTCAAATCTGTATATGATTTTTGCCTATCAGATACTTCTTTCAAATGGTCCCTAATTATTCTGACTTTAGCCTCAGTATCTACCACCAATTCTGGTCCGAGAACTTGTCGCTCCCCTAGCTCTATCCAACAACTAGGTGTACGACACCTTCGTCCATACAGTGCTTCATTCGATGCCATTCGAATACTCGCCTGATAACTATTATTATACGCAAATTCTGCCAACGGCAAGTATTCCTCCCAACTACCTCGAAAGTCAATCACACATCCCCTTAACATGTCCTCCAAAATCTGAATGACCCTTTCCGACTGACCATCAGTTTGGGGATGGAAAATCATACTGAAGTTCAATTACGTCCCCAACGCCTCATGCAACCTTTGCCAAAACTGACATGTGAATCTGGGATCCCGGTCAGAGATAATCGAAACTGGGACTCCATGAAGTCGTACAATCTCTGCCACATACAACTTGGCTAACTTTTGAAGTGAAAAGTCAGTACGTACTGGTATGAAATGGGACGATTTGGTCAACCTATCCACAATCACCCATACTGAGTCTTTCTTCGATGGTGTCAAAGGCAACCCACTCACAAAGTCCATGGTTACCCTCTCCCACTTCTAAAGTGGTATTTTCACTGGCTGCAATAGTTCAGAAGGTAATTGATGCTTAGCTTTCACTTGCTGGCATGTCAGACATTTCCCCACGAATTCCGTTACTTCTCGTTTAAGCTAAGGCCACCAGTACAATTCTCGCAAGTCGTGATACAACTTATTCCCTCCAGCATGCATGGGACATAGTCGCCCATGAGCTTCCTTCAATATTGCCTGCCTTAAATTAGAGTCCTTCGGAACACAAATTCTTCCTCGGAAACACGGAACTCCATCACCATTTAAACCGAACTCAGAAGTTCCCCTTCCTTAACTTGTTGAAAATGAGCGACCAAAGACTCATCTTCCAACTGCTTTTCCTTTATCTGCTCCACCCAGGTTGGCCTTACTTGCAATTCAGCTAACAAACTACCATCATCATACAAACTCAAACGAGCAAACATTGCTCTCAGATCAGATACTGTTCTATGACTCAAAGCATTGGCTACCACATTAGCCTTGCCTGGGTGATACTCGATCGAACAGTCACAATCCTTAAGCAACTCAATGCATCTCCTTTGCCTAAGGTTCAGCTCCTTCTGCGTCAACAAATACTTAAGACTTTTATGGTCTGTGTATATAATACACCTTTCCCTGTACAAGTAATGTCTCCAAATCTTAAGTGCAAATATCACTGCCGCCAACTCCAAATCATGAGTAGGATAGTTCCCCTCATGAGGCTTAAGCTGCCGTGACGCATATGCAACCACCTTACCCTCCTACATTAACACGCAGCCCAAACCTACATGTGATGCATCGCTGTACACTGTAAAATTCTTCCCAGACTCCGGCTGGATTAACACAGGTGCTTCAGTTAGAACTTTCTTCAACTTTTCAAGAGCTTCCTGCTGGGTCTCAGGCCATACAAACGGTACCCCTTTCCTTATGAGTTTTGTCAGAGATGCAGCCAACACAGAAAAACCTTCCACAAACCTTCTGTAGTATCTTGCCAATCCTAGGAAACTCCGTATTTCTGACACCGACCTAGGCGGCTTCCACTCTAAAACAGCTTCAATTTTTCGAGGGTCCACCTTAATCCCCTCAGCAGAGACCACATCTCCTAAGAAAGTTACTTCCCTCAACCAAAATTCACACTTGCTGAACTTCGCATAAAGTTCCTTCTCCCTTAACAACTGTAGCACTACACGGAGATGCTCATCATGCTTTGCTTTAGTTTTAGAATATACCAGAATATCGTCAATAAAGAGGACTACGAACTGATCCAAAAATGGTTGGAACACACGATTCATCAGATCCATAAATACTGCAGGAGCGTTCGTCAGCCCAAATGGCATAACCAGAAACTAGTAATGACCATACCGCGTCCTGAATGCCATCTTATGAATATCTGCCTCCTTGACCCTTAACTGATGATATCCAGATCGAAGGTCTATCTTGGAAAATATAGAAGCCCGTCTAAGCTGGTCAAACAGATTGTCAATCCTTGGTAGTGGATACTTATTCTTAATTGTCAGTTTGTTCAACTGGCGATAATCAATGCACATCCGTATTGTACCATCCTTCTTCTTCACGAATAGCACCGGTGCTCCCCATGGAGACACGCTTGGCCTAATGAAGCCCCTATCCAACAACTCTTGAATTTGAGCTTTCAGCTCCACCAACTCCTTCGGTGCCATCCTATACGGTGCGATGGACACTGGTGCTGTTCCAGGCAATAGGTCAATTCCAAACTCAACCTCTCGGTTCGGAGGCAATCTTGGGAGCTCCTCCAGAAAAACATCTTGGAATTCCTTTACGATCCTAACCTTATCCATTGTCAATCCCTCCTCTTCCGACTGGCTTAAAAAGGCCAAATAAGCCTCACAACCTTTCCGAATCTATTTTTCGGCCCTCAATGCCGACACCACATTAGACAAATAATCCCTTCGCTCGCCTATCATCATAACCTCCTTATCCTCCGTAGTCCTTAACACCATTCGCTTAGCGTAACAATCTAAAGTCGCCATATGCTTAACAAGCAGGTCCATTCCTGAATGAGATCAAATTCTCCAAATGGTAATTCCATCGATCCCGTGGAAAATCCTACCTTGAGTTTCTAAGGGTACATCCCTATACAGTTTGTCTACCCTAACTGAGTGACCTAAAGGACTTAACACAGATACCCCACTCACAATTTTCTCAGAGTGCACACCCAACGACCCAGATATGGCACATACAACATAGGAATGAGTAGATCCAATATCCACAAAAGCAGTATATGGCATGTCAGAAACCAAGAACGTACCAGTTATGACGTCAGGTACGTCGGCCTCCTCTCGACGTCGAGCTGCATACACCAATGTTGGCTATCGAGCTTCAACATTTCCAACACCCCTGCCAGGTGCCCCTCGACCTCGACCATTTCCATTTCCACCCCTACCTTGTCCACGTCCTCTTGGTGGTTGGGGTCCACCTCTTACGGGTTGAGCAACCCTCTGTATAGCAACATGAGCCTGATCAGCTCTCTGAGGATAGTCCTTAACTCTATGCTCCATAGATCCACATCGGAAACAAGCACCAGAGTGTTTCCTATAGTCGCCCAAATGTACCTTACCATAGTCTCCACAGATTGGTGGTCTAACCACATTCATCGGCACTGCTCGAATTGGTTCCTCCACTCTTGCTCTCATAACATTCCTATTAGCACCACCCGAGGGTCCTGAATCCCTTCGAAAACAGTTCCGATCCTTTTCCCGATTTTGCTTTTCTGTACGTTTAACCTCCTCAGCGATTTTTGCCTTCTCCACCAAGACCGCGAAGTCTCACTCCCTCTGCGGAGCGATCAACACCCTGAGGTCATCTCTAAGACCATCCTCGAAGCGCACACTTCGCTCATACTCCATAGCAACTATGCCCACGGCATACCGGCTCAACCTTAGAAACTCGACCTCGTACTCGGTAACTGTTTTACCTCCTTGTACCAGATTTAGGTATTCCTTCCTACGGGCGTCCACATAACTTGCTCCAACATACTTCCCTTTAAAGGCTATCTTAAACAGTTCCCAAGTTACCCTATCAGCTGGGGTCCCTTCTCTCACAGTGAGCCACCACTGATCGGCCTCATCTCGTAACAACGATACTGCTCCTTTCAGCTTCTGCTCCACCGAGCAGTCCAAGTCGCCCATAATCCGTTCCGTGGCTTCCAACCAATATTCTGCCACATTTGGGGCTACACTGGACACACCCCTAAAGATCTCCGCTCTGTTGGCCCGGAGTGGTTCGAAATAGATCCCGAACTCGTTGCCCATACTTGCCCATACTTGCCATCCCCAACACCTTTCCGTAACACGAAGCATTTCTGTCCGAAGATGAAGAGCCGCCATCTTCCCGAGTGGCTCTTGTACCACGATCATGAGACTCTATTTATTACGAGATGTTTTATGAATCCGATGGTACAGAAGTCGATGCATCTAGTATCATCCTATCCTAGTGGGTTTCAGAGCATGATATGTCAATCCATTCTTAGTCCAGAAATCAAAAGATCCAAAATTTAAAACCAATTTTTTTGATGTTCAGTTGTTGCAACTTGGGCTAATTCATTAAGGGTTAAAGTGAATGGAAGGGCTAATTCATTAAGGGTTAAAGTGAAGGAAGTGTGCGGTAGGAAATCGAAAAGAAGAGGTGACTCCATCGGATTGCTAAGTACCAAGCTCTTTCGGATCCAATCCTAGACATGCATACCGCCATTGCCACACTCTAACATCGTGTATTTCTTTAGGTTACCATTGTAATTATGTTCATTTTAAAATAAAACATATTTAATTTTGGAAAATGTTATCATAGTAGAAGCCTTGTTTGAGATCGTGTTACTTTGAAATCAATTTATGTTTTTGAAAACGAACCCTAAATCTAGCCCATTTTGATAGTTAATGTAAATTAAGTTCATCATAATAAATATAAATCAAAACCATAAAATAATTGAGCGGCCTTATTACATTTGAAAAACCCAAAACCATAAATGAAAATAAAAGGACGTCAAGTTCATCAAAAGAAACCGAATTTGCAGACTCGTGGCCATTCCGAATCCTCGCCCAAGCCCACTATGGTTGGGGATTACCATAGATGAAAATAGGGGATGAGTTTGGGAAACTTACTGCATGGATGAAAATAGGGGATGAGTTTGGGGAAACTCGGTGTGTAAAATGAGCCCAACCATAGCCCATATCGAATCAAACCATAAAGCAGAATAAATTGGCCTTAGCCCTGAGCGAATCTGAAATTAAGCCCGTAGGACTATAACAGATCAGATCAGATATTTCATGTATATGCAGAACCCAACCCATAATCAACCACATACACCCCCTTACCAACCTTTCACCATGTGGGGAGACTACTCGACCCACCCAACCGCTACACGCCTCAGAAATATGCAGCATGGCTGCCAGAATAGATAATGTGACAGAGTTACCAGATACAGATAATCGTGGCAGAGCCACCAGATTAGATAATTTGTGGTATAGCCACCAGGACGCTTCCTCCATAATATAACCTATGTCCCCATGCAACAAATACACAATCATGGCATATATCATACAGAATCAGGTCATCATGCTTTTTAGTCAAAAATAACCCTAAGGGTATAATGGTAAATTTACATCTAGGGGTATAATGGTAATTTTGCATGCATAAGGGTATTTCAGTAATTATTACCTATGGCTAGGGTTCCATGCTCGTTTTAGCGTTCACCAAGTATTCGTAAATACTTACCTCATCTTTTAACCAAAGTGGGCCTGTGGGCCCATTAGCCCAGTTTAGGCCCATTGAGCCCAAAACGTCATAATGCACAAAATATCGCATTCTACAGTCTTAACACTTGAATTTACCAAATACATTAATCAGTCTTTCTTACAAGCATTCGCACACTCGTAAGCCCCTAAAATACCGGCTTTTTGGCATTTCAGCATTTCGGCTTTTCGACTTTTGCCGATCTAGTCTATGAGAGGGTGTCAGTTACACACCTGATTTGTGACGATACGCTAACGAGATCCACACACGAACTGCCTACAAATAGATTACTAACATGTTAATCTAACAACTAAAACGAACTATATCTAACCCCTTACCACATTCGGCCCAAAGCACTTTGGCACTAGCGAACCTACCTTTGCCGAAACTAGTGATTGTGTTTAGATTCAATCGTTTCCCCTTGTCCGAGCCTCTAATCAGCAGCCTCTGAATTGCACTATCATCATAATAAACAATTATCACAATCCCTTAGAGCCTTAAAGCACAATCGACAGCCTCTCTAAGCCTTTAGGGATTTCGCCTTTTCTAAATCCTGAAATAAAGAATAGATTCGAAAACTTACCACCAGTTTCTTTAGCCAACAATTTCCTTTAAACTCTTATTTGATCCCGATGTAGATCTAACCCTTAAATCCTAGCAGAAGTCAATCCTTTAATGATCAAAGAATTCGGCTATGCCCCTAAAATATGGGGTTTTTCGCTTTTAGTACAAAGTGAAGAAGAGATGAGGGTTTTGTAGTGGTTTTCTCGACAGAGGTTTGGGGCTAAGAGAAAGAAAGAGTTGATCACAAAGGATGAAGAAAGACGAAAAGAAATCAATAGGTTTGCTAGGAGAATTCGGCATAGACAATATGAACCTTCGGGTTTTCGGCTTTTGTGATATTCCGCTGTAAGGCTTAAAAATAAAAAGAATAAGGAAGTGGTAAAGAGTAAAGTGGTAGAAGAATTCGGCTATGGAGAAAGAAGAGGAGAAGGTAGGTGGAGAGAAAAATAAAGAAAAGGGGAGAAGGAAGGATGGTCAGAAAATTGGTACAACACACCCAAATGCTGAAATTCCCACTACTACAATACCTAGCCGAATTTCCCATGCTAAAGTCCCTTGGCTTGCCACCTCTTGCTCCTTGATCAGCTCCTAGATTTCCTCCCTTATCTTCATCCTTACTCAATTCCCTTTTCATCTTAAACTCTCCCTAACAGAGTTCCACCTTGAGTTCCATCACCTCCCCTTTTTGTGCACAAAAAATAAACACCTTATTTGCTTGTCCCGCGGCTCGAACTTGGGCTCTTCCTACACTTCTACACGCCACTTCTATAGCCTTCCCAGTGGCGCCACATGCCACTTTACCACTTGCTTCCCTATGTCTTATTTTACCCAAATAATATTTAAGACCCCAGTTAACCAGAACCCCCTTTTCCCTTACGGATCAAAATTAATTAAACCCTAGACTTAATCTTAAACTTGGGCCTTCTAGAGGCCCACTAACATAATTAAACCTACGCCAAACAGTCAAAACTCTAGAGGCCCACTAACATAATTAAACCTACGCCAAACAGTCAAAACACGAAATTTTAAAATTCACCAAAATTCACGAAGTCCCGAAAATTGGGGCGTTACAACTCTACCCTCCTTAAAGAAATTTCGTCCTCAAAATTTTACCTGATTCAAACAGATGAGGGTATTGCTGTAGCATCGCCTCTTCTGGCTCCCACGTAGCTTCCTCTCTACCATGATTACGCCAAAGCACTTTCACTAATGGGACTGATTTCCTTCTGAGGACCTTAACATCTTGAGCCAATATTTGCACAGCTCCTCCTCAAAGGTTAAATCGGTTTGAGCGTCGATTTACAAGAATCGGCACAATATGAGCAGGATCGTAATGATAGCGCCGTAACATGGAGATATGAAAACATCGTGAATCTCGCCTAGCTCAGGAGGCAGTTCAACTAATAAGCCACTAGGCCTACTCGCCTTAAAATTCGGTAAGGTCTAATGAACTGCGGACTCAACTTGCCTTTCTTACCAAACCTCATTATCTTCTTCCAAGGAGAAACCTTTAAGAAGACCATATCCCCTACTGAGTACTCAATCTCCTTACGCTTCAAATCTGTATATGATTTTTGCCTATCAGATACTTCTTTCAAATGGTCCCTAATTATTCTGACTTTAGCCTCAGTATCTACCACCAATTCCGGTCCAAGAACTTGTCGCTCCCTTAGCTCTGTCCAACAACTAGGTATACGACACCTTCGTCCATACAGTGCTTCATTCGATGCCATTCGAATACTCGCCTGATAACTATTATTGTACGCAAATTCTGCCAACGGCAAGTAATCCTCCCAACTACCTCGAAAGTCAATCACACATCCCCTTCACATGTCCTCCAGAATCTGAATGACCCTTTCCGACTGACCATCAGTTTGGGGATGGAAAGTCGTACTGAAGTTCAACTACGTCCCCAACGCCTCATGCAACCTTTGCCAAAACCGACATGTGAATCTGGGATCCTGGTCAGAGATAATCGAAACTGGGACTCCATGAAGTCGTACAATCTCTGCCACATACAACTTGGCTAACTTTTGAAGTGAAAAGTCAGTACGTACTGGTATGGAATGGGACGATTTGGTCAACCTATCCACAATCACCCATATCGAGTCTTTCTTCGATGGTGTCAAAGGCAACCCACTCACAAAGTCCATGGTTACCCTCTCCCACTTCCAAAGTGGTATTTTCACTGGCTGCAACAGTCCAGAAGGTAGTTGATGTTTAGCTTTCACTTGCTGGCATGTCAGACATTTCCCCACGAATTCCATTACTTCTCGTTTAAGCCCAGGCCACCAGTACAATTCTCACAAGTCGTGATACAACTTATTCCCTCCAGCATGCATGGCACATAGTCGCCCATGAGCTTCCTTCAATATTGCCTGCCTTAAATCAGAGTCCTTCGGAACACAAATTCTTCCTCGGAAACACGGAACTCCATCACCATTTAAACAGAACTCAGAAGCTCCCCTTCCTTAACTTGTTGAAAACGAGCGACCAAAGACTCATCTTCCAACTGCTTTTCCTTTATCTGCTCCACCCAGGTTGGCCTTACTTGCAATTCAGCAAACAAACTACCATCATCATACAAACTCAAACGTGCAAACATTGCTCTCAGATCAGATACTGTTCTATGACTCAAAGCATCAGCTACCACATTAGCCTTGCCTGGGTGATACTCGATCGAATAGTCACAATCCTTAAGCAACTCAATCCATCTCCTTTGCCTAAGGTTCAGCTCCTTCTACGTCAACAAATACTTAAGACTCTTATGGTCTGTGTATATAATACACCTTTCCCCGTACAAATAATGTCTCCAAATCTTAAGTGCAAATATCACTGCCGCCAACTCCAAATCATGAGTAGGATAGTTCCCCTCATGAGGCTTAAGCTGCTGTGATGCATATGCAACCACCTTACCCTCCTACATTAACACGCAGCCCAAACCTACATGTGATGCATCGCTGTACACAGTAAAATCCTTCCCAGACTCCGGCTGGATTAACACAGGTGCTTCAGTTAGAACTTTCTTCAACTTTTCAAGAGCTTCCTGCTGGGTCTCAGTCCATACAAACGGTACCCCTTTCCTTATGAGTTTTGTCAGAGGTGCAGCCAAACACAAAAAAACCTTCCACAAACCTTCTGTAGTATCCTGCCAATCTTAGGAAACTCCGTATTTCTGACACCGACCTAGGCGGCTTCCACTCTAAAACAGCTTCAATTTTTCGAGGGTCCACTTTAATCCCCTCAACAGAGACCACATGTCCTAAGAAAGTTACTTCCCTCAACCAAAATTCACACTTGCTGAACTTCGCATAAAGTTCCTTCTCCCTTAACAACTGTAGCACTACACGGAGATGCTCATCATGCTTTGCTTCAGTTTTAGAATATACCGAATATCGTCAATAAAGACGACTCACTAACCGATCCAAAATGGTTGGAACACACGATTCATCGATCCATAAATCTTTGCAAGAGCGTTAAATCGCCCCAAATGGCATAACCGAAACTAGTAATGACCATACCGCGTCCTGAATGCCGTATTATGGATATCTGCCTCCTTGACCCTTAACTGATGATATCCAGATCGAAGGTCTATCTTGGAAAATATAGAAGCCCGTCTAAGCTGGTCAAACAGATTGTCAATCCTTGGTAGTGGATACTTATTCTTAATTGTCAGTTTGTTCAACTAGTGATAATAAATGCACATCCGTATTGTACCATCCTTCTTCTTCACTAATAGCACCGGTGCTCCCCATGGAGACACGCTTGGCCTAATGAAGCCCCTATCCAACAACTCTTGAATTTGAGCTTTCAGCTCCGCCAACTCCTTCGGTACCATCCTATACGGTGCGATGGACCTTTGGTCTTTATTCTGCAATAGGTCAATTCAAACTCAACCTCTCGGTTCGGAGGCAATCTTGGGAGCTCCTCCAGAAAAACATCTTGGAATTCCTTTATGATCCTAACCTTATCCACTGTCAATCCCTCCTCTTCCAACTGGTTTACAAATGCCAAATAAGCCTCACAACCTTTCCGAATCTATTTTTCGGCCCTCAATGCCGACACCACATTAGACAACTAATCCCTTCGCTCGCCTATCATCATAACCTCCTTATCCTCCGTAGTCCTTAACACCATTCGTTTAGCAGAACAATCTAAAGTCGCCATATGCTTAACAAGCCAGTCCATTCCCAGAATGAGATCAAATTCTCCAAATGGTAATTCCATCAGATCCCCAGGGAAAATCCTACCTTGAGTTTCTAAGGGTACATCCCTATACAGTTTGTCTACCCTAACTGAGTGACCTAAAGGACTTAACACAGATACCCCACTCACAATTTTCTCAAAGTGCACACCCAACGACCCAGATATGGCACATACAACATAGGAATGAGTAGATCCAATATCTACAAAAGCAGTATATGGCATGCCAGAAACCAAGAACGTACCAGTTATGACGTCAGGTACGTCGGCCTCCTCTCGACGTCGAGCTACATACACCAATGTTGGCTATCGAGCTTCAACATTTCCAACACCCCTGCCAGGTGCCCCTCGACCTCGACCATTTCCATTTCCACCCCTACCTTGTCCACGTCCTCTCGATGGTTGGGGTCCACCTCTTACGGGTTGAGCAACCCCCTGTATAGAAACCTGAGCCTGATCAGCTCTCTGAGGATAGTCCTTAACTCTATGCTCCATAGATCCACATCGGAAACAAGCACCAGAGTGTTTCCTACAGTCGGCCAAATGTACCTTACCATAGTCTCCACAGATTGGTGGTCTAACCACATTCATCGGCACTGCTCGAATTGGTTCCTCCACTCTTGCTCTCATAACATTCCTATTAGCACCACCCGAGGGTCCTGAATACCTTCAGAAACAGTTCCGATCCTTTTCTCGATTTTACTTTTCTGCACGCTTAACCTCCTCAGCGATTTTTGCCTTCTCCACCAAGACCGCAAAGTCTCGCTCCCTCTGCGGAGCGATCAACACCCTGAGGTCATCTCTAAGACCATCCTCGAAGTGCACACTTCGCTCATACTCCGTAGCAACTATGCCCACGGCATACCGGCTCAACCTTAGAAACTCGACCTCGTACTCGGTAACTATTTTACCTCCTTGTACCAGATTCAGGAATTCCTTCCTGCGGGAGTCCACATAGCTTACTCCAACATACTTCCCTTTAAAGGCTATCTTAAACAGTTCCCAAGTTACCCTATCAGCTGGGGTCCCTTCTCTCACAGTGAGCCACCACTGATCGGTCTCATCTCGTAGCAACGATACTGCTCCTTTCAGCTTTTGCTCCACCGAGCAGTCCAAGTCGCCCATAATCTGTTCTGTGGCTTCCAACCAATATTCTGCCACATTTGGGGCTACACTGGACACACCCTTAAAGATCTCCGCTCTGTTGGCCCAGAGTGGTTCAGAAATAGATCCCCGAACTCCGTTGCCCATACTTGCCTCGGCAACCCTTTCCAGAACACGAAGCATTGCCTGCGACAGGGCGTCATCCCCAGCACCACAATCATGAGACTCTACTTCTGTTGCCAATGGTACCAATGCATCTGCCGCCGGCATATGTCCCGAAGATGAAGATCCCGCTCGAGCCCTTCCACGGCCTCTTCCACGAGTGGCTCTTGTACTCATATCATATTATCTGATTATGAATTTTATGCATTAATATCATTTCAATATTTATTACAGATGTTTTATGAATCAGACAATATTCTAGAGATTATTTTCGCAGAACCGAAGTCTAGCTACAATTTCAGTCTCTTATCAAATTTTCCTATGGTTTTAGTATCATCCTATCCTAGTGGGTTTCCAGTACAGACAGATATTTCAATAAAATATTCAGAGAAGTTCAGAGTAATACTTACAGGCTTGGGCCAGAGATTCAGAATGCCACCTTCAAAAGATCCAAAATTTAAAACCAATTTTTTTTGAAAATCTTTGTTTTTGTAAACCCATTCCACAGTCGAGTTGTTGCAACTTGGCTCTGATACCACTAAATGTAACACCCCAAACCCGGCTTAGACGCTATGACCAGATCCGACGTGCCACATCGAAACGTAAAAAAACATTTATCCATTCTTAGTCTAGGAAATCGTACTTGATGTTCAAAGGGCTAATTCATTAAGGGTTAAAGTGAAGGGAAGCTGTGCACCAGGTAGGAAATCGAAAAAGAGGAGATGAGTCCATCGGACTGCTTAAGTACCAAGCTCTTTCGGATCCAATCCTAGACATGCACACCGCCATTGCCACACTCTAATATCGTGTATTTCTTTAGGTTACCATTGTAATTATGTTCATTTTAAAATAAAACATATTTAATTTTGGAAAACGTTATCATAGTAGAAGCCTTGTTTGAGATCGTGTTACTTTGAAATCAATTTATGTTTCTAAAAATGAACCCTAGATCTAGCCCATTTTGATAGTTAATGTAAATTAAGTTCATCATAATAAAATATAAATCAAAACCATAAAATAATTGAGCGGCCTTATTACATTTGAAAAACCCAAAACCATAAATGAAAATAAAAGGACGTCCAGTTCATCAAAAAGAAACTGAATTTGCAGACTCCGTGGCCACTCCGAATCTCTCACAGCTCCAAGCCCACTATGGTTGGGGATTACCTGCATGGATGAAAATAGGGGATGAGTTTGGGGAAACTCAGTGTGTAAAATGAGCCCAACCATAGCCCATATCGAATCAAACCACAAAACTGAATAAATTGGCCTTAGCCTGAATGAATCTGTAATTAAGCTCGTAGGCCCATAATGATCGGATCGATATTTCATGTATATGCGAACCCAACCCATAATCAACCACATACACCCCCTTACCAACCTTTCACCATGTAGGGAGACTACTTGACCCACCCAACCGCTACACGCCTCAGAAATATGCAGCATGGCGCTGAGCGAATAATGTGACAGAGTCACCAGATCTGAATAATCGTGGCGAGCCACCGAATCAGATATATGTGGCGGACCCACGGATCGATAATTTGTGGCATAGCTACCAGGACGCTTCCTCCATAATATAACCCATGTCCCCTTGCAACAAATACACAATCATGGCATACATCATATAGAATCAGGTCATCATGCTTTTTAGTCAAAAATAACCCTAAGGGTATAATGGTCAATTTACATCTAGGGGTATAATGGTAATTTTGCATGCATAAGGGTCTTTCAGTAATTACTACCTATGGCTAGGGTTTCATGCTCGTTTTAGCGTTCACCAAGTATTCAGAAACACTTACCTCGTCTTTTAACCAATGTGGGCCTGTGGGCCCATTAGACTAGTTTAGGCCCATTTAGCCCAAAACGTCATAATGCGCAAAATATCGCATTCTACAGTCTTAACACTTGAATTTACCAAATACATTAATCAGTCTTTCTTACAAGCATTCACACACTCGCAAGCCCCCAAAATATCGGCTTTTCGGCATTTCGACATTTTGGCTTTTCGGCTTTTGCCGATCTAGTTCGTGAGAGGGTGTCAGTTACACACCTGATTTGTGACGATACGCTGACGAGATCAACACACGAACTGCCTACAAATACATTACTCACACGTTAATCTAACTACTAAAATAAACCATAACTAACCCCTTACCGCATTCGGCCCAAAGCTCTTTGGCACTAGCGAACCTACCTTTGCCGAAACTAGCGATTGTGTTTAGATTCAGTCATTTCCCCTTGTCCAAGCCTCTGATCAGCAGCCTCTGAATAGCACTATCATCATAATAAACAATTGTCACAATCCCTTAGAGCCTTAAAGCCCAATCGACAGCCTCCCTAAGCCTTTAGGGATTTCACTTTTCTAAATCCCGAAATAAAGAATAGATTCAAAAACTTACCACCAGTTTCTTCAGCCAACGATTTCCCTCAAGCTCTTATTTGATCCCAATGTAGATTTAACCCTCAAATCCTAGTAGAATTCTATCCTTTAATGATCTAAGAATTCAACTATGCCCCTAAAATATAGGGTTTTTCGGCTTTTGGTACAGTGAAGAAGAGATGAGGGTTTTTGTAGTGGTTTTGTCGACAGAGGTTTGGGGCTCAGAGAAAGAAAGAGTTTATCACAAAGGATGAAGAAAGACAAAAATAAATCAATAGGTTTGCTAGGAGAATTCGGCACAGATAATATGAACCTTTGGGTTTTCGACTTTTGTGATATTCGACTATAAGGCTTAAAAATAAAAAGAATAAGGAAGTGGTGAAGAGTAAAGTGGTAGAAGAATTGGCTATGGAGAAAGAAGAGGAGAAGGTAGGTGGAGAGAAAAATAAAGAAAAGAGGAGAAGGAAGGATGGTCAGAGAATCGGCACAACACACCCAAATGCCGAAATTCCCACTGCTACAATACCTAGCCGAATTTCCCATGCTAAAGTCCCTTGGCCTGCCACCTCTTGCTCCTTGATCAGCTCCTAGATTTCCTCCCTTATCTTTATCCTTACCCAATCCCCTTTTCATCTTAAACTCTCCCTAACAGAGTTCCCCCTTGAGTTCTATCACCTCTCCTTTTTGTGCACAAAAAATAAACACCTTATTTGCTTGTCCTACGGCTTGAACTTGGGCTCTTCCTACACTTCTACACGCCACTTTTATAGCCTTCCTAGTGGCACCACATGCCACTTTAGCACTTGCTTCCTTATGTCTTATTTTACCCAAATAATATTTAAGACCCTAGTTAACCAGAACCCCCTTTTCCCTTATGGATCAAAATTAATTAAACCCTAGACTTAATCTTAAACTTGGGCCTTCTAGAGGCCCACTAACATAATTAAACCTACGCCAAACAGTCAAAACATAGAAATTCTAAAATTTACCAAAATTCACAGAAGTCCCAAAAATTAGGGCGTTACAATTATGATGCTAATATTGTGTATATTTGGTTATGTATTGAGCTAATTATAGGAAGTATGATTCATGGGTTGTATATATGGTGTAATTTGTTATATGATTTGGCTTGAGCATTAAGGTGAAATATTGGATGTATTTTCGAGTTATGGTTCATATTCCTATAGGTAAATGATGAGTATAAAATTGATGATGTATTAGTTATTTGAATACGGTTTGAAAAGGCAAATAATATGATATGTTTAGATATATATATATATATATATATATATATGTATATAGCCAAGTGAAATGGTCATTTAGGTATGTTCATAGTTAGGAATTTGGTAATGTTTAGTATGTGATTTTAATATGCTTTGATATAGAGAATTAGTGTGAAATTGGTTCATGATATTATGAATTGATTGATACATGTTTGGAGTTGAATTTGGCTAAAATGTTGCATATATGATGTTTGATTTTGGAATTGTAGGGAGGATCCAAATGGGTGCCATATTGGCCTGGTAGATGGCCTATTCTTGCCTACACAGGTAGGGACACGGGCGTGTGTCCCTGCCGTGTTGGTCTAGGCCATTTCGAAATAAGCCTAGGCAGACTACATGGTCGCACATGCAGGCGTGTGCAAGGCTGTGTGGCCAAGTCAGTTTCAACCACGGGCTAGACACACGGGCGTGTCTTATGGCCATGTGGATAAGTCAGTATGTATGCCCTGTTTCGCCACGGTCTAGACACACAAACGTGTCTAATGCCGTTTGAGGCACATGATTTGCTCACACGGGCGTGTGATTGTTGTAACTTAGAAAATTTGTTAGTATTCTTACCACAAGTCCATTTCACTTCCCATGTCCAACACATGTTCTTGGGTTTCGAGGACGTACCTGTGCTATCTTTTGGCATCACCACTCATCCAATCGTGACAATCATATCCATCATAATAGTATCTTATAACATAAATAAGTTCGTCATGGAAAAAACCCTTTTTATTCATTTCTCATATTAATCCCGTTGAATTTCTCAGAATCTCAATGGAGATCCCATTTACCGTCAAATCATGCAAGTGATCATTTCAAGTACGCACTCCTGTTGAACCTTGCTCTTACGGCAGGATTACCAGTCCAGGCTAAATCCCCCATAGTATAAACTCATAGAGTAAATTTCAGGATTACCAGTCCAGGCTAAATCCCTTGCAATGACAATTACTCTCATGAGATCGTATCTGAATTACTAGTCCAGGCTAAATTCAGATCCTAATCGGATTACCCGTCTGGGCTAAATCATTATTGCACACATATTCTTCGGGAGGCTAGATCACTTTAGGAATACCCGTTGGGCTAGATCCTTTTTACCGTCAATTCCTTTTTAGGAAAATCCATCGGACATCCTTTTCATTCAACCGAGGTTTTCACTTTTCATCAAGTATATTAATATGCATAGATGACCTTGTAATGTACATTCAAACCAACTCATTTTCATGTTTATTAAACATTAAACTATACAATAAAAATAACATAGCACCTTGTTTCCATACAACTTACTCATTTCATTTAAAATGTCATGTTCCATCAAACTTCCATTAACATCAATTTCAACACAATCATAGCAAGTTATATTTCATGTATAACAATAATAACATAAATAACATGTTTATTAAATCACACGAACTTACCTCGAATACGAAAACGAAAATTTATTAATTTAGTCCATAACCTTGTATTTTCCCGATTTAAGTCTGAATCTCGATTTCTTTGATCGATCATTTCAAATATAGCCCATTTAGGACTCACATTATTCAAATTGACCCAAATATCATATATTGGAAAAATTATGTTTTTTCCCCTATACTTTGTCAAAATTACACTTTTTCTCCTAGGCTCGTAAAATGAATTTTATTCAATTTCCTTGCATTTTAAGCCTGCCGAATCATTTTCATAACTATAGAAAACTACAATCCTCATAAAAAACACACCTTTATACCATTTTACAACTTTTACAAAATGGTCCTTTCGAACGTTTTCATCGAAAATCGCTTAGTAAAAGTCGTTTATTTAACACCCAACACTTATTTTCTACCATTAGACATCAAAATACATGCATGTCACACATGGGTCAATTTTTAAACATAAATCCTAGCTCAAATTAATGGTAGAAATAGATAGATCTTGTTACGGGGATTGGAAAAACATAGAAATTATTAAAAGAACGAACTTACAATAGAGCTTGGAAGCTTGAAAAACCCTAGACATGGTTTCTCCAAGCATGTTTTGGCCAAGAGGTTGAAGATGGACAAAAATTGGCTTTTAATTTTGTTTTTAATTCATTTTAATAACTAAATAACCAAAATGCCCTCAATGAAAAACTTTGAAAACAAGCCCATTTTTGTCCACCAACTTAACCAATGGTCTAATAACCATATAAGGACCTCCAATTTAAAACTTCATAAAAATTGGACACCTCTAGCATGTAGAACTCAACTTTTGTACTTTTTACGATTTAGTCCTTTTGACTAAATTGAGTGCCTAAACGTCAAAATTTTCGAACGAAATTTTCAAAACAACATTTCGTGAAATTGTAGACCATGAAAATATAATAAAAACAAAATTTTCCTCATCGGATTTGTGGTCCCGAAACCATTGTTCTGACCAGGCCTAAAATCGGGATGTTACACGTGTCTTGTGGCCGTGTGGATAAGTGAGTATGTATGCCCTGTTTTGCCACGGCCTAGACACACGGGCGTGTCTAATGCCGTGTGAGGCACAAGGTCTGCTCACACGGGCATGTGATATTTGTAGCTTAGAAAAATTGTTAAGTTTCGAAAAAATTTTGTTTGTGTTCGGTTTAGTCCCGACCTCTTCCTAATGCATGTTTATGGTCTCATTGACCTAAGGAAGGGACTTAATGTAAATGTTTGACTATGATATGATGATACATGACTATTGATTTTGAAATGATTACGAAATGTTTCGATATGTCCGTTAATGCCTCTTAACCCTAGTCCGACGATGGATATGGGTATCTGGCCAAGTGAAATGGTCATTTTGGTATGTCCATAGTTTAGAATTTGGTAATGTTTATAATGTGATTTTAATATGCTTTGATATAGAGAATGAGCACGAAATTTCTTGATGATATTATGAATTGATTGATACATGTTTGAGGTTGAATTTGGCTGAAAATGTTGCATATATGATGCTTGATTTTGGAATTGTAGGGAGGATCCAAATGGGTGGCATATTGTCCTTTTAAATGGCCTATTTTTGACCACACAGGCAAGGACACAGGCGTGTGTCTCTGTCGTGTTGCCCGAGGGCCATCTCGAAATGACTCTTGGTAGACCACACAGTCGAACACGCACTAGCGTGTGCCAGGCTGTGTGGCCAAGTAAGTTTTGACCACGGGCTAGACACACGGGTGTGTCTTGTGGCCATGTGGATAGGTTAGTATGTATGCCCTGTTTCGCCACGGCCTAGACACACGGGAGTGTCTAATGCCGTGTGAGGCACACAGTCTGCTCACACGGGCGTGTGATCTTTGTAGCTTAGAAAAATGGTTAAGTTTCAGAAAAATTTTGTCTGTGTTCTGTTTAGTCCTAACCTCTTCCTAATACATGTTTATGGTCTCATTGACCTAAGAAATGGACTTAATGTTAAATTTTGACTATGATATGACAATACATGACTATTGATTGTGAAATGATTGCGAAATGTTCTGATATGCCCTGTAATGCCTCTTAACCCTAGTCCGATGATGGATACGGGTTAGGGGTACATATATGTATCTGGCCAAGTGAAATGGTCATTTTGGTATGTCCATAGTTGGGAATTTGGTAATGTTTAGCATTTGATTTTAATATACTTTGATATAGAGAATGAGCATGAAATTGGTTGATGATATTATGAATTGATTGATACATGTTTGGAGTTGAATTTGGCTGAAAATGTCTCATATATGATGCTTGGTTTTGGAATTGTAGGGAGGACCCAAATGGGTGGCATATTGGCCTAGTAAATAGCCTATTTTTGCCCGCACGGGTAGCGGCACGGGCATGTGTCTCGGTCGTGTTGCTCGAGGGCCATTTTGTAATGAGCTTGGGTAGACCACACGGTTGCGAACACACAAGCGTGTGCCAGGCTCTTTGGCAAAGTCAGTTTCGACCACGGGCTAGACACACTGGCGTGTCTTGTGGGCCGTGTGGATAAGTTAGTATGCATGCCCTATTTCGCCACAGCCTAGACACATGGGCGTGTCCAATGCCGTGTAAGGCACACGATTTGGCCACATGGGCGTGTGATCTTTGTAACTTAGAAAAATTGTTATGTTTCAAAAAAATTTTGTATGTGTTCGGTTTAGTCCCGACCTCTTCCTAATGCATGTTTATGGTCTCATTGACCTAAGGAAGGGACTTAATATTGATGTTTGACTATGATATGACAATGGATGACTTTCGATTGTGAAATGATTGCAAAATGTTCCAATATGTCCGGTAATGCCTCTTTACCCTAGTCTAGCGATGGATACGGGTTAGGGGTATATATATGTATATGGCCAAGTGAAATGGTCAGTTTAGTATGTTCATAGCTAGGAATTTGGTAATGTTTAGCATGTGATTTTAATATGCTTTGATATATTGATTGAGCATGAAATTCGTTGGTGATATTATGAATTGATTGATACATGTTTGGAGTTGAGTTTGGCTGAAAATGTTGCATATATGATGCCTGATTTTGGAGTTGCAGGGAGGACCCAAATGGGTGGCATATTGGCCTTGTAAATGGTCTATTTTTACCCACACAGCAGTGACATGGGCGTGTGTCTCTGTCGTGTTGCTCGAGGGCCATTTCGGAATGAGCCTGGGCAGACTACACGGGCGTGTGCCAGGCTATGTGGCCAAGTCAGTTCCAACCACGGGCTAGACACACGAGCGTGTGTTGTGGCCGTGTGGATAAGTTAGTATGTATTCCCTATTTCACCACGGCCTAGACACATGGGAGTGTCTAATGTCGTGTGAGGGACACGGTCTGCTCACATGGGCGTGTGAACTTTGTAACTTAGAAAAATTGTTAAGTTTCAGAAAAAAATTTTATGTGTTCGGTTTAGTCCCGACCTCTTCCTAATGCAAGTTTATGGTCTCATTGACCTAAGAAAGGGTCTTAATGTTAATGTTTGACTATGATAAGATGATGCATGACTTTTGATTGTGAAATGGTTGCGAAATGTTTCGATATGTCCGGTAATGCTTCTTAACCTTAGTACATCGATGGATACGGGTTAGGGGTGTTACATTTGGTTGATATCAGAGCCATGGTTTAGCCAGTTCTATGACTAGCATAGCTAATGTGAGTTTAGCTATACATGCCACATTTAACCTACAATAGTGTGATATCTCCCGACTCTGACAAAAATTATTTTGATGAGACAAATAAGTTTTCCAACTGAGCTAATTCTGATAGTACGGAATGAGTACTAAAATGTTTGAATGGAAATGTGTTAATAATGAGTTAAAACTCATAAAGGTGAGGATCAAATTGCATGACATGTTGTTATTGATAAATGTTGTAATTATATGAGTATATGAGATATGATATTTGAGTTATGATTGCTAACTGAAATGCTTTGATTGTGAATTAGTGATTTGAGTTGGCATATGAACTATGTGTTAAGAACAAAAGTGATTAAAGGCAAATGTTTATTAAATGTTTTGAGAATGTGAAATTAGAAATGAACTGACTATTTGTGTTAGTATGTGTTAAGTGCATGTATGAGAGAGTTAAATTTGAGGCTTTACTACACCCACCCCCTTCTCCGTAAAATGTTAGAATGAAATATTAAGATTTGGGTTGAATAAGCCTACGAGTATGGAATTACAAAAGTTTGTGTTCGAAAGATTAATAATATGGTCAGAGAAGTGAATGAACCAGCAAATGAAGATAGTACTAAAGAGGATATTGAAAAGTTCTGAAGACTATACAAATTATGTAAAGTCACTAATAACGAAGAAGTTGAATTCGATGAAATAAAAGTATTCAGTTATGATATCTAAAGAAAGGTATTAACTGAAAGTTCTTTTGAATTAATTTTTGTTATTGATGGGATAATATGGACTTAATGATGACAAAATTAGACAGTTGAATAATTTTGAATTATACTGATGGCTGAGTGCAGTGGTTATAGTCGGGCAGTTACTATGACTTCTTCTGGACATTCAATGTGTACATTTATCCTCAGAAGTATATGTGACTTTTAATTTCAGAAGGAATGTAATGCCCCAAAAATCCTAAGTATTTATTTTTGTATGTTTGTGTTACACAAATGCATGTCTGCTTCAACAATTAAGTGTCTTGGGAAGAGTCTAAAAAGTCTTGGGTTCAAGCCTTAGCTTGTGCAAAAGTTTGTTTTAAATGGATAAACCTCTGTCTCTAGTCAGTAGGCTTTTAAATAAATGTGGGTATTTTATGTAGAAATGGCCTGCTAGTCTAGGGGATGAGTGGCGTGTTAATGTTACCAGAGGTCTGAAGTTCGAGTCCTGCTATGCGCATTGGAGTGTTTTATTTTGCTGTAAGGGCTGTGTGAGAGTTTTGGTCTACCCGAAGTACTGAAGTGTTGTAGTAGGATTTGGATTAAGTGGTTAAGGGAGGAGTGGACGGTTTTGAGGGTTTTGGGGAGGAAAATATGGGATTTGAAGTCAGTGAGTGAGTTGGTGCCGATTTGAACTCTAGTTTGTGAGGATTTCAGCTTTGGTAAGGCATTTTCTCTCCATTTCGAGTTTTGTCAACATTGTTTTACTTTTGTTTTCAGGCCGAATATTAGTAAGGGTTCTTTTCGGGTATTTTTCTTTTTCGTCTATTTCGAATTTGATCATCCTTGTGGCAATTGTTCCTTGTCCTTTGCTTATTGATTTTCATCCTTCTTTTTCCGAACACACACTCTCTCTCCCTCTCAATTCTTTTGGGTTTGGCAGATTTTCTCTCTTCTCAATCTTGTTTGCTTTCCTACCAGTTTTCCCTTTCTTCGTTCTTTCTCTTTTCTCCATCAGCCTATGCACCATCTCACATTTCTTGGCTGAATATTGATAGGTAATTCTCTGATTTACTTCTGTCCCTTTTCGGCTTTTCACTTTTCTATGTATCATTTTATTTTCTTCTTCTTGCCGTTACCCTTTGTTTTACTTCCTCAGTTCAATCCCTCTTCGGCTCTTTGTTTGCGGTACCAACGTATTACACTCTACTCTATCGTTGTCTGGTAAGTGTTTAGGTGTTGTTGTAACGAGTTATAAGTTACTGAATGGAAGGTGGTGCTGAGCGGTAAGTTTGGTTTAGTCAAGATTGTTTATAATCCAAATATAGGTTTAATAAAAAGGTTTTGTGACTTTCGTGTATGTGGAGATCAAGGTTGATTGGTGCGTCTCCTAAGAACCAAGGGTGCGATGTAGATTGATTTTCGGTAAGGGTGGCGTTTGTGATCGATTTTGAACTCTATTAGGTTCCATTTGAAATATGAGTTAGGTAACTGATTAAATGACATTGTGATTGAATCCAGGTGTAGGTGTACTCGGAGTGCGATTAACTTCAAATCATATCAGGTGTGTGAAAATACTGCCTCTAATCATAAATCGGCAAAAAGCCGAAAAGTGTGAATAGTCAACACCACACAGGCGTGCAGCTACCTATATGGTAGCCCGTGTGACTAAACATGGGCAGATGATCAACGAGGTCGTCATGAGTGATTTCATGGGCTAAGGCCTTACTGGGCAGTGTGGGCCCCACACAGGTGAACCACACGGGCGTGTAGAAAATATTGGGCCAGGCTATGTAATTCACATGGCCAAGGTTATTTTGGGCCGTGTGGGATCACACGGGCCCTTAATATGGGCCAGGGGCCCATTTTACAGGTTTGACTGTTAAGATTGCATGGGTCACCCGAGACGACTGTGGACCTGCTATTAGGTCGATAAGTTTACCTAGACCTCCTGTTTGATAAAATAACTGTTTTGCCCATATGTGATGTATGGATCTATATTCATGTGTGATTATATGTTAGCATGCTATTTTTAACCGCACTGACTACATGTGTAATATTATGATATGACATGATATGTTGCATAGGGATGGGTTTAATATGATCGGAGGAAGTATATTGTATTGGCAGCTCTGCTGCAAATATTGTTTAGTGTCGCAGCCAGTACTACTTGGAGTGTAGGGATGGGTGGGTTGATTATATCCCCATATGGATTGTAGGGTTGGAAGAAGATGGAGTGTAAAGGCTGGTTGGGTACGATTTCTTGATAGCATATCTGTACCATTAATGTCACTAAGATGGGCTTAAGCCCAAACTGATACTAATATTGTAATGGGCTATGGCCCTAACTGAAACTGAACCATTACTGAAATGGGCTTAGGCCCAGACTGTATTTGCCCATTGTATGGTTGTTTGATATGGGATTACACACTGAGTTTTCGTAAACTCACCCTTCTGTTTATCTGCACAAGTAATCCCCAGACTTAGGTGGATCTGTGCAACGGGGGACTCAGAGGTGGCCACTCAACTGCTATTATTTTCGCATTTGAGTTTGATTATAAGTATTATTAGTTGGGGTGTTTTTATTGTAATAGGGCCTCTTTGGATTTTTATTTTTAATTTGGGATTTTTATTTATTTTGATTTATAACTGCTAGCAGTAGGAAAAGACGCGAGTTTTCAAAAAGATAAATATTTTTTAAAGATACCACGAATACGCAACCTGTTTTAAGAGCTTCTGCAAGAAATAACATTTTAGAAATTAATGAAGTTTTATTATGATTAACATTTTGACAAACAACTCACATTTTGAAAATGAACGATAAGTCTTAAAATCATCTTAAAGATCACACAAAGAGGATAAATAGTGAAGGGATTTTTCAATGATATCACACTTTTTGAAAAACACTTCAATGTGACATCGCTAGATTCGGCCATAATGTCCATGCGTTGGATTTGGAGTGTTACAAGGAATTCTTATCGTATGAAAACATTAGCTAAACATGCTAATAGACGAAAGTATCGTTGGTCTGTTTAAGTTATGTTAGATATTGATATGTCTTTCTTTGGTATTTATTCTATTGTGTGGATATGACAGTCGATGGTAAAATCTGTATGATGCTAATACTCTGTTTCTACTGGCTATTGTTCTGTTGAAAATATGTAAAGATTATATCACTTCTGTTACTGTGGATTCTAGTATTTATGAGTTATATTGTTCTTTATAGACATTTTCTGGGATATCATCGGAGTTGATGTCATTCTATATGGGTTGTAATTTTCTGATATTCTGTGTAGCTACAGATGTTGAAAATTTCACTATTCTGGTTTTCTTATGATTTTATGTGATTATCTATAAGAGATATCTATTTGAAGGAAATGGCTATATCTGTTATAATCCTAATTTCTGTTCTAAAATTTGGGAATTATTGTAGTACCATTATCAGAATTATCAAAGTTGTGCTTCTGCATTGGGTGCTGTTCAAATCATATTTGATTTTATTCTGGGTTCAAATGCTTTATTAATAGCTGGGAGATTATCTATTATTACGGGTAAAACATCGGTCTTATTATGACATTATGATTTCTATTTGATGATGGTGGCATTAGTATAATTATATGCCTAGGTTATCCTTTTTAACCAAAGGAAAAGATATCTTCGAAAAGGCCGATTCAGTAGTTTAATCTGATCTGAAATTATTTGATTGAAAAGTTAATTGGGTTATATGTGTTTGAATCTATCCACCGGACTGGAAATAAACTTTGAACGAGCATGTGTAAATTGAAGGATAGTCTGGAGGAAGAATTCGTATTCTTGAAGACTTGATACAAAATTATATCTATCGGAACAATTCTATCTGAGAAATATTGTGGTAAATTAAAGTTAGTTCGATTGTAGAAGTTTTCTTCTTTGCACATAGATATTGTCAACCGAAACATCAGTACTGGTCCAATCTAATTTGAAGAAAAAGTTTATGATCTTCAGTCATGCGTCAATGAACAGTTTGAAATGTGTTCTAATAATATAGTGTACAGAGATATCATGTGATTCCATGCGGTTAAAGCTGCATGAAAAGAGTTAAGTGACATATTTGATGATTACAAGAGTTTAAAATATTTGACATTGCAGAGCGGGATCTGAACTTGGCACAGCAAAGTTAGCTCGAATCGCCAAACAATTTTTGATTTTGTAAGTAAATATTATTATTATCCCAGGGAAATGATTATAGTTTTGAATGATCTGAATAAGAAAATTTTGTGTGCTTTACGAGCGCTGAATACTTGATTGATCTTATCAGAGGATTATTATATGTTAGCTGGATTAGAAGTTAAATTGATGCTTACTAAGTGAATTCGTGAAACTTAGAAATGTGTTATCAAATTATAAGTTAAAAAAGGGGTTCAACATAAATTGATTTCTGATTCAAAACTTCAAATATGGAATTGGTGATTGCTTGTTGCTTTGAAATAGAGTGTGTATACCAAGAAGCTCTAAGATTGTATAACCATTGTTGCAAGAGGCTCACAGTGTCAGTTAGACTATTCATATAGGAGTAACAAGATGCATGATAATCTGAGAAAGTGGTATTGATAAATGGGTATAAAACATAGTATTTTTGAGCTCGCGTAAATGTCTGAGCTATCAACAAGTTAAAGTTAATTATTAAGCGTCTTCAGGACTATTTTAGCATGTTTTGATATCTGAGTATTGGTGAAATAAAATTTTGATAAATTTTGTATCAGGATTATATCTTATCATTGGAAAAGATATATGTTATTTGAATTATTGTTAACTATCTGAATAAGTCTTTCTGTACGCATAGATTTCTCTTTTGATAAATCAGTTGAGTTATTCATTTCAGAGACTTTCAGTTTGCACATGATGCTAGTCATCATTCTTTCAGATTAAAATCTAAAATTCATATGGTAATTCTAGGAGAAATTACAGTAAGCTATGAGTACGAGGTTGTTTTGAAAATTCTCAAAATATTTATTCGTCACTATGTTTTAGGGTTTCAAAGCAACTAAGAAAGATTGTTGCTATTTGATAAATTATCAGGTGAGTATAAAAGTGACATTATATGACGTATCATATGTGGCAATTATCTAACTCCATTGTTCAAGATCGAGCTTTGTGAGTAAATGATTCATGAGATTAATATCATCAGCGAAATAAAGCCTAAAATGAAGGTAACTCAATACAGTTAGACGCAGATTCAGTTTAATATGATGTATAGCGAATAACAGATCAGAATCTTAATTGTGAGTTTAAAGAGATATGAAATCCGAAGCTATATGTGAATTTGGAAATCCTTAATTTACTTTCTGGTAAGATTTTTGGGGACGAAAATCCCTAAGGGAGGAGAGTTGTAAGAGCCTAATTTAAACCCTAGTTAGAACAGTTTTTGGGACCACAAATCCGAGTCAAAAAAATATTTTAATATTATATTCGTGCTTAAAGTATGTGAATTGATATGTGTGAAATTTTTGTATGAAAATTTCATTGTTTGAGTGCCGATTTGCGAAAATCGACTTAATCGCGTAAATTGTAAAAATGGCTTGTTATTTGTTAAAGTGCTTTATTTCTATGTTCTTTTAATGTGGAGGCCTTAAAATGAAATTAGGCCATTAAATGATGTTATGGACAATAGTGGACAACCATTATTAAGTTTTTATATTATTTCGTTAAGGACAGTTTGGTAATTATGTTAATAATGATAATAAAAATAAAAAAATTGGATTTTTGGTTGTCATTTTACACCTTGTTGGCTGAATGTAAGCAAGAAAAAGAAGCCATTTTCTTTGTTTATGGTTTGGCATTTTGGAGATCAAATTAAGGTACGAATTTTGTTTGGCTTTTGATAATTTTTACGTTTTTGAAATCGTTGTTTCGTAAATTAGCTAGCCATGCTTTAATTTTATTAATTTATGAAAAACTTGTGATTTGCTATTGTTAATAGCTTGAGGTTTTTTGTGTTTGATGATGAAAAATAAATATGTGTTAATAGATTTTCATATTTAATTAAATGATTTTTAGTAGAAATTTGGGATTAAATTATAAATTTTTTAAACTGCTGGGTCAAAATGTGAAATAAATGAAAGAAATGGGCTGCTAGGGACCTTAGTGAAATTCGGCCAAGCATAGGTGTGGTCAAATTTTGAATATTTTGTATTTTGTGAAATAGAGACTAAATTGTTAAAAATGTGAAATGTCAAGGGCAAAAGTGTAATTAGCACATTTATGTGTTTTTGGATGAATTTGATTGAGTATATGTTTAAATAAGTCGAATTTGTATTGAATTAGATCAAGAAATGAGGAAATTGGATTTGGATCAGGGAAAGTAAAAAATTATCGAATAGTCGTTCCGGTCTGTTCGTGTTAGTACGAGCTAAGTTCATAAGTAAATAAATGTTGTTAAGTTGAAATGTATGTGTATTATATGTGCTGAATTGAGTTGTAAAAAAAATAAATATATGTGATGCCGATTGAATCGAGCTTTGGATAATTTTTTCTGATCATGGATTGTTCGAATAGGTGAAATTGAGAAAGTTCTGATAATGTGAGAATGTCTGAAAAGCCCCCTACAAATCATAGGAATAGTTAGGATACATATGTCATGACATAGGATTCTAATATGTGTTATCGTGTAAGACCACGTCTGGGACATTGGCATCGATTTTTGATTTACGTGTAAGATTTTTTCTGGGACATTGGTATCGTATATGATTTCCTGTAAGACCCTGTCTAGGACAGTGGCATCGATATTTGACTACATGCAAGACCATGTTTGGGACATTGGCATTGTACGAGCTTATAAGTTATCAGAGCATCTTTATTGATTCTGAGCGGTTCAATGGGCATTTCAAGAAATGAATAACCATGTGAAATTATATCTGATTCAAGTACGTGTGATTTGTTATGAAATTCAGAAATGAAAGGTGAGTATGTATCATATGACCATATGTGAAATATATGACAACAAATGATATGAATATAAATGAATGATGTGTTATATATGCTCATTATATGAAATTGTGATTCCATGTTTCAAACATGAGATATATGAAATATGAAACTGTAACACCCTCACGCCGGAGACTGTCGCCAGAGTCGAGCTTGAGGTGTTACTAAACTTAATTCATCAATTTAACAGCTCAAACAATTTATTTTTAAAATTTCCAGATAAGCTAGCCAACTGCATCACAGTCACTTAAAAATTCATATATCGAGTTTTGAAATTAAAAATTAAGATCTGTAAATTTTTCCTGAAACTAGACTCATATATCTATTTACTAATTCTTTTATAGAATTTTTGGTTGAGAAAATTAGTACAGTTTATTAGTTAAAGTATCCCCTATTTTAGGGTTCGACTACTCTAACCCCTGTGTATTACGAATCAGATATCTCCCTATACAAAGTTTCAATGACTATGCCGTTTGTTTCTTATAAAACTAGACTTAATAAGTATTTTATACATGTAAGATAAAACTCCTAATTGTTTTTTTACAATTTATAGTGAATTTTTAAAGTCAGAAAAGGGGATACAATGATCACTCTAACCCTGTTCCACCAAAACTTAAATATCTCACAAAATATAACTCATATACCTGTTTTGTTCCATCCATATGAAAATAGACTCATCAAGCTTAAATTTCATAACTTACTCATCATTTAATTCCATTTCTACTATTTTTAGTTATTTACATCACTGCTACTGTTAGATTCTATTTTATGACAAATTTTACTTTACTATATATTTTCATGGACTAAATAGCATTTTAAACATACATAACATCAAATATGACTTAGATTGGCCATTCCAATGGCTAATCATTTACAAACCCTTTTCTCGCCAAACCATAGCCATATCATAAGATCATTTACACAAAGTGAGTATTTTTCCATACATGCCATATTCAAAACACACAAGCTATTTTGCCAATTTAGGCCTTCGGATAGCGTGGATGAATCTTCGACCTATCCCGATTCTCAAGCCACCTTGTCGACAACTACAATGAATGAAAAGAAGGGGGTAAGCATAGATGCTTAGTAAGTTCACATGCAAATAGCAAGTAACAAAATCATGAAATTTCACATAAAACATCATTTGCATAAACAACACCAAGACATTCATGTTTCATTTGCATTTAATATCTTTCTATGATTTCATCATACCAAGTTCTCAACCCGAGGATTTAAGCACCTACCTATCAAATTTTCTCATTCACTACACTTACCAATATGTCACCTTCGTTTTAGGCATTCTTCTCATTCACTTAAGATTCACCCGTTGAACACATCAGAATATAATTCGAATATGCGGATTTCATGAACGTAAGTGACATACCCGCAGCTAGACAAACTCAACAGCCTACGGAACTTATGTAGCCAAGCTACCATGTAACCCGCCCATAAGTGTACTCAGACTCAACTCAACGAGCTCAGGCGTTCGCATCCATAAGTAAACTCGAACTCAACTCAACGAGTTCGGATGCCTTGTTACATCTCACGAACTCAAACTCAACTCAATGAGTTCGGAAATCAAGTATCCTAGTGACATGTCACTTGTATTCTAATCTATTCCTAAGGTTCAAACGGGCTTTTTCCTCGATCTCACATCTTTGCCGTCTTCCACGGAATATCGGAACCGATACTCGGTGATAGTTCATACCCATCAAGTAATTCACATAATTACATATTATTCAACAATAACCACAAAACATAACATTTCATGATAATAATAAGCATCATATCATATAAACAATATTAAATTGTTCAAAATGACAATTATGTTACTACATTTACACATGAACTTACCTCGATACAAAATATTAGCAATCGAGCCTATTCTTCGTAAACTTTGTTTTTCCCTCGATCGCGACTTGAATCTCGTTTCTCTTGATCTATAATGCCAAATTAATCTTATTTAATACATAGATTCATTAAAACAACATTTAATACAAACTTTGGCAAAATTACATTTTTACCCCTAAACTTTTGCATAATTACACTTTTGCCCTAGGCTCGGGAATTAAACTTCATCCCTTATTCTTATGTTTTATGACATGCTAATCATTTTTCCCTTCTATGGCAACATCAAATTCACAGTCTAACATGTACTTATGACTATTAGGTATTTTTACCGATTAAGCCCTTTTACTCGTTTTTGCTTAAAACCGAGTAGCACAAGTTGTCTAACATAATTTAAAACCTCATATAACATCATAAAACACCAAAATACACAAATTTCACCTATGGGTATTTTTCCAAATATGAACCCTAGGTTGAATTATAGCTAGCATAAGTTAATTCGAGCTACCGGGATTTCAAAAACATAAAAATCATTAAAAACGGGGCATGAAATCACTTACTATGAACCTTGAAAGTTGAAGAAACCCTAGCTATGGGGAGAGGTGAAATTCGGCAGCAACAATATGGATAAGATGATCATTTTGTGTTATTTTTCCCATTTTATTTCATTTAATATACAAATGACCAAAATGACCAAAATGCCCTTACTACTAAACTTTCCAAAAATTCCATCCATGTCCAATTTTTGTCCATAGACTTAGAAATTGGTCAAATTTCTATTTAAGACCTCCTCATTAATATTCCAAAGCAATTTCATACTAAGAACTCCTAGAATGCAATTTTTGCCAATTATTCGATTTAGTCCCTAATTTCAATTTAAGCACTTTAGGCATAGGATTTCATCACAAAATTTTCACACAATCATGCAATCATATCATAAACATCAAAATAATTATAAAATAATTATTTCTATCTCAGATTTGTGGTCACGAAACCACTATTCTGATTAGGGCCTAATTCGGGATATTACAGGAACATAGCTTTGATGTATGATTTCTTGGTCGAAAACTTGAATAGTTAATGAAATTAAAATGGTTGAGTTGGCTATATGGTTCATATATGCAAATTTGGTTTATGTGAATAAGGGAATTATGGATGTTCGAGTTTAGAAGTGTTTATAAAGAAGTTCATATAATCTTATGTATGATTTGTAATAAATGAACATAGTTTGATTGGCGATGTAATGAATATGTTTGAGTTTAGAAGTGTTTATAAAGAAGTTCATATAATCTTATGTATGATTTGTAATTAATGAACATAGTTTGATTGGCGATGTATTCGAATTTGAAAGCATGGTTATATGTACATTGATAGATAAGATAAGTGGAGTTTTTTTTTTAATGTGGTTATATGAATTTACGAGTACAATAAATGTATGTGTGATTGAGATTTGATAAATTTAGTTTAGTAATATTGGTTTATAGATATTATTGAAATGATTTATTTGCTTATGGCTTACTAAGCTTTCAAAGCCTACTCTGTGTGTTTTTCCTATGTCTATAGAGTTTCAGAGACTTGCTCGGGTTGGAAGTTGTAGGAGACATCATCACAATATCTTGTTATCACTTCGGTAAATAAAAGCTTTGAGTTTTGGTTATGTGGCATGTATAAGCTAATTTTGAGATGGTCCATTTTTTATTTGAGTATATATATAGCCATGCGAAAATGGCTTAATTATGATGCTAATATTGTGTATATTTGTGTAACACCCCTTACCCGTATCTAAGGCCGGAACAGGGTATGATGCATTACCAGACTTAACCAACACATAGACGAAAACCGGGCCATAAAATTTCATTTAATTCAAAACTTTTCAAACACATGCATAGACTCATATTTAAAGACATATAACGTGGCATAAATGAGCACTTACACATCCATAATCATGCAATAACAAACAAAGCTAACTATATCATCACATCAAAACATAGGACATGGCATGATTAATTAAACTTACAAACCATAATGGATAAGGACCACATCTCATGATCATATACGATAACTCAATGCAGACCGATAAGAATGGTAAATGTCATAATAATAATATATATCACAAACCAACTTCCTATACATGCCACTCACTTGATATTTCTAATATTTGAATTAATTCTCCCAAAAAAGATAGCTTGATAGTGTGATTTTGCCTCCGATGATCTCCAACCCTGAGCCTACCTGCCAAAACTGAAGAAGTAGAGAGGAACGGTAAGATTTATGCTTAGTAAGTGCATATGAAGTTAATAAGCAATTATCCACATGTTTTTTTAAGGTAACACATCATAATTGTACAATTTACTCTTGTTCAGGTTAAGTTATTTTACCAAGTTACAGTTACTAATTATTTTATATCTAGAGCTACGAGACTCCAAATTAAGTTTCGTTAATTTTACTTGAAACTAGACTCATATACCTTTCTCCCATAAAATTTCTAGAATTTTTGGTTTAGCCAATTAGTACAGTTTATTCATTAAAGTTTCCCCTCTTTTGCTGTCCAACAGTTTCGACCTCTCTTCACTAAAAATTATTTTTCTCATAGTACAGAATTCGGATAATGCTCTCATCTATCTTTCTAGAGAATATACTCATTAAGGATTTTAATAATATAAATTAAAACCCATAATTATTTTTATATAATGTTTAATGATTTTCTCAAATTGAAACAGGGGATCACGAAGTCATTCAGACTCTTTCTCACAGCAATTTAAATATCTCATAATATAAATTTCGATTGCATATACCATTTCTTCTATATAAACCTAGACTCATTTGGATTTAACTTCATATTTTATTCAGCCCCTAATTCAATTTCCACAATTTATGGTGAAATTCCAAAGTTGCACCATTCATTACTATTATTCACCAAATCCATACAATATCATTTCATTCATAATGGTAAGAACACATAATTATGCTTCATAAGCATAAATCCATAATCTCAATGTCATCAAGTATCAAGGACTTATTCCAAATCATGTCATTTTCATAATATTCACCAAATACTATATACATCATAGATCATCACATGTCAGGGCATCACACATAAGTTTAGTGTACATACCTGTACAACTTGTAACATAACTCAAAGACATACTCACCAATGGCTTATCTCATTGGGATCATCAACGAATAATTTGCCAAATTACCCGTTGAACACTCGGAATATAATCGGATACATGGAATGCATGCACATAAGTGCCATGCCCACAGCTAGGCAAACTCTATAGCTTGCGGAATATATGTGTAGCCAAGCTACCATGTAACCCACCCATAAGTGAACTTGGAGTAAACTCAACGAGCTCGGGTGTTCACATCCATATGTGAACTCAGACTCAACTCTACGAGTTCGGATGCCTAGTTACATCTGATGAACTCGGACTCAACTCAACAAGTTTGGAACTCAATTATCCTAGTGACATGTCACTTGTATCCTAATCTATTCCTAAGGTTCAACGGGATTTTCCTCGATAACACATCTTTGTTGTCTTCCATGGAATTCTGGAACCGATACTTGGTAGCATTTCATATTTATCAAGTAGCTCACATAATTTGCATATGACTCAATAATAACCACAAAGCATAATATTTCATGATAATAATCATCATATCAAATAAATATCATTAAATTACTTAAAATGACAATTATGTTACAACATTTACACATGAACTTACATCCCATTTAATATCAAGGTAATAACATTAAATTACACATTGCATTATTAAAAATCATTTGAACTTACCTCGTATGCGAAAATGACCATTTTTACCATTTGGTGCACAACCTGATATTTTTCGATTTTAGCCCGAATTTCAATTTTTCCTTGATAATCGAGCTTGGGAGTTTGAACAAACCTTAACCATGGCTACTGCTGGTAGAAACGGTTGAATGAAGAAGATGACAGCTAATTTGATTTATTTCCCTTTTTTAATTCTTTTAATTATTAGTTTACCAAAATACCCCTAACTTAAAAATATTTTATTACACCCATTTCATGTCTATTTTTGTCCATCAATTAACCAATGGTCTAATTACCATTTAAGGACCCTCAATTTAAAGTTTCATAACAATTGGACACCTCTAGTATGTAGAACTCAACTTTTGCACTTTTTACTATTTAGTCCTTTTGACTAAATTAAGTGCCCGACGTCAAAATTTTCGAACGAAATTTTCACGAAATTATTTCGTGAAATTGTAGTCCATAAAAATATAATAAAAAAAAAAATTTCATCACCGGATTTGTGGTCCCGAAACCACTGTTCCAACTAGGCCCAAAATCAAGGTGTTACAATTCTTCCCCCCTTCAGGGATTTTCGTTCCCGAAAATCTTACCGGAAAAGTGGTCTTCACTTAGATTCCTCTATATCATACTCGATACCAAAGTACCTTCGCTCAGGCGGTGCCTCCAATACATCTCTTTAATTTTTCATATGATCTGAAAGCTTACGGACTCAACTTCCAATTGTTCTTAAAATTTCAAAGGCTTCTCAGTTTCCCATGATATCATGACATAAAACTCGGATCTCAATTTGGCTTATGGAGAGTAGAATTCCAAGAAATCCAATAATCAAAGGGACCTGCACTCTTCCAAAATAATCATACAAATTTTCATCTTCAATAAATCACAATCCAATAACATCTAAATCAAATTACAGTACACGCAATTACTCTCTGAATGAATAGGCAAATTTTCACTGTGAGCTCCGTACAGTTCTTTCTGTATAAGCCTCGGGATAATAATACCATGAGTCAGATCCAATCTAAAATTCAACATTAGAAGTCGATCCTCACTGTACTCTTCTAGTTTACTACTCACTATCACATTTTCCTCTTTCCGCTATGGAAATAATTCTGATATAGCCTCGAAAATAATCCTTCTCATTCTCATCCTAATATCAATACTGGCAGAGATAATTCTGGTAGATCCTGATGCTCGGCTTTAACCCCATCAACAACTCAAATTTTCTGTGACATTAAATGCTCCAAACTATCACATTACCTTATTTTCTTGAAACACATCACCCTTCATACAACAGTGCATTACTAAAAATTAGGAAATCTTTACTCAATACAGACTAGTCCAGTTCAGACGTTTTGGTTAGCAATATTCTCATCTATCCAAACCTTGCTAACATGTAATAAACTTTTCAGCTTTCGCAAGATGAAAACTTTATCATTCTTAGTAACTTTAACTCATATCAAAATTTTCTAAGAGATATACACTTCTCGTTCAGACTATTTGCCTTTTACCCATAAAGAAATTAAATTCTATTATCAGACTTAGGAAAAATGATCCTGACATAATTGTCATATGAAATCTTTCAAATAAATAATTCACACAGATTAAACACTTGAGCCGATCTAAACACCATTGAATGACATTTCAAGTAATCCTTTCTTCTAGTTACTAAACAATTCATCATGCAATCCTTTACTATTCATTCCTTACACTAATCAAAACCATCTCAATTGCATTAGGTCAAGTAACCAAAATATCTCATTGAAGTCATTAATTATAGTTGACTTACTTAAGAGAAGTAATCCACCATATCGATTGAAACTCGCGCTTTTATCACTTATGCCTTTATTGTTGTCAAATCCTTACACGAAAATTTGAGAAATTCCAATACTAAAATCACCACATTACCAAGATCAAATCAGAAGTATAGGCATACTTGTCATGATTATCAAAAGCTGAAGAACGAACTTCGAACATAAGTCATTATTGACAAATTATGGAATAAAGATAACAAGAAAACCGAAAAAAGAAATCCAAGATACGATACTATGCCAGAAAATCGAAAACCAAACTCATAGGAAAATATGGAATATCTCAAAAATTCCTCAGAGAAAAGAAGTCCAGAAGAAATTATCATTTAATCACACTGGAATCAAATATAACAAGAACAATGTATCTTCCTATACATATATATCAAATGGAGCATCAAGTAAAAGAAACAGTATCATAATATCATACATATCCTCTCATCAATTCTTATCAGAAGAAATGCAATAAAATGCTCGAGGAAATACAACAATACAAATTATAAATCAGTCAGACTACTAATGCTTCTATCTACCACCAGGATTAGAAAACATTCCTATATAACAAGAATTTCTTCAAAAGATCAACATCCTTAGAAATTTTTCTGAGAACGAATAAATACATAGAACATCTCAGAAGAAACTGTTAAATCTGTTCAGCCGTAACTGTCACACTTAGATATTACACATTTCAAATATCATTTCCCACAACTAGTTCTGCCATCACAAATTTCATGTTAGACCTTTCACTAAAGAAGACCAGTTCTGAATAAATTTTGATTTACACTTTTCTCGACCTTGTACCTGAGTAATTGAATTTACCAAAGTAAATTCATTCTCTAACTGGGATAGTGCATAGCTCCAATAATCTTTATGTCAACCTGATACTTTTCTAGCTCTGACTTTACTTATCAACTCATTCTCAATCTCTAATCATACTTATAATTATTCTATCATTGAACTCTTTGGTTTTTCAACCGGGAACTTATTCAGTACAAATCTCATGAAATTCCATTATAAGCACCACTTCAATAAGGGGGGTTGTAGGGCCTCTGACTAGACTTTCTTATACATATACATATGACACAACTTTCATCATCATAGAAACATCATCAAAATCATGTCATTCATTTCAGGCAATGCAACATTCATGTTGGTTTACACCAATTTTCCAATTATCCCATTTAGACAAGTATACTTATGCATGCATCTTATGTTTTCTGGATAGCTTTACTTATCCATTCATTTAATCAAATAAGTCATTCTCATGACATCACATAAGGGAAAACAAACATGAATATTTGTATCACAATCGCAACTTTCACTTTGTGTATCATCATATACATATCATTACAATCATATAATTCAGTCCAAACAATTTAACATAGATAAGTTCATTTCATTATAATTCTTTATCTCATAAAAATATCATTAACATTCATCAACATTCAATGTCCAATCAAGACAATGACATTTTTACTAGTATCATGATATTATGAACCCTTACTCATACCTCTACAAATTTCTATTTATCCCATTCAACTTGTCAAGTAAGCCAAGTGCACTGCATCATATGAGCATTAAGCAAATATAGATATTTATCACAACATAAACTTTCATATCACGTGTTATCACATATATATCATAAACTTTTATTCATACTTTTCTGAACCGAGACTTATCATAATCATAATTTTACTCAAATACCTTCAATCACCTTGAACATGGTCGGTGCAGCTCGGTTGGAGAGTATCTTTGTCTAAAAAAGACGGTGCTCTTACACGTCGGGAGACATCACACTATCACGGATCCGTGGCATGTATAACTAGACTTTTACACATGCTAGGTTAGTTCGAGAACCGACTAAACCATATCTCTGATACCACCAAATGAAACACCCCTTACCCGTATCCAAGGCCGAAACAGGGTATGAGGCATTACCAGACTTAACCGTACACATAGACGAAAACCGGGCCATAAAATTTTATTTAATTCAAAACTTTTTGAACACATGCATAGAATCATATTTAAAGACATATAACGTGGCATAAATGAGCACTTACACATCTATAATTATGCAATAACAAACAAAGCTAACTATATCATCACATCAAAACATAGGACATGGCATAATTAATTAAACTTAAAAACCATAAGGGATAAGGACCACATGTCATGATCATATACGGTAACTCAATGCAGACCGATAAGTATGGTAAAAGTCATAATAATAATACATATCACAAACCAACTTCCTATACATGCCACTCACTTGATATTTCTAATATTTGAATTAATTCTCCCAAAAATGATAGCTTGATAGTGTGATTTTGCCTCCAACGATCTCCAACCCCGAGCGGACCTGCCAAAACTGAAGAAGTAGAGAGGAGGGGTAAGATTTATGCTTAGTAAGTCCATATGAAGTTAATAAGCAATTATCCACATGTTTTTTTTTAAGGTAAAACATCATACTTGTACAATTTACTCTTGTTTAGGTTAAGCTATTTTACCGAGTTACAACGACTAATTCTTTTATATCAAGAGATAAGAGACACCAAATTAAGTTTCATTAGTTTTCCTTGAAACTAGATCATATACCTTTCTCCCATAAAATTTCTAGAATTTTTGGTTTAGCCAATTAGTACAGTTTATTCATTAAAGTTTCCCCTCTTTTGCTATCCAACAATTTTAACCTCTCTTTACTAAAAATTATTTTTCTCATAGTAAAGAATTCAGATAATACTGTCATCTATCTTTCTAGAGAATTCAGATAATACTGTCATCTATCTTTCTAGAGAATAGACTCATTAAGGATTTTAAAAATATAAATTACAACCCATAATTATTTTTATACAATTTTTAATGATTTTCTCAAATCGAAACAGGGGATCACGAAGTCATTCAGACTCTATCTCACAACAATTTAAATATCTCATAATATAAATTTTGATTGCATATACCATTTCTTCTATGTGAAACTATACTCATTGGGATTTAACCTCATATTTTATTCAACCGCTAATTCAATTTCCACAATTTATGGTGAATTTCCAAAGTTGCACTACTGGAGTAACCCAAAACTGCCAAGGCTAAATTTTCTCATTCATTACTATTATTCACCAAATCCATACAATATCATTTCATTCATAATGGTAAGAACACATAATTATGCTTCATAAGCATAAATACATAATCTCAATGTCATCAAGTATCAAGGAATTATTCTAAATCATGTCGTTTTCATAATATTCACCAAATACTATATACATCATATATCATCACATGTCAATGCATCACACATAAGTTTAGTGTACATACCTGTACAACTTGTAACATAACTCAAAGACATACTCACCAATGCCTTATCTCATTGGGATCATCAACGAATACTTCACCAAATAACCGTTGAACACTCAGAATATAATCGGATACACGGAATACATGCACATAAGTGCCATGCCCACAGCTAGGCAAACTCAAGAGCCTGCGGAATATATGTGTAGCCAAGCTACCATGTAACCCACCCATAAGTGAACTCGGATTCAACTCAACCAGTTCAGATGCCTAGTGACACACGGTCTACCCCCATGGGCGTGTGATCAGACCGTGTGTCCCCTGTACCCTAATTTGGTAAAATAGAATGCTCAGTACTAAACACACGGGGAGAGACACGACCGTATGTCTCAGCCATGTAGAGGCCATGGCTTAAGTACACAGACGTGTGAGTTGGCCGTGTGACCTCAATTTATGACGTCATAAACAGAGAGTTATATAGGCTGAGGACACGGGCGTGTCACAAGCCACATGGCCTACCCACACGGGCGTGGGACCCTCCAAAATAGGAAAATTTTCTACATATTGTATAAGTTCTGAGAGTTCTCAGTTTAGTCCCGAACCACACCCAATATATGTTTTGGGCCTTGAAGGCCCATATAAGGATGATATGTATGTGAATTAAAAGTTTTAAATTTGGGAAAAATTTTATGGCTCGATTTTGTATGATTGTGTGAGTTCATGTCCGGTAATGCCTCGTACCCTATTTTGACATCAAATACGGGTAAGGGGTATTACAAATCCCGCCTCGAGGGGTAGACCACAACAGTATTCTGGAAATATCAATGGTAGTCGTAGTACTACAAAGGATTTAATAGCTAAATCTGAGGCTCGGGTTTCGACAAGAACCTATGCCATATGTGCAAGGAAGATGCTTTAGCACCAAATGTTATCACTGGTACATTCTCTCTACTTGATACCGATATTATTGCTTTGATTGATCCTGGTTCCATGCACTCATATATATGCACAAAATTTGTATTTGATAAAAATATGATTGTTGAATTCACTGAATTTGTGGTTAAAGTTTCAAACCCCTTGGGTCAGCATGTTATGGTGGATAAAGTTTGTAAAAATTTCCCATTGATGATAAAAGGGTTATTGTTTTCCGACTAATTTGATGTTGTTACCATTTGATGAATTTGATGTAATATTGGGAATGGATTGGTTAACCCAACATGATGCGGTGGTAAATTGTAAGTATACATACATTGTATTGAAGTGTCAGAATGGTGAGTTACTCCGGGTTGAATCTAAAAAACTGTAACACCCCGAATTTGGGCCTAGAAGTATTGGGCCTTGAGTGGGGGTCCGTAAGGAGGTTGTATATAGGTATTTAATTGTGCAATGAAATGACACAATTAAATGTCCGCTTTGGTGGTTAATGGCCCTGAGAAGTGTTAGAGAAATCTTGGGTTCAAACTTGGGCTTTAGCAAAAATTTTGGTATTAAGTGAAAAAAATCTGGATTCTTGGATGAGGGTTTTTAAATTATTGTGTTAAATAAATGACACAAGGAAGCTTGTAGTCTAGTGGTTGTGGCGTCATTAAGGTTGTATGGGAGCCTGGGTTCAAGCCTTGGCTCTTGCAATTTATTTTGGGTTTTTAAAGGGAACCTGGACTTTGGCCTTTAGACCTTATAATTAATTGTGTAACACCCCGAACCCATGACCGTCGCCGGTGTCGGACACGAGGGGTTAATGGGCCAAATCTTCTCAAGGTACCAACCAATTTGGCATTTCCAGACAGGCTGGGAAACTGCGTCACTGTCTCCATAAAAATCATATCTCGAGTTTCAAACCTCGGAAACTGATTCCGTAAATTTTTCCTGAATTTAGACTCATATATCTATCCATGGATTTATTTCTAGAATTTTTGGTTGGGCCAATTGGTACAGTTTATTAGTTAAAGTCACCAATGTTACAGGAGTAGACTACACTGACCTTCGCGCGTTAAAGCTTGAATATCTCTCTGTACAGGGCTTTAATACTGGTTCCGTTTGTTTCTAATGAAACTAGACTCAAAATGAAATCTGCAAATATAAGGCATGACTTCTAATTATTTCTGGATAATTTATAGTAAATTTTCAAAGTCACGACAGGGGACCCAGAAACCGTTCTGGCCCTGTCTCACGAGAACTTTAATATCTCTCAATATACTGCTCATATGGTCGTTTCGTTCCATCCATATTAAACTAGATTCATCAGGGTTCAATTGCATAATTTATTCACTATTTAATTCTACTTCTACTATTTTAGTGATTTTCAATCTCACCTCACTGCTGCTGTCTGCAACAGTTACTGCAGTAGACTATGCCAATTTCATGAATCTTTCCTTGCCCTTAATCATCCATCAAACATGACACAAATTATGGCCACCTTATCAAAATTAAAGTTTCTAAGACTCGTGGCTATAGGTTCTAGCATCCCACTCGGCGACCACATAGGCCATTTTCACATGGCTTAAAGTTTACAACCCACAGTTCAATAAAATATAATAGCCTATACATGCCAATTGTTCTTCAACAACGAAGACAATACCAAAATATTTCAGCGGTGTGATGACTTCAACGACGGTTCGAAACACGCAACAATACGAGTCCACGAGACCTAAAATGGGTGACAAGAAAACACCGAGTGAGTTTATAACTCAGTAAGTCATAAGCACTTTACAATTATCCATTAGCTAAATTCATCACAAAGTGAAACAATGAAACAAGGCTAGGTACTTCATCCATATCGAACTATACCATAATTCCTCGGACCTTTCGGTTCAATCTCATACCAAGCCATACATCCACATTTCATATTTATACGATAAGATATTTGAGGCATTTTCACACACTAACTCATTTTCACCACAATCACACAATTGCAATCATCACATAGATTTAAAGCTTACCAAGCTCAACCCGAGCATGAACATATTGTCTATTCGTCATGAGCTCAAGGTACTTACCCGATTATTTGTCGGGATTAACTCGATAATGTCGCACACTCAGTGCCAATTGTAATACAAGAGCATATAGTGAATCCGCACACTTAGTGCTATATATTTTCAGCTCGCACACTTAGTGCTATAGAATCAAACTCGCACACTTAGTGCTGTACAATTTTATACCCGCACACTTAGTGCCAATCTTGTCACCGTCTCCATTTATACCCGCACACTTAGTGCCGTGACCAATACCTTATGCATTTTGCTGCCTTTATACATTCAACAATGGCATCATTCCATACACATACATTTTCATTTACACATCAATTCATTAAACACAATTGCATATATATTATGATCATTTAAATCAATACAAAATATATGCTTAATGACTTACCTCGGATGTTGTCGCACGTTTTCAATGGCTATTCGATTACTTTGTCTTTCCCCTTGTCCAACTTTGGTCCTTTGAGTTCTTGAGCTAGTTCACACAAATTTAACTTATTAAAACCTCATTATGCTAGCTTATGGCCGAATATGACAAGGAGTTTAAATGGTCATATGGCCACCCTTTTGCTTGGATACACATTGGTCATGCACATTTTATATTACATCAAGCAATTCAATACAATTCATTCAAGCATCAAGGAAAAGCGCAGGCCCTCAATAGGCTACCTAAGGCCGAATATACACATCAACATATGTATTCGTTCATGTGGCCGAACATACACATTCATGTTAAGGCCGATTTCCACACTTGATACATTCAACAAGTAAGGTCGCTTGTATCGACTTAACACCAATTTGATTCAAGTTCACAACTAGGCTAGTATGCATATATACACTAGTAAATCAAACACTAACATTTGTACTTCACCTTACTAGCACTTCTCATTCAAATGACATGAACAACGAACATAGTTTCCTTTTATTTCCTACCATGGCCAAATGCCATACAACACCATACCATGCATCATTACAAGCTTTACCTTTAGCATGCAAATAACATCCACAAATCCACCTTAGTTGAACCTTAACTCATCTTCATGCCTCACCACCACAACATCAAACATCAAACATCAATGATACCAAGAAGACAACACCCATGGCCGAATATCATCCCCATTTCATGGTAAAGGTTTAGACCATGGGTTAGGTGGAACTCAAACTATCAACTAAAAACATGCATAAATCTCATGGATAACATCAACATACCTTAGTCTAGCAAACTCCCATGGCTGATTTTCTCAAGCTTCCCCCCCTTTCTTCTTAGTACATTCGGCCAAGCAAGGAGAAAATGAGAGAATGAACACTTTTTTTTTCTTTCTTTCTTTGTTTTTGTTTCTCCCATGTACGGCAAGGGGGGGGGGAAAGCATCCACACTCTTTTTTTTTTTTGCTATCATCATTATCTTTTTTTCCATTTCTTTAATGCTAACATTCTTAATTTATTGTTTCCTACATGCATCACTAGTCTAACATGTTGGAGACATGTTTCCACCCATAGTATGGCCGGCCATCATGCTTCATTTTGGCTAATTTGACATGCAAGGACAACACTTTCCCACATGTATTAATAGGCCACCTTACATTTGCCTAGCACGTTTCTAAATTTTCTCACATAAGTCCTATTTGATAAAAATTCACTTACAATTAACAAAATCCAAACATGAAATTTTCACACATGAATATATACATATAATGAGCATCAATTATGATGGTTAATTATTATTATGACTTCGGTTTAGTGGTCCCGAAACCACTTTCCGACTAGGGTCAATTTAGGGATGTCACAGACTCTCCCCACTTAAGAAATTTTCGTCCCGAAAATCTTACCGTAAATAGGCTCGGTATCGCTCTTTCATAGAGTCCTCAAGTTCCCAAGTGGCTTCTTCCATTCCGTGTTTATCCCACAACACCTTCACTAACGGGATTTTCCTATTAGCGCAACTCTTTTACTTCACGCCTCATAATGCGAACGGTTCCTCTTCATAGCTCAAATTAGGTGAATCTCAATCTCGAGATGGAGCAATTACGTGCGATGGATCAGACCTATATCGTCGAAGCATCGAGACATGAAAACGTTGTGAATCCTTTCGAGCTCGGGGGCAAAATTAATCGATATGCGTCGGCCCAACTCGTTCGGATACTTCATATGGCCCGATGAACCTCGGACTCAATTTGCCCTTACGACCAAATCTAAGCACCTTCTTCCAAGGTGAAACTTTGAGAAAGACCTTGTCTCCAACACGATATTCAACATCTTTTCTTTTCAAATCCGCATCGACTTTTGGCGATCCGGCGACTTTCAAACTTTCCCGAATTACTCGAACTTTTGCTCGGCATCCTTAACCAAATCAACCCGAAGAATTTACCTTCACTAAGTTCGGTCCGAATAATGGGGTACGGCATTTACGACCGTATAAAGCCTCGTAAGGCGCCATCTTAATACTTGATTGAAAGCTCTTTGTTGTAGCGAATTCAATCAAAGGCGATACATTCCATGAACCACTAAACTCAAGGATACAACATCTCAACATATCCTCGAGTATTTGAATTATCCGTTCGGATTGACCATCGGTTTGGGGGTGGAAGGCGGTGCTGAAATGCAACTTGGTACCCAAAGCTTCTTGCAACTTCTTCCAAAATCGCAAGGTAAATCTCGGATCTCTATCCCACGATGGAAATAGGCACCCGTGTAATCTCACAATCGAGAAGCGTACAATTCGGCTAGTTTGTCCATTGAAAATCCGTGCGTATGGGGATAAAGTGAGCCGACTTAGTCAGTCTATCGACAACGACCCAAATCGCATCCTTCTTACTCACTGACAATGGCAGTCCGGATACAAAGTCCATTGTGACTCGATCCCATTTCCACTCGGGTATTGTGATCGGCTGAAGTAATCCTGAAGGCACTTGATGTTCCGCTTTCACTTGTTGACATATTAAACATCTCGAAACAAAATCGAGATGTCTCGTTTCATACCATGCCACCAAAACCGAGCGTTTCAAATCGTTGTACATCTTCGTACTCCGGGTGGATTGCTATTCGGCTACAATGGGCTTCGTTCAAAATTATTGGAATAAGTTCAATTCTTTGGAACACACGACGACTTCGAACCTCAAACAATCGTCATCATCGATTTGAAATTACGAGTCCTTGTTCGAACACACTCATCCCGTTTTGCAACCAACTCATCGTCGACTTTACGAGCTTCACGAATTTGACGTATCAATAATGGTTTGGCTTTCAATTGACTACTAACACATTGTCGGGTAGGATAGACAAGTGTACATTCATCGCTTCATAAAGCAAATAGTGATTTCGGCTTAAGGCATCCGCAGAACCACATTAGCCCTTCGGGTGATAATCAATGACGAGCTCATAATCTTTTAACAACTCGAGCCATCGCCTTTGTCGCAGATTTAAGTCTCTTTGGGTCATCAAATATTTGAGACTTTTGTGATCCGAATACACATGGCACTTCTCACCAAATAAGTAATGTCGCCATATCTTTAAAGCGAATCGATGGCGACCAATCCGAGATCATGGGTCGGATAATTTTTCTCATGTGGCTTTAATTGTCTCGGCGCATAGGCCACAACTCGCCCTTCTTGCATCAATCGCAACCCAACCCAAGTAGGGATGCGTCACTATAAATGACAAACTCTTTGCCCGATTCGGGTTGCACTAGAATTGGGGCTTGATCAAATAAGCTTTCAGTTGATCGAAACTTTTTCGACATTTCTCCGTCCATTCGAACTTAACATCCTTTTGGAGTAAGCCGTCATTGGCGTGGCTATCGTCGAGAAACCTTTACAAATCGTCGGTAATAACCGCAAGCCCCAAAAAGCTCCTAACCCGGTAACATTCCTTGGTGGTTTCCAATCGACTATGGCGAAATTTTGTTCGGGTCCACCACGACACCGATCACGGACACCACGTGCCCCAAAAGCTAACCTCTTTCAACCAAAATTCACATTCTTGAACTTTGCGTATAATCGCTTATCTCGTAAGATTTGCAACACTAGCCTCGGTGTTCAGCATGTTCGGTTTCATCTCGAATAGACCAAAATGTCATCGATAAATACAACTACGAACCGATCCAAGTTTGGCCTGAAAATTCTATTCATTAGATCCATAAACACCGAGGGCATTAGTGAGCCCAAACGGCATCACCAAGAATTAAGTAGTGACTGTACCTCGTTCTAAAAGCGGTTTTGGGTATGTCCGATTCTCGGACCCTCAACCGATAGTACCCGACCTCAAATCTATCTTTGAAAACACCGAGGCTCCCTTTAATTGATCAAACAAATCATCAATTCGTGGCAATGGATATTTATTCTTTATCGTCACTTTATTGAGTTGACGATAGTCGATGCACAACCTCATGGTTCCGTCCTTCTTCTTCACAAACAATACAAAGCGCCCATGGAGAAAAACTCGGTCGGCGAAACCTCTATCCGTCAATTCTTGCAATTGAACCTTCAATTCCTTTAATTAGTTAATGCCATACGATACGGGGCTATTGAAATCGGCGTAGTACCGGTACAACCGATGCGAATTCCACTTCTCGAACCGGTGGCAATCCCGGTAACTCCTCAGGAAAAACATCTGAATACTCACAAACCACTGGTACCGATTCGAGTTTCCTTTCCGTCTCTTTACTTCCAAACACATACGCAAGGTATGTTTCACACCCCTTTTTCACATACCTCCGAGCGGTCATAGAAGATATTATCATTGGCGCTCCTTTTAAATCGATGAGACTCGACTCGGACTACCTCATTATTTGCACTCCTCAAATCAATGGTTTTCCTTTTGCGATCCACCTTTGCATCATGTACTGATCACCAATCCATACCAAGAATAACATCGAATTCATGAAATGGTAGAAGCATCAGATCGGCCGGAAAACAGGATTCTCGAATTATTAGGGGGCATCTCTTGCACACTTTATCAACGAGCACGTATTGACCCAAAGGGTTTGACACTCGAATTATGAACTCAGTAGACTCAACAGGTAGAGTCTTACTGGATGCTAAGGTTTCACATACATATGAGTGAGTAGAGCCGGGGTCAATCAATGCAATCACAATAGTATCAAAGAGAGTAAAAGTACCGGTGATAACGTCGGGGAGGATGCCTCCTCTCGTGCGCGGATGGCATATGCTCTAGCAGAGCACGGGTCTCGGATCGGACGGCCGTATTAGAGGCTCCTCTCGATTACCACCCCTACCTCCGAGAGATTCTCGGGGCCTACCTCCACCGTCGTTCCACTAGGTCTTGCACCTTGCGTCTTATTCCTCTCATCTAGCTCAGTGCAATCTCTAATGAAGTGGTCCTTGAACCGCATCCATAACAGCCCTATTAACAGACTTACCCCAACATTCACCTAGGTGTCGTCTTCCACATTGGGGCATTGGGTCTCTCTTGACGATTATTGCCCACACTAGCTACTGAAGTAGCTCGAGTCCGTCAATGGTCGGGCTCTAATGGAAATTCCCTTGATCGTCCTCGACTTCTTGGTGTCCTCCACGAACCTCTTTACTACCGAGAAGCGGAGCTTTACTAAATCGATCTTTTACGGTAATCTCTTGCTTCAAATTCAGCCTTCTTCTTCTCCTTCCCAAGTTCTTCCGCCTTGCGAGCTCGTTCGACTAGTGTCACGAACTCCTTTATCTCCAAAATTCCCACTAGTAACTTTAACTCTTCATTCAATCCTTCTTCAAATCTTTTGCACATCGCAACCTCATCAGCCACACACTCCGAGCATACTGACTAAGTCTTACGAACTCATGTTCGTATTCAGATCTGATCATCCGGACTTGCTTGAGTTCCAAGAATTCCTTACGCTTCGATCGATGAACCGTTGACTAATGTATTTCTTTGAAATTGGATTGAAAGAAATCCCAAGTAACTCGTTCATTTGGGACTATGGAAATTAAAGTTCTCCACCAATAGTAAGTCGAGTCTCTTAACAAGGATATAGCACACTTAAGACATTCATCGGTGTGCATGACAGTTCATCTAACACTCTAATGGTGTTATCGAGCGAACTCGGCCTTTTCGGCATCATCGGTAACTATGGCCTTGAACTCCTCGCCCCACGCTTCCTAATCAAGTCCACGGTGGTTTACTCGACCTCACAGGATTAGTGCTGGAGGCATTGCGGGCTCTTGGGGTGGAGTATTTAAATTCGGGAATGGTTGGACAGTAAGTGCACGGGTGTTACATGTAATACAAGAGCATATAGTGAATCCGCACACTTAGTGCTATATATTTTCAGCTCGCACACTTAGTGCTATAGAATCAAACTCGCACACTTAGTCTTTGTACAATTTTATACCCGCACACTTAGTGCCAATCTTGTCACCGTCTCCATTTATACCCGCACACTTAGTGCCGTGACCAATACCTTATACATTTTACGCCTTTATACATTCAACAATGGCATCATTCCATACACATACATTTTCATTTACACATCAATTCATTAAACACAATTGCATATATATTATGATCATTTAAATCAATACAAAATATATGCTTAATGACTTACCTCGGATGTTGTCGCACGTTTTCAATGGCTATTCGATTACTTTGTCTTTCCCTTGTCCAACTTTGGTCCTTTGAGTTCTTGAGCTAGTTCACACAAATTTAACTTATTAAAACCTCATTATGCTAGCTTATGGCGAATATGACAAGGAGTTTAAATGGTCATATGGCCACCCTTTTGCTTGGATACACATTGGTCATGCACATTTTATATTACATCAAGCAATTCAATACAATTCATTCAAGCATCAAGGAAAAGCTAAGGCCCTTAATAGGCTACCTAAGGCCGAATATACACATCAACATATGTATTCGTTCATGTGGCCGAACATACACATTCATGTTAAGGCCGATTTCCACACTTGATATATTCAACAAGTAAGGTCGCTTGTATCGACTTAACACCAATTTGATTCAAGTTCACAACTAGGCTAGTATGCATATATACACTAGTAAATCAAACACTAACATTTGTACTTCACCTTACTAGCACTTCTCATTCAAATGACATGAACAACGAACATAGTTTCCTTTTATTTCCTACCATGGCCAAATGCCATACAACACCATACCATGCATCATTACAAGCTTTACCTTTAGCATGCAAATAACATCCACAAATCCACCTTAGTTGAACCTTAACTCATCTTCATGCCTCACCACCACAACATCAAACATCAAACATCAATGATACCAAGAAGACAACACCCATGGCCGAATATCATCCCCATTTCATGGTAAAGGTTTAGACCATGGGTTAGGTGGAACTCAAACTATCAACTAAAAACATGCATAAATCTCATGGATAACATCAACATACCTTAGTCTAGAAAACTCCCATGGCTGATTTTCTCAAGCTTCCCCCCCTTTCTTCTTAGTACATTCGGCCAAGCAAGGAGAAAATGAGAGAATGAACACTTTTTTTTCTTTCTTTCTTTGTTTTTGTTTCTCCCATGTACTGCAAGGGGGGAAAGCATCCACACTTTTTTTTTTTTTCTTATCATCATTATCTTTTTTCCATTTCTTTAATGCTAACTTTCTTAATTTATTGTTTCCTACATGCATCACTAGTCTAACATGTTGGAGACATGTTTCCACCCATAGTATGGCCGGCCATCATGCTTCATTTTGGCTAATTTGACATGCAAGGACAACACTTTCCCACATGTATTAATAGGCCACCTTACATTTGCCTAGCACGTTTCTAAATTTTCTCACATAAGTCCTATTTGATAAAAATTCACTTACAATTAACAAAATCCAAACATGAAATTTTCACACATGCATATATACATATAATGAGCATCAATTATGATGGTTAATTATTATTATGACTCGGTTTAGTGGTCCCGAAACCACTTTCCGACTAGGGTCAATTTAGGGATGTCACAAATTGGGGATAAAATATGACACAAAAAGCCTTGTGGCTTAGTGGCAAGTAGCTTGTGGAGCATTTAAGGGGAGGCATGTGTTCGAATCCCATGGCAAGCAAGGAGCATTTATTTTGCTAACAGGTGGCAAGAGTTGGTGTTGAATTTAAACTCTAATGTTGAAGGATCCCACATCGGAAGCTAATATAAGAGTGGTTGTGAAGTCGGCTTTAAATAGAGGAACCATGAAGAGAGTAAATGTACCTTTCTTGGTCGATCCCTTTCATTGTATGGCGTGCTCGTTTGGGTTGGGCGTCGGCTAAGAGTGCTCGGGCGTGGATTAACTCCAGTCTCCTATCGGTGTGTATTTCTTACTACTCTAGTCGTAGGATGGCTACTTGGGCGCGATGGTAGAAAGGGGTCATAATGGGCCAAATGGGCCACAGCCCAATTGGATAAGTTGTTTGATTCGTAGTAAATATTGGGCTAGGCTAGGCGAATCTAATATTTGTGGCTAGATTTGGGCTAAAAGGGCCACACGAGTGTGGGCCCATTTGGGTAGAGAATGGGCTTTAGAGCCATTAGTATTGTTATCCATGTTTAGAATACTTTAGTTTACTAAAATTATCGAAATACCCTTAGTTTGTAAAAATACTGAAATACCCTCGATTTGTAAAATTACTGAAATACTTTCGACTTGTAAAATTACCAAAGTACCCCCGATTTACAGAATTACTGTTTTACCCCCGATTTATATAATTACCGTTTTACCCCTGATTTACATAATTATCGTTTTACCCTCGACTTACAGAATTACCATTTTACCCTCAATTTACAGAATTACCGTTTTACCCTCGATTTATAGAATTACTATTTTACCCTTGATTTCTGAAATTCTTGTTTTACCTCGATTTACAAAATTACTAAAATACCCTTAGTTTGTAAAAGTACCAAAATACCCTAGTTTTAAAATTACCAAAATACCCTTGGTTTGTGAAATTACCGAAATACCCTTAATTTGTAAAATTACCAAAATACCTCGATTTACAAAGTTACGAAATACCCTTGACTTTCTAAAATTATAGAAATACCATTGGTTTACAAAATTCTTGAAATACCCTTAGTTTGTAGATTTACCAAAACACCCTTGTAGGATGAAATGACTAAAATACCCTATTAGGTAAAAAGATAGTAAAGCCCCAGAGGGTAAAGTGACCATAATACCCTGTATGGTAAAATGACGAATATGCCCTTATGTTTCATTATGGTGATGTGCTTAGGATTTACATATATTGATATTGGATTAGTTAAGTTTGAGTGATGGTGGTGGTTATCGTGGCGATTGATTTTGGAAACATTTCAACTTCAACCCGTAACGGTGTGTACTAACCTCGTAATAGCTTAGATTAATATTTCTTTGAAAAGAAAGCTTCATATTTTAGTGATTAGGAATTAATATTTAGATCTATTTTCACGACGTTTAAGTTGGATTCTAGCGGATATGGGGTAGGAAGGTATTTGGAGCGTTCTTCAACGAGTAGATCTCTTGGTAAGTATTGAACGTTCTTTCCATTTGTATCTTGTGGTTTAAGAAAAGCTAAAAACCCTCTCATCGACTAAGGCTAAAAGGGTTTTGGTGTTATTTGGTTTGTTGGTGCTAGTGAGGATTAAAGGCTACCGATCGAGGTGTGTGAAAAGCTTGGATCATTAGAGTGACTAAATCTAGTCATCAACCGGCAAAGGTATGAACCCAAGGGCCATTGTGGATGGTGGCGAATGTGTAAGTGATGATAATAGGTAGTTTTCGATTTGGTTTAATAATAACATGGTCTAATCTATAAGTGGTTGATTATAGGAGAAATCGCATAGGAGATCTCGTCAAGGAATATTGCAAATCAGGTGTGTAACGAACCCTTTTCATAGCTTGAAGCGATAAATGCGAAAAGCCAAAATGCCAAATTCGGCATTTCGAGGACTTGTGAGCAAGCTTAACGCTCACTAGTTAGTTAGAATCGATGAGATGATGATCGGGAATAATGGAAATGGTAAGGTCGTGTTTTTGGCGTTCACGGTAAGTTTGGCCTCGAGGGGCTGAATTAGGGCCTAATAGGCTTTCGAGCCCATTTGGGTAAATTTGGTAGGAAATGGAAATCTATTAAATTGCATGTTAAAACTATTATCTTGTTATGGATATAGGCTAAATGGGCCTAGATGACAGAATCGGCTAAGTAGGGCCCATTAGGGTCTTAGGCCCAATAACTCGATTTCGCTAAAAATGGGCGTAATCACTATTTGCACCCATGAATTGTTAGTAATCGTTAATGAACATGGAAACCCTAATTTTGGTAAAATTACAAGATTACCCTTATAACATGAAAATGACCGTTTGCCCCTAGGTAAAAGTGACCATTATACCCCGGGGTTTATATATGAACTTAATGCATGGGATTTTGATAAACATGATATGTATGATATGCACATGACATGTATGATATGCACATGATATGTATGATATGCACACGAGATGTTCATAAATGCATTGGGTTGGCTTTTTATATGAATGGAGGAAGTGAAAAAGGGCTTATGCCCCGCTTATTAAAGGCTTATGCCCTGATTATCAAAAGGGCTTATGCCCGATTATCAAAAACTTACGCCTGATTATTAAAGGGCTTATGCCCAGATTATAAAAAGGGCTTTTGCCCGATTATTAAAAGAGGCTAGGCCTCGGTTATATGATAAGCGGCTAATTTGCCGCCAAAGGAGAGTTATGGCGGGGTGGGTCGAGTTAATCCCACATGGTGTGTTGGTTGGTACGGTGGAGAGTAACGGATGGTGGGTTGAGTAGTCTCCCAGATGGGTTTGCATTCTTTCATTGACATTATATATGATATTGAAATTGGCCTATGGGCCATACTGTTTCATCGTAAAGGCTTGCCCAAGAATATGAAATTTGAAAAGGCTTGCCCGGTGTTATGAACTATGAAATATGAGAAGGGCTATGGCCCAAGACATGTTTGAGATTGGATTTGGGCTTAGACCCAACAGTTGTCATTGTTTTGGGCTCGAAGGGCTTGTTGCACTTGAGTTTCCAAACTCACCCCTTTCCTTAACCTTGCGGGTGAGCCTTGATATGGGGACTTGGGCGGACGGGATTGAGTGGCCACAGTGATCGCTTTTGGACCTTTAAATAAGCTTTGGTTTTCATTTAATTTCCTTTATTTATTATTTATTTTGGGTTGTAATAAGGCCATTTTAACTTTTCTTTTATTTCTTCTCAAGATTATTTTATTTTAATAACTTCAAACACTGGTTGATAATTGTTCAAATGGGCTAGACTTAGGACGTGTTTTCAAAGCGATACTTGTTTTCAAAATATCTCAACACCACGATTAATCGATTTATCAAAGACGTCCACTTAAACAAATTTAAACTCGATATAACAAAGTGTGGATATGGTTGTGGGCATGTCTAGGATTGGATCCAATCAAAGAGCTTGGTACTTAGCGACCTTCATGGCTCACCTCCTCTGTCTCGGATACCTACACGGTGCCCGGCTTCCATACACTTTGTTAACTCAACAAAATATATGGTTTTAAAACACTAAAACGGAACGTGGGTTTTCAACTCCAATGTGGCACGTCAGATTCAGCCATAACGTCTGGGCCGGGTTTGGGGTGTTACAAAAACTAGATGGGTTGTCTAATGTGATTTCAGCAATATCAGCGTAGAGATATATTAAAAAGGGATATGAGGCTTATCTTGCTATTGTACTGGATACCAAAGTATTAGAATTGAAAGTACAGTCGGAGCCTGTTGTTTATGATTTTCCTGAGGTATTCCCAGAAGAACTACTTGGTTTACCTCTAGCTAGAGAGGTGGAATTTTCCATAGACCTTGTGCCAGGGATGACGTGATATCTATAGCATCTTATAGAATGGCTCCTACTGAATTGAAATAGTTGAAGGTACAGTTGCAAGAGTTGATTGATAGAGAGGATTTTCCTGACCCAACTTTTTACCATGGGGTGTACCAGTATTGTTTGTAAAGAAGAAAGATGGATCATTAAGATTATGCATCAATTGTAGACAGCTTAATAAAGTCATAGTAAAAAATAAATACTCGTTGCCTCGTATAGATGACTTGTTTGATCAATTAAGAGGTGCCACTGTATTTTCGAAAATTGATTTATGATCTGGTTACTATCAGCTATGAGTAAAAGATTCAGATGTGCCGAAGATAGCTTTCAGAACCAGATATGGGCATTATGAGGTTCTGGTGATGCCATTCAGATTAACAAATGCCCCGGTGGTATTTATGGATTTAATGAACAGAATTTTCAAACCATACCTGGAAGGTTCGTGGTTATTTTTATTGATGATATTTTGGTTTACACTCAGGATGTGAATGAGCATGCTGAACATCTGAGAATTGTTTTGCAAACTCTGCGTGAGAAATAGTTGTGTGCTAAATTCAGTAAATGTGAATTCTGGCTATGGGAAGTTAGTTTCCTTGGACATGTTGCATCCGTAGAGGGTATTCAGGTGGACCCAAACAAAATTTCAGCTATTGTAAGTTGGAAGCCGCTGAAGAATGTTTCTGAAGTTAGAAGTTTTCTGGGACTAGCAGGATACTATCAAAGATTTGTTAAAGGGTTCTCAATAATAGCTTCTCCGATGACTCGATTGTTGCAAAAAGAAGTGAAATTCGAGTGGACTAATAAATGGCAGTAGAGTTTTGATAGATTGAAAGCTTTATTAACGAAAACGCTGGTATTAGTCCAACCTGAATTGGATAAGTAATTTACAATTTACAGTGATGCCTCATTGAATGGTTTAGGATGTATATTGATGCAAGATGGTAAAGTAGTGGCTTATGCATTTAGGCTGCTAAAACTGCATGAAAAAAATTACCCGGTACACGATCTTGAATTAGCAGCCACTGCTTTTGCATTAAAAATATGGCGGCATTATCTTTTTGGTGAAATATGTCACATCTTTATGGATCACAAAAGTCTGAAGTATTTAGTGATATAGTAAAACTAAATTTGAGACAACGTAGATGGTTTGAATTATTGAAAGATTATGATCTCATTATTGATTATCATCCGGTGAAAGCTAATGTACTGGAGGATGCCTTGAGCCGAAAATCCTTATTAAACACTCAGTTGTCTTTATTTGATGATGGTTCAATCATAGCTGAGTTAAAAGTTAGACTGACATTTTTGCAATAGATCTTTGAAGCCAGAAAAATGTTAGTAAGTTGCAAACAAAACAGATACAAAGTGAATCGACTCTTGACTCATAATTTTAGGTCAGAACCGATGGTTGTGTATTATTCAGAGATAGAGTATGTGTAACGAAAAGTTTAGAACTGATACAAAAGATTTTGACTAAAGCTCATAATGGCAACATGTCTATACATCCTGGTAGTAATAAGATGTATAGTGACTTGAAAAAGATGTACTGGTGGCCGGGAATGAAACGGGATATTTCTAAGTTTGTATCTAAATGCTTGATATGTAAACAAGTAAAGGAGAACATCAAGCACCTTCGGGATTATTGCATCCAATTACAATACCAGAGTGGAAATGGAAAAGAGTTACCATGAATTTTGTAACGGGGTTACCTTTGTCACTAAAAAAGAAAGATGTTGTCTGGGTAATTGTTGATCATTTAACAAAGTTGGCATACTTTATCTCGGTAAGTATGGATTTTTAATGAATAGATTGGCTAAATTATATGTCTTGAGAACGGGTGCCAATCTCTATTATCTCAGATAGAGACCCTAGGTTTACATCTCGATTTTGGAGTAAGTTGCATGAAGCTTTGGGCACTCATTTACACTTTAGTACTGCATTCCATCCTAAAACAGATGGACAATCTGAACGTGTGATACAAATTTTAGAAGACATGCTTCGGTGTTGTGTACATGAATTTGATGTAACTGGGAAAAATACTTGCCTTTGATTGAATTTGCTTACAATAACAGTTATCAGTCCAGTATTAAAATTGTGCCATATGAGGTTCTATATGGTCGAAAGTGTAGAACTCCATTGTATTGGACAGATTTAAGTGAGAAAAGATAGAGGGAGTTGACTTTATCCGAGAGACTGAAAAAAAGGTGAAGATAATTCGAGATAGTTTGAAAGCGACTTAAGACCGTCAAAAATCCTATGCTGATTTAAAACGGAAGGAGGTAGAATTTCAGGTTGGTGATAAAGTATTCTTGAAAGTGTCACCTTGGAAAAAGCTTCTCTGATTTGGACGTAAAGGAAAACTGAGTCCACGGTTCATTGAGCCATATGAGGTCATTGAAAGGATCGGGCCTGTGGCATATCGGTTAGCATTACCACCAGAACTTGATAAAATTCATAATGTGTTTCATGTGTCCATGTTACGACGATATCGATTATTGCTCCAACAGAAGTTGAGACTCAGACTAAGATGACTTACAGTGAGGAACCGATTAAAATATTGGCATACGAGACAAAAGAGCTAAGAAATAAAATGGTGGCATTAGTAAAAGTTCTTTGGAAACGGCATGGATTAGAGGAAGCTATGCAATATCCTGAATTAGGGCTTTATCGGAATAGTGGTTTCGTGACCACAAATCCGAGATAGAAATAATTATTTTATAATGATTTTGATGTTTATGATATGATTGCATGATTGTGTGAAAATTTCGTGATGAAATTCTATGCCTAAAGTGCTTAAATTGAAAGTAGGGACTAAATCGAATAAGTTGCACAACTTACATTCTAGAAGTTTTTAGTATGAAATTGTTTTGGAATATTAATGAGGAGGTCTTAAATAGAAATTTGGCCAATTTTAAGTTCATGGACAAAATTAGGACATGGAAGGAATTTTTGGAAAGTTTAGTAGTAAGGGTATTTTGGTCATTTAGTTATTAAAAAGAATTAAAAACAAAATTAAAAGCCAATTTTTATCCATCTTCTTCATTAGGCCGAAATTTCAAGGGTTCTCCATAGTTAGGGTTTGTTTCAAGCTTCCAAGATCCATAGTAAGTGATTCCAAGCCCTGTTTTTAATGTTCTTTACGTTTTTGGAATCCCGGTAGCTTGATTAAGCTTTTGTTAGCAATAATTCAACCTAGGGTTTATATTTGGAAAAATAACCATAGGTGAAATTTGTGTATTTTGATGTTTTATGATAGAATATGGGGTTTTAAATTATGTTAGACAACTTGTGCTACTCGGTTTTGAGTGAAAACGAGTAAAAGGGCTTAATCGGCAAAAATACCTAATAGTCACAAGTATATGTTAGAGAGAGAATTTGATGTTGCCATAGAAGGGAAAAGTGATCAACATGTTATAAAACATAAGAATAAGGAATAAAGTTTAATTCCCGAGCCTAGGGGCAAAAGTGTAATTATGCAAATGTTTAGGGGCAAAAGTGTAATTTTTTAAAGTTCGTATTAAATGCTGTTTTGATGAATGTATGTATTAAATAAGATTAATTTGGTATTATAGATGAAGAAAAACAAGATTCAAGTCGTGATCGAGGAAAAGAAAAGATTGTGGACTAAATTGCAAAATCTTTATATTTTGGTACCAAGGTAAGTTCATGTGTAAATAATGTAGCATAAATGTTATTTTTAAGTTATTAATGTTAATTATATGATATGCTGATTTTTAATCGTGAAATATTATGCTTTGTGGTTAATATTGAGTAATATGCAAATTATGTTTACTACTTGATAAATATGAATTGCTACCGAGTATCGGTTCCGATATTCCATGGAAGACGGCAAATGTGAGATCGTGGGAAAAAGCCTGTTTGAGCCTTAGGAATAGATTAGGATACAAGTGACATGTCACTAGGATGGTTGAGCATCCAAACTCATTGAGTTGAGTCCGAGTTCACTTATGGATGCGAATGTCCGAACTCGTTGAGTTGAGTCCGAGTTCGTGAGATGTAACTAGGCATCCGAACTCGTTGAGTTGAGTCCAAGTTCATTTATGGATGCAAACGCCTGAGCTCGTTGAGTTGAGCCCGAGTTCACTTAGGGGCGGGTTACATGATTTCTTGATTACATATGTGGCACTTATGTGCAAATTATCCATGTATCCGAGTTGTATTCTGATGTGTTCAACGGGTGAAATTTCTAGTTTAATGGAAGAGCACTTAAGATATAAGTGACGTTTTGGGTAAGTGTTGTGAAATGGACACTTTGGACAGGTATGTTCTTAACCCTCGGGTTGAAAATAGATACAACAACGATAAGGTGGTAAGATGATGAATGATGTTTAAAGATGTGATATATGTTTTGGTGGTACCATGCTAAAGTTGTTTGGTATATTTGTATTGTTATGTTACTTGTTATTTACATATGAACTTGCTAAGCATTTATGCTTATTCCTTCCTTTTCATTCACTGTAGTTTTGAACAAGCCAGCTCAAGAATCGGGACGGGTCGAAGGTTCGATCACACTATCCAAAGGACTTTTATCTTGGTAAATGGCTTGTACAACTACTTAAGTATGGCATGTATAGTAATATACCTGTTTTGTGTAAATAATTTTATGATATGGCCATGTTTGGTTGAGAAAATGTTTGATATTGATAAGTCATGGTGATGGCTAATTTAGATCATGTTTGATATCATGGAAGTTTAACAGGTTATCTAGTTCATAAAAATTCATGGAAAGATGAAACTTGCGTTAAAACAGAATATTGCTGCAGCAATGACATGAATTTTAAAAATCACTAAAAATAGTATAAATGGAACTAAATGATGAGTAAGTTATGAAAGCTTAATGAGTCTATTTTCATATGGATTGAACAAAACAGGAATATAAATTATATTTTATGAGATATTTAAACTTTTGCGAAATAGGGCCAGAGTGATTTCTAGATCCCCTGTTCTGACTTCAAAAATTTATAATAAATTTTACTAAACTAATTAGAAGTTTTTATTTATATGTAAAGATTAATTATTGAGTCTAGTTTTAATAGAAACAAACCTCATAGTCATTGAAATTTTTTATAGAGATATATCTTATTAGTAATACATAGAGGTCAGAGCAGTCAAACCCTGAAACAGGGGATACTTTAATTAATAAACTGTACTAATTGGCCTAATAAGAAAATTTTAGAAAAAAATTAGTAAATAGATATATGAGTCTAAATTCAGGAAAAATTTACGGATCTTGATTTCGAGTTTCGTAACTCAAGATATGATTTTTCTTGTAACTATGGCGCGAGTAGCTAGAAAGCTGTGAATGTAGAAACAAATGATTCGAAGTTCTTAAATTGATAAATTATGTTCGGTAACCCCTCAAGCTTGACTCCGGTGATGGTCTCAGGCGTGGGGGCGTTACATTTAGTGGTATCAGAGCAAGTTTAGTCAGTTCTCGGACTACGTATTGTATGTACGAATTTTGCTATACATGCCATATGTATGAATTGTGATAGTGTGACGACTTCTGACCTTTTTAAATGATTTTTATATAGTAAATGGATCCCGATCCAGCTGTGGCAGATGAAGTAGAGAGTAATGCGCCAGCTCCGGCTGAAGAGGCAGCGCCGACTGGAAACCCACCTCCTACTGTTGGTTAGGGAGGAGGAGAAAGGGATCGGGAAGCCTTTCTCCAAATGATGAGTGCATGGTACACCGAGTTCGTTCAGACGAACCCAAATGTATGACCTCCCCACCTCCCTAATTCCTCAACCTATGCCTCGATGCCTCGTGGAGTGGATATGATAAAATTTCACAGAACCCCGTTGATAGAATTCGTAAACAAGGGCTGAAGAATTTAGAGCAAATATTGATGATGATGCGAGAAAGCGAGTTCGCTTGAAAATTTCGTCCGAGTATTTGATGAATTATCTTGTACACCAAGAATGTTTGAAATGTGCTACATCTTTGTTGAGAGATTCAGCCTATAATTGGTGGAAGACTTTGATTTCGGTGGTACCGAAAGAGAGGGTAACCTAGGAATTCTTTCAAGAAGAGTTTCGGAAGAAATATATTAGTGAAAGATTTATTGATCAGAAATGTAAAGAGTTTCTTGAGCTGAAGCAAGGTAATATGACAGTCTCAAAATATGAAAGAGAGTTTGTTCGATTGAGTAAGTATGCCAAGGAATATGTTCCTACAGAAGCCAATATGTGCCGAGGATTTGAAGACGAGCTTAACGAAGACATTAAAGTATTTGTCGGGATCCTTGAACTGAAAGAAATGGTAGTTCTAGTTGATCGAGCTTGTAAGGCTGAAGAACTACTTAAAGAGAAGAAGAAGGTAGAGGCTGAGACACGAAATTGGAAGAAAAGGCCAATGAGTAAGGCACCTTCACAACAACCCAGAAAGTCAAGAAATATGAATCCTCGTTCCCAAGTTTTAGCTGGGCAATCATATGGAAATTTTAAGAAGCAGAATGTGGGTCCTAAATCTCGAATACTTCTACATAAATGTAGGGAACTCGAGATTTGTTAAACCCGAAAGTGCCGTGTGTGGTAGAAATCATTTTGGTTCGCAAGAGCAAATGAATGTTTTCGATGTGGTTCTCCGGATCATTTTATTAGAGACTGCCCAGAGAGAGCTGAGAAAGAAAAATTTCAGAGTGTAAAAGCTAGTGGTGCAAACTCGAGGGGAAGGTATCCGAGAAAAGCTGGAAGTGAAACAAGCAGTAAGAATATAGCCAGAGATGCAGCAGTTAGATCTGAAGGAAGAGCTTCGGTTAGAACTTATGCTATTAAAGCACGTGAAGATGCTTCCTCACCCGATGTGATTACCGGTACATTTTCTCTTTATAATACTAATGCTATTGCTTTGATTGATCCCGGTTCTACTCATTCATACGTATGCATTAAACTGGTGTCTAGTATGAATATAACTGTTGAGAACATAGAATTTATGATTAGAGTGTCGAACCCATTAGGCAAATGCGTGATAGTTGATAAAGTAAGCAAGAAATGCCCTTTAATGATTCGGTCATTACTTTTACCGACTTGATGTTGTTGCCGTTTGATGAATTTGATGTTATTTTGGGTATGGATTGGTTGACATTGCATGATGCTATAATAAATTGCAAAGAAAAGGTTATAGAATTAAAGTGTGAAAGTGGTGAAATTCTGCGGGTTGAGCCAGACAAATCAGAGGCATTATCTAGTATGATTTCTTCGATGTCGGCTCAGAGATATTTGGGAAAGGGTTATGAATCTTATTTGGTGTATGTAATTAATACAAAAGAAGTTGAAAAGAAAGTTGAATCAGTGCCGGTTGTGTGTGAATTTGCGGACGTATTTCCAGAAGAATTGCCGGGTTTACCTCCGGTCGGAAGTAAAATTTGGTATTGATTTAATACCGGAACACTCGATCTCGATTGCTCCATATAGAATGGCACCAACAGAGTTGAAAGAATTAAAGTCGCAGTTGCAAGAGTTGACTGATAAAGCCTTTGTGAGACCGATTTTTTCACCTTACGGTGCTCCCATGTTATTTGTGAAAAAGAAGGATGGTTCTATGAGATTATGTGTTGATTATCGGCAGTTAAACAAGGTGACAATCAAAAACAAGTATCCATTGCCGAGAATTGATGATTTGTTTGATTAGCTAAAAGGAGCGACATGGTTTTCAAAGATTGACTTGAGATCTGGGTATTGTCAGCTGCGAGTGAAAGAGTCAGATGTGCCTAAAACTGCTTTTAGAACAAGGTACGGTCATTATGAATTTTTAGTTATGCCATTCAGGTTGACAAATGCTCCTGCTGTGTTTATGGACTTAATGAATCGCATATTTTGGCCATACCTGGACAGATTTTTTGTGGTGTTTATAGATGATATTTTAATTTATTCAAAAGATGAGACAGAGCATGCTGAGCATTTGAGGATAGTTTTGCAAACTTTGAGAGATAAGCAGCTATATGCTAAGTTTAGTAAAAGTGAATTTTGGCTCCGGAAGTTGGATTTTTGGTCATATTGTTTGGTGATGGTATATGGGTTGATCCTAGTAAAATCTCAGCCATTGTTGATTGGAAACCACCGAAAAACGAATCGAAGTTAGAAGTTTCTTGGGGCTAGCTGGGTATTATCGGCGGTTCAGTAAATGGATTTTCTATAATTGCTGCTCCTATGACTAGACTACTCGAAAGGATGTTAAATTTGAATGGACGGAAGAATGTCAACAGAGTTTCAAGAATTGAAAAGTTATTAATCAAGCACCGGTGTTGATACAACCCGAATCGGTAAAGAATTTGTGGTGTATAGTAATGCTTCTCTAAATGGTTTGGGTGTGTACTCATGCAAGAAGGAAAAGTGGTGGCTTATGCTTGAGGCGCTTAAAACCTCATGAGAGGAATTATCCTACTCACGATTTGGAATTGGCTGCAGTGGTGTTTGCTTTGAAGATTTGGCAACATTATTTGTATGGTGAAAAGTGCCGAGTATATACCGATCACAAAAGTCTTAAATACTTGATGTCACAAAAAGACTTGAATTTGAGACAGCGAAGATGGTTGGAGTTATTGAAAGATTACGAGCTTGTTATCGATTATCATCCGGGAAAAGCGAATGTGGTTGCCGATGCTTTAAGCAGAAAGTTGTTGTTTGCTTTGAGAGTTATGAACACTCAGTTGAAAATTTCAGATGACGGTTCGATTCTAGCAGAGTTAAGAGCAAGACCAATGTTTTTACAAGAGATTTTTGAAGCTCAGAAAAATGATCAAGATTTGCTAGCCAAGAGAAAACAGTGTGAAGCTGATACGGGATCAGATTTCAGAATCGGTTCTGATGGGTGTTTGATGTTTAAAAATCAGATATGTGTACCGAAAAATGATGAGTTGATTCAAAAGATTTTGCATGAAGCACATAATGGTTGTTTAGCGGTTCATCCGGGCAGTACGAAGATGTATAATGACTTGAAGAAAATGTACTAGTGGAGTGGAATGAAAAGAGATATTTCCGAGTTTGTATCAAAGTGCTTACTTTGTCAACAAGTGAAAGCTGAACACCAAGTACCTTCAGGATTACTTTAGCCTATTATGGTTCCTGAATGGAAATGGGATCGGATTACTATGGATTTTATATCAGGGTTGCCATTAACTCTAGGGAAGAAAAATGCCATCTGGGCAATAGTTGACAGACTGACTAAATCGGCTCATTTTATTCCTAAGACGCATGATTATTCTCTTAATAAGTTGGCTGAATTGTATATCCGAGAGATTGTTAGACTTCATGGGATACCTTTGTCAATCATTTTGGATAGAGATCTAAGGTTTACCTCACGGTTTTAGCAAAAGTTGCAAGAGGCATTAGGTACAAAGTTAAATTTCAGCACTGCCTTTCATCTACAAACTGATGGACAATCAGAGAGAGTAATTCAGATTCTTGAAGACATGCTCAGATGTTGCGTATTGGAATTTCAAGATAGTTGGGAAAGGTACTTACCATTGGTAGAATTTGCTTATAATAATAGTTATCAGACGAGTTTGAAGATGGCACCTTATGAAGCATTATATGATTGTAAATGTCGGACGCCATTGTATTGGACTGAACTCAAGGAAAATCAGATTTATGGAGTTTATTTAATAAAAGAAACTGAAGAAAAGGTGAAAGTGATTCGAGATTGTTTGAAAGCTGCTTCAAATAGACAGAAATCTTATGCGGATTTGAAACGAAAAGAAATGGAGTTTCAAGTTGGTGATAAGATATTTTTGAAAGTGTCTCCATGGAAGAAAGTCCTTAGATTTGGACGAAAGGGCAAGTTAAGTCCGCGTTTTATTGGACCGTATAAAATAATTGAAAAAGTTGGACCGGTAGCATATCGGCTAGCGTTACCACCCAAATTAGAAAAGATTCATGATGTGTTTCATGTATCTATGTTACGTCGGTATCGTTCGGATCCTTCACATATAATTTCACCGACAGAAATTGAACTGCGACCGGATATAACTTATGAAGAAGAACCGATTAAGATTTTAGCTCGAGAAGTCAAACAACTAAGAAATAAAAGTGTTGCACTTGTGAAAGTGTTGTGGCAAAAGCATGGGGTAGAAGAGACTACATGGGAACCTGAAGAAATTATGAGAAACCAATACCCACACTGCTTCACGGTAAGATTTTCGAGGACGAAAATCCTTAAAAGGGGGGAGAGTTGTAATATCTGAATTAGGGCTTAATCGAATAGTGGTTTTGTGACCACAAATCCGAGATAGAAATAATTATTTTACAATGATTTTGATGTTTATGATATGATTGCATGATTGTGTGAAAATTTCGTAATGAAATTCTATGCCTAAAGTGCTTAAATTGAAAGTAGGGACTAAATCGAATAAGTTGCAAAACTTGAATTCTAGAAGTTTTTAGTATGAAATTGTTTTGGAATATTAATTAGGAGGTCTTAAATAGAAATTTGACCAATTTTAAGTTCATGGAAAAAATTAGGACATGGAAGGAATTTTTGGAAAGTTTAGTAGTAAGGGTATTTTGGTTATTTAGTTATTAAAATGAATTAAAAACAAAATTAAAAGCCAATTTTTGTCCATCTTCTCCATTAGGCAGAAATTTCAAGGGTTCTCCATAGTTAGGGTTTGTTTCAAGCTTCCAAGATCCATAGTAAGTGATTCCAAGCCCTGTTTTTAATGTTCTTTACGTTTTTGGAATCCCGGTAGCTCGATTAAGCTTATGTTAGCAATAATTCAACCTAGGGTTTATATTTGGAAAAATACCCATAGGTGAAATTTGTGTATTTTGATGTTTTATGATAGAATATGGGGTTTTAAATTATGTTAGACAACTTGTGCTACTCGGTTTTGAGTGAAAACGAGTAAAAGGGCTTAATCGACAAAAATACCTAATAGTCACAAGTATATGTTAGAGAGAGAATTTGATGTTGCCATAGAAGGGAAAAGTGATCAGCATGTTATAAAACATATGAATAAGGAATAAAATTTAATTCCCGAGCCTGGGGGCAAAAGTGTAGTTATGCAAAATTTAGGGGCAAAAGTGTAATTTTTTTAAAGTTCGTATTAAATGCTGTTTTGATGAATGTATGTATTAGATAAGATTAATTTGGTATTATAGATGAAGAAAAACGAGATTCAAGTCGTGATCGAGGAAAAGAAAAGATTGTGGACTAAATTGCAAAATCTTTATATTTTGGTACCAAGGTAAGTTTATGTGTAAATAATGTAGCATAAATGTTATTTTTAAATTATTAATGTTAATTATATGATATGCTGATTTTTAATCGTGAAATATTATGCTTTGTGGTTAATATTGAGTAATATGCAAATTATGTTTACTACTTGATAAATATGAATTGCTACCGAGTATTGGTTCCGATATTCCATGGAAGACGGCAAATGTGAGATCGAGGGAAAAAGCCCGTTTGAACCTTAGGAATAGATTAGGATACAAGTGACATGTCACTAGGATGGTTGAGCATCCAAACTCGTTGAGTTGAGTCCGAGTTCACTTATGGATGCGAATGTCTGAACTCGTTGAGTTGAGTTCGAGTTCGTGAGATGTAACTAGGCATCCGAACTCGTTGAGTTGAGTCCGAGTTCATTTATGGATGCGAACGCCTGAGCTCGTTGAGTTGAGTCTGGGTTCACTTAGGGGTGGGTTACATGATTTCTTGATTACATATGTGGCACTTATGTGCAAATTATCCATGTATCCGAGTTGTATTCCGATGTGTTCAACGGGTGAAATTTCTAGTTTAATGGAAGAGCACTTAAGATATAAGTGACGTTTTGGGTAAGTGTTGTGAAATGGACACTTTGGACAGGTATGTTCTTAACCCTCGGGTTGAAAATAGATACAACAACGACAAGGTGGTAAGATGATGAATGATGTTTAAAGATGTGATATATGTTTTGGTGGTACCATGCTAAAGTTGTTTGGTATATTTGTATTGTTATGTTACTTGTTATTTACATATGAACTTACTAAGCATTTATGCTTACTCCTTCCTTTTCATTCACTGTAGTTTTGAACAAGCCAGCTCGAGAATCGGGACGGGTCGAAGGTTCGATCACACTATTCAAAGGACTTTTATCTTGGTAAATGGCTTGTACAACTACTTAAGTATGGCATGTATAGCAATATACCTATTTTGTGTAAATAATTTTATGATATGGCCATGTTTGGTTGAGAAAATGTTTGATATTGATAAGTCATGGTGATGGCTAATTTAGATCATGTTTGATATCATGGAAGTTTAACGAGTTATCTAGTTCATAAAAATTCATGGAAAGATGAAACTTGCGTTAAAAGCAGAATATTGTGCAGCAATGACATGAATTTGAAAAATCACTAAAAATAGTATAAATGGAACTAAATGATGAGTAAGTTATGAAAGCTTAATGAGTCTATTTTCATATGGATTGAACAAAACAGAAATATAAATTATATTTTATGAGATATTTAAACTTTTAGTAAACAAGGCGAGTGATTTCGGATCCCTATTCGACTTTAAAATTTATAATAAATTTTACTAAAATAATTATAAGTTTTTATTTATATTTACAGATTCCTTATTGAGTCTAGTTTTAATAGAAACAAACCTCATAGTAATTGAAATTTTGTATAGAGATATATCTGATTAAGTAATACAGAGGTCGAGCGTTGAAGCTCAAACAGGGATACTTTAATTAATAAACTGTATTAATTGGCCCAATAAAAAATTCTAAAAAAAATTAGTAAATAGATATATGAGTCTAGATTCAGGGAAAATTTACGGATCTTGATTTCTAGTGTAACACCCCGAACCCGAGACCATCGCCGGTGTCGGACGCGAGGGGTTAACGAGCTAAATCCTCTTAAAGCACCGACCAATTTGGCATTTCCAGACAGGCTGGAAAACTGCGTCACTGTCGCCTTAAAAATCATATCTCGAGTTTCAAAACTCGGAAACTGATTCCGTAAATTTTCCCTGAATTTAGACTCATATATCCTTCCATGGATTTATTTCTAGAATTTTTGGTCGGGCCAATTGGTACAGTTTATTAGTTAAAGTCACCCATGTTACAGGGATCGACTGCTCTGACCTTCGCACGTTAGAACTTGAACATCTCTCTGTACAGGGCTTTAATACTGGTGCCGTTTGTTTCTAATGAAACTAGACTCAAAATGGAATCTGCACATATAAGGAATGACTTCTAATTCTTTCTGGATAATTTATAGAAACTTTTTTAAAGTCGCGACAGGGGACCCAGAAACCGTTCTGGCCCTGTCTCACAATAATTTTAATATCTCTTAACATGTAACTCCTATGACCGTTTCGTTTCTTCCATATGAAAGTAGACTCATCAAGGTTCATTTACAAACTTATTCACTATTTAATACCATTCCTACAAATTTTGGTGATTTTTCAAATCCACACCACTGCTGCTGCCAGCATCTGATTTCAAGGTAACCTTTACCTATTTCATGATTTCCACGATTCAATTGGCCCTTTTTGCATACATAGCACAAAGTGTGATCATGATTAACCATCCCAATGGCTAATCTTTTCAAAACAATTCCATACCCCATAATGATCATCATACAAACGATTATAGAATCATACTAAAACGTATATAAGCCATTTTCGCATGGCTATCCAAGCTACACAAAACCGAAAGGTACATGACCTTCAACAATAGGGTAGTCCTATACATGCCATTTCAAAGTTCAACCAAAATTATACCAAAATGGAGGCTTTGATAGTGTAGATGACTTCGACTTTAATGATCCCGAATCCGATCGCTAACGAGCAAAATCTATAAAACAGAGAGCCAAAGCAACGGGGTAAGCATTTTTATGCTTAGTAAGTCTCAAGCAATAAAATCAGCTTTAACTAAAGCATTACATTCACATAGCCAAATGAATCATTTCATTAATACACATTCACATAATCATACTTACTTCACACTTCATCATTATATACTTTCACAAAATATCAACCAATTCAATAGCTGAAAACTCGTTAGTCGATTGAGCGAATGTTACTCAAACATATCGACTTTTCCAATGCACATATAAACATACCTTATCCTTTGGGCTTTTCGAGCGTACTAATTAAATTTATTACAGCAACCAACGCTCACCTCCAGCCCAAGCTTCTTCGGAATACGACCGGATATAACCACATGCACGAATGCCTTCGGGTCTTAGCCCGGATAGAACGACTTGCACAAATGCCTTGGTATTAGCCCGGATTTAACAACTCATACGAATGCCTTGGTCTTAGCCCGGATGTAGTCACTAGCACAATTGCCTTCGGGTCTTAACCCGGATATAATTACTAGCATAAATGTCTTCGGGACTTAGCCCGGATATCATTCAATTGCTCATGCACACACATACATCAATAATCATTACACATCCATGTTTCATTTTCGTTACTAAGGCTCAAACACAAATATATCACTAGCATAATCGCCTTGGGACTTAGCCCGTATCATTCAAATACTCATACACACACAATTCAATAATCATTTCACATCCATATTTCATTTCACACAATTCGAGTAGGGTCATTTCTTGAGGACTTACCTCGGATGTTGTCGAACGGCTTCAACGGCTATTCGATCACTTTTTCCTTCCCTTTATCGGATTTAGCTCCCCTTTGCTCTTGAGCTTAACGAATACAAGTAGAAGTATTCAATATTTTTCTCAATAATGTTCACTAGTCAATCACATTCGGCATCTCATATCATCTCACTTTATTATAATTTATCATTCAACCTTTGAACCAAAGCGCCATTATATGGCCACATATACATACATCCATATATTCAAGCTCAAGAATTTTAACATAACATCAAGTGCTCAAATTACTCATGTGGCCGATTATACATGGTCATAAATACACAAAATAAAAAATAATTTCAAGGTTTTTCACACTATACATGTACTAGGCCGAATGTACATGCAAATTTCACAACATTCTTCAACAAATTTCCTCTTTAAACAAACATATTTATCACTTTCTTCATAACCAAAATATCATGTGCAAACATATATACACATATATGTGCAAGGCCGAATTTCAAGGTGTCCATAACCATCCAAAACTCAAATTTTAACTAACATGCAAGAAGCATAAACCATGCTCATGAATGCTTCATGGCCGAATACATCACAATCATGCCCCTTTCAACTTCGGTCATGGTTAAATAAAAAAACTCAATGTCTTACTCAAGATTGCTACAAGGAAATTTCAAGAGGAGACAATCCATCATTGCATGCATCATTAGCAAGCTTCACATTTAGCATGCAATGGCTTTAACACAATAACAACTTTGGTCAAACACCATTTCCATGGCATAACAAGGATTTGAACAATGGCTAACATGAACATCAAGTTAGCAACTAAAACATGCATGAATCTCATGACACAACCTCATACATACCTTAATCTTGATGCAAGTTTAGCCAAATCTCCTTCTAGATCTCTTCTAAACCAAAAATGGAGCAAAATCCTATCTTCTTCCTTAGTATGTTCGGCCAAAAAGGTGAGAACAAAGATGAACAATTTTTTTTTTTGTTTTTCTTTCACTTGCTCGGCAATGGGGGAAAGGATGCTACACTCACACACACATTTTTTTTGTTTCTCTTCCCACATCTAATTATTTTATCATTTAATACATCATGCATTAACAAAACATGTCATAACATGTTTTCTTTGCCCATAATTCCTTGCCATGGCCGGCCACCACCTATAAAAAGGGGAATTTGACATGCAAGTCCATTGTTTTGCATGCATGCTTTAATTAGTCATCACACATTTCCCTATCGTACTTTCAAAATTCACTACTAAGTCCCTTCTAGTGAAATTCACCTTTATAACACTAAATCAATCATCAAAAAATGTCACACATGAGCACACACATATTATAGGCATCAAAATAAATTTTAAATTATTTTTATGCCTCGGTTTTGTGGTCCCGAAACCACATTCCGACTAGGGTCAATTTTGGGCTGTCACAACTCTCCCCCACTTAAGAAATTTTCGTCCCCGAAAATCTTACCGGTAAATAGGGTTGGGTATCGCTCTTTCATAGAGTTCTCAGTTTCCCAAGTAGCTTTTTCTATCCCGTGTTTGAGCCATAACACTTTCACTAGCGGAACCCGCTTGTTTCACAACTCTTTCACTTCACGTGCCAGGATACGAATCGGTTCTTTCTCATAACTCATATTGGCTTGAATTTAAACCTCTGATGGACTAATCACGTGTGATGGATCAGATCTATAGCGTCGAAGCATCAAAACATGAAAGATATCGTGAATCTTTTCGAGTTCAGGGGGCAAAATCAGACGATATGCCACCGGACCGACTCGCTCGGATATCTCATATGGCCCAATGAACCTCGGGCTCAACTTGCCCTTACGGCCAAATCTGAGTATCTTTTTCCAAGGTGAAACCTTGAGAAACACTTTATCTCCCACCTGATGCTCGATGTCTTTACGCTTCAGATCCGCGTACGACTTCTGACGATCGGAGGCTATCTTCAGGCTTTCACGGATTACTTTCACTTTCTGTTCCGCATCTCTAATCAAATCCACCCCAAAAACTTTGCTTTCACCGAGCTCAGTCCAAAACAATGGTGTACGACATTTACGACCGTACAAAGCCTCGTAGGGTGCCATCTTAATACTTGATTGAAAGTGTTGTTGTGCGAATTCAATCAAAGGCAAATACCGCTCCCATGAACCATCGAACTCAAGGATGCAACATCTCAACATATCCTCAAGTATCCGAATTATCCGCCGGATTGACCATCGGTTTGGGGGTGAAAGGCGGTCTTTGAAATGCAACTTGGTACCCAAAGCTTCTTGCAACTTTTTCCAAAATCGCGAGGTAAATCTCGGATCTCTATCCCACACGATGGAAATAGGTACCCGTGCAATCTCACAACTGAGAACGACATTTCGGCTAGTTTGTCCATTGAAAAGTCCGCACGACGGGACAAAGTGAGCCGACTTAGTCAATCTATCTACAACGACCCAAATCGCATCCTTCTTACTCACTGACAATGGCAGTCCGGATACGAAGTCCATTGTGACTCGATCCCATTTCCACTCGGGTATCGTGATCGGCTGAAGTAATCCTGAAGGCACTTGATGTTCCGCTTTCACTTGTTGACATATTAAACACCTCGAAACAAAGTCGGAGATGTCTCGTTTCATACCTTGCCACCAAAACCGACATTTCAAATCGTTGTACATCTTCGTACTCCCCGGGTGGTTCGCCATTCGGCTACAATGGGCTTCGTTCAGTATTATCGAAATAAGTTCCGAATTCTTTGGAACACACAGACGACTCCTGAACTTCAAACAATCGTCATCATCGATCTGAAACTCCGATTCCTTGTTCAGAACATACTCGGCCCGTTTTGCAACCAACTCATCGTCGACCTTCTGAGCTTCACAAATTTGATGTATCAATAATGGTTTGGCTTTCAATTCAGCTACTAACACGTTGTCGGATCGAACGGACAAGTGCACATTCGTCGCTCGTAAAGCGAATAATGATTTACGACTCAAGGCATCCGCAACCACATTCGCCTTTCCCGGTGATAGTCAATGACCAGCTCATAATCCTTTAACACTCGAGCCAATGTCTTTGTCGCAGATTTAAGTCTCTTTGGGTCATCAAATATTTGAGACTTTTGTGATCCGAGTACACATGGCACCTCTCACCAAATAAGTAATGTCGCCAAATCTTTAAAGGCGAATACGATGGCGACCAATTCGAGATCATGGGTCGGATAATTTTTCTCATGTGGCTTTAATTGCCTCGACGCATAGGCCACAACTCGGCCTTCTTGCATCAATACGCAACCTAACCCAAGTAGGAGGCGCCACTATAGATGACAAACTCTTTGCCGATTCGGTTGCACTAGAATTGGGGCTTCAGTCAAATAAGTTTTCAGTTGATCGAAACTCTTTCGACATTTCTCCGTCCATTCGAACTTAACATCCTTTTGGAGTAGCCGTCATTGGCGTGGCTATCGTTGAGAAACCTTTACAAATCGTCGGTAATAACCGGCCAGCCCAAAAGCTCGAACCTCGGTAATATTTCTCGGAGGCTTCCAGTTAAGTATGGCTGAAATTTTGTTCGGGTCGACTCGAATGCCCGATGCAGATATCACATGCCCCAAGAAGCTAACCTCTCTTAACCAGAACTCACACTTGCTGAACTTAGCATATAATTGCTTATCCCGTAGAATTTGCAAAGACTAACCTCGGTGTTCAAGATGTTCGGTCTCATTTCTTGAATAGACCAAGATGTCATCAATGAACACGACTACGAACCGATCCAAATATGGTCTGAAGATCCGATTCATTAAATCCATAAATACCGCAGGGGCATTAGTAAGTCCAAACGGCATCACTAGGAACTCATAGTGACCATATCTCGCTCAAGGCGGTCTTGGGTACGTCTCAATCTCAAATTCAAGAATCGATAATAGGCCGATCTCAAATCTATTTTCGAGAACACCGAGGCTCCTTCATTGATCGAACAAGTCATCAATACGCTGTAACGGATATTTGTTCTTTATCGTCACTTTATTGTCGACGATAGTCGATGCACAACTTCATGGTCCCATCCTTCTTTTCACAAATAACACCGGCGCACCCCAAGGCGAAAAACTTCGGCGGCGAAACCTCTATCCACCAATTCTTGCAACCGAGCTTTCAACTCCTTTAATTAAAATCGATGCCATACGATACGGAGCTATCGAAATTGGAGTGGTACCGGTACCAATTCGATGCCAAACTCTATTTCCGAACAGTGGTAAACCCGCAATTCTTGTGGAAAACGTCCGGTATTCACAAACCATCGCACAGATTCGGGTTTCTTTTCGACTCCTTGTCATCGAGCACATACGCAAGGTACGCTTCACCCTTTTCTTACATATTTCGGGCCAACATTGCCGATATTACGGTGGCAACCCTTTAAGTCCGTAGACTCAACCCGAATTATCTCGTTATTCACGCACCTCAACTCGATAGTCTTGCTTTTGCAATTTACAACCGCATCGTGCATGGTCAACCAATCCAAACCAAGAATAACGTCAATTCATCGACGGCAAAAGCATCAAGTCCGCCGGAAAGCAAGAACCTCGAATACTAGGGGACTTTTCTTGCACTATTTGTTGACAAGCACGTAATGACCCAAGGGTTTGACACCGAATTACAAACTCAGAGACTCAATAGGCAAAGTCTTCTTGGATGCTAAGGTTTCACATATATAAGAATGAGTAGAACCGGGGTCAATCAAAGCAATCACATTAGTATCGAAAAGAGTGAAAGTACGGTAATAACATCCGGTGAGGCAGCATCCTCGCGTCGCGTATGGCATAAGTCCTAGCAGAGCACGAGCCTCGGTCTTGTTGTAGCATCTCTCGGCCCTCTCGACCGCCACTAGCATTGCTCGCATTTACGGATGGCCTACCTCGGCGATGGTAGCACTCGTGTTTCCACTTTGACTTACATTTTGTTCAAGCAACCTCGGGCGATCCTTGATAAAGTGGTCACCGATCCACACTTATAGCAGAGCGATCATGGAACCCTGACTCCCGAATGCCATTTGCCACAATGCAGACACTCCGCCTCTCTCGGCGATCATTTCCACCATGGCGATCAAGTGACTCGTGGTCACAGGGGTCGATCGCGATCTCGTCTAGAAAAGCCCAAGCACCTCTAGACCGGCTCACATCATCTCGAAATCTCTTCGATGCTGTTGAAGAGACTTTCCGAGGACCTTTTGAAATTCTCCGGTTCCCACATCAACTTTTGTTTCTCCTTTCTAAGCTCTTCGGCTTTACAAGCTCGCTCAACAAGTACTACGAACTCTCGTATTTCGAGAATGCCAACGAACATCCTTATATCATCATTCAGCCCATCCTCGAAGCGTTTACACATAATAGCTTCGGACGAAATGCATTCTCGCGCGTACCGGCTAAGCCTCACAAATTTTCGTTCATAGTCGATAACTGACATAGAACCTTGCTTAAGATCAAGAAATTCCCTTCGCTTTTGGTCGATGAATCTCTAACTGATATACTTTTTTCGGAACTCGGTTTGAAAGAATTCCCAAGTCACTTGCTCTCTAGGCACCACAGAAGTCAGAGTACTCCACCAATAGTAGGCGGAATCGCGTAGCAAGGAGATGGTACACTTTAAGCACTCATCGGGTGTACAAGATAGCTCATCGAGCACCTGGATAGTGTTGTCCAACCAAAATTCAGCTTGCTCGGCATCGTCGCTATCCGTAGCCTTGAATTTAGTGGCCCCATGTTTACGAATTCTGTCGACTGGGGGCTTACTTGACCTTATTTGGTCAGTTACCGGAGGTATTGTAGGTGCTGGGGTTGCATTAGTCGGAAAAGGAGGTTGTGGAACAGCCATGTTAGTTCGAATGTATTAGTTAAACCAATCATTCATCACACTATAAAAGGCTTACCTAGCCTCATCATTCGGATTGCTGGCCATAGGTTGAGAGTCCATGGCGCTATCCCTTACTGGGAGCAAGGCGCCACACTCTCCACATCATCACCATTGCTCGGTTGGGATCGGGATCCATTGCTATAAACAAACACAAAGTCAAATTGTCAGAAATCACCACACTATCAATTCATCATTTAATGGCATGTATAGCTAGATCCCAAACATATCACGGTAGTCCTAGAATCGACTAAACCATAGCTCTGATACCAGTTAAATTGTAACACCCCGAACCCGAGACCATCGCTGGTGTCGGACGAGAGGGGTTAACGAGCTAAATCCTCTTAAAGCACCGACCAATTTGGCATTTCCAGACAGGCTGGAAAACTGCATCACTGTCGCCTTAAAAATTATATCTTGAGTTTCAAAACTCGGAAACTGATTCCGTAAATTTTCCCTGAATTTAGACTCATATATCCTTCCATGGATTTATTTCTAGAATTTTTGGTCGGGCCAATTGGTAAAGTTTATTAGTTAAAATAACCCATGTTACAGGGATCGACTGCTCTGATCTTCGCACGTTACAACTTGAATATCTCTCTGTACAGGGCTTTAATACTGGTGCCGTTTGTTTCTAATGAAACTAGACTCAAAATGGAATCTGCACATATAAGGAATGACTTCTAATTCTTTCTGGATAATTTATAGCAATTTTTTTAAAGTCGTGACAGGGGACCCAGAAACCGTTCTGGCCCTGTCTCACAATAACTTTAATATCTCTTAACATGTAACTCCTATGACCGTTTCGTTTCTTCCATATGAAAGTAGACTCATCAAGGTTCATTTACTAACTTATTCACTATTTAATACCATTCCTAAAAATTTTGGTGATTTTTCAAAACCACACCACTGCTGCTGCCAGCATCTGATTTCAAGGTAACCTTTACCTATTTCATGATTTCCAAGATTCAATTGGCCTTTTTTGCATACATAGCACAAAGTGTGATCATGATTAACCATCCCAATGGCTAATCTTTTCAAAACAATTCCATACCCCATAATGATCATCATACAAACGATTATAGAATCATACTAAAAACGTATATAAGCCATTTTCGCATGGCTATCCAAGCTTACACAAAACCGAAAGTACATGACCTTCAACAATAGGGTAGTCCTATACATGCCATTTCAAAGTTCAACCAAAATTATACCAAAATGGAGGCTTTGATAGTGTAGATGACTTCGACTTTAATGATCCCGAATCCGATCGCTAACGAGCAAAATCTATAAACAGAGAGCCAAAGCAGCGGGTAAGCATTTTATGCTTAGTAAGTCTCAAGCAATAAAATCAGCTTTAACTAAAGCATTACATTCACATAGCCAAATGAATCATTTCATTAATACACATTCACATAATCATACTTACTTCACACTTCATCATTATATACTTTCACAAAATATCAACCAATTCAATAGCTGAAAACTCGTTAGTCGATTGAGCGAATGTTACTCAAACATATCGACTTTTCCAATGCACATATAAACATACCTTATCCTTTGGGCTTTTCGAGCGTACTAATTAAATTTATTACAGCAACCAACGTTCACCTCCAGCCCAAGCTTCTTGAATCTGACCGGATATAACCACATGCACGAATGCCTTGGTCTTAGCCGGATAGAACGACTTGCACAAATGCCTTGGGTATTAGCCGGATTTAACAACTCGCACGAATGCCTTGGTCTTAGCCGGATGTAGTCACTAGCACAATTGCCTTGGTCTTAACCGGATATAATTACTAGCATAAATGTCTTGGGACTTAGCCCGGATATCATTCAATTGCTCATGCACACACATACATCAATAATCATTACACATCCATGTTTCATTTTCGTTACTAAGGCTCAAACACAAATATATCACTAGCATAATCGCCTTCGGGACTTAGCCCGGGTATCATTCAAATACTCGTACACACACAATTCAATAATCATTTCACATCCATATTTCATTTCACACAATTCGAGTAGGGTCATTTCTTGAGGACTTACCTCGGATGTTGTCGAACGGCTTCAACGGCTATTCGATCACTTTTTCCTTCCCTTTATCGGATTTAGCTCCCCTTTGCTCTTGAGCTTAACGAATACAAGTAGAAGTATTCAATATTTTTCTCAATAATGTTCACTAGTCAATCACATTCGGCATCTCATATCATCTCACTTTATTATAATTTATCATTCAACCTTTGAACCAAAACGCCATTATATGGCCACATATACATACATCCATATATTCAAGCTCAAGAATTTTAACATAACATCAAGTGCTCAAATTACTCATGTGGCCGATTATACATGGTCATAAATACACAAAATCAAAAATAATTTCAAGGTTTTTCACACTATACATGTACTAGGCCGAATGTACATGCAAATTTCACAACATTCTTCAACAAATTTCCTCTTTAAACAAACATATTTATCACTTTCTTCATAACCAAAATATCATGTGCAAACATATATACACATATATGTGCAAGGCCGAATTTCAAGGTGTCCATAACCATCCAAAACTCAAATTTTAACTAACATGCAAGAAGCATAAACCATGCTCATGAATGCTTCATGGCCGAATACATCACAATCATGCCCCTTTCAACTTCGGTCATGGTTAAATAAAAAAACTCAATGTCTTACTCAAGATTGCTACAAGGAAATTTCAAGAGGAGACAATCCATCATTGCATGCATCATTAGCAAGCTTCACATTTAGCATGCAATGGCTTTAACACAAATAACAACTTTGGTCAAACACCATTTCCATGGCATAACAAGGATTTGAACAATGGCTAACATGAACATCAAGTTAGCAACTAAAACATGCATGAATCTCATGACACAACCTCATACATACCTTAATCTTGATGCAAGTTTAGCCAAATCTCCTTCTAGATCTCTTCTAAACCAAAAATGGAGCAAAATCCTATCTTCTTCCTTAGTATGTTCGGCCAAAAAGGTGAGAACAAAGATGAACAATTTTTTTTTTTGTTTTTCTTTCACTTGCTCGGCAATGGGGGAAAGGATGCTACACTCACACACACATTTTTTTTGTTTCTCTTCCCACATCTAATTATTTTATCATTTAATACATCATGCATTAACAAAACATGTCATAACATGTTTTCTTTGCCCATAATTCCTTGCCATGGCCGGCCACCACCTATAAAAGGGAATTTGACATGCAAGTCCATTGTTTTGCATGCATGCTTTAATTAGTCATCACACATTTCCCTATCGTACTTTCAAAATTCACTACTAAGTCCCTTCTAGTGAAATTCACCTTTATAACACTAAATCAATCATCAAAAAATGTCACACATGAGCACACACATATTATAGGCATCAAAATAAATTTTAAATTATTTTTATGCCTCGGTTTTGTGGTCCCGAAACCACATTCCGACTAGGGTCAATTTTGGGCTGTCACATCTAGTTTCGTAACTCGAGATATGATTTTTCTTGTAACTGTGACGCGAGTAGCTAGAAAGCTGTGAATGTAGAAACAAATGATTTGAAGTTCTTAAATTGATAAATTATGTTCGGTAACCCCTCAAGCTCCACTCCAGTGATGGTCTCTGGCGTGGGGGCGTTACAAGCTACCTGGGAGTTCGAGGATACTATAAGGATGCAATACCGTAATCTCTTTTTTGGTAAGATTTTTTGAGGACAAAAATTTCTACGGGGGAGAGTTGTAACAACCCATTTTCGGTGACATCGTAACAGTGGTTTCGGGACCACAAATCTGAGTTAAAAATAAAATTTTTTATTTTATTTTATGGTTGGCATCATGATAGGAATGTCACATGAAAATTTTGATACAAAAAATTTATCGATTGTGTGTTTAATTAGGTAAAGGACTAAATTGCATAAAATGTAAAAGTTGGATTCTAGTAGCTATAGCTATAGAATTCAAAACTTAACGTCCTTATATGGTATTTAGACCATTGAAGAGTAGTTAGTAGATATTTTAATGACTCATCCATGGGAAAATTAGAAAAGGCAAGGGACTAAATTGAAAATCACTAAAATTAAAAGATGAAAATTAAATGAAAAGAAATATTCATCTAATTTCATATCATCTTCCCGTTTTTAATGATTTTTATATTTTTGAAACCAGGATGGTCTAATCTCACTATTTAGTGGATTAATTTGAAAAGTTATCAAGGTATGAAATTTGGGTCATGGATGAATATGCTGAAAATTAGAAATTTATGGTAGAAAATAAAAAGTTACTAATAGACAAACAACTTTTACAAAGTAAATTTTGATGAAAACTTGATTTAGGGACTAAAATGAAAAAAGGTAAAAACCCATAGAAAATTTTGAAATTTGTGAAAAATGTGTGCTGGAAATGTTGTTTATAAATTTCGGCTAGGCTCGGAAAGAGGGTTAAATTTCATGAATTTCAATTTTCGAGCCTAGGGACAAAATTAAAGGATAGGGCAAAATGGTAATTTTGCCTAAGATACAGTGGAATGCGAATGTATATGAAATGTGATAGATTAATAGTTAAATTTATCCATATAGATAAGGAAAGACCAACTATGCAACTAGATTGAGGAAAGCAAAAGGTTTTGAATTAGTTGAAATTAAAAAACGAACCATTTTCAAGGTAAGTTCGTGTAACTTAAAAATGTATGCTAATTTACTTGAATTGAATTGTATGATTGTGTTGTTATGCGTAATATGGACAAGTTATCGTGTTCTGGTCGAATGTTGAATTTTGATGGGTTGAAAGTAATAGTGCATATGTTACAAATAGAATTTAGCCCGGGCAGGTAATTCTAACATAAACCCTCTTGAGTCAGGTTATAAATTGGATTTAACCCAGACGGGTAATCCATATTAAGCTCTTTAAAGCATATGCTATGGATAGGATTTAGCCTGGATTGGTAATCCTATGGTAAAATGCACGGCTCAAGGATGTGCCTTTTTATTATGTACCTAATTGGTACTTTTACACATGTGTATATTACCCAAACATCCATCGAAATTTCAATAGTTCGATGAAAAAGACTCTTGAAGAGTGGAAAGGTGAAATTAATTGAAGTTTGTAATGCGATGAGCTCGTCTATGTTTACTTGATATTCATATGAGATTATGTGACTAACTTGTTTGAATAAGTGTATGTGTTTACGTAACTTACCCAAAATTGATGGAATATGTATTTATGTGTGCTTGTGTTAATAAATAAGATTGGTAAGTTTATTTTTCCGTTATATGAACTTACTAAGCATAAAATGCTTACTCCGTTTATTTTTCATGCTTTATAGTGCTCAAAGCTCGTAAAGGTTGGAAGTTGGTTGGAGCAGTCATCACACTATCCACTATCTCATTTTGGTATAAATACAATCTCATTTTGGTATAATGGCATGTATAAGCTTAGTTTGCCAATGTTGACTTGAAATGGTTGTTCTGTAACCTAGCCATTGGAGTGGCTAATGAAGGTCTAAGTTTAGCTATTGTAAAGTGATGTTTTGATAATCACATAAGTGCTTATTATATGTTGGTTTGATGAAATTGTGTTAGCATATGAGTTTATGACATGAGTAAGTTTATATCTATTGATGTATGAGATAATACTATATGATTGATGTCAAATTTTTTTGTGAATATGATATTGGATTGGTGGATATATGTTCGTGAGTTTTAGTGCAGGAAAATGGTAGGTTTTGGGTGACAAATGAGGCTAGGAAATGACCTTATTTTATCTACACAGGTGTGTGTCTTGGCTGTGTGTGACACACGGCTTGTCTCATGGGCATGTGGTCTGGCTGTGTGTCCTCTGCATCTTAAAAATGAGAAACAAAATGCTCAGAATTAGGCACACGGGTAGAGACACGGGTATGTGTCTTATCCGTGTGGTTGACATGGCCTTGGACACATCGTGTTACACGGCCATGTGAAATCTGCACCTAAATTTTGAAAATAAAAATTTGCCACAAGGCCTAGCACACGGGCATGTGACTTGGCCGTGTGACTTGAATTTACTCAAGCTTTAAAAGTCAGAGAGTTACACATGTTAGGGACATGGTCGTGTGTAGTACACGGCCTGACCACACGGGCGTGTGAGCCCTGCACCTAGGAAAATTTTTGGAATTTCATAAAAAATTCCTGAGTTCTCGATTTGGTCTCGATTTGATTCCAAACACTGGTTTTGGGCCTCGAGGGTCCATATAAGCGACGATATGCATGATCTCGGTAAATGAATAGTAATTTATTATATTAATTGAAAAATGTTCTGAATATTTTGGTAATACTCTGAAACCCTATTCGACAAAAATAGGAGTTGTAACACCCCAAACCCAGCCTAGACGTTATGGCCGAATCTGGCGATGTCACATTGCAGTGTTTTTCGAAAAACATACTTTCGTGGAAAAACTTGTCCTATAATAAACCTCTTTGTAATTTTGATGAAAATTTAGGATATCTCATTCATTGTTAAAACTCAAGCCGTTTTAGCAAAATGTTAATCATATTAGATTGTTATTACATTTTAAAACATTGTTTTTTGGGGAAGCTTTTAAAACAATTGCGTACTTGCATTTACTTTGTAAAAACATTGTTTCTTTTGAAAACTCGCGTCATTTCCTACTGCTAGCAGTTAAAATTCAAAGCAATTAAAAATCCCAAAGTAAAATCCAAAGAGGCCTTATTACAATAAAATTACCCAAATTAAAATTACTTATAAAAATTAAGCAAATATGACAGTAAATGCGGTTCTATGGCCGCCTTTGAGTCCCTCGTAGCACCGATCCGACTCAGCCTGGGGATTACCTGTACAGATAAACAAATATGTGAGTTTACGAAAACTCAGTGTGTAATCCCATATAAGCAACAGTCGAAAAACAAGCACAGTCTGGGCCTAAGCCCTTTTTAGTAATAGTGACAATATCATTTGGACTTTAGCCCATCTCAATACAGAAACAGTCATGTGTTTGGGCCTTGGCCCTTTGGAGTAATAGTATCAGCGCAGTAACAGTTTAAACAATATGCAAGTCCTACCTAGCCAACATCTACACTCCATCTCCATCCAACCCTACACTCTATGTGGGGATATAATCAACCCACCCATCTTTACACTTGAAGTAGTATCAGTTCCGACACTAAATGGTATTTCCAGTAGAGCTGCCAGTATAATAGGCTTAGTGCCATCAGTGATTTGCAGCAGAGCTGCCAGTACAGTACACTTCCTCTAATCATATAAAAACCTATCCCCATGCAATGTATCATGCAACATGTCATAATATTATACATTTATTCAATACAGTTATAATAGAATGCTAAAATATAAACATATATCACATAGGGGCAAAATAGTCAATTTAACATGTAGGGGCATTTCAGTCATTTTACCACATAAGGGCAAAATAGTCATTTTACCACATGAGGGGAACACAGTTATTTTACCACATAAGGGCAAAACAATCATGTTACCACATAAGAGCAAAATAGTAATTTTACCACATAAGGGCAAAACAATCATTTTACCACATAAAGGCAAAAAAGTCATTTTGATCAGTCAGGGGGTCTAGGTAAACTAACCGACCCAACAGAAGGTCCACAATCGTCTCGGGTGACCGGTGCAACCTTAACAGTCAAACATGGAAATAGGCCTAAGGCCCATATTGCGGCCCATGTGGGCCTGCATGCTCGTGTGGCCCAACATAACCCAAAAATGGCCTTGGTTGTATGGATTACACAGCCTGACCCAACATTCTCCACACGTCCGTGTGGTTTACTTGTGTGGGGCCTACATACCCATGGGGCCCACACGCTTGTTTCAGCTCAACATGGTCCAAAACGGCCTAAGGCCATCAAATCGCTTCTCTTCGATCAAACACCCGTGTCTATGCATTCAGATTACCACATGAGTGAGTGCACGCCCGTGTAGCGTTAATGGTCACATTTACCAGTTTTTGCCGATTTACGATTTGGGCAGTGTTTACACACCTGTTTGCGAAAGTGTGCACACCACTCTAGAGCACTCCAACCTAAAGTCAAACATAATGCACAGTCATTCCCTTCATGATAGGGTTAGAAGACCCCTCTTAATTTACTTATCCCAAAAGAATAGATTATCACCTGCCTCAATCAACTGATTTAGGCTTACACCCTTTCACCGCTGTAGGAACTGATTACAGGCCCTTCGAGAACTCCTACATACCAACCAAAACCTATTAACCTAAAATATTATTGCTCGCATAAACCACTTAAACCAACGTATGCCACTTACCCAAAATGTAAAGCCAGATATGGGAAAGGGAAACAATCAGCCTATTACCCCCAAAAGATCACCCGCTACAATAGAGGCAATAGCTTATCGCGACACACCCTTAGCCATTAACGGCAGCAAAAGAAAATATTGTTATAAGAAAACTATTAGAATGACAGAAAGAGAAAAAAAGATAGAAAGTAATCAAATAGTTGTTGTTACCACCAAAGTCGGCAGAAAGCAATGAAGAATCGACACAGTGAGGGTGAAAGAACTAGCAGGATTTGGTTAAGTAAAAACTGATTTGGGGTGAGGGTGAGAAGGAGGATTCGGTCAAGAAGGGACCAATTGAGAGAGAGGAAGGAAATATTTGGTAAAATTTTGAAGAGGTAGAGGAGAGATAAAGAATCGGTTTGACAGGAGGTTTGCAGGGGAACGCAAAGTCGAGAACAAATGGACCCGAAAGGTATTCAATATGACTAAAAATGAAAAGATACTGCCCACACTCTTAGCACAAATCGGTCTCCAAGAAAGAGAAGAGCCCAAAGTGTTTCAAGCAACTAAATTAGAGACTAAAAGAATACTCAAAGCTGAATTCTAAGAAGCTAGAATTCTAATTCAACACACACTCCTCATTCATTTCAAAAACCCGAATTTTCCTCCCAAAATCACTCAAACCATCCACCAACCCTTAATCCACTCCTCAAATCTCTCTTCCAATCTCTCAACCATCCAATTCAAATTCCACAACAACTCTGCAGTATTTCGGTCAAACTCTACTACCCACATGGCATAGACAGCAAAATAAAATCCCCATTGTGCAAACCAGGACTCGAACTTCAGACCTCAGGTAACCATAGCACGCCAGTTATCCCCTAGACCAGCAGGCCCTTTCTATCCTGTTATACCCACATTTTTTATAAGCCTATTGACTAGAGATAGGGCTTATTCCATAATAAAAAACAAAAATTTATCCAGGCCAAGGCTTGAACTCAAGACTTCTCAGACACTTCCAGAACAATTAACCACTGAAGCAGATACACACTTGTGTCACTTTCTTGCATAAATAAACATTTATGAATAGCCTCCTAACTGTTCCCATGCTCAAGACCTAATAGTTTTTGGCCAAAATTCAAGGCGTTACAACAATTCTAGTCCTGTTCATTCAACGATAGAATTACCCTTGCTTTTCTCTATAATTTGCCACTATATTTTATTTTCCATATCATTTTTATGTTTTTAGTATTAAATTACATTCATTCATTATACAAAATTCTTATTTAGTTTAAAAGTATTTCCTACTATTTAGTATAGTTAATAGGATTATAATAACTTAATCAATTTCCTAGCAAAATTTTGATCCTTGTGGAGACAATACTTACTTATCACTTTATTACTTGAATGACGTGTACATGCAACACTGCATCTTGGATCCTCCAACTTGTACCTATTTAAGACCCAAATACAACCAAAATTTTGCCATCCTTTCTCTTAACCTAATTATTCCCAAACAGTAACAAAATAACATGTGTTCTACATAAATTTCACAAGCTTAACACATTCCCATGAAGATTATAAAATATCATGAAATTAAGTGAAAAACCACCGAAAATGTTATTTATTCACTTGGAATCAGCATAAAATGTACATAAAAGAATGTTAAAATATCTATATATTTAGAGCATAGAACTTCATGTAACTCATCATTGAGTGCTCTTTAGTGCACACCCAATATCCCTCTTAACTTCCCCAAACTTAATTTCCAAACAGTTCCAAAGTAAGTAAGGTTAATATTTGGTGGTATAGGAGGTCAAAAAAATAAATTTTAGGAAGAGCTACTTAATTCATGGGTTTAAAAAAAATATAGGCCATGCAACTCAAATGGGTTTTCGAAGGATAACAGTTAATAGGGTAGGTTTAAAAGGCTCAATCGATCCAAAGAAATCATGCCTAAATCATTTGTATACCACTATACTTCCTAGGATTTCACCTTAAGGAAATTATCAAACCAATTCTAAAGACTAAACCCTTATGCATACTTAATTTTTCCAAGGAGTATAAAAAAATTATGGTGAATCTAACATGCCCACTAAAATCAACATTCATTTCATGATTTATTTAACATAAAAATACTTGAATAAAATAAAAGATGATACCTAAATCTGGACTAACATAGCATATAAAATTAATTGGTATTGAGCACCTTTTTTGCTTACCTGCCTCCATGCAAGAATCATTTTCTACAAAAAACAAAACTTAGGAAAACATCAAAAAAAATTTGAGGCACGATCCCCCCAAACTTAAGTGAAAAATGTCCTCATTGTTCAAAACATTCATTAGAATAAGTAATAAGATAAAACCTTCAAAGGGTTTATCAAAGCCAATCTTTAGTGCAATCAAAATTTATTTTGAAAAAAGAAGAAGAGAGAAATAAAGTAGAAATAATGTTTTAAAAATAAGAAAATGAAAATAAAAAACTAACTAGAAATGTATTTAAATAAAAAGCTCCCTCATTTATTTGTTGACTCATCACTATCTATATATGCCTCTTCCTCTACTCATCAACTTCTTGCCTAGTTATTGCGGAATCCTTAGGACTGGTTTCGTGAGTTGAGTTCCATGTCTCAAATAAAGAATCTGGAAACTCAGGAAGAACATCAAAAGATTTTTATAGTTTTTGAAAAGACATCCAATTCGTCTCAAATTTTAGCATACTTCTAGTACACTTATTGTTGTTTATTCATATGTTGTAAAAAATCCATAATATTTGCATGTGTTACCGAAGTAATAGAAGGCTAAGTAGACATAAAAGTAGGTATGAGATCATCAGATGGTTTGGTACTAATTGAATATCTTTTCAATCTGAATTATTTGTCTTTTTCTAGTCGTGTCACCCACTGCCCTAGAAACATCATAGGTAGTAATCATACCTCTATTATAATAATCTTCAATGTCTTGCATTGGTATGTTTACTTGGTGACACAGTAGAGTGATGAGTGATAGGAAATAACAATAACCTGTCCTTCTTACTGCACACTCCCGAATTTCGTTAAGTATTATTTTCCCCACATTAATTGACTTTCAGGTCAATATACAATATAGGAGAATCATTTGATTTATCAAAATAGTGCAACTGAAAATAACATGTATAAGACTTCTCCAAATGAAATAGAACCATACATTTTCCTCTCGAGTCAGATATTCTCTTCCCTAATAACAAATACTTTGTCTCGAGATTATCTATTTAGCTCTAAGAATTGTGACTATTCTTAGAATATCTTGTATCGCCTCTTCACTAACATTCGCTACCATGACAAAATATTCATCACCATCAACATTGGGTAAATTAAATAGGACACTAATCAGTATTGATGTTAAAAATATCTCCTTTTTATACAAATTGAGTGCTATCAATATTAATTAATCCAACTGTGCATAAAATTCTCTAACAATGTCTTCATTCGAAGAAGATCGAATATCACACAAAAACTTTCATCCTTGTTTCTCAATAGCTTTCCGAATGAGTGTAGGTACATCATATTCGCCAGCAAGTTGAAAACCCTTATTTGAGAACATGAGGTTTTTCTTGAATATTCTAATATATCTCACCTTTATACCTGGGGTTCGAAACCAATGTTGGATTTCCTTAACTTGAGAATCCTAATTTTTTATCTTTCGAATCATTTTTGCCTCAATCGAAAAAATCGAGACAAACACAACTTTTTTAGAAAAATAAATCCAAATTACCTCAAGGATGGGCCAGGGGCAACTAAAAGGGTTGTCGACAATTGAGGGGTTTAGCCACGAGTCGCCAAGAGGGTTGCCTATGTAACAACCTATTTTTAGTAATGTTAGAAACAATGGTTTTAGGATCATGATTCTAATTAGTTAGTATTTTATTATTTATTTAGTATTTACAGGGTTATAGCATAGTCATATCAAAATTTTGGTTAGAAAATTTTAACGTTTGGATAGTTAATTAAGTAAAAAAGACTAAAGCCTAAAAGTATAAAAGTTAATTGCTATCAATTTATATGTACTAGAAAAGTATAAGGGTTAGGTCGAATGGTTGTAAAAGGAAATTATGCCATAGATGCTTTAGGGGATGGTTAGGTACATGCTTTTTTAGTAATATTATATGTTAATAAAAAAGGGTAAAAAGGTATAAAGATTAATAATTAAACAAAAACAAAAGAAACTTCAACATGTTGTCATCTTCCTTTTTCATTTTCACTAAATTTTGAAAGAAAAGAAACTACTGTTAAGATTCTTATGTTCGAATATAGCTTGGCACTCTTGCATGATCAAGAAACAAATAGTTGATTGATAATCGTGAGAAAGGAAAATTCATCGAGTAGTCATCGTCGAGAGTTGATAGCTATCGTATTTTGGTAAGTTCATATTACATTTATTAAATTTGTTAATGTTTTAATTAATTATGTGTTTGGTTAAATGAATTTGAAAGATGCTATGATCTATTAAATGGTAAATTATGGTTTGAAAGGTAAAGTTTGAGCATGAAATGATATCGATAAAATAGGGTAAGCTTGAGTGAACTTAGTGAATAGCTAGGATACAAATGGCATGTCATTAGAGTGCATCAAGCACTAGTTTTTGGTGATTATAGTATCAGATACTTTGTATCAATGTTACAATCTCAGGTACTCTATACCGGTGTTATATTTATTAGGTACCATGTACTGGTGATGGATACCATACTGATCGATTGAGATCTTACATATGCTGAGGATTCTCTAATGTTTGTGTGAACAATTAATTATCAAAATGGAAATGAAATGAGGTGATACGATGAGTTATATTTTGTTCATTTTATCTTAGTATGTGATTCGTCACATTTTATGTATTGGTGATATGAACTATTCAGGTTTAATCATTTTGTATAGTTGAAATGATGAAATGGGACAAAAGATTGTTAATTCTATGTTATATATGATTTGTAAATTAAATAGTTAAGTAACAAAATGGAAATAAAATGAGATGATATGATGAGTTATATTTGGTTGATTTTATCTTAGTATGTGGTTCATAACATAATATGTATTAGTGATATGAACTATTCAGGTTTAATCATTTCGTATAGTTGAAATGATGAAAAAGGACAAAGGACTGTTAATTCTATGTTATATTATATATGATTTGTAAATTAAAAAAGAGAAATGATTGACAAGTATGTGATGTTTTGTTGTACAAACTTACTAAGCTTTACGTAAGCTTACTTTATTTGGTTTTCCTTCTTTGTGGATTATCAGGCTTTTTTTGTCAATTGGAACATCATTGGAGATCACACTATCCGACAACTCTTTCAGTAACTATTTGTTTATTTTGGCCCGATTATTGGTAGCATGTAAATAAGGTTTTCGATATGTTTATGTTATTAGGTAACTTGGTAATAACTTGTGTCATTTGGGATGTAATTTTTTTATTTTGGTGTTTTGGTAACTTGAAATGGTAGATTATCACTTGATGCCTTTGTTGGTAAGTTGTTGTTTGTAATTTTGGTTTAGCAATTTACGAACTTAGGTTGGAGTATGTTTGCATTTGAAAGATTAATGTAAATGGATGATTTTGGCATATGATATTTGAGACTTGGTTGATGGTTAAATGATGTTAGAATGTTGATTATTTTTTGGTTTGATTGATTAATGTTTATGTTTGAATTGTGGTGCCAATAAGAGCATATGGATTAGGCATATAGGTTGGTTGTGAATTGGTATATTAAATTCTAATTGGACTGTGGCATGGGTTTTTATCTTTGAATTATTTTGATTTGATGACATTAAGGTTTTAAAAATGTAACACCCCTAACCCGTATCCGTCGTCGGACTAGGGTTAAAGGCATTACCAGACAAATCAAAATATTTAACTTTCATTTCATAAACATCAAAGCATCAGTGATTAGCATCACTATAGAGTCCCTTATATAAGTCATCGATACCATAAACATGCATTAGAAAAGGGTCGGGACTAAACTGAACACATACAAAATTTTTCCAAAACTTAAACAATTTTCAAACAAGTACATGTCACACACCCGTGTAAATAGGCCATGTACCTCACACAGCATTAGACATGCTCATGTGTCTAGGCCGTGCCAAAACAGGGCATACATACTGATTTGCTCACACGGCCACAAGACACGCCTATGTGCCTTGGGCGTGGTCGAGTTTGACTTGAGCCACACGGCTAGCCATACTCCCGTGTGCCCTGGCCGTGCTCGAACCTGACTTACAATTGTAGAATACCCCAGGGGACACACTGCCATACAACATGACCATATGTCGCACACAGCTAAGACACACGCCCGTGTCTCTGCCCATGTGGAGAAAATAAGCCATTAGAAAAGCCAATTTGCCACCCATTTAAATCAAACCTACAAGAAACCAAAATCACAACATATCTTAACCAATTCACATCCAATTCACAACCAAAACTTTAACCATTCATGTTATATCATTTCCAACCAATTCCGTGCTTAACAACCTTACTATTTTATGCCAAAACATAAGACAAAAACATCTCAAAACATATGGTTTATAAACCTTAATACATACCACTCAATTTCATACCATGAACATACCAAATACTTGCCAGATTGACCATTTATTTTAGCCAAACGAGAACATGTCATAAACATAATTTCATCATATAACTTATACCACAACTCATTCATAAACATATCCATAATCAAGCCAAATCACATGGCTAGATATATTACACATTTCAAAACATATTCAAAGTACTTCTAGCCTATACATGCCATACTCCAATATTTACAGTTCCAAAATGTACCAAAATAAAGTTTGATAGCACAGTGACGATCCACAATGATCCCCAAGCTTCCAGTAGCTACGATATCTGGAATACAGTTAAAAGACATACAGAGTAAGGTTATAAAAGCTTAGTAAGCCATATACAAATAAACTCAACACATTAAACATTAATTCATTATCAAATTACATATACTTCAAGTCATGAACTATTACAACTTCCATATTCACATACATTTTATATCTTCCATATTCCATGAGACATATAGCATAATTTCTCATGCTTTTACCACATATCATCTTTTATTCATTAAAGAATATATACATACCTTTCACTATCAAATGTGATACTCATTTCGAACGTACCTGAATCGGATATATATTTCACAAGTCATTCATTTTTTGGAATGCCCATTTGAACCATTTAGAAATGTAAGGATACGCGGAAAACTCGGGAAGCATATACAATGACAACGTCCCAGATATGGTCTTACATGAAATCAAACATCGACACCACTATCCCAAGCAGGGTCGTACATAAAATCAGATATGATGTCGTTGTCCCAGACATAGTCTTACACGTAAAATAGAAGTCGATGCCAATTTCCCATATGTGGTCTTACACAAAAACACATATCGGATCCAATGTCATAAGATATGTATCCTAACTATTCCTAAGGTTTGTACGGGGCTTTTCAGACGTCAGAACCTTGTCGATACTTTCTCAGATAACATATATTTAGCTTGGACATTCATTTATCACAATTCAATATCAAATGAATAATAATTCAATTCAAAATAGCTTATTTGTATATCGACTTACCTCGTACAGATTCTGATGGATGGAATCGATTACTCGACAACTTTCGACTTTCCCTGATCTAATTTTGTTTTCTTTAACTCTTGATCTATATAAATTCAAATTTAACTTATTCAATCACAAATTCATTCAAAACAATCCTAGACACATAGTTAGGGCATTTTGCAAACTAGCCCTCACATTTTCACATTTTGACACTTTAGTCCCTATTTCACAAAATCACAAAATACACATAATTTGCATATACTCATGCTTGGACGAATATTCATAGCATTCATTCAGGTCCACACATTTCATTTATTTCACATTTTAGCCCCTCAAATTATAAATTTCATAATTTAGCCCATTGTACTCAAAATCATCAAAAATCCAAAGACAAAAGATATTAACCCAAATTATATTTTCCATTTATCAACAACTAACTTCACAATACTCATAGTTTCATCAATGGCATAACTCAAAATCATCAACAAAATAAAAAATTGAGACATGGGTTTGATAGTATACAAAGCAACGATTACAAAAACGGAACAAAAACGAACCTTCAATTGAGCTTTAGTATGGCAGAACCCTAGCTAACTCTTGTTCCTTTCTTTTATTTTGAATTTTGGTTGAAGATGAACACAAATAACTTGATTTTCATGCCTTGGTTTTATTTTGATTAACATTAATAATTCTTTTACAATTTTAACCTTTAATAATCCGTTACAAATTCACTTAATGGATGGTTATTGTTGTCCATTCAAACTTCCAATGGTCAAATAACCACATAAGGACCTCACAATTATAACACCAAATCAAATAGGCACTTTAACAATTAGAAGGCCACTTTAACATTTTACGTGATTAGGTCTTTTTTCAAAATTAAGCACACGAACATTTAAATTTTCATACGAGACTTTCACACATACTAATTCATATATCATAAGCATAGAAAATAGTATTTAAATATTTTCTTGACTAAGATTTGTGGTCCCGAAACCACTGCTCTTACTAGGGTTAAAATCGTACTGTTACAATTCTCCCCCTTTAAGGATTTTCATCCCCGAAAATCTTACCATTAAACAGATTCGGATATTGTTGTCTCATAGCATCTTCAGGCTCCTACATGGCCCCTTCAATACTGTGCTGATGCCACATCACTTTTACTAACGAAATTTTCTTATTTCGCAGTTCTTTAACCTCGCGAGCTATGATACGGATTGACTTTTTTTCGTAAGTCATATCAGACTGAATTTCAATCTCAGACGGGGAAATCACATGCGACAGATCAGATCTGTATTGTCAAAGCATCGATACATGAAACACATCATGAATCTTTTCTAACTTTGGTGGCAACAACAATCTATATGCTACCGGCCCAATACACTCGGTAATCTTATACAACTCAATGAACCTCGGACTCAATTTTCCTTTTCTACTGAAATGAAGTAATTTCTTCCACGGAGACACCCTCAAAAACACTCTGCCGCCGATCTCAAACTCAATATCTTTTTTTTTCAGATTCGCGTAAGATTTCTGACGATCGGAAGCTGCTATTAAACTATCTAAGATCATTTTTACTTTCTCCTCAGTTTCTTTTATCAAATCAATTTTGTGAATCTTATTTTCATTGAGCTCAGTCCAATACAAAGGCGTACGACATTTGCGACCATATAAAGCTTCGTATGGTGCCATTTTAATGCTCGACTAAAAACTATTATTATAAACAAATTCAATCAAAGGAAAATACTGTTCCCACATACCTTCAAACTCGAGAATGCAACATCTCAAGATATCCTCAAGTATCTAAATGATTCGCTCAGACTGACCATCTATTTGCGGATGGAAAGCAGTGCTAAAATGTAATTTAGTACCTAGCCCATCTTGCAGTTTCTTTCAAAATCACGATGTAAACCTTGGATCTCTATCCAAAATAATAGAAATAGGCACATCGTGCAATCTCACAATCTGAGAAACATATAACTCAGCAAGCTTGTCAAGCAAATAATCTGTACGAACTAAAACAAAGTGAGCTGATTTACTCAATCTATCTACAATAACCCATATTGCATTTCTCTTACTCGGTATCAACGGTAGATCAGATACAAAATCAATTGTGACTCTGTCCCACTTCCACTCAGGTATCATGATTGGTTGAAGCAACCCAGAAGGTATCTGATGCTCGGCTTTTATTTGCTGAAAGACTAATGATCGCGTGATTCGTAACAAGTAATAAATATTTATAATGAAGATCAAACCTAGACTAACTATTATCATGACGAAAAGGCAAGCTCACCTATCGAAATATAGTATAGTAATGACAAGATCGGGATATCGTTCCCAAGGGAATCAAAAGTACTAGTAATAACTATCTTTTTATTATTTAACCTAGAAATAAAGAGGGGTTATTTATTAAACTAATTAACTAATTAAACTAAAGCAAAGAGAAAATTTTGGAAAAAAAACTTGAAGAAAAGTAATTGATAAAGACGACAACCAAGGAGGAATCCACCTAGATTTCACTTGTTATCTAACTCTGAACCAGACAATTTATTCACTTGACTTGATCTGTGAGACTCCCTAACCTATATTATTATCACTTTCAAGACTAATAGCGTCTAACCCTCAGTTGAGTTAATTGAAATCTCTTTCTTAATTAAAACCCCTAGGGAAGCAGTAAATCGATCTATGGACTCCCATATTAGGTTTCTCCCTAATCTGACAAAATCTCGTAACCCTATTTTTAGGCGTTCGATCAGCTCCGCTTAATTATGCCAAATCTACTCTTAGACAGGGACTTTTGCTCCTCTACATAAGCACATCAAATCATGAATTAATACACAGAATATTAACTCAAGCATTAAGAACACATAATTCAGAACAAATCAAGTATTTATCATACAGTTTAGATAATAATAACAAGATCCATCATAGGTTTCAACCCCCTTAGGTATCTAAGGGGTTTAGTTCATAATAAAATAAGAGTACATCTCAAAAGTATCAAAATAACAGAACATAAAGAAAACACTAAAACCCCTGAAGGAATTCTGAGAAAGATCTTCAGTCTTGGAGTAGCTCCGGCTTTTGGGATGGATCGTTTGGCTTCCTTCAAGTAATTCCCGGCGTGTGGTTTTCTACTCCAGAAAAGTTCTGGAGGGAGGCCCCCTCTCTAAGTCATACTTAGGGTGTTTTTATAGGCTTTGGATTGGCTTTGTTCCTCCCTAAGTATCCTTTTTCGTGTAAAATATAGCTTCTTGAAAAAGGGACACACCCGTGTGCCACAGCCATGTGACGTGATTACCAGGCTGTGTTCGATCCGTTAAATTGCATACGGCCGTATGGGTCAATGGCTAGGCTGTGTGAATCGTGAAAGCCTTGGTCAACACCCTCGAAAGACACGGGGGTGTAAGCTACCCGTGTGGCAAGGCTTAGGCTGTGTCATCTTCTTGATTTGGTCTGTTTTGTCCCTTTTTTGCTCTTTTTAGCTCCTTTTGACTCTTGGTGCTCTCCTGAGTACAAAACATGAAATAACCAGATTAAGAGCACCAAAATCCACAAATCTAGTAATAAACATCCATAAATATGCTAAGTATTTGGGGTAAAATATGTATAATTTGGCTTTTATCAACTAAACATTTTGAAACAAAGTCAGAAATGTCTCGTTTCATACCTTGCCACCAATAAAACTATTTTAGATCATTATACATTTTCATACTACCCAGGTGAATAGATAACCGACCGTTATGAGCTTCATTCAAAATCATCTGAATTAACTTTGGATTTCTCGGAACACAAATTATATCTCAGAATCTCATACAACCATCTTTATCAACTCTAAATTTTGAACCAGACTCTATATTACACTGAGCTCATTTAACTAAAATCTCATTATCAATCTTCTAAGCTTCGACAATCTGCTGCAAGAATAAAAATCTTGCTTTCAATTAAGCTAAAATTGAAAAATCATCGAACAAAACCAAATGAGCATTCATTGCACGCAAAGCAAACAACGACTTTCGGCTCAAGGCATCAGAGACAATATTTTCTTTTCCCGGATGATAATCTATCACAAGTTCATAGTCTTTAAGCAATTCAAGCCACCTTCTTTGTCATAGATTCAAATCTTTCTAAGTCATCAAATACTTCAAACTCTTATGATCAAAATATACGTGACATCTTTCACCGAACAGGTAATGAAGCCAAATCTTTAGAGCAAATACAATTGCAGCTCACTCAAGATCGTGTGTCGGATAGTTCTTTTCATGTGGCTTTAACTGTCTTGAAGCATAAGCAATGACTTTGCCTTCTTGCCTCAAAACACATCCCAATCTAATCAACGAAGCATCATTGTACATAACAAATCCTTTACCCGATTCGGGTTGTACCAATACCAGAGCTTCAGTCAACAAAGTTTTCAACCAATCAAAACTGTTCTGACACTTTTCAGACCATTCAAACTTCACATCTTTCTGAAGTAGCTTCATTAATGGAGTTGCAATCATAGAAAAGCCTTTTAGGAACCTTTTGTAATAATTGGAAAGTCCTAGAACACTACAGACTTCAGAGACATTCCTCGGAGGTTTCCAATCCAGAATAGTCGAAATCTTGCTTGGGGTAACTCAAATACCAGATGCTGATACAATATGACCCAGAAAACTAGCTTCTCGCTACCAGAATTCACATTTACTGAACTTTTCATATAATTGTTTATCTCGTAGAATCTGTAGCACTAATCTCAGATGCTCAGTATGTTCGAATTCATCACATGAATAAATAAATATGTTATCAATGAATATAACAACAAATTGATCTTGATACGGTCTAAAAATTCTATTCATCAAATCCATAAAGATAGCAGGTGCATTAATTAATTCGAAAGGCATCACTAAGAATTCATAGCGGTCATACCTCGTTCTAAAAGGAATTTTTGGAATGTCTGAATCTTTCACATGGAACTGATAATAGCCTGATCTCAAATCTATCTTCAAAAACTCAGAAGCTCCCTTCAATTGATCAAACAGATCGTCAGTTTGGGGCAGAGGATACTTATTCTGAATCATAAACAAATATCTAAAACTATATTACATGAGCTCTCTTGTTTTTTTTTTCATGACAACTTTAGCTTGTTGAGGATTAGAATAATAATATTGAGTTTTTTTTATTTTTTTTAAGAACAATTCAAGTTAATATAAAATCGAAATCATACTTTATGATTCAGTAACAAAAAATGGTGAACATAGTGAGGTAACAATATTAAATTTGATCTCGATCAAAAAAAATTAAATTAAGTAAGAGGATTTCAATAATAATGGGTTAACGGGTTAATGATGAGGGTTACTCAATAAAAAGTGTTAGTAGGCTCAAGGGGGTTCACTAAGGGTTTAATTATGTGGGACGGCTCTTTATGGAGTAAGTGGGTTAAATCCTAAGTGCCTTTATCATCTCAGTATATCGAAATCATACGTGTGATCTCAACATGTATAACCGAAACAAGTTCTAGAATAACAGTTCAATGTTGACATACTTAAACTGTAAAAGAAGTGAGCAAGAAAGAAAACTATATGCTCAAAAGGCTCAAAAATCACACCAAAAATTTGGGTTTGTGATGCCATTCCTGTATACTTAAGATTTTAAGATAATACCTCAATTTAGGAAAATAATCTAAAAAATTTTAGTTCTCAAAATATCAACTTATCATGCTCGATTCTGTAATATCCTATAATCAAATAATCATGCATAATTTCTATAGTCTAATTCATGACATATCAACAATAATTATAGATCAATCAGAATTCATTCAATCAATATTATGAGAAAATCACTTAAGCACAAGACCAAATTCAGGGATTTGAGAATAATGCAAAAAGCATCATGTTCATGTTCACCCCCCACACTTAAGATGTACATTGCCCTCAATGTACAAAGAGAGAATATTCAAAATAAAGAAAATCATAAGAGGGAAAGAGGTGAAACTCCCTGTTATATGGATGCGGAGCTTGATTCTGAGGCTGGGGTGTTTGGGGAAAGTGGTAGATGCCATTATTCGTTGCTAGATGAAGAAATTGGGTCGTTGAACATGGCACTCGTGAGGTATTGTTCCCTATTTGTTTCCTCATTCCGTAAGATATTCCTAGCAGCTTTTGCTTGGAAGTCTGTAGAATCATGAAGAGCTTTATTAAAAGTGGCTGTGGAAGAGAGCGTAGTGGGATTACTTGTTAGAAATACCAGAAAAATGAAGAAAGTAAAATTTACTAATATAGATATGTCATTCAAAAGAAAATAATAAAATTGAAATGAAAATAAAAATAAAAATAAAACTAAAAAGATAGGAGGATTCAATGATCCTCGTCAGTGGGGCCCTCAAGTGGTGGCGCTGGAGCGGTAATGTGAAAGTGCTAGCACAGCTGCTGCATCATGGCCTGCATGTCATCCATCTATCTATCACGTCGTTGATCTCACTCGTGAATCACTCGAACTGTGTAGTGCAATATTGCTCGGAGTGAGCGAGTCGGTCAGAAAAGTGTGCCAATGAAGCAGCCGCATGAACTGGTCGCACCCTAGGTGGCGTGGTAGAAGGCTCCTCGTGCTATTGGGGGACATCATCAGGAACATTCTCAAGATCTTCCTCGTCAATGGCATGAGTGAGACGGTACTGAGGAGGATGAGTCCCACGTTGGCACTCGATCATCCTCATGTGTAACATAGTCGTGATACCTTGAGGGGACATTTGACCTATCGATATTGAGGAGGCTAAAGTGTCTAGCGAGGCGTGTCACATAGGGGCCGATAGAGATTACTCCCTTCCGATGCCACTCGGTCTGATGGCGAATGGCGAAAGCGATGAAGTATGCCAAGTCAGTCACGTGTGCATTCGCCATGCGCCATAAATAGTAGGCATCGTGGGTGTTGATGACGCTGCTGCTCTCTCTCTTTCCGGTCAAGATGTGTGCCAATATGGCATGGAGATAGCGTAGGGAAGGGGCGAGAGCTGAGGCCTTCGAGCGGTTGGGGTCGTAGGTGGAAGAGAGTGGTGCCAAAGCCTTCCAGCACAAGGAGGGAGAAAAGTGGTTATTCCGTGGTAGTCCAGTCATGTCCTCCTCCTCCATAAACTCATCAGTGTAGAATCCCAGAGCGACTCCAAACTCTGGGACACTTATCACGTGAACTAGACCACCTAATCGGAATTGAATGGTGCCAGGGTCATCATTGTTCGTCATCGCCACTTGTAGATGAAAAGTAGAGCATAATTCTAAAGTTAGCTCTAAATAAGTGGGTTCGGTTGTAACACCCCTCGCCAGCATCCGACGCCGGGACGGGGTTCGAGGTGCTACCTGACTTTTACTAACACTTCCATACTAAACAGGGCCATGAAATCTCAAATAATTAAAAACTTTTCTTTTCACATGAAATTTGTCCCTTATGCGAGCTTACGAGGCCCAATACATGCATTCGGGGCGGTTCGGGACCCAATCGAGAACTCATGAAAAACTTAGAAAAATCTCTTGCGTTAAGGCTTCAAACGCCCATGTGCTCGAAGCGTGTGGCCGAAATAGTCTAATTATCAAGCCTTTTGTCACTCTCACACCACATGCATAGATACATACTTATCCAATAACATACAACGTGGCATAAATGAGCACTTAAACATCTACAAACATGATATGCTCAAGTTATTTTCTTATGTAATAAATATTATAGAATTTGCCCATATCATTACCACATACTAGACATAACTATCATTACATCACAGACCATTCATGAAGCATTATTAACTATTTACCAATCACTTAATCCTCGCATTAGTTACTAGCTCATCAATGAATCTCAATTCAATCTCTAGGCATACATGTTGTAAGCCACATCACAAGAAATAATAACATAAATGCATAAGAATAATCATATGGGCCCATAACGTCATTAGCCGACATAGGCCAATTTACATGACTAATACTACCTTAATAACAAGCCAATGCCTTTGGCTAAATCATAATATTACATACTCACATTAAAACCCTATACATGCCATAGACTCGAATCACTTGAGTTTACTTACTCCGATAACGTTAACTCGATAGGGTGATAATATCTCTGACGGCCTCCAACCCGAGCTAACCTGGAACTCTAGAAAACATGGGAAAGAAGGGGGTAAGCTTTCGCTTAGTAAGTTCATATGAAAACAATAAGCAACTCATTAACTTGTTTTATCAATGTTTACAACATATTTTCAAGTTCACTATAAGTTGTCTTTCTGAGCAATGGTCACTAAATTATTTATATCTAGAGCTACGAAACTCCGAATTAAGTTCCGTTAATTTTCCCTGAAACTAGACTTATTTTACTTTCTTCCATAAAATTTCCAGAATTTTTTGTTAAGCCAAATAGTACAGTTTATTAGTTAAAGTATCCCTTGTTTCAGGGTATGACCACTCTGACCCCTGTGCACTACAAACCGAATTTCTCCCTGTAAAAAATTCCAACGACCATGCTGTTTATTTACCATAAAAATAGACTCAATAAGGAATCAATTCATGTAAGGTATAACTCTTAATAATTTTTGTACAATTTTTGGTGAATTTCTAAATTTAGAACAGGGGATCTCGAATTCATTCAGACCCTGTTTTACAAGAATTCAAATATCAAACAATATGGAATTCTTTTTCTTCCTCTGTTTCTTTCATGTAAAAATAGACTCATTAAGATTTAATCTCATATTTTATTCTGCCTCTAACTCATTTTCCACTATTTTTAGTGTATTTTCAAAGTTACACTACTGCAGTAACTCAAATCTGTCAAGGCTAAATTACTCATTCATGATCTTACCACCTTATCGTTGTTGTATCTATTTTCAACCCGAGGGTTAAGTACATACCTGTCCAAAATGTCCATTTCACAATACTTACCAATACGTCACCTACATCTTAAGTGTTCTTCCATTCCACTAGAAATTTTTACCCGTTGAACACATCGGAATATAACTCGGATACATGGATAATTTGCACATAAGTGCCATATTTGTAGCCAAGCTACCATGTAACCCGCCCATAAGTGAACTCGGACTCAACTCAATGAGCTCGGCTGTTCGCATCCATAAGTGAACTCGGACTAAACTCAACGAGTTCGGATGCCTAGTTACATCTCACGAACTCGGACTCAACTCAACGAGTTCGGACATTCCACATCCATAAGTGAACTCGGACTCAACTCAACGAGTTCGGATGCTCAACCATTCTAGTGACATGTCACTTGTATCCTAATCTATTCCTAAGGTTCAAACGGGATTTTCCTATAACACGTCTCCTTGCCATCTTCCGTAAAATACCGAAACCAATACTCGGTAGCACTTTATATTTAACAAATAATACACTTAATTTGCATTTTATTCGAAAATAACCACAAAGCATATATTTCATGATAAGAATCAGCATATCCTATATTTAACATCAATAATTTAAAAATAATAATTATGCTACGTTATTTACACATGAACTTACCTCGATACCACAAATGTGAAAAGGACATACTCGTCCATAAATCGATTTCTTTCCGTTCTAGGTCCAAGTCTCAATTTTCATCATCTATAACATCACATTTAGCCTACCAATCAGACACAATATTCATATGGGTCTAAAAATCATATTTTACAAATTTTCATTTTGACCCCTAAACTTTTGCATATTTGCACTTTTGCCCCAATGCTCGTAAATTAATTTTTATTCAATTTCTATAAGGTTTAAGACATGCTGAACATTTTTCTCTTCTATGGAAACTCCAAATTTTCACTAATTCACACACTTATGACCAATTTGTAACTTTCACAATTTAACCCCTTTTTGACATTTTTACCGAAATTCATTGAATAAAACTCATATTTAACACATCAAACATTCATTATCCACTATAAATCATCAAAACACAACCATATCATGAATGGGTAAATTTTTAAACTCTAATTTCTCTTCAATCAATTGGTAGAAATAGAAAATTTAAGCTTCGGGGATCTCAAAAATACGAAAATCATTAAAAACAGGACAAAAACCGTACCTATATAAGCCATAGAAGCTTGGCTGAATGGAGCTCATCCATGGCTGCCATTTTCAGTTCTTTCCCACGGTTGAAGAAGAAAGAATGGAAAAAAAATGATAGCTTTATCATTTTTGTCTTATTAGATTATTTTAATTAATTTACAAAATTACCCTTTTTATTTCAACCAAATTTCAAAAATACCAAACAAATATCCATTCACTAACTTATTAAAGGAATAATTGTCACATAAGGACTTTCAATTTAAAGCTCATAACAATTAGGCACCTCATATATAAAGAACTCAACTTTTTCACTTTTTACAATTTAGTCCTTTTGACTAAATTGAGTGCTCAAACGTCAAAATTTTCGAATGAAATTTTTACCAAATATTTTCATAAATTTATAGACTATAAAAATATAATAAAAATATTTTTTTTCTCGTCGGGTTTGTGGTCCCGAAACCACTGTTCCGACTAGACCCAAAATCGGGCTATTACATTTCTTCCCCCCTTTAGGGATTTTCGTCCCCGAAAATCTTACCAGAAAAAGTTGTTCTCTACTTTCACGAGTCACTTATATCTTTTTCTCACAACTTACAAAACAACTCCACACAAGCTCATACTCAAGATTTCCTATAGCTTTTCCATAGTTGAGGTATAAACCTCGGAGCTCAATTTTAAACACTGGAGACTGACATTCTTGGAACTATAAACTCAGAAACATACAACTCAGTCACATCTGTTGAATAATATATCTGTACATACTAAAATAATCATGTAGACTTCCATCATCAATCTTTCACAATTCAACTTGCATCTCTCCTTTTTCCTGGAAATGAGAGACATCCCGATACGAAATTCATAACAGTCCTTTCTTATTTTCTTCCCACTGTCATCACTGACAATAATAATCTCGAATACATTTGATATTCAGCTTTACCCTATAGACAATTCGACATCCTTTGAACGAATAAACAAGATACTGCTGTGAACTCTGTACTCAATTCTCTGATACCCGAGTTTCTCAAGATCAAATCTTACTCAATTAATAGTAATAGAAACCGAAATCAAATCCTCCCTGCAATTCCAAATTAAAAGTCGAATCATGCTGTACTTGTTTAATTTACCACTTATAGCCACATTTCTATACTCGATCATCAACTGTTTAGAAACTTTACTAACATGAATCAAATGATTCCAACTTCATAGATGTGGTCTTTTATTAATCGGGATAACTATACTTATAACATCTCTCGAACAAGAGAAATCCAACTAATATGTTTCCATAACATACTTTCAAGAATAAAACCCCATCATTTCGATCGCATTCGACTACTTACCAAGGAACACGTAGCGGTATTCTCGAACCGAGAATAAACTTAAATGCACATAACTCAGATTTACTTTTGCGAATAACCATTCTTTACCCCGAAATTTTAAAGAAATCTCGAAACCGAAATCCCCACACTTCTATGATCGAGCCGTAAGCTTAATCATAACAGATTCTAATATCGCAAGTCAAAGATTACTCGTTAAGATAAACCAAGCTTGATAATTCTTGAAACAAGAACGATAGAAAAGCCAATATAAGAAATTCCAAGATATAAAGATTATACCGAAATCGAGAATATAATCCGAAGAAAATAATAAAGATGATCCAAAAAATCCTCGAGAAAACCGTATGAAACTACCGCGTCGTATGCTTTAGAATTTCTCATAATAGAGATAATATAATTCTCGCATATATAAACCATAATCAATAGAACATCGAATAATCTTACATAGATTTTCTTGTCAACTTCATTCCAAGATATCGAATAGAAATCAAGAAATGGGAAATGTAGATCATAACTAATGGACCAATAGAGCTTTTTATCTAATATCACAGTCACTAGCATCCTCGTATGATAGAATTTCCATTCAAAAGGGATAACCATACGTATTCCCCAGAATTGAGGAAAACATAGAATACTCAGAAGAGAAAGATAGCCATCACTTTTATTTGATTGAATCCCGCATACTCAAACATCAGTGCAAGTCTAACATTACTCCTCTAACTAATTCTGTCTTCACTAATCCCATACTATTCCATTATTATACTTTTTAGTTTCACTTTTGCAAGCTTATGCAACATATCTCTCGAGAATCTCATCGTATAACTCTATTCTGGTAAGGGGGCAAAGATTGTAAAGCCTCTAAACTTTTGACTCTCAAGCAAATACATATTCAACAACAATATAGCTTTACGCATATTGATTCAAACATTTCAAATTTCCAACTTGTTATAAACACATTTTCACATATCCCAGTAATACATGTAACTTTATTTCATGTGAATATTAGCTAAACATAATTGAATTTATCATAACTCAAACTTTCATTTCTTTTTCTCAAATTACCCTTAATGTTTTATCAAATTCCCATATTTAGTCTTAATCACTTGCCAATATTTATCAAATTGGAGAACGTCTTATGGTTTTGAGTACATCGCTTACTTGATGCCATAGTTCAACTATGGTCTTGTACTAGCTCTCATCCATCGTGTCGACGCCGTGTCCTGCATGTGTCTTACATCGACACATGTAACCGTGCTGATGCATGTCCCAGACATGTCTTACACTAGCACATCTCGTAGCCGACGCATGTCCCAGACATGTCTGACACTGGCTATCATCTCGAGGCCGATGCATGTCCCAGACATGTCTTACACTAGCCCTCGTCTCAATGCCGATGCCATGTCTCATACATGGTCTTACACTGGCACACAAATCTCATGTATTGCCATGGTCCAACCATAGTCTTTTCCGTCAATTCATTAGTGAACGATCGTACTCATTCCCTGCGTTCCACCCAATTTGATCTTTCATTACAACTTTCATGCTATTGTGACATTTATGATTCTGTAACTGAGATTATAAAGCATAACATTATTTCATATTGACTTCATCAATCTAGACATAAATGTCAACCTCATGTATATACTGATTATTAATCATGCAATAAAAGCATTCATACATACATTCTGTCATTTCAAGAAAATTTCTTTCTTTTCCTAAACACTTTGCCAAATCAAGTTGGACATTTAACATCGTATGAATACTAACATGCATAAAAGCGTTTTTCACAACTTAACTGTGTTTTACTCCACTATTTCACATTCTTTATCTCAAGAGTATCATATAATGAAAACTAGTTCATATAAAAAAAATCATGGATTTCTTTTCATACCTTTCCAAATTTTCAACATATCATAAGCATGATTCAATAATCTCAACTTTACTCTTATCTCTATCAAGATTTGCTCGGTTGGAACTCATTCCTGTCTTAATCAACAGTTTTGTTAGGGCCGAGAGATATCACACTATCACGAGTAATACTATGGCATGTATAGCTAGACTCTCTTACGCTAGGTTAGTCCGAGAACCGACTAAACCTGCTCTGATACCACTAAATGTAACACCCCTCGCCCGCATCCGACGCCGGGACGGGGTTCGAGGTGCTACCTGACTTTTACTAACACTTCCATACTAAACAGGGCCATGAAATCTCAAATAATTAAAAACTTTTCTTTTCACATGCAATTTGTCCCTTATGCGAGCTTACGAGGCCCAATACATGCATTCGGGGTGGTTCGGGACCCAATCGAGAACTCATGAAAAACTTAGAAAAATCTCTTGCGTTAAGGCTTCAACGCCCATGTGCTCGGTAGTGTGGGCGAAATAGTCTAATTATCAAGCCTTTTGTCACTCTCACACCACATGCATAGATACATACTTATCCAATAACATACAACATGGCATAAATGAGCTCTTAAACATCTACAAACATGATATGCTCAAGTTATTTTCTTATGTAATAAATATTATAGAATTTGCCCATGTCATTACCACATACTAGACATAACTATCATTACATCACAAACCATTCATGAAGCATTATTAACTATTTACCAATCACTTAATCCTCGCATTAGTTACTAGCTCATCAATGAATCTCAATTCAATCTCTAGGCATACATGTTGTAAGCCACATCACAAGAAATAATAACATAAATGCATAAGAATAATCATATGGGCCCAAAACGTCATTAGCCGACATAGGCCAATTTACATGACTAATACTACCTTAATAACAAGCCAATGCCTTTGGCTAAATCATAATATTACATACTCACATTAAAACCCTATACATGCCATAGACTCGAATCACTTGAGTTTACTTACTCGATAACGTTAACTCGATAGGGTGATAATATCTCCGACGGCCTCCAACCCGAGCTAACCGGAACTCTAGAAAACATGGGAAAGAAGGGGTAAGCTTTCGCTTAGTAAGTTCATATGAAAACAATAAGCAACTCATTAACTTGTTTTATCAATGTTTACAACATATTTTCAAGTTCACTATAAGCTGTCTTCCTGAGCAATGGTCACTAAATTATTTATATCTAGAGCTAAGAAACTCTGAATTAAGTTCCGTTAATTTTCCCTAAAACTAGACTTATTTTCCTTTCTTCCATAAAATTTCCAGAATTTTTGGTTAAGCCAAATAGTACAGTTTATTAGTTAAAGTATCCCTGTTTGAGGTATGACCACTCGACCCTGTGCACTACAAACCGAATTTCTCCTGTAAAAATTCCAACGACCATGCTATTTATTTACCATAAAAAGAGACTCAATAAGGAATCCATTCATGTAAGGTATAACTCTTAATAATTTTTGTACAATTTTTGGTGAATTTCTAAAGTTAGAACAGGGGATCTCGAATTCATTCAGACCCTGTTTTACAAGAATTCAAATATCAAACAATATGGAATTCTTTTTCTTCCTCTGTTTCTTTCATGTGAAAATAGACTCATTAAGATTTAATCTCATATTTTATTCTGCCTCTAACTCATTTTCCACTATTTTTAGTGTATTTTCAAAGTTACACTACTATAGTAACTCAAATCTGTCAAGGCTAAATTACTCATTCATGATCTTACCACATTATCGTTGTTGTATCTATTTTCAACCCGAGGGTTAAGTACATACCTGTCCAAAATGTCCATTTCACAATACTTACCAATACGTCACCTACATCTTAAGTGTTCTTCCATTCCACTAGAAATTTTTACCCGTTGAACACATCGGAATATAACTCGGATACATGGATAATTTGCACATAAGTGCCATATTTGTAGCCAAGCTACCATGTAACCCGCCCATAAGTGAACTCGGACTCAACTCAATGAGTTCGGATGCCTAGTTACATCTCACGAACTCGGACTCAACTCAACGAGTTCGGACATTCCACATCCATAAGTGAACTCGGACTCAACTCAACGAGTTCGGATGCTCAACCATTCTAGTGACATGTCACTTGTATCCTAATCTATTCCTAAGGTTCAAACGGGATTTTCCTCGAACACGTCTCCTTGCCATCTTCCGTAAAATACCGAAACCAATACTCGGTAGCACTTTATATTTAACAAATAATACACTTAATTTGCATTTTATTCGAAAATAACCACAAAGCATATATTTCATGATAAGAATCAGCATATCCTATATTTAACATCAATAATTTAAAAATAATAATTATGCTACGTTATTTACACATGAACTTACCTCGATACCACAAATGTGAAAAGGACATACTTGTCCACAAATCGATTTCTTTCCGTTCTGGGTCCAAGTCTCAATTTTCATCATCTATAACATCACATTTAGCCTACCAATCAGACACAATATTCATATGGGTCTAAAATCATATTTTACAAATTTTCATTTTGACCCCTAAACTTTTGCATATTTGCACTTTTGCCCCAATGCTCGTAAATTAATTTTTATTCAATTTCTATAAGGTTTAAGACATGCTGAACATTTTTCTCTTCTATGGAAACTCCAAATTTTCACTAATTCACACACTTATGACCAATTTGTAACTTTCACAATTTAACCCCTTTTGACATTTTTACCGAAATTCATTGAATAAAACTCATATTTAACACATCAAACATTCATTATCCACTATAAATCATCAAAACACAACCATATCATGAATGGGTAAATTTTAAACTCTAATTTCTCTTCAATCAATTGGTAGAAATAGAAAATTTAAGCTTCGGGGATCTCAAAAATACGAAAATCATTAAAAATGGGACAAAAACCGTACCTATATAAGCCATAGAAGCTTGGCTGAATGGAGCTCATCCATGGCTGCCATTTTCAGTTCTTTCCACGGTTGAAGAAGAAAGAATGGAAAAAAATGATAGCTTTATCATTTTTGTCTTATTAGATTATTTTAATTAATTTACAAAATTACCCTTTTATTTCAACCAAATTTCAAAAATACCAAACAAATATCCATTCACTAACTTATTAAAGGAATAATTGTCACATAAGGACTTTCAATTTAAAACTCATAACAATTAGGCACCTCATATATAAAGAACTCAACTTTTGCACTTTTTACAATTTAGTCCTTTTGACTAAATTGAGTGCTCAAACGTCAAAATTTTCGAATGAAATTTTTACCAAATATTTTCATAAATTTATAGACTATAAAAATATAATAAAAATATTTTTTTTCTCGTCGGGTTTGCGGTCCCGAAACCACTGTTCCGACTAGACCCAAAATCGGGCTATTACATCGGTAATAGTGAAGAACCGTTCCCATGGGTCTATGGACAGGAGGGAGTGGATGGCATCAGCTAGCTGGACTTGCTCCACGGCAGCCCAATCAATGCAATGACCTGTAGTGAGGGGTCGCGCATGTAGTATCTGAAATAGCTCCTTCTGCAAAGCTTGTGGAAACTCAATGAACGGGTGCCGAACTTCGGCTGTAGCATGTACTGAGGAAGAACCAGGTCCCCTACGTCTTTTTTAGGATGGGACCACGGCCTTCTTGCCTTTTGATGATGACATAATGTATCTGAAAATGTATGAGCATTGATATAATCTTATGACAGTAGTTCCAAGATGTTTTAACATTTAACGATATCAAGCGAGAGGTGAAAAATTTATATGACTATTCAGAAACATTTACTGGAATCAAAGATGCATTAGCAGTTAAGCAAGAATCCTAAAACTAGTATATGCTATTTAGTAGATTTAACAGTTCAAATATAGAAAATACTAAAACAAATTCCTAAATTATTCAGAAGAAATTGGTAACAGTAATAATATCTGTGTAAGGCAAAAAGAATACAAATGTAGCAACATAGATTTCGGCTAGAGTTTTGAAAGGGGGAATAAGATGAACAGTGGTCTGCTTATATAGGGGAAGGCCACACGGCCTAGGGCCAAGCCCGTGTACTCTGAAAGTGAGCCCGTGTCTTTCAAATTTTGAGATTTAGGTTGTGCTCGGCTACTATCCAGCGCCCGTGTCCTAGGGCTTGTGTGGCACACGGCCATGTCGCATGGTTGTGCCTAGCTTTGTTTGCTTCTCCTACGCCCGTGTGTTAGGGTACCACACCCGTGTACTGTTGTCCATGGCTAAACTGCACGGGCGTGTCTCACGCCCGTGTCGAAGAAACAGAATCGAACCTTGCCCCTGGCACGCTCGTGTTTTTCTATTCCCACGCCCGTGTTCACCTATCAAGTTCACCCACGACCATGTCGCACGACCATGGGGATTTATCACATCCTGTGTTTTGGAGAAATCATGTCCTCCTTCTACACGGCCGTATCGCACGGCCGTGTCTCTTCCCCTGTTTGGTCACGGCTTTAGGTACGCCCGTGTGTCTGGCCATGTGTGTTGAAAAACTTTGCGATTCAAAGAAAAAGTTAATGATTTAAAGTGTTAGAAATTAAAAATAAAGAAATCAAAATATGTTAGTGCTCGGGTTACCCCCAAGAAGCACTTATTTATAGTCTAAGCTCGACTTACCTCTCCAGTGAATGGTCAGGGTGGTTCGAGGAGTTTATACTCCTCATTCCTGCTATCAATCTTATCAAAATAGGGTTTTAATCGGGTGTTTTTTACCTTAAAAGTACCGAACTTAGGGTGACTCACCTCCACCGTACAGAATGGAAAAATACTGAGTACCGTAAGAGGGATTTCCTCATTCGGTGTGGTAGTGACAATGTGGGGATCTGCGACATCTAGTAAGACTTTATCACCAACCTTAAGTTGATTTGGAGAGGTATCGGGCTCGTTTTGGCGTAGTTTTAGTTTATCATGTGTTCTCGGTTTGTGTGCTCGCCATTCGTCTAGCTCCTCTATCTGTAGCCTTTGTTCTTCATGAGTGTGTCCTCTATCATTTCTGGAACATGGCTCATGTTCTTTTTTGAAGCTCAAGTTCTGCAAAGTCATATTGTCAGTTTTAGTAGATTGGTGTGGACTATTACATTCAATGTTCGATGTGATGCCAAAATTACGAGCTTGAAGGGTGATCATGTCGTCTCCTACGCGAAGCATGAGCTCACCTGTGCCAACATCAATAATTGTTTTAGCAGTTGCTAAAAAGGGCCTCCCTAAAATCAAAGGGGTGTTATTATCCTCCTCTATGTCTAGAACAACGAAATCAACGGGGAATATGAACTTATCTCTTTTTACTAGTACATCTTCAATAATACCCCTAGGAAATCTTATAGTTTTATCTGTCAATTGAATGCTCATCTTAGTTTGTTTAGGTTTCCCAAGACCTAGTTGCTTAAACATTTTGTAAGGCATGACGTTAATACTAGCCCCTAAATCAGCTAATGCATGACTTATATCTAAACTACCAATTAAGCAAGGAATTGTAAAACTCCCTGGATCATTCAATTTGTGGGGTAGCTTATTCTGTAGAATAGCTGAGCAGACTGCGTTTAGCTCCACATGCGACGCTTCGTCCAACTTTCGCTTATTTACTAAAAGCTCTTTTAAAAATTTCATTGCATTCGGCATCTGTAATAGAGCTTCAATAAACGGTAAGTTAATATGTAATTTTTTTAAAAATTTAAGGAATTTACCGAATTGTTCGTCTGAGCGATCTTTCCTTGTCGCGTTAGGATATGGGACACGAGGTTTATATTCTTCATTCATCGTTTTATTGTGACTTACCTCACTTTTACCTTTGCTTACCACAGTTTCTTGCATCAATTCTGGCTCAGGCGCAATGAATCCTTCCTTATCTTGAGTACTAATTGCGTTGAGGTGTTACCTTGGGTTAGGTTCCATATTGCTTGGTAAGCTACCTTGTGGTCATTCGAAGATTAGTTTGGATAGCTGGCCTATCTGAGTTTCGAGTCCTTGGATCGATGCTTGTTGATTTTTAAGTGCTATCTCGGTATTTTGGAAATGGGTTTCTGACACCGAGATGAATTTAGAGAGCATCTCCTCAAGGTTCGGTTTCTTCTCTTATTGATAAGGTGGCTGTTGAAAACCCTGAGGATTTTGTGGCTTTTGATTCCCCTGACCACCCCAGGAGAAATTTGGGTGGCTCCTCCAACCTGCATTATAAGTATTACTGTGTGGGTTATTTTGAGATTTAAAGTTACTGTTACCCATATAGTTGACTTGTTCTTCTTTGGTTGTAGGATTGAAGGATTGATATTCTGTATGCACACCTCCTCCACTTGAGTCACACCTCATTATTAGATGTGCCTGCGTAGAACCAAGTAAACCATCAATCCTTTTGTTGAGAAGTTCTACCTGATTTGACAACATAGTAACTGAGTCGACGTTATAAACACCGGCTATTTTTGTTGGCTTAGTCCTCATGACTTGCCACTAATAGTTATTCAGTGACATTTCTTCAATGAGTTCATAAGCCTCTTCAGGTGTTTTGTTGTTGATGGTTCCGACAGTAGCTGCATCAACCATTTACCGAGTCGAGGGATTCAGTCCATTGTGGAATGTTTGTACTTGAAGCCAAAGCAATAACCCATGGTGAGGGCACCTTCGCAATAGATCCTTGTATCTCTCCCATGCATCGTAAAGTGTTTCTAAGTCCATCTGCACAAAAGAAGAAATATCATTATGTTACTTAGCCATTTTAGCCGGCGAAAAATATTTTAGTAGAAATTTTTCAGTTATTTGTTCCCAAGTAGTAATTGACCCTCGTGGTAACGAGTTCAACCACTTTTTATCTTTGTTTCTCAATGAAAAAGGAAATAACCGAAGATGAATGGCATCATTAGGAACGTCATTGATTTTAAATGTATTGCAAAATTCCAGAAAGTTTGCTAAGTGAGCGTTGGGATCTTCATCCTGCAAACCATCAAGAACAAACTGCTGTATCATTTGAATTGTGTTAGGTTTCAGTTCAAAAGTATTTACAGCTACAGCCGGTCTAACTATGCTAGATTCAGTTACTATTAGAGAAGGTTTAACATAATCATACATAGTACGTGGAGCAGGATTTTGATTAGCCGCAATTGCAGGAGGTAGCTGATTGCCTTGGTTTTCAGCCATCTCTTTGGTTGCGGGTTGAGTATCGTCTTCTTGGTCGTTCTCTGTGTATCTTAAGTTGCACTTTATGTCTCTTTGGTTTTTATGAATTGTACGATCGATTTCTTCGTCAAAAAGTAATGGTCCCGACGGGTTTCTTCTAGTCATAAACTATAAAAACCTACCAAGAGGAAGAAAAAGTAAATTAATTAGTAATAAAAATAATAAAATTAAATTAAATTGCAAGAAAAATAAATGGCTAAAGTAATAAAAATTTAGCGTTCCTAATATTTTAGTCCGCAGCAACGGTGCCAAAAACTTGATCGCGTGATTCGTAACAAGTAATAAATATTTATAATGAAGATCAAACCTAGAGTAACAATTATCACGACGAAAAGGCAAGCGCACCTATCGAACAATAGTATAGTAATGGCAAGACCGGGATATCGTACCCAAGGGAACCAAAAGTACTAGTAATAACTATCTTTTTATTATTTAACCTAGAAATAAAGAGGGGTTGTTTATTAAACTAATTAACTAATTAAACTAAAGAAAAGAGAAAAATTTTTGGAAAAAGACTTGAAGAAAAGTAATTGATAAAGACGACACCCAAGGAGGAATCCACCTAGATTTCACTTGTTATCTAACTCTGAACCAGACGATTTATTCACTTGACTTGATCTGTGAGACTCCCTAACCTATATTATTATCTCTTTCGAGACTAATAACGTCTAACCCTTAGTTGAGTTAATTGAAATCTCTTTCTTAATTAAAACCCCTAGGGAAGCAGTAAATCGATTTATGGACTCTCATATTAGGTTTCACCCTAATCTGGCAAAATCTCGTAACCCTATTTCTAGGCATTCGATCAACTCTGCTTAATTATGCCAAATCTACTCTTAGACAGGGACTTTTGCTCCTTTGCATAAGCACATCAAATCATGAATTAATACACAGAATATTAACTCAAGCATTAAGAACACATGATTAAGAACAAATCAAGTATTTATCATACAGTTCAGATAATAATAACGAGATCCATCATAGGGTTCAACCCCCTTAGGTATCTAAGGGGTTTAGTTCATAATAAAATAAGAGTACATCTCAAAAGTATAAAAATAACAAAACATAAAGAATACTCTAAAACCCCTGAAGGAATTCTGAGAGAGATCTTCAGTCTTGGAGTAGCTCCGGCTTTTGGGATGGATTGTCTGGCTTCCTTCAAGTAATTCCCGGTATGTGGTTTTCTACTCCAAAAAAGTTCTGAAGGGAGTTCACCGCTCTAAGTAATACTTAGGGTGTTTGTATAGGCTTTGGATTGGCTTTCTTCTTCCCTAAGTACCTTTTCCGTGTAAAATATAGCTTCTTGAAAAAGGGACACGCCCGTCTGCCATGGTCATATGACGTGATTACCAGGCCGTGTTCGATCCGTTAAATTGCACACGGCCATATAGGTCAATGGTCAGGCCGTGTGAATCGTGAAAGCCTTGGTTGACACCCTCGAAAGACATGGGCATATAAGCTGCCCGAGTGGCAAGGCTTAGGCATTGTCATCTTCTTGATTTGGTCCGTTTTGCTCTTTTTTTGCTCGTTTTTGGCTCCTTTTGACTCTTGGTGATCACCTAAGTACAAAACATTAAATAACCGGATTAAGAGCACTAAAATCCACAAATCTAGTAATAAACATCCATAAATATGCTAAGTATTTGGGGTAAAAATATGTATAATTTGGCGTTTATCAACTAAAAATTTCGAAACAAAATCAGAAATGTCTCGTTTCATACCTTGCCACCAATAAAGCTATTTTAGATCATTATACATTTTCATACTACTCGGGTGAATAGATAACCGACTGTTATGAGCTTCATTCAAAATCATCTGAATTAACTCTTGATTTCTCAGAACAGAAATTCTATCTCAGAATCTCATACAATCAACTTTATCAACTTTGAATTCTGAACCAGACTCTACATCACACTGAGCTCATTTAGCTAAAATCTCATTATCAATCTTCTAAGCTTCGATAATCTACTGTAAGAATAAAGATCTTGCTTTCAATTCTGCTAAAACTAAAAAATCATCGAACAAAGCCAAATGAGCATTCATCGCACGCAAAGTAAACAATGACTTTTGACTCAAGGCATCAGCAACAACATTTGATTTTCCCGGATGATAATCTATCAAAAGTTCATAGTCATTAAGCAATTCAAGCCACCTTCTCTGTCGTAGATTCAAATATTTCTGAGTCATTAGATACTTCAAACTCTTATGATCAGAATATACGTGACATCTTTCACCGAACAGGTAATGACGCCAAATCTTTAGAGCAAATACAATCGTCGCTAACTTAAGATCGTGTGTCGGATAGTTCTTTTTGTGCGGCTTTAACTGTATTGAAGCATAAGCAATGACTTTGCCTTCTTGCATCAAAACACATCCCAATTCGATCAATGAAGCATCACTGTAGATCACAAATTCTTTACCCGATTCGGGTTGTACCAATACTGGAGCTTCAGTCAACAAAGTTTTCAACCGATCAAAACTGTTCTGACACTTTTCAAACCGTTCAAACTTCACATCTTTCTGAAGTAGCTTCAGTAACGGAGTTGCAATCATAGAAAAGCCTTTTACGAAACTTCTGTAATAACTAGAACGTCCTAGAACACTATGAACTTCAGAGACATTCCTCGGAGGTTTCCAATCCAGAATAGCCGAAATCTTGCTTGGGTCAACTCAAATACCAGATACTGATACAATATGACCCATAAAACCAACTTCTCGCTACCAGAATTCAAATTTACTGAACTTTGCATATAACTGTTTATCTCGTAGAATTTGTAGCACTAATCCCAAATGCTCGGTATGTTCGGATTCATCACATGAATAAATCAATATGTCATCAATGAATACAACAAAAAATTGATCTTGATACAGTCTAAAACTTCTATTCATCAAATCCATAAAGATAGCATGTGCGTTAATTAATCTGAAAGGCATCACTAAGAATTCATAGCGGCCATACCTCGTTCTGAAAGCAGTTTTCGGAATGTCAGTGTAACACCCTGAATTTGGGCCTAAAAGTTTTGGGCCTTGAGCATTAGAGCGGTTGAAGGCAGCTTATAATGTTTTGTTGTGCATGTAAATTTCATTAATGAAGGCTTGTTTTAGTGGTTAAGTGTGCTGAGAAGTGTTGGAGAAGTCCTGGGTTCAAACCTGGACTCTAGCAAAAATTTTGGTTTAAGGTGAATCAAACCCTGGGTGTAGTAGGTAGGCCTTAAGAATATTGTTGGGGAAATTGTGCCACAAAAAGCCTTGTGGTCTAGTGGCAAAGTAGCGCCACATAAGAGGCAGGAAGGTGGCGTAATAGAGTTGGCAAGGAGGTCCAGGGTTCGAAACTCATGGCAATCAAAGAGCATTTATTTTACTAATAGGGGGCGGCAATAGTTGGTGTTGAATTTAAACTCTGATGATGGAGGGATCCCACATCAGGAAGCTAACATAAGAGTCGATGCGAAGCTGGCTTTAAAAAGAGAGAACCATGAGGAGAGTAAAGGTACCTTTCTTGGCTGATCCCTTTCGCTTTATGGCGTGCTCGTTTGGGTTGGGCAACGGCAAGAGTGCTCGGAGCGCGGATTAACTCCAGTCTCCTATCAGGTGTGTATTTCTCAGTACTCTAGCTATAGGATGGCTACTTCGGGCTGCGATGGGCCGAAAGGGGCCACGTGGGCCTAATGGGCCTAGGGCCTAATTGGATAAGTTGTTTGATTGTGTAGTAAATATTGGGTTGGACTATGTGAATCTCATATCTGTAGGCTAGCATTACTGAAATACCCCTGTAGGGTAGAATTACTGAAATGCCCCTGTAGGGTAGAATTACTGAAATGCCCCTGTAGGGTAGAATTACCAAAATACCATTAGTTTACAAAATTACCACAATACCCCTAGTTTGTCAAATTACCAAAATACCCTTGGTTTGTAAAATTTCCAAAATATCCCTGATTCGTGAAATTATCGAAACACCCTCCACTTGTAAAATTACCAAAGTACCCTCGATTTATAGAATTACCGTTTTACCCTCGATTTACAAAATTATTAAAATACCCCTATAGGGTAGAATTATTGAAATACCCCTATAGGGTAGAATTACTGAAATACCCCTGTAGGGTAGAATTACTGAAATACCCTTGTAGGGTAGAAATATCGAAATACCCCTGTAGGGTAGTGTAACACCCCGAACCCGAGACCGTTGCCGGTGTCGGACACGAGGGGCTAACAAGCCAAAACCACTTATGGCACCGACCAATTTGACATTCCCAGGCAAGCTGGAAAACTGCATTGCTGTCGCCTTAAAAAGCATATCTCGAGTTTCACAACTCGGAAACTGATTCTGTAAATTTTCCCTGAATTTAGACTCATATATCCATCCATGGATTTATTTCTAGAATTTTTGGTTGGGCAAATTGGTACAGTTTATTAGTTAAAGTCACCCATGTTACAGGGGTCGACTACACTGACCTTCACGCGTTACAACTTGAATATCTCTCTGTACAGGGTTTCAATACTGATGTCGTTTGTTTTTAATGAAACTAGACTCAAAAAGGAATCTTTACATATAAGGCATGACTTCTAATTCATTCTGGATAATTTATGGTAAATTTTCAAAGTCGTGACAGGGGACCCAGAAACCGTTCTGGCCCTGTCTCACGAGAACTTTAATATCTCTCGGTATACTGTTCATATGATCGTTTCATTACTTTCATATGAAAATAGACTCGTCAAGGTTCCATCACATAATTTATTCACTATTTAACACCGTTCCTACAAATTTTGGTGATTTTCCACATCCACGTCACTGCAGCTAGCAGCATCTGTTTTTAAGGTAGGCTTTACCTATATTGTAGTTCCCATGAACCAACTATAGTCTAGTCATACTTAGGTCCACATATGATCATATTTAGCCATTCCAATGGCTGATCATGTGACCAACTCTATCATTCAAACCATAATCACATCATGAAACCAAATATAATTACAAACCACAAATGGTCTAATTCCATACTCCACTATTACGAACCATTTTCGCATGGCCGCACACATATACATCACAAGTACTTAAAACAACCGAGGGTAGTCCTATACATGCCATATCCGAACTCAACTAAAGGAGTAGCAAAAGGGGCTTTGATAGTGTGGTTGACTTCAACTTCTATGATCCCGAATCCGATCGCTAACGAGCAAAATCTATAAACAGAGAAACAAAGAAACGGAGTAAGCAATTTATGCTTAGTAAGTTTTGAGCCATAATATACACACAACCAAAGCATAGCATTCAAGTAGCTAAACAATAATTCATATGCACAATTTCTCAAAGACATGCTTACTTCACAATCCCAACTCTTATATTCATACACAAATAACGGCCTAGTTAATGCCGATAGCTCATTTATCATTATAGCGAATATTCATACGCACTTACTCATAGTGTGCAAAGCACACACAAAACATACCTTGTTGTTGGGAATTTCACAAGTGCATTAACTGAAAATTTTCCAGCAGCTTATAAATTTCAAATCACATACCTTCGGAGTTTATCCGGATATAGCTACTGTTCAAAACACCTTGGGATATAGCCCGATTATGGTAACCCGCACAAATGCCTTGGGACTTAACCGGATATCATAACTCACACAATTGCCTTGGGCTTAGCCCGGATATCATAGCTCGCACAATTGCCTTGGGCTTAGCCCGATATCTGGTCGCACAATTGCCTTGGGCTTAGCCCGGATATCACAATTCGCACATTCATTCACATCTTTGTTTCAATTTCATAACAAACTTTAATGCACATTTTACTTAATCAAAATATCATTTCGGCTCAATGGCCATATACAAGGGCACAATTTCGATTGCTTATTACTTCATTCAATCGAATCAAAATCTAAGTTTCGATACTCGAAAACTTACCTCGGATGTTGTCGAAGCGATTCGATGGCTATTCGACTACTTTTTCCTTCCCTTTATCGGATTTGGTCCCCTTTGCTCTTGAGCTTAATTTAACAAATAATTTGATTCAATCATTTGAGTATCGAAAAGAAGAACTCAAGGCACTTAGCCCACATATATTCACTAGACATTAAAGTCACATAAGTACGAATTCATGAATCGACTCAACACACAAAGCCTTCAACATGCTTACTCATGGCGAACAACACAACCTCTTAGGTACTCATTCATGGCCGATTATGCATGTTGATGTTGAGGCCAATTACATGTTTAACACCACACATGAATGGCACACATTTTACTAGCTAATGCTTTACATATTGTAGCTCAATACTTATAATATAGCATCAAGCACTCATATGGCCGATTATACTTAGTCATTCTTGCACCAAATCAACAATAAATCCCAAGATTTTCACATCATATGTGTACTAGGCGAATGTACTTGCAATTTCACAACCATTCTTCAACATTTTCTTCTTTAAACAAACATATTTATCACTTACTTCATAATCAAAACATCATGTGCAAACATATACACACATATAGGTGCAAGGTCGAATCTCAAGGGGTTCATACCCATCCAAACACAAATTTTACCAATCAAGTAACAAGCATAAATCACGCTCATGAATGCACCATGGCGAATACATCACAACCATACCCTTTTAACTTTGGTCATGGTTAAACAAAGAATTCAATGTCCTACTCAAGAATACTAAAAAGAAATTTCAAGAGTAGTCAATCCTTCATTACATGCATCATCAACAAGCTTCACATTTAGCATGCAATGGCTTTAACACAATATCAACCTTGGCCAAATACCATTTCCATGGCACAACAAGGATTTGAACCATGGGCTAACATGAACATCAAGTTAGCAACTAAAACATGCATGAAACTCATGATGCAACCTCATACATACCTTAATCTTGGTACAAGTATGGCCAAATCTCCTTCTAGTTCTCTTCTTAAACCAAAAATGGAGCAAAAATCCCTTTCTTCCTCCTTATGATTTTCGGCCAAAAAGATGAGAAAGGATGAACACAACAATTTTTTTTTCTTCCTTCTTTCTCAACTCACGGCAAGGGGGGGGGAATACCACACTCACACATTTTTTTTTCATTCTTTTATCACCCATACACCTTTGTTTATTATTTCACCCTAATACACCAACAAAACATGTTTCATGACATGTTTAGCCCATACCCTCTTGTCATGGCCGGCCACTTCATGTTGGGGGGGAATTTGACATGCAAATCCCTTATTTTTGCATGCATTATCAACTAGTCATCATACATTTCCCCATCATACTTTCAAAGTTTACTACTAGGTCCTTTCTAGTGAAATTCACATTTATAACTCTAAATCGAAACATCAAAAATGTCACACATGAATTAACACATATTATAGGCATCAAAATAAATTATACATTATTTTTATGCCTCAGTTTTGTGGTCCCGAAACCACACCCCGACTAGGGTCAATTTTGGGCTGTCACAGGTAGAATTACCGAGATACCCTTGTGGGGTAAAATTACCATTTTGCCCCTAGGGTGTTAAATGACTATTTTGCCCTTATGGCCAAGTGACTGGCTTGGACTGTGTGGTTGACGGATTTGATTGTGAATATATGTTGCTGATATGAATGACTTGATTATGATTGTTTGATTCAAATATGGGCATGACATTCTGCATACATGACATGTTGCATGGGTTGGGATTTTGTACGGAGGAAGATCTGATCTGTTAGGATCGTATGGTTGCTTGATGACTGTGGATCCACCGGTGGCTTTTAAGCCCAATATATGATTATTGGTGACTCTGTGTCGATCATATTTACCCAAGGCTGTGTGCCAGCTATATTACCGTCACTAATGGCTATGTGCCTAACATGATACAACTACCAATGGCTTAAAGCCAATTATTCTGATTATGGCTTTGCGCCAACCTACATATAGCTTTGTGCCAACCTGATTATGGCTGTGTGCCAAACGTATTTGCCTAAGGCTATGTGCCAATATATGGTTATTGATGACTCTATGTCGATCACATTTACCTAGGGCTGTGTGCTGGTTATGTTACTCTAGTTGATGGCTATGTGCCTAAAATAATGCAGTTATCGATGGCTTTGTGCCACGTATTTTATTAAGTGACTCTACCACATTATCTTTATCTGGTGACTCTGTCACAATATCTGTTCTGGCAGCCATGCTGCAAATTCTGTGGTGTGTAGCGGATGGGTGGGTCGAGTTGTCTCCCCACTTGGTGTAAGGTTGGTACGGGGGTGTATACGGTTGGATTAGGCTGGGATTGCATTCATATTCTGATTCTGATTTTGTTACTTGATACTGATTCTGATTCTGTCACCTAATTTTGATTCTGATTTTAATTCTGATTCTGATTCTTGTTTTGATTCTAGTTCTGATAATGTTTCTTATTCCTGTAGTGGGCTAAAGCCCGTCTGGTACTGTCTGTTATAATGGGCTAAGGCCCAATTGATACTAAAACTGTAAGCAGGGCTGGGGCCAGACTTTTAATTCTTTTATATGACTGACTATTCCTTTTATATAGTAGGGGATTTCACACTGAGTTTTTGTAAAATCACCCCGTTTATTAACATTTTAGGTAATTTCCAGCCTTAGAAGGATCGGAGTTGGGAAGGGCTCGGAGGAAGCCACACACACTGTTTATGTTACAGTTTTGATTATTACTTTTAAATGTTTTTATGTGGGTTGTAGTAAAGCCGTTGTAATTTTTTGGATTTCAAATTTGGAATTTTATTTATTGTTCTTATAATTGCTAGTATTAGAACACGGTTTTCCAAAGCAACTACTGTTGTTGAAAACATCAAGTATCCGCAATTGTTTTTACATTAAGCTTCCGCAACTACCAAGATTTTTACAAAGTTGTTAAAAATGTTATTCAGCTGAGGTTTTCTAACAAGGTTTAAAAAGGGTATAAGTTTTTAATTATTAAGAAGGGTTTTTAATGGAAACATGGTTTCGAAAAACACTTCAATGTGACACGCCAGATTCGAGCCAAACTTCCAGGCCGGGTTTGGGGTGTTACAGTCTGAATCTTTCACATGCAATTGATAATAGCCTGATCTCAAATCTATCTTCGAAAACACAGAAACTCCTTTCAATTGATCAAACAGATCGTCAATTCGGGGCAGAGGGTACTTATTCTTAATAGTCACTGTATTCAACTGACAATAATCGATACACATTCTCATCGTACGATCTTTCTTTTTCACAAATAGAACCGGAGCACCTTAAGGTGAGAAACTCAGTCTAGCAAACCCTCTATCAGTTAATTCTTGCAACTGAGACTTTAATTCTTTTGGTTTCATTGGATCCATTCTATACGGAGCTATTGAAATCGGAGTAGTACCAGGTACCAATTCAATGCCAAATTCAACTTCTCTAACCGGAGGTAAATCCAGAAGTTCTTCAGGAAACACACCAGGAAACTCATAGAAAACAGGCACAGATTCAACTTTCTTTTCTGACATTCTCGAATCAATCACATAAGCAGAATTGGCTTCACAACCCTTTCTCACAATATTCAAAGCTTTCATCGAAGACATTACAACAGGAAATCCATTCAAATCATTAGATTCAATTCTGACTATTTCATCACTCTTGCATCTCAAATCAATAGTTTTCTGTTTGCAGTTCACAACAGCATCATGCAAAGTTAAACAATCCATACCCAGAATTATATCAAATTCCTCGAAAGGTAAGAACATCGAATTAGTCAGAAAACAAATGTTTCGAAACATTAGCGGACAATTCTTGCAGACTTTATCAACCAAACACATCTGTCTAGGGGGTTCGAAACACTAATTACAAATTCAGTAGACTCTACAAGAAAAGTTTTACTATTCACTAAGTTCATGCATATATACGAATGTGTTGATCCAGGATCTATCAAAGCAATCACAGAAGTATTATTTAGAGTAAATATACCTATAATCACATCTGACGACGAAGCTTCTTCATGAGCTCGAATAGCATAGGCTCTGGCAGGTGCACGAGCCTCGAATCTAACAGCTATATCTTTTGTCCCTCTTTGAATTCCACTTACATTTTTCGTATTTCTGGGAGGTTTGCCACGAGAAGCATTGCCATCAGTCTCGAATTTTGCACACTTTCTTACTCGAAGATTTAGGGCAATCACGGATAAAATGGTCTAACGATCCATATCTAAAACAAGCCCGATCATACAGTCTACAATTATTGGGATGTCTTTTACCACAATGCTTGCACTCAGGGCGATCAGATTTAAAATTTCCGACACTGGCAACAGATGTAACTGGAGCATTGAAGTTCGACTGTGATCTAGCACGATCTCTATTCGAATGCCTCACATTAGCCTTTGAATGGCTATAATCATCTCTGAATTTCTTTGATGCAGAATGAAATGATTTGCCCGATGATCTCTTTTATACCTCTTTCGCTTCAAAATCAGCTTTTCTTTTCTCTTTCCCGAGATCTTCAGCTTTACATGCTCGTTCAACAAGCACAATGAATTCTTTAATTTCAAGAATCCCAACTAGGAAACAGATATCCTCATTCAAACCATCTTCAAATATTTTACACATTATTTCTTCCGTAGATACACATTCACGAGCATATTGACTCAGTCTTACAAATTTCTGCTCGTATTTTATGACAGACAAACGACCTTGTTTAAGCTCGAGAAACTCTTTACGTTTTTGGTCGATAAATCTTTAACTGATGTACTTCTTTCAAAATTCAGCTTGGAAGAAATCCCAGGTAACCCGCTCACTTGGAACCATAGATATTAAAGTTTTCCACCAATGGTATGCCGTATCTCTCAAAAGTAAAACAACACATTTTATGCATTCTTCAGGATTCAAAGATAATTCATCAAATACTCTTATCGTGTTCTCTAACCAGAACTAGGCCCTTTCAGCATCATCATTTGTTGTAGCTTGGAATTCTTCAGCCCCATACTTTCTAATCTTATCTACCGGAGGCTTACTTATTTGAAATGGATTCACTGATGGCATAACAGGAGTTTGTGGCAAATTAACTGGGGTGGAGGTTGTTGAACAGTCTGATTGGTTCTAATATAATGGCTAAACCAATCGTTCATCATCTGATAGAAGGCTTGTCTAGCCTCACCACCACGACTACTCGTAGCCGGTCTAGAATCGGATGACACCGCCCCTTGCGTGGGAGCAGGCGCATTGCTTCAACATCATCTGCTACGGCTCGATCAGGATCCATTTGCTATATAAAAGTACATTTCAATGTCAGGATTCATCACACTATCGCAGTTCATAAATATGACATGTATAGCTAGACTCACATACGCTATGGTAGTCCTAGAACTGACTAAACAATAGCTCTAATACCAACAAAATATAACACCCCTAACCCGTATCCATCACCAGAATAGGGTTAAAGGCATATCCAGACAAATCAAAACATTTAACTAGGGTTAAAGGCATATCCAGACAAATCGAAACATTTAACTTTCATTTCATAAACATCAAAGCATCAGTGATCAACATAACTATAGAGTCCCTCATATAAGTCATCGAGACCATAAACATGCATTAGAAAAGGGTCGGGACTAAACTGAACACATACAAATTTTTTCCAAAACTTAAAACATTTTTCAAACAAGTACAGGTCACACGCCCGTGTGAATAGGCCATGTACCTCACAAGGCATTAGACACGCTCCTGTGTCTAGGCCGTGTCAAAACAAGCCGTACATACTGACTTCCTCACATGGCCACAAGACACGCCTGTGTGCCTTGCCGTGCTCGAGCCTGACTTACAACTGTAAGGTACCACAGGGGACACATGGCCATAAAACATTTCTTAACCAATTTAAATCAAACCTATAAGCAACCAAAATCACAACATTTCTTAACCAATTCACAACCAAAACTTTAACCATTCATGTTATATCATTGCTAACCAATTCCATGCTTAATAACCTTACTATTTTATGCCAAAACATAAGACAAAAACATCTCAAAACATATGGTTTATAAATCTTAATACATAGCACTCAACTCCATACTATGAACTTACCAAATACTTGCCAGATTGACCATTTATTTTGGCCAAACAAGAACATGTCATAAGCATAACTTCATCATATAACTTATACCAAAAGTCATTCATAAACATATCCATAATCAAGCCAAATCACATGCTAGATATATTACACATTTCAAAACATATTCAAAGTACTTCTAGCCTATACATGCCACACTTCAATATTTACAGTTCCAAAATGTACCAAAATAAAGTTCGATAGTGCGGTGATGATCTACAATGATCCCCGAGCTTCTAGTAGTTATGATATCTACAATATAGTTAAAAGACACACAGAGTAAGCTTATAAAAGCTTAGTAAGCCATATACAAATAAACTTAACACATTAAACATTAATTCATTATCAAATTACATATACTTCAAGTTATCAACTATTACAACTTCCATATTCACATACATTTCATATCTTCCAATTTCCTTGACACATATAGCATAATTTCTCATGCTTTTACCACATATCATCTTTTGTTCATTAAAGAATACATGGTTACCTTTCACTATCAAATGTGATACTCATTTCGAACGTACCTGAATCGGATATGTATTTCACAAATCATTCATTTTTCAAAATGTCTATTTGAACCATTTGGAAACGTAAGGATACGCAGAAAACTCGGGAAGCATATACAATGCCAACGTCCTAAGACGTTTTCTTACATGCAATCAAACATCGATGCCGCTGTATCAGATAGGGTCTTACACGAAATCAAATACGATGTCGATGTCTCAGACATGGTCTTACACGTAAAACAGAATTCGATACCAACGTCCCAGATGTGGTCTTCCATGAAAACACATATCGGATCCTATGTCATGACATATGTATCCTAGCTATTCCTAAGGTTCGTACGGGGCTTTTCAAATGTCAGAACCTTGTCGATACTTTCTCGGATAGCATACATTTTGCTCGGACATTCATTCATCACAATTAAATATCAAATGAATAATAATAATTCAATTCAAACAAGCTTATTTGTATATTGACTTACCTCGTACGGATTCGGATGGATGAAATCGGTTACTCGACAACTTTCGACTTTCCCCGATCTAATTCCGTTTTCTTTAACTCTTGATATATATAAATTCAAATTTAACTTATTCAATCACAAATTCATTCAAAATAACCCTTAAACACATATTTAGGTCATTTTGCAAACTAGCCCTCACATTTTCACATTTTGACACTTTAGTCCCTATTTCACAAAATCACAAAATACACATAATTTGCACAAACTCATGCTTGGTCGAATATTCATAGCACGCATACAAGTCCACACATTTCATTTATTTGACATTTTAGTCCCTTAAGTTTCAAATTTCACAATTTAGCCCATTTTACTCAAAATCATCAAAAATCCAAAGACAAAATATATTAACCCAAATTATATTTTCCATTTATCAACAAATAACTTCACAAAACTCATAGTTTCATCAATGGTATAACTCAAAATCATCAACAAAATTAAAATTTGAGACATGGGCTTGATAGTATACAAAGTAAAAATTACAAAAACGTAGAAATTATCAAAAACGGAACAAAAACAAACCTTCAATTGAGCTTTAGTATGGCCGAACCCTAGCTAACTCTTTTTCCTCTCTTTTATTTTGATTTTTTGTTGAAGATGAACACAAATGACTTGACTTCCATGCCTTCGTTTTATTTTGATTAACATTAATAATTCTTTTACAATTTTAACCTTTAATAATCCATTACAAATTCACTTAATGGATGGTTATTTTTGTCCATTCAAACTTCTAATGGTCAAATAACCACATAAGGACCTCACAGTTATAAAACCAAATCAAATAGGTACTTTAACAATTAGAAGGCCACTTTAACATTTTATACGATTAGGTCCTTTTTCAAAATTAAGCACACAAACATTTAAATTTTCATACGAGACTTTCATACATACTAATTCTTATATCATAAGCACAAAAAGTAATATTTAAATATTTTTTTGACTCAAATTTGTGGTCCTGAAACCTCTATTCTAACTAGGGTTAAAACTAAATTGTTAAAAAAAACTACTTAAATTGGTATTTGAAATGATTATGAATGAAACTTGATTTTTAATAAAAAATTTCAATATCACATTTTTCCGTTACAATATTGAAAGTAAGTTTTGAATAAAAGCTCAACTTGGTTTTCAAAATAATTAATCTTTTCAAATGTAATACTAAAATCAATCGATTCCTGAAATTTAACATAGTTTGGCAAAAAATATTAAGAGAGTATTCAGTTTTTCATTAGTTTTGAATAAATAAGAAAATGGTTTAAAAAGTAGATTCGTAACTCAAAAGTTTATCCAAGTCATTTTGGTGGCAAACGTAGCATTTAGAATTCGGTCATAATGTCTAGGCGGGGTTAGGAAACTTATATCAACAACTTTTGGTTCCAACACCTTTTTGCTCCTCAAAGTGACAGTTTTACACTAGTCTTTGCCTATACTACTTGGATTTTTTGTATCACTTGGCTAAACATCTTGGGTTCTTGTCACACCCCATATTTTTGTTAATTATTTCGTCAGTCCATGAATGAGAAAGTATGTAGTCAAGTGGTAAGGGGTTTAATTAAATTCCAAGATATACTGTGTTCAATTATCCTCTCCCACGAATTCTTTTTAGAATTAGTAGCATTTAAAAAGGGATGGTCCCCTTGTAGTCCACTCGATTGTTGTCATGCTTGGGAAGATTCTTCCCTTGTTTACCTAGTCAACCTTTCCCCAATAACCCTCTTTTCACTCCCTTGATCCACATTTCATGCCCTTGTTCCCCTAGTCTTCATGTCTCCCTCCCTTACCATGCTATTATCATCCCATGCACCTAGACTCCCACTATTCACTTTTATTTTTCATTCCAACATTTCTCTCTTCTCCTTTCCTTTTCCTACTCTTTCAACGACCATATTTTTTCTATTTGCCACCAAAACACCACCATCAGCCACCATATTTTCAACAAACCACCACCACAATTTCACAAAGACTTCCCCACTCTTCCCCACTTACCACTGCCGTACCACCATTATGTTGTCGCTGTAGCATTGTCACACTATGATCGCCTTTAGGCGCATTAATGTCTAGAGTAGAAATCTTATACAAAAGATGTGACAAAGCGGTATCCGCAAGTATACGGGTCAGTTTATTATATAGTTACAATGAAGTAAGTAAGTACTCCAAAGATTGTACCTAAGGGAGGCAAGTACTAAATTAATTCTAATTTAAACATAAATAGATCTGATTAATACTTTAATTGGATTATTGTACGAAAGGTTAAAAGAAGGGTTTTAATAAACTATAATAACAATAAGGAAACACATAACGGAAAATTAAATAAATGAAAAGCAAGAAATCAAAAAAGAAAATATATATCAAATCTGGGCATGGGTGATTATTTTGTTTTGGTAATCTTAATCAATAGTTGTCTTGGTTGTTCTTGTTCAATAAACTATTCAATACCCTAGCAGGATCTTTCGATACATCCACTAAAATACTAAGTCGACAAGAGCTACTTATCTTTCAGCCTCACAGTCCAGACCAGTTCAAGGTTAAGGTGTTCACGGATAGGTCATACCAAATTTGGGTTAATCCCACTTTGATGACTTCTTAGGGTCATCATGCATAAGGTTTTAGGTTCTTCCTTTCCTGAATAGCTGATCTATTAAGAAATCCCTACAAAAAAGTTAATTATTCATACTTCCACTCTCTAATTCCCCACAAGGGAATTAGTTTTCCTCATGGATCTAGTAAACAACATAAACTTGAATGAAATAATGAACATAAAGAACAATTTCAAGAATACAGTTTAAAAGAAGCTTGATTGTATTGAATTTATGTGCAGAATCTTCCTAGAGTTTGAAACTTATTTTAGAATATGATTTCTCCCCAAAAGTAAATAACAAGAATGGGAATAAAATCTAAAACCTAAAAAAAAGGGAAAAACTTAAGACCAAAACTAAATAGAAAATTATAAAGTAGTAAAAAAGTGTCCATCACATGTGTTAGTTGAGCTTATTCATAAACTTAGAATGGTCATCGTCCTTAACCCTAGGTTAGTTGACGTTTCAGATCCTAAAGATGGATTGTGCAGACTAAAACACCCCTGGCTCATATTAATTTCCCATACACACTAAGTCCTATATTGGGACATCAAGGGCAGTATGCTCAATTTCAAGGTGTCTTCAGGGGTATGTCGCGACATCCTTAGGCTGTGTCACGACATTTATGGCAGTCTTTGAATTCTTCTATTCTGCTCTCTATGTTGCAACATTGCATGCTCTGTGTTGCAACCTAGCGACCGGTACTGAGCTAATACGCCTTCTAATGGTCTCCTGTACACTCACAAACTATGTTAGCTCACCTTAGGCCTTATTCGTCCGTTAAGGTCAATAAAAGACTCAAATTACACATTTTATTAACTAAACTAATTCTCACTGAAATGTAATTAAAAATTAATTAAAATGCTTATATTCAAGCTCCTAAACGTCTAAAACTTGTTTAATCTACTACACCAAATTACGATAGATCAAACTCCCTTACACTTAAGTCATTGCTTGTCCTCAAGCAACACGAATAAAAACAATAAATGAAAAAAGACCTTGAAAAAGTATAGTACAAGTGTTAGCTTTGAAGCACATGAATAGGAATTTTATATTCACACATAATCCTGGCATGAGATATAACTGACTTACCACTTTTGATATCAAACACCTAAGTTTAGTACATTACAAAACATACAAGCATTAAGGGTCTCAGGTGTAAGAATCCATCAATAAATTATGAAATTAAGTTGATTATCCTACCAGAACACAAATAGTCGTAAATGCTCTTATTTAGTACAATTTTAAATTGTGAATAAGGCTACCTAGATCACATATGGCTTTTCGACTTTTACCGTACTGAGGTTTAGGATAGGTATGGATTTCAAGAATAGTAAACATCAAATAGTTTCAAGCACGAAAATAGTTTGACATGTCATATTGTCCCCTATTCACCCTCTTTGTAACCTTTTCCAGCTCACCGCCTTATGTCTCCTTTTATCACCTTGCTTATTTCTCCATAAAGGAAGTCACAGCCTAATATAACGGTCATGGTTAGCTCATGAGTTTTTGCACACTAATGAATGATTTTTTCAACTATTATGACTTTGTCACATTTTATTCTTCTTTTTGAATACATCTCACTCACAAATGCTTTTACTTTTCAAGTATTTTTTCTTCTCGTTTTTATTTTCTTCTTGAATTTTTCTTCTATTGCACATATTAGCTAACCTATAATTACTATATCACACTGATCCCTCCTATTTCACTCTATTTTTACAACATCTTCCATAATGTATCTAATTAACCCCCAATACATATGGCCAGATGTCTATAGTCATGAAGCTCAAGACGAAAGAAAAAGGGTAAGTACAAATTGATGTTTTGGCTCGAGTTTTGTACGAAGCTTTATCAATGAGTGTTTTCTGGCTCAAAATAGGTACTAAAGATAAGTAATAGGGTTATCTTTTTGGTTCTAGCTGTATTCCAAACAATGCCTTAAGTCATCCCTAGGCATCTCAATATCCTCCAAGGAGGTTGGGATATTGGTACTTGGGAAATATTTCCATTCGCTCATTCATTCTGTTAAAAATTTTATAATGTTATCCATATCTGTGTCTCAAAAATACCCTAAGTTATTTTCATCAATAAAATCTTTTTCATAGTATGGAGCATTATAAAAGTCACAAATGATTCAATGGGTTATTTGTACTTCTTTCCCCTGCACAGGTATTGCTTCCCACATATGATTTTTGGCATTTCTAGACTATTGGTCCTGTAAAGATGCATAAAACTCTTGAACGACATGGACCACGACAACATCTTTCGAGATCATCCAAAAATGTTCCCACCTTTGATTTCTAACCAAAGGCCATATTTCTTTACAAATAATCATCGATGAATCAAATCCCTTCTCTTGGATAAAGTTTTTGCCTTGAATTTCAACAAAGTATTTTTCAACATTTGGGTTTGAAAAACTAGAGGGGTTCAGAACTGTCGATGATTTTGGTTCATTAGTTCTTTGGACTTTTCTAGAAGGCATGATGTTTAGGATTGCGAACTAATGAAATGTCAAGCAAATAAGTTCAATAGAACAATATAAGTTTAGTTAAGAATTGTTAACCTTGTATATGACACTGGATTCCTCGTCACATTCGTTTGTTCGTTGTTTCTTGGGAAGTTCTCGTTCTTCTCTACACCGAATAAAATTGAAAGAAGAAATTTCCCAAACAAATGAAAAAGAAGAAGTCAAAAGTGAATTTTAGGGTTTAAAGGATTTTAAGATGTTTTGAGGGGTTAAAGGACTTAAGAAATGTTTAAATAACGAGATAATATGTATTTAGGTTATAAAATAGTTGTTCTGAGGGTTAAAAATTTGGAAAAGCGAGATGTTGTCGGGTTTCGCAAACGGGTCAAGTCAACCCTATAGAAAATCACAGTGATGTCGCAACACATAGGTTTCATGTCACAACATCCCTATTAGTTTGTCATTTTCACAACATCAAACTTGGGACATTAGGGTTTGATGTTGCGACACACTCTGGACTTTTGGATTTCTAGGTATACTGGCTTTAGTGTCGTGACACACAAAGGTTGTGTCACGGCATCTAAATGATTTTTCCAAGTTCGTGAATTCTTCCCTTGATGTTGCTACACGAAGTTATCATGTTGTGGCATTGGCTCTGTTTTCACCCAAAATTCCAATATCTAGAGTGTTACAGTTTCTATATAACATGAGTTTAATAAAAATAAAAATCTAGATGAAATAGTTAGCTAAATATATAATAATTTACAACAAGTTAAAAATTAATTTGAATAATTCAAGTTTTACTGTTGAAATAATTCGACAGCATCATTGTTTCACAAAAGGATGATTCTCTAGTTCTGTCAATATTTGTACATCGCCCGTCTTGCCATTCCACCTTTGTCCGATTATCCCTTTCCTTAAATTTGTTTTTTTGACCGGTATGGATTAAAGTATGTACATCCCTTGACTCAGGAGTGTTAGAAATAAATTATTCATTACAATCCTCTCTTGACTTCCTCTTACCTTCCTCGCTCAATTGGTGACCACACTCAAAAGTTTCGGTCTTACCATTGATTTTCATGGTTAATTCATTTTTTTCTAAGGCAATAGTGGACCTTGAGGTGGCTAGAAAAGGTTTACCCAGCAGGATTGGTATTTCTCGATCTTCCTCAAAGTCTAGAACCATGAAATCAGCTGAGATGACAAAGCTGCGCACTTTTTCTAACACATATTCTGATTCTCCTTTGGATGTACTGAAGATCTGTTAGCCAACTGTAGTATTCTCTAGGTATTTTTTATGTCCCCTAACCCAATTTTTTCAAAAATTAGGTATTAAACTAATACTAGCTCCTAAGTCACATAGAGCTCTTTTAAAATGAATGTTCCCTATCTCTATGGGAATAGCAAAAATTCTCGAGTCTTTCAATTTTTGGGGAACTTGTCTCAAAATAATTGCACTATAGAAATTGATTATATTAACTTGTTCACCTACATTAATTTTCCTATGCCTAGACATAATTTCCTTTTAAAACTTGGTGTACTTTAGAACTTTCTCAATTAATTCAAGCAATGATGGGTTAACATTTAATGTTTTGAAGAAGTTTAGAAAGCTTACAAACTCGTCTTCATCCCGCTTTTGCTTATCTTAGTTCCTTGAAGGGAATGGTATCTTTGTAATGGAAAAATATTTAGTTGTTTCTATCTTTGGCGTAACAGCCGATGCAACTACTTCATCTGTCTCCAGTACTTTTATTTTTTTGATAAAAAGACCGAAAAGGTCAAAAATTCAATTAACAGTATCGTTCATTACAAGGTCATGAATATCCAATGGATAATCCATATTAAAATTCTAATTACTACTATTTTTAATATAAAAATCACAAATGAAATTAGCCACTTTGTTCCAGCTTCGGTTGGCCCACACAACATTGGCTGAAACGAATTTATCCAAATTCTTACAGGCGTCATTAATTTGACTGCCCAAAATGGTAATATCTTTACCTCGATTATCCACCCTATTAACTAAACTTGCACAATCAGATTCAAACATGCTTTCGAAATGTTGATAGCACTTGCCACCTTCAAGCTTTCTTCAAAAGCAACCAACTTTGCGCATTCAATGGTCATAATTTTATCTTTAAAACCACCACTTCCCCCGAGCATGAAACCATCTGAATCCCTAACGATCACAAAAAAACTTACTTTACCATAAGAGACAGAAGCATCAAACTTGATTTTAGCGTAGCCATAAGGAGGCTTTTCCCATTTTTTACAGGCTGGGGTTATGGGAAGCATCGAGTTATTAACCAGGTTATGGATTCTGAAGTCATGAGAGAGAGTTTTTCTTCTCTCCTAAACCACTCTTGCATCGTCCTCTTCTCCCCTAAAAATAAAATTATTCCGATTATTCCAACTATTCTAGAGGGTTGTGAAGAAGTCAGTAGCAGCCTTCAAATGAAAACACGTAAAACATCCTCCAACCAGTCGGTGCAACAATAGTAGTCACCAACGAGTAGCCTATTATCGAAACCCTCGAGAGTCAGAATGGTGCAAGCCATAGGGCAGTCCTTGAGAGCATGGATGAAGGTTTCCTCTTTTGCACCACACCTAGGGCAGTCCTTCTTAAAATTCTTCCGAATGGAAGAAATGTTGGGATAAGTTGAAAAAATATTGTGACCCACCCGCTAGCAGAATACATGAATCTTAAGAAGCATATCAACTTCCATATTATTCTCTAATAAAATCTATATGGACCAAAGCCTATCTATTTGAGAAGAAGCCAGGAGTAACCAGATTTAGACGTATAAAATCCATGTGGGTTATGAAGCCAAACCCTTCTGTCATTATGGCCAACAACCAAAATGGGAAAATTACAAATTTGGTCCCCCATAGAACACCCATGGGAAAATTTCTTTTGTTGATGGCCAGCAAAGAATGGCACAGAGAGTCACCATTTAAGCCATTGAAACCTCAATTATCATTGCAAATGTCAATACGATTACCCTAACCCACAAGCCAAATAAAGTCATTCTCAAGAGTTTTAGCAGCTGTGGCTATACTTGACGAAGTATAAGAAGGCTTGCCAACCACTTTGGGGGGAAAGATATCCTAACTAGGAAAATACTTTGAGCTCAACACCTTGTAGCATAATGTGTCTTTGAAATGGGTTAGCCTCCAAACTTGTCTGTCGATGAGGGCCAAATTGAAGAGGTGCAAATCACGAAACCCAAGCCCTTATGCCTTTCGGGTAGCATACTCTATCCCAAGACAACATGGACTAACCTCTACTTCTTTTGTTTCCAACTCACCACATTCGGCTCATCTTTGATTGTATGTCCTCAATACTACCCCTGGGCGCAAGAAAAATAGAAAATAGATAAGTACAAAAGGATTGAAGGATAGCTTTTATAAATATCTTTGTGCCATTGTAAGGAAGAAGTCTTTTCGACCAGATATTAATCTTGCATGCAAAATGATTAATAATGCTATGAAAAGCTATAGTTTTCTTCTGTCCAATTAGAAGGGGTAAGCCAAGATAATTTTCAAGTTTATTGCCCACATGCATCCCAAGTAAAACACTATATTGTTGCCGTTCAGCAAGGGTAGTATTTGGGCTAACCAAAACCATAGATTTATCAATGTTAATGTTCTGGTTGGATGTTTTGGTAAAATTTTTAAGGATTGTCAAGACAGCCTCGACATCCCTCTTTTTGTTTCTAACAAAAAAAAGGGCATCATTGGTGAAAATGAGTGATTAATGCAAGGGCCATTAATGCTAGCCCAAGTGCCCTTAATAATGTTATTACTTTGAGTATGTAGTAACATTCTCGATAAAGCCTCCTTGCAAACAAGAAAAGGTAAGGGGAGAGCGGGTCTTTTTTTCTAAGACCCCGCTCCAGAATAATAATTTTTGAAAGAACCATATTTCATTTTACCACATAACGAACTAGGCAAACACAACTCATAATCTTTTCCACCCAAGGCTTCAAAAAACCCAAACGCTTCATGACGTCTTTGAGAGGATTCCACTCGATGCAGTCATAAGCTTTGCTCATATCGAGCTTTATAACAAATCCTTCGCTTTGACCATTCTTTACACTTTGAGGATAATGCATCAACTCATGAGCTATAAGGATATTTTCATGGATCATACGGCCAGGAGCAAGGACACTTTGGATTTGACTAATACATACCGAGAGATTAGTCTTGAGTCAATTTCTGAGGACTTTAGAAATAATTTTGTAAAACACCCTGCATAAACTAATAGGTTGAAAATTAGTCATGTCATGGGGATCCTTAGTCCTAGGCATGAGAATAATCATAGTATCGTTAAGGCTAGCAACGTCTATGTTACCATTTAAGACATCATGACAGAGCTTAATAACCTCCCCACCCACAACCTTTCAAATTTCTGTAAGAAAACAACTTGATAGGCCATCGATCCTAAGCACTTTGCGAGGGTTCATTTGGTTGAAATCCTCCAGAATCTCCTTATCTATAATATCCCTAGCCAATCTACTATTAATGTCCTCGGTGATACATTTGTCAATGAAACTAAGGTTAAGCTCATCATTAGAAGGCACAGTCGAAATAAAGAGATTGTGAAAATACTCCCACGAAACTTTACAGATGTCATCTTTATCATGCTTCCAGCATCCATTCGAGTCCATTAATCTATCAATATTATTTTTCTTCATCCTTCAGGTGGCTCAAACATGATAGAAGTGTGTGTTCCTATCCCCTTCCTTGAGTCATCTTATATGAGACCTCTGAGCCTAGTAACACTTCTCCTTAGAATAGAGGTGGCCAAGCTTCATGCACGCCAATTTCAACTTACTCGTATTACTCTCTCTGTTGGGCCCATCAATTATATTATCAATCTTCACTGTCAACATGGCTATTTGATTTTTCATTCTTTTGTAGTGTCTATGCTACCACTGACCAAGCTTCAGGCCCACTTTCTCGAGCTTTTCAAGGGTGTCCATTTTAATCTAGCTCCAAGCATTCTTGATAATATTTTTGGCTTCATTCCCCTTCTCCCAACACACATTGTATTTAAAGAATAGTCTAGGATCCTTAAAGTTAATGGTAGAAGTGGAAGATGAACTAACCATTAACATTATTGAAATGGTCTATGATCCAATTCGACAACGACAGTAAGCAACCAAATTTTCACACAATAGGGAGAGGAGGAAGCTCGAAGAAGTAATACCCCGAAAAACAATTTGGGGTTCACTCAAATTTGTTACTAAATGGTTCATGATGTGGATGTCACGTTCGTAAAATATAAGAAACAATCAATGTAATCGACCGGAGAGGCTGGTTCATATACATTGATAGAGTAACAAACGTCGAATCAAAGTGTCGAGAACCAGCTAGAAGTTCTTCTATGGTGGCGACACGGATTGTTCAAGTTTTTAAAGAACTTTTATTTCTTGTTGTAACTTTTTTTTTGTTTATTATATTACTTAGTGTTTATTACATTTTATTTTATTCATTAATTTCTTTTCCTTAATGTTACATTACATATTTCATATCTCTTGTCATAGTATTTTCTTGTAGGTACTACCCATCCGGTTGGAGCAAACAAACTCAGATGTCAATACATCAACAATTATTCGACCGTCTAAGGGAAGTTTTCTTGTTTAAGCTTTAATCTTTTTAAAGTGTGGGGATAGTACGTAGAACTCATTTTTATTAGGATTTTGTTTTATTTTAATTGTTAAAATGTAGGATATGTATTTACCGAACACTTTGAAATTCAAGAGGAAGGGCCAAAACCAAGTCGATGTCGCAACACGAATTCTCCATGTCACAACACCGATCAGAAATTCAAGGAATCAAGCAATGCAGCTCGATGTCACGACAAAGTGCCTTTGTGTCATGACAAAGTGATCAGTTTTGACCGAAATCCAAAAATATCAAAGTTTGTCGCGACATCGAAAACCTACAAGGGGTGTTGTGACATCGTTGTAGTTTTTTGCAAGGGTCAACCTGACCCATCACGCGATCCATGTAACACCCCTAACCCATATCCATCATCGAAATAGGGTTACAGAGCATTACTAGTGTTTATAGAATAATTTCATGTAATTCAATTCAATTACTATTCAAATCTAAAACTAAATCATATTGTCCCTTGAATGGACTTTCGAGGCCCAATATAAACATTGGAATCGAGTTGGGACAAAATTTGGAATTCAAAGAATTTATCGCGAAATTTCCAAAATTTTTCCTCGATGCAGGGCATACACACCTGTGTGGTCAAGGGACACCCTCGTGTGACCATAGGACACGCCCGTGCTATAGGCCGTGTTCAACCTTGTGTAACTTTCTAATTTGTGCCACATGGCCAGCCATACACCTGTGTGCTAGGCCGAGTGGTTAATTCAATTTTCCAAAATTAAGTGTAGGTTTCACACAGCCAAGACACGCGCTCATGTTCTGTGCCGTGTAGCACACACGACTAAGTCACACGCCCGTGTCTCTTCCTGTGTGCTTAATTCTGAGCACTCTGTTTCTCAAATTTAAGTTGTAGGGGACCCACACCCAAACCACATGCCCATGTACTAGGCAGTGTTTCACACATTGTCAAGACACACGCCTGTATGTCTACCCATGTGGACAAAATAAAGCCATTTCCTAACTTTATTTCTCATCCAAATTTGCCAATAACCTACACCAAAACTTACAAGTATATACCAGCCAATTCAAGCCAATTATAACATCTAATATGATATTTTATCATATGTATTCATGTTTGTATTCTTACCCTTGTTTAAATTATTTGTTAAGCAGAACTTGATCAACCATACTTAATATATTTAACACATAGGTATTTGTCATAATATAACCTTATAAATATACCAAAACAAATCATTACTAACTATTCCAATGGCTAGTTTACAATGTAACACCCCTAACCCATATCCGTCGCTGGAATAGGGTCTTGAGGTATTACTGAACAAAAGCACAACTCTGAACATTCACACAAGTCATATTCATTATGTAAACGAATGTCCAATTAATTGTTAATCATGAATTTATTAATACATAATATATAAAAAATACAAATCATATAATGAACATTGTAATGATAATCGAATATCTAGTAAACATAAATCATTTTAAGTCATATTTCTATACATGTATAAATTAAATTAAATAAAATCTAACACAAGGCATTTTAATTTATACGACATTAATAATCCATAAATGGTCAAATAAATTTCAATAAATAAATAAAACTTATACATATTTTAATCATAATGAAATGGAACTATTGCGAACATCAATAATGATGCTAATCAAGTTTAGTTCACATACTAAAAGTATACTTAATCATTTATTTATAGTTAACCATTTTATAACACAGCAGCGACTTGAATTGCACTCATGTTACATGCCAAAATGTATATGCACAACTAGTCTTTTTACCACCAATTCAGACATTTAAACATTACATAAAATGCATACACTCTTGCATATCACCTGTCTAATACATATTATACCTTAGTTAGCTTAATAAACATTATTTACCTTGTGGCCAACGCATATAAACCAAACTCCTTAAAATTACATATATTGGACATACCTTCTATATAAGTCCAAACCAATGTCAATTGTATACATAACCATGAGCATTATAATCAACCGTATTCATTGTCTCATTTTAACAAAGCATATCAACCAACTTCACACATATTTATATATATAAATACCATAGCCGAATCAACTAATATACCTACGAACAGGTATATTTATTTGTACCATGACAGATACATCAAATACTTAGATATATAAATGTAAAAGCCGCCTAATCATCAATCAATTTATTCAATACATAAATCTAGCATCACACCGAATATACTTGTCAACCAAATTTAACTATTACTATCATCATAAGTCATAACCGAATCATTTTAACTAAGAGTGACACATCAACATAATTCATACCATATGTATATCATGTCCGACTCTTTCAAACCACATCCAAATCATTAAGCAACTTCAACGTACAAAGGCACATATCACATATACTTCTATCCATGAATAACTTTAGCCGAACCATTCACATGCACATCCTAAGTCGTCAACCAATTTTAAAGCATATAGTACCTAACACAAACATTATACATTCATAGCACATAACCTCATGACTAAAATGAACATAAACCATGCTTAGCATAACCGAATTCAAACATAAAAGATTAGCCATTTTCACATGGCTTAAATTACACAACCAAAATCCAACATTTCAAAACGTAATCCAGCCTATACATTTAAACTATATCAAATTATATTATCATATTCAAATTAAACTTCAATCTTATGATTTAACAATTATCTTATACTTTCACATATAACTTATTTATGGCTGTATACATATATAAATTATCAAATCATCTTTCAGTTTCAAAGCTCAATCATTAAATGACCACATACATGTATACACATAAACATATACTCCTAAATTAAAATATAGCTTCTTATGCATAAGCATATCAATGACCGAATGAACATTTATATATATATATATAGATACATTAACAAACTATTATTCAATAGCTAAGCCAAAACATCTTTATCATACCAAATACACGTACACTTATGTGCATATACTCGTAAATCAAAGTAAAACAATTACACATATATGTATTTATATCAACGGCCGAACATACCACCAATTGCACATATTCAAAAAAAAATCATTTCAATAATACTTATATTATTTATTAACAAGGCCGAATATTTTTTTTTTCACATTCACTTACATTCCTCCTTTACGTCAAATATGAGTTGCGACAAATATTAAGTAACTTACTTACCTTGTTCAAGTAGGTGATAAACCAATTCATACCTAATCACTTTAGCTCATTTTGCACATTCGATCACAACTTATCAGTGCCCGATGAACCATTCGGAATTGGATAGGGCACTCGGATAATCACACATATTGTACAATGCCAATGTCCCAGACGTGATCTTACATATAATCACATATCGATGCCACAGTCCCATACAGGGTTTAACTCGCACACATATATCGAAATCACATTTCAATGCCAACGTATAAAACGTGGACTTACTCGCACACATATATCAGAATCACATATCGATGCCATGGTCTTACTCGCACATCATATATTGATGCCAACGTATTAAAGTGGTCTTACTCGCGAACATATATAGGAATCAAGCATCAATGCCATGGTCTTACTCACACATCACATATCGGAATTCACATGTCGATGTCTCATATACATCCTTGTATCAACTTTAAATTGGTCAGAGCATACATATGTTCATTAACAAAAATTATCATTTACTACCAAGATCACAATATCATCATATAATCGAATATACATATATATATATATATCCGTGATTCATTCATTAACACCACATACATAAACATATCTTATTTAGCCGAATATAAACTTGCAATTTATATACAAATAATCAATATTTTAATATGTATATCTCATGTCACCACTTTCAATACTAAAACTCATTCATTACTTTATAATCAAACGTAAATTATTTTCATTACTCAATGTCGATTCATAGTTTACTTCATATGATTATAGCTATTTATTAATCACATATATATTAAAATTTAACCACATCAATTTGCTTATAAACTTACCTCGGACGATATAAAATGGAACGGAACAGCTAGTCGACAACTTTCATTTTCCCCTGATTCAAATCCGATTTCCTTGATCTAAACATATTCAAATTAAGCTCATTCAAGCATATTTTCATTAAATTTAGTCCAAAAACACATAAATAGGCTAATTACCATTTTACCCCTGACATTTACACTTTTTAACAATTTAGTCCCTATTGCATAAAACACAAAATATGCAAAATTTCAACACACCCATGTTAGGATAAATCTTACCCACATTCATACAATTCCATATATTTCATTTATTTCACATTTTAGTCCTTCAAATCATTATTTTTGCAATTTAGTCCTAATTACTCAAAATAATCAAAAATTCCAATACAAAACATGTTAACCCAAAACATATCTTTCATATTTCATCATCAAACAAAAAAAATCACAAGCTTTCAACAAATGGCATAACTTAAAGCAACAATCTCAAAGACAAAGTTAGGATAAATCTTAACACCATTCATACTAGTACTCGAAGCAACAATCCCAAAAACGTAAAAGTTATCAAAAACCTAGTGAAAACAAACCTTGAATCAAGCTTGGAAGGTGGCAGAATATTTCAAAGCTTCAAAACCCATTTTATTTTCGTTTTTTTCGGCAAGAACATGATATAAACACTAAATGGATTTTATTTTTTTATGTTATAATATAACATATATTACTTAATGTTTAATTTATCTTTTTAACCTTAATAAATTAATATGGAAACTATATAATATATGCCTAATGCCGTCCATTCATTTGGTCAATGGCATAATTGCAACATAAAACCTCTACATTAAAAGAACAACAACAATTTGGCCCTTTTACAATTAACCATCAAAATTTCATTTTACGCGATTAAGTCCTTTTATTTAATCGGGCACTCAAACGAAAAAATTAAATCACGAAAATTTCAAAAATATTAATTCACACATAATAAACACATAAAATAATTTTAAATTATTTTTTGACTCAGGTTCGTGGTCCCGAAACTACCGTTCCAACTAGGGTCTAATTCGGGCTGTTACATACAAACCACATTTACATGCCAACAATGGCCAAGTTACCTATACATGACATTATACCAAAATAAGTTTATTATTTATACCAAAACAAGTTAGTGGATAGTTTGATGATGCTCCAACCAATCTCCAACCTTCGCGAGCTTCCGAGCACTATAAATTAAAGAAAATAAAACTTAGTAAGCATTTAATGCTTAGTAAGTTCGTATAGCAGAAATTAAATTTACCAATCACATTCATTAATATTGGCCATACAATAACATACTTTCCATCAATTTGGCAAGTTGCCTAAACACATACACTTAATCAAGCAAGTTAGTCATGTAATTCATATGTATAACAAATAAACTTGGATGAGCTCATCATGTTTAACACTTTCAGGTATTTCAGAAGCATTAAAAACATAAATCTTTTAATCTCATAATTTCTCATATCAGGAGTTTTATCCGTTGAATTATTGAAATAACGATGGATACTCAGGTAGTACACACAAGGTGTACAAAACTATAAACCATCAACTCATAATCAAGGGTACCCATTATGGCACATAATCAGTGAGCACACTCTCGAGCCACATATCAGGTTGCTCAGATGAGCCATGTAATAGGACACTTATTCAGGCTAAACACGATACATATTAGAGTTTTATTCAATGAGCTCATAGAGTTTACAGATAATTCCGAAGAATTATTATCAAGGAGCACTGGATAAGGAAACAGAGAGTTCAAGCGAGCCATGTCAAGAAGCTCATAAGAGCCAATATTAGGATGCTCATGTAGAGTTGTGTTTGTGTTCACATTATATGCTAGATCACAACTAATCGAATTATGTAACAGGACGCTCACAAAGAGTTGTGATAGTGCGCAACACATGGAAGATCACTACCAATCAAGATGCTTGCAGGAACTATATAATAAGACTCTCGAGAGTGCTTTATCAGGATTACTTGTCCGAGCTAAATCTTGTCTGCAACATATGCAGAATTATATTCACATACGGGAAATCATATGTATCCATCAATTTTCATTCTTCAACGAAACTTAACTTCTTTGTAACATTTTCAATCATGTAATCATTACATGTTATTTATAACATTCATAAAAATCACATAAATGAATACAACATTCAAATCAAATACAACATTCAATTTAACCGTATTATCATGCATAATTAAGTTATACAAACTTACCTCGATAATAGTTCGTATAAGAAAATCTACTAATCCGAAACTTTCTCTTTTCCTCGATCTAGCTTCGAATTTGATTTATCTTAATCTATACAAATGAATTTAATCATCAATTTAATATAATTCATATTCAATTATAGTCAATTTACACCCCTAGGAAAAATTACCATTTTGCCCCTAAACTTTTCATAAATTCCAATTTCGTCCCTAGGCTGGGAAAATGAAATTCGTGCAATTAAATCCATATCCAAAGCCTAACCGAAATTTTAGTATAACTTTTACAGCAGATGTATTTCACAAAATTCAAATTTTTCTATAACTTTTAAAACTTTTCAATTTAGTCCCTAAATCATGTTTTCATCAAAATTCACTTTGTAAAAGTTGTTTATCAATCAACAACTTTTCATATTTTACCATAAATTTCAAATTTTCAGCATATTCATCTAGGAAAAATTTCTATACTTTGATAACTTTTCAAATTACCACCAAATAGATACATTAGACTATCCTGGTTTCGAAAATGTAAAAATTACTAAAAACGGGACAAGAATACTTACCCAATTAAGCTTGATTAGTTTTTTCTCTCTCTTTTAGGGCTTTCATGTATTTTGGGATTGAAGATGATAATAATATGATGATATTTCTTGTTTATTAATTTATCATTTTTTCATTATTTTGATTTCCAATTTAGTCCTTGCCTTTTTTTTCTAAATTTCCATAGATGATTCATCAAAAATATCAACTAACTTTTCTTTAATGGTCTAATTACTATATAAGGACTTCAAAAATTTTTGAATTCTATAGCTATTTGATCTTTCTAGCTACTAGAATCCAACTTTTTCATTTTATGCAATTTGGTCCTATCCCTAATTAAACAAATAATAGGTAAAATTTTCTTATCAGAAATTTCATATAACATTCCTATAATAATTCAGACCACTCAATAATATTAAAATAAATTTTCTTTCTGGCTCAGATTTGTGGTCCCGAAACCACTGTTCCAATTTCATTGAAAATAGGTTGTTACAATTCTCCCCCTCTTAAAAATATTCGTTTTCAAACATCTTACCCGTAAAGAGATTGGGATATTACTTCCTCATGGTATCATCCGGTTCCCAAATAGCCTCTTCTATACAATGTCTTTGCCAGAGAACTTTTACCAATGCTAGCCTTTTATTTCTTAACTCTTGTTTCACGTGCTAAAATTTTGATTGGTTCTTCACTGCAAGTCATATCAGGCAAAATCTGTAACAACCCTAACCTGTAACCATCGTCGGAATAGGTTAAGGGGCATTACCAGACTTGTAACTCAGATCAAAACTGACATAAACCAAATATCATCTCATTTCAATAAGTATAAGTCATTCATACTCAATATGAATTTAAATCGAGCATACAAGGTCCAAATCATGCATTCGGGACCAAATAGGTTACATATGAAAGTTTAAGAACTTAGGAAAAAATTTTCAACTTTTCAAAGGTCATACGCCCGTGTGAACTAGTCATGTGCCTCACACGGCATTAGACATGCCCGTGTGTCTAAACTATGGTGAAACAAGGCATACATACTGACTTGTCCACACGGCCACAAGACACGCCGTGTGCCAGGTCGTGTGAAAATTAGGTAGGCTACTGACTTGATCATAGGGCCAGCCACATGCCCGTCTGCCAGCTCGTGTGCCTTACACGGCCAGTAGACATGCCTGTGTGTCTAGGCCGTGTCAAAATCGGAGGGTATACTGACTAAATTCGTACGGTACCCCAGGGGACACACGCCCGTAGAACATGACCGTGTGTCGCACACGGCTGAGATACACACTCGTGTCTCTGCCCGTGTGGACAAAAAGAGGCCATTTGAATATCCAGTTTGCCACCCCAATTTGGGTCAACCTACAAACACCAAACCAAGCATATATACATAACCATTTCAACCAATGCCTATACCAAACCATACAGAATTCATGCTATAACATTACCAATCATTTCAAATCTCAATTCATCAATCAATTCATACCAAAACTTATACTAAAATTATACCTAAACATATGATCAATACATCATTTAATCAAATGCTTAAAACTCACCAAAACTTCTCAACATTGACCATTTCTTTTGGCCAACCAAAACATATCACAATTTCACATTAGCATCACATATCATATACCATTATCAAACTATAAGTTCAAACAGAAACTAGCTATATCACATGGCTAAATATGTACACCACAAAACATAAATCCACAACATCTAGCCTTTACATGTCATACTTTAAATATATATACATTTTCAAAGTACCAAAATAAGGTTCGATAGTGTGGTGACGATCCTCGATGATTCTCGAGCTCATAGTAGCTTTAATATCTAAGAAACAATGCAAACACACACAAAGTAAGCTTTCAAAAGCTTAGTAAGCCATATACAAATAAACATATCATTTAAAGCAAATAAGTATCATCAAATCATTTATACTTTGTATACCAATGCTAACACAACTCTCATATTCAAATGCTTACCTTTCATTTTCAAATGGGCTATACAAAGTAAACATACTTGAATCTGATATGATTTCACAAAGTCGTTCTTTTTTTTTTTGGTATGCCTATTTGAACCATTCGAAAATGTAAGGATACACAGATAGCTCAGATAAAATATACAATGCCAACGTCCCAGAGGTAGTCTTACATGTAATCAAACATCGATGCCACTGTCCCAGACAGGGTCTTACACGAAGTTAGATACGATACCGATGTCCCATACATGTTCTTACACGTAAAACAGAAGTCGATGCCAACGTCCCAGACATGGTCTTACACGAAAACACGTATCGAATCCTATGTCATGACATATGTATCTTAACTATTCCTAAACTTTGTCGATACTTTCTCGAATAGCATAAATTTAGCTCAGACATTCATTCATCACAATTCAATATCAAATGAATAATAATAATTCAATTTGAACAAGCTTATTTGTATATTGACTTACCTCGTACGGATTCGGATAGATGGAATCGGTTACTCGACGACTTTTGACTTTCCCAAATCTAATTTTGTATTCTTTAGTTGTCGATTTAGATCAATTCAAATTTAACTTATTCAATCACATATTCATTCAAAACAACCCATAGATACATATTTAGGGCAATTTGCAAACTAGCCCTTACATTTTCACATTTTGACACTTTTGTCCCTAATTCACAAAATCACAAAATACACATAATTTGCATATACTCTTGTTTGGTCGAATATTCATAGCACTAATATAAGTCCACAAATTTAATTTATTTTACATTTTAGTCCCTCAGAATAACATTTTTACAATTTAGCCCATTTTCCTCAAAATTATCAAAAATCCAAAGACAAAACATATAAACCCAACATCAAACTTTCACATTTCATCAATTAACAGCATAGAACTCATAAATTCATCCATGACACATTTCAAAATCATCATCAAAATCAGAAATTGAGGCATGGGCTTGATAGTATACGAAGCAACGATTACAAAAACTTAAAAATTATCAAAAACTGATCAAAACACATACCTCAATCACCAAAATAGGTAGCCGAATCCTAGCAAGCTTATTTCTTTCTTTTTGTTTTGTGAATTTCGGCAATGGTGATGAATATATCATCGAATTCATGTTTTTATTTTACTAATAATAACTTTAATAATAATTTTCCTATTTTACCCTTTTATAAACCATTATAAATTAATATATATTAAGGCCATAAATGTCCATCATCTATGTGACTAGCTTAATATCCACATAAGGACCTCTTATTAACAAAGTCAAATCAAATAAGCACTTTTACAAACAACAGGAAACTTTTATATTTTACGCGATTAAGTCCTTTTTCAAAATTAAGCACAGAAACAATCGAGTTTTCAGATGAAACTTTCACATATGCTAATCCACACATCATAAGCACGAAAAATAATATTTAACTATTTTTTGACTGGGATATGTGGTCCTAAAACCACTGTTTCGACTAGGGTCAAAACTGAATTGTTACAATTCTCCCTTCTTAGGGATTTTTGTCCCCAAGAATCTTACCATTAAACAGATTCAGATATTGTCGTCTCATAGCATCTTTAGCCTCCCACATGGCCTGTTCAATACTGTGTTGATGCCATATCACTTTTACTAATGGAATTTTCTTATTTCGCAGCTATTTAAACTCTCGAGCTAAAACACGGATCTGTTTTTCTTCGTAAGTCATATCAGACTGAATTTCAATCTCAGACAGAGGAATCACATGCAAAGGATCTGATCTGTATCGTCAAAGCATCGATACGTGAAACACGTCATGAATCTTTTTTAACTCTGGTGGTAATAATAATCTATATGCTACTAGCTCAATACGCTCGATAATCTCATACGGCCCAATAAACCTCGGACTCAATTTGCCTTTTCTACCGAAACGAAGTAATTTCTTCTAAGGAGACACCTTCAAAAACACTCTATCGCTGATCTCAAACTCAATATCTTTTCTTTTCAGATCCACATAAGATTTTTGATGATCAAAAGCTGCTTTTAAGTTATCTCAGATCACTTTTACTTTCTGTTCAGTTTCTTTTATCAAATCAATTCTGTGAATCTTATCTTCGCTGAGCTCAGTCCATACAAAGGTGTACGACATTTGCGACCATATAAATCTTCGTATGGTGCCATTTTAAGGCTCGACTGAAAACTATTATTATAAGCGAATTCAATCTAGGGAAAATATTGTTTCCACGTACCTTCAAACTCAAGAATGCAACATCTCAACATATCCTCAAGTATCTGAATAATCCGATTAGATTGACCATCCATTTTTGGGTGAAAAGAAGTACTGAAGTGCAATTTAATACCCAGAGTATCTTGTAATTTCTTCCAAAATCTTGATGTGAATCTCGGATCTCTGTCTGACACTATAGACAATGACACACCATGCAATCTCACAATATCAAAAATGTATAACTTAGCCAACTTATCTAATGAGTAATTAGATCGAACTAGAATAAAATGAGCTGATTTCGTCAATCGATGAACTACAACCCAGATAGCATCTTTCTTTCTCGGAGACAGGTGTAAACCCGAAACAAAATCCATTATCACTTGATCCCATTTCCACTCCTGAACCATAATCGATTGTAACAAACCATATGGCACCTAATGTTCTGCTTTAACTTGCTGACAGATCAAACATTTCGAAACAAAGTCAAAAATGTCTCTTTTCATTCCAAACCACCAGTAATGTTGTTTTAGATCATTATACATTTTCATACTACCCAGATGCAAAGATAACCGACTGTTATGAGTTTCACTCAAAATCATCTGAATTAAGTCTAAATTTATCGGGACAAAAATTCTATCTCAAAATCTCAGACAATCATCTTTATTAACTCTGAATTCTGAATCAGACTCTACATTACATTGAGCTCGTTTAGCTAAAATTTCATTATCAATTTCTGAGCTTCGATAATCTAGTATAAAAACAAAGGTCTCACTTTTAACTCCACTAAAACTGAACCACCATCGGACAGAACCAAATGAGCATTCATCGCACGCAGAGCAAAAATTGATTTCCGACTTAAAGCATCTGCTACAACATTTGCTTTACCCAGATAATAATCAATCACAAGTTCGTAGTCTTTTATCAGTTCTAACCATCTTCTCTGGCCAGATTCAAATCTTTCTGAGTCATCAGATATTTCAAACTCTTATGATCAGAATATACATGACATTTCTTACCGAATAGATAGTGACGCCAAATCTTTAGAGCAAACATAATCGTGGCTAACCCAAGATTGTGTGTCGGATAGTTCTTTTCATGCGGCTTCAACTGTCTTGAAGCAGAAGTAATGACTTTGCCTTCTTGAATTAAAACACATCCTAGACTGATCAACGAAGCATCACTGTGAATCACATATTCTTTACCTGATTAGGGTTGTACCAATACCGGAGTTTCATTCAAAAAAGTTTTCAACTGATCAAAGCTACCCTGACACTTTTAGACCATTCAAACTTCACATCTTTTTGAAGCAGCTTTGTTGATGAAGTTGCAATCATAGAAAAGCCTTTTACGAACCTTCAATAATAACCGGCAAGTCCCAAAAAACTACGGACTTCAAAGACATTCCTCGAAGGTTTCCAATCCAGAATAGTTGAAATCTTGCTCGGAGGTGCTGATACAATATGACCCAGAAAATCAACTTCTCACAACCAGAATTCACATTTGCTAAGTTTTGCATATAACTATTTATCTCGTAGAATCTGTAGCACTAATCTCAGATGCTCAACGTGTTCGGATTCATCACGTGAACAAATCAATATGTCATCAATGAATATAACAAATTGATCTGAATATGGTCTGAAAATTCTATTCATTAAATCCATAAAGATAGCAGGTGCGTTAGTAATTCGAATGGCATAACTAAGAATTCATAGTGACCATAACTCGTTCTGAAAGTAGTTTTTGGAATGTTTGAGTCTTTACTCGCAACTGATAATAGCTCGATCTCAAATCTATTTTTGAAAATACAGCAGCTCCTTTCAACTGATCAAACAAGTCATCAATTCGAGCAGATGATACTTATTCTTGATAGTCACTTTATTCAACTGCCGATAATCTACACATTCTCATTGTACTGCCTTTCTTTTTCATGAATAGAACCGGAGCACCCCAAGGTGAGAAATTCGGTCTGGCAAACCTTCTATCGGTTAATTCTTGCAATTGAGACTTTAATTCTTTTAGTTCAATCGGAGCCATTCTATACAGAGCTATCGAAATCAGAGTAGTTCTAGGTACTAATTAAATGCCGAATTCAACTTTTCGTATCAGAGGTAAACCTAAAAGTTCTTCAGGAAATACATTTGGGAAGTCAGAGACAATAGACACAGATTCAACTTTCTTTTCTGACACTCTCGAATCAATCACATAAGTAAAATAGGCTTCACAACCCTTTCTCACAATATTCAAAGCTTTCATCGAAGATATTACAGCAGGAAATCCATTCAAATCACGATATTCAATTCTGACTATTTCATCATTTTTGCATCTCAGATCAATAGTTTTCCGTTTACAATTCACAACAGCATCATGCAAAGTTAACCAATCCATACCCAGGATTATATCAAATTCATCGAAAGGTAACAACATCAGATCAGCCGGAAAACAAATGTCTCGAAACATTAACAGACAATTCTTGCAGATTTTATCAACCAAAACACATCTACCTAGGGGGTTTGAAACTCTAATTACAAATTCAGTAGACTCTACAGGCAAACTCTTACTGTTCACTAAGTTCATGCATATATACGAATGTATTGATCCAGGATCTATCAAAGCAATCATAAAAACATCATAAAGAGTAAATGTATCCGTAATCACATCTGGTGATGAAGCTTCCTCACAAGCTCAGATAGCATAGGCTCTGGCATGTGCACGGGCCTCGGATCTAACAAATGTATCTTTTTTCCTTCTCTGACTGTCACTTACATTTCGCATACTTTTGGGAGGTCTGCCACGAGAAGCACTGCCACTCAGTCTCAAACTTTGCACACTTTCTTGCTCGACAGATTCAAGGCAATCACGGATAAAATGGTCAACGATCCATATCTAAAACAAGCTCGATCATACAGTCTACAATTACTGGGATGTCTTTTCCCATAATGCTTACACTCAGGGCAATCAAATTTAGCATTTCCGAAACTGGCAACAGATGTAGCTGGAGCTTTGAAGTTCGAATGCGATCTAGTACGATCTTTATTCGAATATCCCACATTAACCTTTTAACGGCTATTATCATCTATAAACTTCTTTGATGCAGATTGAAATGACTTCCTCGATGATCACTTTCGCACTTCTCTAGCTTCATAATCAGGTTTTCTTTTCTTTTTCCCAAGATCTTCAGCTTTACATGCTCGTTTAACAAGCACAACAAATTTTTTAATTTAAAAAATCCTGACTAACTAACAAATATCTTCATTTAAGCCATCCTTGAATCTTTTACACATTATTGCCTCGAAAGATACACATTCACGAGCATACTGACTCAGTCTTACAAGCACCCCTAACCCGTAACCTTCGCCGGAATAGGTTAATGGGCATTATCGGACTTGTAACTCATATCAGAACTGACATAAACCAAATATCATCTCATTTCAATAAGTATAAGTCATTCATACTCAATATGAATTTAAATCGAGCATACAAGGTATAAATCATGCATCGGGACCAAATCGGAAACATACAAAAGTTTCAGAACTTAGAAAAAAATTTCAACTTTTCAAAGGTCACACGCCCGTGTGAACAAGCCGTGTCCCTCACACGGAATTAGACACGTGCATGTGTCTAAACTGTGATGAAACAGGGCATACATACTGACTTGTCCACACGGCCACATGACACGCCCGTGTGCTAACCGTGTGAAAATTAGGTAGGCTACTGACTTGGCCACACGGCTAGCCACTCGGCCGTGTCCCAGTTCGTGTGCCTCACACGGCTAGTAGACATGCCCATATGTCTAGGCCGTGTCAAAACTAGAGGATACATTGACTTAATTCGTAGGGCACCCCAGGGGACACATGGCCGTGTAACATGACCGTGTGTCACACACGACTGAGACACACATCTGTGTCTCTGCCCGTGTGGACAAAAATAGGCCATTTGAATAGCCAATTTGCCACCCCAATTTGGGTCAACCTACAAGCACCAAACCAAGCATATATGCACAACCATTTCAGCCAATATCTATACCAAACCATGCATAGTTCATGCTATAACATTACCAATCATTTCAAATCTCAATTCAACAATCAATTCATAGCAAAACTTAAACTAAAATTATACCTAAACATATGATCAATACATCATTCAATCAAATGCTTAAAACTTACCAAAACTTCCCAACATTGACCATTTCTTTTGGCCAACCAAAACATACCACAATTTCACATTAGCATCACATATCATATGTAACACCCCAAACCCGACGTGGAAGTTTGGCTCGAATCTGGCGTGTCATATTGAAGTGTTTTTCGAAAACCATGTTTCCATTAAAAACACTTCTTAATAATTAAAAACTTATACCCTTTTTAAACCTTGTTAGAAAACCTGAGCTGAATAACATTCTTAACAACTTTGTAAAAATTTGGGCAGTTGCGGAAGCTTAATTTAAGAATAATTGCGAATACGTGATGTTTTGAACAACAGTAGTTGCTTTAGAAAACCTTGTTGTAATACTAGCAATTATAAGAACCATAAATAAATTTCCAAATTTGAAATCCAGAAAATTACAACAGCTTTACTACAACCCACATAAAAACATTTAAAAGTAATAATCAAAACTGTAACATAAACAGTGTGTGTGCCTTCCTCTGAGCCCCTCGCAGCTCCGATCCATCTAAGGTTGGAAATTACCTAGAGGGTTAATAAACGGGGTGAGTTTACAAAAACTCAGTGTGAATCCCCTACTATATAAAAGGAACAGTCAGTCATATAAAAGAATTAAAAGTCTGGCCCTAGCTCTACTTACAGTTTCAGTATCAATTGGGCCGTAGCCCATTATAACAGATAGAACCAGATGGGCTTTAGCCCATTACAGAATAAGAAACATTATCAGAACTAGAATCAAAATGAGAATCATAATCAAAATCAGGTGACAGAATCAGAATCAAAATTAGGTGACAGAATTAGAATCAGTATCAGTTAATAGAATCAGAATCAGAATGTGAATGCAATCCCAACCCAATCCAGTCGTATACACCCCCGTACCAACCTTACACCATGTAAAGAGACAACTCGACCCACCCATCCGCTACACACCACAGAATTTGCAGAATGGCTCCCAGAACAGATATTGTGACGAGTCACAGATCTGAATATTGTGGCGAGCCACGAGCAGATATTTGTGGCATAGCCACGAAAGCGAATAATGTGGCAAAGCCACTAAACAGAATACGTGGCACAAAGCTATCGATAACTGCATTATGTTAGGCACATAGCCACCAACTAGAGTAACATAACCGGCACACAGCCCTAGGTAAATGTGATCGACATAGAGTCGTCAATAACCATATATTGGCACATAGCCTTAGGCAAATACGTTTGGCACACAACCACAATCAGGTTGGCACAGAGCCATATGTAGGTTGGAGCAAAACCATAATCAGAATAATTGGCTTTAAGCCATTGGTAGTTGTATCATGTTAGGCACATAGCCATCAGCGACGGTAATATAGTCGGCACATAGCCTTGTGTAAATATGATCGACACGAAGTCATTAATATAGTCGGCACATTAATAATCCACAGTCATCAAGCAACCATGCGATCCTAACAGATCAGATCTTCCTTCGTACAAGATCCAACCCATGCAACATGTCATGTATGCAGAATGTCATGCCCATATTTGAATCAAACAATCACAGTCGAGTCATTCATATCACCAACATATATTTACAATCAAATCCGTCAACCATACAGTCCAAGTTAGTCACTTGCCCACAAGGGCAAAACAGTCATTTAACACCCTAGGGGCAAAATGGTAATTTTACCCCATAAGGGTATCTCGGTAATTCTACCCTATAGGGATATTTCGGTATTTCTACCCTAAAGGGTATTTCAGTAACTCTACCCTACAAGGGTATTTCAGTAATTTTATAAATTGAGGGTAAAACGGTAACTCTATAAATCGGGAGTACTTTGGTAATTTTACAAGTTGAGGGTATTTCAGTAATTTGGTAAACTAAAGTATTCTAAACAGGGATAACAATACGAATAGGCCTAAAGCCCATTCTCAGCCCAAATGGGCCCACACACTCGTGTGGCCCTTTTAGCCCAAATCTAACTATAGATATGATATTCACCTAGCCTAGTCCAATATTTACTACACAATCAAACATCTTATCCAATTGGGCCTGTAGGCCCATTGAGTCCACATGGCCCGAAGTAGCCATCCTACAGCTAGAGTAGTGAGAAATACACACCTGATAGGAGACTGGAGTTAATCCGCGCTCCGAGCACTCTTAGCCGACGCCCAACCCAAACGAGCATGCCATAAAGCAAAAGGGATTAGCTAAGAAAGGTACCTTTACTCTCCTCATGGTTCTCTCTATTTAAAGCCAGCTTCACATCCACTCTTATGTTAGCTTCCTGATGTGGGATCCCTCCATCATCAGAGTTTAAATTCAACACCAACTCTTGCCGCTCCCTGTTAGCAAAATCAATGCTCTTTGATTGCCATGAGTTTCGAACTCTAGACCTCCTTGCCAACTCTATGACGTTACCTTCCTGCCTCTTATGTGGCACTACTTTGCCACTAGACCACAAGGCTTTTTGTGGAATAATTTCTCCAACAATATTCTTAAGGCCTACCTACTACACCTAGGGTTTGATTTACCTTAAACCAAAATTTTTGCTAGAGTCCAGGTTTGAACCCAGAACTTCTCCAACACTTCTCAGCACACTTAACCACTAAAACAAGCCTTCATTAACGAAATTTACATGCACAACAAAATATTATAAGCTACCTTCAACCACTCCCATGCTCAAGGTCTAAAACTTCTAGGCCTAAATTCAGGGTGTTACATCATATACCATTATCAAACTATAAGTTCAAACACAAACTAGCCATATTACATGGCTAAATGTGTACATCAAAAAACATAATTCCATAACTTCAAGCCTATACATGCCATACTTTAAACATATATACATTTTCAAAGTACTAAAATAAGGTTCGATAGTGTGGTGATGATCCTCGACGATTCCCGAGCTCGCAGTAGCTTTAATATCTAAGAAACAATACAAACACACACAAAGTAAGCTTTCAAAAGCTTAGTAAGCTATATATCATTCAAAGAAAATAAGTATCATCAAATCATTTATACTTTGTATACCAATGCTAGCACAAATTTGATATTCAAATATTTGCCTTTCATTTTCAAATGGGCTATACAAAGTAAACATAACTGAATCTGATATGATTTCACAAAGTTATTCATTTTCTTAGTATGCCTGTTTGAACCATTCAGAAACTTAAAGATACATGGATTGCTCAGAGAACATATACAATGCAAACGTCCCAGACATGGTCTTACATGTAATCAAACATCAATGCCACTATCCCAGACAAGGTCTTACACGAAATCAGATACGATATTGAAGTCCCAGACATGGTCTTACACGTAAAACAGAAGTCGATGCCAACGTCCCAGACGTGGTCTTACACGAAAATACTTATCGGATCCTATGTCATGACATATGTATCCTAACTATTCCTAAGGCTCGTATGTGGCTTTTTTAGACGTTGAAACTTTGTTGATACTTTCTCGGATAGTACAAATTTAGCTCAGACATTTTTTCATCACAATTCAATATCAAATGAATAATAATAATTCAACTTAAACAAGCTTATATGTATATTGACTTACCTCGTACGGATTCAGATAAATGGAATCGGTTACTCGATGACTTTCGACTTTCCCCGATCTAATTCAATATTCTTTAGTTTTCAATCTAAATCAATTCAAATTTAACTTATTCAATCACATATTCATTAAAAACAATCCATAGTTACATATTTAGGGCAATTTGCAAACTAGCCCTTACATTTTCACATTTTGACACTTTAGTCCCTAAATGAAAAAATCACAAAATACAAATAATTTTCATATACTCATGTTTGGCGAAATATTCATAGCACTAATACAAGTCCACATATTTCATTTATTTCACATTTTAGTCCCTCAGAATAACAATTTTATAATTTAGCCCATTTTACTCAAAATCATAAAAAATCCAAAGACAAAACATAAAAACCCAACATCAAACTTTCATATTTCATCAATTAACAACATAAAGCTCATGAATTCATCCATGACACATTTCAAAATCATCATCAAAATCAGAAATTGAGGCATGGGCTTGATAGTATACGAAGCAACGATTACAAAAACGTAGAAATTATTAAAAACCAATCAAAACAAATACCTCAATCACCAAAATAGGTAGTTGAACCCTAGCAAGCTTATTTCTTTCATTTTCTTTTGTGAATTTTGGCAATGGTGATGAATATATCACCTAATTCATGTTTTTCTTTAACTAATAATAACTTTAATAACAATTTTCCTATTTTGCCCTTTTATAAACCATTATAAATTTATATATATTAAGGCCATAAATGTCCATCGTCCATGTGAATGGCTTAATATCCACATAAATACCTCTCATTAACAAAGACAAATCAAATAAGCACTTTTACAAATAGCAGGCAACTTTTATCTTTTACGCAATTAAGTCCTTTTTCAAAATTAAACAGACAAACAAACGAATTTGCAGACGAAACTTTCACATATGCTAATTCACATATCATAAGCATGGAAAATAATATTTAACTATTTTTTGACTCGGATATGTGGTCCCGAAATGATTGTTCCGACTAGGGTCAAAACCGGACTGTTACAAAATCTCTACCTCTGACGGAGAAATAACATGTGGAGGATCCGATCGATACCGTTGTAACATAGACACATGAAATACATTATGAATCCGATCAAGTTTTGGTGGTCAAGCTAACAGATATGCAACAAGTCAAATTCTTCATGTGATTTCATATGACCCAATGAACCATGGACTCAAATTTCCTTTACGGCAAAATCGGAGAATTTACTTCCAAGGTGATACTTTCAAGAATACCTTGTCACCGACTTGAGATTCTATTTCTTTTCGTTTAAGATCAACATTGGAATTTTGTTGATCAGAGGTTGCTTTCAAACTCTCCTGAATAACTTTCACCTTTTTTTTGGTTTCACGAACTAACTTTTTCTCATTGAGTTTTGTGCAATACAATAGAGTTCTACATTTGCAACCATACAGAGCTTCATACAGTGTCATTTTGATATTGGACTGATAACTATTACTGTAAGCAAATTCAAATGAAGCAGATATTTTTCCCAGTTACCTTCAAATTCCAAAATACAACACCGAAGCATATCTTCCGAAATTTATATTACATGTTCAGATTCACTATTAGTCTGGGGATGGAATGCAATACTGAAATGCAATTGTGCACCCAGAGCTTCTTTCAATTTGCTCCAAAGTTGAGATGTAAATTGAGGATCTCTATTTGAAATAATGGAGACAGGTACTCCATGCAATCTGACAATCTCAGAAACTTATAATTCAACAAATCTATCCAAGGAAAAATAAATTAGTTAGAGATTCATTGATCAGAAACATAAAGAGTTTCTCGAGCTTAAACAAGGTCGTATGTCTGTTACTGAATACGAACGTGAATTTGTGAGATTGAGCCAGTATGCTCGGGAATGTGTATCGAATAAAGCCATAATGTGAAAAAGGTTTGAAGATGGACTAAACAGAGATATCTGTCTATTAGTGGGGATTTTGGAGATTAAAGAAATAGTAGTGCTCGAAAGAGAAAAGAAAAGCTAATTCTGAAGCCAGAGATGCTAGAAAGAGATCTTCAAGTAAATTATTTCAGTCTGGGTCAAAGAAAATTTGAGATGATCATAACTGTTCAAATGCTAATGTGGGACATTCGAACCGAGATCGAGCTAGATCGTATTCGAACTCCAGAGCCCCTGCTACCTCTATTGCAAGTGTTGGAAATGTCTAATCTGAGAAACCTGAATGTAAACACTGTGGTAAAAGACATCCAAGAAATTGTAGATTGAATGACTGAGCCTGTTTCTGATATGGATCTCTAGATCATTTTGTAAGAGATTGTTCTGAACCGGATGAGCAAGAGAATGTTCAGAATCCGAGATTGAGTAACACCTGAACTAGAGGTAGACTTTCTAGAAATTTGAGAAATACAAGTGGTGGTCAAAGAGCTACTGGGGATATTTCTATTAGATCTGAGGCTAGAGCACCTGCCAGAGCCTATGCTATCTGAGCTCGTGAGGAAGCCTCGTCTCCAGACGTGATTACTGGTACTTTTACTCTTTATGATACTTCTGTGATTGCATTGATAGACCCTGTATCAACGCATTCTTATATCTGTATGAATTTAGTACACTGTAAGACTTTTACTGTAGAGTCTACTGAATTTGTAATTAGAGTATCAAACCCTTTAGGCAAAAGTGTCTTAGCTGATAAAGTCTGCAAGAATTGCCCTTTAATGATTCGAGATATCTGTTTTCCTACTGATCTAATACTTTTTCCTTTCGACGAATTTGATATAATTTTGGGAATGGACTGGTTAACTTTGCATGATGCTATTGTGAATTGCAAACAAAAAGTCATTGATTTAAGGTGCAAGAATGATGAGATAATTCGAATTGAGTCTAATGATCTGAATGGACTACCAGCTATGATATCTGCAATGAAAGCATAGAAGTATATGAAGAAAGACTGTGAGGCCTACTTAGCATATGTGTTAGACTCGAAAGTGACGGATAAGAAAGTCAAATCAGTGTTTGTTGTCTGTGAATTCTCTGATGTGTTTCCTGAAGAACTACCGGGTTTGCCTCCGATTCGAGAAGTGGAGTTTGGCATTCAATTAGTATCTGGTACTACTTCGATTTCGATAGCTCTATATAGAATGGCTCCGACCGAGTTAAATGAATTAAAATCTCAGTTGCAAGAATTGACTGATAGAGGATTTGCTAGACCAAGCTTTTCACCATAGGGTGTTCCTATTCTATTTGTGAAAAAGAAAGATGGTACAATGAAAATGTGTATTGATTACCGTCAGCTTAACAAAGTGACTATAAAGAACAAATATCCTCTGCCTAGAATTGATGACTTATTCGATCAATTAAAAGGTGCTACTATGTTTTCAAAGATAGATCTGAGATCAGGTTATTATCAGTTGCAAGTAAAGGACTCTAACGTTCCGAAAACTACTTTTAGAACGAGGTACAGGCATTATGAATTTTTAGTTACGCCATTTGGATTAACAAATGCACCTGCTGTTTTTATGGATTTGATGAATAGAATTTTCAGACCGTATCTAGATTAATTTGTTGTTATATTCATTGATGATATATTGATTTATTCAAGTGACGAATCTGAACATGCCGAGCATCTGAGAATAGTATTACAGATTTTGAGAGATAAATAGTTGTATGTGAAATTCAGTAAATGTGAGTTCTGGCTGCGAGAAGTTGGTTTTCTGGGTCATATTGTATTAGCATCTGTTATCCGAGTAGATCCGAGCAAAATTTCTTCCATTCTGGATTGGAAATCTTTGAGAAATGTTTTTGAAGTTCGTATTTTTCTGGGACGTGCCTGTTACTACAGGCGATTTGTAAAAGATTTCTCTGTGATAGCAACTCCGTTGACAAAATTGCTCCAGAAAGACGTAAAATTTGAGTGGTGTGAAAAGTGTCGGAGTATCTTTGTGACAACCCGAATTAGGACCTAATCGGAATAGTGGTTTCGTGACCACAAATCCGAGATAGAAATAATTGTTTTATAATTATTTTGGGGCTTATGATATGATTGCATGATTGTGTGAAAATTTCGTGATGAAATTCTATGCCTAAAGTGCTTAAATTGAAAGTAGGGACTAAATCGAATAAGTTGCAAAATTTGTATCCCGGAAGTTTTTAGTATGAAATTGTTTTGGAATATTAATTAGGAGGTCTTAAATAGCAATTTGACCAATTTTAAGTTCATGGACAAAATTAGGACATGGAAGGAATTTTGAAAGTTTAGTAAGGAGGGCATTTTGGTCATTTGGATATTAAATGAAATAAAATGGGAAAAATAACACAAAATTGATCATCATCCTCCTTAGTTGCTGCCGAATTCTCCCTCTCTCCATAGCTAGGGTTTCTTCAATTTTCAAGCTCCATAGTAAGTGATTCCAAGCCCCATTTTTAATGTTCTTTACGTTTTTGGAATCCCGGAAGCTCGATTAAGCTTATGCTAGTAATAATTTAACCTAGGGTTCATATTTGGAAAAATACCCATAGGTGAAATTTGTGTATTTTGATGTTTTATGATAGAATATGAGGTTTTAAATTATGTTAAATAACTTGTGCTACTCGGTTTTAAGTGAAAACGAGTAAAAGCAGATAATCGATAAAAATACCTATTGTTCATAACTATATGATAGAGTGAGAATTTGATGTTGTTGTAGAAGAGAAAATGTTCAGCATATCATAAAATATAAGAATAAGGGCTGAAATTAAATTCCGAGCCTAGGGGCAAAATTGTAATTTTGTAAAGTTAAGGGCAAAATGTAATTTTTCCATGATGTGATTTTGGATTGAAATAAATAGTATGAGTATTAAATGAGCTAAATGTGTTATTATAGATCAAGAAAGACGCGAATTGATCTCGAGCAGGGAAGGAAAAAGTTTTGGACTAAATTGCAAAATTTCCACATTTTGCACCAAGGTAAGTTTGTATGTAAATATTACAATAATTTCATGTACATTCTTATATTTCAGCCTATTATATAAATATACTAGCTGATGTTAAAATATAAATCGACTATTGGAAGAATGGAAATAAATATAGAGAGAGATCCGGTTGAACATTCTGAGAGATCGAATGAAATAGAGGGCGTAGCTAGGTCACATGTATGATCTTTGAGTGCACATCATGTGTACAAGAAAGCTACTGAGACACCTTGTAGTAGCTAGGTCACATGTGTGATCGAGATGTATCCCATGTAGACAAGAGAGCTACGTGAAAGATAAATGTAGCTAGGTCGCATGCGTGATTCCAAGTGAAGGACACCATGTAGACAAGAGAGCTACGAGACAAATCGGTTAGGTCGCATGAGTGGTACTAAGTGTTCACCATGTGTACAAGAGAGCCGAACTAAATGAAGTATGATGGTGGGGTGTGTCTTTGAAACCATTAAATATCGAGGATTGATCCGAATTGTTCAACGGGATGGTTTTGTGGTGATATTGTGGTTTGGACGTACACTTATGGTGAATGAAATGTGGTGAAAATGATTTGTGGTATATACATATATAAGATAAAATGAGGTTAGCATAAAGAATGTGTGAAAGAGTGAAATTAGCATTAAAACTGTTTTTAGATGGTAGCAGTGACGTGATTTTGAAAAATCACCAAAAATAGGAGGAATATAATTAGAGGTTGAATGAGATGTGAAATTAAAGTTTAATGAGTCTACTTTCATATAAAAGAAACAGAGCAAGCAAAGGAATTCTATATTTTGAGATATTTATAATTTTATATGACTTGCTCGGGATGAATACGTGATCCCTGTTCCAACTTTGAAAAATCATTAAAAATTGTACAAAGCAAATTAAGAAATATAGTTTACATGCCTAAATTCCTTATTGAGACTAGTTTTAAATGAAACAGACATCGGGTTGTTTGAATTGTGTACTGAGAGAAATTCAATTCGTAGTGAACAAAGGTCGATCGATCGAGTGTGTAATGGGAAACTTTAACTAATAAACTGTACTAATCGGCTGAACCAAAATTATATAAAAATTAGTAAAAATCTTTATGAGTCTAGATTCAGGAAATTTTACAGATTTGAATTTCGAGTTTTATAACTCGAGTTATGATTTATTTAGTGAATATGACGTGAGAGACGACTTAATTAAAGTGGAATGAATAGTGAAGTTAAAGTAGATATACTTGAATTGTTGTGTAAACATGTTAGATTCTTTAATTAGTATTTACATACTTACTTACTAAGCTATAAGCTTACTTTGTTTCTCTCTTTTGTCTTATAGTGTCCTTGGCTTGCTCGGGAGTTAAGGATCGTGAAGATCTACCGCACTATCATACTTTAGGGTATTTGAACTAAACGTTTTGAATTATGGCATGTATAGTAGGCTTAATTATTTTGTTACGTGTCATATTTGTCTAGGTTTAAAATATTAGTTCTGAGACTCGACCACTACTTTGTACAAGCCATTAAAGTTGGCTAATATTGTTCAAGACATATGTTATCGATGCACTATCAAATTGGATGACATATTTATATCTCGGTTATGTTTAATGGTATGTGTTATGTTACGGTAATACCTTGTATCTGTTCGCGACGATAGCAGGTAAGGGTGTTACATTTAGTGGTATCGAGCTATGGTTTAGTCGGTTCTCGGACTAATAAAGTGTGTGTAAAAGTCTAGCTATACATGCCATAAAAATATTGTGATAGTGTGGTGACTCTGATTATTCTAAAGCGTGTTTTGTTTTAATATAGTAATGGATCTGAAGGGCTGCGGTGGTGATCTTGCTAGTAATGCAAGCTCCCGCACAAGGGACCGCCTTTGTGGAAAGTAGACACGAGACATTGAGACAAGGAGATGAGGCTGGGATGCCTTTCTCCAAATGATGAACAATTGGTATCTTGAATTTATTCGAGCAAATCCAAATGCTCAACCTCCTCCACCCCTCCTATACCTCGACGCGATTCTGTGGTTGCTCAAGGTATAGATTTGGTAAGAATGAACAAGCCTCCGGTTGACAAGATTAGAAAACAAGGGCGAAGAGTTTAGAGCAAAGGTCGATGATGATCCCGAGAAAGCGGAATTACGGCTTGAAAATTCTACCCGTGTATTTGATGAGCTCTCATGTACACGAGGAATGCTTAAAGTGTCTTGTATCACTTTTGAGAGATTGACTTACCACGGTGGAAGGCTTTGGTTGCGATGGTGCCAAAGAAAAAGTTACTTGGGATTTCTTCGGGAAGAATTTAGAAAGAAATACATAAGTCGCGATTTATTGATCAAAAGCGGAAGGAGTTTCTTGAATTGAAGCGAGGGAAAATGTACGTAGCGAGTATGAGCGAATTTGTAAGACTCAAAGCAAGTATGCCCGAGAATGTGTGTCCACCGAGGCCATTATGTGTAGAAGATTTGAAGATGGGCTGAATGAGGACATTAAAGTGCTTGTAGGAATTTTGGAGTTGAAAGAATTTGTAGTATTGGTTGATCGAGCTCTTAAAAGCGAAGAATTGAACAAAGAAAGAAGAAAAGGCGCTATTGAGGCCGAGATGTCGAAAAAGACAGATAAGCAAGCCATTTCAATCTCAACCAAAGAGGTCCAAAGAGACAAACCCTCGGATGATAGTTTCAATTGGGGATTCACAGAGATCGTGGTAGAGCATATTCGGGTCTAAAGCTCAAGCTACTTGGTGGCAAGTGTGGGTAATGTGCGACTGGAAAGCAGAGTGTCGACAATGTGGCGAGCAACATTATGGTGAGTGTTGGGGACCGAGCGAGCTTGTTTCAAGTCTTGAGTTCTCATGAGCATTTTATTAGAGATTGTCCGGAGAAAGTTAAAGAAGAAAGATTTGAGTGCTAGACGAATACCACCGCTAGTAGAGGTAGACCACCGAGAAATCTGGAGGTGGGACTAGTAGTAAAGCTGTGATGAAAGATTTAACGGCAAGATCGAAGCTAGAGCACTGCTAGAGCTTATGCTATACGTGCCCGAGAAGATGCATCATCTCCCGATGTCATTACTGGTACATTCCTGAATATGAAAGACTCTGTCTCTGTGAAATATGTATGGAATTTGGAAATGAAGCATGACATATATGCAAACAAAGGAGCCTGGTTAAGCTTATGAATTATTTATGAAACGGTTATGAATCTTTACTGTTAAATTATACTTATATGCTTTAGTAGTTAGACCAATTGTATTTGGCTTACTAAGCTCTTTGTAGCTTACTCTGTGTGATTTCTATCTGTTTTACAGTTATCGTAGCTACTAAAGGCTTGGGGGTAGTTGAGGATCGTCACCACACTATCGAACTCATTTTGGTACTTTTGAAAGTGTAAATATTTTAAAGTATGGCATGTATAGGCTACAAAAGTCTATGTATTAAGTTTTGATTTGTAATTATATGTTATGCCATGAGAGTTGGCTAGCAAATGGTATGAATGTGTTAAGTTTTGATATGGTTTTGAATGGGTTATTGAATGATGATGATTTAGTTGTAATGAAGCATGTTTTGAGTTTGGAATTAGTTGAAAATTGTTGTATGACTATTGTTTAACATTGCTAGTAGGAAAGACTCATATAAGGGCCGTAAGTTGGCTTAAACCAAGCCTGCATTGTGCCACACTTAAGACACACGGGCATGTCATATGGCCGTGGGCTTAAGTCAGTAGCTATATAAGTAGCACACGGCCATGGCACACGGCCGTGTGAAAAAGTCAGTATAGGACCTCTTTTTGCACTATTGGATCACATGGACGTGTTTAGTGCCCGTGTGTGTCACACGGCTTAGTCACAAGGGCGTGTGACTTTAACAGTTTTGAAAGATTTGGTTAAGTTTTGAAAATTCTGAATGTGTTTGTTTTAGTCTAGACCTTTCTTAAAAGTACATTTTAGGTCTCGTAGACCATCTTAAGAGATGATTGCTTATGAAATGATGTTATATGATATCTGTGATTCTGAATTGGTTTGAATTGTTCTGTTTGTCTAGTAATGCCCCTTACCTATTCCAGGGACGGATACGAGATAGGGGTGTTACATACTGGGTCGAGCAAAGCCTCTATCAATCAACTATTGCAACTGTGATTTCAACTCTTTTAATTCGGTAAGAGCCATTCTGTAAGGTGCTATAGATATGGGTGTTTTCCCCAAAACAAGATCTATAGAGAATTCCAATTCTCTAGCCAGTGGTAAACCAGGTAATTCCTGTAACACCCCTAACCCATAACCGTCGCCGGGATAGGTTAAGAGGCATTACCAGACCTATAACTCAATTCAAAACATTCATTTAACAAATTTCATCTCATTTCAGTAACCATCATTCATTCAGATTCAAAATGTACTTAAAAATCAATCATAAAAAGTCTTAAACATGCATTTGCGACTAAATTGATAACATATAAAAATTTCAAAAACTTAGGAAATTTTCAACTTTTCAAGTGACACATGCTTGTGTGAATAGGCAGTGTGCCTCACACGGTATTTGACACACCCATGTGTCTAAACCGTAGCAAAATAGGGCATACATACTGACTTGTCCACACGGCCACTAGACACGCCCGGACGCCAGGCCGTGTGAAAATTAGGGAGGCTATTGACTTGGGTCACACTGCCAACCACACGCCCATGTGCCAGCCTGTGTGCCACACATGACCGATAGACACGCCTGTGTGTCTAGGCCCTGTCAAAAACTGTAAGGTATATTGACTTTAATTCGTAGGGTACCCTAGGGGACACACGGCCGTGTAACATAACTGTGTGTCACACACGACTGAGACACACGCTAGTGTCCCTTCTCGTGTGGACGAAAATAGGCCATTTGAAAAGCCAAATTAGTCACCCTAAAACATAAGCATTTACATTCATATTTGACCACATTTATGGAACTCAATTGGAAACCAAATTGACCAATTCAATCAATTCAATACACATTATAAGCCATATCCAAACTTACCATTTACATAACCAAATACCTATATAGCCCCATATACAACTCATTCATTTAACATCTATATATCAAGAATTCATTTGCATAATTTCATTCAAATATTACCATACCAAACATACCATCATTAATTACATATATGCAATTCAAATATGATACCAAAATAAACCAAATCACATGGCTTAACTTATATATAAATTCATTCTCCAACTATAATACCAACACATAACTATTACCATGAACTAGCCTATACATGCCATATTTACATAAGTTCATAAGTTCAAAATTCCAATTGGAAATTGGATTGTGTGACGTGCAACTCTGACTTGTCCAAACGGTCGAGCTAACGAACCCTATAAGACATAGAAAACAAAACAAAGTAAGCTTATAACTTAGTAAGCCCGTATAATCCAGAATTAAACTTACCCATTAAATATAATCAAAGCAATAATAAAATGCCAACAATTCAATTTAACCATCACCTAATCAGACATAATCATCACATGTTAGTCATTTAACTAATACATAAACTATTTACAAAAATAATACTTCATATATTTCCAAACTCATACATCATATATATAACTTTAGTAACATTTATAAACTATAATTTGTCCGTATAACATTATTTAGGCCCGTTGAATCTATTAGAACTTCAAAGGATTATCGAGTGAATAATGTCAGTAATCCATCAATTCATCATCATACATGCTCTTTCGAGTCATGGTCGGTAAGCTCTTACTGAGCTGATAAACAGTAAGCTCTATTAAGCTGAAAACGGTAAGCTCTATGAGTTAAACAGTAAGCTCTTTTGAACAGAATCGGTAAGCTCCAATGAGCTAAAACAGTAAGCTCTTACAAGCTATGGTGAGTCCGCAACAAATGCAGGCGCTCGACCATTACAGTAATTCCAGTAACATGTCACTCGTATCCAATGAATTCAAATAGTTCAAACGGGGCTCGGTAACAATAAAACAATAAGACATTTATACTTCAAATATCTCAGTTATACACATTCTTTTCAATAATCACAAGTATAAAAAAGTTCAATTCTAATTATATGAACTTACATCGTATTTTCTCGTAGAATCGTCGTCTACTCGTCTATCTTTCGTTTCCTCCGATCTAATTCCAGTATTTACTTATCTTAATCTAAATGATATCAAATTAACTCATTCAAACTTTCATTCAATTCAATTTAGCCTGAAACATTAATTTTGGCTAAATTACAAGTTTACCCCTAAACTTTTGACTACTTTGCAATTTATTCCTTAACATAAAAAAATGCAATATTGCACAATTAAGCCCTAACCCAAGGTAGCCGAATTTCAATGGGGTTCATATCAGCCCATATTTTCATTTTATTCACATTTTCAACGACAACATTTCTATCTTTCACAATTTAATGCCTAATTTTTATTTTTGTCAAAATTTATTTTATAAAACTTGTATAACTATTAACAACCATCAATAATCTAACAAGAAACTTCAAAATACTCAAGTATTCAACAATGGAATATCTCAAAATTTATAACAGTTTCAAAAACGAAGGTAGTAGCTAGCTAGATTAAGCTGCAACGTGCTCAAAAATGTAAAAATCATTGAGAACGGATCAAAAACTGTACCTTAATTGCTCACTCAAGCTTGGCCGAATGTATGAAGTAAAAATGGTTTTTATTCACCCTAATTTTCGGCAAGAAGATGAATGGAATAAAGATTTTGTTTTTGTTTTATTAATTATTAACTTAATAACTAAATTATTCATATAACCTTATTATAATTCATCCATAAATCATGTAATTCATGGACATGAATTTCCACTAACATTAACAAGGGTATATTATCAACTTAACGACTTCTAATATTAATTTCATAGCCATTTGAGTCATTTAAATAATAGATCTCATATTTTACGCATTACGCGATTTAGTCCTTTTTACCGAATTAAGCATTTAACAAGTAAAATTTCTTTACGAAACTTTCACGTAATTAATCTATCATGATATAAACCTTATTAAAATAATAAAATAAATATTTAGACTTTAGATTTGTGGTGTAATACCCCAAACTCGGCCTAGACGTTATGGCTGAATCTGGCGTGTTGCATCAAAACGTCGTTCAAGAATCGAGTTGCCGTTAAAAGTATAGTACTAAAATTAAAATCTTTTGTACGGGGATAGCAAATCATCTTGTCACAAACGTTTGCCAAAATATTTTCCTTTGGAATATTCATTCAACTTAAATCGCAGATGAATTTTGAAAACCGTGAATATTTTGAAAACTCGAGTTTTTGTAAACTAGAAGCTTAATATAAGAAATAAAAAGCCTAGTTAAAATTTAAACCCACTATGGCCTTATTACATAATCCAAAACCCAATATGAAGTTTAAAAAAAATAAAGTCAAGTTGTAGATCCACTACAATCGTGTGGCCACCTCCGAGTCCCTCGCGGCTCCAAATCGTCTAAGTCTGGGTATTACCTACACAGTTAGGTGGAAAGGGTAAGTTTATGAAAACTCAGTGTGTAATCCCTTAAAAATACAAGCGGTCAGGTATATAGTATGCAAAAACAGACTAGGCCTGAGCCCATCGCAGAAACAATATCAAGTGGGCCTTAGCCCAATAACAGAATCTGGTGGGCTTAAGCTCGATATAGAATCAGTATTAGATGCAGATATGCAGACAGATTCCCAGCCCAATCCAACCTACGCACCACCTATACCAACCAGAACACCATGTGGGGATAAAATCGACCCACCCAGCCAACACACCAAGCTTAGCACCGATTGCGGCACCAAGTCAATAGAACAGCTAAAGGCCATAAATATCGTAGCAACGCTGCTAGTTAACAAAACGACTATAAGCCATAAGTATCACAGTAAGGTTGATAGCCTTGTACAGAACGGCTACAGGCCGTACACTTCCTCCATCCATCATAACCCAACCCCATGCAGTATGTCATGTCATAAATATTGCATGCATGCAAAATCATACTCAGGACAATTATATATGTAAATCATAAGTACATCAGTCAAACGAAACATAAGAGAATAATCGTCATTCTACCATACAGGGGTATTACAGACATTTTACACTACAAGGGTATTTTGGTAATTTTACAAACTGGGGTCTTAACGACCCAACAGAAGGTCCACCATCGCCTCGAGTGACTTAAGTAAGCTAAGTAGACATAACGGTGCAAAATGGGCTTAAGGCCCATTACTCAGCCCAAGTGGGCCCACACCTTTATGTGGCCTATTTAGCCCAAATTTAGATTCGGTTATATGACCTACATAGCCTAGTCCAATAATTATCACAAATTACAGACTTAATTCGTGTGAGGCCTACGAGCCCATTGGGCCCACACAGCCCATCTAGGCCCAACGTGGCCCAAAACTACCAAAGTTGTGTGCGTGACATGACAAGTCCATCTACAACCCACTTTATAGTGAAGTTTACCCACGCGGGCCCATGGGCCGATTGGGCTCAGCCCATTACGGCCTAGGCCCATGAGATCGGTCATGGTGGCCTTCCTCGACGTACGCCCACGTTTCGTGGGCTCTGTTAAATGTCGAAGTTTTAGCTTTTTGACTTTTACCGACTTTCAATAAAGAAGGGCGTGAATACACACCTGTTTATGTAAACGCATCGAAGTTCACGATCACCAACCATGGTTAACCAGGTATGAAATAATCCCTCCCAAAACCAGTGATCACCAACTCATCTTGTTCGCTCTGTTTAAAGCCAGCTTCTCGCCAATTCTCATGTTAGCTTCCCGATGGGGGATTACTTTCAACTATTAGGAAAATTCCATATTTTTTTATGACCACTTCAACTACAGAGTTCCAGTCCAACTCCACCTCCTACACAACTCAAACAGCAAAATAAATACTCCATTGTGCATCCCAAGACTTGATGTAACACCTCGAATTTGGGCCTAGAAGTATTGGGCCTTGAGTGTGGGTCCGTAAGGAGGTTTTATATAGGTATTTAATTGTGCAATGAAATGACACAATTAAATGTTTTCTTTAGTGGTTAATGGCTTTGAGAAGTGTTAGAAATCTTGGGTTCAAACTTGGGCTTTAGCAAAATTTTGGTATTAAGTGAAAAAACACGGATGCTTGGATGAGGGTTTTAAATTATTGTGTTAAATAAATGACACAAAGAAGCATGTAGTCTAGTGGTTGTGGCGTCATTAAGGTTGTGTGGGAGCCTGGGTTCAAGCCTTGGCTCTTGCAATTTATTTTGGGTTTTAAAGGAACACGGACTTTGGCCTTTAGACCTTATATTTAATTGGGGATAAAATATGACACAAAAAGCCTTGTGGCTTAGTGGCAAGTGGCGTGTGGAGCATTTAAGGGGAGGCATAGGTTGAATCCCATGGAAAGCAAAGAGTATTTATTTTGCTAATGGGGTGGCAAGAGTTGGTGTTGAATTTAAACTCTAATGTTGGAGGATCCCACATCGAAGCTAATATAAGAGTGGTTGTGAAGTCGGCTTTAAATAGAGGAACCATGAGGAGAGTAAATGTACCTTTCTTGGTGATCCTTTCATTGTATGGCGTGCTTGTTTGGGTTGGGCGTGCTCGTTTGGGTTGGGCGTCGGCTAAGAGTGCTCGGGCGTGGATTAACTCAGGTCTCCTATCGGTGTGTATTTCTCGCTACTCTAGGCTGTAGGATGGCTACTTGGGCGCGATGGGCGAAAGGGTCATGTGGGCCCAATGGGCCTACGGCCCAATTGGATAAGTTGTTTGATTGTGTAGTAAATATTAGACTAGGCTAGGTGAATCTCATATTTGTGGCTAGATCTGGGCTAAAAGGGCCACACGAGCGTGTGGGCCCATTTGGGTCGAGAATAGGCTTTAGGCCCATTCGTATTGTTATCCTTGTTTAGAATACTTTAGTTTACCAAATTACTGAAATACCCTCAAATTGTAAAATTACCAAAGTACCCTCGATTTATAGAATTACCGTTTTACCCTCGATTTACAGAATTATCGTTTTACCCTCGATTTATAGAATTACTGTTTTACCCTTGATTTACAGAATTACTATTTTACCCTCGATTTACAAAATTACTAAAATACCCTCAGTTTACAAAATTACCAAAATACCCTCGATCAGTAAAATTACCAAAATACCCTAGTCTGTAAAATTGCTAAAATACCCTTGGTTTGTAAAATTACCGAAATACCCTCAATTTGTAAAATTACCAAAATACCCCAAGTTTGTAAAATTACCAAAATACCACTGGTTTGTGAAATTACCGAAATACCCTCAATTTGTAAAATTACCAAAATACCCCGATTTAAAAATTACAAAATACCCTTGACTTTCTAAAATTATAGAAATACCATTGGTTTACAATATTCTTGAAATACCTTTGGTTTGTTGATTTACCAAAACACCCTTGTAGGATGAAATGACTAAAATGCCCTATTAGGGTAAAGTGACCGTAAAGCCCTGTAAGGTAAAATGACCGTAATACCTGTATGGTAAAATGCGAATATGCCCTTATATTCGTATGAGTGATGTGCTTAGGATTTACATATATTGATATTGGATTAGTTAAGTTTGAGTGGCATGTGGTGGTTATCGTAGGCGATTGATTTTGGAAGCGTTTCAACTTCAACCCGTAATGTGTGTACTAACCTCGTAATAGCTTAGATTAATATTTCTTTGAAAAGCCAAAAGCTTCATATTTTAGTGATTAGGAATTAATATTTAGATCTATTTTCTACGCATGTTTAAGTTGGATTCACAATGGATATGGGGTAGGAAGGTATTTGGAGCGTTCTTCAACGAGTAGATCTCTTGGTAAGTATTGAACCTTCTTTCCATTTGTATCTTGTGGTTTAAGAAAAGTGAAAACCCTCTCGTCGACTAAGGCTAAAAGGGTTTTTGGTGTTATTTGGTTTGTTGGTGCTAGTGAGGATTAAAGGCTACCGATCGAGGAGTGTGTGAAAAGCTTGGATCATCGAAGTGACTAAATCTAGTCATCAACTTCGGCAAAGGTATGAACCCAAGGGCCATTGTGGATGGGGCCGAATGTGTAAGTGATGATAATAGGTAGTTTTTGATTTGGTTTAATAATAACATGGTCTAATCTATAAGTGGTTGATTATAGGAGAAATTGCATGGGAGATCTCGTCAAGGAATATCGTAAATCAGGTGTGTAACGAACCCTTTTTCATAGCTTAAAGTGATAAATGTCGAAAAACCGAAATGCCGAAATTCTGGCATTTCGAGGACTTGTGAGCAAGCGAACACTCACTAGTTAGCTAGAATCGATGAGATGATGATAGGGAACAATGGAAACGGTAAGGACGTGTTTTTGGCGTTCACGGTAAGTTGGGCCTCGAGGGGCTGAAATAGGGCCTAATAGGCTTTCGGGCCCATTTGGGTAAAATTGGTAGAAAACAAAAATCTGTTAAATTGCCTGTTAAGACTATTAATACTATTATGGATATAGGCTAAATGGGCCTAGATGATAAAATCGGCTAAATAGGACCCATTAGGGGTTTTAGGCCCAATAATTCGGTTTCGTTAAAAGTGGGCTAGAAACGTGGTTTAAACGAATGAATAGTTAGTAACTGATGATGAACATGGAAAAATCCCTAATTTTCGGTAAAATTATAGAATTACCCTTATAATATGAAAATGACTGTTTTGCCCCTAGGTAAAAATGACCATTATACCCCTAGGGTTTATATATGAACGTAATGCATGGGATTTGATAAACATGATATGTATGATATGCACATGTCATGTATGATATGCACATGATATGTACGATATGCACATGAGATGTTCATAAATGCATTGGGTTGGGTTTTTATATGGATGGAGGAAGTGCAAAAGGGCTTATGCCCGATTATTAAAGGGCTTATGCCCGATTATTAAAGGGCTTATGCCCTGATTATTAAAGGGCTTATGCCCGATTATGATAAAGGGCTTATGCCCTGATTATGATGAAGGGCTTATGCTGATTATGATAAAGGGCTTATGCCCCAGTTATAAAAAGGGCTTTTGCCCCAGTTACTAAAAGAGGCTAGGCCTCTAGTTATATGATAAAGCAGCTATGCTGCCAGTGGAGAGTTATGGCGGGGTGGGTTGAGTTAATCCCCACATGGTGTGTTGGTTTGTACGGGTGGAGAGTAGCGGATGGTGGGTTGAGTAGTCTCCCCAAATGGGCTTGCATTCTTTCATTGACATTATATATGATATTGAAATGGGCCTATGGGCCATACCGTTTATAGTAAAGGCTTCGGCCCAGTAATATGAAATATGAAAAGGCTTCGGCCCAGTTTATTGAAAAGGGCTACGGCCCAGTACATGTTGAGATTGGATTTGGGCTTAGGCCCAACAGGCTGTTATTGTTTTGGGCTCTAAAAGGGGCTTGTTGCACACTAAGTTTCCAAACTCACCCCCCCTTTCCTTAACCTTACAGGTGAGCTTAGATGTGGGGACTTGGGCCGGAGGGGATTCAGAGTAGCCACGGTGATCATCTTTGGGCTTTTAAACAGGCATTGGTTTTCATTAAATTTCCTTTAATTATTATTTATTTTTGGGTTGTAATAAGGCCATTTTAACTTTTCTTTTATTTCTTTTCGGGATTAGTTTATTTTTAATAACTTTAAACCTGGTTGATAATTATTCAAATGGGCTAGACTTAGGACGTGTTTGCAAAACGATACTTGTTTTCAAAATATCCCAACACTGCGATTAATCGATTTATCAAAGTCGTCCACTTAAACAAATTTAAACTCGATATAACAAAGTGTGGCTATGGTTGTGGGCATGTCTAGGATTGGATCCAATCAAAGAGCTTGGTACTTAGCGACCTTCATGGCTCACCTCCTCATCTCGGATACCTACGGTGCCCGACTTCCATACACTTTGTTAACTCAACAAAATATATGGTTTTAAAACACCAAAATGGAACGTGGGTTTTCAACTCCAATGTGGCCCGTCAGATTCGGCCATAACGTCTGGACCGGGTTTGGGGTGTTACACTTGAACCTTAGACCTCACAATTACACAACAAGCCACCTTGCCACTCCACCACAAGCTCTTTCTGTCACCATTTTAGCCTCAATTAATTATAAGGTCTATAGGCCAAAGTCCAGGTTCGTTTAAAAGAAAAACCAAAATAAATTGCTAGAGCCAAAATTTGAACCCAGGCTCCTTTGCAACCTTAATGACGCCACCACCACTAGACCACATGCTTCCCTGTGTTATTTTTCTACCGTAATAATTTAAAAGGCCCTCATCCAAGCATCTAGGGTTTTATTCACTTAAAACCAAAATTTTTCCTAAAGCCCAGGTTTGAACCCAAGATTTCTCCAACACTTATTAGGGCCATTAAAACTAAAGCATACATTTAATTGTGTCATTTCCTTGCATAATTAAATACTTATATAAAGCCTCCTTATGGACCCATACTCAAGGCCCAATACTGCTAGGCCTAAATTCGGGGCATTACAATTCTACCCCCTTAAACAAAATTCGTCCTCGAAAATTCCAACTATCATAATAGTCGCACATCCTAGTCTACCATGCTACGCTCTCGCAGTGCACTCTGATCCTAATAATACAAGCACACACCAAACCATCTATCCATCGGAGCGGATAGATATCACATGCATACCATTTCCAGAACACACACAGAATAAATACAAACTCTAACTTTAAGTGTAACAATATAGTCTAATATCTAAGATATCACAGTATTTCTATCTACTATTTTTTAATGAAAACAAACAACAGTGTTAGAAACTTTCGGATTTGGCACTGGAGACTCGGTGTGCCACACTTTTCAAAAAAATACCTCAAAACACTTCACATATTTGAAAACAACCTTACGAAATACAAAATTTTGAAAACCCATTCCACAGCCGAGTATTGCAACCTGGCTCTGATACCACTAAATGTAGCACCCCAAACCCAGCCTAGACGCTATGGCCGAATCTAGCATGTTGCATCAAAGCGTCATTCAAGAATCGAGTTGCCATTAAAAGGTTATTACTAAAATTAAAATCTTTTGTACAGTCTTAGCAAACCATCTCCTCACAAACATTTTCCAAATTATTTGCCTTTGGAATATTAATTCAACTTAAATCGCAGAAGCATTTTGAAAATCGTGAATATTTTGAAAACGCGAGTTTTCCTAAACTAGAAGTTTAATATAAGAAATCAAAAGCCCAGTTAAAACTTAAACTCACTATGGCCTTATTACATAATCCAAAACACAATATGAAGTTTAAAATAAATAAAGTTAAGTTGTAGATCCACTGTAATCGTGTGGCATCCTCCGAGTCCCTCGTAGCTCCAAATCGTTTAAATCTGGGTATTACCTGCACAGTTAGATAGAAAGGGTGAGTTTGTGAAAACTCAGTGTGTAATCCCTTAATAATACAAGCGGTCAGGTATACGGTATGCAGAAACAGACTGGGCCTGAGCCCATCGCAAAAATAGCCTCATGTGGGCCTTAGCCCAATAACAGAATCAGGTGGGCTTAAGTCCAATACAGAATCAGTATCAGATGCAGATATGCAGATAGATTCCAAGCCCAATCCAACCTAAACACCACCTGTACCAACCAACACACCATGTGGGGATAAAATCGACCCACCCAGCTGACACACAAAGATGAGCACCGGTTGCAGCACTAAGTCAACAGAACGGCTCAATGTCGTAGATAAAATGGCTAAAGGCCATCAATATCGCAACAACGCTGCTAGTTAACAGAACGGCTATAAGCCATAAGTATCACAGAAAGGCTGAAAGCCTTGTACAGATCGGCTATAGGCTGTACACTTCCTCCGTCCATAATAACCAACCCCATGCATTATGTCATCTCATAAATATTGCGTGTATGCAAAATCATACTCAGTACAATTATATATGTAAATCATAAGCACATCAGTCAAATGGACATAAGAGCATAATCGTCATTCTACCATATAGGGGTATTACGGTCATTTTACACTATAAGGGTATTTCGGTGATTTTATACATCCGGGTCTTAACGACCCAACAGAAGGTCCACCGTCGCCTCGAGCGACTGAAGTTGCCATTAAAAGGTTATTACTAAAATTAAAATCTTTTGTACAGTGTTAGGAAACTATCTCCTCACAAACATTTTCCAAATTATTTGCCTTTGGAATATTAATTCAACTTAAATCGCAGAAGCATTTTGAAAACCGTGAATATTTTAAAAATGCGAGTTTTCCTAAACTAGCAGTTTAATATAAGAAATCAAAAGCCCAGTTAAAACTTAAACTCACTATGGCCTTATTACATAATCCAAAACCCAATATGAAGTTTAAAATAAATAAAGTCAAGTTGTAGATTCGCTGTAATCGTGTGGCATCCTCCGAGTCCCTCGTAGCTCCAAATCGTGTAAGTCAGGTATTACACGCAGTTAGATAAAAGGGTGAGTTTGTGAAAACTCGGTGTGTAATCCTTAATAATCTGAGCGGTCGGTATACGGTATCTGAAATGCATTGGGCTGAGCCCATCGCAGAAACAGTATCATGTGGGCCTTAGCCCAATAACAGAATCCGGTGGGCTTAAGTCCAATACAGAATCAGTATCAGATGCAGATATGCAGATAAATTCCAAGCCCAATCGAACCTAAACACCACCCGTACCAACCAACACACCATGTGGGGATAAAATCGACCCACCCAGCCAACACACCAAGATTAGCACCGGTTGCAGCACTAAGTCAACAGAACGGCTCAATGTCGTAGACAAAATGGCTAAAGGCCATCAATATCGCAAAAACGCTGCTAGTTAACAGAACACACACAGAATAAATACAAACTCTAACTTTAAGTGTAACAATATAGTCTAATATGTAAGATATCACAGTATTTCTATCTACTATTTTTTAATGAAAACAAACAACAGTGTTAGAAACTTTCGGATTTGGCACTGGAGACTCGGTGTGCCACACTTTTCAGAAAAATACCTCAAAACACTTCACATATTTGAAAACAACCTTACGAAATACAAAATTTCGAAAACCCATTCCACAGCCGAGTATTGCAACCTGGCTCTGATACCACTAAATGTAGTACCTCAAACCCAGCCTAGACGCTATGGCCGAATCTAGCATGTTGCATCAAAGCGTCATTCAAGAATCGAGTTGCCATTAAAAGGTTATTACTAAAATTAAAATCTTTTGTGCAGTGTTAGCAAACCATCTCCTCACAAACATTTTCCAAATTATTTGCCTTTGGAATATTAATTCAACTTAAATCGTAGAAGCATTTTGAAAACCGTGAATATTTTGAAAACGCGAGTTTTCCTAAACTAGAAGTTTAATATAAGAAATCAAAAGCCCAGTTAAAACTTAAACTCATTATGGCCTTATTACATAATCCAAAACCCAATATGAAGTTTAAAATAAATAAAGTTAAGTTGTAGATCTGTTGTAATCGTGTGGCATCCTCCGAGTCCCTCGTAGCTCCAAATCGTCTAAGTCTGGGTATTACCTGTACAGTTAGATAGAAAGGGTGAGTTTGTGAAAACTCAGTGTGTAATCCCTTAATAATACAAGCGGTCAGGTATACGATATGTAGAAACAGACTGGGCCTGAGCCCATCGCAGAAACAGCATCATGTGGGCCTTAGCCTAATAACAGAATCAGGTGGGCTTAAGTCCAATACAGAATCAGTATCAGATGCAGATATGTAGATAGATTCCAAGCCCAATGCAATCTAAACACCACCCGTACCAACCAACACACCATGTGGGGATAAAATCGACCCACCCAGCTAACACACCAAGATTAGCACCGGTTGCAGCACTAAGTCAACAGGACGGCTCAATGTCGTAGAAAAAATGGCTAAAGGCCATCAATATCGCAACAACGCTACTAGTTAACAGAACGGCTATAAGCCATAAGTATCACAGAAAGGCTGAAAGCCTTGTATAGAACGGTTATAGGCCGTACACTTCCTCCGTCCATAATAACCCAACCCCACGCATTATGTCATCTCATAAATATTGCGTGTACGCAAAATGATACTCAGTACAATTATATATGTAAATCATAAGCACATCAGTCAAATGGAACATAAGAGCATAATCGTCATTCTACCATATAGGGGTATTACGGTCATTTTACACTATAAGGGTATTTCGGTGATTTTATACATCAGGGTCTTAACGACCCAACAGAAGGTCCACCGTCGCCTCGAGCGACTTAAGTTGCCATTAAAAGGTTATTACTAAAATTAAAATCTTTTGTACAGTGTAGGCAAACCATCTCCTCACAAACATTTTCCAAATTATTTGCCTTTGGAATATTAATTCAACTTAAATCGCAGAAGCATTTTGAAAACCGTGAATATTTTAAAAATGAGAGTTTTCTTAAACTAGCAGTTTAATATAAGAAATCAAAAGCCCAGTTAAAACTTAAACTCACTATGGCCTTATTACATAATCCAAAACCCAATATGAAGTTTAAAATAAATAAAGTCAAGTTGTAGATCCGCTGTAATCGTGTGGTATCCTCCGAGTCCCTCGTAGCTCCAAATCGTGTAAGTCTGGGTATTACCTGCACAGTTAGATAGAAAGGGTGAGTTTGTGAAAACTCAGTGTGTAATCCCTTAATAATACAGGCGGTCAGGTATACGGTATGCAGAAACAGACTGGGCCTGAGCCCATCGCAGAAACAGTGTCATGTAGGCCTTAGCCCAATAACAGAATCCGGTGGGCTTAAGTCCAATACAGAATCAGTATCAGATGCAGATATGTTGATAGATTCCAAGCCCAATCCAACCTAAACACCACCCGTACCAACCAACACACCATGTGGGGATAAAATCGACCCACCCAGCCAACACACCAAGATTAGCACCGGTTGCAGCACTAAGTCAACAGAACAGCTCAATGTCGTAGAGAAAATGACTAAAGGCCATCAATATCGCAAAAATGTTGCTAGTTAACAAAACGACTATAAGCCATAAGTATCACAGAAAGGCTGAAAGCCTTGTACAGAATGGCTATAGGCCGTACACTTCCTCCGTCCATAATAACCCAACCCCATGCATTATGTCATCTCATAAATATTGCGTGTATGCAAAATCATACTCAGTACAATTATATATGTAAATCATAAGCACATCAGTCAAATGGAACATAAGAGCATAATCGTCATTCTACCATATAGGGGTATTATGGTCATTTTACACTATAAGGGTATTTCGGTGATTTTAGACATCAGGGTCTTAACGACCCCAACAGAAGGTCCACCGTCGCCTCGAGCGACTTAAGTAACCTAAATAGACATAACGGTACAAATGGGCCGAAGGCCCATTATTAGGCCCAAGTGGGCCCACACCTTTGTGTGGCCCATTTAGCCCAAATTTAGATTCGATTATGTGGCCTACATAGCCAGTCCAATAATTATCACAAATTGTAAACTTAATTCGTGTGGAACCCACGAGCCAATTGGGCCCACACGGCCCATCTAGGCCTAACGTGGCTCAGAACTGTATAAGTTGTACGCGCGACATGACAACTCTAAGAAATCACGGTATTTCTATCTACTATTTTTCAATGAAAATAAACAACAGTTTTAGAAACTTACGGATTCGATGCTGAAGACTCGGTGTGCCACACTTTTCAGAAAAATACCTCAAAACACTTCACATTTTTGAAAACAACCTTACGAAATAAAAAATTTTGAAAACCCATTCCACAGCCGAGTATTGCAACATGACTCTTATACCACTAAATGTAGCACCCTAAACCCGGCCTAGACGTTATGGCCAAATCTGGTGTGTTGCATCAAAGCGTCGTTCAAGAATCGAGTTGCCATTAAAAGTTTATTACTAAAATAAATTCTTTTGTACGGGGTTAGCAAATCATCTCGTCACAAACGTTTGCCAAAATATTTGCCTTTGGAATATTAACTCAACTTAAATCGCGGAAGTATTTTGAAATCCGTGAATATTTAGAAAACTTGAGTTTTTCTAAAGTAGAAGTTTAATATAAGAAATCAAAATCCCAGTTAAAACTTAATCCCACTATGGCCTTATTAAATAATCCCAAACCCAATATGAAGTTTGAAATAAATAAAGTCAAGTTGTAGATCCACTGTAATCGTGTGGCCACCTTCGAGTCCCTCGCGGCTCCAAATCATCTAAGTTTGGGTATTACCTGTATAGTTAGATAGAAAGGGTGAGTTTGCGAAAACTCAGTGTGTAATCCCTTAATAATACAAGCGGTCAGGTATACGGTATGCAGAAACATACTGGGCCTGAGCCCATCGCAGAAACAGTATCATGTGGGCCTTAGCCTAATAACAGAATCAGGTGGGCTTAAACCCAATACAGAATCAGTATCAGATACAGATATGTAGACAGATTCCCAGCCCAATCCAACCTACACACCACCCGTCCCAACCAACACACCATGTGGGGACAAAATCGACCCACCCAGCCAATACACTAAGATTAGAACCGGTTGCGGCACTAAGTCAACATAACGGCTCAATACTGTAGATAAAACAGCTAAAGGGTGTAAATATCGCAGCAACGTTGCCAGTTACTAGAACGGCTATAAGCCATAAGTATCACAGAAAAGCTGAAAGCCTTGTACAGAACGGCTACAGGCTGTACACTTCCTCCTTCCATAACAACTCAACCACATGCATTATGTCATGTCATAAATATTGTTTGTATGCAAAATCATACTCAGTACAATTATATATGTAAATCATAAGAATATCAGTCAAACGGAACATAAGAGCATAATCGTCATTCTATCATACAGGGGTATTAAGGTCATTTTACACTACAAGGGTATTTCGGTGATTTTATAAACCGAGGCCTTAACAACCCAACAGAAGGTCTACTATCACCTCGAGCGACTTAAATAACCTAAACAGACATAACGGTGCAAATGGGCCTAAGGCCCATTACTTGGCCTCACTACCTAACAACATCCTGTGCAAACAACAGGCCTATTTAGCCTAAATTTAGATTCGAATATGTGACCTACATAGCCTAGTCCAATAATTATCACAAATTGCAGACTTAATTTGTGTGGCGCACACGATCCCATTTGGCCCACATGGCCCACCTAGGCCCAACGTGGCCCAAAACTACCTATGTTGTGTGCGTGACATGACAAGTCTATCTACATCCCACTTAACAGTGAAGTTTACCCACGTAGGTCTATGGGCCCATAAGGCCCATTGCAGCCCAGGCCCGTGAGATTGCCTATGGTGGCCTTCCTCGATGTACGCCCACATTTCGTGGGCTCGATTTACCCCACGAACAATCACACGCTCGTGAGGCCCCAAATGCCAAATTTTGGCTTTTTGGCTTTTCTCGACTTCCAATAAAGAAGGGTGTGAATATACACCTGTTTATGAGAACGCGTCGAAGTCCACGATCACCAACCTTGGTTAAGCAGGTATGAAAATAATCCCTTCTAAAACCATTGATCACCAACTCATCTTGTTCACTCTATTTAAAGCCAACTTCTCCCCAATTCTCTTGTTAGCTTCCCGATGTGGTATTACTTTCAACCGTTAGGAAATTTTTTTTTTTATAACCATTTCAACCTCAGAGTTCAAGTCCAACTCCTCTTCCTGCACAAATCAAATAGCAAAATAAAAACTCTATTGCGCATCCCAAGACTTGAACCTTAGACCTCACAGTTACACAACACGCCACCTTGCTACTCCACCACAGGCTCTTTCTGTCACCATTTTAGCCTCAATTAATTATAAGGTCTTTAGGCCAAAGTCTAGGTTCCTTTAAAAGAAAAACCAAAATAAATTGCAAGAGCCAAGACTTAAACCTAGGTTCCCTTGCATCCTTAATGATGCCACCACCACTAGATCACATGCTTCATTGTGTCATTTTTCTACCACAATAATTTAAAAAGCCCTCATCCAAGCATCCAGGGTTTTATTCACTTAAAACCAAATTTTTTGTAAAGCCTAGGTTTGAACCCAAGATTTCTCCAACACTTCTCAGGGCCATTAACCACTAAAGCAGACATTTAATTGTGTCATTTCCTTGCACAATTAAATACTTATATACAACCTCCTTACAGACCCATACTCAAGGCCCAATACTTTTAGGCCCAAATTCGGGGCGATACATGTGGTCTCGAAACCACTGTTCTGATTTGACCTAAAAACGGGCTGTTACAATTCCTTCAAAAATACATCAGGAAATTCACAAACAACAGGCATTGATTGAATCTTCGACTCAGATACTTTAGTATCCAACACATATGCAAGATAAACATCATAACCCTTTCTGACATATTTCTATGCTGATATTGATGAAATCATATTAGATAACCCATCAAGTTTATCAGATTCAACATGAGTAATTCACCATTCTGACATTTCAACAGAATATATTTTTGTTTACAATTCACCACAGTCTCATGTTAGGTTAACTAGTCTATTCCCAAAAGCACATCAAATTCATCAAATGGCGATAACATCAAATCAGTCGAAAAGCAATAACCCTTTACCATCAACAGATAGTTTTTACAAACTTTATCCACCATAACATACTGGTCCAGGAGGTTTGAAACTTTAACCACAATTTCAGTGAATTCAACATGTACATTTTTAACAGACACTAAATTAGTGCATATGTATGAATGTATGGAACCAGGATCAATCAAAGTAGTAATGATGTCTGGTGAAGAAGCATCTCATCTAGCGCGAATAGCATATGTCATTATCGGTGCTCATGTCTCAAATTTGACTATTGTATCCCTTGTAGTATCTCGGCTACCACTAATATTGCCAGGGGTGGTCTACCTCTCAAGATGAGATTACTCGGCTTTAGAGTCTGTTCAATATCTTTTTCAATTCTCTCTAGACAATCCTTAAGAAAATAGTTAAGAGAACCACATAACGAAATTCCCCAAAGTGAAATTTGTTGCAATATTTATATTTCAGTTTGGGATTACCGACACTTCCAACACTAGTTACAGATGGAGATAAAGACCTCGGGTTAGAACGTTGAAAGCCACGCTCCTTTCCAGAATATCCTATAAAGGTGGAAGAACGATCATGGTACTTCTTTAATTTATTCGAAGCAGACGATTGTGGCTTGTTCATAAATCTTTTACGAGAAACTCGAGCTTTTCTTTCAGTTTGTTTCTTTTCTTCACTCAATTCCTCAGCTTTGTGTGCTCGATCGACCAGTACCACAAATTCCCTTAATTTAAGAATTTCGATCGATAAATTACTATATTCATTTAACCCTTCTTCAAATTATTTACACATATTAGTCTCAGTTGGAATCCATTTTTTGGCATACTTGCTCAATCGAACACATTCTCACTCATGCTCAGATACAATCATGTTTCCTTGTTTGAGTTCTTAAAATTCTTAGTTTTTCTGATCTGGAAATCTCTGACTAACATACTTCTTTCTAAATTTAGTCTAGAAAAATTCTCATTTAATGTTTTCTTTTGGTACAACAGAAGTTACGGTATTCCACCAATGATAAGTTATGAATTTTAATAAAGAAACTACACATTTCAAACGTTCAATTAGTGTGCAAGATAATTTATCTAAAACCCTGATGGTATTTTCTAACCAAAATTCAGCCCTATCTGGATCATCATCAGCAGTAGCCCTAAATTCCTCTGCTCCATACTTACAGATTTTATCTACCGGAGGCTTACCAGTTCTAATAGGTTCAGCACTTTATGGAATCTCAGGAACCGATTGAGGAGCAGGAGAGGGAGGTTATTGTACAATAGGATTTTCTCAATGAACCCATTCATTCATCATTGGAATAAGGCTTATTTTGCCTCCTCACTTTGGCCCTTAGATACAAGCCTTACACTACTATGTAGCTCCTTGAACTCAAGCTGAAGCATTGCTCTCAACTTTCTCAAATTCAGCTCTAGCTAGGTTGGATGGCATTACTATATAAAAAACACATTTAAAATGGTTAAGGGATATCACACTATCACAAATTATATAATGGCATGTATAGCTAAACTCATACTTATTACATTCAGTCTAAGAATTAGCTAAACCGTAACTCTGATACCAATAAATATAACACCTCTAACACCTATCATCATCGAAATAGGGTTACAGAGCATAACTAAAGTTTATAGAATAATCTCATGTAATTCATGTCAATTACTATTCATATCTAAAACTAATCATATTGTCCCTTGAATGGACCTTCGAGGCCCAATATAAACATTAGAATCGAGTCAGGACTACATTAGGAGCTCAAAGAATTTATCGTAAAATTTCTAAAATTTTTCCTAGATGCAGGGCATACACGCCTGTGTGGTCAAGAGACACGCCCATGAGACCATAGGACACGCCCATGCTGCTGCCCATGTTCGACCCCGTGTGACTCTCTAACTTGTGCGACACGGCTAGCCACACGCCCGTGTGCTAGTTTGTGTGGTTAATTTAATTTTCCAAAATTAATTGCAGGTTTCACACAGCTAAGACACATGCTCATGTTCTGGGCCATGTAGCACATATGGTTGAGACACACGCCTGTGTCTCTCCCTGTGTGCTCAATTCAGAGCATTCTATTTCTCAAATTTAAGTTGTAGGGGACACACAGCCAAACCACATGCCTATGTGCTAGGCCGTGTGTCACACATAGTCATGACACATGCCCGTGTGTCTACACTTGTCGACAAAATAAAGCCATTTCCTAACTTTATTTCTCACCGAAATTTCCCAATAACCTACAACAAAACTTACAAGTATATACTAGCCAATTCAAGCATTAAATTCAAGCCAATTATAACATCTAATATGATATTTTATCATATGCATTCATGTTTATAATCTTACCCTTGTTTAACTTATATGTTAATATAACTTGTTCAACCATACTTAATATATTTAACACATCGGTGTTTTTCATAATATAACCTTATAAATATACCAAAACAAATCATTACTAGCTATTCCAATGGCTATTTTACAAACCACATTTGCATGACAACAATGGCCAAGTTACCTATACATGCCATTATACCAAAATAAGTTAACTATTTATACTAGAACAAGTTAGTTGATAGTGTGATGATGCTCCAGCCGATCTCCAACCTTCGTGAGCTTCTGGGAACTACAAAATAGAGAAAATACAATCTAATAAGCATTTAATGCTTAGTAAGTTCGTATAATATAAATTAAATTTACCAATCACATTCATTAATATTAGGTATACAATAACATACTTTCCATCGATTTGGCAAGTTTCCTAAACACATACTCTCAATCAAGCAAGTTAGTCATGTAATTCATATGTATAACAAATAAACATGGATGAGCTCATCATGTTTCACATTTTCAGGTACTTTAGAAGCATTAAAAACATAATTCTTTTAATCTCATAATTTCTTATATCAAGAGTTTTATCCATTGAACTATGGAAAAAACTATGGATACTCAAGTAGTACACACAAGGTTTACAAAACTATAAACCATTAACTCATTATAACAACCCGTTTTTGGGTCAAATCAGAACAGTGGTTTTGGGATTAATTATCTCTTTAAGGTTTACAGCATGATAGAATGATTGTGTGAGAATTTCGGTAAGAAATTTTATCAATTGAGTGCACAATTTAGCTGAAGGACTAAATTGCAATAGGTGCAAAATTTGAGTTCTATATGTTTAAGGTGTCTAATTGCTATGAAATTCAAATTAGAGGTCCTTAAATGGTAATTAGACCATTATACCTTAGGATGGACAAAAATGGACATGGTTAGGAGAAATTTTAAAGTTATGCATTAAGGGCATTTTAGTAATTTGGCAAATAAAGACAAAATTAACAAATAAAAGTGTCCATCATCTTCAATTTAGTCCCCCATAGCCGAAAATTGTGAGGGAAGACATAGAAAGGGTTTGGCTAAGCTTTCAAGCTCTATTGTAAGTTCGTTCTTGTCTAGTTTTTAATGGTTTTTATATTTTTAAGATCGTTGTAACTTTATGTAACAATTTCAAGGACTAATTTGAAAGAAAGTTAAAGTATAACATTTTACCCATGTTTAATATGTTTGTATTTTGATGTTTGATGGTAGAAAATGCATGTTAGTTATTAGTTAAACAACATTTGGAAAGTGATTTTCGATAAAAAATTTAAATAGGGACTTTTTTGTAAAAGTCTATAAAATATGTAGAAAAGTGTGAATAAATAAAAAATGTGGGTTGTTATGAGTGCCAATAATGTTCTACTAGGCTTGGGTTGTGATGAAATTGAAAGAAATTCATTTTACGAGCTTAAGGACTAAATTGTAAAATGTTGAAAAGTTAAGGGAAAAAAATATAAATTTTGCCATAATATATTTTTGGGTTGAATTGAATAATGTGATGATTAAATAAGTTAATTGTGGTATTATAGATCAGGGAAAATAAAGTTTGGGTCTAGATCAAGGAAAACGAAGTAATTGACGAATAGATCCCTTTGGCCGTTTTTGTAACCAAGGTAAGTTCGTATATAAATAAGCTTTCTTATAATTGTATTTTAAATGCTTTAATACTTCATGAATTGTGTAAATGACTCTATGGACACGTTCGACGATGTTTTGGCAAGCGAGAAATCCCAATCAAACCTTAGGAATAGATTAAGATGAAAGTGACATGTCACTAGAGTTTTATGTTATGTGATCCGAGTGTTGGTCCTGTACATCCTACCAGTGGCTGAGTATACCGGCATATGTTATGGTTACTTGACAACTTGTGTGAGCAGCACCGAGTAGCTACATCTTGACTGATAGCTTGTGTAGGCAGGCCCGTCAATGGCTCAGGAGCAAGCATATATGTGTTTGAGATAGAGGTAGCAATGGCTACATATGTGGCACCTTGTGTGCAAGGTTTTCCTGAGTATCTGATATTATTATTCCAAGTGATTCATTAGGTATGCCAATGAGGAGCCAATGAAGAGAATAAGTATGAGATTATTACGAGATGGTATAGGTATGTACATAAAGCTTATGATTATTAAATTCATGAAACGATGATTTCAAGGTAAGTTTATGATGGAATGATTTGTGGTCATGAGGTTATAGTCAAATGCATTATCTTATATTATGTTACTTGAATGTTAAATGTATGGTAAGGTTAGCTTATTTCTTTCATACGAGGTTATAGCTCATTTTGGGTATCGATGATCTTAACATTTTGAGTATATAGCATGTATAGGGACTTGGTCATTTTGTTATATGTGTCGTTATGAATTAGGCCAATGTATTGGCTTGTCATTGTTAAAGGTTTGATGTGGTATTTGGCCATGTAACTTGGCTTATTTTTGCTAAATTGGTTGTAAGTTTAAGTATATTCGTGCATGTGCAAATATCTCCTTTATGATGTGGCTTATAAATGATTGGTGAATGGTTGAATTTGACTTAAAGGTTTTGTTGTTGAATGGTTGAGATTGTCTCATTAGTATGCTAGGAAAATCTAAGAAGAATTATGCATGATACAAGTATTTGTGTTGGTACTTGTGGATGTAAGTTTGGTATGATTTGGGTTGGTAGAATACAATGTTGTAAGTATGTTATGTGTGATAATGAAATGATATGTTCTAACCTTGATTATGGATGTTTTGGTTGACTAAATATGCCATGATTTATGCCATTTAAGTTGTGGATGAGCGTATGTGTAAATAAGGGTGACAAATAGCTTGGTAAATAGCCTTTATTTTGTCCACACGGGTAGGCACACGAGCATGTGTCTAGGCTGTGTGTCACACATGGCTTGCCCTATGGGCATGTGTTTCAGCCGTGTACCTCCTGCACCATAATTTTGAGAAACAGAACGCTCAGAATTGAGCACATAGGTAGAGACAGAGGCATGTGTCTCAGCCGTGTGAGGGATACGGCCTTAAGTACGGGCGTGTGTCCCGACCATGTGAAGTCTGCACCTATTTTATGTGTGACCTCAATTTGTTCTTGCTTTGCAAAATAGATAGTTACACTGGCTAGGGACAGGGGTGTGTGTGACCACAAGGCCTGCCCATACGGGCATGTGAACCCTATACATGGAGAAAAAATTCTAGGTTTTGTAAAAATTTCCCAAGTTCTCGGTTTAGTCCCGAACCACTTTCAAAGCATGTTTTGGGCTTCGTAGACTCGTATTAAGGACTTTATGATTGAATACAAATGGTTTTAATTTGGATGCAAATTTATGACTTGAAATTGTATGTTTGTTTGCAATGTAAGTCCAGTAATGCCTCGTACTCTGTTCCGGCGTTGAATACAGGTAAGGGTGTTACATTTACTGGTATTAGAGCTATGGTTTAGTCAATTTTTGGACTAATGTAGTGTGTGTGAGAGTCTAGCTATACATGCTATATATAATTTCTAATAGTGTCATGACTCTTGACAATTTAAATTGGGTTTTCATCTAGTAAACGGATCCCCACCGAAAGGTAGCTAATGATGCTGAAAGTAATGCACCAGCTCCCGCCCAAGGGACAGCGCCATATGAAAGTAGTCAAGTAATGATTAGTCATGGAGGAGAGGCTAGGGAAGCCTTCTTCCAAAGGTTGAATGAGTGGTTTGCCAAGTTTGTTCAAACAAGTCTGGCTGCCCAACATCCTCCACCCCCATCTAACCCCCAATCGGTTCCCGTAGCTCCCCAAGGTGTGGAATTGTTAAGACTGAACAAGCCTCTAGTTGATACGATTAGAGGACAAAAGGCTAAAGAATTTAGAGCTAATGTTGGCGATAATCCCAAGAGAGCAGAGTTTTAGCTTGAGAACTCTATTAGGGTATTGATGAGCTTTCTTGCACACCGGATGAGTATTTGAAATGTGCTATATCACTTTTGAGGGACTCCGCATATCAATGGTGGAATACTCTTGTATCAGTGGTACCGAGAGAAAGGGTTTCCTGGGAATTCTTTCAGCATCAGTTCAGAAAGAAATATATCAGTCAATGGTTCATTGATTAGAAACGCAGAGAGTTTTTAGAACTAAAATAGGGCCATATGTTTGTGACTGAATATGAACGAGAGTTTGTTAGGCTCAGTAAGTATTCTCGGGAATGTGATTCCACCAAGGATATCATGTGCAAGAGATTCGAATATGGGTTGAATGAAGATATCAGACTGCTAGTTAGGATTTTAGAGTTGAAAGAATTTGTTGTGCTAGTCGACCGAGCTTGCAAAGTCGAAGAGCTGAGCAAAGAGAAGAGAAAATCTGAGTTTGAGGCTAGAGATTTGAGAAAAAGGCAGATGAATAAGTCATTTCAATCTTCGTCAAAGAAATTGAGGGATTTGTATACTCATTTGAATGTTTCAACTGGGTATCCCGAGAGAGATCGTGGGAAGCAATATTTGGGTTCTAAGGCCCAAACTACATCAATAACGATGGTTGGTAATGCTAGGTATAATAGACCTCAATGTCAACACTGTGGTAGATGACATCCCAGTGAATGTAAGATGAATATCCGAGCTTGCTTTAAATGTCACTCCCAAGATCACTTTATTCGAGATTGCCCTGAAATGGCTGAGAAAGATAATTTGCAGAATGCAAGACTGAGCAATACTGCCACTAGAGGGAGTGACAAACCATAATATATACATGTTTTTACCCTATGCTTGGCATATTTTTGGAAGGATTATTATAAGATTTAATGAATTTGATGCTCCTAATCTGTTAATTTCATGTTTTATACTCAGGAGAGCTTAGGATAGAAAGAAGAGTGAGAAACGAGCCAGGAACGGGAAAATTGGGCCTAATTCAGTGTTTCTCACTGCCTAGGCACTTCCACACGGGTAATCCACACGACCGTGTGTGACACAAAGGCAGGCCACACACCCGTGTGTCATGGCGATGTCAACATTAAAGCAAGTTAGAATTGCACATGGCCTGAGCACGTTCAGACGGATGTGGCACACGGCCGTGTCCCTGTTGAGCCAAAGTCTAATTTTATTTGGAAAAGGCTAATTTTGGGATATTTTGGGAATTCCAAAGTCTATATAAACACCCTAAAAGAGGATCAAAGGGCTCGTAGAGTAGAAGGCAGAAAATACTCAAGGACAGCCACCGGAATCAGTTCAGAAGCAAGATCTACTTCAAGACTGAAGATATCCATTTAATTTCCTTAGAAGTTCTTTGGGTTCTTTATGTTTTGTTGTTTTCCCAATCTTGATATGTTTTCCATTATTATGAACTAAACCCCTAAATACCTAAGGGAGATTAGGACGAATCTTATTACTATTTGAATTATGTGATAAATTCTTGTTCTTATTCTTAATTGGCAGTTCTAATTCTTGCTTTAATATTCTAGGATATTAATTTAGGTTTTGATGTGCTTCTTCAGTGGAGAAAAAGTCCCTGTTTAAGAGTAGATCCTTCATAATTAAGCGGAGTTACATGCAATCCTAGAGATAGGATGACATAAATCTGTTGGATTAGAGTCAATTCTAATAAGGGAATCCATAGATTCAGTTAATGCGAAAATAGGGGTTTTAATTAGAAAAAGATTCTGATTAATCAACCTAGAGTCAGTTTTTCTTAGTATCGAGAGAGATATTAACAAAAATCAAGGATTTCTACGGATTAAGTCAAGTGAATAAATCGTCTAATTCAGAAGTAATAAGTGAAGTCTAGGTGGATTCTTCCTTGGGTATTGTCTTCTCCATCGGTTATCTAAAGAGTATTTTCCAATTTTTTATCTCTGTCGTAATTTTAGTTAATTAGATAATTAGTCTTAGTTTAAAACATTCTCTTAATTGTTGGCTAGATAATAAAAAGACAGTAATTAATAGTATTTTTAGCCCTTGTGGATACAGTATTTCCGGTCTCAGCATAACTATACTATTGTTCGATAGGTGCGCTTTCCTTAGTCGAATTTTTAGTTAATTTAGCGATCATTAAGTTTTTGGCGCCGTTGCCGGGGACTAAGAAATTAGGAATGCTTGATTTTTATTACTTTACAGATTTTTACTTTTATTGCAATTTACTTTTTGTTTTTAGTGTAATTTTTGTTTTCTAAATTTTTCTTTTTAATTGCTTCTGGCAGGTGTCTCTAGTTTATGACTAGGATGAACTCGTCAGGACCTCTACTTTTTGACAGTGAGATCGAGAGCATAGCTCGGAAAAACCAAAGAGAAATAAGGCAAAGTCTACAATACATAGAGGAAGAGCGAGAGGACGATATCCATACTACAACCGAAGAGATGGTTGAAAATCAAAATAATTCACTGCCTCCTGTGGTTGCTGCAAATCTAGTGAATCAAAATCCTGCTCCTCGTACTATGTATGACTATGCTAAGCCTAATTTAAAGGGGGCTGAATCGAGTATTGTTAGACCTACAATTGCTGTAAATAATTTTGAACTAAAACCTAACATTATATAAATGATTCAACAGTTTGTTCAGTTTGATGGTTTGCAGGATAAAGACCCAAATACTCATGTAGCTAATTTCTTAGAGTTCTGCGATACTTTCAAAATAAATGGCGTTTCTGATGATGCCATTCGCCTTCGGTTATTTCCCTTTTCATGAAGGAATAAGGCTAAATAGTGGTTGAATTCGTTACCACAGGGATCAATCACTACTTGGGAGCAAATGACCAAAAATTTTTTCCTCAAATATTTTCTGCCAGCTAAAATGGCTAAATTGAGGAATGATATCTCTTCTTTTGTGCAGATGGATTTAGAACCACTATATGATGCATGAGAGAGATACAAGGATTTATTGAGAAAGTGCCCTCACCATGGCTTACCTTTATGGCTACAGGTTCAAACTTTCCACAATAGCTTGAACCCCTCAACGAGACAGATGGTCAATGCAGTGGGCGGTGGAACCTTAAATAATAAAACACCTGAGAAAGCTTATGAGTTCATTGAAGAGATTTCACTGAATGATTATCAGTGGCAAGTCATGAAGACAAAGCCTAATAAAGCAGCCAGTGTTTTCAACCTCGACGCAGTCACCATGTTATCAAACTAGGTAGAGCTCTTAAATAAAAAAGATTGATGGCTTATGTGTTTCGACTCAGGTACATTTGATGATGCAATGCAGTATAAATGAAGGAGGAATGAATAATACAGAATGCCTAGCCTAAGACTCTAGCACTACAAATGAACAAGTCAACTATATGGGTAACAATTCTAGACCTCAGAATAACCCCTATAGTAACACTTACAATGCAGGTTGGAGGAACCATCCTAACTTCTCTTGGGGTGGTCAAGGCAATCAAAGACCACAACCCCCTCCAGGTTTTCAACCACCTTACCAGCAGGAAAGAAAGCCGAACCTCGAGGAGATGTTAACAAAATTCATCTCGGTGTCAAAAACACATTTCCAAAACACCAAAGCAGTGCTTAAAAATCAGCAGGCATCGATTCAAGTAATCCTTGAGTTTTTATTTTTATTTTATTTTTGTTTTATTTATTTTTTGAAGACTTTTGTTTTATATTTTGAACTATGTTTATCTTTATGGTTCTTATCGAGTAATCCCTTAATTCTCTTTCATAGTGGTGTTTTTATTATTAGTAACTCAGAATCATGCCTTTCATTAGCCTTATCTACAACTCTAGCTGTCACTATTCCAAGGATTTCATCAAAAACATTCAGGGTAGTTTCGCTTCTTTTCCTCTCTTCTGATTTTATGCCTATATTATTATTATCTATCTTCGTACATTGAGGACAATGTACATCTTAAGTGTGGGGAGGTTATTTATATGTTTATTAGAAAATCCCTAAATTTTTACCTCGTTCTCAAATAATTTTCTCATATTATTATTAGAGTGAATTCTGATTGATTTATAATTTTTGTTGATATGTTTTGAATTAAATCATAGGTAATTGAACATTGATTGTTTAACCTTAAGATATTAAAGAATCAAGCATGATAAGTTTACTTTTGATAATTGAAATCCCTAGGTTGTTTCCCTGAATTGAGGTATTATCTTGAAATTCTGAATTCACAGGATTGACATCAAAAGCCATATTTTTTATGAGATCTTGAGTCTTTAGAGCATATATCCTTTCTTGCTCACTTTTATTGTTGCTTATGAGTGTGTCAATACTGATTTGTTATTCTAGAACTTGCTTCGATTATACATGTCGAGACCACACCATTGATTTGATATACCGAGATCATAAAGGCACTTAGGTTTTAACCCACTTACCCCATAAAAAGCCTACCCACATAATTGACCCTTAGTGAACCTCTTTGAGCCTTAACCATTGTTTCTTGATTTTCCCCTTAATGTTAACCCACAACTTAACCCTTTTTGATTCATTAAGAATTTCTCCCTTTCCATTGACTCCTTTTTATTGAGATTTGATTTGATTACCTACCTAACTAATGTTTGTTCAATCCAGTTGCTGAATTATTTTGTATTACGTACTTTCCATTATTATTATAAAGAGCTTGGATAAGTTAAAGTTATTATTTCGAGAAAAGAAAGGTCATTTCATTAGTTTTGGATAGTTTTAGTTCTGGAAATTGTTTGTAATTTAGTAATTAGCTTTAATATTCTAAGTTTGGTAACTTATTAAGTTAATCTCGATTCTACCCCTCTTTTTCAGCCTTGATCCACACCTTTTAACCCAAGCCCCATTACAACCCTGTTAAAGACCTTTTGATTCATGTATCATCTCATTTATAGTGGTGGAGATTTGATTTTCATGCAAGCCTATGGTAATAAATTTTCATGTTTGACTATTGAGTGCTTAATTATTGAACCTTAAATACTTCGGGTGATTTGAGTGAATCTTTAGTGAGGATGTTAACTCTTGTGTAATTGGAATTAAAGGTGATTAGTTAGATAAATAGGGATACTTATGATTTTATGATTAAAATGCTCAACTTAGATTGTTTGAAACTTTGATGTTCTTTTAGTTCAATTCTCAATGTGTGATTATCTATGGATTACTTCGAAACATTTTTTATGAGAATTATAAGTTAAGAAGAATTAATTTTAATTGTGAGTTGAGAATTTTGCTTGAGGACAAGCAAACGCTTAAGTGTGGGGATATTTGATAAACCATAATAAATACATGTTTTTACCCTATGCTTGGCATATTTTTGGAAGAATTATTATAATATTTAATGAATTTGATGCTCCTAATCCGTTAATTTCATGTTTTATACTTAGGAAAGCTTAGGATAACAAAAAGAGCGAGAAACGAGCCAAGAACGGACAAATTGGGCCTAATTCAGTGTTTCACGCGGCCTAGACACTTCCACATGGGTAATCCACAAGCCCGTGTGTCATGTCCGTGTCGACATTAAACTAAGTCAGAATTGCACATGGCCTGAGCACCTTCACACGGGAGTGGCACACGGTCGTATCCCTATCGAGCCAAAATCTAATTCTATTTGGAAAAGGCTAATTTTGGGCTATTTCGGGCATTCCAAAGTCTATATAAACACCTTAGAAGAGGATCAAAGGGGACCCAGAGTAAAAGGAAGACAATACTCAAGGACAGCCATCGGAATCAACTCGAAAGTAGGATCTACTTCAAGACTGAACATCTCCATTCAATTTCCTTAGAAGTTCTTTGGGTTCTTTATGTTTTGTTGTTTTCCCAATCGTGAGATGTTTTCCATTAATATGAACTAAACTCCCTAAATACCTAAGGGGGATGAAACCTAGGACTGATCTTATTACTATTTGAATTATATGATAAATACTTGTTCTTATTCTTAATTGTAAGTTCTAATTCTATCTTTAATATTCCAGGATATTAATTCAGGTTTTGATGTGCTTATTCAGTGGAGCAAAAGTCCTTGTTTAAGAGTAGATCCTTCATAATTAAGTGGGGTTGCATGCAATCTTAGAAATAGGACGACATAAATCTGCCGGATTAAAGTCAAATCTAATAAGGGAATCCATAGATCAAGTTAATGCGACAATAAGGGTTTTAATAAGAAAGAGATTTTGATTAATCAACCTAGAGTCAGTTGTTCTTAGTCTCGAGAGAGGTATTAACATAAATCAGGGATTTCTACGGATTAAGTCAAGTGAATAAATCGTCTAATTCAGAAGTGATAAGTGAAGTCTAGGTGGATTTTTCCTTGGGTATTGTCTTCTCCATTGGTTTTCTAAAAATTATTTTCCAATTTTTTATTTCTGTCATAATTTTAGTTAATTAGATAATTAGTCTTAGTTTAAAACATTCTCTTAATTATTAGGCTAGATAATAAAAAGATAGCAATTACTAGTATTTTTAGTCCTTGTGGATATGATATTTTTCGGTCTCAGCATAACTATACCACTGTTCGATAGGTGCGCTTGCCTTGTTGAATTTTTAGTTAGTTTAGCGATCATCAAGAAGCCACTAAGAAATACGGGAAAAGGGAACAGTAGTAGAGGTGTAACGAAAGATTTAACTGCGAGATCTGAACTCAGAGCACCTATTAGAACCTATGCTATTCACGTTCGCCAAGATGCATAATCCCCTGATGTGGTCTATAAATGATTGGTGAATGGTTGAATGTGTAACACCCCAAACCCGGCTTAGACGTTATGGCTGAATTTGGCGTGTCACATTGGAGTGTTTTTCGAAAATTGATCCTTTCGAAAAAAAATCGTTATTAAATTTAAATCATTTTATTATTAATTAATGAAAGTTCTCGTCAAAACGTTTACCTTATTAACCATCCATGTTTTAATAAATTGATTTAAAAACGCGGAAGCTTTTTAAGTCGATGAAGTTTAGAACGCGTGTTTTATAAAGCAGTAATTGTTTTAAAAACTTGTCTTTACCTAGACTAGCAGTTGAAGAATATATATATAAACCAAATCCCAATTAAAAGTTAAAACCACAAATGGTCTTATTACATAACCAAAAACCCAATGTGAAATTTAAATAAATCAAGTCAGAAGTAGAACATCAGTAATCGTGTGGCTACCACCAAGTCCCTTGCGGCTCCAAACCGTCTAAGGCTGAGGATTACCTGTACAGTTAAAAGGAAAGGGTGAGTTTATGAAAACTTAGTGTGTAGCCCTTATCAGTCAAATAGTAAACAGTACATGCAGTAACAGTCTAGGCCTGAGCCCTATTCAGTATCAATACAGTCTGGGCCTTAGCCCTATACAATAATAGTGTGGCCTAAGCCCAATACAGTCTCAGTACAGTGTAATGCAATTATACATCCCACCCAAATCCAGCCAGCACACCACCCGTACCAACCAACAAACCATGTGGGGAAATAAATCGACTCACCCAACCAGCACACCAATAACACAGCAAAGCTACCAGTAATAATGATGCAGCATAGCCGCCACAAACAGTCAATGTGGCAAAGCCACCAGTAACAGTCAATGTGACATACTTACCAATACAATACTTCCTCCATATCAAAATCCCAACCCCATGCAGTATGTCGTGTCATAAATATTACGTGTATACAAAGTCATCATCAGTACAATCATATATGTAAATCATAAGCACATCAGTCATTCGGAACATAAGGTCATAATCGTCATTTTACCGTACAGGGATATTATGGTCATTTTACCCTACAGGGGCACTACGGTCATTTTACCCTACAGGGCATTACGGTCATTTTACCCTACAGGGGTATTACGGTCATTTTATGTGACAGCCCAAAATAGACCCTAGCCGGAATGTGGTTTCGGGACCACTAAACCGAGTCATAAAAATAATTAATTGTTATATTCTATGCTTACTATGTGTGTGCATGCATATGTGGAAATTTCATTCTCTAATTTTACCCATTTGTATGAGAAAGTATTAAATAGGGATCAAAGTGAAACATGGTGAAATATGATAGGCTAATTTTAAATGGCTTGTTAGTACATGTTAACAAAAGGTGGAGTTGCATGTCAAATAATCCCTTCCTAAGGAGGAGTGGCGGACATGACAAGGTTATGGGCAAGGAACATGTTCCCAACATGTTTTACTAATGGATGATGTTAGAAATAATAAACAACTAAGCATGGGTGAGAAAAGAAAAAAAATGTGTGTGAGAGAGTAGCATCCCCCAATTGCCGTGCAACCAAGAAGAGAAAACAAAAAATTTGTTCATGCTTGCTCTCTCCCTTTTGGCCGAAAATACTAAGAGGAAGAAGGATTTTGCTTCATTTCCTTTGTTTAAAAGAGATCTAGAAGGAGATTTGGCTAAGTTGCATCAAGATTAAGGTATGTATGAGGTTGTGTTGGGAGTTTCATGCATGGTTTGGTTGCTAATTTGATGTACATGTTAGCCATGGCTCAAATCCTTGTTATGCCATGGAAATGGTATTTTGCCAAAGTTGTTATGGTGATAAAGCCATTGCATGCTAAGTGTGAAGCTTGATGATGATGCATGCAATGATGGATTGTCTACTCTTGAGTAAGATTTTGAGTTTTCTTTTTGTGTTTAACCATGATTGAAGTTGAATGGAGCATGATTGTCATATTCGCCATGACGCATTCATGAGCATGGTTCATGCTTCTTGCATGTTAGTTAAAATTTGTATTTTGGATGGCTATGGACACCTTGAAATTCGCCATGCTCATATTGTATATATATGTTTGCACATGATGTTTTGGCTATGAAGTAAGTGATGAATATATTGGTTTAAAGAAGAAGATGTGGAAGAATGCTTGTGAAATTGCAAGCACAATTCGCCTAGCACACATATAAGTGCTTGATGCTATATTATAAGTTTTGGGCCACAATGTGCAAAGCATTAACTAGTAAAATGCATGCTGTTTTGTGAGGTATTAAGTGCAAAATTGACCTCAACATGTACATGAATATTCGCCTTGGGTAGCCTATTGAAGGCCTTAGCTTTTCCTTGATGCTCAAATAAATTGTATTGAATTGCTTGATGTAGTATAAAATGTGCATGACCATTGTGTATTCAAGCTAAAGAGTGGCCATATGACCATTTAAACTCCTTGTCATATTCGCCATAAGCAATCACAATGAGGTTTTAATAAATTGAATTTGTTTGAATTAGCTCAAGAGCTAAGAGGGCCACAATTGGACAAGGGAAGGAAAAGGTGATCGAATAGCCGAAAAAGCCGTTCGACAACATCCGAGGTAAGTCCTCAAGAAGTGACCCTACTTGAATTATGTGAAATAAAGTATGGATGTGTATTGATTATTGATTATGTATGTATGAGCATTTGAATTCTACCGGGCTAAGTCCGAAGGCGAATATGCTTGTGATTATATTTGCGTTTTGAGCCTTAGTAATGAAAATGAAATATGTATGTCCAATGATTATTGATGTATGTGTACATGAGAAATTGAATGATATCCGGCTAAGCCCCAAGACAATTATGCTGGAAATTATATCCGGTTAAGACCAAGGCAATTGTGCTAGTGGCTATATCCGGTTAAGACCAAGGCATTCGTATGCGAGTTATTCTATCCGGGCTAAGACCGAAGACATTTGTGCACGTGATTATATCCGGTTATATTCAAGAATCTTGGGCTGGAGGTGAGTGTTGGTTGCTGTAATGAATTCAATTAGTACACTCGAAAAGCCCAAAGGATAAGGTACGTTATATGTGCATTGGAAAGTCGACATGTTTGAGCAACATTCGCTCAATCGACTAATAAATTTCAGTTATTGAATTGATTGATACTTTGTGAAAGTATATAATGATGAAGTGTGAAGTAAGAATGTGTATTAATGAAATGATGCATTTGGCTATGTGAATGTATTGCTGTAATTAGAGCTGATTATATTCCTTGAGACTTACTAAGCATAAAAAAATGCTTACCCCGTTACTTTGGCTCTTTGTTTTATAGATTTCTCTCGATAGCAATCGGATTCGGGATCAATAAAGTCGAAGTCATCCACACTATCCACGCCTCTATTTTGGTATAAATTTTGGTTGAACTTTGAAATGGCATGTATAGGACTACCCCTTGTTGGTTGAATATGTTGTGATGTATATATGTACGGCCATGCGAAAATGGCTCGTAAAAGTGAAGTATCGACTTAGACTAATTGTGGTTTGTATGTATATATTTGGTGTCATGATGTGGCTATGGCTTGGAAATGGGAATGTTGGTCATATGATCAGCCATTGGCATGGTTAAAATGATCATATATGAACCTATGTATGGCAAGACTAGTTGGTTCATGGAGACTACCAAATAGGTAAGACCTACATTAAAAAAACAGATGCTGCCAGCTGCAGTGACGTGAATGTGAAAAATCACCAAAATTCGTAGGAATGGAATTAAATAGTGAATAAGCTATGTAAATGAACCTTGATGAGTCTATTTTCATATGGAAGAAACGAAATGGTCATAGGAGTTACATGTTAAGAGATATTAAAGCTATTGTGAGACAGGGCCAGAATGGTTTCTGGGTTCCCTGTCACAACTTTAAAAATTTACTATAAATTATCCAAAAAGGATTAGGAGACATACCTTATATGTACAGATTCCATTTTGAGTCTAGTTTCATTAGAAACAAACGGCACCAGCATTAAAGCCCTGTACAGAGAGATATTCAAGTTATACCACGCGAAGGTCAGAGCAGTAAATCCCTGTAACATGGGTGACTTTAACTAATAAACTGTACCAATTGGCCAGACAAAAAATTCTAGAAATAAATCCATGGATGGATATATGAGTCTAAATTCAGGGAAAATTTACAAAACCAGTTTCCGAGTTTTGAAACTCGAGATATGATTTTTAAGGCGACAGTGACGCAGTTTTCCAGCCTGACTGGAAATGTCAAATGGATGGGCAAAACAAGTGAACTTGGCTTGTTAACCCCTCGTGTCCGACACGGCGATGGTCTCGGGTTCGGGTGTTACAATTTTATTGGTATCGAGCCACGTTTTAGTCGATTCTAGGACTACCGTGATGTGTTTGGGGTCTAGCTATACATGCCATTAAATGATGAATCGATAGTGTGGTGATTTCGACAATTTGACTTTGTGTTTGTTTATAGCAATGGATCCCGATCCCAATCGGCGATAGCTGATGATGTGGAGAGTGTGGCGCTGCTCGCGCAAGGGACAAAGTCTTGGCGGACTCTCAACCTATGGCCAGCAATCCTAATGACGAGGCTAGGCAAGCCTTTTATAGTGTGATGAATGAATGGTTTAATCAATACATTCGAACCAACACTACTGTTCCACAACCTCCATTCCCGACAAATGCAACCCCAAGACCTACAATACCTCCGGTGACTGACCAAATAAGGTCAAGTAAGCCCCAATCGATAGGATTCGAAAACATGGGGCCACTGAATTTAAGGCTACGGATGATGATGATGCCGAAGCGAGCTGAATTTTGGTTAGATAACACTATCAAGGTGCTTGATGAGCTATCCAGACACCGATGAGTGCTTAAAGTGTACCATCTCCTTGCTATGCGAGTCCGCCTACTATTGGTGGAGTACTCGACTACGTGGTGCCTAGAGAGCAAGTGACTTGGGAATTCTTTCAAACCGAGTTCAAAAAGTATATCATCGAGATTCATCGACCAAAAGTGGAGGAATTCCTTGATCTTAAGCAAGGTTCGATGTCGATTCCGACACGAACGAAAATTTGTGAGGCTTAGCCGATGCGCGAGAATGCATTTCGTCCGAAGCTATTATGTAAACGCCGAGGATGGGCTGAATGATGATATAAGGATGTTTGTTGGCATCCTCGAGATACGAGAGTTCGTAGTACTTGTTGAGCGAGCTTGTAAAGTCAAGAGCTTAGAAAGGAGAAACAAAAAGCTGATGTGGGAACCGGAGAATTCGAAGAGGTCCTCGGAAAGTCTCTTCAACAAGCATCAAGAGATTTCGAGATGATGCGAGCCGGTCTAGAGGCGTTTGGGCTTTTCTAGACGAGGACGCGATCGACCCCGTGACCACACGAGTCACTTCGATCGCCGATGGTGGAAATGATCGCCGAGAGAGGCGGAGTGTCCACATTGTGGCAAATGGCATTCGGGAGCTGTTGGTTTCGTGATCGCTCCGCTATAAGTGTGGATCGGCCGACCACTTTATGAAGGATTGCCCGAGGATGCTTGAAGCAGAATGTGAGTCGAGTGGAAACCCGGTGCTACCATCGCCGAGGTAGGCCACCTAGAAATATGGGCAATGTCGATGGCGGTCGAGAGGATCTAGAGATGCTACCATCGATCCGAGGCTCGTGTTCTGCTAGGACTTATGCCATACGCGCACGCCGAGGATGCCGCCTCTCCGGATGTTATTACCGGTACTTTCACTCTTTTCAATACAAATGTGATTGCTTTGATTGACCCCGGTTCTACTCATTCATATATATGTGAAACCTTAGCATCCAAGAAGACTTTGCCCATTGAGTCTCATCGAGTTTGTAATTCGGTGTCAAACCCTTGGGTCATTACGTGCTTGTCAACAAAGTGTGCAAGAAAAGTCACCTAGTGTTCCGAGGTTCTTGTTTTCCGCGGACTTGATGCTTTTTCCGTTCGATGAGTTCGACGTTATTCTTGGTTTGGATTGGTTGACCATGCATGATACGATTGTAAATTGCAAGAGCAAGACTATCGATTTGAGGTGCACGAATAATGAAATAATTCGGGTTGAGTCTACGGACTTAAAGGGTTGCCACCATAATATCGGCGATGTTGGCCCGAAATATGTAAGAAAAGGGTGAAGCGTACCTTGCGACGTACTCGATGACAAGGAATCGAAAAGAAACTCGAATCTGTGCGTGGTTTGTGAATACCGGATGTTTTCCCAAGAATTGCGGGTTTACCACTGTTCGGAAATAGAATTTGGCATCGAATTGGTACCGGTACCACTCAATTTCGATAGCTCCGTATCGTATGGCACCAATGGAATTAAAGGAGTTGAAAGCTCGGTTGCAAGAATTGGTGGATAGAGGTTTTGCTCGCCCGAGTTTTTCGCCTTGGGTGCGCCAAGATTGTTCGTGAAGAAGAAGGATGGAACCATGCGGTGTGCATCGACTATCGTCGACTTAATAAAGCGACGATAAAGAACAAATATCCGTTGCCACGTATTGATGACTTGTTCGATCAATTGAAGGAGCCTCGGTGTTCTCGAAAATAGATTTGAGATCGGGCTATTATCAATTGCGAATCCGAGATTGGACGTACCCAAGACCGCCTCGAACAAGATATGGTCACTATGAGTTCCTAGTGATGCCGTTTGGGCTCACTAATGCCCTACGGTATTTATGGATTTAATGAATCGGATCTTTAGACCATATTTGGATCGATTCGTAGTCGTGTTCATTGATGACATCTTGGTCTATTCAAGAAATGAGACCGAACATCTTTGAACACCGCGGTTAGTGCTGCAAATTTTACGGGATAAGCAATTATATGCTAAGTTCAAGCAAGTGTGAGTTCGGTTAGAGAGGTTAGCTTCTTGGGTCATGTGGTATCAGACGGGTATTCGAGTCGACCGAATAAAATTTCAGCCATACTTAATTGGAAGCCTCAGAAATATTACCGAGGTTCGAGCTTTTTGGGGCTTGCTTAGGTTATTACCGACGATTTGTAAAGGCTTCTCAACGATAGCCACGCCGATGACGGCTACTCCAAAAGGATGTTAAGTTGAATGGACGGAGAAATGCCAAAAAGTTTCGATCAACTGAAAACTTATTTGACTGAAGCCCCAATTCTAGTGCAACCCGAGTCCGGCAAGGAGTTTGTCATCTATAGCGACGCCTCTCTACTTGGGTTAGGTTGCGTATTAATGCAAGAAGGTCGAGTTGTGGCCTATGCGTCGAGGCAATTAAAGCCACATGAGAAAAATTATCCGACTTATGATCTCGAATTGGCCGCCATCGTATTCGCCTTAAAGATTTGGCGACATTACTTATTTGGTGAAAGGTGCCATGTATACTCGGATCACAAAAGTCTCAAATATTTGATGACCCAAAGAGACTTAAATCTGCGACAAAGACGTTGGCTCGAGTGTTAAAGGATTATGAGTGATCATTGACTATCACCCGGGAAAGGCGAATGTGGTTGCGGATGCCTTGAGTCGCAAATCGTTATTCACTTTACGACGATGAATGTGCACTTGTCTGTCCGATCCGACAGTGTGTTAGTGGCTGAATTGAAAGCCAAACCATTATTGACACACCAAATTCGAGAAGCTCAGAAAGTCGACGATGAGTTGGTTGCAAAACGGGCTGCGTGTGTTCTGAACAAGGACTCGGAGTTTCAAATCGACGATGACGATTGTTTGAGGTTCAAAAGTCGTCTGTGTGTCCCAAAGAATTCGGAACTCATTTCGATAATTCTGAATGAAGCCCATTGTAGCCGAATGGCAATCCACCCTGGGAGTACGAAGATGTACAATGATTTGAAACGTCGGTTTTGGTGGCATGGTATGAAGCGAGACACCTCCGACTTTGTTTCGAGATGTTTAATATGTCAACAAGTGAAAGCGGAACATCAGGTGCCTTGAGATTACTTGACCAATCACGATACCCGAGTGGAAATGGGATCGAGTCACAATGGACTTTGTATCCGGACCGCCATTGTCGATGAAGTAAGAAGGATGCGGTTTGGGTCGTGGTAGATCGATTGACTAAGTCGACCCACTTTGTCCCCGTACGTACGGATTTTTCAATGGACAAATTAGCGGAATTGTACGTTTCTCAGATTGTGAGATTACACGGGGTGCCTATTTCCATCGTGTCAGATAGAGATCCGAGATTTACCTCGCGATTTTGGAAAAAGTTGCAAGAAGCTTTGGGTACCAAGTTGCATTTCAGGACCGCCTTTCACCCCCAAACCGATGGTCAATCCGAGCGGATAATTCAGATACTTGAGGATATGTTAAGATGTTGCGTCCTCGAGTTTAGCGGTTCATGGGAACGGTATTTGCCGTTGATTGAATTCGCTTACAACAATAGCTTTCAATCAAGTATTAAGATGGCACCCTACGAGGCCTTATACGGTCGTAAATGCCGTACACCATTGTTTTGGACTGAGCTCGATGAAAGCAAGATTTTCGGGGTGGATTTGATTAGGGATGCTGAACAGAAAGTGAAAGTAATCCGTGAAAGTCTGAAGATAGCCTCCGATCATCAGAAGTCATACGCGGATCTGAAGCGTAAGGATATCGAGTATCAGGTGGGTGATAAAGTGTTTCTCAAGGTATCGCCTTGGAAAAGATACTCGAGTTGGTACCGTAAGGGCAAGTTGAGCCCGAGGTTCATTGGGCCATATGAGATATCAGAGCGAGTCGGTCCAGTGGCATATCGCTTGATTTTGCCCCCTGAACTCAAAAAGGTTCACGATGTCTTTCACGTTTCGATGCTTTGACGCTATAGATCCGATCCATCGCACGTGATTAGTCCATCAGAAATTGAAATTCAAGCTATATGAGTTATGAGGAAGAACCGATTCGTATCCTATCACGAGAAGTGAAAGAGTTGCGAAACAAGCGGGTTCCGCTAGTGAAAGTGTTATGGCTCAAGCATGGGATAAAAGAAGCTACTTGGGAGACCGAGAATTCTATGAAAGAGCGATATCCAAACCTATTTACATGTAAGATTTTCGGGGACGAAAATTTCTTAAGTGGGGAGAGTTGTGACAGCCCAAAATAGACCCTAGCTAGGAATGTGGTTTGGGACCACTAAACCGAGTCATAAAAATAATTAATTGTTATATTCTATGCTTACTATGTGTGTGCATGCATATGTGGAAATTTCATTCTCTAATTTTACCCATTTGTATGAGAAAGTATTAAATAGGGATCAAAGTGAAACATGGTGAAATATGATAGGCTAATTTTAAATGGCTTGTTAGTACATGTTAACAAAAGGTGGAGTTGCATGTCAAATAATCCCTTCCTAAGGAGGAGTGGCCGGCCATGACAAGGTTATGGGCAAGGAACATGTTCCCAACATGTTTTACTAATGGATGATGTTAGAAATAATAAACAACTAAGCATGGGTGAGAAAAGAAAAAAATGTGTGTGAGAGAGTAGCATCCCCCATTGCCGTGCAACCAAGAAGAGAAAACAAAAAATTTGTTCATGCTTGCTCTCTCCCTTTTGGCCGAAAATACTAAGAGGAAGAAGGATTTTTGCTTCATTTCCTTTGTTTAGAAGAGATCTAGAAGGAGATTTGGCTAAGTTGCATCAAGATTAAGGTATGTATGAGGTTGTGTTGGGAGTTTCATGCATGGTTTGGTTGCTAATTTGATGTGCATGTTAGCCATGGCTCAAATCCTTGTTATGCCATGGAAATGGTATTTGGCCAAAGTTGTTATGGTGATAAAGCCATTGCATGCTAAGTGTGAAGCTTGATGATGATGCATGCAATGATGGATTGTCTACTCTTGAGTAAGATTTTGAGTTTTCTTTTGTGTTTAACCATGATTGAAGTTGAATGGAGCATGATTGTCATATTCGCCATGACGCATTCATGAGCATGGTTCATGCTTCTTGCATGTTAGTTAAAATTTGTATTTTGGATGGCTATGGACACCTTGAAATTCGCCATGCTCATATTGTATATATATGTTTGCACATGATGTTTTGGCTATGAAGTAAGTGATGAATATATTGGTTTAAAGAAGAAGATGTGGAAGAATGCTTGTGAAATTGCAAGCACAATTCGGCCTAGCACACATATAAGTGCTTGATGCTATATTATAAGTTTTGGGCCACAATGTTCAAAGCATTAACTAGTAAAATGCATGCTGTTTTTGTGAGGTATTAAGTGCAAAATTGACCTCAACATGTACATGAATATTCGGCCTTGGGTAGCCTATTGAAGGCCTTAGCTTTTCCTTGATGCTCAAATAAATTGTATTGAATTGCTTGATGTAGTATAAAATGTGCATGACCATTGTGTATTCAAGCTAAAGAGTGGCCATATGACCATTTAAACTCCTTGTCATATTCGCCATAAGCAAGCACAATGAGGTTTTAATAAATTGAATTTGTTTGAATTAGCTCAAGAGCTAAGAGGGCCACAATTGGACAAGGGAAGGAAAAGGTGATCGAATAGCCGAAAAAGCCGTTCGACAACATCCGAGGTAAGTCCTCAAGATGTGACCCTACTTGAATTATGTGAAATAAAGTATGGATGTGTATTGATTATTGATTATGTATGTATGAGCATTTGAATTCTACCGGGCTAAGTCCCGAAGGCGAATATGCTTGTGATTATATTTTGCTTTTGAGCCTTAGTAATGAAAATGAAATATGTATGTCCAATGATTATTGATGTATGTGTACATGAGAAATTGAATGATATCCGGCTAAGCCTCAAGACAATTATGCTTGAAATTATATCCGGTTAAGACCAAGGCAATTGTGCTAGTGGCTATATTCGGTTAAGACCAAGGCATTCGTATGAGTTATTCTATCCGGCTAAGACCAAGACATTTGTGTGCGTGATTATATCCGGTTATATTCAAGAATCTTGGGCTGGAGGTGAGTGTTGGTTGCTGTAATGAATTCAATTAGCACACTCGAAAAGCCCAAAGGATAAGGTACGTTATATGTGCATTGGAAAGTCGACATGTTTGAGCAACATTCGCTCAATCGACTAATAAATTTCAGTTATTGAATTGATTGATACTTTGTGAAAGTATATAATGATGAAGTGTGAAGTAAGAATGTGTATTAATGAAATGATGCATTTGGCTATGTGAATGTATTGCTGTAATTAGAGCTGATTATATTCCTTGAGACTTACTAAGCATAAAAAACGCTTACCCGTTACTTTGGCTCTCTGTTTTATAGATTTCGCCGATAGCAATCGGATTCGGGATCAATAAAGTCGAAGTCATCCACACTATCCACGCCTCTATTTTGGTATAAATTTTGGTTGAACTTTGAAATGTCATGTATAGGACTACCCCTTGTTGGTTGAATATGTTGTGATGTATATATGTACGGCCATGCGAAAATGGCTCGTAAAAGTGAAGTATCGACTTAGACTAATTGTGGTTTGTATGTATATATTTGGTGTCATGATGTGGCTATGGCTTGGAAATGGGAATGTTGGTCATATGATCAGCCATTGGCATGGTTAAAATGATCATATATGAACCTATGTATGGCAAGACTAGTTGGTTCATGGAGACTACCAAATAGGTAAGACCTACCTTAAAAAAACAGATGCTGCCAGCTGCAGTGACGTGAATGTGAAAAATCACCAAAATTCGTAGGAATGGAATTAAATAGTGAATAAGCTATATAAATTAACCATGATGAGTCTATTTTCATATGGAAGAAACGAAATGGTCATAGGAGTTACATGTTAAGAGATATTAAAGCTATTGTGAGACAGGGCCAGAATGGTTTCTGGGTTCCCTGTCACAACTTTAAAAAATTACTATAAATTATCCAAAAAGAATTAGGAGACATACCTTATATTTACAGATTCCATTTTGAGTCTAGTTTCATTAGAAACAAACGGCACCAGCATTAAAGCCCTGTACAGAGAGATATTCAAGTTATACCACGCGAAGGTCAGAGCAGTCAATCCCTGTAACATGGGTGACTTTAACTAATAAACTGTACCAATTGGCCAGACCAAAAATTCTAGAAATAAATCCATGGATGGATATATGAGTCTAAATTCAGGGAAAATTTACAAAACCAGTTTCCAAGTTTTGAAACTCGAGATATGATTTTTAAGGCGACAGTGACGCAGTTTTCCAGCCTGACTGGAAATGTCAAATGGATGGGCAAAACAAGTGAACTTGGCTTGTTAACCCCTCGTGTCCGACACCGGCGATGGTCTCGGGTTCGGGGTGTTACAATTTTATTGGTATCAGAGCCACGTTTTAGTCGATTCTAGGACTACCGTGATGTGTTTGGGGTCTAGCTATACATGCCATTAAATGATGAATCGATAGTGTGGTGATTTCTGACAATTTGACTTTGTGTTTGTTTATAGCAATGGATCCCGATCCCAATCGAGCGATAGCTGATGATGTGGAGAGTGTGGCGCCTGCTCCCGCGCAAGGGACAGCGCCGGCGGACTCTCAACCTATGGCCAGCAATCCTAATGACGAGGCTAGGCAAGCCTTTTATAGTGTGATGAACGAATGGTTTAATCAATACATTCGAACCAACACTACTGTTCCACAACCTCCATTCCCGACAAATGCAACCCCGACCTACAATACCTCCGTGATCGACCAAATAAGGTCAAGTAAGCCCCCATCGATAGGATTCAAAACATGGGGCCACTGAATTTAAGGCTACGGATGATGATGATGCCGAGCGAGCTGAATTTTGGTTAGATAACACTATCCGGGTGCTTGATGAGCTATCCTGTACACCCGATGAGTGCTTAAAGTGTACCATCTCCTTGCTATGCGAGTCCGCCTACTATTGGTGGAGTACTCTGACTTCTGTGGTGCCTAGAGAGCAAGTGACTTGGGAATTCTTTCAAACCGAGTTCCGAAAAAAGTATATCAGTCAGAGATTCATCGACCAAAAGTGGAGGGAATTCCTTGATCTTAAGCAAGGTTCGATGTCAGTTACCGACTACGAACGAAAATTTGTGAGGCTTAGCCGGTACGCGCGAGAATGCATTTCGTCCGAAGCTATTATGTGTAAACGCTTCGAGGATGGGCTGAATGATGATATAAGGATGTTTGTTGGCATCCTCGAGATACGAGAGTTCAGTAGTACTTGTTGAGCGAGCTTGTAAAGTCAAGAGCTTAGAAAGGAGAAACAAAAAGCTGATGTGGGAACTGGAGAATTCGAAGAGGTCCTCGGAAAGTCTCTTCAACAAGCATCGAAGAGATTTCGAGATGATGCGAGCCGGTCTAGAGGCGTTTGGGCTTTTCTAGACGAGGACGCGATCGACCCCGTGACCACACGAGTCACTTCGATCGCCGATGGTGGAAATGATCGCCGAGAGAGGGCGGAGTGTCCACATTGTGGCAAATGGCATTCGGGAGCTGTTGGTTTCGTGATCGCCTCTGCTATAAGTGTGGATCGGCCGACCACTTTATGAAGGATTGCCCGAGGATGCTTGAGCAGAATGTGAGTCGAGTGGAAACCCGGTGCTACCATCGCCGAGGTAGGCCACCTAGAAATATGGGCAATGTCATGGCGGTCGAGAGGATCTAGAGATGCTACCATCGATCCGAGGCTCGTGCTCTGCTAGGACTTATGCCATACGCCGCACGCGAGGATGCTTGCCTCTCCGGATGTTATTACCGGTACTTTCACTCTTTTCAATACAAATGTGATTGCTTTGATTGACCCCGGTTCTACTCATTCATATATATGTGAAACCTTAGCATCCAAAGAAGACTTTGCCCATTGAGTCTACTGAGTTTGTAATTCGGGTGTCAAACCCCTTGGGTCATTACGTGCTTGTCAACAAAGTGTGCAAGAAAAGTCACCTAGTGTTCCGAGGTTCTTGTTTTCCGGCGGACTTGATGCTTTTTCCGTTCGATGAGTTCGACGTTATTCTTGGTTTGGATTGGTTGACCATGCATGATACGGTTGTAAATTGCAAGAGCAAGACTATCGATTTGAGGTGCACGAATAATGAAATAATTCGGGTTGAGTCTACGGACTTAAAGGGGTTGCCAGCCATAATATCAGCGATGTTGGCCCAGAAATATGTAAGAAAAGGGTGCGAAGCGTACCTTGCGTCGCTTTCGATGACAAGGAATCGAAAAGAAACTCGAATCTGTGCCGTGGTTTGTGAATACCGGATGTTTTCCCAAGAATTGCGGGTTTACCACTGTTCGGAAATAGAATTTGGCATCGAATTGGTACCGGTACCACTCCAATTTCGATAGCTCGTGTCGTATGGCACCAATGGAATTAAAGGAGTTGAAAGCTCGGTTGCAAGAATTGGTGGATAGAGGTTTTGCTCGCCGAGTTTTTCGCCTTGGGTGCGCCAAGATTGTTCGTGAAGAAGAAGGATGGAACCATGCGGTGTGCAGATCGACTATCGTCAGCTTAATAAAGCGACGATAAAGAACAAATATCCGTTGCCACGTATTGATGACTTGTTCGATCAATTGAAGGGAGCCTCGGTGTTCTCGAAAATAGATTTGAGATCGGGCTATTATCAATTGCGAATCCGAGATTCGGACGTACCCAAGACTGCCTTCAGAACAAGATATGGTCACTATGAGTTCCTAGTGATGCCGTTTGGGCTCACTAATGCCCCTGCGGTATTTATGGATTTAATGAATCGGATCTTTAGACCATATTTGGATCGATTCGTAGTCGTGTTCATTGATGACATCTTGGTCTATTCAAGAAATGAGACCGAACATCTTTGAACACTGCGGTTAGTGCTTTGCAAATTTTACGGATAAGCAATTATATGCTAAGTTCACAAGTGTGAGTTACGGTTAAGAGAGGTTAGCTTCTTGGGTCATGTGGTATCTGATCGGTATTCGAGTCGACCGAATAAAATTTCAGCCATACTTAATTGGAAGCCTCCAGAAATATTCTTGAGGTTCGAGCTTTTTGGGGCTTCTTAGGTTATTACCGACGATTTGTAAAGGCTTCTCAACGATAGCCACGTCGATGACGGTTACTCCAAAAGGATGTTAAGTTCGAATGGATGGAGAATGCCAAAAAGTTTCGATCAATGAAAACTTATTTGACTGAAGCCCCAATTCTAGTGCAACCCGAGTCCGGCAAGGAGTTTGTCATCTATAGCGACGCCTCTCTACTTGGGTTAGGTTGCGTATTAATGCAAGAAGGTCGAGTTGTGGCCTATGCGTCGAGGCAATTAAAGCCACATGAGAAAAATTATCCGACTTATGATCTCGAATTGGCCGCCATCGTATTCGCCTTAAAGATTTGGCGACATTACTTATTTGGTGAAAGGTGCCATGTATACTCGGATCACAAAAGTCTCAAATATTTGATGACCCAAAGAGACTTAAATCTGCGACAAAGACGTTGGCTCGAGCTGTTAAAGGATTATGAGCTGATCATTGACTATCACCCGGGAAAGGCGAATGTGGTTGCGGATGCCTTGAGTCGCAAATCGTTATTCACTTTACGAGCGATGAATGTGCACTTGTCCATCCGATCCGACAGTGTGTTAGTGGCTGAATTGAAAGCCAAACCATTATTGACACACCAAATTCGAGAAGCTCAGAAAGTCGACGATGAGTTGGTTGCAAAACGGGCTGCGTGTGTTTCGAACAAGGACTCGGAGTTTCAAATCGACGATGACGATTGTTTGAGGTTCAAAAGTCGTCTGTGTGTCCCAAAGAATTGAACTCATTTCGATAATTCAGAATGAAGCCCATTGTAGCCGAATGGCAATCCACCCCGAGTACGAAGATGTACAATGATTTGAAACGTCGGTTTTGGTGGCATGGTATGAAGCGAGACACCTCCGACTTTGTTTGAGATGTTTAATATGTCAACAAGTGAAAGCGGAACATCGGTGCCTTGAGATTACTTCACCAATCACGATACCCGAGTGGAAATGGGATCGAGTCACAATGGACTTTGTATCCGGACCGCCATTGTCGATGAAGTAAGAAGGATGCGGTTTGGGTCGTGGTAGATCGATTGACTAAGTCGGCCCACTTTGTCCCTCAGACGCACGGATTTTTCAATGGAAAAATTAGCGGAATTGTACGCTTCTCAGTTGTGAGATTACACGGGTTCCTATTTCCATCGTGTCGATAGAGATCCGAGATTTACCTTGCGATTTTGGAAAAAGTTGCAAGAAGCTTTGGGTACCAAGTTGCATTTCGGACCGCCTTTCACCCCCAAACCGATGGTCAATCCGAGCGGATAATTCGGATACTTGAGGATATGTTAAGATGTTGCGTCCTCGAGTTTAGTGGTTCATGGGAACGGTATTTGCCGTTGATTGAATTCGCTTACAACAATAGCTTTCAATCAAGTATTAAGATGGCACCCACGAGGCCTTATACGATCGTAAATGCCGTACACCATTGTTTTGACCGAGCTCGATGAAAGCAAGATTTTCGGTGGATTTGATTAGGGATGCTGAGCAGAAAGTGAAAGTAATCCGTGAAAGTCCGAAGATAGCCTCCGATCATCGTAAGTCGTCACGCGGATCTGAAGCGTAAGGATATCGAGTATCGTGGGTGATAAAGTGTTTCTCAAGGTATCGCCTTGGAAAAAGATACTCGAGTTCTACCGTAAGGGCAAGTTGAGCCCGAGGTTCATTGGGCCATATGAGATATCGAGCGAGTCGGTCCGGTGGCATATCGCTTGATTTTGCCCTTGAACTCAAAAGGTTCACGATGTCTTTCACGTTTCGATGCTTGACGCTATAGATCCGATCCATCGCACGTGATTAGTCCATCGAAATTGAAATTCAAGCTATATGAGTTATGAGGAAGAACCGATTCGTATCCTATCACGAGAAGTGAAAGAGTTGCGAAACAAGCGGGTTCCGCTAGTGAAAGTGTTATGGCTCAAGCATGGGATAGAAGAAGCTACTTGGGAGACCGAGAATTCTATGAAAGAGCGATATCCAAACCTATTTACGGTAAGATTTTAGGGACGAAAATTTCTTAAGTGGGGAGAGTTGTGACAGCCCAAAATAGACCCTAGCCGGAATGTGGTTTCGGGCCCACTAAACCGAGTCATAAAAATAATTAATTGTTATATTCTATGCTTACTATGTGTGTGCATGCATATGTGGAAATTTCATTCTCTAATTTTACCCATTTGTATGAGAAAGTATTAAATAGGGATCAAAGTGAAACATGGTGAAATATGATAGGCTAATTTTAAATGGCTTGTTAGTACATGTTAACAAAAGGTGGAGTTGCATGTCAAATAATCCCTTCCTAAGGAGGAGTGGCGGCCATGACAAGGTTATGGGCAAGGAACATGTTCCCAACATGTTTTACTAATGGATGATGTTAGAAATAATAAACAACTAAGCATGGGTGAGAAAAGAAAAAAAATGTGTGTGAGAGAGTAGCATCCCCCATTGCCGTGCAACCAAGAAGAGAAAACAAAAAATTTGTTCATGCTTGCTCTCTCCCTTTTGGCGAAAATACTAAGAGGAAGAAGGATTTTGCTTCATTTCCTTTGTTTAGAAGAGATCTAGAAGGAGATTTGGCTAAGTTGCATCAAGATTAAGGTATGTATGAGGTTGTGTTGGGAGTTTCATGCATGGTTTGGTTGCTAATTTGATGTGCATGTTAGCCATGGCTCAAATCCTTGTTATGCCATGGAAATGGTATTTGGCCAAAGTTGTTATGGTGATAAAGCCATTGCATGCTAAGTGTGAAGCTTGATGATGATGCATGCAATGATGGATTGTCTACTCTTGAGTAAGATTTTGAGTTTTCTTTTTGTGTTTAACCATGATTGAAGTTGAATGGAGCATGATTGTCATATTCGGCCATGACGCATTCATGAGCATGGTTCATGCTTCTTGCATGTTAGTTAAAATTTGTATTTTGGATGGCTATGGACACCTTGAAATTCGCCATGCTCATATTGTATATATATGTTTGCACATGATGTTTTGGCTATGAAGTAAGTGATGAATATATTGGTTTAAAGAAGAAGATGTGGAAGAATGCTTGTGAAATTGCAAGCACAATTCGCCTAGCACACATATAAGTGCTTGATGCTATATTATAAGTTTTGGGCCACAATGTGCAAAGCATTAACTAGTAAAATGCATGCTGTTTTGTGAGGTATTAAGTGCAAAATTGACCTCAACATGTACATGAATATTCGACCTTGGGTAGCCTATTGAAGGCCTTAGCTTTTCCTTGATGCTCAAATAAATTGTATTGAATTGCTTGATGTAGTATAAAATGTGCATGACCATTGTGTATTCAAGCTAAAGAGTGGCCATATGACCATTTAAACTCCTTGTCATATTCGCCATAAGCAAGCACAATGAGGTTTTAATAAATTGAATTTGTTTGAATTAGCTCAAGAGCTAAGAGGGCCACAATTGGACAAGGGGAAGGAAAAGGTGATCGAATAGCCGAAAAAGCCGTTCGACAACATCCGAGGTAAGTCCTCAAGATGTGACCCTACTTGAATTATGTGAAATAAAGTATGGATGTGTATTGATTATTGATTATGTATGTATGAGCATTTGAATTCTACCCGGGCTAAGTCCCGAAGGCGAATATGCTTGTGATTATATTTGCGTTTTGAGCCTTAGTAATGAAAATGAAATATGTATGTCCAATGATTATTGATGTATGTGTACATGAGAAATTGAATGATATCCGGGCTAAGCCCAAGACAATTATGCTGGAAATTATATCCGGTTAAGACCAAGGCAATTGTGCTAGTGGCTATATTCGGGTTAAGACCAAGGCATTCGTATGAAGTTATTCTATCCGGGCTAAGACCAAGACATTTGTGCACGTGATTATATCCGGTTATATTCAAGAATCTTGGGCTGGAGGTGAGTGTTGGTTGCTGTAATGAATTCAATTAGCACACTCGAAAAGCCCAAAGGATAAGGTACGTTATATGTGCATTGAAAGTCGACATGTTTGAGCAACATTCGCTCAATCGACTAATAAATTTCAGTTATTGAATTGATTGATACTTTGTGAAAGTATATAATGATGAAGTGTGAAGTAAGAATGTGTATTAATGAAATGATGCATTTGGCTATGTGAATGTATTGCTGTAATTAGAGCTGATTATATTCCTTGAGACTTACTAAGCATAAAAAATGCTTACCCGTTACTTTGGCTCTCTGTTTTATAGATTTCGCTCGATAGCAATCGGATTCGGGATCAATAAAGTCAAGTCATCCACACTATCCACGCCTCTATTTTGGTATAAATTTTGGTTGAACTTTGAAATGTCATGTATAGGACTACCCTTGTTGGTTGAATATGTTGTGATGTATATATATACGGCCATGCTAAAATGGCTCGTAAAAGTGAAGTATCGACTTAGACTAATTGTGGTTTGTATGTATATATTTCGTGTCATGATGTGGCTATGGCTTGGAAATGGGAATGTTGGTCATATGATCAGCCATTGGCATGGTTAAAATGATCATATATGAACCTATGTATGGCAAGACTAGTTGGTTCATGGAGACTACCAAATAGGTAAGACCTACCTTAAAAAAACAGATGCTGCCAGCTGCAGTGACGTGAATGTGAAAAATCACCAAAATTCGTAGGAATGGAATTAAATAGTGAATAAGCTATATAAATGAACCATGATGAGTCTATTTTCATATGGAAGAAACGAAATGGTCATAGGAGTTACATGTTAAGAGATATTAAAGCTATTGTGAGACAGGGCCAGAATGGTTTCTGGGTTCCCTGTCACAACTTTAAAAAATTACTATAAATTATCCAAAAAGAATTAGGAGACATACCTTATATTTAAAGATTCCATTTTGAGTCTAGTTTCATTAGAAACAAACGGCACCAGCATTAAAGCCCTGTACAGAGAGATATTCAAGTTATACCACGCGAAGGTCAGAGCAGTCGATCCCTGTAACATGGGTGACTTTAACTAATAAACTGTACCAATTGGCCAGACCAAAAATTCTAGAAATAAATCCATGGATGGATATATGAGTCTAAATTCAGGGAAAATTTACAAAACCAGTTTCCGAGTTTTTAAACTCGAGATATGATTTTTAAGGCGACAGTGACGCAGTTTTCCAGCCTGACTGGAAATGTCAAATGGATGGGCAAAACAAGTGAACTTGGCTTGTTAACCCCTCGTGTCCGACACCGGCGATGGTCTCGGGTTCGGGGTGTTACAATTTACCCTACAGGGGCATTACAGTCATTTTACCTATTTTTGGGTTTCAGCTTAGATAATGACCTCTTCGAAGGTCTACAATTGCCTTGAACGACACAAATAACCTAAATAATCTTAACAGTGTAAATAAGCTCAAGGCCCATTACTCGACCCAAGTGTGCCCACACACTCGTATGGCCCATTTAACCCAAATTTTGTTACGGCTGAGTGACCTACATAGCCCAGTCCAATATCTATCACTTACCGCGGATTTAATCAGTGTAGGACCCATGAGCCCATTAGGCCCACATGGCCCATTTCGACCCAACGTGGCCCATAACGGCCCAAGCCCACGAAAACACTCGTCGTGGCCTATACAGTCTATCGCCCATGATTTGTGGGCTTAGTATACCCCACGAGTGATCACACACTTGTGAGGCCTCAAATACCGAAGTTTCAGCACTTTAGCTTTTCGACTTTTGCCAATATACAGTAAGGAAGGGTGTGGTTACACACCTGTTTATGCAACTGTTCCAAGTTCCTAAAGCACCCAACCTACATTCAATTCCATATACAGTCAGTCTTTCATTTGGTAGTGTTCATAAACAATACATCCCCAAATTAGTACTCCCACTTACCTTGACCGAAAGTGGTTTGGCTAAATACACATAGATCGATGACTAAAATGATCACACGCTTCTCGCCGGATAACTTCATATTTATTGATTTCGGTTAACCAAGAAGCCACATAGTCAAACATATTCTTTTACTTCACTCAATAATCATAAACCAAATACATCTCATATAAATGACATATATTTTAATTTGCTAAAGCATTATGTAATAAAACATAACACACATCCATTATTATTTTAAAACCGAAATACATGATCAACACCATTATACATATATATATCCAATAGATTATGAATCTGCATATATCTTTTCCACATTACAAACCAAAGCATACTAACATAATCAAGAACCAAATTACCAGTCAAGTAACTACCTTATTTTAATTTCAGCATATAACCGAACATATCTAACAACTAAACTTAATTATTAAAAATCAACTTCACATAAGTATCTAATCTTAGATTAAACCACATTCAAGTTATCCAAATATTCTATATATCTTTATACTTATTAAGGTTAATACATTCATACCACTTCCAACGTCATTAATCAATTTTAATACTCAAAAAACATATCATAAATGCCTCTCGTCCATAGCACACAACATGATAATCAAAATAAGCTCAACCCATAACTTAACCAAAACTAAACTCAAGCATAATAATTAAGCCATTTCAATGCGTAAAACACCTACCAAGAACATCATCTATTCATAATACTTAATACTTTAATTAAAATGAATTTAACCCACAATCAAGCATAATCGAATTATCAAAACCAAGCTCACTAAAAATTATAATTAAGCACACATAAAGCCAAGTCTAAGCATAATTAGCAAGCCATTTTCGCATGGCTTTATATACATAACCAAATTCCACATTTCAAAACTATGTTCCAGCCTATACATGCCATAGTTCAAGTTCAACTATTTAAATACCGAAGTAGTGTGATAGACTTTGCTGACGATCCCCGAGCTTGTAACTTGAATCCAAGGAATATATAAGATGGGAACACACATAAAAATACAGGGTAAGCTTTTAATGCTTAGTAAGTCATAGGCAAACAAACAACTCTATAACATTATCAACCGAATTAAACCAAGACAACTTATAAATATTACAACACATTTAAATTCAAACATATAAAGTTCATAATATATATAAATATTCATTCATAAAAGTCACCTTGACGGAATGCTCATATCACCAAATTATCATATTACTATTTAATTTCCGAAGCCAAATAAATTATTATCAACCTAATTCCCATAAACACAAACACACAAAGTTATGAGTCACAATATATTTCCATATACATATATAAACTATGTAACCGAATACACATAATCACACATGCAAAATTTTAAGGCTCATTTCAATAATAGTTTCAAGACTGAATACACTTACCTCATTTTAGGTAACAACAAGCTAATTCATTACTGGCTATTTATCTCGTTTTACACATTCAATCTCAACTCATCTATGCCCAATGAACCACTCGGAATTGGATAGGACACTCGGATAATCACAAATATATCATACAATGCCAACGTCTCAGACGTGGTCTTACATGTAATCACAAATCGATGGCACTGTCCCAGACACGGTCATACTCGTACACATATATCGGAATCACATATCGATTTCATAGTCTTACTCGTACACATATATCAGAATCCTATGTCATGGCATACGTATCCTAACTATTCCTAAGGTTCATATGGGGCTTTCGGACGTCGTAACTCGGTCGAAACGAATTCAGAAATGTAGTAGTCAAGCCTTTTCATATTCGACCATAATAAATATAAATTCATACCTTTCATAACAGCATATATATATATATATATATATATAGCATTTAACTACAATTAAACACGTCTATTTACTCATAAACTTACCTCAGATGTTATAAAATGGAACAGGGCAGCTAGTCGATGACTTTCGTTTTCCCCCGATCCAAATTCAATTTCTTTGGTGCTTGATCTAAACATATTCAAATTAAGTTCATTCAAACATATTTTCACTCAATTTAATCCAAAAAACACATATATGGACAAATTACCATTTTACCCCTGACATTTATAATTTTTTACAATTTAGTCTCTATTGTACAAAACAGAAAATACTCCAAATTTCTCCACACCCAAGCTAGGCTGAATATTACCCATGTCTATACAAGCCCATATAATTCATTTATTTCACATTTTAGTCCCTCAAATTATTATTTTTACCATTTAGTCCTAATTACTCAAAACCATCAAAAACTTCAATACAAAATATGTTAATCTAAAACTTATCTTTCATATTTCATCATCAAACAAAAAAATCACAAGCTCTCAACAATGGCATAACTCAAAATATTCACTATTTCAGTGTACATTTCTTTCTTTATTCATTATTTTGGTGGATGAAACAATAATATGAACATTAATATTTAATTATATGTTTTATTATAACATATATAAGTTATTAGCTATTTTACAAATTTAACTTTTTAAAATCAGTATAAAACCATTATAACATATGCCTATTACCGTCCAAACAATATACTAATGGAATATGTAACAGCCCGCTTTTAGGATTAATCGAGCAGTGGTTTCGGGGTCACCAAACCCGACGAGTAGGTTTGTAAATATTATATTTAATATTTACGAGTTAATTGTGATTTTAAAAATATTTTGATATTGTGATATTTGTTTTATAAGTGATTTATTAAGTTCAAGTGGTATGACCCTAAGGTCAAGTGGGTTTAGGAAATGAGGTATCGGGACCTCATTTCTATAATTGAGTCGTAAATATTTTTATAAATATTTACAAAGTGGCAAAAGATGGTATTAAAGTTTCGTTTAAAAATTTTAGTGTTTGGAGGTCAATTGATAAAAAAATGGTTTAATCGTAAAATGGAAAATTTAAGGGTTAATGTATAAGGGCCAATTTATGATTGTTTTTATATTATGGAATATTAAGGTTGCAATTTGGCCATAAATAGGAATTGGTGGCCGACCAATATGCATGGATTAATGACTTGAATTGTTTGTTATATTTTATGGCATTATGGTATACCTTAATATATGTTAATATATTATATTTAATAAAAGATGAAAGTGTTCATCTTTCATTTATTTTTATTTGGCCGAAACTAAGAGAAAGAAAAGAAAGTTTCAGCTTTGATATTTTTGGTCCTTGCATGTTCAATTAGGTAAGTGATTTGAGTTTGGTTTTTGTTAATTTTTACACTTTTGAGATAGTTGCTTTGAATACTATAAAGCCCATGCTTGAAATTTTGAAATTGATGATATATTCATGGAGTGTCATTGTTAATAGTTTGATAAAATTTACGTTTGATGTGAGAAAATAAAATAAATGTGTTAGATTAACATTTTGGTATTGGGATTTTTGGTAATTTTGAGCATTTAGGGTTAAATTGAAAAAAAATACTAAATTGAAGGACTAGATTGTGAAATTAGTGAAATGGGAGGATTTATATAAGCTTAGTGAACATTCGGCCCTAGCATTGTATATGCAAATTCTTCATATTTTGTGTTTTGAGAAAATTGGATTAAATTGTAAAAGTGCATAATATTAGGGTAAATTGGTAAATTGCTCAATTATGTGTATTCGCCGGGAAGTTTGACATGAAACTTTGATAGGTTTGAGAGATGAATGACTGAATGAGCTATAGGTTATGTATGGATGAATTTTATGCGCATGTGTGTGTGTGGCATTGGTAGTTAATGGCATTCGCATTGTTTAATTAAAATTAGAAATGAATGCTTGAAAGTTAAATAGGTCGCTCTAATGATCAAATATGCTAAAAGCTAATATATGGACAAATGATACTGAATGAATTGGTTTTTGAAATGTATATGGTTGCCGTATGTATGTGTTTGATTGAGAAGTAAATTTGTTTGATTTAGCTCAAGAGCCTAGAGGATCAAAGTTGGATAAGGGAAGGAAAAAGTGATCGAATAGCCGCCAAAATCGTTCGACCACATCCGAGGTAAGTTTTAAGCGATTAATCATTGAGTAAATTCAATCATAACAGGACATAATGAGTTGATTTAATAAGATATGATGTGGCCAGGATATGTCTTGAACTCAAATGGTAAGTTCATAAGTGTTTGGACTTGGAAATTTAAGAGCAAATTGTAATAAATTGCTTGGACAGCAGCAGTAATGTGATTTTAGAAAATCACTATAAATTGTTGGTGTGGAATTATAGGCTGAATAAAATATGTAATCAAAGCTTAGTTGGTCTAGTTTCTTATAAAAGAGACCGTGGAAGCAAAGATATTTCCTATAAAGAGATATTTAAAGTTGTGCGGGACAGTGTCGGAATGACTCCGAAATCCCCTGTTCTGTTTTCGGAAAATCATTATAATTTGTAAAAAAATGGTTATGAGATAAGATTTATATGTTTAGACTCCTTAATGAGTCTAGTTTCAAATGGAATCAAATAGAACACATTATTAATTCTGTACAATGAAAAATTTGATTCGTAGTGAAGAGTGGTCAGATTAGTCAAACAGTGAAACAGGGGAAACTTTAAGAAAAATCTGGTATTGATTGGCCACACCTAAAATTCTGAAAATTTTATGGATGAAATATACATGAGTCTACATTCAGGGAAATTTAACGGCAATTGATTTGGAGTTTTTTAGCTCCAGTTATAAATAATTTATTGACTACTGCCCAGGAAAAACAGCTTGTGCTGAATTTGAGATTATGTTGCAAACCTTGATAAAACTTGTTTTAGTTGCTCATAAGCTCTTGATTAAACCCATACGTGAATTCGAAATTGTGAAATTGTAAGTTTATAAGTATTCGAATATGAAAATGATAGATGTAGATTCAGCCAAGACAAAGTGTATACGTGAAAGTATATGTGGTATGTGAAGTATATTTGGATAATTGTGATGTGAATACATGAAAATTTATATTTTGATTTAGGATTTTATGTGATGAATGTGAACCTGTATATATATGCGTGATAAGGCCGAATGGCCAATGTGATGAATGTGAACATGCGATGTGTGATAAGGCCGAATGGCCAATGTGATGAATGTGAACATGCGATATGTGTGATAAGGCCGAATGGCCAATGTGATGAATGTGAACATGCGATGTGTGATAAGGCCGAATGGCCAATGTGATGAATGTGAACATGTATATATGTGGTAAGGCCGAATGGCTAATGCGAAATGTGTATGAGATAGATATGTGGTAAAGCCAAATGGCTAATGTGAGATATGTATGAGATGTATATATATATATATATATTGTGGCCAAATGACAAACGGCGGAAGGTGTGTTTTATTAGATATTTGATGAGATAAATAAATTACAAATATGATAGTCGATGTGAATGTTGTAACGTGTGAATAAATATGCATGTAACTCGTGATGTAAATCCGGGATTTAAGGCCCGATGACTATATGTGGTGACTATATCCGGGTTAAAACCCCGCAGGCTTTATGCGAGAATATTATCCTGATTAATGTCCGTAGGCTTTGTGTCGTACTATATCCGAGCTTTAAAGACCCGACGGCTAAATGCTAGGATTCAAGTAAGACTTTGATATTGAGTATCTACATTAAGTTACCATCAAATAAGTATTATGTATTTAAGATGTTCAGGTACGTATCACTTACTCATCGGTGGAGTGATTTCGAGGTGAATTATCAGTATCAAAGAGGTAGGTAAATGTGATTAATATTATAACTCCAAATATGAGAATGATCTAATTGGTAAGGATTATGATTTGTAAGCTTAAGTATGGATGTGATTATGAACAAGTGGAAAGGATTATTGAAAGCTGATAATCGATGAAGAATGTGCTTTGGAAATATTTGACCATCTAGGTCATTATTATTCGAAAGTATATATGTGGCAGCCAAGTGTTGCGTTTAATGACATTATAGATCGAGATGAAGCTCTAGATTAACTTCATCGAACAGTTGAAATGAATGACCAATGATAGTGATTGAGAACACTTTGTTTTGCTTAAAACTTACTAAGCATAAATTGCTTACTCCGTTTCTTTGTTCTCTGCTTTATAGATTTTGGCTCGTCAGCTATCGGACTCGGGATTTTAGGAAGTCGAAGTCTCCCACACTATCAAAGCCCCCTTTTTTGGTACAATTTTGGTTGAACTTTGAAATGGCATGTATAGGACTACCCTTTTGTTGTAGGTCATGTACCTTTCGGTTTTGTGTAAACTTGGATAGCCATGCGAAAATAGCTTATATACGTTTTTAGCATAGTACTATAATCGTTTGTATGTTGATCATTATGAGGTACGGAATTGTTTTGAAACGATTAGCCATTGGAATGGTTAATCATGATCACACTTTGTGCTATGTATGCAAAAAGGGCCAATTGAATCATGGAAATCATGAAATAGGTAAAGCCTACCTTAAAGGCAGATGCTGACAGCAGCAGTGATGTGGATGTGAAAAATCACTAAAAATAGTAGGAACTGTATTAAATAGTTAATAAATTATGTAAATGAACCTTGATGAATCTACTTTCATATGGAATAAACGAAACGGTCATATGAGTTATATGTTAAGAGATATTAAAGTTCTCGTGAAACAGGACCAGAACGGTTTCTGGATCCCCTGTTCCGACTTTGGAAATTCATTGTAAATTAACCAGAGATAATTAGGAGTCATGCCATATATTTATAGATTCCTCTCTGAGTCTAGTTTCTATGGAAACAAACGGAATCAGTATTGAAGCCCTGTACAGTGAGATATCCAATTCGTAATGCGTGAAGGTCAGTGTAGTTGAACCCTGGATTAGGGGAGACTTTAACTAATAAACTGTACTAATTGGCCCGACCAAAAATTCTAGAAAAAAATATGTTGATGGAATTATGAATCTAGTTTCAGGGAAAATTTACGAAACTGATTTTCGAGCTTCAAAACTCAAGATATGATTTTTAAGGCGACAGTGACGCAGTAACCAGCTAGTCTGGAAAATTTTTATGGACTGTGAAAATAAATGTATTATGTCTGTTAGCACCTCGTGTGTGACTCTGGCAACGGTCTCGGGTACGGGGTGTTACAGAATATTTACAACATAAACACTCCAATTTAGGAAGCCATTAACAATTAGGTTCCTTTCAGAAATGACCACCAAATTTCCCTTTTACGCGATTAAGTCATTTTATTTAATCGGATACTAAACGAAAAAATTAAATAACAAAAAATTCACAGATATAATTTCACACAAAATAAACACAAAAAATAATTTTAAAATATTTTTCTACTCGAATTCGTGGTACCGAAATCACCATTCCGATTAGGGTCTAAATCGAGCTATTACACAGGGGGACAATCAGCTATTGAAGAAAAACTGAAAAGAAAGAATAGAATCGCGAGGAGGGAGAGAGAGCAGCCGAGAAAAATCAGCCAAGATGCAGTGGAAATAACAAGAGGGGGAAAAAGAAAGAAAATGGAGAACAAAAGGAGAGCAATCTCGACAGTGTTTGAGGGATGTATTTGGCCAGTATAGGAAGAGAAGGAAAAAGCAGAGATTCATCCAATTAGAGTAAAGAAGAGTGCAAAATCAAAACGACCTCACAATAAAACACCTTAAAATGAAAAGCTAATTTCTGCTTTAGAGAAAAAGAAAAAAAAATACCAAAGCAAGGAAAAACCGAAACCTAGGTTCCCAGCAACAAATGGCTTCCAAAACGCAAAAAAAACCCCTGATAGCCAAATGTATGAATGCCCAAAGCCACCATATGGCACCACTTTTCTAACTTCAAATTCCTAGATTCACTCCATCGTTTTCTCCATAATCCACTCCTTCAAATCCCCAACATCCTATCCCTTTATCCCCTCCCCTTTTACCAATTCCACAACCACTCAATAGAGTTTTAGTCTACCACAAACACTTGCCACCCCAAGTAGCAAAATAAATATCCTTTTCCATGCAATGGGATTCGAACCCAAGCCCTCTCAGTTGCTCTGTAACACCCCAAACCCGGTCCAGAGTTTATGGCCGAATCTGGCGTGTTACATTGAAGTGTTTTAGCGATAACCGTGTTTTCATTGAAAACCCTTCTTAAACAAAAGAAACCTTAATTAACTTAAAAATAAACACACCTTTCAGTTTGCGAAAGCCTTGTTTAAAACATTTTATTTAAGAAAACTTTACCATTTAAAAATTAAGTTGTGGAAACGTAGAAAACATATTATAATTTAGGAATCCCATGTTCAACTTCTCGTAATTACAATGAAAATAATAATAATAATCCAAATAATAATAAGAAGCAAGCCTTATTACATTCCGATCCGAAAGATACTTAATAAAATGAAGAACTTATATGCTTTTAAAAGAGAAACAAGTCCAAGTTGTCTTGCTAGCTGGCCATCCGGAGTCCCTCCAAATATCGAACCTTTTACTGAGTATCACCTGAAAATAAAATAAAAGAGGGGGTGAGTTTTCGCAAACTCAGTGAGTACAACCCTCGACGGAAAACAAGCATTCAAAAAAAAACATCATTCATCAATCATGTAATGCAATCCCATCCAAATTCTCCATCCACTACACACCAGCTCTGTAACACCCCGAACCCGAGACCGTTGCCGGTGTCGGACACGAGGGGTTAACAAGCCAAGTCCACATATTTGCCCACCAATTTGACATTTCCAGTCAGGCTGGAAAACTGCGTCACCGTCACCTTAAAAATCATATATCGAGTTTCAAAACTCGGAAACTGGTTTCGTAAATTTTCCCTGAATTTAGACACGTATATCCATCCATGGATTTATTTCTAGAATTTTTGGTCGGGCCAATTGGTACAGTTTATTAGTTAAAGTCACCCATGTTACAGGGATTGACTGCTCTGACCTTTGCGCGTTATAACTTGAATATCTCTCTGTACAGGGCTTTAATACTGGTTCCGTTTCTTTCTAATGAAACTATACTCAAAATGGAATCTTTACATATAAGGCATGACTCCTAATTCTTTCTGGATAATTTATAGTAAATTTTTAAAGTTGCGACAGGGAACCCAGAAACCGTTCTGGCCCTGTCTCACAATAGCTTTAATATCTCTTAACATGTAACTCCTATGACCATTTCGTTACTTCCATATGAAAATAGACTCATCAAGGTTCATTTACATAGCTTATTCACTATTTAATTCCATTCCTACGAATTTTGGTGATTTTTCACATTCACGTCACTGCAGCTGGCAGCATCTGTTTTTAAGGTAGGTCTTACCTATTTGGTAGTCTCCATGAACCAACTAGTCTTGCCATACATAGGTTCATATATTATCATTTTAACCATGCCAATGGCTGATCATGTGACCAACATTCCCATTTCCAAGCCATAGCCACATCATGACACCAAATGTATATATATACAAACCACAATTAGTCTAAGTCGATGCTTCACTTTTACGAGCCATTTTCGCATGGCCGTATATATATACATCACAACATATTCAACCAACAAGGGTAGTCCTATACATGCCATTTCAAAGTTCAACCAAAATTTATACCAAAATAGAGGCGTGGATAGTGTGGATGACTTCGACTTTATTGATCCCGAATCCGATTGCTATCGAGCGAAATCTATAAAACAGAGGGCCAAAGTAACGGGGTAAGCATTTTTTTTATGCTTAGTAAGTCTCAAGGAATATAATCAGCTCTAATTACAGCAATACATTCACATAGCCAAATGCATCATTTCATTAATACACATTCTTACTTCACACTTCATCATTATATACTTTCACAAAGTATCAATCAATTCAATAACTGAAATTCATCAGTCGATTGAGCGAATGTTGCTCAAACATGTCGACTTTCCAATGCACATATAACGTACATTATCCTTTGGGCTTTTCGAGTGTACTAATTGAATTCATTACAGCAACCAACACTCACCTCCAACCCAAGATTCCTCGGAATATAACCGGATATAATCACGTGCACAAATGCCTTCGGGTCTTAGCCCGGATAGAATAACTTCGCACGAATGCCTTGGTCTTAGCCGGATTTAGCCACTAGCACAATTGCCTTGGTCTTAACCGGATATAATTTCCAGCATAATTGTCTTGGGCTTAGCCGGATATCATTCAATTTCTCATGTACACATACATCAATAATCATTGGACATACATATTTCATTTTAGTTACTAAGGCTCAAACGCATATATTCACAAGCATATTCGCCTTGGGACTTAGCCCGGTATCATTCAATTTCTCATACACACATAAATCAATAATCATACACATTCATACTTCATCTCACATAATTCAAGTAAGGTCACTTCTTGAGGACTTACCTCGGATGTTGTCGAACGGCTTTTTCGGCTATTCGATCACTTTTTCCTTCCCTTGTCCAATTGTGGCCCTCTTAGCTCTTGAGCTTAATTCAAACAAATTCAATTTATTAAAACCTCATTGTGCTTGCTTATGGCGAATATGACAAGGAGTTTAAATGGTCATATGGCCACTCTTTAGCTTGAATACACAATGGTCATGCACATTTTATACTACATCAAGCAATTCAATACAATTTATTTGAGCATCAAGGAAAAGCTAAGGCCTTCAATAGGCTACCCAAGGCCGAATATTCATGTACATGTTGAGGCCAATTATGCACTTAATACCTCACAAAAACAGCATGCATTTTACTAGTTAATGCTTTGCACATTGTGGCTCAAAACTTATAATATAGCATCAAGCACTTATATGTGTGCTAGGTCAATTGTGCTTGCAATTTCACAAGCATTCTTCAACATCTTCTTCTTTAAACCAATATATTCATCACTTACTTCATAGCCAAAACATCATGTGCAAACATATATATACATATATGAGCATGGCGAATTTCAAGGTGTCCATAGCCATCCAAAATACAAATTTTAACTAACATGCAAGAAGCATGAACCATGCTCATGAATGCATCATGGCCGAATATGACAATCATGCTCCTTTCAACTTCAATCATGGTTAAACACAAAAAGAAAACTCAAAATCTTACTCAAGCGTAGACAATCCATCATTGCATGCATCATCATCAAGCTTCACACTTAGCATGCAATGGCTTTATCACCATAACAACTTTGGCTAAATACCATTTCCATGGCATAACAAAGATTTGAGCCATGGCTAACATGCACATCAAGTTAGCAACCAAAACATGCATGAAACTCCTAACACAACCTCATACATACCTTAATCTTGATGCCAATTTAGCCAAATCACCTTCTAGATCTCTTCTAAACCAAGCATGAAGCAAAAATCCTCTTTCTTCCCTTATGATTTTCGGCCAAAAGGATGAGAAAGGATGAACACAACAAAATTTTTTCTTCCTCTTTCTCAACTCACGGCAAGGGGGGATTACCACACACACACATTTTTTTTCATTTTTTATCACCCATACACCTTTGTTTATTATTTCACCCTAATGCACCAACAAAACATGTTTCATGACATGTTTAGCCCATCCTCCTTGTCATGGCCGCCACCACCTATAAAGGGGAATTTGACATGCAAGTCCATTATTTTGCATGCATGCTTTAATTAGTCATCACACATTTCCCCATCATACTTTCAAAGTTCACTACTAGGTCCTTTCTAGTGAAATTCACCTTTATAACACTAAACCAATCATCAAAAAATGTCATACATGAATACACACATATTATAGGCATCGAAATAAATTTTAAATTATTTTTATGCCTCGGTTTTGTGGTCCCGAGACCACCTTCCGACTAGGGTCAATTTTGGGCTGTCACAAGCTCCGTCCTCCGTCACACCATGTGGGGATATAAATATTGACCCACCCAGCCCACACACCATGGTAGCCCGGTTGCGGAACTACTTTCATTTACATATTGGGCTTTAAAACCCGTCAGTGAATCCACGATTGTCAAGCAACCATATGATCCTCATATACTTCCTCCGTTCCATAATTCTCACCCATATGCAACCTAAGCAGAATATCATATGTACGCATGTCACATCCATAAAACTTACATTCTACACCTAGGGGTATTTTGGTCATTTTCGCCCTTAAGGGCATTTCGGTAATTTTCCCTTAATTACGGTTTTCACTTACCTTGGCCCGTTAACGAGTCCCGTGAGCTAAGATGAATGAACACTATGCACAAGGTAGGATTCCAGAGAAGAGAAGGTGAGTCATTAAGACCGCTTAAGTACCAAGCTCTCCTTAGAATCCAATCCTAGACATGCATATACCCGTTGCCACACCTTAACCCTTTGACTTGTCCGCAGTCACAATATATTAATTAAGTCTTATGTGGATATCATATACTAGGCCCAAAACCCCTTACAAAGCCCAAACAATTTCACATACCTATATCTGGCCCATTAAGCCCAATCATATTCATACGACCCATTAGGCCCAAATCACATTTATATGGCCTGTTAGGCACAGTCACATTCATATTCATGCTCACGTACAAGTTCCTATCACATAGCATCAACATTCAGTTTTTGCCTATTATGGGCCCAACAGCCCATCGGGCCCATTCAGCCTATTCCGCCCCATATGGCCAAATCACAACCCAAGTCCACGAAATCGCCCGTGGGCCTCAGGAAACCTATCGATCTCCCCCTTACGAGTGTTCGTGCACTTGCAAGACTACCATAGCCAAACTTTCGGCTTTTCGGTATTTTAGCTTTTTGGCTTTTTGGCATTTCAGCTTTTGCCGATACATAATGTGTGTGCAGTGTATGTATACACCTGGTAAGCAAGTGTGATGCGATCTCCTTATCCCAAACCTACAATCGATATCACTCAAAGATTAATCTTACATACTTATCGAATACTTTACCAAAAGCCAGAATCTCACCTTAACCTTACCTTGCGCGATAAGTATAACAACCCCTTCACTAAGCACGATCAACTCCTAGATCTACAGCAATCGTAACTATTAAAACTAGAATAATAGGTGACTCGTATCCAACACAAGTCCCCTTACCTTACTATGGCTATTCGGCCAACCTTAGCCAATGGATGAGGAATACTTACCAAAACGGCAAACACCTAAAGAGCAATTCGGCAGAGAGCTAAGATCCGAGATCCGATACTAATTCCCTGCCAAATTTGATTGAAAGAGTGAGGGACAATAATCGATACCTAGCAAAGAAGACCGATTGGAAGAGCAACACTTACCCTATATTCGGTCAAAGAGTATTCAGCCCTTGGGAGATTCGACTTTTAGGCTTTTCAAACTTAGTATGGTGAATAAGGTTTATTTGGTATGGATTAAAGAAGAGGAGTAGAAGAAGAAATCAACTAAGTGAAACAAAGAAAATTGTGTAGAGAAGAATAGAAATCGGTAGGAAGAAAAGAAAGAAAAATAAAAAGGTTTTCGACTTTTTGGATCTTGAAAAAAAAGGGTTTTCGGCTTTTGGAGAAAGGGGTTTCTGGCAACAAGGTGAAGAAGAATTGGCAAGAGCTTTGGCAACCTCAGATTTGGCCCCTATTTATAGCCCTTATAGCTGAATTTTCCATGCCCAATTCCCAATTCGGCTCCATCACTTCTCCCTTCTCATCTCTTCGTTTTTCTCCCTGATAACCCCTTGATCTTTTCCTTAATTTTCTCTTCTGAACACTCCCCTTGGTGTCCATCTTTACGCCACTTCCATCCTTCTAGAAGGGAAAAATTAAAATTCTAAAAATACTAAGCTAGGATTCAAACCTTGGATCTCCTTGCTAGCTACTAACGCCACCTTCCTACTCTCTAAGTGGCGTCACTTAGCAACTCCTCCACAAGGCTTTTTGATGTTATTTTTCCCCTATTTTCATTTAAAAGCCCAACTATTTGCCATCCCTGATTCTTTTAATAATTAAACTATAATTTAATTTATTCCTAGGTTCAAACTCATACCTTAATTAAGACCTACTATAATTATCACATGGATAGGAACATAAAACACAAATTTTATCAAAACCGAAAACAAAGAAAGTTCGGGATTTCGAGATTTTTGGGTTTCTGGATTTTTGGGGCGTTACATGCTCACCACGTCACTTGCTACCAAATCACAAGGCTCTTTTTGTGACACATTTTACCCACAAATATTTATAAGGCCTACAAGCTAAAGTTAAGGTTCACTTAACGGGAAAAACTGAAATTTTTGCAAAAGCCCAGACTTGAACCCGGACTTTTCAGGCACTCCCAAACACACCCAAATACTTAGCCAATAAAGCAAACATGTAATTTGTGTCACTTCCTTGCTTAACTAAAATATTTATGAGCAGTCCCCTAACCGTTTCTATGCTCAAAGCCCAATACTTCTAGGCCCAATTTCGAGGTGCTACAGAATGTGACTGAAAGGTTTTTTTGTTGAATGGTTGACATTGGCTCATTATTATGCTAGGAAAATCTAAGAAGAATTATGCATGATACAAGTATTTGTGTTGGCACTTGTGGATGTGAGTTTGGTATGGTTTGGTTTGGTAGAATACGATGTTGTAAGCATGTTTTGTGTGCTAATGAAATGATATATTCTAACTTTGATTTTGGATGTTTTGGCTGCCTAAATATGTCATGATTTATGCCATTAAAATTGTGGATAAGTGTGTCTGTAAATAAGGGTGACAAATGGCTTGGTAAATAGCCTTTAATTTGTCCACATGGGTAGACACACGAGCGTGTGTCTAGGCCATGTGTGACACACGGCTTGCCCCATGGACATGTGTTTCGGCCGTGTGTCTCCTGCACCTTAATTTTGAGAAATAGAATACTCAGGATTAAGTACATGGGCAGAGACAACGGCGTGTGTCTAAGCCGTTTGAGGGACACGGCCTCAAGCACGGGCGTATGTCCTGACCGAGTGAAGTCTGCACCTATTTTATGAAAATTGAATTAACCACACGGCCTAGCACACGGGTTTGTGACTTGGCCGTATGACCTCAATTTGTTCACGCTTTGCAAAATAGAGAGTTACACGGGTTAGAGATACGGGCTTGTGTGACCACACTGCCTGCCCATACGGGCGTGTCCTAAATCACACGGGTGTGTGACCCCTGTACATGGCAAAAATTTTCTAAGTTTTGTAAAATTTTTTGAAGTTCTCAGTTTAGTCCCAAACCACTTCCAAAGCATGTTTTGGGCTTCGTAGGCTCGTATTAAGGATTTTATGATTGAATAAAAATGGTTTTAATTTGGATGCAAATTTATGACTCGGAATTGTATGTTTGTTTGCGATGTAAGTTCGGTAATGCCTCGTACCCTGTTCCAGCATTGAATACGGATAAGGGGTGTTACACTCATAATCAAGGGTACCCATTAGGGCACATAATCAGGGAGCACTGTAACATCCCGATTTAGACCCTATTCGGAACGGTGGTTTCAGGACCACGAATCTAAGTCAAAAAATATTTAAAAAATATTTTATGTGTTTATTATGTGTAAATTAATATCTTTGAAATTTTCGTGATTTAATTTTGTTGTTTGAGAGCCCGATTAAATAAAAGGACTTAATTGCGTAAAATGAAAATATAATGGTTTATTGTGTAATGATCAAATTGAATGTGTCTTTATAATTTGAAGCATTTATGTTGCAATTATGCCATTGAATAAGTGATGGACAGTAAAAACAATGAATTATAATGGTTTTATATTTTAATATAAAGGTTATATATGTAATTTGGTTAATAAATTATATTAATATAAAACATAAAATTAAAAGCCATGCATTATTATTCTTATACTTGACCAAAAATTGGAAAAAAAGAAAGAAAATAAAAAGCTTAGGTTATTCAACCATGGTTGATATTGATTAAGGTATGTAACTAGCCGATTTTTGATAATTTTTACATTTTTGATATCGTTGCTAAGTTATCTACAAAACCCATGCTTGAATTTTTTATTTTGGTATATATTTTGAGCTATGCCATTGTTGAAATCTTGTGATTTTTGTTGTTTGATGGTAGAAAATAAAAGATATGTGATAGATTAACATGTTTTATATTCAATTTTTGATGATTTTTAGTAATTAGGACTAAATTGTAAAAATAATAAATTGAAAGACTAAAATGTGAAATAAATTAAATATATGGACTTTTATGAAAATGGCTAAAATTTTGCCTAACATTGGTGTATTTAAATTTTGAATATTTTGTGTTTTGTCAAATAGGGACTAAATTGGGAAAAATGTGAAATGTCAGGGGCAAAACTTTCCCATTTATGTGTTTTTGGATGCATTTGATTGAATATTTGATTAAATAAGTTTAATTTACATTAATTTAGATCAAGAAAAGAGAAAATCAAATTTGGATAGGGGGAAAACTAAAGTTGTCGACTAGTCGTCCCATTCCGCTTTTCATCATCTGAGGTAAGCTTATAAGCAAATAAATGCGGTTAATTTTGAATATATGTGAATTTAAAATGTTGAAATGAATTTTATGAGTACATATTTAAGATGGTCAAATAATTATATACATGGGAACAATGTGTACAAGTTTGATTTAACCGAGATACAATATCCGAAAGCCCCGTATGAACCTTAGGAATAGCTAGGATACATATGTCATGACATGGGATTCTGATATGTGATGTACGAGTAAGATCATGGCTTCAATATATATGTACGAGTAAGACCACGTTTAATACGTTGACATCGATATGGGATTTCGATATATGTGTGCGAGTAAGACCACGTCTGGGACATTGGCATTGATATGTGATTACATGTAAGACCATGTCTGGGATGTTCGCAATGTACAATACATGTGATTATCCGAGTATCCTATTCAATTTTGAATGTTTCAACGGGCAATAATAAGTTAAGATGAATGAAAATTTGAGTTAAAAGGCTCAGGTATGTATTCATACTAAGTTATGAAATTATGGTAAGTTGAATGTTTGAATTGATGATATAAATGTTACATGTTAATATGAATTATATTTATGCACATGTGAAAGTATACATTCGGTCTACTTATGTATTCATGACATAAATTGGAGTATATATGTATAAGAAAATCTATAATTGGGCAAATGATAAGTATCGTGGATTTGTAAATGAAATGTATGTGTTTTCATATTTGGGCAATTGTGAAGTATATTCGCTATATACATATATATATTATGTATAAATATGTGGTTTGAAGGTTTGATTTATGAATATATGCATATAAGAGTTTAAATATGGGGTTATATATACATCAATAATAAGGCTTTGAAAGTGTATGTTATTTTGATAATAGATACATGTATATTCGGTCAAGGTAAAATTTGTACATATAGAGGTATATGTTATATATGAAATTGTGAGTTTGAAAATAAGTGTGATTATGATAGTATAAATTAGTTTAAATAATATTAATTTAACATTAATATTGAGTTATTTATTTGCTTATAGCTTATTAAGCTCTCAAAGTTTATTTTGTGTGTTTTTCCTATGTTTAAAGATTTTAGGAGATCTGCTTGGGTTGGAAGTCGATGGAGATGTCAACACACTATTTGGTTATCTTTTCAGTAAATAATGTTTTGAGATTCGGTTATGTAGCATTTATAGGCTAATTTTCATATATATATATTTGGTTTTGAGATTTGTGAAAATATATAGCCATGCGAAAATGGCTGAATTATGATGTTAATGTTGGTATATATATAGTCGGTCAGATTATAAGCTTAAAATTAGGAGGTATATTTCATAGTAAATATGTCGTGATGTTGGTTATATGATTTGGCCTTATAAGTAGCATATTTTGGAGGTATGAAATGTGGTTTATTTTGTGTGTGGGATGATGATATGATTCGGCTTGGTTAGATAAGTAGAATGATGAATATATAATTGATGATGCATTGGTTAAATTGGTTTATGAGATGTAAATGTTTAATGTGGGAGTTTGGTTTATATTTATCCATAAGCCATGCAAAGATGGCTTGTTATTTATATTAGGTTTGGTTTTAAGTTGAATATGTTATGGATATTTTGGTTGCGATCATGATGATTTGGCTTTTATATATGTTTATATGTGAAATAAGTTTAATATATATATATATTTGTTAATGTTAATGAAATTATGCCCAGGTATTTGAGTTTGTATGACGTGAAATTGTGGTTGGATATTTTGAAGAGTGATATACTTAATATATAAGTGGAATATATTAGGTGAATAGCTATGGTTTGACGAATTGATATTCGGTTATGTGACAAAGTAAGTATATACAATATTTGTATGTCTTTGATCTTAGATTGTAAACATTATTTTTAGTGTAATGAGAAGCTTGTGATAAGATCATGTTTTGATTCGGCAAATAGATGAAGTAATTTTCGGTGGATGTTAGATAATTGGGTGATATGTATTTGATATTAAGGTTAGATTGTTTTCGGCTATATGGATAAATATATATACTTAGCCAAATATGTGATTATTGAATTGGATTTGATTATGACTTATGTTAAATGGCTTTGTTAATTTTTTTTTCAGTAAAAGACTATATGAATAGTAACTTAGGTTTTTAATAAGCAAGATGATTGGATGCAAGTTTAAGATGTGGCTTTGTTATTGTGCTCGATTTATTAAGTAAACCTTATATGACATTTTGTGTATATTAACGGAACTGTAAATAAGTAAGTTAGTTTAGATAAAGTTTATAATAAGTTTGCATGTATAATTGGTATTGGGTTCTGAGTAATGAGATGTATTAATCCATATTCTTATATTCAGCTATTTGATAACGATTATGGTTGAATGTTATTTAATTTATGTGTAACTGGTAATATTTGGATTGATTCATTATATGTTCAAATGTGATGTATTTGGATAATTAAATTCTATGTGCATCTATGAATATTTGAAAGTTGTATTTCATTTGGTAATACCTCAGAATCCCTTTCTGGTGATAGATATAGGTTAGGGGTGTTACATTTGGTTGGTATCAGAGCTATGATTTAGTTAGTTCTAAGACTACCATAGCGTATGTGAGTCTAGCTATACATGTCATATTTAACCTGCGATAGTGTGATATCTCCCGACTCTGAGAAAAATTGTTTTGATCAGACAGATAAGTTTTCCAACCGAGCTAATTCTGATAGTATGAAATGTGTACTCAAATGTTTGAATGAAAATGTGTTGATTATGAGTTGAAACTCATAAAGGTATGGATCAAAGAATATGACATTTTTGTTACCAATAAATGTTATAATTATATGAGCATATGAGATATGATATTTGAGTATGATTTGCTATCTGAAATGCTTCGATTGTGAATTAGTAATTTGAGATAGCATATGAACAATGTGTTAAGAACAAAAGTGATTAAAAGCAAAAGTTTATTAAATAATTTGAGAATGTGAAATAAGTAATGAACTGGTTATTTGTGATAGTATGTGTTTTGTGCAATAATGTTTAAGTTAAATTTGAGGCTTTAATATCCCCACCCTCTTTATCAGTGAAATGTTAAAATGAAATTTGTAAGATTTGGTTGAATAAGTTCATGAGTGTGGAGTTACAGAAGTCCGTGTTCGGGAGATTTATAATGTGGTCAAATAAGAGAATGAATCAGCAAATGAAGATAGTATTAAAAGAGATATTGGATAGTTCTGAAGACTATTTAGATTATATAAAGACACTGTTACAGAAGAAGTTAACTTCGATTAAATGATCTATTCAGGTCAGTTATCAAAGGAAAGTATTAACTGGAAGCTTCTCTGGATTGATTTCTATTATTGATGGGATAATATGAACTTAATGATGATAGAATTAGACTGTTGAATAATGTTTGTGTGACATCCCTAATTTGACCCTAGTCAGAAAGTGGTTTCGGGACCACAAAACCGAGACATAAAAATAATTTAATATTCATTTTGATGCCTATAATATGTGTTAATTCATGCGTGACATTTTTGATGTTTTAACTTAGAGTTATAAATGTGAATTTTACTAAAAAGGGCTTAGTAGTAAACTTTGAAAGTATGATGGGGAAATGTGTGACGACTAGTTGATTCATGCATACAAAATAGTGGAGTTGCATGTCAAATTTCCCCTTTTAATGTTAGTGGAAGGTAATGATGACTTTGTTTTGGCATTTTGTGCTTTGTATGTTAGTAAATAATGTTAATAATATATTTGTTTATATTAAAGAAAATGGTTTCATAAAATAGAAATAATAAAAGTTAATAAAATAAATGAATAAAATATGTTTGAGGTGAAAATAACAAGGCCATTTCTTCTTCTTCTTGCCGTGAGTTGAGAAAGAAAATAGAAACCTTTGAGCTTAGGGCATTTGGCAAAAGAAGGCTTCAAATAAGGTAAGGTTCATGTTATTTTCTTTGAAAATTTGTGAATTTTGGTTGGTTTTGAAGCTTGCAGCAAGACCCATGTGAAAATTTTTGTGTTCATGAAGCATGTAGCAATCGGTCATGAGCTTAATGGGGTATATTTTGTATGTTTGATGATTTTGGGAGGATAATTGATTCTAGTTGAGTATGAACAAACTAAATGTGCTTGATGGCTCAAATGAGCTTGGAAAGTTGGCCCATGTTGTTTAAGTTCATGAATTAGGGCATAATTTCTTTCGGCAAACTAGGATAAATTGTAAAAAAAAAAAATTCTTAGCATTAATAGCATTTGCTTAATTGGTGAATTGAACTTTGAGTGGATAGGGTGAGCCCTTGTGACTATGTTGATTGTGAAAATTGGCAATGTGGGGCTTATACAAAATTAATGTGTATTGATAATAGTTGTATGAGAATTATTCAACTTAGCACCTAAGTGATAAATTGATTATGTAATTGGGTTGATTGTTGCATTCGACCATGAATTCAACTTGTCATTTGAATTGGTAGATAAATGCCGCATATTAAGTTGAGTAATTAAATTTAGTTTTAGCTTGATTTTGAATGAATATAAATTGAGATGTTCTTTATGTGTTATCCGAATTAGTTGTTGAATAAGATATTGGGCTACACTTAGTGAAAGTGTTGAATGGATATGATAATGTGAAGTGCAAAAGGGTATGTGAGAGAGTGAATTATGTATTTGTGCTTTCTTCAAATGAGGGAAAATCTTATATTCATATACATATGTTTTACTATAGGTGTGTTTGAAAAGTAGGTTCTTAAGTATTTGAGTTTGATTCCTTTGTAAGTTTTAAGTACTTAAATGGAATGAATATGAATTATGTATATGTATGCCTTATGTATGTACCATGTACACATAAGGACATTTGGCAATATGATTAAATTCTTGTATAAGAAAGAATGATGAATTAAGTGACTCTTTGCTTGTGAATGTGAATTAGATATAGATTAAATAAGCATGAAATCGAGTCATGGCATGTTTTATTAATTAATACATATTGAAAATGATATGTGATTGCCAAATGTGATTGTCAAGTGAATAATATTAGTTAAGTACCTAAGCCAATCTATTGTTTCACTTAAGCTTAAGAGCAAAGAGGATCAAAGTCGGATAAAGGAAAAGAGAAAGTAAACGAATAGCCGTGGATATCTAGTCATCGACCACTTCCGAGGTAAGTTTTAAGTGATTAAACGTTGAGTAAATTAAATCATAATAGAACATATTGAGTTGATTTAATAAGATATGATGGGCCATGATATGTTCTAAGCTCAAATGGTAAGTTCTTAAGTGTTTGAGCTTGGAAATTTAAGTGTAATTTGAAATAATCTGCTTAGGACAGCAGCAGTAATGTGACTTTAGAAAATCACCATAAATTTATGGACTTGATTTAGACTCTGAATAAAACATTAAATTAAAGCATAATGAGTCTAGTTTCTTATAAAAGAAACCGTGTAAGCAAAGGAATTTCCGATAATGAGATATTTAAAGTTGTGTGAGACAGTGCAGAATGACACTGTAATCCTCTATTCTGTTTTTAGAAAATCATTATAAATTGTAAAAAAAATTTTAAAAGACAAAATTTATATGCTAGATGCCTTAGTGAGTCTAGTTTCAAATGAAATAAACTAGAACGTATTTTTAATTTTTTACAATGAGAAATTTGATTCGTAGTGAAGAGTGGTCAGAATAGTCAAACAGTGAAATAGGGGAAACTTTAAGAAAAATCTGGTATTGATTGGCCAAACCAAAAATTCTGAAAATTTGTTGGATAAAATATGTATGAGTCCATTTTCAGGGAAAATGAACGGCACTTCATTTGGAGTTTCGTAGCTCCATTTACGAATAATTTAATGACTGTTGCTCAGGAAAAACAACTTGTGCTGAATTTGTGATTATGTTGTAAACCTTAATAAAACTATTTGAGTTGCTTATAAGCTATCGATTAAATATTGGTAATCAAAGTACCAAATCCGTATTAAAGTGAAGCTATAAGCCGTAAATGACTAGTATACCTAGTCAATTTTGTTATGATGAAATTGATGTACAAGATATGTATATGTGATAAGGCCTAATGGCCAATGTGATGAATGTGAAAGTGTATATATGTGATAAGGCCGAATGGCCAATATGATGAATGTGAAAGTGTATATATGTGATAAGGCCGAATGGCCAATGTGATGAATGTGAAAGTGTATATATGTGACAAGGCCTAATGGCCGATGTGATGAATGTGAAAGTGTATATATGTGATAAGGCCGAATGGTCAATGTGATGAATGTGAAAGTGTATATATGAGATAAGACCTAATGGCTGATGTGATGGATGTGAAGGTGTATATATGTGATAAGGCCGAATGGCCAATATGATGAATGTGAAAGTGTATATATGTGATAAGGCCTAATGGCCAATGTGATGAATGTGAAAGTGTATATATGTGATAAGGCCGAATGGCCAATGTGATGAATGTGAAAGTGTATATATGTGACAAGGCCTAATGGCCGATGTGATGAATGTGAAAGTGTATATATGTGATAAGGCCGAATGGCCAATGTGATGAATGTGAAAGTGTATATATGAGATAAGACCTAATGGCCGATGTGATGGATGTGAAGGTGTATATATGTGATAAGGCCGAATAGCCAATGTGATGGATGTGAAAGTGTATAAATGTGATAAGTCCCGAAGGGCATTTGTGCCAGTACTATATCCAGGTTAAGATCCCGCAGGCTTTATGCGGGAATATTATTCTGAATTAATGTTCGTATGCTTCGTGCTCGTACTATATCCGGGTTTTGAAGACTCGAAGATTCAAGTAACACTTTGATATTGAGTATCCGCAGTAAGTTACCATCAAATAAGTATTACGTATTTAAAGATGTTCAGGTACGTATTACTTACTCGTCGGTGGATTGATTTCAAAGTGAATTATTAGTATCAAAAGGTATGTAAATGTGATCAATATTATAACTTCAAATATGAGAATGATCTAATTGGTAATGGTATGCTTGTATAATGAAGTATGGGATGAAATATTCTTATGTATTAGTGCATATTCTGCCCAAAGGCCTTATGATTTGAGTACGGGTTGGGTTCAGCTAGATGTGCCAGTACAAGGTAAGGATTATATTCTGTAAACTTACGTATATGTAATAAGGAATATGTTTGGTTCTTTAGGTGCCTACAGTAATTAGTACTTGTCATGTTGAAATACTTGAAAATATGGATGTGATTATGAACAAGTGGAAAGGATTATTGAAAGTTGTAAATTGGTGAAGAATGTGCTTACCATGTGAATCCATCTTCAATTGATGAAGAATGTGCTTTGAAAATATTTGACCATCTAGATCACTATTGTACGAAAGTATATATATGTGAGAGTTAAGTAATGCATTTATTGATATTATAGTTCGAGATGAAGCTCTAGATTAACTTCATCGAACAGTTGAAATGAATGACCAAAGATATTGAATGAAAACACTTTGCGACTTAAAGCTCAGGGCTAAAGAAAGGCGAATTAAATTATGTGAAATTTTGGTTAAGTATATTGGGTCAAATGAGATTTTATCTAGATTAAGTATATGTGAAAAACGTCATTGATTCAACAAAATTATTGTTTTGCTTAAAACTTACTAAGCTTACAAAAGCTTACTCTGTTCGTTCATGTTTTTGGTCTGTAGGTTGTGGATTCTGACTACTAGCTCGGGGATCGTCAGCACTTCATCACACTATCTACCATTACGGTAGCCATGAGATTGGATTATCTTATGGCATGTATAGAATAGACTAGTAGCAAAAGAATAATTTGGTTATTGTATATAAGCCATGCGAAAATGACATCTTTTGAATGTTTACTTATAGAAGTTTACATTTTATCCCTGGCTGTGTTTAGTGTTTATCCAAATGAATGATCTTAAAAAAAAAAAAAGTTTTACCGTTTTGTCATGAGTTACAAGTCCGGTAATGCCCCTTACTTATTCCGGCGATGGTTACGGGATAGGGGTGTTACAGTTTGAATTGTATTGATGGCTGAGTATAGTGGTTATAGTCAGGCAGTTACTATAATTTCTTCTGGGCATTCTACGTGTACATTTATCTTTAGAAATATATAGAACTGTTTAATTTCAAAAAGAATTCTTATCGTATGAGAATGTTAGCTAAACACGTTTATAGAGAAAGCATCGTTGGTTTGTTTGGGTTATGTTCGACATTGTTTTATCTTTCTCTAATATTTATTCCATTGTATGGATATTAAAATTGACAGTAAAACTCTGTATGATGCTAATATTCTATTTCTATTGGCTATTGTTCTATTGAATATATGTGAAGATTATATTTCTTCTATTATTATGGACTTCAGTATTTATAAGTGACATCGTTCTTTCTGGAAAATTTCTGGGGTATCATCTGAATTGTTATCATTATATATGGGTTGTAATTTTCAGAAATCTTATGTAGCTTCGTACGTTGAAATTTTGCTATTCTGGTTTTCTTATGATTCTATACATTATCTATATGGGATATCTATCTGACGGAAATGACTATATCTGTTATAATCATAGTTTGTGTTTTGAAAATTGGGAAGTACTACAGTACTGTTATTAGGGTTATAAAATTTGTGCTTCTGCATTTGGTTGCTGTTCAAATTATATTTGATTTTCTTCTGGGTTCAGATTGTGACAGCCCAAAATTGACCCTAGTCGGGAAGTGGTTTCGGGACCGCTAAACCGAGTCACCGAAATGTTTGAACGTAATATTTATTGTCTAGAATATGTAATTATGAATGTGTGAAAATTTCAGGCTTCGATTTAGCCGATAGCATGTGAATTCAATTAGTAGGACTTGTGTGACACTTTTGAAAAGTGATAGGCTAATCTATAAGGACCTAATAGTGCATGTAGTCAAAGGGATTATGGGTAAAAACATGTCATAAAACATGTCAAATTCCCCCCCCTAATAGCTAGTGGCCGGCCATGACAAGAGATTATGGGTAAAACATGTCATAAAACATGTTGGGACAATGGTGTAGTAAGAAAAAAATAAAATAGTGAGCATGGGAATTTAATAATGAAAGGAACAAAAAAAAAAGAAAAAAATGGTCTCATGCATGCCCATTGCCGTGAGTGTGGAGAAAGAAAGAAGAATTTTTGTTCATCATTTTCATTTCCTTTTTGCTGAAAATTCTAAGGAAGAAGGAAGGAATTCTTGTTTCATGTTGGTTTGGAAGAGGTTTAGGAGGAGGTTTGGCCATACTTGTACCTAGATTAAGGTAAGTTTGATGTTTTGCCATGAGATTCATGTATATTTTAGTAGTTAGCTTGAGTTCTAACTAGCCATGGTTCAAATCCTTACTATGTCATGGAGATGATATTCGGCTAAGGTGAGGTTGTGTTGATATCATTTGCATGCTAAAAGTGAAGCTTTGTAATGGTGCATGTGATGGTGGATTGTTGATTATTGAATATTTTCTTTTAGCATTTTGAGTGAGACACTAAGTTCTTTGTTTAACCATGACCAAATTGAAACGGTATGGTGTTGTAGTGTATTCGGCCATGGTATATCCATAAGTATGATTCATGCATGTTGCATGGTAGGTAAGATATGAGCTTTGGATATGTGTTTATATTTGGATATAAACAACTTGAGATTCGGCCCTTGCACCTACATGAATATAGGTTTGCACATGATGCATTGGTATGACATATATACTATTTCAAGGTGTATATTTGCTTGTGATGATGTTTGGTTATGAAGTAAATGAGAGATGTGTATTGAGCTACAATATGTAATGCATTAGTTAGTAAAATGTATGCTGTTTTTTTTTGTGTGGTATTAAGTGTAAAATTGGCCTCAACATAGACATGCATATTCGGCCAAATGAAGTAGATTGGTGTGCATGTATTCGGTTAGAGGCAACCATATTGATGCCTTATCTTGGCTTAGAGATTGACTAAATGGGTAATTAGTGAGGATGGTTGCGAATATACGAACATACATATGCATGTGTAATTGAATTATGAATGTTTAGTAAGATGGTTAAACTAGTTGATTTATTGATTAAGCTCAAGGAGTTAAAGAAGGAGAATCAAGCAAGGGAAAGACGAAGGTCATCGAGTAGCCGACTTGGACTATTTTACCCAACACAAGGTAAGTCACTAAGCATATATTTTGTATTGATTTGAATAGACATAATGTCTATGTAATTATGCCGAAAGGAATGATGAATTTATATACATGTATGTATGTGGTGATGAAAGTATTGAATGAAAGGAAAAGAGGTGAGATGTATTGAGTTGTTGATTTGGCACTAAGTGTGCGGGTATAAACATTTGTGATCATGAGAATGGCACTAAGTGTGCGGGTTTAAAACTTGTACAGCACTAAGTGTGCGAGTTTGATCATATAGCACTAAGTGTGCGAGTTGATTATATAGCACTAAGTGTGCGGACTCACTATATGCTTTTGAATCACTATTGACACTGAGTGTGCGACACTATTGAGTTGATCACGGACAGCGGATCGGGTAAGTGCCTTGAGTTCATGGCTAATAGGCGCTATGTTTATATTTGGGGTTGAGCTTGGTAAGTTTGAACCTATGTGACAATGTAAATTGAAGTCACGTGCATAAGAATTATCGTGGAATGAGTGAAAGGCCATGTAGATGTATGATTGTGACGAAAACAAAATGGTGTGTAGAAATGCTTCAAATATCCTATTGATTAGTATATGGAATGTGAATGTGTAACTTGGTATGTGATTGAATCGAAAGGTCTAAGGAACTATGGTATAGTTCGGTTTGAATGGAGTAATTAGCCTCGTTCCATTTTGTTTCCTCTTGCGATAATGTTATTAATGGTTGTTAGTGCATTGCTTATGACTTACTGAGTTATATACTCATTCGGTGTTTGTTTGTCACCTATTTTAGGTTTCTTGGACTCAACTTTTTGCGTATTCGGGACCGTCATCGAAGTCATCACACCGGCCAACAACTTTTGGTATTTTCTTCGTAGTTGGTCTAGGAGTACATTTCGGCATGTATAGGCTATTATGTTTTGGTTGAACTTGGTATGTAAAATTTTGAATAGCCATGCGAAAATGGCTTATAAATGTTTTGAGCATAATGTTATAATCATTTGGCATGTATATGCTCATTAAGAGGCACGGAAACGTTTGGCAATGACCAGCCATTAGAATGGGTCATCATGATTATATTTTGGACAATATATGAAAAAGGGGTGGTTGAATCATAGAAACTATGTGTTAGAGAAAGTCTACCCTAGAAATAGATGCTGGCAGCAACAGTGACGTGGATGTGAAAAATCACTAAAAATAGTAGAAATGGAATTAAATAGTGAATAAATTATGTAAATGAACCTTGATGAATCTATTTTCATATGGAAGAAACGAGACGGTCATATGAGTTGTATGTTAAGAGATATTTGGGTTTTCGTGAAACAGGGCCAGAACAGTTTCTGGATTCCCTGTTCCGACTTTGAAAATTGATTATAAATTAACCTGAGATAATTAGGAGTCATACCATATATGTATAAATTCCTCTTTGAGTCTAGTTTCTATAGAAACAAACGGTATCAGTATTGAAGCCCTGCACAGGGAATTAATCAGGTTGTAACGCACGAAGGTCAGTGTAGTCGACCCCTGTAACATGGGAGACTTTAACTAATAAACTGTACTAATTGGCTTGACCAAAAATTCTAGAAAAAAATCTGTAGATGGATATATGAGTCTAGTTTCAGGGAAAAGTTACAAAAATGATTTTCGAGTTGTAAAACTCAAGTTATGATTTTTGAAGCGACTAGTACACAGATTGGAAGCTTGTCTGGAAAATTCTCAATAAGTGGTTTGAAGTCTGTTAACACCTCGTGTTCGACTCCGGCGACGGTCTCGGGTTCGGGGTGTTACACAGATACTTTATTAACAGCCAGATATTATCTATTGTTACGGGTAAGACATCAGTCTTTTTATGACATTATGATTTCTATTTGATGATTATGACTTGTATATAATGATATGTCTGGGTTATCCTTTTTAATGAGAAGAAAAGATTTCTTCGAAAAGACCAATCCAGTGGTTTACTTTGGTCTGAATTATTTGATTTAAACTAGTGATAAACTTTGAATGTACATGTGTGATTTGAGGGATAGTCTGGAAAAAAAAGAATTTGTATTCTGGAAGATTTGAGACAAAAATTTATATCTATTAGAACAATTCTATCTAAGAAATGTTGTAGTAAAGTAAAGTTAGTTCAACTGTTGAAGCTTTCTTTTGCATGAAGACATTATTCATTGAAATATTAGTTCTGATTTAGCCTAAATTGAATAAAGAGTTTACGATCCTCAGTCATGTGTCAATGAACGGGTTGAAGTATGATCTAATAATGGAGTGTAAGAGATATCCTATGATTCCATATGGTTAGAACTGTTAAAAGACTATGAGCTTGTGCTTGACTACCATCTGGGAAAGGCTAATGTTGTTACCGATGTTCTAAGCCAAAAATCACTGTTTGCTTTGTGTGCAATGAATGTGCATATGGCTATGTCTGATGGTGGTTCAATTATAACTGAATTAAAAGCAAGACCATTATTTATTCAGCAAATTTGTGATGCTCAAAAAGTTGATAATGATTTGTTAGCAAAACAAGTCCAAGGTGATTCGAATGTTGATTCAATGTTTCGAGTTGATGTGAAGGTTTTCTGAGGTTTAGAAACCGAATATGTGTTCCAAGAAATTCAGAGTTGATTCAGATGATTTTGAACGAAGCTCAAAGTAATTGGTTATCTGTTTACCAGGTAGTACAAAAATGTATAATGGTCTAAAATAGCTTTTTTGGTGGCACAGCATGAAACAAGACGTATTTGATTTTGTTTCGAAATGTTTAGTTTGTCAACAAGTAAAAGCCAAGCATCAGGTGCCTTTTGGATTGTTTCAGCCGATCATGCTACCTAACTGGAAATAAGACAGAGTCACAATGGTTTTTGTATCTGGTTTGCCGTTGACACTGAGCAAGAAAGATGCAATTTGGGTTATTGTGAGTAGATTGACTAAATCGGCTCATTTTGTTTTGGTTCACACAGATTACTCGCTCGATAAGCTAGCTGAATTGTATGTTTCTTAGATTGTGAAATTATACGGAGTACCTATTTCTATTATTTTGGGTAGAGATCAGAGGCTTACATCGTGGTTTTGGAACGAACTGCAAGATGCACTAGGTACAAAATTACATTTCAGCACTGCTTCCATCCGCGAACAAATGGTCAGTTAGAACGAATTATTCATATATTTGAGGATATGTTGAGATGTTGCATTCTCGAGTTTAAAGGTATGTGGGAATGATACTTGCCTCTGATTGAATTTGCATACAATAATAGTTTTCAGTTGAGTAGTAAAAAGTCACCTTATGAAGCTTTTGTAACACCCCGAGCCTGAGACCATCGCCGGTGTCGGACGCGAGGGGTTGACGAGCTAAATCCTCTTAAAGTACCGACCAATTTGGCATTTCCAGACAAGCTGGAAAACTGCATCACTGTCGCCTTAAAAATCATATCTCGAGTTTCAAAACTCGGAAACTAATTCCGTAAATTTTCCCTGAATTTAGACTCATATATCCTTCCATGGATTTATTTCTAGAATTTTTGGTCGGGCCAATTGGTACAGTTTATTAGTTAAAGTTACCCATGTTACAGGGATCGACTGCTCTGACCTTCGTGCGTTACAACTTGAATATCTCTCTGTACAGGGCTTTAATACTGGTGCCGTTTGTTTCTAATGAAACTAGACTCAAACTGGAATCTGAAAATATAAGGCATGACTTCTAATTCTTTCTGGATAATTTATAGAAAATTTATAAAGTCGCGACAGGGGACCCAGAAACCGTTCTGGCCCTGTCTCACAATAACTTTAATATCTCTTAACAAGTAACTCCTATGACCGTTTTGTTTCTTCCATATGAAAGTAGACTCATCAAGGTTCATTTACATAACTTATTCACTATTTAATACCATTCCTACAAATTTTGGTGATTTTTCAAAACCACACCACTGCTGCTGCCAGCATCTGTTTTCAAGGTAACCTTTAACTATTTCATGATTTCCACGATTCAATAGGCCCTTTTTGCATACATAGCACAAGTGTGATCATGATTAACCATTCCAATGGCTAATCTTTTCAAAACCATTCCATACCCCATAATGATCATCATACAGACGATTATAGAATCATACTAACAACGTATCTAAGCCATTTTCGCATGGCTATCCAAGCTTACATAAAACCGAAAGGTACATGACCTTCTACAATAGGGTAGTCCTATACATGCCATTTCAAAGTTCAACCAAAATTATACCCAAAATGGAGGCTTTGATAGTGTAGATGAATTCGACTTTAATGATCCCGAATCCGATCGCTAACGAGCAAAATCTATAAAACAGAGAGCCAAAGCAACGGGGTAAGCATTTTTATGCTTAGTAAGTCTCAAGCAATAAAATCAGCTTTAACTAAGGCATTACATTCACATAGCCAAATGAATCATTTCATTAATACACATTCACATAATCATACTTACTTCACACTTCATCATTGTATACTTTCACAAGATATCAACCAATTCAATAGCTGAAAATTCGTTAGTCGATTGAACGAATGTTACTCAAACATATCGACTTTTCCAATGCACATATAAACATACCTTTTCCTTTGGGCTTTTCGAGCGTACTAATTAAATTTATTACAGCAACCAACGCTCACCTTCAGCCCAAGCTTCTTCGGAATACAACCGGATATAACCACATGCACGAATGCCTTCGGGTCTTAGCCCGGATAGAACGACTTGCACAAATGCCTTCGGGTATTAGTCCGGATTTAACAACTTGCACGAATGCCTTCGGGTCTTAGCCCGGATGTGGTCACTAGCACAATGGCCTTCGGGTCTTAACCCGGATATAATTACTAGCATAAATGTCTTCGGGACTTAGCCCGGATATCGTTCAATTGCTCATGCACACACATACATCAATAATCATTACACATCCATGTTTCATTTTCGTTACTAAGGCTCAAACACAAACATATCACTTGCATAATCGCCTTCGGGACTTAGCCCGGGTATCATTCAAGTACTCATACACACATAAATCAATAATCATTACACATCCATATTTCATTTCACATAATTCGAGTAGGGTCATTTCTTGAGGACTTACCTCGGATGTTGTCGAACGGCTTCGACGGCTAATCGATCACTTTTTCCTTCCCCTTATCCAATTGTGGCCCTCTAAGCTCTTGAGCTAATTCAAACAAATTCAATTCATTAAAGTCTCGCTTGCTAGCCTTGGCGAATACACATATCATTGACTCAACATCACATAACTAAGCACTTTAGTCAATTTTCTTTAATTACGCACACATCGGCCTTAGCTCACAACAAGGTAGCCGATTACCTAAGTCAAGAATAGGCATCATTAAGCTTGCCTCTAACCGAATGCATGCACAATAATCCCCCATGTGGCCGATTATACTTAGTCATACTTGCACAAAATCAACAATAAATTGCAAGATTTTCACATCATATGTGTACTAGGCCGATTGTACATGCAAATTTCACAACATTCTTCAACAAATTTCTTCTTTAAACAACATATTTATCACTTTCTTCATAATCAAAATATCATGTGCAATCATATATACACATATAGGTGCAAGGCGAATTTCAAGGTGTCCATAGCCATCCAAAACACAAATTTTTACTAACATGCAAGAAGCATGAACCATGCTCATGAATGCATCATGGCGAATACATCACAATCATGCCCTTTCAACTTCAATCATGGTTAAACAAAAGAAAACTCAATGTCTTACTCAAGATGGCTACAAAGAAATTTCAAGAGTAGAAAATCCATCATTGCATGCATCATTAGCAAGCTTCACATTTAGCATGCAATGGCTTTAACACAATAACAACTTTGGCCAAATACCATTCCCATGGCATAACAAGGATTTGAACCATGGCTAACATGAACATCAAGTTAGCAACTAAACCATGCATGAAACTCATAACACAACCTCATACATACCTTACTCTTGATGCAAGTTTAGCCAAATTTCCTTCTAGATCTCTTCTAAACAAAGAAAATGAAGCAAAAATCTCTTCTTCCTCTTAGTATTTTCGGCCAAAAGGAGAGAACAAGGATGAACAAAATTTTTTGTTTTCTTTCTTAGTTGCACGGCAATGGGGGGGCATCCATGCTCATCTTTTTTTTTTTTTTTTTTTTCATTTCTTTAATGCTAATTCTTATTTTATTTCTTCATACATAACTCACTAACCAAACATGTTGGAAACATGTTTCCTTGCCCATCAACACCTACCTTGGCCGCCACTATGCTTCTTTGGGGAAATTTGACATGCAAATCCCTTATTTTTGCATGCATGATCAACTAGTCATCCCACATCTTCCCATCATACTTTCAAAGTTTACTACTAGGCCCTTTCTAGTGAAATTCACATTTATAACACTAAATCAAATCATCAAAAATGTCACACACAACACATATCATAGGCATCAAAATAAATTTTAAATTATTTTTATGCCTCGGTTTTGTGGTCCCGAAACCACATTCCGACTAGGGTCAATTTTGGGCTGTCACAACTCTCCCCCACTTAAGAAATTTTCGTCCCCGAAAATCTTACCGGTAAATAGGGTTGGGTATCGCTCTTTCATAGAGTTCTCGGTTTCCCAAGTAGCTTCTTCTATCCCGTGTTTGAGCCATAACACTTTCACTAGCGGAACCCGCTTGTTTCGCAACTCTTTCACTTCACGTGATAGGATACGAATCGGTTCTTCCTCATAACTCATATTGGCTTGAATTTCAACCTCCGATGGACTAATCACGTGCGATGGATCAGATCTATAGCGTCGAAGCATCGAAACATGAAAGACATCGTGAATCTTTTCGAGTTCAGGGGGCAAAATCAGACGATATGCCACTGGACCGACTCGCTCGGATATCTCATATGGTCCAATGAACCTCGGGCTCAACTTGCCCTTACGGCCGAATCTGAGTATCTTTTTCCAAGGCGAAACCTTGAGAAACACTTTATCTCCCACCTGATACTCGATGTCCTTACGCTTCAGATCCGCGTACGACTTCTGACGATCGGAGGCTATCTTCAGACTTTCACGGATTACTTTCACTTTCTGTTCAGCATCTCTAATCAAATCCACCCCGAAAATTTTGCTTTCACCGAGCTCGGTCAAAAAAATGGTGTACGGCATTTTAACCGTACAAAGCCTCGTAAGGTGCCATCCTAATACTTGATTGAAAACTATTGTTATAAGCGAATTCAATCAAAGGCAAATACCGTTCCCATGAACCACTGAACTCGAGGATGCAACATCTCAACATATCCTCAAGTATCTGAATTATCCGCTCGGATTGACCATTGGTTTGGGGGTGAAAGGCGGTGCTGAAATGCAACTTGGTACCCAAAGCTTCTTGCAACTTCTTCCAAAATCGCGAGGTAAACCTCGGATCTCTATCCGACACGATAGAAATAGGCACCCCGTGTAATCTCACAATCTGAGAAACGTACAATTCGGCTAATTTTTCCATTGAAAAATCGGTACGTACGGGGACAAAGTGAGCCGACTTAGTCGATCTATCTACAACGACCCAAATCGCATCCTTCTTACTCACTGACAATGGCAGTCCGGATACGAAGTCCATTGTGACTCGATCCCATTTCCACTCGGGTATCGTGATCGGCTGAAGTAATTGTAACACCCCAAACCCGTGACCGTCACTGGATTTGACCACGAGGTGTTACCGGGCTTACTTCCCTTATTTCTCTCTTGGAAATTATGAATTTCTGTTCCAGGCAGGCTAGCTAACTGCGTCACTGTTACCTTAAAAATCATATCTCGAGTTCCCGAACTCGAAAACCAGTTCCGTAAATTTTCCCTAAAACTAGACTCATAATTCCATCTACACATTTTTTTCTAGAATTTTTGGTCGGGCCAATTGGTACAGTTTATTAGTTAAAGTCACCCCTGTTTCAGGGTTCGACTACACTGACCTTTGCGCATTACGACCTGGATATCATCTCGTACAGAGCTCCAATGCTCATACCGTTTGTTTCTAATGAAACTAGACTCAAAGGGGAATCTATGAATATAAGGCATGACTTCTAATTGTTTCTGGATAATTTATGGTAAATTTTCAAAGTCGGAGCAGGGGATCCAGAAACCGTTCTGGCCCTGTTTCACGAAAACCTGAATATCTCTTAAAATCTGACTCATATGACCGTTTCGTTTCTTCCATATGAAAGTAGATTCATCAAGGTTCAATTTCATAATTTATTAACTATTTAATTCTACTTCTACTATTTTTAGTGATTTTTCAATCTCACCTCACTGCTGCTGGCAGCATCTGTTACTAAAGCAAACAATGACTATTTCATAATTCTTCCATGGCCAACTATAATTCATCATACATAATACAAGCTATGGCCACCTTATCAAAATTAAGGTTTCTAAGACTTGTGACTATAGGTTTTAGAATCACACTCAACCGACCACATAGGCCATTTTCGCATGGCTTAAAGTTTACAACCCAAAATTCAACAAAACAAAATAGCCTATACATGCCAAATGTTCTCCTAGATCGACTAAGGAGACAATACCAAAAGATTGTTCGCCGGTGTGATGACTTGACGACGGTTCCGAGTACACAAGAGACGAGTCCAAGAGACCTAAAATGGGTGACAAGAAAATACCGAGTGAGTTTATAACTCAAGTAAGCCATAAGCATTCCACAACCATCCATTAACAAAATTATTACAACATGAAATAATGAACGAGGCTAAGTACTCCATCCATATCGAACTATATCATAGTTCCTTGGACCTTTCGGTTCAATCTCATACCAAGTCATACATCCACATTTCATATTCTATACAATAAGATATTTGAGGCATTTTTACACACCAACTCATTTTCACCACAATCATACAATTGCAATCATCACATAGATTTAAAGCTTACCAAGCTCAACCCGAGCATGAACATATTACCTATTCGTCATGAGCTCAAGGTACTTACCCGATCCGCTGTCCATACTCAACTCGATGGAGACACACCCTCCATATAATTGTTCGATCGGAGATATTTATATATATATAGAGTACGCACACACAGTGCTTAATACTCGATTCGCACACTTAGTGCCATGCGATTTAAGCCCGCACACATAGTGCCATACCCTTGAGCTCGCACACTTAGTGCCATATATTTCCAGCATGCACACTTAGTGCCATATATTTCCAGCACGCACACTTAGTGCCATATATTTCCAGCAGCACACTTAGTGCCATATATTTCCAGCACGCACACTTAGTGCCAATCTAAATCACCGTACACACGTATTGCCCGCACACTTAGTGCCGAAAGCAAACTTTCTACACATTTCACTATTTCTTTTACATTCAACAATTGTCATCACTCCATACACATACAATTTCATTTATATATATATAGCATCCCATTAAACACAATTGCATAGATTTTACAATCATTTAAGCAATATCAAACATATGTGCTTAATGACTTACCTTGTGTTGGGCAAATAATTCTAAGTCGGCTACTCATTGACCTTCGATTTCCCCTTGTTGGACGCCTCTCCTTTAGGATCTTGAGCTTAAACAAACAAATTAACTCATTCAATCGCTTTGGTACATATGTTGGTATCCACATTCTAATGATCATATAACATACGGAACGACATGGTAAAATTTTTATCTTGCTACCTTATGTTCTTGGCTATTCGGCCAATAGCCTTATGCAATTTACTATTCTATCAATAATCCAATCACACACACACATATACATATTCGTATATTAAATAGCCACCCTCACTAACCACCCATTTTAGTTGATTTTATACAATCAAAGGCAATATCATGATTGGGTATACCTAAATAGCGAATGTGCTAAAATTGATCTAACATCACCTATACCCTTGATTGAATGGCCGAATACTTATACTATCAATTATAGTATCGATTTTATTCTTTCAAACACATAGTCCCCATTCGGCCCTAACCATTTACTTAACGTATGTGTACAAATTCCATCTCAAAATTAGGAGTTGCAACTACAACTAGGTTACCACAATGCTCATCAATGACCGAATGCCTAAGCACAACTCTACTAAAAATTTATCCAACATCATTAACTTTGCCCTTCACTATTTTTTTTTCTAAACATCATATACAAAGTAACTTACATGTATATATAAAACCAACCTTGCTAGCACAATATCCCTTAACCGAATATCATAAACCCAAGCCACATATATAGTTCATCAAGGCCTTTCATTGGCCACATTCGCACCCTCCCTTATGAACAAACCAATTTCAACTTTCATGAAAAATATATGTACCAAGAGCTTCAACTACTTGGCCAAATACCAAACCTCCAAACAAGCAAATTTAATCCATGGAATGAATAGAACTTGAACTAATCACCTCATTTACATCTAAATTTCCAAGGGTTTCAAAGTGCTTACCTCTTCCTAAGCATCAACCAAGCCAAATCATGCACAAAAGAATTCCTTCTTCTTCCTCCTTCAAGCCACGGCAATGGAGAATAGAATGAGCATTTTCCTTCTTTTTTTTTTTTTCTCTCTAGTTACGGCACAATGGGGGGCATCCATGCTCATTTTTTGTTCATTTCTTTAATGCTAGCTATTATTTTATGGCTTCCTACATACACCACTAGCATAACATGTTGGAAACATGTTCCCTTACCCATAATTTTGTCATGGCCGGCCACTAACCTTGTCAAATGGGTTATTTGACATGCAACTCCATTTATTTTACTTCATTCCTTTATTAACCTCTTAAAATTAGCCACATATAATTAAATCCTTTCACATGAGTCCTTTTTCATTCAATTCACCTTCAAATTAACTCAATCAAAGAATTAAAAAAATTCACACATGCATTTTCACATATTTAGACAGTAACTATCATACTCAAATAATTTAGTGACTAGGTTTAGCGGTCCCGAAACCGCTTTCCGACTAGGGTCACTTTAGGGATGTCACAGTAATCCTGAAGGCACTTGATGTTCCGCTTTCACTTGTTGACATATTAAACACCTCGAAACAAAGTCGGAGATGTCTCGTTTCATATCATGCCACCAAAACCGACGTTTCAAATTGTTGTACATCTTCGTACTCCCCGGGTGGATTGCCATTTGGCTACAATGGGCTTCGTTCAGAATTATCGGAATAAGTTTCGAATTCTTTGGAACACACAGACGACTTCTGAACCTCAAACAATCGTCATCATCGATCTGAAACTCCGATTCCTTGTTCGAAACACACTCGGCCCGTTTTGCAACCAACTCATCGTCGACCTTCTGAGCCTCACAAATTTGATGTATCAATAATGGTTTGGCTTTCAATTCAGCTACTAACACGTTGTCGGATCGAACAGACAAGTGCACATTCATCGCTCGTAAAGCGAATAATGATTTACGACTCAAGGCATCCGCAACAACATTCGCCTTTCCCGGGTGATAGTCAATGACCAGCTCATAATCCTTTAACAGCTCGAGCCAACGTCTTTGTCGCAGATTTAAGTCTCTTTGGGTCATCAAATATTTCAGACTTTTGTGATCCGAGTACACATGGCACCTCTCACCAAATAAGTAATGTCGCCAAATCTTTAAGGCGAATACGATGGCAGCCAATTCGAGATCATGGGTCGGATAATTTTTCTCATGTGGCTTTAATTGCCTCGACGATAGGCCACAACTCGACCTTCTTGCATCAATACACAACCTAACCCAAGTAGGAGGCGTCACTATAGATGACAAACTCTTTGCCGATTCGGGTTGCACTAGAATTGGGGCTTCGATTAAATAAGTTTTCATTGATCGAAACTCTTCGACATTTCTCCGTCCATTCGAACTTAACATCCTTTTGGAGTAGCCGTCATTGGCGTGGCTATCGTTGAGAAACCTTTACAAATCGTCGGTAATAACCGCAAGCCCCAAAAAGTCTCGAACCTCGGTAATATTTCTGAGGCTTCCAGTTAAGTATGGCTGAAATTTTGTTGAATCGACTCGAATGCCCGATGAGATATCACATGCCCCAAGAAGCTAACCTCTCTTAACCGAACTCACACTTGCTTGAACTTAGCATATAATTGCTTATCCCGTAGAATTTGCAAAGACTAACCTCGGTGTTCAAGCATGTTCGGTCTCATTTCTTGAATAGACCAAGATGTCATCAATGAATACGACTACGAACCGATCTAAATATGGTCCAAGATCCGATTCATCAAATCCATAAATCTGCAGGGCATTAGTAAGTCCAAACGGCATCACTAGAAACTCGTAGTGACCATATCTCGCTCAAGGCGGTCTTGGGTACGTCCGAATCTCGAATTCAGAATCGATAATAGCCCGATCTCAAATCTATTTTCGAGAACACCGAGGCTCCCTTGAGTTGATCGAACAAGTCATCAATACGCTGATAACGGATATTTTTTCTTTATCGTCGCTTTATTAAGTCGACGATAGTCGATGCACAACCTCATGGTCCCATCCTTCTTTTCACAAACAACACCGGCGCACCCCAAGGCGAAAAACTCGAGGCGGGCAAAACCTCTATCCACCAATTCTTGCAACCGAGCTTTCAACTCCTTTAATTCCGTCGATTGCCATACGATACGAGCTATCGAAATTGGAGTGGTACCGGTACCAATTCGATGCCAAACTCTATTTCCGAACAGGTGGTAAACCGCAATTCTTTAGGGAAAACATCCGGTATTCACAAACCATCGCAGCGATTCGGGTTTCTTTTTCGACTCCTTGTCATCGAGCACATATGCAAGGTACGCCGCACCTTTTCTTACATATTTACGGGCCAACATTGCCGATATTACGGTGGCAACCCCTTTAAGTCCGTAGACTCAACCGAATTATCTCGTTATTCGCGCACCTCAGATCAATAGTCTTTCTTTTGCAATTTACAACCGCATCGTGCTTGGTCAACCAATCCAAACCAAGAATAACGTCAATTCATCGAACGGCAAAAGCATCAAGTCCGCCGAAAACAAGAACCTCGGAATACTAGGGGACTTTTCTTGCACACTTTGTTGACAAGCACGTAATGACCCAAGGGTTTGACACCAATTTCAAACTCAAGAGACTCAATAGGCAAAGTCTTCTGGGTGCTAAGGTTTCACATATATAAGAATGAGTAGAACCGGGGTCAATCAAAGCAATCACATTAGTATCGAAAAGAGTGAAAGTACGGTAATAACATCCGGTGAGGCAAAGATCCTCGCGTCGCGATGGCATAAGTCCTAGCAGAGTACGAGCCTCGGGTCTCGTTGTAGCATCTCGACCCTCTCGACCGCCACTAGCATTGCCCACATTTCGGATGGCCTACCTCGAGCAAAGTGGTAGCACCGGTTTCCACTTTGACTTACATTTTGTTCAAGCAACCTCGGCGGTCCTTGATAAAGTGGTCACCGATCCACACTTATAGCAGAGCGATCACGGAACCTCAGACTCCCGAATGCCATTTGCCACAATCTGAGACACTCCGCTCTCTCGGCGATCATTTCCACCACCTGGCGATCGAAGTGGCTCGTGTGGTCACAGGAGGTCGACCGCGATCTCGTCTAGAAAAGCCCGGCGCCTCTAGACCGGCTCACATCATCTCGAAATCTCTTGATGCTGTTGAAGAGACTTTCCGAGGACCTTTTGAAATTCTCCGTTCCCACATCAACTTTTGTTTCTCCTTCCTAAGCTCTTGACTTTACAAGCTCGCTCAACAAGTACTACGAACTCTCGTATTTTGAGAATGCCAATGAACATCCTTATATCATCATTCAGCCCATCCTCAAGCGTTTACATAATAGCTTCGGATGAAATGCATTCTCGCGCATCGGCTAAGCCTCACAAATTTTCGTTCAGAGTCGATGAATCGACATAGAGCCTTGCTTAAGATCAAGAAATTCCTTTCGCTTCGGTCGATGAATCTCGATCGATATACTTTTTTGAACTCGGTTTGAAAGAACTCCCAAGTCACTTGCTCTCTAGGCACCACGAAGTCGAGTACTCCACCAATAGTAGGCGGAATCACGTAACAAGGAGATGGTACACTTTAAGCACTCATCGGTGTACAAGATAGCTCATCGAGCACCGGATAGTGTTGTCCAACCAAAATTCAGCTTGCTCGGCATCGTCATCATCCGTAGCTTTAAATTCAGTGGCCCCATGTTTTCGAATCCTATCGACTGGCGGTTTACTTGACCTTATTTGGTCATTACCGGAGGTATTGTAGGTGCGGGGGTTGCATTTGTCGGGAATGGAGGTTGTGGAACAGTAGTGTTAGTTCAATTTATTGGTTAAACCAATCATTCATCACACTATAAAAGGCTTGCCTAGCCTCATCATTCGGATTCTTGGCCATAGGTTGAGAGTCACGGCCATTGTCCCCTTGCGCGGAGCAGGCGCCACACTCTCCACATCATCAGCTATTGCTCGGTTGGGATCGGGATCCATTGCTATAAACAAACACAAAGTCAAATTGTCAGAAATCACCACACTATCAATTCATCATTTAATGGCATGTATAGCTAGACCCCAAACATATCACGGTAGTCCTAGAATCGACTAAACCGTAGCTCTGATACCAATAAAATTGTAACATCCCGAGCCCGAGACCATCGCCGGTGTCGGATACGAGGGGTTGACGAGCTAAATCCTCTTAAAGTACCGACCAATTTGGCATTTCCAGACAAGCTGGAAAACTGCATCACTGTCGCCTTAAAAATCATATCTCGAGTTTCAAAACTCAGAAACTGATTCCGTAAATTTTCCCTGAATTTAGACTCATATATCCTTCCATGGATTTATTTCTATAATTTTTGGTTGGGCCAATTGGTACATTTTATTAGTTAAATTCACCCATGTTACAGGGATCGACTGCTCTGACCTTCGTGCGTTACAACTTGAATATCTCTCTGTACAGGGCTTTAATACTGGTTTCGTTTGTTTCTAATGAAACTAGAATCAAAATGGAATCTGCACATATAAGGCATGACTTCTAATTATTTCTGGATAATTTATAGAAAATTTTTAAAGTCGCGACAGGGGACCCAAAAACTGTTCTGGCCCAGTCTCACAATAACTTTAATATCTCTTAACAAGTAACTCCTATGACCGTTTTGTTTCTTCCATATGAAAGTAGACTCATCAAGGTTCATTTACATAACTTATTCACTATTTAATACCATTCCTATAAATTTTTGTGATTTTTCAAAACCACACCACTGCTGCTGCCAGCATCTGTTTTCAAGGTAACCTTTACCTATTTCATGATTTCCACGATTCAATAGGCCCTTTTTGCATACATAGCGCAAGTGTGATCATGATTAACCATTCCAATGGCTAATCTTTTCAAAACCATTCCATACCCCATAATGATCATCATACAGACGATTATAGAATCATACTAACAACGTATCTAAGCCATTTTCGCATGGCTATCCAAGCTTACATAAAACCGAAAGGTACATGACCTTCTACAATAGGGTAGTCCTATACATGCCATTTCAAAGTTCAACCAAAATTATACCCAAAATGGAGGCTTTGATAGTGTAGATGACTTCGACTTTAATGATCCCGAATCCGATCGCTAACGAGCAAAATCTATAAAACAGAGAGCCAAAGCAACGGGGTAAGCATTTTTATGCTTAGTAAGTCTCAAGCAATAAAATCAGCTTTAACTAAGGCATTACATTCACATAGCCAAATGAATCATTTCATTAATACACATTCACATAATCATACTTACTTCACACTTCATCATTGTATACTTTCACAAGATATCAACCAATTCAATAGCTGAAAATTCGTTAGTCGATTGAACGAATGTTACTCAAACATATCGACTTTTCCAATGCACATATAAACATACCTTTTCCTTTGGGCTTTTCGAGTATACTAATTAAATTTATTACAGCAACCAACGCTCACCTTCAGCCCAAGCTTCTTCGGAATACAACCGGATATAACCACATGTACGAATGCCTTCGGGTCTTAGCCGGATAGAACGACTTGCACAAATGCCTTGGTATTAGCCCGGATTTAACAACTTGCACGAATGCCTTGGTCTTAGCCGGATGTGGTCACTAGCACAATGGCCTTCGGGTCTTAACCCGGATATAATTACTAGCATAAATGTCTTCGGGACTTAGCCCAGATATCATTCAATTGCTCATGCACACACATACATCAATAATCATTACACATCCATGTTTCATTTTCGTTACTAAGGCTCAAACACAAACATATCACTTGCATAACACAAACATATCACTTGCATAATCGCCTTCGGGACTTAGCCCGGGTATCATTCAAATACTCATACATACATAAATCAATAATCGTTACACATCCATATTTCATTTCACATAATTCGAGTAGGGTCATTTCTTGAGGACTTACCTCGGATGTTGTTGAACGGCTTCGACAGCTAATCGATCACTTTTTCCTTCCCCTTATCCAATTGTGGCCCTCTAAGCTCTTGAGCTAATTCAAACAAATTCAATTCATTAAAGTCTCGCTTGCTAGCCTTGGCCGAATACACATATCATTGACTCAACATCACATAACTAAGCACTTTAGTCAATTTTCTTTAATTACGCACACATTCGGCCTTAGCTCACAACAAGGTAGCCGATTACCTATGTCAAGAATAGGCATCATTAAGCTTGCCTCTAACCGAATGCATGCACAATAATTCCCCCCATGTGGCCGATTATACTTAGTCATACTTGCACAAAATCAACAATAAATTGCAAGATTTTCACATCATATGTGTACTAGGCCGATTGTACATGCAAATTTCACAACATTCTTCAACAAATTTCTTCTTTAAACAACATATTTATCACTTTCTTCATAATCAAAATATCATGTGCAATCATATATACACATATAGGTGCAAGGCCAAATTTCAAGGTGTCCATAGCCATCCAAAACACAAATTTTTACTAACATGCAAGAAGCATGAACCATGCTCATGAATGGATCATGGCCGAATACATCACAATCATGCCCCTTTCAACTTCAATCATGGTTAAACAAAAAGAAAACTCATTGTCTTACTCAAGATGGCTACAAAGAAATTTCAAGAGTAGAAAATCCATCATTGCATGCATCATTAGCAAGCTTCACATTTAGCATGCAATGGCTTTAACACAATAACAACTTTGGCCAAATACCATTCCCATGGCATAACAAGGATTTGAACCATGGCTAACATGAACATCAAGTTAGCAACTAAACCATGCATGAAACTCATAACACAACCTCATACATACCTTACTCTTGATGCAAGTTTAGCCAAATTTCCTTCTAGATCTCTTCTAAACATAGAAAATGAAGCAAAATCTCTTCTTCCTCTTAGTATTTTCGGCCAAAAGGAGAGAACAAGGATGAACAAAATTTTTTGTTTTCTTCCTTAGTTACACGGCAATGGGGGCATCCATGCTCATCTTTTTTTTTGTTCATTTCTTTAATGCTAATTCTTATTTTATTTCTTCATACATAACTCATCGACCAAACATGTTGGAAACATGTTTCCTTGCCCATCAACACCGCCTTGGCCGGCCACTATGCTTCTTTTGGGGAAATTTGACATGCAAATCCCTTATTTTTGCATGCATGATCAACTAGTCATCCCACATCTTCCCATCATACTTTCAAAGTTTACTACTAGGCCCTTTCTAGTGAAATTCACATTTATAACACTAAATCAAATCATCAAAAATGTCACACACAATTTAACACATATCATAGGCATCAAAATAAATTTTAAATTATTTTTATGCCTCGGTTTTGTGGTCCCGAAACCACATTCCGACTAGGGTCAATTTTGGGCTGTCACAGCTTTGTACGGTCGAAAATGTTATATACCATTATATTGGACCGAGCTTAGTGAAAACAAGATACACGGGGTCGATTTGATCAGAGAGACTAAACAAAAGTAAAAGTGATCCGTGAAAGTCTGAAAATAGTGTCAGATCAACAGAAATCATATGTTAACTTGAAACGAAAAGATATAGAGTTTCAGATTGAACACAAAGTCTTTTTGAAAGTCTCACCATGGAGGAAAATACTCAGATTCGGTCGTAAAGGCAAATTGAGTTTGAGATTTATTGGGCCGTATTAGATTATAGAGCATATCGGGCTGGTTGCTTATAAACTATTGTTGCCACCTGAGTTTGAAAAGATCCATAATGTATTCCATGTTTTGATGCTTCGTAGATATATCTGATCCCTCATATGTGATTAATCTATCAGAGATTAAAATTAAGTCTACTATGACATAAGAGAAAGAACCGATTCGTATTCTGGCTTACGAAATTAAGGAGTTATGAAATAAAAAATAAAAAATAAAAATATTTCATTAGTGAAAGTACTGTGGCATAAATACGGAGTTGAAGAAGCAACATAGAAGCCAGAGGATGTAATGAAAGAACATTATTCGAACCTATTCACCGGTAAGATTTTCGGGGACGAATATCCCTAAGGGGGGAGAGTTGTAACAGCCCAATTTAGACCCTATTCGGAACGGTGGTTAGGGGACCACGAATCTGAGTCAGAAAAATATTTAAAAATTATTTTTTGTGTTTATTATGTGTAAATTAATATCTGTGAAATTTTCGTGATTTAATTTTGTTGTTTGAGTGCTCGATTAAATAAAAGGACTTAATCGCATAAAATTAAAATTTAATGGTTTAATGTGTGATGACCAAATTGAATGCGTCTTTATAATTTGAAGCATTTATGTTGCAATTATGCCATTGAATAAGTGATGGTTAATAAATTATATTAATATAAAACATAATATTAAAAGCCATGCATTATTATTCTTATACTTGACCGAAAATTGAAAAAAAGAAAGAAAAGAAAAAGCCTAGGTTATTTGGCCATGGTTGATCTTGATTAAGGTATGTAACAAGCCCGGTTTTTGATAATTTTTATGTTTTTGTGATTGTTGCTAAGTTATCTACAAAACCCTTACTTCAATTTTTTATTTTGGTGTATATTTTGAGTTATGCAATTATTGAAAGCTTGTGATTTTTTTGTTTGATAGTAGAAAATAAAAGATATGTGATAGATTAACATGTTTTGTATTAGAATTTTTATGATTTTAAGTAATTAGGACTAAATTGTAAAAATAATAAAATGAGGGACTAAAATGTGAAATAAATGAAATATATGGACTTGTATGAACATGGGTAAAATTTGGCCTAACATGGATGTATTCAAATTTTGAATATTTTGGGTTTTGTGAAATAGGGACTAAATTGTGAAAAATGTGAAATGTCAGTGCAAAAGTATAATTTACCTATTTATGTGTTTTTGGATGTATTTAATTAAATATTTGATTAAATAAGTTTAATTTATATTAATTTAGATCATTAAAAGAGAAAATCGATTTTGGATTGGGGGAAAACTAAAGTTGTCGACTAGTTGTCCCATTCCATTTTTCATCGTCCGAGGTAAGTTTATAAGCAAATAAATGCTATTAATTTTGAATATATATGAATTTAAAATGCTGAAATGAATTTTATGAGTACATATTTAAGATGGCCGAATAATTATATTCATGGGAATAATGTGTACAAGTTCGATTCGACCGAGATACGATGTTCGAAAGCCCTGTATGAACCTTAGGAATAGCTAGGATACATATGTCATGACATAGGATTCCGATATGTGATGTGCGAGTAAGACCATGGCTTCGATATATGTGTGCGAGTAAGACCACGTCTGGGACATTGGCATCGATATGTGATTACATGTAAAACCATGTCTGGGACGTTGGCATTATATGATACATGTGATTATCTGAGTATCCTATTCAATTCCGAATGGTTTAACAAGCAATAATAAGTTAAGACGAATGAAAAATCGAGTTAAAAGGCTCAGGTATTGTAACGCCCCCACGCCTGAAACCGTCGCCGGAGTCGAGCTTGAGGAGTTACCGAACATAATTTATCAAATTAAGAACTTCAAATCTTTTGTTTCTACATTCACAGCTTTCTAGCTACTCGCGTCACAGTTACAAGAAAAATCATATCTCGAGTTACAAAACTCGAAATCAAGATCCCTAAATTTTCCCTAAATCTAGACTCATATATCTATTTACTAATTTGTTTCTAGAATTTTTTGTTGGGCCAATTATTACAGTTTATTAGTTAAAGTCTCCCCTGTTTCAGGGTTTGACTGCTCTGACATCTGTGTATTACAAATCAGATATCTCTCTATAAAAATATTCAATGACTATGAAGTTTATTTCTCTTAAAACTAGACTAAATAAGGAATCTGTAAATATAAAGAATGACTTCTAATTATATTTTTACAATTTATGATAAATTTTTAAAGTCAGAATAGGGGATCCAGAAATCACTCTGGCCCTATTTCAAAAAAATTTAAACATCTCATAAAATATAACTCATATACCTGTTCTGTTCCATCCATATGAAAATAGACTCATAATTATTCATTTCCATATTTTATTCATCATCTAATTGTATCTCTACTATTTTTAATGATTTTTCAAACTCACATCATTGTTGCTGTCTGAATCTATTTTATGGTAAATTTTACCTATTTCATGGTTTCCATGGATTAGCTAGTAATTTAGCATACATAACACCAAATATGATCATGATTAGCCATTCCAATGGCTAATCATTACCAAGCATTTCCATACCACTCAATAACCATATCATAAGACCATATATACAAAATGATTATAATGCTATACATGCCATACTCAAAATATGCAAGCCATTATGCCAAGATGGTATACGGATAGTGTGAGTGTGCCTCCGACCGTTCCCGATTTCCGAGCTGGCTTGTCAACACTACAAGGAATGAAAAGGAGGGAGTAAGCATAAATTATTAGTAAGCTAACATGCAAATAGCAAGTAACACAACTATATACGCAAACATAAAACATCATTTACATAATCATCACCGAGACATTCACATCACATTTTCATTTAACATCTTACCATATTGTTGTTATATCAATTTTTCAACCCGAGGGTTAAGTACATACCTGTTCAAGGTACCCATTTCACAACACTTACCAATACGTCCCTTTCATCTCGAGTATTCCTCCATTTGAGTAGAATTTTACCCGTTGAACACATCGGAATATAATTCGGATACATGGAAAGTTTGCACATAAGTGCCACATATGTAGCCAAGCTACCATGTAACCCGCCCATAAGTGAACTCGGACTCAACTCAACGAGCTCGGGCGTTCGTATCCATAAGTGAACTCTGACTCAACTCAACGAGCTTGGATGCCTAGTTACATCTCTCGAACTCGGACTCAACTCAACGAGTTCGGACATTCGCATCCATAAGTGAACTCGGACTCAACTCAACGAGTTCGGATGCCCAAACATCCTAGTGACATGTCACTTGTATCCTAATCTATTCCTAAGGTTCAAACGAGTGTTTTCCTCGATCACACATCTTCGCCATCTTCCACGAAATATCGAAATTGATACTTCGGTGATAGTTCATACTCATCAAGTAATTCACATAATTACATATTATTCAACAATAACCACAAAGCATAATATTTCATGATAATAATCAGCATCATATCATATAAAAAACATTAAATTGCTTAAAATGACAATTATGTTACTACATTTACACATGAACTTACCTCGTATGCGAAAATGGCTACTTTTACCATTTCGTCCACAACTTGGTATTTTCCCCATTTTAGCCTGAATTTCAGTTTTCCTTGCTCTATCATTTAAAATATAGTCTAATTAGGACTCACATTATTCAAATTGACCCAAAATCATATTTTGGCAAAATTATAGTTTTGCCCCTAAACTTTTGCATATTTACACTTTTGCCCCAAAGCTCGTAAATTAAAATTCAGCCTATTTTCTTATGTTTTATGACATGATGATCATTTTTCCCTTCTATTGAAACATCAAATTCTCACTCTAACATGTACTTATGACTATTAGGTATTTTTACCGATTAAGCCCTTTCGCTAGTTTTCGCTTAAAACCGAGTAGCACAAGTTGTCTAACATAATTTAAAACCTCATATTTTATCATAAAACACCAAAATACACAAATTTCACCTATGGGTATTTTTCCAAATATGAACCCTAGGTTGAATTATTGCTAGCATAAGCTTAATCGAGCTACCAAGACTCCAAAAACGTAAAAATCATTAAAAAATGAGGCTAGAACGGACTACAATCGAGCTTGGAAGCTTGAAAAACCCTATCCATGGTTTCTCCTTGCTATATTCTACCATGGGGTTGAAGATGAGCAAAATTGGCTTTTAATTTTGTATTTTAATTCATTTTATCCCTAAATGAACAAAATGCCCTTACTACTAAACTTTCCAAAAATTCCATCCATGTCCAATTTTTGTCCATAGACTTAGAAATTGGTAAAATTTCTATTTAAGACCTCCTAATTAATATTTCAAAACAATTTCATACTAGAAACTTCTAGAATGCAAGTTTTACAAATTATTCGATTTAGTCCCTAATTTCAATTTAAGCACTTTATGCATAAAATTTCTTCACGAAATTTTCACACAATCATGCAATCAAATCATAGACCTAAAAATAATCATAAAATAATTATTTCTATCTCGGATTTTGTGGTCACGAAACCACTATTCCGACTAGGCCCAAAATCAGGATATTACAGGTATGTATTCATACTAAGTTATGAAACTAGGGTAAGTTGAATGTTCGAATTGATGATATAAATGTTACATGTTAATGTGAATTATATGTATGCATATGTGAAAGTATACATTCGGTCTACTTATGTATTCATGACATAAATGGGAGTATAAATGTATAAGAAATTCGATAATTGGCCAAATGATAAGTATACGTGGATTTGTAAATGAAATGTATGTGTTTTCATACTTGGCCAATTGTGAAGTATATTTGGCTATATATATATCATGTATAAATATGTGGTATTAAGGTTTGATTTATGAAGATATGCATATAAGATTTTAAATATGCGATTATATGTACATCAATAATAAAGCTTTGAAAGTGTATGTTATTTTGATAATAGATACATGTATATTCGGTCAAGGTAAAATTTGTACATATAGAGGTATATGTTATATATGAAATTGTGAGTTTGAAAATAAGTGTGATTATGATAGTATAAATTAGTTTAAATAATATTAAGTTCATATTAATATTGAGTTATTTATTTTCTTATAGCTTACTAAGCTCTCAAAGTTTATTCTGTGTGTTTTTCCTATGTTTAAAGATTTTAAGAGATCTGCTTGGGTTGGAAGTCGATGGAGACGTCATCACACTATTCGATTATCTTTTCAGTAAATAATGTTTTGAGATTCGGTTATGTGGCATGAATAGGCTAATTTTGATATATATATATTTGGTTTTGAAATTTGTGAAAATATATAGCCATGCGAAAATGGCTTAATCATGATGCTAATATTGGTATATATATAATCGGTTAGGTTATTAGGAGGTATATTTCACAGTAAATATGTCGTGATATTGGTTATATGATTTGGCCTTATAAGTAGCATATTTTGGAGGTATAAAATGTGGTTTATTTTGTGTGTGGGATGATGATATGATTCGGCTTGGTTAGATAAGTAGAATGATGAATATATAATTGATAATGCATTGGTTAAATTGGTTTATGAGATGTAAATGTTTAATGTGGGAATTTGGTTTATATTTATCTATAAGCCATGCGAAGATGGCTTGTTATTTATATTAGGTTTGGTTTTAAGTTGAATATATTATGGATATTTTGGTTGTGATCTTGATGATTTGGCTTTTATATATGTTTATATGTGAACTAAGGTTAATATATATACTTGTTAATGTTAATGAAATTATGCCAAGGTATTTGAGTTTGTATGACGTGAAATTGTGGTTGGATATTTTGAAGAGTGATATACTTAATATATAAGTGGAATATACTAGGTGAATAGCTATGGTTTGAAGAATTGATATTCAGTTATGTGACAAAGTAAGTATATACAATATTTGTATGTCTTTGATCTTAAATTGTAAACATTATTTTAATGTAATGAAAAGCTTGTGATAGGATCATGTTTTAATTCGCCAAATAGATGAATTAGTTTTCAGTGGATGTTAGATAATTTGGATGATATGTATTTGATATTAAAGTTAGATTGCTTTCGGCTATATGGATAAATATTTATATACTTAGCCAAATATGTGATTATTGAATTAGGTTTGATTATGACTTATGTTAAATGGCTTTGTTAAGTTTTTTATTTAGTAAATGACTATATGAATGGTAACTTAGGTTTTTTTAAAAAAAGATGATTGTATGCAAGTTTAAGATGTGGCTTTGTTATTGTGATTTATTTATTAAGTAAACCTTATATGACATTTTGTGTATATTAACGAAACTTTAAATAAGTAAGTTGGTTTAGATAAAGTTTATAATAAGTTAGCATATATAATTGGTATTGGATTGTAACACCCCAAACCCGAGACCATCGCCGGTGTCGGACCCGAGGGTTAACAAACCAAGTTCACATGTTTTTGCCCACCAATTTGACATTTCCAGTCAGGCTGGAAAACTGCATCACTGTCGCCTTAAAAATCATATCTCGAGTTTCAAAACTCGGAAACTGGTTTCGTAAATTTTCCCTGAATTTAGACTCATATATACATCCATGGATTTATTTCTAGGATTTTTGGTCGGGCCAATTGGTACAGTTTATTAGTTAAAGTTACCCAAGTTACAGGGATCGACTGCTCTGACCTTCGCGCGGTATAACTTGAATATCTCTCTGCACAGGGCTTTAATGCTGGTGTCGTTTGTTTCTAATGAAACTAGACTCAAAATGGAATCTGTACATATAAGGTATATCTCCTAATTCTTTTTGGATAATTTATAGTGAATTTTTAAAGTTGCGACAGGGAACCCAGAAACCATTCTGGCCCTGTCTCACAATAGCTTTAATATCTCTTAACCTGTAACTCCTATGACCGCTTCGTTTCTTCCATATGAAAATAGACTCATCAAGGTTCATTTACATAGCTTATTCACTATTTGATTCCATTCCTATGAATTATGGTGATTTTTCACATTCACGCCACTGCAGCTGGCAGCATCTGTTTTAAGGTAGGACTTACCTATTTGGTAGTCTCCATGATTCAACTAATCTTGCCATACATAGGTTCATATATGATCATTTTAACCATGCCAATGGCTGATCATATGACCAACATTCCCATTTCAAACAATAGCCACATCATGACCCCAAATATATATACATACAACCCACAATAAGTCTAAGTTCATGCTCCTTTTTGAGCCATTTTCGCATGGCCATACATACTTACATTACAACGTATTTAACAAACAAGAGGTAGTCCTATACATGCCATCTCAAGTTCAACCAAAATTTATACCAAAATGGAGGCTTGATAGTGTGGATGACTTGACTTCAACGATCCCAAATCCGATTGCCTCGGCGAAATCTAGAAAACTAAGAGCCAAAGCAACGGGTAAGCATTTTTATGCTTAGTAAGTCTCAAGGAATATAATGAACTATAATTTACAGCAATACATTCACATAGCCAAATGCATCATTTCATTAATACACATTCTTACTTCATACTTCATCATTGTATAAGTTCGCAAAGCATCAATCAATTCAATAACTGAAATTCATTAGTCGATTGAGCGAATGTTGCTCAAACACGTCGACTTTCCAATGCACATATAACGTACCTTATCCTTTGGGCTGTCCGAGTGTACTAATTAAATTCATTTCAGCAACCAACACTCACCTCCAGCCCAAGATTCTTCGAATATAACCGGATATAATCACGTGCACAAATGCCTTGGTCTTAGCCCGGATAGAATAACTCGCACGAATGCCTTCGGCCTTAGCCCGGATATAACCACTAGCACAATTGCCTTCGGTCTTAACCCGGATATAATTTCAACATAATTGTCTTGGGCTTAGCCCGGATATCATTCAATTTCTCATGCACACATACATCAATAATCATTGGACATACATATTTCATTTTCGTTACTAAGGCTCAAACACAATTAATATCATTAGCATATTCGCCTTGGGACTTAGCCCGGTGGAATTCAAATACTCATACACACATAATCAATAATCATACACATCCATATTTCATCTCACATAATTCAAGTAAGGTCACTTCTTGAGGACTTACCTCGGATGTTGTCGAACGGCTTTTTCGGCTATTCGATCACCTTTTCCTTCCCTTGTCCAATTGTGGCCCTCTTAGCTCTTGAGCTAATTCAAACAAATTCAATTTATTAAAACCTCATTGTGCTTGCTTATGGCGAATATGACAAGGATTTTAAATGGTCATATGACCACTCTTTAGCTTGAATACACAATGGTCATGCACATTTTATACTACATCAAGCAATTCAATACAATTTATTTGAGCATCAAGGAAATGCTAAGGCCTTCAATAGGCTACCCAAGGCCGAATATTCATGTACATGTTGAGGTCAATTTTGCACTTAATACCTCACAAAAACAGCATGCAATCTACTAATTTATGCTTTGCACATTGTGGCCCAAAACTTATAATATAGCATCAAGCACTTATATGTGTGCTAGGCAATTGTGCTTGCAATTTCACAAGCATTCTTCCACATTTTCTTCTTTAAATCAATATATTCAGCACTTAGTTCATAACCAAACATAATGTGCAATCATATATATGCATATATGAGCATGGCCGAATTTTCAAGGTGTCCATAGCCATCCAAAACACAAACTTTTAACTAACATGCAAGAAGCATGAATCATGCTCAAGAATGCATCATGGCCAAGTATGACAATCATGCTCCTTTTCAACTTTAATCATGATAAAACAAAGAGAAAACTCAAAATCTTACTCATGAGTAGAAAATCCATCATTGCATGCATCATCATCAAGCTTCACACTTAGCATGCAATGGCTTTATCACTATAACAACTTTGGCCAAATACCATTTCCATGGCATACCAAAGATTTGAGCCATGGCTAACATGCACATCAAGTTAGCAACCAAAACATGCATGAAACTCCCAACACAACCTCATACATACCTTAATCTTGATGCAAACTTAGCCAAATCTCCTTCTAGATCTCTTCCAAACCAAGCATGAAGCAAAAATCCTCCTTCTTCCTTAGTTTTGGCTCAAAGAAAGGATGAACAAAATTTTTTTCTTTTCTTCTCTACAACTCACGGCAATGGGGTATGCCACTCTCTCACACACATTTTTTTTTTTCATTCTTTTCTTACCCATGCTTATTTGTTTACTATTTCTCCCTAATGCCCAACAAAACATGTTTCATGACATGTTTGACCCATATTCTTTGTCATGGCGGCCATTACTTGTAGAAAGGGGAATTTGACATGCAAGTCCATTATTTTGCATGCATGCTTTAATTAGTCATCACCTATTTCCCTATCGTACTTTCAAAGTTCACTACTAAGTCCTTTCTTATAATTTAGCACCTAATTAATAAAAATCGAGACACGAAATATTTACGCATACCAATTCCACATACAATAAGTACGGAATATAACACTTAATTATTCTTGTGACTCGGTTTTCGTGGTCCCAAACCACTCTCCGACTAGGGTCACATTCGGTGTCACAACTCTCCCCACTCAAGAGATTTTCGTCCCCGAAAAGCTTACCGGTAAATAGGTTCAGATATCGCTCTCATTGAGTTCTCGGTCTCCCAAGTAGCTTCTTCTATCCCGTGCTTGAGCCATAACACTTTCACTAGCGGAACCCGCTTGTTTCGCAACTCTTTCACTTCGTGATAGGATACGAATTGGTTCTTCCTCATAACTCATATTAGCTTGAATTTCAATTTCGATGGACTAATCACGTGCGATGGATCGGATCTATAACGTCGAAGCATCGAAACGTGGAAGACATCGTGAACCTTTTGAGTTCAGGGGCAAAATCAAACGATATGCCACCGGACCGACTCGCTCGATATCTCGTATGGCCCAATGAACCTCGGGCTCAACTTGCCCTTACTACGAACTCGAGTATTTTTTCCAAGGCGATACCTTGAGGAACACTTTATCACCCACACGATACTCGATATCCTTACGCTTCATATCCGCGTGCACGACTTACGACGATCGAAGGCTATCTTCAAACTTTCACGGATTACTTTCACTTTCATTCGGCATCCCTAATCAAATCCACCGAAAATCTTGCTTTCACCAAGCTCACCAAAACAATGGTGTACGGCATTTACGCCCGCACAAAGCCTCGTAGGTGCCATCTTAATACTCGATTGAAAGTTGTTGTTGTAAGCGAATTCAATCAACGGCAAATACCGCTCCCATGAACCACTAAACTCGAGGACGCAACATCTTAACATATCCTCAAGTATCTCGAATTACCCGCATTCGGATTGACCATCGGTTTGGGGGTGGAAGGCGGTCTTGAAATGCAACTTGGTACCCAAAGCTTCTTGCAACTTTTTCCAAAACCGCGAGGTAAATCTCGGATCTCTATCCGACCACGATAGAAATAGGCACCCGTGTAATTTCACAATCGAGAAACGTATAATTCCGCTAATTTGTCCATTGAAAATCCGACGACGGGGACAAAGTGGGCCGACTTAGTCAATCGATCTACCACGACCCAAACCGCATCCTTCTTACTTGTCGACAATGGCGGTCCGGATACAAAGTCCATTGTGACTCGATCCCATTTCCACTCGGGTATCGTGATTAGTCAAGTAATCTCAAGGCACCGATGTTCCGCTTTCACTTGTTGACATATTAAACATCTTGAAACAAAGTCGAGATGTCTCGCTTCATACCATGCCACCAAAATCGACGTTTCAAATCATTGTACATCTTCGTACTCCCGGTGGATTGCCATTCGGCTACAATGGGCTTCATTGAATTATCGAAATGAGTTCAATTCTTTGGGACACATGAGACGACTTTTGAACCTCAAACAATCGTCATCGTCGATTTGAAACTCCGAGTCCTTGTTCGAACACACGCAGCCGCTTTTGCAACCAACTCGTCATCGACTTTTCGAGCTTCTCGAATTTGGTGTGTCAATAATGGTTTGGCTTTCATTTCAGCCACTAACACACCGTCGGATCGGATAGACAAGTGCACATTCATCGCTTCGTAAAGTGAATAACGATTTACGACTCAAGGCATCCGCAACTACATTCGCCTTTCCCGGGTGATAGTCAATGATCAGCTCATAATCCTTTAACACTCGAGCCAACGTCTTTGTCGCAGATTTAAGTCTCGTTGGGTCATCAAATACTTGAGACTTTTGTGATCCGAGTATACATGGCACCTTTCACCAAATAAGTAATGTCGCCAAATCTTTAAGGCGAATACGATGGCGCCAATTCGAGATCATGAGTCGGATAATTTTTCTCATGTGGCTTTAATTGCCTCGACGATAGGCCACAACTCGACCTTCTTGCATTAATACGCAACCTAACCCAAGTAGAGAGGCGTCGCTATAGATGACAAACTCCTTACGGACTCGGGTTGCACTAGAATTGGGGCTTCATCAAATAAGTTTTCATTGATCGAAGCTTTTTGGCATTTCTCCGTCCATTCAACTTAACATCCTTTTGGAGTAGCCGTCATCGGCGTGGCTATCGTTGAGAAGCCTTTACAAATCGTCGGTAGTAACCGCAAGCCCCAAAAAGCTTGAACCTCAAGAATATTTCTAGGAGGCTTCCAATTTAGTATGGCTGAAATTTTATTCGGTCGACTCGAATACCCGATCTGAGATACCACATGACCCAAGAAGCTTACCTCTCTTAACCGTAACTCACACTTGCTTGAACTTAGCATATAATTGCTTGTCCCGTAAAATTTGCAAGACTAACCGCAGTGTTCAAGATGTTCGGTCTCATTTCTTGAATAGACCAAGATGTCATCAATGAACACGACTACTGAATCGATCCAAATATGGTCTAAAGATTCGATTCATTAAATCCATAAATACCATAGGGCATTAGTGAGCCCAAACGGCATCACCAGAACTCATAGTGACCATATCTCGCTCAAGGCGTCTTGGGCACGCCCGAATCTCGGATTCGCAATTGATAGTAGCCCGATCTCAAATCTATTTTCGAGAACACCGAGGCTCCCTTCATTGATCGAACAAGTCATCAATACGTGGCAACGGATATTTGTTCTTTATCGTCGCTTTGTTAAGTCGACGATAGTCGATGCATAGTCGCATGGTTCCATCCTTCTTCTTCACGAACAACACGGCGCACCCAAGGCGAAAAACTCGGCGAGCAAAACCTCTATCCACCAATTCTTGCAATCGAAGTTTTCAACTCCTTCAATTCCGTTGGTGCCATACGATACGGAGCTATCGAAATTGGGGTGGTACCGGTACCAATTCGATGCCAAATTCTATTTCTCGAACAGTGGTAAACCCGCAATTCTTTGGGAAAACATCCGGTATTCACAAACCACGGGCACAGATTCGGGTTTCTTCTCGATTCCTTGTCATCGAGTACATACGCAAGGTACGCCGCACCCTTTTCTTACATATTTCGGGCCAACATCGCGATATTACGGTGGCAACCCCTTTAAGTCCGTGGACTCAACCCGAATTATTTCATTATTCGCGCACCTCAAATCGATAGTCTTGCTCTTGCAATTTACAACCGCATCGTGCATGGTCAACCAATCCAAACCAAGAATAACATCGAACTCATCGAATGGCAAAAGCATTAAGTCCGCCGGAAAACAAGAACCTCGGAACACTAGGGACTTTTCTTGCACACTTTGTTAACAAGCACGTAATGACCCAAGGGTTTGACACGAATTACAAACTCAAGAGACTCAATGGGCAAAGTCTTCTTGGATGCTAAGGTTTCACATATATAAGAATGAGTAGAACCAGGTCAATCAAAGCAATTACATTTGTATTGAAAAGAGTGAAAGTACCGGTAATAACATCCGGAGAGGCGGCATCCTCGGCGTGCGCGATGGCATAAGTCCTAGCAGAGCACGAGCCTCGGATCGATGGTAGCATCTCTAGATCCTCTCGACCGCCAACGACATTGCCCATATTTCTAGGTGGCCTACCTCGGCGATGGTAGCACCCGGTTTGCACTCGACTTGCATTCTGCTCATGCATCCTCGGGCAATCCTTCATAAAATGGTCGGCCGATCCACACTTATAGCAGAGCGATCACGAAACCAACAGCTCCCCGAATGCCATTTGCCACAATGTGGACACTCCGTCCTCTCTCGGCGATCATTTCCGCCACCAAGCAATCGAGGTGACTCGTGTGGTCACAGGGGTCGATCGCGTCCTCGTCTAGAAAATCCCAAACGCCTCTAGACCGGCTCGCATCATCTCGAAATCTCTTCGATGCTTGTTGAAGAGACTTTCCGAGGACCTCTTTCGAATTCTCCAATCCCACATCAGCTTTTTGTTTCTCCTTTCTAAGCTCTTCGGCTTTACAAGCTCGCTCAACAAGTACTACGAACTCGATCTCGAGAATGCCAACAAACATCCTTATATCATCGTTCAGCCCATCCTCAAGCGTTTGCACATAATAGCCGGACGAAATGCATTCTCGCAGCGTCGGCTAAGCCTCACAAACTTTCGTTCAGTAGTCGGTAACGGACATAGAACCTTGCTTAAGATCAAGGAACTCCTCCGCTTTTGGTCGATGAATCTCGATCGATATACTTTTTTGAACTCGGTTAGAAAGAATTCCCAAGTCACTTGCTCTCTAGGCACCACGAAGTCGAGTACTCCACCAATAGTAGGCGGACTCGCGTAGCAAGGAGATGGTACACTTTAAGCACTCATCGGGTGTATACAGGATAGCTCATCAAGCACCGGATAGTGTTATCTAACCATAATTCAGCTCGCTTCGGCATCATCATCATCCGTAGCCTTAAATTCAGTGGCCCCATGTTTTGAATCCTATCGATCGGGGCTTACGACCTTATTGGGTCACCACCGGAGGTATTGTAGGTGCGGGGTTGCATTCGTCGGGAATGGAGGTGGTGGAACACCGTGTTGGTTCGAATGTATTGATTAAACCATTCGCTCATCACACTATAAAAGGCTTGCTTAGCCTCGTCATTAGGATTGCTGGCCATAGGTTGAGAGTCCCGGCGCTGTCCCTTGCGCGGAGCAGCGCCACACTCTCCACATCATCAGCTATCGCTTCGGTTGGGATCGGGATCCATTGCTATAAACAAACATGAAGTCAAATTGTCGAATTCATCACACTATCGATTCATCATTTAATGGCATGTATAGCTAGACCCCAAACACATCACGGTAGTCCTAGAATCGACTAAACCGTGGCTCGATACCAATAAAATTGTAACACCCCAAACCCGAGACCATCGCCGGTGTCGGACCCGAGGGTTAACAAACCAAGTTCACATGTTTTGCCCACCAATTTGACATTTCCAGTCAGGCTGGAAAACTGCGTCACTGTCGCCTTTAAAATCATATCTCGAGTTTCAAAACTCGAAACTGGTTTCGTAAATTTTCCTGAATTTAGACTCATATATACATCCATGGATTTATTTCTAGGATTTTTGGTCGGGCCAATTGGTACAGTTTATTAGTTAAAGTTACCCAAGTTACAGGGATCGACTGCTCTGACCTTCGCGCGGTATAACTTGAATATCTCTCTGCACAGGGCTTTAATGCTGGTGTCGTTTGTTTCTAATGAAACTAGACTCAAAATGGAATCTGTACATATAAGGTATATCTCCTAATTCTTTTTGGATAATTTATAGTGAATTTTTAAAGTTGCGACAGGGAACCCAGAAACCATTCTGGCCCTGTCTCACAATAGCTTTAATATCTCTTAACCTGTAACTCCTATGACCGCTTCGTTTCTTCCATATGAAAATAGACTCATCAAGGTTCATTTACATAGCTTATTCACTATTTGATTCCATTCCTATGAATTATGGTGATTTTTCACATTCACGCCACTGCAGCTGGCAGCATCTGTTTTTAAGGTAGGACTTACCTATTTGGTAGTCTCCATGATTCAACTAATCTTGCCATACATAGGTTCATATATGATCATTTTAACCATGCCAATGGCTGATCATATGACCAACATTCCCATTTCCAAACAATAGCCACATCATGACCCCAAATATATATACATACAACCCACAATAAGTCTAAGTTCATGCTCCCTTTTTCGAGCCATTTTCGCATGGCCATACATACTTACATTACAACGTATTTAACAAACAAGAGGTAGTCCTATACATGCCATCTCAAGTTCAACCAAAAATTTATACCAAAATGGAGGCTTGATAGTGTGGATGACTTCGACTTCAACGATCCCAAATCCGATTGCCTCGAGCGAAATCTAGAAAACTAAGAGCCAAAGCAACGGGTAAGCATTTTATGCTTAGTAAGTCTCAAGGAATATAATGAACTATAATTTACAGCAATACATTCACATAGCCAAATGCATCATTTCATTAATACACATTCTTACTTCATACTTCATCATTGTATAAGTTCGCAAAGCATCAATCAATTCAATAACTGAAATTCATTAGTCGATTGAGCGAATGTTGCTCAAACACGCCGACTTTCCAATGCACATATAACGTACCTTATCCTTTGGGCTGTCCGAGTGTACTAATTAAATTCATTTCAGCAACCAACACTCACCTCCAGCCCAAGATTCTTCGAATATAACCGGATATAATCACGCACAAATGCCTTCGGTCTTAGCCCGGATAGAATAACTCGACGAATGCCTTGGGCCTTAGCCCTGATATAACCACTAGCACAATTGCCTTGGTCTTAACCGGATATAATTTCCAGCATAATTGTCTTCGGCTTAGCCCGGATATCATTCAATTTCTCATGCACACATACATCAATAATCATTGGACATACATATTTCATTTTCGTTACTAAGGCTCAAACACAATTAATATCATTAGCATATTCGCCTTGGGACTTAGCCGGGTGGAATTCAAATACTCATACACACATAATCAATAATCATACACATCCATATTTCATCTCACATAATTCAAGTAAGGTCACTTCTTGAGGACTTACCTCGGATGTTGTCGAACGGCTTTTTGGCTATTCGATCACCTTTTCCTTCCCTTGTCCAATTGTGGCCCTCTTAGCTCTTGAGCTAATTCAAACAAATTCAATTTATTAAAACCTCATTGTGCTTGCTTATGGCGAATATGACAAGGATTTTAAATGGTCATATGACCACTCTTTAGCTTGAATACACAATGGTCATGCACATTTTATACTACATCAAGCAATTCAATACAATTTATTTGAGCATCAAGGAAATGCTAAGGCCTTCAATAGGCTACCCAAGGCGAATATTCATGTACATGTTGAGGTCAATTTTGCACTTAATACCTCACAAAAACAGCATGCAATCTACTAATTTATGCTTTGCACATTGTGGCCCAAAACTTATAATATAGCATCAAGCACTTATATGTGTGCTAGGTCAATTGTGCTTGCAATTTCACAAGCATTCTTCCACATTTTCTTCTTTAAATCAATATATTCAGCACTTAGTTCATAACCAAACATAATGTGCAATCATATATATGCATATATGAGCATGGCGAATTTTCAAGGTGTCCATAGCCATCCAAAACACAAACTTTTAACTAACATGCAAGAAGCATGAATCATGCTCAAGAATGCATCATGGCCAAGTATGACAATCATGCTCCTTTTCAACTTTAATCATGATAAAACAAAGAGAAAACTCAAAATCTTACTCATGAGTAGAAAATCCATCATTGCATGCATCATCATCAAGCTTCACACTTAGCATGCAATGGCTTTATCACTATAACAACTTTGGCCAAATACCATTTCCATGGCATACCAAAGATTTGAGCCATGGCTAACATGCACATCAAGTTAGCAACCAAAACATGCATGAAACTCCCAACACAACCTCATACATACCTTAATCTTGATGCAAACTTAGCCAAATCTCCTTCTAGATCTCTTCCAAACCAAGCATGAAGCAAAAATCCTCCTTCTTCCTTAGTTTTGGCTCAAAGAAAGGATGAACAAAATTTTTTCTTTTCTTCTCTACAACTCACGGCAATGGGGTATGCCACTCTCTCACACACATTTTTTTTTTCATTCTTTTCTTACCCATGCTTATTTGTTTACTATTTCTCCCTAATGCCCAACAAAACATGTTTCATGACATGTTTGACCCATATTTCTTTGTCATGGCGGCCATTACTTGTAGAAAGGGGAATTTGACATGCAAGTCCATTATTTTGCATGCATGCTTTAATTAGTCATCACCTATTTCCCTATCGTACTTTCAAAGTTCACTACTAAGTCCTTTCTTATAATTTAGCACCTAATTAATAAAAATCGAGACACGAAATATTTACGCATACCAATTCCACATACAATAAGTACGGAATATAACACTTAATTATTCTTGTGACTCGGTTTCGTGGTCCCGAAACCACTCTCCGACTAGGGTCACATTCGGGGTGTCACATGGATAATGAGTAATGAGTTGTATTAATCGATATGCTTATATTCAGCTATTTGATAATGATTATGTTTGAATGTTATTTAATTTATGTGTAACTGGTAATATTTGGCTTGATTCAGTATATGTTCAAATGTGATGTATTTGGATGATTAAATTCTATGTGCATCTATGAATATTCGAAAGTTTTGTTCCGTTCGGTAATACCTCATAACCCCTTTCTGGCGACGAATATGAGTTAGGGGTGTTACAAGCACACTCTCGAGCCACATATCAGGATGCTTAGATGAGCCATGTAACAGGACACTTATTTAGGCTAAACAGGAAACTCATTAGAATTTTATTCAAGGAGCTCATAGACTAACAGATAACTTCGAAAAATTATTATCAGGGAGCACCGGATATGGTAACAGGGAGTTCAAGCGAGCGATGTTAGGAAGCTCATACGAGCCTATATTAGGACACTCATGTAGAGCTACGTTTGTGTCCGTATTATATGTTGGGTCACAACTGATCGAATTATGTAACAGGATGCTCACAAAGAGCTACGGTAGTGCACAACACATGTAAGATCACTACCGATCAGGATGCCCGCAGGAACTATATAACAAGACACTCGAGATGTAACATCTCGATTTAGGGCCTAGTTGAAATAGTGGTTTCGAAACCACATATCTGAAATAGAAATAGTTATTTCATGATTATTATGAGGTCTAGGATGAGAATGTATGCTTGTGTAAAAATTTCATGGAGAAATTCCATGCCTAAGATGCTCAATTTGACATTAGGGACCAAATTGAAAAATATGCAAAACTTGAGTTCTAGAAGCTTTTAGCATGAAATTGAGTTGTATTATACATTAGAGGTCTTCAAATAGTAATTTGACCAAGTTCTAAAAATTTGGACAAAAATGGGCTTGCATGGGTAAAATTTCGAAGAAAAGCCTTAAGGGCATTTATGTCTTTCGGTAAATAAAAGAAATAAAAGGGAAAAAGAAGTGAAAATCTTGTCCATCTTCTTCAAGGTAGTGCCAAAAATTCTAAGGACCATAGCTAGGGTTTTCTTCAACTTTCAAGCTTGATAACTTGGAAATACCAATTCTGGAAGTAGACCGTGGAAAGCAAAAGGTTTTGGAATAGTCAGAATCCAAACCCAAGACATCATTTAGGTAAGTTCGTGTAACCTAATTAGATGTTTATGCATGTTGACTTTAATTGTTGTGTTGAATTGAATGTGAAATGCATAAATAATGAATGGTATGAAAATGCCCATAATTTTGAAATTGATTGAAAATGGGTTAGAATCCGTTTGAATATGGAATTCCGATGGATAGGTCACTTCTCACGAGAAATAGGATTGCATGTGTTTTAGAAAGGATTTAGCCTAGACGGGTAATCCATTGATCTCATTATGGAAAGGATTTAGCCCGGACGAATAATCCTGAAATGAGCTTATCGAACATACGTTTCACTTAGGATTTAGCCTGGACTAGTAATCCTGGTTGACTGGATTTAGCCTGGACTGGTAATCCATATTAGACTCTATAGGGAATTCCTTGTCATATAAAGGATTTAGCCTGGACTGGTAATCCAACAAAGCCCTTAGAGTACATGGTATAGCTAGACTTTAGCCTGGATTGGTAATTCTGCTGTAAGAGATGTGGCTCGAGAATTTAGCGGATAGGGTACTACTGGATATAAATTGATGGTTAATAAAATAGTACACCTAGAACGTACTAAGTGGTGGAATATCCATTGGGAATTCAATGATTCACCAGATAAAATATTTGTAAATGACATGCGAAACACGAATTTGAATATGTAAATGATGTGATGAACTCATCTATGGATCTTGAAAATTATGTGACTAACTTGGTCATTGAGTGAATGTGTTTAAGGAAATTTACTTATAATTGATGGATAACATAACTTATTGTGATTATGTGTTTGAAATGACTAGTAAGTTTACTTTCCGTTATACAAACTTACTAAGCATGTAATGCTTACCCCTTTTTACCTTTCCCTATCTTGTAGAGCTTTTGGACTTGTGAAGTTTGGAGGACGGTGGGAGTTTGATCACACTATCGGCAATCTCGTTTTGGGTATTAAAGAACTATTCATTTTGATATAATGGCATGTATAGGGTAACTTATATTTTGGTTATATGTGTCATTTAAATTAGCCAAGTGTAATGGCTCATGATAGTTGATGAATTATTTTGTATATGGCAATGAAATATGGCTCATATTTTGCTATTGGGCTATAGCCCTTATTAATCATATATGCATTCAACCTGTCTATGTCGATGTGGATGTTTGAGAATTAAGGATATCAATGATCGTATGTTGATTTATAAATGAACCATAATATACATATATATATATATATATATATATATATATATACAAAATGACCATAATAAAGTAGTAATGGGTAAAGTTGGAAAAGGGGCTACAAAACTAATGGTTGTATATTGGTATGAAAAGATTGAAAGAAGATTGCATATTTGAAATGGTGCTAAATAGCATTAGGGGCATCGATTTTAATCATGGAATTGGATATTGGAATAATCAAATGTGTTTTGCTATATGCTGAGAACATGTATAAGTGAGTAAGTCTTTAAGGGTGACAAATGGCTTGGAAAATAGCCTAGAAGTTGTCCACATGAGTAGACACACGGGCATGTGTCTAGACTGTGTGTGATAAATAGTCTGCCCATGGGTGTGCTGTTCGGCTGCATGTCCCCTGCATCTAAATTTTACAAGTCAGAATGGCCAGTAGTAAACACACGGGCTAAGACACGGGCGTGTGTTTTGGCCGTGTAAGAGACACGGCCTAACTACATAGGCGCGTGCTTTGGCTGTGTGAAGTCTGCACCATTTTATGAAAAATCATTTAATTTTATTTGGCCACACAGGCATGTGATACGGTCATGTGACCTTATTTTGGTGATGACATCATAGTCAGAGAGTTACACGGCCCTAGGACACGGGCGTGTCAAGCGCATACAGGGGTTTCCCCTTTTTACAGGGGTGTGTGTGTATTGAAGAAAATTTCCCAAGTTTTCTAAAGTTTCCAGTTTGGCCCTGAACTATTTCCAATATATGTTTTGGACCTCGTAGGTCCATACGAGGGACGTTTCGCATATGTTTGAATGAAATTTAAATTGAAAGAAATTTTATAGCCTGGTTTTGCATGAACATTTGTATGTATGTCCGGTAATGCCTCGTACCCTGTCCCTGCCTCAGGTACGGATAAGGGGTGTTACATTTAGTGGTATCAAAGCTACGGTTTAGTTGATTCTCAGACTAACATAAAATGTATTGAGTCTAGCTATACATGCTATTATACAAGCTACGATAGTGTAACATCTCCTAACCATTTTAAATGTATTTGTATATATGAAATATCTTCCAACCAAGCCTGAGATGAGTCTGAGCAAGCTGAGAGCAGTGCTCCAGCTTCCGAACAACAAGCCACATCTGGTAGTAGTAGGAGGCCCATGTCTAGGGATCGAGAAGAGGCAAAGGCAGCTTTTTTCGAAATAATGTGTAACACCCCTTACCCGTATTTGAGACCGAGATAAGGTACGAGGCATTACCGGGTGAACATACAAACATCCAACAAAAATGCGGGTTATAAGATTTCAATTCCATCATTTTGTCCTTTATATGGGCTTACTAGGCCCGAAGCATACATTTGAAGTGGTTCGAGACTGAACCGAGAATGTATGAAAAACTTAAGAAAATTTTTGTGCGCTGGCCTCACACGCCCATGTAGAGGCACACCACACGCCCGTGTGCTTGAGACACGCCCGTGCCCCTAGCCCATGTGGGATCTTGAAATTTATTTAATTCAGTTCAAGGTGTAGTGGTTTTCCCATGGCCTAGACATATGCCCGTGTCCTTGCCTCGTGTCCCTCACACGGCCTAGACAAGCCCGTGTTGTCTCCCGTTTTCAAAAACCTGGAAATTCTATTTATGATGTATTCATTTTGGGACACATGACAAAAGCACACGCCCATGTGGCTTACTCGTGCCATGTCTCCACCCCGTGTAGTTACTACAAAGCATGCAACATAGAAATTTTGGGGTGCAGGGGACACATGGCTGAACGACACGCCCGTGTGGGCTGTCTGTTTGTCACACACAGTTTAGACACTTATTCATGTGCCTATTCATGTGGACCATTTGGAGGCTATCTTCCAAGCCATTGGTCACCCAAGAACCCCCATGTACTCCGACATGCTTAACATCCTACTATCTAGCATAGACCACAATCACATACATAATTTGGCATGCAATCAAGAGATAATTATAAGAAAACACTCCAGTTAAGTATATGGACCAATTCACTTGGCCATATATAAAATAATCATACCAATTAGGGAACCATTACTTTATGCTAGCCACATGACATGACACATATACAAAATAACAATTACCTATACATGCCATGACTCAAAATAATCAAATGTATTATACCCAAAGTTTAGTTGATAGTGTGACCCGAGCTCCGACGTTCTCGATCCTTTGAACTAGCTTGAAGAATCTAAAGAAATAGAAAAGGGAGGAGTAAGCTATGAAGATTAGTAAGTACACATACAAATAAAGTAAATCTTAATTAAACCATAGAATATTATTTACACCTTTGTCACTTTTTTCATACCTTTATCAAACATGTGATCTAAATTTTCTTTATAAGCATAATACATAAAAACATATATTGCCATGGATGATCATAGTCGTAGAAGTACAGATTAAACACATACCTTTGCTCCCTGCACACACATATGCATTTTACTTAATTTACGTTAGAACCTTGTATACATTACTGCTGAACATTTGGAATGATGAATAGGATGCTCGGATATAAACACACCGAAGTGCCATAATCATGACATAGCACGTCTCTCATCAGGGCTACATGTGAGCACTCGGACCTAGCTTGCATCACATTACCACGCCTCTCAACAGGGCTACATAAGCTCCCGGACCTAACGTGTACCACATAATTACATGCCTCTCAACGGGGCTACACAAGCTCCCGAACCTAGCATGTATCATGTCATCAAACGAGCTTATACATACATAGCTATCCTATGACATGTCACTTGTATCCTTACCTATTCCTAAGTTCGAATGAGATTTTCAGACTTACGTCTCTTTGTTGAACATTCTCGGAATGTTGGCCTTATAACATATGACCTTATTATATATAATGCTAACATGGCAACACTTGTAACATAAGAATAAAACATCAAAACATATTGCAGCAACAAGGTAACCAAATAATATATTAATTATCTATATGTTATTTAAACATTTAAAACATTAATTAAGGTATTTATTTGTACATGTACTTACCTCGGTACAAAATATTCGAAATAGTGCCTATGCCTTGTACACTTTGTTCTCGCCTTTATCAAGACTTGGTTCTCGTCCTTCTTGATCTATCATAGAAAATTTAGCTCATTAACTTTATACATTACTCAAATCGACCTTAAATTCATGCTTTGATAAAATTACCCTTTTTACCCCTAAAATTTTACTTCTTCACAAATTAGTCCTTAGGCTCGTATGAAGAAATGCAAGTGATTTTTCGGTTACCTAAGCCTAGCCGAATACCTCTTGTACTTAAAGCAGTGCATACTCTCCTTCATTTCACACTTTTCTACCCATTTTCATAACTTTTACAAATAAGTCCTTTTTAGGGTTTCTATGCAAAATCTCTTAACAAAAGTTGTTCTCCATACCTTAAAATATCGTATTCTTCCATAATCCACAAAAATAAATCTAACTCATGCATGGGATATTTTCTAGAAATAAACCCTAGCATGAAATATTGGTAGAAATGAAGAGAGCAAATTGCAAGGATGTCAAAAATACAAAGAACATTAAAAACGGGGCTAGGATTGAGTTACTATCAAGCTTGAAAGTTGAAGAAACCCTAGCTATGGTACCTTTGAATTTTCGGTAGCAACATGAGAAAGACGAGCTGATTTTTAGCTTTTTTTCCAATTTTATTTCATTTAATATCCAAATGACCAAAATGCCCTTACTCACTAAACTTACAAAAATTCCATAGATGTCCATATTTGTCCAAAAATTTAGAAATTGGACAAATTTCTCTTTAGGACCTTTTAATTCATTTTTCAAAACAATTTCTCACAAATTGCACCTAAAAACCAAGTTTTGCATCTTATTAAATTTAGTCCTTATTTTGTAATTGGACACTTTATTCTTAAAATTTCCTCATGAAAATTTACCACATGCATAATCTTATATTCTAAATCTCATAATGATCAAAATATAAATATTTTAACGTCAGATTTATGGTCTCGAAACCATTATTCTGACTAGACCATATTTCGAGATGTTACAATTCTCCCCCTTAAGGGACTTCCGTCCTCGAAAGTCTTACTTGGAAACAAATTCGGATACTGACTTCTCATAGTCTCCTCGAGTTCCCAAGTGGCCTCTTCAACTCCATGTTGATGCCAAAGTACTTTCCCAAGAGCCACACTTTTATTCCTCAATTGCTTAACTTCTCTTGCCAAAATCTTAACCGGTTCTTCCCCATAAGTCATATCCAGTTGGATCTCAACCTCTGTTGGAGTAATCACATGCGACGGGTTTGATCGATATCGACGTAACATGGCCATATGGAATACGTCCTGAATTCTTTCCAACTCTGATGGCAAAGCTAAGCTACAGGCAACCAGCCCAATTCTCTCAGTGATCTCGTAAGGTCTAATAAAACGAGGGCTTAACTTGCCTTTCTTACCAAATCTTAGAACCTTTTTCCTTGGCGACACCTTCAAAAATACCTTGTCGCCCACTTGATGTTTGATCTCTTTCCTTTTTAAATCTGCATACGATTTTTGTCTATCCGATGCCGCTTTTAAACAATCTCGAATCACTTTAACCTTATCCTCGGTTTCTTTTATCAAATCAATTCCGTAAATCTTGCTTTCCTTGAGCTCTGTCCAATACTAGGGAGTTCAGCATCTTCATCCATACAAGGCTTCGTAAGGAGCCATCTTTAAACTAGACTGATAGCTGTTGTTATAAGTGAAATCGACCAAAGGCAAATAAACTTCCGAACTACCTCTAAACTCAAGAACACATCATCGAAGCATATCTTCAAGTGTCTGAATTATTCTCTCGGATTGTCCATCGGTCTGCGAGTGGAAAGTAGTACTAAAATTCAGTTTCGTACCCAAAGTCACTTGCAACTTTTCCCAAAATCGAGATGTGAATCTCGGGTCTCTATCCGAAATGGTCGACAAAGGTACACCGTGAAGTCTAACAATCTTTGAAATGTAACAATTAGCTAACTTGTCAAGAGAAAAGTCAGTGTGTACCGGTATAAAATAAACTTAGTCAATCTGTCGACTATTACCCAAATAGAGTCCTTTTTCTTCGGAGTCACTGGTAATCCGGTTGCAAAATCTATAGTAACTCGATCCCATTTCCACTCTGGGATCATAATGGACTGAAGTAATCCAGAAGGCACTTGATGTTCAGCTTTGACTTGTTGACAAATTAGACATCTTGATACAAATTCAGATATGTCTCTTTCCATGTCATTCCACCAATAAGTTTCCTTCAAGTCGTTGTACATCTTTGTACTTCCCGGGTGGATAGACATACTACTATCATGTGCTTCTTGCAAAATATTCTGAATCAGCCCAGCGCCTCTAGGAACACAGATTCTACCCTTGAATCTCAGACATCCATCTAAGTCGACCTGAAAATTAGATTCACTGGAGGACTCGTACTGAATTTTCTTAGCTTATAATTCTTTATCAACTTTCCGAGTCTCGCAGATTTGATGAAGAAGAGTTGGCCTAGCTCTTAATTCAGCCAAAATAGAACCATCATCACATAAAATCATCTGAGTGTTCATAGCCCTCAAAGCAAATAGAGACTTTCTGCTCAAAGCATCGGCAATCACGTTCGTCTTTCCCAGATGGTAATCAATTACGAGTTCATAGTCTTTCAATAATTGTAGCCATCTCCGTTGTCTTAAATTCAAGTCCTTCTGAGTCATCAAATACTTAATACTTTTATGGTTAGTATAGACATGGCATTTCTCACCGAATGATCGCGTGATTTCGTGATAGGTTTTAAATATTTATAATTACTCTTTCTTGAACTAACTATTATCGTGATGTAAGCAAGTGTACCTATCGAACAGTAGTATAGTTTTAGCAAGACCAGATTGTCGAACCCAAAGGAACTAAAAGTACTAGTAATGGTTGTGTTTTTATTATCTAACCTAAGAATAAAGAGGTTTTTGTTTTAACTAACTAATTATCTAAACTAAGAACGCACAGAGAATGGAATTGGGGAATTGCTATTGGAAAAATCGATTGAATGAAGACAATACCTAAGGAAAAATCCACCTAGACTGTACTTGTTATTCTGGCTCCGAATCGGACGATTTATTCATTTAACTTGTTCCATAGAGATCCCTAAGTTATGTTATTATCCCTATTCAAGACTAAGAACGTCTACTCCCTAGATTGAATAACCAAGACTTTTCTCTAATTAACACTCTAGGGTTGCATTAACTCGATCTATGGATCCCCTTATTAGGTTTCACCCTAATCCGGCAAAATCTTGTCACCCTATGTCTAGGCGCGCAATCAACTCCGCTTAATTATGAAAAATGTACTCTTAAACAGGGTCTATTCCTCTTCTGAATAAGAGCTTATCTTGACTCGGTATCCTGGGATATCAAAACAAGAATTAAGAACACATAATTAAGAACAAGTAAATATTTATCACACGATTCAGAAAATAATAACAAGATTCATTTTAGGTTTCATTCCCCTTAGGTATTTAGGGGATTTAGTTCATAATTAAATAAGAAAACATCTCAGAAATAATAAAGAATACAAAACATAAAGAAAACCAAAAACTTCTGAAGGGGAATTGAGGAGAGATCTTCAGTCTTGATGATGAATTCGGCTTCTAAGATGAATCAATCGGCTTTCTTGGAGTAATTCCTTACCCCCCTACTCCGTCCTCCCTTTTCTTCCTTCTCTAGGATCTATTTATAGGCTTTGGAATGCCTAAAAACCCTCAAAATTAGCCTTTTCTGAATTGGACTCAACTTGGGCACGGCAGGGACACGCCTGTGTGACACGCCCGTGTAACACGCCCGTGTGTGATTACTTTAGGCCGTGCTCGAGCCTGACAAATTGACACGGCCGTGTGGTCTGCCCGTGTTGATTTTGTACTTTGGCCCATTTTCTCCGTTTTGGCCCGTTTCTCGTTCCTTTTGCTCTCCTATGCTCTCTTAAGTGTAAAACATGAAATTAAAGCATTAGGAGCATCGAATTCACCAATTCTAATGGAAAATCATCCATAAAATGCATTAAACATGGGGTAAAAATATGTATAAATTACGGTTTATCATCAAACAAGTAATGATGCCAAAATTTCAAAGCGAACATAATCGCGGCTAATTCTAGATCGTGCATCAGATAATTCTTCTGGTGAGGCTTTAACTGTCTAGAAGCATAGGCCACAAATTTACCTTCTTGCATAAGCACAGAGCCCAGTCCATTCAAAGATGTATCATTGAAAAATGTAAATTCCTTCCCTGATTCAGGTTGTACTAGCACTTGTGCCTCCATCAGTAACATTTTCAACTTCTCAAAACATTGTTGACACTTTTCCATCCACTCAAACTTGACATCTTTTTGTAGTAGTCTCGTCATAGGGGTAGCTATCATAGAAAATCCCTTTACAAACCTTCGATAGTAACCCGGTAATCCTAAAAAGCTCTTAACTTCGGTTACATTCTTTGAAGGCTTCCATTCAACAATGGCAGAAATCTTATTGGGATCAACTCGAATACCATCGCCGGAAACGATGTGGCCTACGAATCCAACTTCTCGAAGCCAAAACTCACTCTTACTGAACTTAGCATACAAATGCTTGTCCCTTAAAATCTTTAGAATGTTCATCAAGTTTTTGGCATGCTCTGTCTCATCTCTCGAGTATATTAAAATATCATCAATAAACACTACGACAAATTTATCCAAATAGGGCTGAAAATTTCTATTCATTAAATCCATAAATATGGCTGGAGCATTTGTTAATCCAAACGGCATAACTAGAAATTCATAGTGACCGTACCTATTCCTAAAAGCAGTCTTAGGCACGTCCACTTCCTTAACTCGAAGTTGATAATAGCCGGACCTCAGATCAATACTGGAAAACCATGTTGCCCTTTTTAACTGATCAAACAAATCGTCAATTCTTGGGAGTGGATACTTTTTCTTGATTGTTATCTTATTTAATTGTCGGTAATCGATACATAATCTCATAGAACCATCCTTCTTCTTCAAAAACAACACAGGAGCACCCCATGGTGAAAAGCTTGGTCTTAAAAATCCCTTGTCAGCTAGTTCTTGTAGTTGAGGCTTTAACTCTCTCAGTTCCGTTGAAGCCATTCTATATGGAGAAATCAAAATAAGTGTAGTTCCTGGAATCAACTCAATGCCAAATTCAACCTCTCTAACCGGGGGTGTAACACCCCGTACCCGAGTCCGTTACCGGAGTCGAACACAAGGTGCACACAACTCGACTTAATCATTTTCACAGTCCATTTAAAATTTTCCAGACAAGCTGGTTACTGCATCACTATCGCCTTAAAAATCATATCTTGAGTTTCAAAGCTCGAAAATCAGTTTTGTAATTTTTCCCTGAAATTAGACTCATATTTCCATCTAAAAAATTTTTTCTAGAATTTTTGGTCTGGCCAATTAGTACAGTTTATTAGTTAAACTCTCCCATGTTACAGGGGTCGACTACACTGACCTTCGCCGTTACAACTTGAATATCTCTCTGTACACGGCTTCAATACTGATACCGTTTGTTTCTATAGAAACTAAACTCAAAGAGGAATCTATACATATATGGCATGACTCCTAATTATCTCTGGTTAATTTAAAATGAATTTCCAAAGTCGGAACAGGGAATCCAGAAACCGTTCTGGCCCTGTTTCACGAGAACTTTAATATCTCTTAACATATAACTCATATGACTGTTTCGTTTCTTCCATATGAAAGTAGATTCATCAAGGTTCATTTACATAATTTATTCACTATTTAATTCCATTCCTACAAATTTTAGTGATTTTTCAAATCAACACCACTGCTGCTGTCAGCATCTGTTTTCAAGGTAAACTTTACCTATTTCGTGGTTTCCATGGACCAACTAGAGTTTTGTCATACATAGGTCCACATATAATCATATTTAGCCATTCCAATGGCTGATCATTTGCCCAACACTTCCATTCAGTCCGTAGTAACATCATGAAACCATACATATATACATAAACACAAATGGTCTAATGCCATACTCCACTTTTATGAGCCATTTTCGCATGGCCGTACACACATACATCACAAAAGTACTTGAAAATCAACAAAGGGTAGTCCTATACATGCCATTTCAAAGCTCAACCAAAATTTGTACCAAAAGGGGGCCTTGATAGTGTGGGAGACTTCGACTTCCAAAAATCCAGAGTCCGATAGCTGACGAGCCAAAAATCTATAAAACAAAGAAACAAAGAAACGGAGTAAGCAATTTATGCTTAGTAAGTTTGAGCGAAGAATTTAAGCACAACAGAGGTATAGCATTCATATAAATAAACGGATAATTCCGTATATACATACTTTCAAATCATTTCTACTTTACATTCCAACCCCTATGTTCATACATAAGGGATCATCTTAGCCAAATACCGGAAGCTCATTACTCAACTGAGCGAATATTATTCGAAGGAATTCAACTATTCCAATGCATATACGAACATACCTCATTGCTGGAATTTTTGCAAGCGTATTAACTGAAATTTTTACAGCAAGATTGCTCATTCCCGAATCACGTACCTTCGGAATTTAACCGGATATAGCGACTCGCTCGATTGTCTTCGGGACATAGCCCGGTTATAGTGATTCGCACAATTGCCTTCGGGAATTAGCCGGATTTAATAACTCGCACGAATGCCTTTGGACTTAACCCGGTTTTGGTAACTCGCACAAATGCCTTCGGAGTTGACCCGGATTTAGTCACTTAGCACAAAAGCCTTGGGACTTAGCCGGACACCATTCAATAAACATGCACATTTAACACTAAATCATGACACATTCGTATTTCATTTCCATTAGCAAAACTCAAATACAATACACTTATCACTCTTGCACATTTCGGTTCAATATCCACACACAAGGAGCATGATTTGATTTACTTGAGACATGATCTAATCAAATCATAATTTAAGCTCTATTACTCAAGAACTTACCTCGGATGTTGCCGAATGATTCCGATGGCTATTCGACCACTTTTTCCTTCCCTTATCGGATTTAGCTCCCTTTGCTCTTGAGCTTAATTTAACAAATAAATTGATTTAATCATTTGAGCATCGAAGAGGAATTCAAGGTACTTAGCCCACATTTTTTTCATTAGACATTAAAGTCACATATGTTCGAAATCATGAATCAAACTCAACACATTAGTTAGTACTCTCCTTAGCGAATTTTCCAAGCCAAGAATAGGCATCAATATGCTTGCCTCTAACCGAATGCATGCACACCAATCCCCTCATGTGGCGAATATGCATGTCTATGTTGAGGCCAATTATACGCTTAATACCACACAAAACAGCATACATTTTACTAACTAACGATTCCATATTGTAACTCAATACGCATCAATCATTTATTTCATAACCAAACATCATCATATGCAAATATATACCTTGAGATAGTATATATGTCATACCAATACATCATGTGCAAACATATATATATATATATATATATGCTAGAGCCGAATCTCAAAGTTGCTTATATCCGAACATAAACATATATCCAAAGCTCAAATCTTACCTACCATGCAATATGCATAAATCATACTTATGGATATACCATGGCCGAATACACCACAACACCATACCGTTTCGATTTTGGTCATGGTTAAACAAAGAACTTAATGTCTCACTCAAAAATGCTAAAAGAAAATCCAAGAGTCCTCAATCCACCATCACATGTATCATTATCAAGCTTCATATTTAACATGCAATGGCATTAACACAACATCTACCTTGGCCGAATATCATCCCCGTGACATAGCAAAGATTTGAACCATGGGCTAATAAGAACATCAAGTTAGCAACCAAAAACATGCATGAATCTCATGGCATAACATCAAACATACCTTAATCTTAATACAAGTATGGCCAAACCTCCTCCTAATCCTCTTCCAAACCAAGCATGAACCAAAAACCCCTTCCTTCTTCCTTAGAATTTTCAGCTCAAAGAAATGAAAAAAAAGATGAACAACAATTTTTTTTCTCTCTTTTCTTCAACTCACGGCAATGGGGGGGGGGAAACACTCACCATTCTCTTTTTTTTCTTCCTTTCATTATTCAATTCCCATGCTCATTATTTTATTTTTTCTTACATACACCATTGTCCCAACATGTTTTATGACATGTTTTTGCCCATAATCCTTTGTCATGGCCGGCCACTAGCTATTAGGGGGAAATTTGACATGCAAGTCCTCCCTTTTGATTACATGCACTATTAGGTCCTTATAGATTAGCCTATCACATTTCAAAAGTGTCACACAAGTCCTAATAACTGAATTCACATGCAATCGACTAAATCGAAGCTTGAAATTTTCACACATTCATAAATACATATTCTAGACAATAAATATTATGTTCAAACATTTCGGTGACTCGGTTTAGCGGTCCCGAAACCACTTCCCGACTAGGGTCAATTTTGGGCTGTCACAGGGGGAAAACTTGGCAATTCCTCCAAAAACACATCTGCAAAATCACGTACTATAGGTACTGATTCAACCTCTAACTCATGTTCCTTTGAATTCATCACTTAAGCCAAATAAACTTCATACCCCTTACTTAAACATTTCTGGGCATCTATTGAAGAAATTACAATCGGTGACCCACTAGACTCATCGGACTCTACCCGAAGGATCTTACTGCTTTCATGTCTTAATTTAATAACTTTTCATCTACAACCCACTATAGCACCGTGAAGTGTTAGCCAGTCCATACCTAAAATAATATCAAATTCGTAAAACGGCAACAACATCAAATCGGCCAGAAAGTAAAGACCTCTAATCATCAAAGGACATTTCTTGCATATCTTTTTTACTAAGACATGCTTGCCTAATGGATTTGATACTCTAATCACAAATTATGTAGACTTTACATGTAAATTCATGCTAGATGCCAATGTCATGCATATATATGAATGGGTAAAGCCTGGATCTATTAAAGCAATAACATTGTGGTCATAGAAAGAAAATGTACCGGTGATCACCTCTGGCAAAGATGTTTCCTCTCGAGCACGTATGGCATAGGCTATAGATGGGGTCCTAGCCTCAGATCGCACAACAGTCTCTCGAGTCGTATTCTTACTGCCAACTCTACTACTGGTATTCTTCAAGGGCCTCCCTCTAGGAGGCGAACCACTCTATCTCCCGATCTAAAGTTTCTCACCCAGCTTAGGGCAATCCCTAACGAAATGATCTGGAGAACCACATCCAAAACACGTCCCCTCATTTCTCCTACACGGACCCGGGTGACGTTTCTTGCAATGTTGGTACTCAAATTGACGAGGCTTAGTTGCATCTACACTAGCCATAGATGTAGCTTGAGTCCTAAAATTCGAGCCTTGCTTCTTACGGTTTCCATGGGAGCGTATTGTTGATGCATAAGAACGAGGAGGTACATCTCTTGACTTCTTGGATTATGTCAGAGCCGATCTACTCATTATTCTTTTTCTAACATCTCTAGCCTTTGACTCAGCTTTCTTCTTTTTTTTCGTTAGTTCTTCAGCCCTACATGCTCGTTCGACAAGTACAACGAATTCTTTAAGTTCAAGGATGCCTACTAATACCTTAATGTCCTCATTGAGTCCATCTTCGAACCTGCGGCACATCTTGGCCTCAGTAGGCACACACTCTTGAGTATACTTACTTAATCAAATAATTCCCACTTGTATTCTGTCACTGACATACGTCCTTGCTTAAGTTTGAGGAATTCCTTTTGTTTCTGATCAATAAACCTTTCGCTGATATACTTCTTTCGGAATTCCTCCAGAAAGAACTCCCAAGTGACAGCCTCGTTAGGCACTACCGAGATCAAAGTCTTCCACCAATGATAAGCATCGTCCTTCAATAGAGAAATGGCACACTTAAGGCACTCCTCGGGCGTGCAAGATAGCTCCTCAAATATTCGAATCAAATTCTCAAGCCAAAACTCGGCTCTCTCCGCATCATCATCAGTATTTGCTCTAAATTTCTTGGCCCCTTGTTTTCTAATCTTATCTACGGGGGTCCTAGCAAATCTCAATGAATTCCATGTTTCGAAGCATCATAGGAATGGGTTGAGGGTTCAAAGGCGGTGGAGAAGGTGGGCCTTAAGCATTAGGGTTCGCTCTCATAAATTCGGTGTACCAGTTATTCATCATTTGGAGGAAAGCCTCCCTAGCCTCCCTCATTGGCTAACTGTATCGAGTCTATCCCCTTCTGGCACCATCCATTGAGCGAGGGATGTGCATTACTCTCAACATCGTTGACCACAGCTCGATTAGGATCCATACTATATGAAAAATACAATTTACATCGTAAGGAGTTGTCACACTATCACGAATGTATTCATGGCATGTATAGCTAGACTCAAACACATGCTACGTAGTCCGAGAACTGACTAAACTGTAGCTCTGATACCAATAAATGAAACACCCCTTACCCAAACCCAAGACCGGGATAAGTTACGAGGCATTACCAGAAGAACATACAAACATCCAACAAAAATGCAGGTTATAAAATTTCAATTCCATCATTTTGTCCCTTATATGTGCTTACTAGGCCCGAAGCATACATTTGAAGTGGTCCGAGACTGAATCGAGAACGTATGAAAAACTTAAGAAAATTTTTGTGCTCTGGCCTCACACGCCCGTGCCCCTAGCCCGTGTGGGATCTTGAAATTTATTTAATTCAGTTCAAGGTGTAGTGGTTTTCACATGGCCTAGACACACGCCTGTGTCTTTAGCTCGTGTCCCTCACATGGCCTAGACACGCCCGTGTTGTCGCCCATGTTCAAAAACCTAGACATTCTATTTATGATGTCATCATTCATTTAGAGACACACGGCCAAAGCACACAACCGTGTGGCTTGCCCGTGTGTCACACACGGATGAGACACACGGCTGTGTCTCCAACCCGTGTAGTTACTACAAAGCATGCAACATGGAAATTTTGAGGTGCAGGGGACATACGGCTGAACGACACACCCGTGTGGACTATCCGTGTGTCACAGACGATTTAGACACCTATTTATGTGTCTATTCCTTTGGACAATTTGGAGGCTATCTTCCAAGCCATTGGTCACCCAAGAACCCTCATGTACTCCAACATGCTTAACATCCTACTATCTAGCATAGACCACATTCACATACATAATTTGGCATGCAATCAAGAGATGATTATAAGAAAACACTTCAATTAACTATATGGACCAGTTCACTTGTCCATATACAAAATAATCATACCAATTAGGGAAACATTACTTTGGGCTAGCCACATGACATGACACATATACAAAATAACAATCACCTATACATGCCATGACTCAAAATAATCAAATGTATTATACCCAAAGTTTAGTTGATAGTGTGACCCGAGCTCCGACGTTCTCGATCCTTTGAACTAGCTTGAAGAATCTAAAGAAATAGAAAAGGGAGGAGTAAGCTATGAAGATTAGTAAGTACACATACAAATAAAGTAAATCTTAATTAAACCATAGAATATTATTTACACCTTTGTCACTTTTTTCATACCTTTCATCAAACATGTGATCTAAATTTTCTTTATAAGCATAATACATAAAAACATATATTGCCATGGATGATCATAGTCGTAGAAGTACACAGATTAAACACATACCTTTGCTCCCCTGTACACATATACATTTTACTTAATTTACGTTCGAACCTTGTATACATTACCTGCTGAACATTTGGAATGATGAATAGGATGCTCGAATATAAACACACCGAAGTGCCATAATCATGACATAGCACGTCTCTCATCAGGGCTACATGTGAGCACCCGGACCTAGCATGCATCACATTACCACGCCTGTCAACAAGTCTATATAAGCTCCTGGACCTAGCGTGTACTACATAATTACATGCCTCTCAACGGGGCTACACAAGCTCCCGGACCTAGCATGTATCATGTCATCAAACGAGCTCATACATACATAGCTATCCTCGTGACATGTCACTTGTATCCTTACCTATTCCTAAGTTCAAACAGGATTTTCAAACTTACGTCTCTCTGTCGAACATTCTCAGAATGTTGGCCTTATAACATATGACCTTATCATATACAATGCTAACATGGCAACACTTGTAACATAAGAATAAAACATCAAAACATATTACAGCAACAAGGTAACCAAATAATATATTAATTATCCATATGTTATTTAAACATTTAAAACATTAATTAAGGTATTTATTTGTACATGTACTTACCTCGGTACAAAATATTCGAAATAGTGCCTATGCTTCATACACTTTGTTCTTGCCTTTATCAAGACTCGGTTCTCGTCTTTCTTGATCTATCATAGCAAATTTAGCTCATTAACTTCATACATTACTCAAATCGTCTCTAAATTCATGCTTTGATAAAATTACCCTTTTTACCTCTAAACTTTCACTTATTCACAAATTAGTCCTTAGGCTCGTATGAAGAAATGCAAGTGATTTTTCGGTTACCCAAGCCTAGCCGAATACCTCTTGTAGTTAAAACAGCACATACTTTCCTTCATTTCACACTTTTCTACCCATTTTCATAACTTTTACAAATAAGTCCTTTTTAGCGTTTCCACGCAAAATCTCTTAACAAAAGTTGTTCTCCATACCTTAAACTATCATATTCTTCCATAATCTACCAAAATACATCTAACTCATGCATGGGTAATTTTATAAAAATAAACCCTAGCATGAAATATGGGTAGAAATGAAGAGAGCAAGTTGCAAGGATGTCAAAAATACCAAGAACATTAAAAACAGGAGTAGGATTGACTTACTATCAAGCTTGAAAGTTGAAGAAACCCTAGCTATGGTACCTTTGAATTTGCGACAGCAACATAAGAAATGTAATATCCTGATTTTGGGCCTAGTCGGAATAGTGGTTTCGTGACCACAAAATCTGAGATAGAAATAATTATTTTATGATTATTTTAAGGTCTATGATATGATTGCATGATTGTGTGAAAATTTCGTGATGAAATTCTATGCCTAAAGTGCTTAAATTGAAAGTAGGGACTAAATCAAATAAGTTGCAAAATTTGCATTCTAGAAGTTTTTAGCATGAAATTGCATTGAAATATTAATTAGGAGGTCTTAAATAACAATTTGACCAATTTCTAAGTCTATGGACAAAAATTGGACATGGATGGAATTTTTGGAAAGTTTAGTAGTAAAGGCATTTTGGTCATTTAGGGGTAAAATGAATTAAAATACAAAATTAAAAGCCAATTTTGCTCATCTTCAACCCCATGGCCGAATGTAGCAAGGAGAAACCATGGCTAGGGTTTTTCAAGCTTCCAAGCTCGATTGTAAGTCCGTTCTAGCCTCGTTTTTAATGATTTTTACGTTTTTAGAGTCCTGATAGCTCGATTTAGCTTATGCTAGCAATAATTCAACCTAGGGTTCATATTTGGAAAAATACCCGTAGGTGAAATTTGTGTATTTTTGTGTTTTATGATATAATATGAGGTTTTAAATTATGTTAGACAACTTGTAATACTCGGTTTTAAGTGAAAACGAGCAAAAGGGCTTAATCGGTAAAAATACCTAATAGTCATAAGTACATGTTAGAGTAAGAATTTGATGTTGCCATAGAAGGGAAAAATGATCAGCATGTCATAAAACATAAGAAAATAGGCTGAATTTTAATTTACGAGCTTTGGGGCAAAAGTATAAATATGCAAAAGTTTAGGGGCAAAATTGTAATTTTTCCAAAATATGATTTTGGGTCAATTTGTATAATGTGAGTCCTAATTAGACTATATTTTAAATGATAGAGCAAGGAAAACTAAAATTCGGGCTAAAATGGGGAAAATACCAAGTTGTGGACGAAATGGTAAAAGTAGCCATTTTCGCATATGAGGTAAGTTCATTTGTAAATAATGTAGCATAATTGTTATTTTTAAGTTATTGATGTTAATTATATGATATGCTGATTTTTAATCGTGAAATATTATGCTTTGTGGTTAATGTTGAGTAATATGCAAATTATGTTTACTACTTGATAAATATGAATTGCTACCGAGTATCAGTTCCGATATTCCATGGAAGACGGCAAATGTGAGATCGAGGAAAAAAAAAGCCCGTTTGAACCTTAAGAATAGATTAGGATATAAGTGACATGCCACTAGGATGGTTGAGCATCCGAACTCGTTGAGTTGAGTCCGAGTTCACTTATGGATGCAAATGTCTGAACTCGTTGAGTTGAGTCCGAGTTCACTTATGGATGCGAACGCTCGAGCTCGTTGAGTTGAGTCCGAGTTCGCTTATGGGCGGGTTACATAGTAGCTTGGCTACATATGTGGCACTTATGTGCAAACTTTCCATGTATCCGAATTATATTCCGATGTGTTCAACGGGTAAAATTCTACCCAAATGGAGGAATACTCGAGATGAAAGGGACGTATTGGTAAGTGTTGTGAAATGAATACTTTGAACAGGTATGTACTTAACCCTCGGGTTGAAAAATCGATAAAACAACAATATGGTAAGATGATAAATGAAAATGTGATATGAATGTCTTGGTGATGATTATGCAAATGATGTTTTATGTTTGCTTATATGGTTATGTTACTTGCTATTTGCATGTGAACTTATTAAGCATTTATGCTTACTCCCTCCTCTTTATTTACTGTAGTTTTGAACAAGCCATCTCGGGAATTGAGATTGGTCGAAGGTTCGATCACACTATCCAAAGGACTTTCATCTGGGTAAATGGCTTGTAAAACTTAAGTATGGCATGTATAGCAATATACTTATTTTGTGTAAACAATTTTATGATATGGCCATGATTGGTTGAGAAAATGTTTGATATTGATAAGTCATGGTGATGGTTAAATTTAGATCATGTTTGATATCATGGAAGTTTAATAAGTTATCTAGTTCATAACAACTCATGAAAAGATGAAATTTGCCTTAAAATGAATATTGTGCAAGAATGACATGAATTTGAAAATCACTAAAAATAGTATAAATGGAATTAAATGATCAGAAAGTTATTAAATTGAAGCTTAATGAGTATATTTTCATATGAATTAAAAAAAAAAGGCATATACATTATACTTTATGAGATATTTGAAACCTTGTGAAACAGGGCCAGAGTGATTTCTAGATCCTCTGTTCTGACTTTAAAAATTCATAATAAATTGTAAAAAAATAATTAGAAGTCATTATTTATATGTAAAGATTCCTTGTTGAGTCTAGTTTTAAGAGAAATAAATCTCGTAGTAATTGAAATTCTGTACAGGGAGATATCTGATTTGTAATACACAGAGGTCAGAGTAGTCGAACCCTAAAACAGGGGAGACTTTAACTAATAAAATGTACTAATTGGCCCGACCAAAATTTCTAGAAAAAATTAGTAGATAGATATAGGGAAAATTTACGAAATTGGATTTCGAGTTTCGGAACTCGAGATATAATTTTTAAAGCGATCGTGATGCGATTAGCCGACTTTGTCCGAAATTTTAAAATGAATTGTATGAGCTGTTTAAGTAATGAATTAAGTCTGTTAACACCTCGTCTTCGAATCCGGTGACGGTCTCGGGTACGGGGCATTACAAGAAAGATGAGCTAATTTTTAGCTCTTTTTTCCCATTTTAATTCATTTAATATCCAAATGACCAAAATGCCCTTACTCACTAAACTTACAAAAATTTCCATAGATGTCCATATTTGTCCAAAAATTTAGAAATTGGGCAAATTTCTCTTTAGGACCTTCTAATTCATATTTCAAAAGAATTTCTCACAAATTGCACCTAAAACCCATGTTTTCCATCCTATTCAATTTAGTCCTTATTTTGTAATTGGACACTTTATTCTTAAAATTTCCTCATGAAACTTTACCACATGCATTATATTATACTCTAAATCCCATAATGATCAAAATCTAAATATTTTAGCATCAAATTTATGCTCTCGAAACCATTATTCCGACTAGACCATATTTTGGGATGTTACATAATGGATGAATGGTTTTGTGAGTACATGAGAACAAACCTTGCTATACCACGACCTCTCCCACTTCCTACCTGATCTGAAGAAGAAGAACCAAAAGGTATGGGGCCAGTAAGAATTGGTAAAGCTCCAGTAGGTAAGCTGAGGAAATATGGGGCTGAAGAGTTTAGGGCTACAATTGATGATGATCCAGAACGGGCTGAGTTCTGGCTTGAGCGAGTTCTTGACGAACTATCGTGCACCTCTGAGGAATGTTTGAAGTGCGCGGTATCTCTCTTGAAAGACACTGCATAGCACTAGTGGAAGACTATATCATCAATAGCACCAAGAGAAAATATTACATGGGATTTCTTTCAACTTGAATTTAAAAAGAAGTATATTAGTCAAAGGTTCTTGGATCAGAAGAGAAAGGAATTTTTAGAACTTAAGCAAGGAGATTGGACTATGTCAGAATATGAAGGGGAGTTTGTCTGACTAAGCCAGTATGCTTAGGAGTGGGTTCAGACTGAAGCTGGAATGTGCAAGTGCTTCGAAGAAGGATGAAACGAGGATGTTAAACTGTTGATTGGGATCCTTGAGATAAGAGAGTTTGTATTGTTGGCCGATAGAGCCAAGAAAGCTGAAGAGCTAAGTAATGAAAAGAAACAAGCAGGAAGGAAGGCTCGAGTTTTGAACAAGAGATTCATGGGCAAGACATATACATCTTCCACAAAGAAGTCGAGAAGCCACCAGGAACACTCCAATTCATCAGTAGGATATTTGGGTAAAACAAAAACCTCTAAGCGCCTTAATCTGCGGTCTTCATCTCCCATGACGACTAGTGTGGGGAGTGTAGGAAACCAAAAGCCATGGTGTAACAGTTGTAACAAGTTTCACTTTAGAGAGTACTGAATGACAAGCGGGGCATGCTATAAATGTGGTTCCTTTGACCACTACCTTAAGGATTTCCTGGAACGAGATGACAAAGAGGTTAAGCCCAACCTGAAACTGAATGCTCCTATCTCTCGAGGTAGACCAACAAGATACCCCGGAAGTGCCAGTGGTGGTTGTAGTGTTGCAAAGGAATCTGCTACAAAATAAGAGGTTCAAGCCATGACAAGAACTTATGCTATACACGCTAGAGAGGAACCCTCAGCTCATGATGTCATTAACGGTACATTTTCTCTTTATGATATCCCTGTTGTTGGTTTAATTGACCTGGGGTCAACCCATTTGTATGTCTGGATAAAATTGGTGTCTAGTAAAGAATTACCTATAGAATTTATGGAATACGTGATTAAGGTGTCAAATCCATTAGGCAAACATGTACTAGTTGACAAGGTATGCAAGAAATTCCCTTTACTGATTAGAGGCCATTATTTTCCAACATATTTAATGTTGTTGCCATTTAACGAGTTCGATGTTATTTTGGGTATGGATTGGTTGACACTACATGAAGCTGTAGTAAATTTTAGACAGAAGGCCATTTAATTAAGGTGTGAAAATGGCGAAACTCTTCGGGTTGAACTAGATGAGTCATACATACCATCCGTTGTGATTTCCTCCATGTCAGCTCAAAAATACTTGAGGGAGGGATGTGAAGCCTACCTGGCTTATGTGTTGAATACTAAGGAATCTAAATTGAAAGTCGAATCAGTGCCAGTAGAATGCGAGTACCCAGATGTGTTTCAGGAGGAGTTACCAGGATTACCTCCTATTAGAAAAGTTGAATTTAGCATTGACCTAGTGCCGGGAACAGCACATATTTCGATTGCTCCGTATTGGATAGCTCCGATGGACTTAAGAGAGTTGAAGTCTCAATTACAAGAATTGACGGATAAGGGTTTTGTAAGGGCTAGTTTCTCTCCTTGGGGTGCACCGGTACTATTTTTGAAAAAGAAGGATGGTTCTATGAGACTATGCATCGATTATCATCAACTCAACAAGGTGAAAATCAAGAACAAATACCCGTTGCCAAGGATTGATGATCTGTTTGGCCAGCTGAGAGGAGCAACAGTATTTTCAAAGATAGATCTGAGATTTGGCTATTACCAACTGCAAGTTAAAGAATCAGATGTGCCCAAAACTGCTTTCCGAACAAGGTATAGTCACTATGAATTTCTTGTTATGTCATTTGGGCTAACGAATGCTCCCGCAGTATTTATGGCATTAATGAACCGAATTTTCTGACCATACTTAGATAAGTTTGTTGTAGTGTTTACTGATGACATACTGATTTATTCTCATGATGAATACGAGCATGCTTAACACTTGATGACAGTTTTGAAAACTTTGAGAGGTAAACAACTGTATGCTAAGTTCAGTAAAAGTGAATTTTGGCTTAAAGAAGTTGGGTTTTTGGGGCATATCGTTTCAAGTGATGGCATTAGAGTTGACCCAAGTAAGATTGCAGCCATCGTAGAATGGAAACCGCCGAGGAACGTGACAGAAGTTAGAAGCTTTTTAGGCTTGGCTGGCTACTACAGATGATTTGTTAAAGGATTTTCTATGATCACCACTCTGATGACTAGGTTGCTCCAAAAAGATGTTAAGTTTGAGTGGTCGGACAAGTGTCAGCAATGCTTTGAGAAACTAAAGGCACTACCGACCGAAGCACCAGCTTTGGTACAACCCGAGCTGGGTAAATAAGTCATGATTTATAGTGATGTATCCTTGCATGGTTTTGGATGTGTACTCATGCAAGAGGGTAAGGTGGTAGCCTACGCTTCAAGGTAATTGAAGCCTCATGAGAAGAACTACCCGACACATGACTTGGAATTGGCCGCAATTGTTTTTGCGTTAAAGATTTGGAGACACTATCTATATGGTGAGAAGTGTTGGGTGTTCACTGATCATAAAAGTTTAAAGTACTTGATGAATCAAAAGGATTTGAACCTAAGGCAATGTAGATGGCTCGAATTACTCAAAGATTACAAGCTTGTGATTGATTACCATTTAGGTAAGGCGAATGTACTCGCTGACGCTTTGAGTAGGAAATCATTGTTTATCTTGAGAGCTATGGTTACCTAGCTGGCTTTGTCTGATGATGGTTCGATCCTAGCAGATTTGAGAGCTAGATCGACTTTTCTTCAACAGATTTGTGATGGCCAGAAAGTCGATAAAGAGATACAAGCTAAAAGAGCTCAATGCGAGTCTAGTAGTGAATCAGATTTTTAGATTGACTCTGATGGTTGCTTGAGGTTCCGTGGTAGGATCTGTGTTTTGAACGATGCCGAGTTGATTCAGAATATTTTATGTGAGGAACATAGCGGTTGTTTATCAGTCCACTCGGGTAGTACAAAGATGTATAATGATTTGAAGAAAACGTATTGGTGGAATGGCATGAAAAGAAATATCTCAGAGTTCGTATCAAAATGTCAGATTTTTCAACAGGTAAAGGCCGAACATCAAGTGCCTTCAGGGTTACTTCAACCTATCATGATTCCTGAATGGAAATGGGACCGTATTACTATAGACTTTGTGATAGGATTGCCTTTAACTCTAAAAAAGAAAGATGTTGTCTGGGTCGTATTTGATAGGTTGACTAAATTGACTCATTTTATACCGGTACGAATCGATTTCTCGCTTGATAAGTTAGTCGAGTTGTACATTACTAAAATTGTGAGACTTCACGGAGTACCATTGTTTATTATTTTGGATAGAGATCCAAGGTTCACTTCTCAGTTCTGAAAGGAGTTACAAGAAGCCTTGGGTATGAAGCTAAAATTTTAGTACTACTTTCCATCCACAAACCGATGGCCAATTCGAGAGAATGATTCATACCTTGGAAGATATGCTCAGGTGTTGTGTTCTTGAATTCTAAGGCAGTTGGGAAAAGTACTCACCATTGATAGAATTTGCCTACAACAACAATTATCAATCAAGTTTGAAAATGGCACCTTGCGAGGATTTATATAGGCGTAAATGTTTAGCACCCCTATATCGGACTGATCTTAAAGAAAACAAGATTCATGGGGTCAACATAATTAAAGAGAATGAGGAAAAGATAAAGATTATTCTTGATAGTTTGAAAGCTACTTCTGACAGGTAGAAATCTTATGCTGATCTGAAACGAAAGGAAATTGACTATCAAGTTGGCGATAAGGTATTTTTAACGATGTCTCATTGGAAAAAAGTTCTGAGATTTGGTGAGAAGGGTAAATTAAGTCCTCGTTTTGCAGGGTCGTATAAGATTACTGAAAGGATTGGACCAGTAGCATATCAGTTGGCCTTGCCATCAGAGTTGGAAAGAATCCATGATGTGTTCCATGTGTCCATGTTACGCTGTTATCAATCAAATCTGTAACACCCCTAACCCATACCCGTTGCTGGACTAGGGTTATGAGGCATTACCGGACATACCGAAACATTACACAAACATTTCACAATCAACAATTATACATCATCGTATCATCATAGTCAAATATCATCAATAAGTCCCTTTCTTAGGTCAATAAAACCTTAAATAAGCATTAGGAAGGGGTCGGGACTATAACCGAACACATACAATTTTTTTCAAAACTCAACATTTTTCCTAACTTACAAAGGTCACACTCCCGTATTAATAGGCCGTATGCCTCACACGGCATTAGACACGCCCGTGTGTAAAGGTCGTGGCATAACAAGGCATACATAATGACTTATCCACACGGCCACAAGACACACCTGTGTGTCTAGCCCATGGTCAGAACTGACTTGGCCACACGGCCTGGCACACACCCATGAGTTTAACCGTGTGGTCTGCCCAGGTTCATTTCGAAATGGCCCTCGAGCAACACGGCAGAGGCACACACCTGTGTCCCTACCGGTGTAGGCAAAAATAAGCCATATGCAATGCCAATTTGCCACCCATTTGGGTAATCCCTACAAGTCCAAAATCGAACATCATATATGTAGCATTTTCAGCCAAAGTCAACTCCAAACATGTATCAATCAATCTATAATATTGTGACAGCCCTAAATTGACCCTAGTCGAAAAGTGGTTTCGGGACCGCCAAACTGAGTCACCGAAGTATTTGAATATGATATTTATTGTCTAAAATATGTGAATATGAATGTGTGAAAGTTTTAAGCTTCGATTTAGTCGATTGCATGTGAATTTAGTTAATAGGACTTATGTGTGACACTTTTGAAATGTGATAGGTTAATCTATAAAGATCTATTAATGCATGTTGTAAAAATGATGGATTTGCATGTCAAATTTCCATTTATGATAAGTAGTGGCCGGCCATGGTATGGGTTATTAATGATAATATGTATTTTCTATTAACATTTTTAGATTATAAAATGAGTTAATGAATTAAGAATAATAAAATATGAGGGGAGTGGGAGGAGAAACCAAAGTTGTTTCATCCTTGCTCCCCCATTTGCCGTAACTTGAAGGAGGAAGAAGAAAGGAGTTCTCTTACTTCATGTTCGGCTTGGATGATGATTAGGAAGAGGTAAGTACTTTGAAATTCTTGGAAATTTATGTATAAATAAGGTGGTTAGTTCAAGTTCTATTCATTCCATGGATTAAGTTTTGGTTTTTTGGAGGTTTGATATTCGGCCAAGTAGTTTGAAGCTCTTAGTACATATATTTTGTTTTGTTTCTTGAAGGTTGAAATTGGTTTGTTCTTAAGGAGATGCCGAATGTGGTCATTGAAGGGCCTTGATGAACAATATGTGTGGCTTGGGTTTATAACATTCGGTTAAGGAAGTTTGTGTGCTAGCAAGTTTGGTTTAATAAGTAGGTGTAAATCGCCTTGTATTTGATAATTTGAAGAGTAGGAAACGACAAATTTTTAGTTTAGTTGTGCTTAAGCTTTCGGCATTAACATTTGGTCTTGGCTATGAAAGTATGAAAGATTAGAGATTATTTTTTTTAAGTGAATTATGACCTTAATATGAACAAGATAGAAAATTGGTTATAGATGTGATTGAGTGATTCGGTCATTGATGGGCATTATTGTAACCTAATTGAAGTTTGCTACTTTTAATTTCGAGATGGAATTTGTATATATAAACTAAGTTGAGCGGTTAGGGCCGAATGAGGTATATAAGATACTAAAGCGTGCTAGAATTATACATTAGTGAAAATGTGTGATTGTATTAAATTCTCTACTTGAATTCGGTTAGGTATAGTCATGATATGAGCTCATTAGGGATACTACCTTATAAGTGAATGTAGCTTTAGTTAACTTTATGTGTTATGTGTATGTTAAAATAAGTAACGATTTGGATGTTATTATAGGTATTTATGCTAAAGATTTTTCTTTCGGCTATGTTGTGTACCCATGTGATGACTCTAATGTCTAATATAATTAGGTATATGGTTGGTTTCATTATTAAAATGAGTGTTAAGTACCTTGAATTTCTCTTTGATGTTCAAAATGATTAAATCAATTTATTTGTTAAATTAAGCTCAAGAGCAAAGGGGAACTAAACCTGATAAAGGAAAGGGAAAAGTAATCGAATAGCCGTTGAAGTCCTTCGACAATATCCGAGGTAAGTCTTTGAGTAATGGAACTTAGTTTATGATTTGATTAAGCCATGACATATAATCATAACAAATAAACGACGATATAATGATTCTATTTGAATTATATATCGAGGTAATTAGTTTATACTATGACTAGTAGCCGAATGTGTAAAGAGATCATGCTCTTTGTATGTGGCTATTGAGCCGAAAATGGTAATGGTTGATAAGTGTCTTGTGTTTGAGTTCTAGTAACGAAAATGAAAAATAAATGTGTTATGATTTATTGATATATGTGCATGATTATTCGGATGATATCCGGGCTAAGACCCGAAGGCACTTTGTGCTAGTGACTATATTCGGGCTAAGTCCCGAAGGCATTTGCGCTAGTGACGATATCCGGGCTAAGACTCGAAGGCATTTTGTGCTAGTGACTATATCCGGGCTAAGTCCCGAAGGCATTTGTCCGAGTTACTATATCCGGGCTAAGTCCCGAAGGCATTTGTGCGAGTTACTATATCTGGGCTAAGTCCCAAAGGCATTTGTGCGATTTGCTATATCCAGTTAAATCCCGAAGGTACTTGGGTTTGGAAATGAGCGATCTTGCTGTAATAATTTCTATTAATACACTCCTAAAATCCAAACAATAAGGTATGTTTCGTATATGCATCGGAAAGTTGATTTTCTTTTAAATAGTATTCGCTTAATCGATTAACAAGCTTCTGGCCTTTAGCTAGGTTCGATCTTGAGTGCATGAATATAATGGTTGAAGCATGAAGTAACCATGATTGTGGGAATATGCGTATATGCAATCATTCATTTAGTCTTACGAATGCTATACTTTAGTTGTAAATAATTTCATTACATAAAACTTACTAAGCATCAAAATGCTTACTCTGTTGCTTTAATTCTTTGTTTTATAGATTTTGTTCGTCAGCTATCGGACTCGGGAGTGTCAAAGTCGAAGTCGTCCACACTATCTAAGCCCTTTTGGTACTCTTTTAGCTGAATTTTGATAATGGCATGTATAGGGCTGACCCTTGATGTTAATTAAGTATCTTTTGGTAATGTATATTCGTATAGCCATGCGAAAATGGCTTGTTTATTTTGAGTATAACATTATGGTCATTTTGTATATATGGTCTTATGATATGGTTATTAAATGGTGTGGAAATGTTTGGTAATGATTAGCCATTGGAATGGCCAATCATGGTCCTATTGGTGCTACGTACGTCATGGCTAATCGTGATTATACTTGAAAATAATGTATGTCAATTTACTAATTGATTCATGGAAAATTTGAAATAGGTAAAATTTACCTTAAAATAGATGCTGACAACAGCAGTGATGTGAATTTTAAAAATCACTAAAAATAGTAGGAATGAAATTAAATAGTTAATAAATTATATAATCGAAGCTTGCTGAGCCTATTTTCATATGAAAGAAACGAAACGACCATATGAGCCGTATTTTATGAGATGTTTAAGTTTTCGTGAAACAGTGCCAGAGCGTTTTCTGGATCCCCTGTTCTGATTTTGAAAATTTACCATAAATTAACTAGAGACAATTAGAAGTCATTCTTTATATGTATGGATTTCTTTTTGAGTCTAGTTTTATTAGAAACAAACGGCATAAGTATTGAAGCTCTGTACGGGGAGATATCTAAGTCGTAATGCATGAAGGTCAGAGTAGTCAAACCCTGAAACAGGGGAGACTTTAACTAATAAACTGTACTAATTGGCTATACCAAAAATTCTAGAAAAAACTTTTTGGATGGACATATGAGTCTAGTTTCAGGAAACATTTATAGAATCGGTTTTCAAGTTTTGGAACTCGAGATATGATTTTTAAAGTAACTGTGATGCAGTTAGCCAGCTTGTCTGGAAATTTTAAAATGAACTGTGTAAGTAAATGAATTAAGTCCTTTAACACCTCGTGTTCGACTCTGGCAACGGTCTCGGGTACGGGGTGTTACAATTTTATTGGTATCAGAGCCACGGTTTAGTCGATTCTAGGACTACCGTAATACGTTTGGGTTTAGCTATACATGCCATTATGTGTTTATTTGATAGTGTGGTGATTTCTGACAGTTAAAAATGTGTTTACTTATAGTAATGGATCCCGATCCCAAACGAGCAGTAGCTGATGATGTTGAGAGTGTAGCGCCTGCTCCCGTACAAAGGACAGCACCGGTGGACTCTCAACCTATTGCTAGTAATCAGAATTATGAAGCTAGACAGGCTTTTTATAGCGTGATGAATGATTGGTTCAATCAGTATATTCGAACTAATATGGTTGTTCCACAACCCCCACTCCTGAATAATACAACCTCAAGACTGCGATACCTCCCATGAATCGACGGATGAGGTTAAATAAGCCCCAGTTGATGAATCCGAAAAACACGGGGCTACTGAATTTAAAGCTACAGACAGCGATGATGCCGAGCAAGCTGAATTTTGGTTGGATAACATTATTCGGGTACTTGATGAACTATCTTGCACACTCGATGAATGCTTAAAGTGTACTATCTCCTTGCTACGTGATTCTGCCTACTATTGGTGGAATACGTTGATTTCGGTTGTTCCCAGAGAGCAAGTAACTTGGGAGTTTTTCCAAACCGAGTTTCAAAAAAAGTACATCAGCCAGAAATTCATTGATCAAAAATGGAAAGAATTCCTTGAACTTAAATAAGGTTCCATGTCGGTTACTGATTATGAACGAAAGTTTGTAAGGCTTAGCCGGTACGCTCGAGAATGCATTTCCTCAGAAGCTGTAATGTGTAAACGTTTCGAAGATGGACTGAATGAAGATATAAAACTATATGTTGGCATTTTAGAAATCAGAGAATTTGTGGTACTTGTCGAGCGAGCTTGCAAAGCCGAAGAGCTCAGTAAGGAGAAAAGAAAGGCTGATATGGGAGCAAAGGAGCTTCGTAAGAGATCTTCGGGAAAGCCCTTTCAACAGTCTTCGAAGAAAGTTAGAGATGATTTAGGCAGGTCTAAAGGCACTTCGGGCTTTTCTAGACGAGATCGTGATCGACCCCCTATGAGTACACGAGTCACTTCGGTTGCCAGTGTTGGAAATAATCGTCGAGACAGAACAGAGTGCCAGTATTGTGGTAAATGGCATTCGGGTAGTTGTAGATTCCATGACCGCTCCTGTTATAAGTGCGGATCAGCTGACCATTTTATCAAGGATTGCCCGAGACTGTCTGAACAAAATGTAAATCAGAGTGGGAAACCAGGTGCTACTACTGCTTGGGGTAGACCATCTAGAAATACGGGGAATGCCAGTGGCAGTCAGAGAGTATCTAGAGATGCTACAACCAGATCTGAGGCTCGTGCTCCTGCTAGAGCTTATGCTATACGCGCACGCGAGGATGCTTCCTCGCCAGATGTTATTACCGGTACTTTCACTCTCTTTGATACTAATGTGATTGCATTGATTGACCCTGGTTCTACTCATTCATATGTATGTGAGACCTTAGCATCGAGTAAGACTTTACCTGTTGAGTCTACTGAGTTCATAATTCGAGTGTCGAATCCCTTGGGTCGTTATATGCTTGTCGACAAGGTGTGTAAGAAATGCCCCTTAATAATCCGAGGCTCCTGTTTTCCGGCTGACTTGATGCTTTTACCGTTTGATGAATTTGATGTTATTCTCGATTTGGATTGGTTGACCGTACATGATGCAGTTGTGAATTGCAAAAGTAAGACTATTGATTTGAGGTGTGCAAATAATGAGATAATCCGAGTCGAGTCTACTGTTTTGAATGGATTGCCAACAATAATATCCTCGATGTTAGCTCAAAAATATGTGAGAAAAGGGTGTGAAGCGTATCTTGCATACGTATTTGATAATAAAGAACCAGAAAAGAAACTTGAGTCGGTACCAGTGGTTTGTGAATATCCGGATGTTTTTCCCGAAGAATTACCAAGGTTACCACCTGTTCGGGAGGTAGAGTTTGGCATCGAACTTGTACCTGGGACTACACCGATTTCGATAGCTTCGTATCGTATGGCACCAACGGAGTTAAAGGAATTGAAAGCTCAATTGCAAGAGTTGATGGATAGAGGTTTCGCTCGACCAAGTTTCTCACCTTGGGGTGTACCAGTATTGTTTGTGAAAAAGAAGGACGGAACCATGAGGTTGTGCATCGACTATCGTCAGTTGAATAAAGTGACAATAAAGAATAAATATCCGTTACCGCGTATTGATGATTTGTTTGATCAACTAAAGGGAGCCTCAGTGTTTTCAAAGATAGATTTGAGATAGGGCTATTATCGATTCATGAATTTGAGATTCGGATATACCCAAAACTGCTTTCAGAATGAGATACGATCACTACGAGTTCTTAGTGATGTCGTTGGGCTCACTAATGCCCCTGCGGTATTTATGGATTTGATGAATCGAATCTTCAGACCATTTTTGGATCGGTTTGTAGTTGTGTTTATCGATGATATTTTGGTCTATTCGAGAAGTGAATCGATCATCTTTGAACACCAGGATTAGTGTTGCGATTTTACGGGATAAGCGGTTATATGCTAAGTTCAGTAAGTGTGAGTTCTGGTTAAGAGAGGTTAGCTTCTTGGGTCATGTGGTATCTGCATCGGGTATTTGAGATGATCCGAGCAAAATTTCAGCCATACTTAACTGGAAGCCTCCGAGAAATATTACTGAGGTTCGGAGCTTTTTGGGACTTGTATGTTACTATAGACGGTTTGTAAAGGGTTTCTCGATGGTAGCCACACCAATGACGAAACTGCTACAGAAAGATGTTAGGTTTGAGTGGACAGAAAAATGTCAGAAAAGTTTCAATCAACTAAAAACTTACTTGACTGAAGCTCCAGTACTAGTGCAGCCCGAATCAGGCAAAGAGTTTGTTATTTACAGTGATACATCCTTACTTGGGTTGGGTTGTGTATTGATGCAAGAAGGTCGAGTTGTAGCTTATGCGTCGAGACAATTGAAGCCACATGAGAAAAATTATCCAACCCATGATCTTGAACTAGCTGCCATCGTATTCGCTCTGAAAATATGGCGACATTACTTATTTGGTGAGAGGTGCCATGTATTTTCGGATCACAAAAGTCTCAAATATTTGATGACTCAAAGAGATTTGAATCTGCGACAAAGATGTTGGCTTGAGTTGTTAAAAGATTATGAGCTTGTCATTGACTATCACCCGGGAAAGGCTAATGTGGTTGCGGATGCTTTAAGTCATAAATCACTGTTTGCTTTACGAGCGATGAATGTACACTTGTCTGTTCTATCCAACAATGTGTTAGTAGCAGAATTAAAGGCCAAACCCTTGTTGATTCATCAAATTCGTGAAGCTTAGAAAGTCGATGATGAATTGGTTGCAAAACGTACTGAATGTGTTTTGAATATGGAATCAGAGTTTCAAATTGACGATGACGATTGTTTGAGGTTCAGAAGTTGTTTGTGTGTTCCAAGAAATTCAGAACTTATTTCGATGATTCTGAACGAAGCTCATTGTAGCCGAATGTCAATTCACCCGGGGAGTACGAAAATGTACAACGATCTGAGACGTCAGTTTTGGTGGCATGGTATGAAATGAGACATTTCCGATTTTGTTTCAAAGTGTTTAATATGTCAACAAGTGAAAGCGGAACATCAAGTGCCTACAGGTTTACTTCAGCCGATCATGATACCTGAATGGAAATGGGATCGAGTCACGATGGATTTTGTATCTGGGTTGCCATTGTCGGCAAGTAAGAAAGATGCGATTTGGGATGTTGTTGATAGGTCGACTAAGTCGGCTCATTTTATTCCGTGACGCACGGATTATTCTTTGGATAAACTAGCTGAATTGTATGTTTCTCGATTGTAAGATTACACGGGTACCTATTTCTATTGTGTTGGATAGAGATCCGAGGTTCACCTCACGATTTTGGAAGAAATTGCAAGAAGCTTTGGGTACCAAGTTGCATTTTAGCACCGCTTTTTATCCTCAGACCGATGGTCAATCCGAACGAATAATTCAGATACTCGAGGATATGTTGAGATGTTGCATCCTTGAGTTTGGTGGTTCGTGGGAACGGTATTTACCTTTGATTGAATTTACTTACAACAATAGTTTTCAATCAAGTATTAAGATGGCACCTTACGAGGCTTTGTACGGTCGTAAATGCCGTACACCATTGTTTTGGACCGAGCTCGGTGAAAGTAAAATTTTCGGAGTTGATTTGATTAAAGATCTTTGAGCAGAAAGTAAAGATAATTCGTGACAGTCTGAAGGCAGCTTCAGATCGTCAGAAGTCGTACGCAGATTTAAAACGAAGAGATATTGAGTATCAGGTGGGAGACAAAGTGTTTCTTAAAGTTTCACCTTGGAAAAAGATACTCAGATTTGGCCGTAAGGGAAAACTGAGTACGAGGTTCATAGGGCCGTATGAAATATCCGAACGAATTGGTCCAGTGGCATATAGATTGATTTTACCCCCTGATCTCAAAAAGATTCACAACGTTTTTCATGTTTCGATGCTTCGACGTTACAGATCTGATCCTTTGCACATAATTAATCCCTCAAAGGTTGAAATTCAATCTGATTTGAGTTATGAAGAGGAACCGATTCGTATCCTAGCTCGTGAAGTGAAAGAGTTGCGAAACAAAAGGGTTCCGTTAGTAAAGGTGTTATGGCTCAAACACGGGATCGAAGAAGCTACTTGGGAAACCGAGAACTCTATGAAAGAACGATACCCAAACCTATTTACTGGTAAGATTTTCGGGGACGAAAATTTCTTAAAGTGGGGGAGAGTTGTGACAGCCCAAAATTGACCCTAGTCGGAAAGTGGTTTCGGGACCACTAAACTGAGTCACCAAAGTATTTGAATATGATATTTATTGTCTAAAATATGTGAATATGAATGTGTGAAAGTTTTGAGCTTCGATTTAGTCGATTGCATGTGAATTTAGTTAATAGGACTTATGTGTGACACTTTTGAAATGTCATAGGTTAATCTATAAGGATCTATTAATGCATGTTGTAAAAATGATGGATTTGCATGTCAAATTTCCATTTATGATAAGTAGTGGCCGGCCATGGTATGGGTTATTAATGATAATATGTATTTTCTATTAACATTTTTAGATTATAAAATGAGTTAATGAATTAAGAATAATAAAATATGAGGGGAGTGGGAGGAGAAACCAAAGTTGTTTCATCCTTGCTCCCCCATTTGCCGTAACTTGAAGGAGGAAGAAGAAAGGAGTTCTCTTGCTTCATGTTTGGCTTGGATGATGATTAGGAAGAGGTAAGTACTTTGAAATTCTTGGAAATTTATGTATAAATAAGGTGGTTAGTTCAAGTTCTATTCATTCCATGGATTAAGTTTTGGTTTTTTGGAGGTTTGATATTCGGCCAAGTAGTTTGAAGCTCTTAGTACATATATTTTGTTTTGTTTCTTGAAGGTTGAAATTGGTTTGTTCTTAAGGAGGTGCCGAATGTGGCCATTGAAGGGCCTTGATGAACAATATGTGTGGCTTGGGTTTATAACATTCGGTTAAGGAAGTTTGGTTTAATATGTAGGTGTAAATCACCTTGTATTTGATAATTTGAAGAGTAGGAAACGACAAATTTTTAGTTTAGTTGTGCTTAAGCTTTTGGCATTAACATTTGGTATTGGCTATGAAAGTATGAAAGATTAGAGATTATTATTTTTTAAGTGAATTATGACCTTAATATGAACAAGATAGAAAATTGGTTATAGATGTGATCGAGTGATTCGGTCATTGATGGGCATTATTGTAACCTAATTGAAGTTTGCTACTTTTAATTTCGAGATGGAATTTGTATATATAAACTAAGTTGAGCGGTTAGGGCCGAATGAGGTATATAAGATACTAAAGCGTGCTAGAATTATACATTAGTGAAAATGTGTGATTGTATTAAATTCTCTACTTGAATTCGGTTAGGTATAGTCATGATATGAGCTCATTAGGGATACTACCTTATAAGTGAATGTAGCTTTAGTTAACTTTATGTGTTATACGTATGTTAAAATAAGTAACGATTTGGATGTTATTATAGGTATTTATGCTAAAGATTTTTCTTTCGGCTATGTTGTGTACCCATGTGATGACTCTAATGTCTAATATAATTAGGTATATGGTTGGTTTCATTATTAAAATGAGGGTTAAGTACCTTGAATTTCTCTTTGATGTTCAAAATGATTAAATCAATTTATTTGTTAAATTAAGCTCAAGAGCAAAGGGGAACTAAACTTGATAAAGGAAAGGGAAAAGTAATTGAATAGCCGTTGAAGTCGTTCGACAATATCCGAGGTAAGTCTTTGAATAATGGAACTTAGTTTATGATTTGATTAAGCCATGACATATAATCATAACAAATAAACGACGATATAATGATTCTATTTGAATTATATATCGAGGTAATTAGTTTATACTATGACTAGTAGCCGAATGTGTACAGAGATCATGCTCTTTGTATGTGGCTATTGAGCCGAAAATGGTAATGGTTGATAAGTGTCTTGTGTTTGAGTTCTAGTAACGAAAATGAAAAATAGATGTGTTATGATTTATTGATATATGTGCATGATTATTCGGATGATATCCGGGCTAAGACCCGAAGGCACTTTGTGCTAGTGACTATATCCGGGCTAAGTCCCGAAGGCATTTGCGCTAGTGACGATATCCGGGATAAGACCTGAAGGCATTTTGTGCTAGTGACTATATCCGGGCTAACTCCCGAAGGCATTTGTGCGAGTTACTATATCCGGTCTAAGTCCCGAAGGCATTTGTGCGAGTTACTATATCCGGGTTAAGTCCCAAAGGCATTTGTGCGATTTGCTATATCCGGTTAAATCCCGAAGGTACTTGGGTTTGGAAATGAGCGATCTTGCTGTAATAATTTCAATTAATACGCTCATGAAATCCAAACAATAAGGTATGTTTCGTATATGCATCGGAAAGTTGATTTTCTTTTAAATAGTATTCGCTTAATCGATTAACAAGCTTCCGGCCTTTAGCTAGGTTCGATCCTGAGTGCATGAATATAATGGTTGAAGCGTGAAGTAACCATGATTGTGGGAATATGCGTATATGCAATCATTCATTTAGTCTTACGAACGCTATACTTTAGTTGTAAATAATTTCATTACTTAAAACTTACTAAGCATCAAAATGCTTACTCTGTTGCTTTAATTCTCTATTTTATAGATTTTGTTCGTTAGCTATCGGACTCGGGAGTGTCAAAGTCGAAGTCGTCCACACTATCTAAGCCCTTTTGGTACTCTTTTAGCTGAATTTTGATAACGGCATGTATAGGGCTGACGCTTGATGTTAATTAAGTATCTTTTGGTAATGTATATTCGTATAGCCATGCGAAAATGGCTTGTTTATTTTGAGTATAACATTATGGTCATTTTGTATATATGGTCTTATGATATGGTTATTAAGTGGTGTGGAAATGTTTGGTAATGATTAGCCATTGGAATGGCCAATCATGGTCCTATTGGTGCTATGTACGTCATGGCTAATCGTGATTATACTTGAAAATAATGTATGTCAATTTACTAATTGATTCATGGAAAATTAGGTAAAATTTACCTTAAAATAGATGCTGACAGCAGCAGTGATGTGAATTTTAAAAATCACTAAAAATAGTAAGAATGAAATTAAATAGTGAATAAATTATATAATCGAAGCTTGATGAGTCTATTTTCATATGAAAGAAACGAAACGACCATATGAGCCGTATTTTATGAGATGTTTAATTTTTCATGAAACAGTGCCAGAGCGTTTTCTGGATCCCCTGTTCTAATTTTTAAAATTTTCCATAAATTAACCAGAGACAATTAGAAGTCATGCTTTATATGTATGGATTCCTTTTTGAGTCTAGTTTCATTAGAAACAAACGGCATAAGTATTTAAGCTCTGTACAGGGAGATATCTAAGTCGTAATGCATGAAGATCAGAGTAGTCGAACCCTGAAGTAGGGGAGACTTTAACTAATAAACTGTACTAATTGGCCTGACCAAAAATTCTAGAAAACAATTTGTAGATGGACATATGAGTCTAGTTTCAGGAAAAATTTATAGAATTGGTTTTCGAGTTTTGGAACTCGAGATATGATTTTTAAAGTAAATGTGATGCAGTTAGCCAGCTTGTCTGGAAATTTTAAAATGAACTGTGCAAGTAAATGAATTAAGTCCGTTAACACCTCGTGTTCGACTCCGGCAACGGTCTCGGGTACGGGGCGTTACAAATATTATCAACCAATTTCATGTTCATTCTCTATACCAAAACATACCAAAATCATATGCCAAACATTACCAAATTCTCAACTATGAACATACCAAAATGACCATTTCACTTGGCCATTTACATATCTCAGAACATATCACATTAGTTAACTCAAAGTTCAAGTCGAATTATATAATCAATTACACCATACATATAAACCATGAAACATACTTCCAAAAAATGAGCTTAATACATAGCCTAATATACACCATATTAGCATCATGATTAAGCCATTTTCCAATGGCTATATATATACACAAATCAAAATGAACTATCTCAAAACTAGCCTATACATGCCACATTACCGAAACTCAGAAGCGATAACCGGATAGTGTGATGACGTCTCCTACGACATCTAACCTGAGCAAGTCTCTAAAACTCTATAGACATAGGAAAATCACACAGAGTAAGCTTTGAAAGCTTAGTAAGCCATAATCAAATAAATCATTTCAATGATATTTATAAACCAATATCACTAAACTAAATTTAACAAATCTCAATCACATATACATTTATTGTACTCATAAATTCATATAACCACATTAAATAACTCCATTTATCTTATTTATCAATGAACATATAACCATGCTTGCAAATTCGAATAACATCCGTCAGCTCAATCGTATAAATCAAGCTCGCACATATTTATTATATCGCCAACCAACCCATGGTCATTTATTACAGATCATACATAAAGTTGTATCAACTTCTTTACAAACACTTCCAAACTCGAACATCCATAATTCCCTTATTCACATAAACTAAATTCACATACATGAATCATATAGCCAACCAAGATCAACTTTATGTTACTAATTATATATTACATACAAAGCATACACCAACTCAACCATTTTAATTTTATTATCTGTTCAATTTTTTTTTAAATCAAGCAGTCATACCTCAAAGCGATGTTTCATGTTTCATAAATCTCATGTCCGAAACATAGGACCACAATTCCATATAACGAGTATATATAACACATTATTCATTTATAAACATTAATATCATTTGTTGTCATATATTTTACATATGGTCATATAATACATACTCACCTTTTATTTTTGAATTTCATAAACAAATCACACATATCTGAATCGGATACAATTTAACATAGTTATTCATTTCTCGGAATGCCCGTTGAACCGTTTGGAATCAATAAATATACTCAGATAGCTCATAAGCTCGTACAATGCCAATGTCTCAGACGTGGTCTTACAGGTAATCAAATATTAATGCCACTGTCCCAGACATGGTCTTACACGAAATCAAATACAATGCCAATTGATACGTGATATTCACGAAAGGTTTTAAAAATTTATAGTTAATCGTTCTTGAAACTAACTATTATCACAATGAAGGCAAGTGTACCTATCGAACAGTAGTATAGCTTTAACAAGACCGGATTGCCGAACCCAAGGGAACCAAGAGTACTAGTAATTACTTTCTTTTTATTATCTAGCCTAAAAATTAAGGGATTTGTTTATCTAAACTACTTAACTAAACTAAGGGTGCACAGAGAGAAAATTGGGAAAAAGCTTTTTGGAAAACTTGATTGGTTAAGATAATACCCAAGGAAAAATCCACCTAGACTTCACTTGTTATTTGACTCTAAACCAGACAATTTTTTCATTTTACTTGATCCGTAGAAATCCCTAAGTTATATTATTATCTCTCTCGAGACTAATAACGTCTAATCCTAGGTTGATTAACTGAAATCTCTTTCTAATTAACGCCCTAGTGTTACATTAACTCGATCTATGGATCCTCTTATTAGGTTTCACCCTAATCCGGCGAAATCTTATCACCCTATCTCTAGGCGTGCAATCAACTCCGCTTAATTATGACAATTTTACTCTTAGACAGGGTCTATTCCTCCTCTGAATAAGAGCATTAACTTGAATCAATATCTTGGAATATTAAAACAAGAATTAAGAACACATAATTAAGAACAAGTTAAATATTTATCATACAATTCAGATAATAATAACAAGATCCGTTTTAAGTTTCATCCTTAGGTATTTAGGGGGTTTAGTTCATACTTATGAAAGAAAACATCTTACAAGAATAAAGATAACAAAACATAAAGAAACCTAGAACCACTGAATGGAAATTGAAGGGAGATCTTCAATTGTAACGATGAATTCAGCTTCTGAGATGGATCAATCGGCTTCCCTTAAGTAATTCCTTGCTTTTTACTCTGCGTGTCCATTCTAAGTGCCTCCTCCGGTGTTTAACTAGGCTTTGGAATGCCTAAGAGCCCTCAAAAGTGGCCTTTTCTGAATAGGGCTATGCTTGGGCTCGGCAGGGACACGCCTGTGTGACACACCCGTGTGAGATTACTCCAGCCCATGGTCAAGGCTGTTGAATAGGCACGGGCCTATAGTCTACCCATGTAAGTCGTGCTTGGATCCTGCCAAATGGACACGGCCATGTGACACACCCGTGTGAGGAAGTCCAGGCCGTGTTGATATCCCATGTGGCTCCATTTCCTCTATTTTCGGCCCGTTTCTCGCTCTTTGTACTCTCCTATGCTCACCTAAGTATAAAACATGAAATGAAAGGATTAGGAGAATCGAATTCACCAAATCTAAGGAGAAACCATCCATAAATGTTCTAAGCATGGGATAAAAATATGTAAAAATTACAGTTTATCACCAATGTCCCAGATATGGTCTTACACGTAAATCCCAAATCGATGCCAATGTTCTAGACGTGATCTTACACGTAATTCACAAATCAATGCCAATGTCCCAGACGTGGTCTTACATGATAACACATATCAAAATCCTATGTCATGACATGTTTATCCTACCTATTCCTATGGTTCATACGGGGCTTTTCAGACGTTGTCACATTATCATAACTTTCTCAATTTCACAAATTCAATTAATCTATGGTCGGAACAGATTCTTAAAAGCTCGATTCAATTCGGCATCACATATATATTTCTTTACAACCCAGTTCAGCACATATAATGCACATACATTTCAACTTAACCAAATTTATTTACTTATGAACTTACCTCTTACTAACACGAACAGACCGGAACGACTATTCAATAATTTTTGGCTTTCCCCGATCCAAATCCAATTTCCTCATTCTTCAACACGGTTTGGACTTCCTCACACGAATAGTTCACACACCCGTGTCCATTCAATAGACTCAAACACGGTTTGAAGCAATCGCATACGGACGTGTCTCTGTCGAGCCCAAGTCTAGTCCTATTCAGAAAAGGCCACTCTTGAGGGTTTAAAAGCATTCTAAAGCCTATATAAACACCCTAGGAGGTACCAAAAACACAAACATGGAGTAGGAGGTAAGGAATTACTCGAGGAAAGTTGATTGATCCATCTCAGAAGCAGGATTAACCTTCAAGACTGAAGATCTCCCTTCAATTCCCTTTAAGAGTTCTTGGGTTTTCTTTATCTTTTGTTATCATTATTCAAATGAGATGTTTTCTTTCATAAATATGAAGTAAACACCCTAAATACCTAAGGGGAATGAAACCTAAGATGGATCTTGTTATTATTATCTGAATTATATGATAAATATTTGACTAGTTCTTAATTATGAGTTCTTATTTCTTGCTATAATATTCTAGGATATTGATTCAAGTATTGATGTGCTTATTCAGAGGAGCAAAAGTCCCTGTCTAAGAGTAAAATTGTCATAATTAAGCGGAGTTGATTGCACGCCTAGAGATAGGGTGACAAGATTTTGCCGGATTAGGGTGAAACCTAATAAAGGAATCCATAGATCGAGTTAATGCAACACAAGGGAGTTAATTAGAAAGAGATTTCAATTAATCAACCTAGGGTTAGATGTTGTTAGTCTTGAGAGAGATAATAATATAACTTTGGGATTTTTACGGATCAAGTTAAGTGAATAAATCGTCTCATTCAGAGTCAATAACAAGTGAAGTCTAGGTGGATTTTTTCCCTTAGGTATTGTCCAAATCATTCAGTTTTCCCAAAAGTTATTTCTCCCAATTTACTTTCTGTGCATTCTTAGTTTAGTAATTAGTTTAGATAAGACAAACCCATTTATTTTTAGGCTAGATAATAACAAGAAAGTTAATACTAGTACTTTTAGTTCATTTGGGTTCGACATCACGGTCTTGCCATAAGCTATACTACTGTTCAATAAGGTGCGGTTGCCTTTGTCGTGATAATAGTTAGTTTTCAAGAACGAACATTCATAAATTATAAAACTTTTCACGATTCGCATCACGATCAGATACCTCATACAATGTCATTTTAATAATCACATGATAGCTTATCAAACAACCTCATACTCACAGCTTACTGTAGTTCCTCCCAAAATTACCAGATAAATTTTAGATTTTAATCTGAAACAATAATAACTAACACCATGTGCAAACTGACAGTCTCTGACACAAATAATCCAGTTAATTTATCAAAAGATAAATCTATGCGTACGGTAAGACTTATTCAGACAGTTAACAATAATTCAAATAACATCTATCTTTTTCAATGATAAGAGATAACCCCAATACAAAATTCATCAAAATTCTATTTCATCATTACTTAGATATCAAAACATGCTGAAATAGCCATACAGTCACTCAATAATTAACTTTAACCTGTTGATAGCTTAGATATTTAAACACGAGGTCAGAAATATTGCGTTTTATACCCATTTATCAATACCACTTTCTCAAATTATCAAGCATCTTGTTACTCCTGTATGAACAGTCTAACTGACACTGTGAGCCTCTTGCAACAACGATTATACAGTCTCAAAGCTTCTTGGTATACAGAGTTTATCTTGAAGCAACAAACATTCATCAAATCCACATCTAAAGTTCTAAATCAGAAATCAATTTATGTTGAACCCTTTTTTAACTTATAATTTGATAACACATTTCTAAGTTTCACGAATTCATTTAGTAAGCATCAATTTAACTTCTAATCGAGCAAACATATAATCATCCTTTGATAAGATCATTCACGTATTCATCATTTGTAAAGCACACAAAAGTTTCTTCTTCTGATCATAATTATAATCATTTCCCTCGGATAATAATATTTACTTACAAACTCAAAAGTTTTTCGACGATTCTAGTTAGTTTTGCTGTGCCAAATGACGGCCTCACTCTACAACATCAAGCATTTTAAACTCTTGTAATCATCAAATATGTCACAAAACTCTTTTCATGCAGCTTTAACCATATGGAATCACAAGATATCTTTGTACACTCTATTATTAGAACACCCTTCAAACTTTTCATTGACGTATGACTGAAGATTATAAACTCTTTTTTAACTTAGACTAAACCAGTACTGATGTTTCGGTTGGCAATGTCTCCATGCAAAAAGGAAAACTTCATGAATTGTTCTGATAGATATAGTTCTGTATCAAGTTTTCAAGAATACGAATTCTTCCTCCAGACTATCCTTCAATTCACACATGTGTGTTCAAATTTTATTTCCAATTCGGTGGATAGATTCAAACACATATAACCTAGTATTTTTTTTCAATCATATAATTCAAATCAGACTAAACCACTGAATCGGTCTTTTCGAATAGGTCTTTTCTTCTCATTAAAAGGATAACCTATACATATCATTATATATATACAACAATCATGAAATAGAAATCATAATGTCATAGTAAAACTGATGCCTTACCCATAACAATAGATAATATCCTGGCTGTTAATAAAGCATTTGAACCAGAAGAAAATCAAATATGATTTGAACAGCAACCAATGCAGAAACACAACTTTTATAACTTTAATAACGGTACTGCAGTACTCTCAAAATTCATAGTAGAAATTATGATTATAATAGATATAGCCATTTCCATCAAATAGATATCTCTTATTGATAATCACATAGAATCATAACAAAACTAGGATAGCGAAATTTTCAACATTTGAAGCTACACAGAATATTAGAAAATTACAACACATATAGAATGATATCAACCCCGATTATATCCCGAAAAATGTCCAAAAAGAACAATGTCACTCATAAATACTAGAACCCATAGTAACAGAAGCAATATAATCTTCACGTATTTTCAGCCGAACAATAGCTAGCAGAAACAAAGTATTAGTATCATACAGATTTGACCGTCGATTTTTATATCCACCCAATGGAATAAATACCAGAGAAAGGTAGAGCAATGTCGAACATAACCCAAACAGACCAATGATGCTTTCATCTATTAGTATGTTTAGCTAATGTTCTTATACGATAATAATTCCTTCTGAAATTAAACAGTCACATTTACTTCTGGGGATAAATGTACACATAGAAAGCTTAGAAGAAATTATAGTAACTGCCTGACTATAACCACTGCACTCAGTCATCAATACAAGCCAAACATTATTCAACTGTCTAATTCTGTCATCAGAAATTTTCACATTATCCCTTTGCTAATAGAAGTTAATTCAAAAAAGCTTTTAACTAATATGTTCTTTAGATAACAAACCTGAATAGATCATTTAATCAGAGTTAACTTCTTTTGTAACAGTGTCTTTGCATAATCTGAATAGTCTTTAGAACTATCCAATATCTCTTTTAATATTGTCTTCATTGGCTGATTCATTCACTTTTCTGACCACATTATTAATCTTCCAAACATGGGCTTCTGTAACTCCACACTCGTAAGCTTATTCAACCCAAATCTTACAGATTTTATTTTAACATTTTACTAATAAGGGGGGGAGGGTAGTAAAGCCTCAAATTTAACTCTCTTATACATGCACTTAACACATACTATCACAAATAATAAGTTCATTTCTAATTTCACATTCTCAAAACATTTAATAAACATTTGCTTTTAATCACTATTGTTCTTAACACATTGTTCATATGCCAACTCAAATTACTAATTCACAATCAAAGCATTTTAGATAGCAATCATAACTCAAATATCATATCTCTATGCTCATATAACTGTAACATTTATCAATAACAGCATATCACACAATTTGATCCTTACCTTTATGAGTTTTAACTCATAATCAACCCATTTCCATTCAAATATTTGAGTACACATTCTGTACTATCAGAATCAGCTCGGTTGGAAAACTTATCTGTCTCATCAAAATAATTTTCATTAGAGTCGGGAGATATCACACTATCACAGGTTAAATGTGGCATGTAAGGCTAAACTCACATTACCTATGTTAGTCCTTGAACCGACTAAACCATAACTCTGATACCAACCAAATGTAACACCCCTAACCCGTATCTATTGCCGGACTAGGGCTATGAGGCATTATTGGACATATCGAAACATTACACAAACATTTCACAATCAAAAACTATGCATCATCGTATCATAATAGTCAAATACCATCGATAAGTCCCTCTCTTAGGTCAATGAGACCTTAAACAAGCATGAGGAAGGGGTCGGGACTAAACTGAGCACATAAAATTTTTTTGAAACTCAACATTTTTCCAAAGTTAAAAAGGTCAAACACCTGTGTAAACAGGTTGTGTGCCTCACACGGCATTAGACACACCCGAGTGTCAAGGTTGTGGCATAACAGGGCATACATATTGTGTAGCACCCCGTACCCGAGACCGTTGCCGGAGTCGAACACAAGGTGTTAACGGACTTAATTCATTTACTTACACAGTTCATTTTAAAATTTCTGCACCGGTGGCTAATCGCATCACGGTCACTTTAAAATCATATCTTGAGTTCCAAAACTTGAAAACTGATTCCGTAAATTTTTCCTGAAACTAGACTCATATATCCATCTAAAATTTTTTTTCTAGAATTTGTGGTCTGGCCAATTAGTACAGTTTATTAGTTAAAGTCTCCCCTGTTTCAGGGTTCGACTACTCTGACCTTCATTCATTACGACTTAGATATCTCCCTGTACAGAGCTTCAATACTTATGCCGTTTGTTTCTAATGAAACTAGACTCAAAAAGGAATCTTTAAATATAAATAATGACTTCTAATTGTCTCTGGTTAATTTATGGTAAATTTTCAAAATCAGAACAGGGGATCCAGAAAATGCTCTGGCCCTGTTTCACGAAAACTTAAACATCTCATAAAATACGGCTCATATGGTCATTTCGTTTCTTTCATATGAAAATAGACAAGCTTCAATTATATAATTTATTCACTATTTAATTCCATTCCTACTATTTTTAGTGATTTTTCAAATTCACATCATCGTCATTGTCAAGATCTATTTTAAGGTAAATTTTACCTATTTCAAATTTTCCATGAATCAATTAGTAAATTGACATACATTATTTTCAAGTATAATCACGATTAGCCATGACGTACGTAGCACCAATAGGACCATGATTGGCCATTCCAATGGCTAATCATTACCAAACATTTCCACACCACTTAATAACCATATCATAAGACCATATATACAAAATGACCATAATGTTATACTCAAAATAAACAAGCCATTTTCGCATGGCTATACGAATATACATTACCAAAAGATACTTAATTAACATCAAGGGTCAGCCCTATACATGCCATTATCAAGTTCAACTGAAGAGTACCAAAAAGTGGCTTAGATAGTGTGGATGACTTCGACTTTGACACTCCCGAGTCCGATAGTTGACGAATAAAATCTATAAAACAGAGAATTAAAGCAGAGAATAAGCATTTCGATGCTTAGTAAGTTTTAAGTAATGAAATCATTTAAAAGAGTGGCATAATAATATCAAGTTTGTTTGTTTCATCCCTTGGCCGAATAGAAACATAACCGAGATATCACTTTTATCATTAATATCACAAAGGTGAAACCAATTTATCCAGCTAAATCCAATCCATAACCGAATGCGCTCATCTCAATTTCATGCATATACACATACATTTCATAACTATGACATTGAACTCTCTAATTCGGAACTCATACATCATAATCAGTTCATAAACGTTCGGATGATTTAAATAATGTGCTAAGCATTCCCATCAAATTTCAAAGTCATAATTGAAGTATATTCATATTCTCAACAAGAGTAGATTACTTACCTGGTTATCTTACAGTAAGTAGCACATGTGATTAAAATTATTCCAACATGTATTATATGATTTCTTGTACGAACACTTATGGGTTTTCACCCTCCAATATTATGCTGGCACAAACATCCTCCGGAATCAAGCCCGATTCTTAGTACTGGCTCAAAAGCCCTTCGAGACCAAGCTCGGATTAGACCACTGGCTCGAAGGCCCTTCGGAACTAAGTCCGGTTATGACACTGGCTCTAAAGCCCTTCGAAACTAAGTTCGGTTATTAGCACTGGCTCAAAAGCCCTTCGAGACCAAGCTCGGATTTAGACCCCGATTAGCATTCACACATATATGCATATGTATATATCATATCACATCTGGATATCATTCCTGATACTCGAATACAATTACAGCATGTTTACTAACCATACATCGTTTGATTCATTAATCCTAAACAAATAACATGATCCCGATTCGTTAATCCACAAGATTTCCATAACCATTCGGCTACAAGTAAATACCTTACTTATTTATTTTATCATGTAGTTCAAGTAGAATCATCAGGTCACAAGTTAATTATTATGCTCATAGACAAATAATTGCCTTATTAAATCATAAGCTAAATTTCATTACTCAAAGACTTACCTCGGATGTTGTCGAATGATTTCAACGGCTATTCGATCACTTTTTCCTTTCCTTTATCAGATTTAGTTCCCCTTTGCTCTTGAGCTTAATTTAACAAATAAATTGATTTAATCATTTTGAACATCAAAGAGAAATTCAAGGTACTTAACCCTTATTTTTAATAATGAAACCAACTATATACCTAATTATATTAGACATTAGAGTCATCACATGGGTACAAAACATAGCCGAAAAATTCTTTAGCATAAATACCTATAATAACATCCAAATTATTAATTATTTTAACACACGCATAACACATAAAGTTAACTAAAGCTACATTCACTTATAAGGTAGTATCCCTAATGAGCTCATACCATGACTATACCTAACCGAATTCAAGTAGGGAATTTAGTACAATCACACATTTTCACTAATGTATAATTCTAGCATGCTTTAATATCTTATATACCTCATTCGGCCCTAACCGCTCAACTTAGCTTATATATACAATTTCCATCTCGAAATTAAAGGTAGCAAACTACAATTAGGTTACCATAATGCCCATCAATGACCGAATCACTCAATCACATCCATAACCGACTTTCTATCTTGTTCATATTAAGGTCATAATTCATTTTAAAAAAAATAATCTCTAATCTTTCATACTTTCATAGCCAATATCAACTATTAATGCCCATGCTTAAGCACAACTAAACTAAAAATTTACCCAACATCATTTTAATTTGCCATTTCCTACTCTTCAAATTATCAAATACAAGGTGATTTACATCTATATATATTAAACCAAACTTGCTAGCATACAAACTTCCTTAACCGAATGTTATAAACCCAAGCCACACATATTGTTCATCAAGGCCCTTCAATGACCACATTCGGCACCTCCTTAAGAACAAACCAATTTCAACCTTCAAGAAAAAACAAAAAAATATATGTACTAAGAGCTTCAAACTACTTGGCCGAATATCAAACCTCCAAACAACCAAAACTTAATCCATGGAATGAATAGAACTTGAACTAACCACCTTATTTATACATAAATTTCCAAGAATTTCAAAGTACTTACCTCTTCTTAATCAACATCCAAGCCAAACATGAAGCAAGAGAACTCCTTTTCTTCTTCCTCCCTCAAGTTACGGCAAAATGGAGGGGCAAGGATGAAACAACTTTGGTTTCTCCTCCCACTCCCCTCATATTTTATTATTCTTAATTCATTAACTCATTTTATAATCTAAAAATGTTAATAGAAAAATACATATTATCATTAATAACCCATACCATGGCCGGCAACTATCCATACTTTGGCTAATTTGACATGCAAGTACACTTTTTTTTACATTATGCACTATTAGCTCACTTTTACATTAGTCTAACACACTTCACAATTGTCTCACATAAGTCCCTACTAATAAATTTCACATATACTGACCAAATTAAAGTATGAAACTTTCACACATTCATATTCACATATAATAAGCATCGAATATGACTGTTAATTATTTTTTTATGACTCAGTTTCGTGGTCCCGAAACCACATTCCGACTAGGGTCAATTTAGGGCTATCACAACTCTCCCCCACTTAAGAAATTTTCGTCCCCGAAAATCTTACCGATAAATAGGTTTGGGTATCGTTCTTTCATAGAGTTCTCGGTTTCCCAAGTAGCTTCTTTGATCCCGTGTTTGACCCATAACACTTTTACTAACGGAACCCTTTTGTTTCGCAACTCTTTCACCTCACGAGCTAGGATACAAATCGGTTCTTCTTCATAACTCAAATCAGATTGAATTTCAACCTCTGAGGGATTAATTATGTGCGAAGGTTCAGATCTGTAACGTCGAAGCATCGAAACATGAAAAACGTTGTGAATCTTTTCGAGATCAGGGGGTAAAATCAATCTATATGCCACTGGACCAATTCGTTCAGATATTTCATACGGCCCTATGAACCTCAGACTCAGTTTGCCCTTACGACCAAATCTGAGTATCTTTTTCCAAGGTGAAACCTTAAGAAGCACTTTGTCTCCCACCTGATACTCAATATCTCTTCGTTTTAAATCCGCGTACGACTTCTGACGATCTGATGCTGCCTTCATTCTTTCACGAATTATCTTTACTTTCTGCTCAGCATCTTTAATCAAATTAACTCCAAAAATTTTACTTTCACCGAGCTCGGTCCAAAACAATGGTGTACGGCATTTACGACCGTACAAAGCCTCGTAAGGTGCCATCTTAATGCTTGACTGAAAACTATTGTTGCAAGCGAATTCAATCAAAGGTGAATATCGTTCCCACGAACCACTAAACTCAAGAATGCAACATCTCAACATATCCTCGAGTATCTAAATTATCCGCTCAGATTGACCATCAGTCTAGGGATGAAAAATGGTGCTGAAATGCAATTTGGTACCCAAAGCTTCTGTAAATTTCTTCCAAAATCGCGATGTGAATCTCGGATCTCTATCTGACACAATAGAAACGGGTACTCCATGTAACCTTACAATCAAAGATACATACATTTTAGCTAGCTTGTTAAGGGAGTAATCCATACGTACAGGGATAAAATGAGCCGATTTTGTCAGTCTATCAACAACAACCCAGATCGTATCTTTCTTGCTTGATGACAATGGCAATCCAGATACAAAATCCATCGTGACTCGATCTCACTTCCACTCAGGTATCATGATCGGCTGAAGTAATCCTGAAGGCACTTGATGTTCCGCTTTCACTTGTTGACATATCAAACACTTCGAAACAAAGTCAGAAATGTCTCGTTTCATACTAGGCCACCAAAATTGACGTTTCAAATCATTGTACATTTTTGTACTACCCGGGTGGATAGACATTCGGCTACTATGAGCCTCGCTCAAGATCATCGAAATAAGTTCTGAATTTCTTGGAACACACAATCGACTTCTGAACCTCAAACAATCGTCATCATCTATTTGAAACTCTGACTCCATATTCGAAATACATTCAGCCCGTTTTGCAACCAATTCATTATCAACTTTCTGAGCTTCACGAATTTGATGAATCAACAATGGTTTAGCCTTTAATTCTGCTACTAACACATTATCGGATAGAACAGACAAGTGTACATTCATCGCTCGTAAAGCAAACAGTGATTTACGACTTAAAGCATCCGCAACCACATTAGCCTTTCCCGGGTGATAGTCAATGACAAGCTCATAGTCTTTCAACAACTCGAGCCAACGTCTTTGTTGCAAATTCAAATCTCTTTGAGTCATCAAATATTTGAGACTTTTGTGATTCGAAAATAAATGGCTAATTTTGTGAAGAAATTTCGTGAAGAAATTTGTGATTGTGTGAAAATTTCGTGAAGAAATTCTATGCATAAAATGCTCAATTTGAAGTTAGGGACTAAATTGAATAAGTTGCAAAGCCTGCATTCTAGAAGTTTCTAGTATGAAATTGCTTTGAAATATTAATTAGGAGGTTTAAAGAGAAATTTTACCGATTTCTAAGTGAAGGAAAAAAATTGGACATAGATGGAATTTTTGAAAGTTTAGTAAGGAAGGGCATTTTGGTCATTTGGTAATTAAAAGAAATAAAAAGGGAAAATAAAGCCAAAATTGACTCATCTTTTTCATGGAGGCTGAAATTAGCATGGGGGAATCCATGGCTAGGGTTTTCAAGCTTTCCAAGCTCAATAGTAAGTCCGTTCTAACCCCGTTTTTCAAGTTCTTTACGTTTTTGGAATCCCGGTAATTTGATTAAGCTTATTCTAGCAATAATTTAAGCTAGGGTTCATATTTGGAAAAATACCCATAGGTGAAATGTGTTTATTTTGCTGTTTTATGATAGAATATGAGGTTTTAAATTATGTTAGACAACTTGTGCTACTCGGTTTTGAGTGAAAACGAGTAAAAGGGCTTGATCGGTAAAAATATCTAATAGTCATAAGTATATGTTAGAGTGAGAATTTGATGTTGCCATAGAAGGGAAAAGTGATCAGCATGTCATAAAACATAAGAATAATGGATGAAGTCTAATTCCCGAGCCTAGGGGCAAAAGTGTAAATATGAAAAAGTTTAGGGGCAAAATTGTAATTTTGCAAAAGTTTGAGTTAAGGACTATTTTGAATAGTACATTGATTAAATAAGTAAAATATGATGTTTTGATCCCGGAAAACGAGATTTGAACCTAGAATGAGAGAAAAATCAAAAATTGGGAAAGTTGGTAAAATGGTCGTTTTAGTATCGAGGTAAGTTCATATGTATAATAAGCATTAATTTATGCATGTTTCAATGTAAAATTGATATATTTATTATAATTTCGAGGTGTTGAAAGTATGTAAGTTGGTATGATAATAATACAACAATAATCTTGTAATTTATATTTGAAAGTTAAATTTAGTGAATTAATTGAATTATGTTAAATTAAATGATTATGGTGCCAAGTTTATGAATTGATTTAAAAATATGTCTATGGTACATGAAGTGCATTGAATTATCATACATAAATGTGATTTCTATGATTATGGATATTCGAGAAATTGTAAGTTCATATGATTTTTAATAAGGCAATGTGTAATTTAATGTTATTGCCTTGATATTAAATGAGATGTAAGTTTATATGTAAGTAATACATCAATATTACTTGTATTATGATATTTTATAATAATATTGGAAATATGTTTGTGGATAATTACTTGATTAGTGAAATTGTTTGAAAAGAAAGAGAAATCCCGGTTGAACCTTCGGAAAGATTGGATGATACAGATAGTATGTAGCTAGGTCACATGTATGGTGCTGAGTGCACATCATGTGTACAAGAGAGCTACAAGACATTATGATGTAGCTAGGTCGCATGGGTGATACTATGTGTACACCATGTAGACAAGCGAGCTACGGGATATATGTAGCTAGGTCGCATGCGTGGTTCTAGGTGAAGGACACCATGTAGACAAGAGAGCTACGAGATAAATTGGCTAGGTCACATGGGTGGTACTGAGTGTTCACCATGTGTACAAGAGAGCTGAACTATATGATGGGTGGAGCTATGTGCTGAAACCACCAAGTATCGAGGATTGATCCGAAGTGTTTAACGGGAGACTTTCTATGTATTGCTTTGTGAGTTTTGTGATGAATCAGTGCAGGAACTTGGTTATGTGAATGATGTGTTCATTAAGTGACCAGGATGTGGTAAGGTTATAAACAAGTAAGTGATACATGAGGATGATTTCATGGTGACCTTGTGATCATGGGCCTATACTTGTGATGTATGAAATGTGGTGAAAATGATTTGTGATATGTATGTTAAAATGAGGTTAATACAAAGAAAGTGTGAAAGAGTGAACTAGCAATAAAACTGTTTTGGATAGTAGCAGTGATGTGATTTTGAAAACTCACCAAAAATAGTAGAAATTGTATCAGAGACTGAATGAGATATCAAATTAAATCTTAATGCGTCTATTTTCATATAAAAGAAACATTGCAAGAAAAGGAGTTCTATATTTTGAGATATTTATGTTTTTGTGAGACTAGTTTATAATGATTACGTGATCCCCTGTTCTAACTTTGGAAAATCAAAACAATTTGGATAAAAATAATTAGAGGCTTAAACTTATATTTTTAAAATCCATAATGAGCCTATTTTCAAGATAAATCAACAATAACATTATCCGAGTTTTGTACTATGAGATAATTAATTTTTAGTGAAGAGAGGTCAGAACTGTTAGAAAGTGAAACAGGGGAAATTTTAATGAATAAACTGTACTAATTGGCTGAACCAAAAATTATGAAAATTTTGTGGTGGAAAAATATGTGAGTCTAGTTTCAGGGAAAATTTATGGATCTTAATTTGGAGCTCTATATCTCAAATTATAAATGAGTAAGTGACTATAACTCGTGTGGACAGTTTGATGTGAGCATTTATTAGTATGGTATATACATTAAGGATGCTATATACATTAAGGATGTGGAATGGAGAGGAGGCGGAGGAAAATAAATATATGTGGAATACATGGAAACTATGGTATATGAAATATTGATATAATGAAATAAATGATATGTGTTTATAAGAAAACAGAAAGAGAATGATATGTATCATGATATGTATCATGACATGTATATATATATATGAGTATTCTCAATGTAATGCTTGTTGGGTATGGAGTTGAATTGAAATGTTTCACGCAAACATGTTATTTTGCGCATCTGAATTGTGGTATTTTATAAAGATATGATCTAGTTTTAAATATGAATGCTTGATGATTAAGCTGAAGATATTTGGTAAGATGATAATCTTGGTATAAATGTATAAGCGGTACTATAATAAACAAGGTAAAATGAGTATGAGAGACACATGTATGATGACATACAAATGCTATGTTTGTGGTTTAATTGAGAATATTTAATCATTAAATGAATTCCATGTTATATGCTTTTGATTTTGTATAAGTGTGTAAGAGATTAGGGTTGACCAAACTTGGAAAATAGCCCAGGTATATTCCACACAGGCAGAAACACGACCATGTGTCTCAGCCGTGTATGGAACATGACTTTGGGACACGGGCGTGTGGAGCCTTAAAGCATGAAATTTCCAAGATTTTAGTAAGTTCTCGGTTTAGTCCCGAACCCTTTCTAAAGTATGTTTTGGGCTTCGTAGACTCAAATAAGGGACTATGTGTAAGTGAATGAACGTTTTGAAATATGAATGAAATATTATGGCCCGTATTTTAGTTTAATGTTTGTATGTTTGTCCGATAACGGCTCGTACCTTATCCCGGCCTCGGGTACGGGTAAGGGGTGTTACACATTTGGTCCTCCCTACAAGTCCAAAATCAAACATCATATATGCAACATTTTCAGCCAAAATCAACTCCAAACATGTATCAATCAATCTATAATATTATTAACCAATTTCATGTTCATTCTCTATACCAAAACATACCAAAGTCATATGCCAAACATTACCAAATTCTCAAATATGAATGTACCAAAATGACCATTTCACTTGGCCATTTACATATCTCAAAACATATCAGATTAATTAACTCAAAGTTCAAGTCAAATTATATAATCAATTACACCATACATATAAACCATGAAACATATTTCTAAAAAATAAGCTTAATACATAACCGAATATACACCATATTAGCATCATGATTAAGCCATTTTCGCATGGCTATATTTATACACAAATCGAAATGAACCATTTCAAAACTAGCCTATCCATGCTACATTACCAAAACTCAAAGCTTTTATTTACCGAAGCAATAACCGAATAGTGTAATGACGTCTCCTACGACTTCCAACCCGAGCAAGTCTCTGAAACTCTATAAACAAAGAAAACCACATAGAGTAAGCTCTGAAAACTTAGTAAGCCATAAGCAAATAAATCATTTCAAAGATATTTATAAACCAATATAACTAAATCGAATTTAACAAATCTCAATCACATAAACATTCATTGTACTCGTAAATTCATATAACCACATAAATAACTCAGTTTATCTTATATATCAATGAACATATAACCATGCTTACAAGTTTGAATAACATCTATTAGCTCAATCATATAAACCATTTTCGCACATATTCATTATATCGCCAACCAAACCATGGTCATTTATTACAAATCATACATAGAGTTGTATCAACTTCTTTACAAACACTTCCAAACTCTAACATCCATAATTCCCTTATTCACATAAACCAAATTCACATACATGAATCATATAGCCAACCAGGATCAACTTTACATTACTAATTATATATTACATACAAAGCATACACCAACTCAACCATTTTAATTTCATTATCTGTTCATTTTTTCTTAAATCAAGCAGTCATACCTCAAAGGCACGTTTCATGTTTCATAAATCTCATGTCCAAAACATAGGACCATAATTCCATATAACGAGTATATATAACACATTATTCATTTATATACATTCATATAATTTGTTGTCATATATTTCACATATGGTCATATAATACATACTCACCTTTCATTTCTGAATTTCATAAACAAATCACACGTACCTGAATCAGATACAATTTAACATAGTTATTCATTCCTCAGAATGCCCATTGAACCGTTCAAAATCAATAAGGATACTCAGATAGCTCATAAGCTCATACAATGCCAACGTCCCAGACGTGGTCTTACATGTAATCAAATATTGATGCCACTATCCCATACCGGGTGTTACACAAAATCAAATACGATGGCAATGTCCCAGACATGCTCTTACAAGTAAATCACAAATCGATGCCAACGTCCCAAACATGGTCTTACACGATAACACATATCGAAATCCTATTTCATGACATATGTATCCTAACAATTCCTATGGTTCGTATTTGGCTTTTTAGACATTGTCACATTATCAGAACTTTCTAAATTTCACAAATTCAATTAATCCATGGTCGGAACAGATTCTCAAAAGCTCAATTCAATTCGGCATCACATATATATTTCTTTACAGATCAATTCAGCACATATAATGCACATACATTTCAATTTAACAACATTTATTTACTTATGAACTTACCTCGTACTAACACGAACGGACCAGAATGACTATTCGATAATTTTTTACTTTCCCCAATCCAAATCCGATTTCCTCATTTCTTGATCTAATTCAATACAAATTCGACTTATTTAATTATATACTCAATCAAATTCATCCTAAAACACATATATGGGCTAATTACACTTTTGCCCCTGACATTTCACATTTTTCAGAATTTAGTCCCTATTTCACAAAACACAAAATATTCAAAAGTTGACCACACCCATGCTTGGCCAAGTTTCACTAAGGTCCCTAAAAACCCATTTCTTCCATTTATTTCACATTTTGACCCCCTCAATTTACAAAATTTACAATTTAATCCCAAATAGGCATTTTTATTAAAAATTACTTAATTAAACATGATAATCAAACATCAAAGATTTATTATTCATCATCAAACCACAAATTTATCACCTTATCAACAATGGAAAATCTCAAATTTATCATCAATTCCAAAAATTAAAGCATGGTCTAAGTAATATTTGAAGCAGTGATCTCAAAAACATAAATATTATCAAAAACCGAGTAAAATACGTACCCAAATTAAGCTTCAAAGGTGCCAAACATTCAAAGCTTCATCCATGGCTTTATTTTCTTCCAACATTCGACCCAAAAAATGATAATGCATGGCCAATTTATGAATTGTTTTATTTAATCACATATTAATACATAATTTACTATTTTAACCTTTATAATTAAAACAAATTTCAACAATACCAACTCCCATAAATGTCCACTAACACTTAAATGGTATAATTACCATTCAAGTACTCAAACAATTAAAATCTATAATCATTTAATGCATTTAACTTATAGAATTCAACTTTTACGCTTTACGCTATTAAGTCCTTATTATAAAATCGAGCACACAAACGATAAACTTTTCATATAAAAATTTCGCACATATCAATTCACATACTTTAAGCACGGAATATAATATTAAAATATTTTTCTGACTCATATTGGTGGTCCCAAAACCACTGTTCCGACTAGGGTCTAAATCAGGCTGTTACATGATCGCTCACATGCAATTTCACCAACCGAGGTTGAGATTTGTTTGGTATGACTCACGGAAAGGAATCGATTAAGATACTAGCTCGGGAGGTCAAACAGTTGAGAAATAAGAATATTGCTCTCGTGAAAGTACTGCGGCAAAGGCATGGAGTTGAAGAGGCTACATGGGAGCCTGAAGAAACTATGAAACACCAATACCTAAACCTTTTTACTGGTAAGATTTTTGGGGACAAAAATCCCTAAAGGGGGGAGAGTTGTAACATCCTGATTTAGGGCCTAGTTGGAACTGTGGTTTCGAGACCACATATCCAAAATAGAAATAATTATTTCATAATTATTATGAGGACTAGGATAAGAATGTATGGTTGTGTAAAAATTTCATGGAGAAATTGTATGCCTAAGATGCTCAATTTGACATTAGGGACCAAATTGAAAAATATGCAAAACTTGAGTTCTAGAAGCTTTTAGCATGAAATTGAGTTGGATTATACATTAGAGGTCCTAAAATAGAAATTTGACGAAGTTCTAAAAATTTGGCCAAAAATGGGCATGCATGGGTAAAATTACAAAGAAAGGCTTTAAGGGCATTTATGTCTTTTGGTAAATAAAAGGAATAAAAGGGAAAAAGAAGTGAAAATCTTGTCCATCTTCTTCAAGGTAGTGCTGAAAATTCTAAGGACCATAGCGAGGGTTTTCTTCAACTTTCAAGCTTGAAAACTCGAAAAGACCAATTTCGGAAGTAGACCGTTGAAAACAAAAGGTTTTAGAATAGTGGGAATCCAAACCTGAGACATCATTCAGGTAAGTTTGTGTAACCTAATTGGATGTCTATGCATGTTGACTTTAATTTTTTTTGTTGAATTGAATGTGAAATGCATAAATAATGAATTGTATGAAAATGCCCATAATTCCAAATTAATTGAAAATGGGTTAGAATCCGTTTGAATATGGAATTTCGATGGATAGGTCACTTCTCACGAGAAATAGGATCCTGCATGTGTTGCAGAAAGGATTTAGCCTAGACGGGTAATCCATTGATCTCATTATGGAAAGGATTTAGTCCAGATGAGTAATCCTAAAATGAGCCTATCGAACATACATTTCAATTAGGATTTAGCCTGGACTGGTAATCCTAGTTGACTAGATTTGCCTGGACTGGTAATCCATATTAGACCCTGTAAGGAATTCCTTGTCATATAAAGGATTTACCCTAGATTGGTAATCCGAAAGCCCTTAGAGTACATGGTACAACTAGAATTTAGCCTGGGCTAGTAATTCTACTGTAAGAGATATGGCTCGAGAATGTACCAGATAGGGTACTACTGGATATAAATTGACGGTTAATAAAATAGTACACCTAGAGTGTAACATCCTGATTTTCGGGTTTATTCGCGATTTTCAATATTTTGTAAAGATTTTTAAAATTTTGTATTTGGATGTGGAATTAGTATTTTGAGTAGGTAAATGGGCTTATAGAAGGCCCATGAGTTGGCCAAAACCCAGTTGAATTTTTGGAATTTTAGACTTAGGAGTTAGGGGTTACGGCTAAGTGGCCTTAAGTGGAGTGATGGGTAAATTGCATCACAAAAGAGCCTTGGTTAAGTGGCAAGGGTGACGCCACTAGGCTCCTAGAAAAGTGGCGTGTGGAGCTTTGGGAAGGCAAGGGATCGATTCCTGTGTTGGCAAATAGATGCATTTATTTTTTAGTGCGGGAGGGGTAAGTGTTGGAGTTCGGTGGATTTCGCTAAAGGAGAGTTGGATCGGTTTAAATGCTTGGATTAAGGAGGGATAAGGAGAGATTTAAGGGATTTGGATGAGGCTAGGAGTTGGCCGAATTATGGGAATTGAAGAGGGAAAAATCGGGGGGCTATGTTGTTAGTATTTGGCACTTAGGGTATTGAGTGGTGCCGTTTTCTTCTGCTTTAACACCTTAGGGTTGTTTTTCCTCTCTTTTTCCTCTCTAGCCGAAACTACCACCTCCCTATTCCTCTTCTTCTATTTTTCTTTCTTCTTCTTCAAAACTATTCATCATACCTGCTATTCATCAATACTTTTGCGAATCCATAAAAGCCGAAATCTGTGATCATTGCTTGTGCCGATTTCTTCAAAGCCAGGTTCTCCTATGTTCTTTTGTTTTATTAATTTGCAATTATCTTTTCTTAATCCTAGATCTCGACCGCAATTCTACTTCAAGGTTGTAGCCCACATTATCATCTTCTTCATCACACAAAAGCGAAAAACCATAGATTTGGGGGCTTATAGCGAAACTTCAAGACTTTGGGGAATCGAGTTCTACCGTCGTTTGATAGATAAATCTACACTAGATTGCGTGGAAATCAAGTGGGAGTAAGGGGTAAGTACGTATCATCTCAGATCTGTTCTTATTTTGCAAAGTTAAGAAAAGCCGAAGTCCCTAAAATTATGGTTTGTAAATAAGAACTGTGCTAATAAATTGTAGGACATCGAAAGGGATCTCAGAAGCAGTCGTCGCGAATTAGGTGTGTACCGAACACCCTTTCTTAGTTCAATTCGGTAAAAGCCGAAATGCCGAAATTCGGGCATTTCATGGTCATGTAAGTATGTGAATGCTCTCAAGTCATAGAGGAATTGTTAGATCTGGCACCGCAAGGTGGTAAGCACGTTCGCGTGATGCTTTAGCGTATTTCGGAAAAAGGGGCTTGATGGGCCAAAACTGGGCCCAATGAGCTTACGGACCAATATGGGTAAGAGATGGGCAAATTAGCCTGTTAGGTAGATGGTGGAATCAAATTGCATAAAACTAATAAAAATTCTTGAATTAGCTTGTGCATAGCGTAGATCACGAAATTACCCTAAAGAGCAAAATTACCAAATTACCCTAAAGAGCAAAATTACCGATATACCCTAGGGTTTTAAATTGGTGAACGCATGATTGATCAATGTTGTATTTTACATGATATGCTTTTATTAATATCTGTTGCATGGGGTTGGGGTATTAATGGAGGAAGTCTTGAAAGTGGTTCATCCACGTCTTGGAGGCTTTGCCTCAATCGGTGAATTTGAGCGTTCTTTTAGCGTGTGTGTGTGTGAAATTTGGGTGGGTTGAGATATTCCCACATGGTGTGTAGGGCTGATGCAGGCGGTGTAGCGGTTGGTGGGTTGAGTAGTCTCCCGGATGGGCTTGCATTCATTATTTCGTTGATACTCATGTTCTTGAAGCGGGCCTATGGGCCACACTGTTATGTAAAAAGGGCTAAGGCCTTGCATGTGATTCGAAAAGGGCTTGACCTCTGTGTCTTGTTATCTGAATAGGGCTTAGGCCCAATGGGCTCGAGTGAATTGGGCTTTGGATGGGTTTCAGTATACACTGAGTTTTCCAAACTCACCCCTTCCTCTTCCTCCTTGCGGTGAGCCCTAGTTGGTGGACTTGGAGGCGGGATTCAGAGTGGCCATGAAGATGGATTGCCAATTTTAAATAAGTTTAGCATTTAATTTGGATTATTTTATTTTTATGTTTAAAGTTGTAATAAGGCCGCTCTTTTTAAATATTTTTATTTTGGGGATTATTAAACTGGTTAGCACTAGGGTTCGTTTTATAAAAACTACTTGATTTTTAAAAGATCACGATGACGCGCTAAGTTTCTGCAAAGTAAATGTTTTTCCAAGGAAATAAATATTTTAAACAAACGTTTTCAACTTAAACATTTTCTTAAGACGGACATAATCAAACGATTTTCTCAAAATTATACGAGATGTTAGAGTGTGGCAATGGTGGTGTGCATGTCTAGGATTGGATCCGGAAGAGCTTGGTACTTAAGCGATCAACGAACTCACCTCCTCTTTTTCTGGTTTCCTACCGGTGCATGCTTCTATTCACTTTAACCTACCTTTAAAAGTGTCTTTACAACACCAACTCAGCTTTTCCAAACTAAATAATCTGGAATGTTTTGAACGTATCAATGTGGCGATCGATCCGGTCATAACATCCAGCCGGGTTTGGGGTGTTACATTTAGTGGTATCAGAGCCAAGTTGCAACAACTCTATTTGTGGATCATGTCTGAAAATCTTTTCAAAAACTTGGGCCTAAGAAGGGTATTTTTAGAAATGGTAAGTTTTTCAAGATGTTCAAGTTTTTTCTATTTGTTAAGCGGGGTTAAATCAATAGTTTTAAAATAAAAGTGTTTTCAAATAAAATCTTTTTATTTAGGTAAACAAAAACATGGTATTTGAAATTTTAAATAGGCGATAAATGAGTGGCTGCTGAATCCCCGACACCAAGTCTGTAAGTATCTTTCGCTCTATATATATCTTGTCTTGTCTTGTAAATAATATTGTAGATAATCTTGAGCCTTAGAGATAGAGCTATTGATGATGTAGTATTAGGACTACAAGACTGGAACCATAGCTAAATTATGATTGCGTGAAATAACTCTGAAACTCTATCTGTTCATAAGATATTTTGTAATAAACAGTGAAACCAGTAAACTAATGTCATAAGATTCGTAATCAGATAAATCGTTATGAGTACAAGGGCTACTCGAGGAAGAGGCCGTGGTCGAGGCCGAGGTAGCACTCAAGCTGGATCTGCGTCATCTGAACACATGCCGGTGGCGGGATACGTCCACCACCGATTAATGAAAATGGGCCGTATGGCCGGGCTGCGGGGATGACGCTTTGTCTCGTGCCATGTTGAGGGTTTTGGAAAGGGTGGCGGAGCTAACGTCGGGCCCATGAATAGGGGTCCATTTCGAACGACTTCGGCCAACGGATTTGAGATTTTAGGCGATCTCGAGTGGCCCCAAATGTGGTGAATCTTGGTTGGAAGCCACAGAGCGGATCATGGACGACTGGACTGCTCGGGAGAGCGAAGTTGAAAGGCGATGTCGTTCTTTGCGGGATGAAGCGTGTCGATGGTGGATTCTTGTGAGAGAAGGTACCCCGGTGAGAGGGTAACATGGGAGCTGTTCAAACAGACCTTTAAGGCGAAATATGTTGGAGCTAGCTATGTAGATGCACGCAGAAAGGAGTTCTGAATCGACTCGGGAAATAAGACCATTCTTGAATATGAGGCGGAGTTTCTACGATTGAGTCGGTATGCTAATGGCATCGTTTCCTTGAATATGAGCGTAGCGACGTTTTGAGGATGGCCTTAGAGATGAGTTAAGGGTGCTCATAGCTCGCAGAAGGAGCGAGATTTACTGCTTGGTAGAGAAGGCTAAGATAGCCGAGGAAGTGAAGCAAACCGAGCGGAGGAATCGTGATAAGGACCGGAATCGGTTCGGGAGGGATTTGGACCGGTGGTCTTTGAATCGAAATGTTAAGAGAGCTAGGATGGGGAACCGGTTCGAGCAGTTCCGGTGAACACAGGTAGACTGCAAGCTTGTGGAGATTGCGGCAGAATGCATCAAGGAGAGTGCTTACCCCATTTTACCTTTCCCTGTCTTATGGAGCTTTTGGACTCGTGAAGTTTGGAGAACGGTAAGAGTTTGATCACACTATCGGCAATCTCGTTTTGGGTATAAAAGAACTATTTATTTTGATATAATGGCATGTATAGGGTAACTTCTGGTCATTTAAATTAGCCAAGTGCAATGGCTCATGATAGTTGATGAATCATTTTGTATATGGCCAAGAAATATGGCTCATATTTTGCTATTAGGTTGTAACCCTTATTAATCATGTATGCATGCAATGTGTCTATGTCGATGTGGATGCTTGAGAATGAAGAATGTGAATGATGGTATGTTGATTTATAAATAAACCATAATATACATATATATATATACAAAATGACCATAACAAAGTAGTAATGGGTAAAGTTGGAAAAGGGGTTATAAACCTAATGGTTGCATATTGGTATGAAAACATTGAAAGAAGCTTGCATATTTGAGATGGTGCTACATAGCATTAGGGGCATAGATTTTAATCATGGAATTGGATATTGGAGTAATCAAATGTGGTTTTTTTTTTTGTATGATGAGAACATGTATAAGTGAGTAAGTCTTTAAGGGTGACAAATGGCTTGGAAAATAGCCTTGAAGTTATCCACACGAGCAGACACACGGGCGTGTGTCTAGACCGTGTATGATACATGGTCTGCCCCATAGGCGTGCTGTTCGGCTATGTGTCCCTTGTATCTAAATTTTACAAGTTAGAATGCCTAGTAGTAAACACACGGGCTAAGACACCGGTGTGTGTTTTGGCCGTGTAAGAGACACGGCCTAACCACAAAGGCGTATACTCTAGCTGTATGAAGTCTGTACCATTTTATGAAAAAACATTTAATTTTATTTGGCTACACGGCTTAGCCACATGGGCGTGTGATATGATCGTGTGATACGACCGTGTGACCTTATTTTTTTGATGACGTCATAGTCAGAGAGTTACACAGCCTGAAGACACGGGCGTGTCCCCTTTTTACACAAGCGTGTGACTCTGTATTAAAGAAAATTTCCCAAAATTTTCTAAACTTTCCGGTTTGGCCCCCAACTATTTCCAATGTATGTTTTGGACCACATAGGGCTATACAAGGGACATTTCACATATGTTTGAATGACTTTTAAATTGAAAGAAATTTTATAGCCTAGTTTTGCATGAACATTTGTATGTATGTTCGGTAATGCCTCGTACCCTATCCTGGCCTCGAGTACGGGTAAGAGGTGTTACATGCGAGGACTTTGTTAGGATTACTCATCCGAGCTAAATCTTGTCTGCAACATATGCAGAATTACATTCACATACAGGAAATCACATGTATCCATCGATTTTCATTCTTCAACGGAACTTAACTTCTTTGTAACATTTTCAATCATGTAATCATTACATGTTATTTATAACATTCATAAAAATCACATAAACAAATACCACATTCAAATCAAATACAACATTTACTTTAAATGTATTATCATGCATAATTAAGTTACATCAACCTACCTCAATAATAGTTCGTATAAGAACATCTACTAATCTGAAACTTTCTCTTTTCCTCAATCTAGCTTCAAATTTGAGTTATCTGGATCTATATAAATGAATTTAGTCATCAATTTAATACAAATCCTATTCAATTATATTCAATTTACACCCTAGGCAAAATTACTATTTTGCCCCTAAACTTTCCATAAATTCTAATTTCGTCCCTAGGCTCGAAAAATGAAATTCATGCAATTAAATCCTTATTCCAAGCCTAACCGAAATTTAGTATAACTTTTACAGCACATGTATTTCACAAAATTCAAAATTTTTCTATAACTTTTACAACTTTTCAATTTAGTCCCCAAATCATGTTTTTATCAAAATTCACTTTGTAAAAGTTATTTATCGATCAACAACCTTTCATATTCTACCATAAATTTCAAATTTTTAGCATATTCATCCACGAAAAGATTTCTATACTTTGATAACTTTTCAAATTAATCCCCCAAATAGATAGATTAGACTATCCCGGTTTAAAAAATATAAAAATTACTAAAAACGGGATAAGAATACTTACCCAATTAAGCTTGATTAGTTTCTTCTCTCTATCCTAGGGTTTCCATGTATTTTTGGGATGAAGGTGATAATGATATGATGATATTTCTTATGTATTAATTTATCATCTTTTAATTATTTTGATTTCCAGTTTAGTCCTTACCCTTTTTCTAAATTTTCACGGATGATTCATAAAAAATATCTACTAACTTTTCATTAATAGTCTAATTACTATATAACTACCTCATGTTTTGAATTCAATAGGTATTTGATCCTTCTAGCTACTAGAATCCAACTTTTGCATTTTATGCAATTTGGTCCTTTCCCTAATTAAACACATAATCGGTAAAATTTTCTTATCATAATTTTCATATAACATTCCTATCATAATGCTGACCATGCAATGATATTAAAATAATTTTTCTTTCTGGCTCGAATTTGTGGTCTCAAAACCACTGTTCCGATTTCACTGAAAATGGGTTGTTACAATCCATCAATTTTTAACCTTATTTAACTCAATTTTTGTCCTAAAATACAAAATTTTAAACCCAAAATACTTTTAACTTGTTTTTAAACACTCATTAACCTTAAACTCTTTCTAAAACCTCCTAAGCCCTTAAATCTTTAAAACCCCTATTTTATTTTTCATCTTCTTTTGTGTCTTTTTCTTGTATTTTAACTTGGTGTAGGAAAAATGTTCTACATCAATAAGGACTTGCAACGAATCTTCACATGGAATCATGAGCTTTTCGACAAGGTTAAGGGTTCCAACTAGAATTTTACTATTCTATTGCATCGATTCTTGTTTACTTTGAAACATATTGCTTGATTTAGGTTAGTTCTTTTAAGTTAGAATACCATTGAAAAGCCTCTAACGTCAACACTTTTTGAGTGGTTTTTTAATATGCTACTTTATAGAAGAAACTGGTATACGTAGGGAGGTTGATCTACCACTACATGAAAAAATGTATTAGCAGCCAAAAAGTAGGAGTTTTCTTTCCCAACTTAGTGATGACCTTGTGTAAAAGAGGCGGGGTTCCAATGATAACTACTAAACAGTTCATGAAGCCATCCAAAAGTATCATAGGGGATACACTATACACGAAATATACAGAGCTTCAACGAAAACAAATAAAGGATTGGAACAAATGCTGGAAAGAAAAGATGGAAGTCCTGGCCTTGCTTAAATAAAAAGTAAAATCAGGATCCAAAATAATAGTGAGAGTAGCATTCCACAAATGAAATGGATGATAAGATGGATGCAAGAAATGAACCCTGTTCTTCAAGAATTTGCGCGACAGAACAATATGAAAGTATCAAACTCTTCACTAGATATGTTTCGTCCAAGGCATGGCTATCATGAAGTAGAAGAGCAAAGAAGTGACAAAAGGGAGGAGAGCGAAGATAACGAATGTGAAGAGGAAGGGAATAAGATGGATTTCAAGGATATGGATGATTGACCAAACTTTTTCTTTTTTCTTTTTTTTGGATTGTAATTAATTTTGGACAAATTTTATTTTAGGAGTAGGTTAATAGTAGATTTATCTATATATTTGTCACTTTAAGGTTTTTTTTTTGTACGAACCTTACATGGAAGAAGCACGACATTTATGAGCTTGTAACGAACAAAGAAAGGAAGTACCCACCATCAAACTATACAAATATCACGATCAATCAGGTAACTTCTTTCCTTATCTTTAATTATAAAAACTAGAAACCCTTGATTTATGCTTATTCGTAATATAGTTTATTTAAAATAGTAATTAGATCTATTGATGTTTAGGTTAGAATTAATCTAGTACTCACCTCCCTTGGGTATGATCCTCAGAGTACTCACCTACCTCGTAACTATATTACAACCTGACTGGTAAACTTGCGGACACCACCTAAATTCCACATCTTTAGTTATAGTTTTCACACTCTGGACATTAGTACGTTCGGAGGTAGTCAAGTTGTTGGCACTGTTGTCGGGGAGGCAACGCTACTAGATTGATTTTAATTTTTGCGTTTTATAGAATAATTGGGAAATTTTTAAATTATAGATACGATTTTATTCTATTTTTATTTATTTACATATACTAACTTCTTTCTTCTTTGATTTTAGTATATGCCTCGGAGGAGAGGAACACCTATTCAGTTAGTCACTGATCCATAGAGACTATACTAGCAAAATCATTTTAATATAAATGAAACTGATTACATATGGTTTAATGATGAGATGGTCTTTTGTAACAGCCCGATTTAGACCTTATTCAGAATGGTGGTTTCGGGACCATGAATCAGAGTCAAAAAAATATTTTAAAATTATTTTTGATGTTTATTATGTGTGAATTTATATCTATGAAATTTTCGTGTTTTAATTTTGTCTTTTGAGTGCCAATTTAATGAAAAGGGCTTAATCGCGTAAAATGAAAATTTGATGGTTAAATGTGAAAGGGCTAAATTGTTGTTGTCTTTTTAATTTGAGGTATTAATAATTCAATAATACCATTGATAAAGTGATGGACGGTTGTAACCTTAATGTATAAGTTTTAATTATTAAATTATAAAGGTTATATTGGTAAAATGATTAATAAGTTATATTAATATAAAACATAAAATTAAAAGCCATGCATTTTACTCATATACTGATCGAAATTGAGAAAGAAAGAAAAAAAAAGCTTAAGTTATTCACCCATTAGCAAGCTTCATTCAAGGTGAGTTTTAGCTCGGTTTTTGATAATTTTTACGTTTTTGATATCGTTGCAGAGTAATAATGTACAAAGCCCATACTTGAATTTTTTTTATTTTGATGAATATTTTGAGTTATGCCATTGATGAATATTTGAGTTTTGTGATGTTAGTTGATGAAATATGAAATATATGTTTTGGATTAACATGATTTGTATTGGAATTTTTGATGACTTCGAGTAATTAGGATTAAATTACAAAAATAATAAATTGAGGGACTAAAATGTGAAATAAATGAAATGTATGGATTTGCATGAACATAAGAAACATTCGGCCTAAGCATAGTGTATTCAAATTTTGCATGTTTTGTGTTTTGTGCAATTTGGACTAAATTGTAAAAAGTGTAAAATATCAGGGTAAAATGGTAATTTGCCCATTTATGTGTTTTTGGAATAAATTGAATAGAATTATGTTTGAATGAGTTTCATATGAATATGTTTAGATCAAGAACTAAAGAAATCGGATTTGGATCGGGGGAAAATTAAAGTTGTCGATTAGTCATTCTGTTCCGATTATCGTTGTCTGAGGTAAGTTTATAAGCAAATAGATGTTGTTTATTTTAAATAATTACGATCTTATTATTTTAAAATGAATCATGTGAAATATATATGTTGTTAGCTGAATGTGTATATGCTAGGGAGCTATATTTACAAATTCGTTTCGATCGAGTTATAATGTTCAAAAGCCCTGTATGAACCTTAGGAATAGCTAGGATACATATGTTATGACATAGGATTCTGATATGTGATGTGCGAGTAAGATCATGGCATCGATATATGTGTGCAAGTAAGACCACGTTTAATACATTGGCATCGATAAGTGATTCCAATATATGTGTCCGAGTAAGACCACGTTTAATATGTTGGCATCGATATGTGATTTTGATATATGTGTGCGAGTAAGACCCTGTCTGAGACAGTGGCATCGATATGTGGTAACATGTAAGACCACGTCTGGGACGTTGGCATTGTATGATATGTGTGGTTATCCGAGTATCTTATTAAATTCCGAATGGTTCAACGGGCAATGATAAGTTGTCATCGAATTTGTAAATTGAGCTAAAGTGATCAGGTATGAGATAGTTGATTATCTATTTGAAAATAGGGTAAGTTGGTTATTTGATATTTTATACAAATTATATATGATGCAAATGAAAATATACGTGTAGATGAAAAGTATATTTGGCAAAAGGTTATATATAAGTGATATCATATTTGTAATCTATGTGCAAACATTTATGAATGGTTATTTTCGGTTTTATGATTATAAAATTTGAATACTTATGAGATGATTAATGAGTATATGCATATAAGTTTATATATATTCGGTTATATAATAATAATATTATGGCTTTGAAATTGAATGATATTTTGATAATAGATATTTATATATTCGCCAATATAAAGTTTATATATAAAAGTATATGTTGTATGTGAATTTATAATGGTTTATTTTAGTTTAGTTAAATTAAATTATAAATGTGATTAAATGTCTTAATTGCTTATGACTTACTAAGCTATGTTAGCTTACTCTCTGTGTGTGTTTGCTTCTGTCTTACAGATTTTGGAGACTAGTTACGGACACGGGGATCGTCAGAGAAGCTTATCACACTATCGTCTGTTTTAGGTATTTTATAAGTTGAATTTAGAACCTATGGCATGTATAGGCTAGATTATTTTTGGATATGATGATTTTGGTACGTATATATATATAAGCCATGCGAAAATGGCTTGTTTATTTGTTAAGTCCGGTTTCAAGGCTTGATTGAATTATGGTTATGTTTGATTGTGATTTTGATTGTGGTTTGTTTGGAATCGGCCAAGGTATATACATAAGTATGAATTATGCTTGTTATGTTTTTCATGGTTAAAATGTTTCGGTTATGTCTTGTATTTGATAGTAATGGTTTAATTATAAAAATATTATTATTGTATTATATAGAGGGAGTTGAATAATGAAAGTTTTAAATATGTGTACATGGCTTTGATGTATGTAAGTTAGGTTCGAAATTAGCAATTATAGAACATTTTCAATTGGGTTTTGATGTATGTTCGAATTGAATTAGTTGAAATTTTGAAATGTGCTCTTTTATGATACATGATTAATCAGGTATAATTATTTCTGAAATTGAAATTATGATTCATGTACTCAAATTTATAATAAGTGAAGTGTGGATATTTGAGTTTGATAAGGTTAAAGTTTATGTGTTTGTGGCTATGCCGTATTTCAACATCGAAGTGTATTTCATGGTGTATATATATATGTGTGTGTTATTAAGTTATATGGTTCGACTTGTTTATTAGGATGATTGATGATTTAGTAAATTGACATGAGATAAATATATATTATGGTAAGTATATTCCATGACATGTTTGAATGATGTTTTGGTTATATGATTTAGTCGAGTATTAATATGTATGACTTATAAATTAGTCATGTTGATAAATTTAATATATGGCATATATGTGGTAGTGTTGATCATATGATTTGTCAAAAGAAATGCTCAATATGATGTATATTTATATATTAGCTTATTAAGTGATGTTTTGGTTTATTACAAAGTATATAAAATTTGTTTGATTTTTGTGGTTAACTTTACTAACTGAATTGATATAAAGTAAGTTGGTATTGGGTTAAATTTTGGTATAATGCATAGTATGTGTAATTAGCATGATTGGATTCGACATTTGTATTTATAAATTAGGTTGAGTTGATTTGATTTCATGATTATATTATAAACATGTTGTAATGGTTATATGACTAGTTATTAAGTGAATTATGCGGGATTATGTTCGAGTGGTCATAGGTTTAGTTATAAATTAGGCTTATGAAATCATCGGTTGTGTAACACCCCCTACCTGTGTCCGACGCCGGGACAGGATACGAGGCATTTTTGACTTAAACGCAATCAATCATTCAAACCTGACAATTAAATTTCATTCATATTTTGAAATATTCAATCATATGTACATAGTCCCTTATTTGGGTCTACGAAACTCAAATTATACTTTAGAAGGGGTTCGAGACTAAACTGAGAACCACCGAAAGTTTTACATCACTTAGAAAATTTTTCATGTTTTGGAGAGCCACATGCCCGTGTGGGTAGGCCGTGTGACTAGCACATAGGCTATTTTCCAAGCTTTTTTGTCACCTTTTACATGCACACACAAACATGGATTCAGAAGCATTCAACATCCTCAATTATGATGCAAACATTTCATTTACTTATCAACATACATGTGTTACACATTCTCACATTAAATCAAGTCTAGACACACCATATCTTATTCATTTGGCTTTATCAAATACCTTACCACTTATACCTTTATACCATAGTTATCTTCATGTCTATTTAATTCCAACTTATCATCAAGCATAACCTTCTAGCCAAGTCATAACTTTATATAGTGTCCACATTTCACATGCATAAAACAATATGCTTGACTAAGACATTCTACACCAATTCCATATTCAATTTAACATTATTACTATTTCTCACTTTATACCATTGTACCATGGTTACCAAACTATCCTTCAAATGTCCATGTTCAAGGCATTATCATTTTATTTTTACATTACACATTTAATTCATGGTCATGACCACCTCGATTGGTCATAAAACATGCATTCAACACACATGACATATTACCAACCATGCATGGCAAACAAGCATATTCACATCACAATTGTTAGACACAACATGAATAGCTAGATTAACAAGTCGTAATGAATTGCTCAATATAGGCCAATACATTTGGCCAAATTATAAAAACACATGTTATAAAACTAGGTCCCTATACATGCCACTCATTTGATATTTCTAACTTATGTATAAATACTCCAAAGGTATTGGCTTGATAGTGTGATGCTGCCTCTGGCGATCTCCAACCCCGAGCCGATCTAAGAACACTAAGGAATGGAAAGGAGGGAGTAAGCTTTACGCTTAGTAAGCTCGCATGAAAAATAATAAGCAATGTATTAAGATGCTATTTTCAAATCCAGTCAAGCTGTTTTCTCGAGTCACAGTGATTAAATTATTTATATCTGGAGCTACAGAACTTCAAATTAAGATCTGTTAATCTTTGCTGAAACTAGACTAACATATATTCTTACCATAAAATTATAAAAAAAAAATTGTTTAGCCAATAAGTACAGTTTATTCTTTAAATTACCCCTGTTTTGTTGTCTGACAATTCTGACCTCTCTTCACTATGAATAAGTTATCACATAGTACAGGACTCAGATGATGCTGCCATCTATTTCTCTTGAAAATAGACTCATTAAGAATTTTAAGCATATAATTTATAACCCATTATTTTTTTTGTAAAATTTCTAATGATTTTCCCAAGTTGGAACAGGGGATTTCGAACTCATTCTGACTCTATCCCACAAGAATTCAAATATCTCATAATATGAAATGCTTTTGCTTACACCATTTCCTTTATATGAAAATAGACTAAACAATATTTTATTTCATATCTTATTCAACTTATAATTCAATTTCCACAATTTTTGGTGATTTTTCAAAGTCACACAACTACTGCTGTCCAAAACTGTTTTATTACTAAATTTCACTCTTTCATGTTTTCTTTGTTGTTACTTTCATTATAACACTTACTCCATATCAATCTTACCAAAGTTCGATCACATATCGAGCACGTTGCTCATAAGTTTACACACACGAACCTTCACTTATTCATTACATAGTCATGTTCATATGTATTTTGACTTAGTAAATTTCTCATTGAACTCATCAGAATAATAACAGATACTTGGTGGCCTGTACATATTACCACCCTTGTAACCGAAGCTCTCTGATACAGTTAGTAGCCTGCACTTAGTACTACACATACGACCTAATAATCTGGTACACGTAGTAGCCTGCACTTAGTACTACACATGTGACCTAACCATCTGATACACGTAGTAGCCTACACTTAGTACTACACACATGATCGAAGCTATCGGGTACGCATAGTAGCCTGCACTTAGTACGACACATGCGACCTAACAATCCGGTACACATAGTAGCCTGCACTTAGTACTACACACGTGACCTAAAACTGTCTTAAACACATAGTAGCCTGCACATAGTACTACACGTGTTCTCACAACAGATCATTCGTATCTTTTCTATTCCGAAGGTCCAATCAGGAAACTCTTCACTTTTCAACATTTTACTAATTCATTCTTAGTCAATTTTGATTCGTAATTTACATCAAATGATCACTACATCTCATATAATAACAAAAGATAATAACATTGTAATATCCCGAATTAGGGCCTAATTGGAATAGTGGTTTTGTGACCACAAATATGAGATAGAAATAATTATTTTATGATTATTTTGAGTTCTATGATATGATTGCATGATTGTGTGAAAATTTCGTGAAGAAATTCTATGCATAAAGTGCTTAATTTGAAGTTAGGGACTAAATTGAATAAGTTGCAAAACTTGCATTCTAGAAGTTTCTAGTATGAAATTTCTTTGAAATATTAATTAGGAGGTCTTAAATAGCAATTTGACCAATTTCAAAGTTTATGGACAAATATTGGACGCGAATGGAATTTTTGGAAAGTTTAGTAGTAAGGGCATTTTGGTCATTTAGGGGTAAAATGAATTAAAATACAAAATTAAAAGCCAATTTTTCTCATCTTCTTCACCATGGACGTGTATACCAAGGGAGACTCCATGGCTAGGGTTTCCAAGCTTCCAAGCTCGATTGTAAGTCCGTTCTAGCCTCGTTTTTAATGATTTTTACGTTTTTGGAGTCCCAGTAATTTGATTTAGCTTATGCTAGCAATAATTCAACCTAGGGTTCATATTTGGAAAAATACCCATTGGTGAAATTTGTGTATTTTGGTGTTTTATGATAGAATATGAGGTATTAAATTATGTTAGACAACTTGTGCTACTCGGTTTTAAGTGAAAACGAGCAAAAGGGCTTAATCGGTAAAAATACCTAATAGTCATAACTACATGTTAGAGTGAGAATTTGATGTTGCCATAGAAGGAAAAAATGATCAGCATGTCATAAAATATAAGAAAATAGGATGAAGTTTAATTTCCGAACCTTGGGGAAAAAGTGCAAATGTGCAAAAGTTTAGGGGTCAAAATGAAAATTTTTAAAAATATGATTTTTGGACCCGTATGAATAGTGTGACTAATTATTAGGCTAATGTGATATTATAGATGAAGGAAATCGAGATTCGGGCTTAAATCGGGAAAATACAAGCTTTTGGACTAAAATGGTAAGTTGTTGTTTCTGGATCGAGGTAAGTTCTTATGATAATAATAATGCAATGTTATGTTTGAATTATATTTCTTACTATTATTGCATATATTTTATGATTTAATATATTGGAAAAGTTGATTGAATGGTGTTTATGATGTGGAAATATGACATGAAAGAATGTTACATGAAATGCAAGAAAATGAAGATACATGACAAGTGATATATCAAATATGTGATATATGTTATGTAAATTCTTAAAAGCTGATTTGATATTTGAGTTGTGTCTTATTATACTATGAATGGACAATTGGTACTATGGATAGTGAGATCGACACTTCGAGTAAATTCGTACATAAATAATCTATCGATTCTTTTTATGTTTTTATATTTTGATATCATATGAAATGTGGCTGCCTATCAAATGGTTATTTGATGTAAATTATGAATTTAAATTGATTACAGACAATTTAGTAAAATGTTGAAAAGTGAGGAATTTACAGAAAATGTGCAGGCAATTGTGTATCTGTTATTATTCCGATGAGTTCAACGGGAAATCGATTAAATGAAAATACATGTGAAAGTGATTATGTGATGAACAAGTGAAAGTATATGTTTATTTGAATTTATGAGCAATATGCTCAATATTTGAGTGAAACTCGGTAAAATGGAATGGATTAAGTGAAATTGTGTAAAAGTGAACTTTAGTAGTAAAACAGTATTAGACAGCAGCAGTACCTGACTTTGAAAATTCACCAAAAATTGTGTAAGTTGAATTAAACTTAAAAAAAATTATGGAAATAAAGCTTAATGAGTCTATTTTCATATGAAAGGAACAAGAGAAGCAAAAGAATTCTATATTGTGTGATATTTTAATTCTTGTGAAACAGGGTCTAAATGAATTCGAGATCTCCTGTTCTGACTTTAGAATTTCACCATAAATTGTACAAAAATTATTGAGAGTCATACCTTACATGCATGGATTCCTTATTGAATCTAATTTTAAGGGAAATAAATAGCATGGTCATTGAAATTCTGTACAGGGAGAAATTCTGTTCGTAGTACACAGGGATCAGAGTAGTCATACCCTAAAACAGGGGAGATTTAACTAATAAACTGTACTAAATGGCCTGACCAAAAATTCTAGAAAAAAATTAGTAAGTAGACATATGAGTCTAGTTTCATATAAAATTTACGGAATTGAATTTTGAGTTTTTAACTTGAGATATTATTTTTTTTAACACCGGACTCGAAAATAGCACATCACGAATATATGTGTAATTGTATAATTATAGTGTTTTATCTTGAAAAGCATGGTAGTAATTGCTTATTATTTTCATATGAACTTACTAAGCGTAAAGCTTACCCATCATCTCCATTTCTTTAGTATTGGCAGGTCGGCTCGGGGTTAGAGATCGTCGGAGGCAAAATCACACTATCAAACTATCATTTTTGGGAAAATTAATTCAAATGTTAGAAATATCAAGTGAATGGCATGTATAGGAAGTTGGTTTGTGATATGTATTTTTATTATGATTTTGACCATACGTATCAGTCTGCATTGAGTTATTGTATAAAATCATGAGATGTGGTCCTTATCCATTATGGTTTATAAGTTTAATTAATCGTGCCATGTCCTATGTTTTGATGTAATGATATAGTTAGCTTTGTTTGTTATGCATGTGTTCGAAAAGTTTTGAATTAAATGAAATTTTATGGCCCGGTTTTCGTCTATGTGTATTGTTAAGTCTAGTAATGCCTCGTACTCTGTTCTGGCCTTGGATATGGGTAAGGGGTGTTACAAACATAAAAAAAAAAGAATCGATATATTATTTACATGAAAACTTACTCATTTCAAAGAAATATCATGTTTCATCAAATTTCCATTATATCCAATTATCCAATCACATGTTATCGGCATTTGAGCTATCGATTACTTCATGGGTACATCACGTTGCCATACACAATATCATTAACATATAAATCAATACAACCATAGCAAAATATATTTCAAGTGTAACAACAATAACATGAATATCATGATTATTTAATCACATTTCGAAATCTCATCGGGTACAACCGTATAGTAATTCACACAACTCATGTAATAATAATTTAACATTCATCACATTTTCCACATCATATTCATCATCCATAAATTCTTCTAATATATTAAATCATACATTTTCTGCCATAATAATAGATAATTACAATTCAAGCATGATATTGCATTATTATTACCCTACGAACTTACCTCGAGACCAAAATAGCAAAAAGGAACCTAATCGTCGATTTTCTATTTTTCACCCGATCGAGGTCCAATCCTTGTTTTCGTTGATCTATAATATCACATTTAGTCTAATTACTAGTCACATTATTTAATGTGATCCGAAAACCATATTTTAGCAAAATTATGTTTTTGCCCCTAAACTTTATCAAAATTACACTTTTGCCCCTATGCTCGTAAAGTGATTTTTATTCAATTTTCTCACTCTATAGGCCTAGTCGAACCATTTTCATAACTATAGAAAACTAAAATTCTCATCAAAACACCCTTTTATACCACTTTTACAACTTTTACAAAATGGTCCTTCTAGACGTTTTCATCGAAAATCGCTTAGTAAAAGTCGTTTATTTAACACCCAACACTTATTTTCTACCATTAGTCATCAAAATGCATGCTTGTCATACATGGGTAAATTTTTAAACATGAGCCTTAGCTCAAATTAATGGTAGAAATAGATAGATCTTGTTACGGGGATTGACAAAAACGTAAAAATCACTAAAAACAAGGCTAGAACGGACATACAATCGAGCTTGGAAGCTTGAAAAACCCTAGCCATAGTTTCTCCATGCAAGTTTCAGCCAAGAGGCTGAAGATGGACAAAAATTGGCTTTTAATTTTGTTTTTAATTCATTTTAATAACTAAATGACCAAAATGCCCTTAATGAAAAAATTTGGAAACATGCCTAACCATGTCCATTTTTGTCCATCAACTTAACCAATGGTCTAATTACCATATAAGAACCTCCAATTTAAAATTTCATTAGCAGTTGGACACTTCTAGCATGTAGAACTCAACTTTTGCACTTTTTACGTTTTAGTCCTTTTGACTAAATTGAGTGCCCAAACGTCAAACTTTTCGAACGAAATTTTCAAAAAAATAATTCTGTGAAATTGTAGACCATAAAATATAATAAAAATAAATTTTTTCTCATTGTATTTTTGGTCTCGAAACCACTGTTTCGACTAGGTCCAAAATCGGGATGTTACAGGTTGTGAAATGATCAACTTTGTTTTGATTAGAAAATGGTTTATTTAAGCTTCGTGGCCGAATAGGTGAACAAATGAATTGATCATGTAATTGTAATTTTTTCATGATGTTGGCATTTAAATTTTGGTATGTTTGATTTGGTAATTATGTTTTGAAATGGTTTGTGGATTTTTTAATATGTGATGATTGACATAATGGTTTGATTATAAGAAATGTTATATGCATATATAGTAATAAGAAAAATGAAAGTTGACATTGAACAATGCATATGTATTTAGTATGTTTTAATATTCAGTTAATGTATTGGAAATTGACCATATGAATAGTAATTCGGGTTGTAAGCTAACAAGTTTATTATATGTTAGTTTAATAAAAATTATTTTGTACTATGTGTAAATGATTCAAGAATTGTTAACTGAAGTTACAAATATATACCTTCGAATATGATTTGAGTGACTGTATGAATGTATGAAAGTTTTATCTTTCCGCTAATGCCTCTTAGTCCCATTCCGGCAATGGACACGGGTTAGGGGTGTTATATTTAATTAGTATCAGAGCTATGGTTTAGTAGGTTCTAGGACTAATATAGCATGTGTGAGTCTAGCTATACATGCCATAATTATAAACTACGATAGTGTGATGATTCCTGACAGTTAAAATTGTGTTTTCTTATAGAAATGGATCCCGATTGAGCCATAACGGATGACATAGAAGATAATGCGCCCACTCCTACTCAGGGGGCAGCACTAGCTGATTCTAGGCTGATTTCGAGTAATATAGAGGGAGAGGCTAAGCAAGCTTTCTTCCAATTAATGAATGAGTGGTTCACAAAGTTTGTTTAAATGAATCTAGCTGGTCAACAACCTCCACCCCTCAAGTTCCTATAACTTCCCAAGTTATACGAAAAGAAAAGAAAAGAAAAGCTAATTTTGAAGCCAGAGATTCCTGTGAGAGATCATCAAGTAAATCATTTTAGTCTGCAACAAAGAAATTTTGAGATGATTTAAGCCACTCAAAGGCTAATGTGGGACACTCGAGTAGAGATCGTGATAGATCACATTTGAGCTTCAGAACTCCAACTACTTCGATCATGAGTGTCAAAAATGTCAGATATGATCGACCTGAGTGCAAACATTGTGGTAAAAGACATCTGGGTATTTGTAGATTAAATAATCAAGCTTGTTTTAGATGTGGATCCTTAGATCACTTTATCCGAGATTGTCCCGAGTCGGTTTAGCAAGAGATTGTGCAAAATCCCAAATCAAGTAACACTTCAGCCAAGAGTAGATCTCCTAGAAATACGGGAAATGTGAGTAGTAGTTAGAGAGGAACTAAAGGCACAGCAGTTCGATCTGAGGCTCGTGCACCTGTCAGAGATTATGCTACTCACGCTTGTGAGGAGGTTTCAATCTCAGATGTTAGTACTGATATATTCACTCTCTATAATACTAGTGTAATTGCATTGACTGATTCTGGTTCGACTCATTTTTATGTACGTGAGACCTTGGTATCCAGTAAGACTTTGCCTGTAGGGTCTGTTGAGTTTGTGATTAGAATATCAAACCCTTTGGGTCGGTGTGTTCTGGTTGATAAAATGTGTAAGAATTGTCCGTTGATAGTTTGAGATTCATGTTTTTCAGTTGATTTGATGTTGTTACCATTCGAGGAGTTAGATATAATTCTGAGTATCGATTGGTTGACTTTACACGATGCTATTGTAAACTACAAATGAGAGTCTATTGATTCAAGATACCTAAATGATGAGATTAATTGGATTGAGTTTAATGATTTGAATGGTTTACCGGTAGTGATATTTTCGATGTTAGCTCAGAAGAATGTGAGAAAAGGTTGTAAAGCTTACTTTGCGTATGTACTTGATAGTAAAGTGACCGAAAGAAAGATTGAATCAGTACCAGTTGTGTGCGAGTATCCGGATGTGTTTCCTGAAAAATTGCTGGGTTTGCCACCTATCCGAGAAGTAGAGTTTGGTATTGAGTTAGTGCTGAGGATGACTCCGATATCGATAGCTCCATACAGAATGGCACCTACTGAATTAAAAGAATTGAAAGCTCAATTGCAAGAGTTGACAGATAGAGGTTTCACGTGACCGAGTTTCTCTCCCTAGGGTGCACCAGTTTTATTTGTAAAAAAGAAAGACGAAACTATGAGAATGTGTATTGACTATAGACAACACAATAAGGTGACTATAAAGAATAAAAATTTGTTGCCATAGATTGATGATCTGTTTGATCAACTGAAAGGGACTACAATGTTTTCAAAGATAGATTTGAGATTAGGTTATTATCAGTTGCGAGTTAAAAACTCCAATGTGCCAAAGACTGCTTTACAAATGAGGTACAGACACTATGAGTTATTGGTTATGCCTTTCAGACTTACTAATGCACCTGCTATTTCTATGGATTTGATAAACCGAATCTTTAGACAGTATCTGAATCGATTTGTAGTTGTGTTCATACATGACATGTTGATCTATTTCTGTGATGAAACTGAACTTGTCGAACATCTGAGACTTGTATTACAGACTTTGCGAGATAAATAGTTGTATGCAAAATTTAGCAAATGTGAGTTCTAATTATGTGAAGTTAGTTATCTGGGACATGTTATATCAGCATCGGGTATTCGGGTTGATCCGAGTAAAATTTAAGCTATACTTGATTGGAAATCTCAGAGAAATGTTTTCGAAGACCGAATTTTTCTAGGACTTGGTGGTTATTATAGACGGTTCGTGAAAGGTTTCTCTATGATTGCAACCCCGATGACAAAGCTATTACATAAAGATGTTAAGTTCAAGAGGTCAGAAAAGTGTCAAAAAAGTTTTGATCAATTGAAAGCCCTTTTGATCGAAGCTCTAGTACTAGTTCAGCCATAATTGGGTAAAGAATTTTTTATCTATAGTGATGCCTCTTTAAATGGTTTGAGCTATGTATTAATGCAAGAAGGCAAAGTCATAGCTTATGCATTGAGACAGTTAGAGCTACATTAAAAGAACTATCTGACACACGACATGGAATCGCCAGCTATTGTGTTTGCAATGAAAATATGGCGTCACTATCTGTTCAGTGAAAAATTTCATGTTTATTCTGATCATAAAAGCCTGAAATATTAGATGACTTAGAAAGATCTGAATTTAAGACAGCGTCGATGGTTAGAGCTGTTAAAGGATTATGAGCTTGTTATAGACTATCATCTAGGAAAGGCTAATGTTGTTGCAGATGTTCTAAGCCAAAAATCACTGTTTGATTTACGTGCAATATAACACCCCAAACCCAGCCTGAACGTTATGGCCGAATCAGGTGATGTCACATTAAAGTGTTTCTCATAAAACATGATATCGTTTGAAAAGCCTAATGTTTATTTAGCCTCTTTGTGTGATCTAGAAAATAATTTTAAAACTTGCGTCACTATCAAAAGTATTTACTTTAAAACGTTATTTAATTCAAAATCTCGTTTATTGCGGAAGCTTCTGAAACGGTCTTGCGTTTTCATGGTATTTTTGGTAAATCATACATGTCTTTTAGAAATCCACATCTTACCACTAGTAGGTATAAATCATAACAAAAATAATAAAATCCCAAATTAAAGAATAAAACTTATTTACATAAAAATACCCAAATAAAACTACTTATAAATTAAAAGATAAATTCAGAAGCGTAAGCTGTTGTGTGTCCACCTCCGAGTCCCTCGTAGCACCGATCCACCTAAGAATTACCTGTACAGTTAAAACAGTTGGGTGAGTTTATGAAAACTCAGTGTGTAATCCCAATAATAAACAAACAGTGTATAACACAGTCTACGTCAGTTAGGGCCTTGGCCCATTTCAATAGTAGTAGTAGTAGCAGACTGGGCCTTAGCCCATTTCAATAGCAGTATGCAAGCAAAGAGTCCTACCCAATCCATTTGCTACACACCAACTCTGTACCAGCCCTACACATTATGTGGGGATTAAATCGACCCACCCAACCCTACACACCAAATCGTACCGAATTCGGTACTAAAACAGTATTTGCTGTAAAGCTGCTAGTAATATAAACGGCTTAAAGCCATCAGTAGGTCAATAGTCATCTTGTGCGACCTATGCAACCTTAGGTCCACAATCGTCTTGTGCGACCCGTGTGACCATATCAGTGCAGTATACTTCCTCAAAAATATATATCCCATCCCCATGCAATGCATCATGCATTGTGTCATAATATCTTAGATAGATGCAACATACATATAACATGGCATGCTCAAATATAGTCATATACATCATAGAGCAAATCAGTTATTTTACCTTATGGGGGTATTTTGGTCATTTTACCCCATGAAGGTAATATTGTCATTTTACCACATAAGGGCAATATCATCATTTTATCACATAAGGGCAATATCGTCATTTTATCACATAAGGGAAATGTCGCCATTTTCTCACATAAGGGTTCAAGTACGCTTACTGACCGAATAGAAGGTCATAGTCATCTCAGGTAACCCGTGCAACCTTAACAGTCAGACAGTGGAATTGGGCCCAAGGCCCATAATGCGGCCTATGAGGGCCTACACGCCCGTGTAGCCCATGAAGCCCAATTATGGCGTTGGACATATGAACTACACCGCCTGGCCCAGTATTTGCTACACGTCGTATGGTTTACCCTTGTGGGGCCCACGAGCTCGTGGGGCCCACACGACCCATTTCGGCGCAATGTGGCCCCCAAACGGCCTAAGCTCATGAAATCGCTCATAGCGGCCTCTACGTTCTAACGCCCACGATTTACGTGTTTGGGATACCATGCGAGCGAGCGCACGCTCGTGTAGAGTTAACAATCCATTATTTCGGCTTTTGCCGTTTTACGATTAGAGGTAGTGTGATTACACACCTAATTACGAAATGCGCGAAAAATACCATGAGTACTTCACCCTACAATCAGTCACAAGCTTGGTTAGTTGTTTCCCAAATGACCTATCAAAGACCTCCACCAAAAACTTGTCTTATAGTTTACCTCTTACCAGATTAAATCAATTGTTTATGACTTGCTTACTGAAGCCGTTTGCAAGAGGTTGATAAATAGGCCTTAGGGTTCTCTACAATCCAACCAATGATTATCAATCATCAATCAAATAACAGTTGAATAAGATGAACGATCACTTACCGAGAATGCAGACTCCAGTCTTAGGAGGGAAGAAAAATCAGCTCTTACCCACACAAGTCGAGAGTACAGACAGAATGATAGAGGCACCCCCAATATCAAAGAACACTTGCAAAAGTCGAAAACAAAGTGGGGAGAGGTATATGCAGTAGCGGTTAAAGTATTAAGATGGAAGAATGACCAGAGGAGAGGAGAAGAATGAGGTATTCAGGAAGTGAACAAAAGGGAAAAAAAGAGTTGGTTAGCAACAGTCGAGGGGTCTAAGAGACAGAGATGGGAGTATTCGACCAAAAGCATCAACGCAAGAAATAGTGATTGAAGAAAACCAGTTGAGGGGGGAAAATGGCATTTGGTTAAGGGCAAGAAGAAGAACACGAGAGGAAACGATTTGCTACTAGAGTAGGGAAGAAGAGAAGTCGATCAAAACTAGGCTCTATAAAGAAGAGCAACCCGAAATGCAAAATACCTGAGTGGTCAACAATGTTTGGTCTCAACAACAAAAGAGAAAAAGAGAAACAACAAAGTTTCTAGCAAAAAATCGGCACCCCCAGAATAAAATCCCAAAACGTAAAAAGAAAACATAATTTCCCAAAACTGATAATTTTTTAGGGAAAAGCTAATTGAGCCGAAATTTTGTGTAGCTCCTAACCAATTTCAGCACAACACCACTTCTCCTCAAATCCCACTTTTTCCACCCCTTAATTCACTTCTCATATCTCTCCTCAACTCCCTCTTACAATCCCTCTATGACCAATTCAAACTCCACTCCATTCTGTAGTGTTTCAGTCAAACTCTACTACCTCCTATAGCCAATAGTAAAAATAATCTCCATTTGCATAAGCAAGGATTCAAACATCAAACCACTAGCACACTCCACACGCCACTATCCACTAGACCAGCAGGCTTTTTATGTCATACTTTACCAAATAAACTTATAACCCTACTGGCCAAAGATAGGGGTTTTATCCTCAGAAACCAAAATTTTGTGGAAGCCAAGGCTTGAACCCATGACTTCCCAGACACTTCCAGAGCACACAACCACTAAGCCAAACACTCAATTGTGTCACTTCCTTACACAATTAAATATTTATGAGCAGCTTCCCAACTACTCCCACGCTCACGACCTAATACTTCTAGGCCCAAATTTGGGGCATTACAATTCACCCCTCCTTAAAGAAATTTTGTCCCCAAAATTTCCCACTATCAGAACGGTTGCTTAACACAGACCACCACTACGCTCTCGCTGCAAACTCTAGTTCCAAAATATTACCACACTTAACTTGAATGTTTCTAGTATAGTCTATAAATAGACTGGGGCAGTACGTCAATCCAATAGTTGGCCGTGCGATCATGAGACACGACTCGAGCACGTCCATAGCTCCACCATAGCTTTTTGTACCTCTTCCGCGAGTACCTCAGATGTTCATAATCGAATTGCATCTTATCCTTGTTAACAATTTTATACAGATCAGCTTACAGTTCCAGTTGTTTATTAACAGGTATCTTATGGAATAACAGTATTAGTATTTAAGAGTTTGTTTTTGCAGTAAGAAGTGTCTATCAATTTTACTACAGTTTCAGAATACGCAACCTAAGAGTTTGTAGTACTACCTACAGTAGTCTCAGTAATCCTACCGATGGCAGTTTTAGTCAAAAATCAAAATACAGTTTTTAGAGAGAACTTACAGGATTGGTGCAGAGACTCGATGTGCCACACATTCAATAAAACATTTCAAAATACTTGAAATCATTCAAAATAGTTCTCTTTGAATTCCCAAGTTTAAAAAGAAGCCCAAATCCATAGCTGAGTTTTGCAACTTGACTCTGATACCACTAAATGTAACACTCCAAACCCGGCCTAGACGTTATGCCCGAATCTGGCGATGTCACATTGGAGTGTTTATCGTAAAACATGATATCGTTTGAAAAGCCCAATGTTTATTTAACCTCTTTGTGTGATCTAGAAAATAATTTTAAAACTTGCGTCACTATCAAAAGTATTTACTTTAAAACGTTATTTATTTCAAAATCTCATTTATCGTGGAAGCTTCTAAAATGATATTGCGTTTTCGTGGTATTTTGGTAAGTCATGCATGTCTTTTGAAAATCCGCATCCTACCACTAGTAGGTATAAATCATAATAAAAATAATAAAAGCCCAAATTAAAGAATAAAACTTAAAGAAGCCTTTTACATAAAAATACACAAATAAAACTACTTATAAATTAAAATATAAATTCAGAAGCGTAAGTTGTTGAGTGTCCACCTCTGAGTCCCTCGTAGCACTGATCTGCCTAAGGATTACCTGTACATTTAAAACAGTTGGGCGAGTTTAAAAAAACTTAGTGTGTAATCCCAATAATTAACAAACAGTGAACAACACAGTCTGGGCATAAGCCCATATCAGTAACAGTTCAATATCAGTAAGGGCCTTGGCCCATTTCAGTAGTAGTAGCAGACTGGGCCTTACCTATTTCAATAACAATATGCAAGCAAGGAGTCCTACCCAATCCATCCGCTACACACCAACTCCGTAGCAGCCCTACACACCCTGTGGGGATTAAATTGACCCACCCAACCCTACACACCAAATCGTACAGAATTCGGTACTAAAACAGTATTTGTAGCAGAGCTGCCAGTAATATGAACGACTTAAAGCCATCAATAGGTCCACAGTCATCTTGTGTGACCCGTGCAACCTTAGTTCCACAGTCGTCTTGTGCGACCCATGCGACCGTATCAGTACAGTACACTTCCTCCAAAATATATATCCCATCCCCATGCAATGCATCAAGCATCGTGTCACAATATCTTAGTTGGATGCAACATACATATAACATGGAATGCTCAAATACAGTCATACACATCGTAGAGCAAATCAATCATTTTATTTTATGGGGGTATTACAGTTATTTTACCTTATGGGGGTATTTAGGTCATTTTACCATATGAGGGTAATATTGTCATTTTACCACATAAGGGCAATATCGTCATTTTATCACATAAAGGCAATATTGTCATTTTATCACATAAGGGCAATATCGTCTTTTTGTCACATAAGGGTTCAGGAACGTTTACTGACCGAACAGAAGGTCACAGTTGTCTTGGGCGACTTGTGCAACCTTAAAAGTCAGACAGTGAAATTGGGCCCAAGCACCATATTGCAGCCAATGCAAGCCCGCACGCCCGTGTGGCCCACAAAGCCCAATTATGGCCTTGGCCGTGTGAACCACACCATCTGGCCCAATATTGGCCACACGTCCATGTGGGGCCCACACGACCCATTTTGGCCCAGCGTGGCCCGAAACGGCTTAAGTTATAACGGTCTGATTTTGACCCTAGTAAGAATAGTAGTTTCGGGACCACATATCTGAGTTGGCAAAATATTTTTATATTATTTTTCGTGCCTATTATAAGTGAATTGACATGTGTGAAAATCTCGTGTGAAAACTTAACTGTTTGTGTGCTTAATTTGCAAAAAAGACCTAATCGCGTAAAATGTAAAAATTGTGTGCTAGATGTTAAAGTGCCTATTTGAGTTGGCTTTCTAAAGTAAGGGTCCTTATGTTGTTATTTTTCCATTAGGAATGTTAATGGCCAAAAACAACCATTCATTAAAAGGTTTTATAATTGTTTATAAAAGGGAAAAATGGGAAAATGTTTATTAAGTAATTAAAATAAAACAAAAACATGAAATTAGCCATTTGTTCATGCTATTCCAATGAAAATACAAATAAAAAGAAAAGAGAAAGCTCACTTAGGGTTCGGCACTTTGAATTGGTGAATTAGGTATGTGTCTTGTTCGATTTTTGATAATTTCTATGTTTTTGTAATCGTTGCTTCGTATACTATCGAACCCATGCTTCAATTTACGATTTTGGTGATGATTTTGAAATGTGCCATTGATGAAAATGTGAGCTTTGTGATGTTAGTTGATAAATTATGGAAGCTTGATGTTGGGTTTAAACGTTTTGTTTTTGGATTTTTGATGAAATTGAGTAATTTGGGCTAAATTGTGAAAATATTATTTTGAGGGACTAAAATATGAAATAAATGAAATGTGTGGACTAGTATGAGTGCTAGGAGAATTCGACTAAGCTTGTGTATATACAAATTATGTGTATTTTTTTATTTTATGAAATAGGGACTAAAGTGTCGAATGTGAAAATGTGAGGGCTAGTTTGCAAAATGCCCTAATTGTGTACATATGGATTGTTTTGAACTATTTGGTGAATAAAAGGGTTAATTTGAATACATTTAGATCAAGAAAAGAGGAATTCAGACTTAGACCGAGGGAAATCAAAGATTATAGAATAAACAGTCCGAGTCGACAAATTCCAAGTACGAGGTAAGTTCGTACTTAAAATGTGATGTTAAGTAGGTTTTGATGCCTTTATTCTACATGGGTTGTATATAATTGAATTGGGTAATATGGTGATGAATCAGAAGCTTTGGAGCTAAGTGTACGATTTAAACTAGCTTTGGCACTAAGTGTGCGATTTAATTAGCTTCGGCTACTTGAGGCACTAACTGTGCGATACCAACTTAATCTTGGTTATTTGAGATGGCACTAAGTGTGCTTCGGCTAAACTTAAAGCACTAAGTGTGCAGATGTTTAAAACACGAATAAGTTTTGGAAAGTCTTATAACATTTAACAAGAGGTAAGTATGAAAGTGAACAAGTATGGAAAGATTCAGGTATGTATGATATCTAAGTGGTAGATGAAGTTAGGTTTGTGAATTTCATTGAGTTGATATGGTTTTATGGACTGAAATGGTGCAAATATTCATATGTTGTTATTTTATGTTCATATACTATTAATGATTTATGTACGAGCTCACTAAGCTTTTTGAAAGCTTACTTTGTGTGTGTATTTGAATTGTTTTTGTAGATATCAAAGTTACCAAGCTCGGGGATCGTCAAGGATTGTCGCTACACTATCGAACCTCATTTTGGTACTTTGGAAATGTATATATATATTTGAAGTATGGCATGTATAGGCTAGTAGTTCGGAGTCTATTTCGGTGATATATATATTTAGCCATGTGATATGGCAAGTTTGTGTTTGAACTTATGGTTGAGAAAGGCTTGTGGTATGTAATGTTAATTTGCATTAGTAGTATGTTTTAGTTGGATAATGGAGAAGGTAAGTTTAGTGAGTTCATGGTATAAGAATGAATGATGTATGTGTTTTAGCATGAGAAATTGGTTGATTGGATTGTACATATATGCTTGTTTCTATGCTTGTAGGTTGAACCAAAAAGGGGTGGCAATTTGGCTTAAACCTAGCCTGCATTGTGCCACACAGCCATAACACATGGGCGTGTCTGTTGGCCATAGGCTTATGTCAGTTGCTAGCTAAGAACTACATGGCCAGAGGACATGGGCGTGTCTGTTGGCTGTGGGTGAAAGTTAGTATCTATGCTCTGTTTTGGCACTGTTGGATTACATGGGTGTGTTTAGTGCCCATGTAAAGCACACGAGCTGGTCACACAGGCATGTGACCTTAACAGAATAGAAAAAATTTTTAAGTGCTGAAAGGTGTGAATGTGTTCGGTTTAGTCTCGACCTCCCCCTAATACATGTTTAAGGTCTCATTGACCTAAGAAAGGGACTTTATGTTGATGTTTGACTATGATGCTATGATGTTTGTTAAATGAATGCGAAGTGTTTCGATATGTTTGGTAATGCTGCTTAACCTTAGTTCGGCAATGGATACGGGTTATGGGTGTTACATTTGGTTGGTATTAGAGCTATAGTTTAGTCAGTTCTAAGTCTGCCATAGCATATGTAAGTCTAGCTGTAACACCCCTTACCCATTACCGTCGCCGGAACAGGATACAAGGTATTACCAGAACATAACATATACCAAGATAGAAATATGTCATCCCATTTGATAATGCATCGTATAACATATATCTTGAACAATATTAGCCAACTTTTATGGCTTGTACAAAGTAACTGGTCGAAAATTGTAACTAATATTTTAAACCTAGACAAATATGACACGAACAAAATAATTTTTGCCTACTATACATGCCATAATTCAAAACATTTAGTTCAAATACCCCAAAGTATGATAGTGCGGGTAGATCTTCACGATCCTTGACTCTGAGCAAGCTGGAGAACACTATAAGACAAAAGAGAGAAAACGAAGTACTAGCTTATAGCTTAGTAAGTAGTATGTAAATACTAATTTAAGAATCTAACATGTTTACACAACAATTCAAGTATGTCTACTTTAACTTCACTACTTATTCCACTTCGATTAAGCTGTCTCTGCTGTGTCATATTCACTAAATAAATCATAACTCGAGTTACAAAACTCGAAATTCATATCCGTAAAATTTCCTGAATCTAGACTCACAAAGCTTCTTGCTAAATTTTTTTATAATTTTGATTCAGCAGATTAGTACAGTTTATTAGTTAAAGTTTCCCCTGTTACACAGCTCGACTGGCCTGACCTCTGTCCACTACGAATTGAATTTCTCTCAGTACATAACTCAAACAACCCTGAAGTCTGTTGTATTTAAAACTAGTCTCAATAAGGAATTTAGGCATGTAAACTATATTTCTTAGTTTGCTTTGTACAATTTTAATGATTTTTCAAAGTGGAAACAGGGGATCACGTATTCATCCTGAGCAAGTCAGTTACAATTGTAAATATCTCAAAATATAGAATTCCTTTACTTGCCCTGCTTCTTTTATATGAAAGTAGACTCATTAAGCTTTAATTTCACATCTCATTCAACCTCTAATTATATTCCTCCTATTTTGGTGATTTTTCAAAATCACGTCACTGCTGCCATCTAAAAACAGTTTTAATACTAATTTCACTCTTTCACACATTCTTTATGCTAACCTCATTTTATCGTATATATGTATATGCCACAATTCATTTTCACCACATTTCATTCACTATAAGTGTAGGTCCAAACCACAATGTCACCACAAAACCATCCCGTTGAACAATTCGGATCAATCCTCGATATTTAACGGTTTCAAAGACACAACCCCACCATCATACTTCATTTAGTTCGGCTCTCTTGTACACATGGGGAACACTTAGTACCACTCATGCGACCTAGCCGATTTGTCTCAGTAGCTCTCTTGTCTACATGGTGTCCTTCACTTGGAATCACGCATGCGACCTAGCTACATTTATCTTTCACGTAGCTCTCTTGTCTACATGGGATACATCTCGTATCACGCATGTGACCTAGCTACTCTGAGGTGTCTCGTAGCTTTCTTGTACACATGATGTGCACTCGGCATCATACATGTGACCTAGCTACGCCCTCTATTTCATTCGATCTCTCAGAATGTTCAACCGGATCTCTCTCTGTATTTATTTCCATTCTTCCCATAGTCAATTTATATTTTAACATCAGCTAGTATATTTATATAATAGGCTGAAATATAAGAATGTACATGAAATTATTGTAATATTTACATACAACTTACCTTGATGCAAAATATGGAAATTTTGCAATTTAGTCCAAAACTTTTTCTTTCCCCGTTCGAGGTCGGTTCAGCGCCTTTCTTGATCTATAATAGCACATTTAGCTCATTTAATACTCATACTATTTATTTCAATCCAAAATCACATTGTAGAAAAATTACATTTTGCCCCTAACTTTTACAAAATTACAATTTTGCCCCTAGGCTCGGGAATATAATTTCAGCCCTTATTCTTATGTTTTATGATATGCTGAACATTTTCTCTTCTACAACAACATCAAATTCCCACTCTATCATATAGTTATGAACATTAGGTATTTTTACCGATTATCTTGCTTTTACTCGTTTTCACTTAAAACCGAGTAGCACAAATTATTTAACACAATTTAAAACCTCATATTCTATCATAAAACATCAAAATACACAAATTTCACCTATGGGTATTTTTCCAAATATGAACCCTAGGTTAAATTATTACTAGCATAAGCTTAATCGAGCTTCCGGATTCCAAAAGCGTAAAGAACATTAAAAGCGGGGCTTAGAATCACTTACTATGGAGCTTGAAAGTTGAAGAATCCCTAGCTATGGAGAGAGTGAAGTTTGGCAGCAACTAAATGGGAAGATGACTATTTTGTGTTATTTTTCCCATTTTATTTCATTTAATATCAAAATGACCAAAATACCCTTACTACTAAACTTTCCAAAAATTCCTTCCATGTCCTAAATTTGTCCATGAACTTAAAATTGGTAGAATTGCTATTTAAGACCTCCTAATAAATATTTCAAAACAATTTCATACTAAAATTTCTAGTATGCAAATTTTGCAACTTATTCGATTTAGTCCCTACTTTCAATTTAAACACTTTAGGCATAGAATTTCATCACGAAATTTTCACACAATCATGCAATCATATCATAAACCCCAAAATATTTATAAAACAATTATTTCTATCTCGGATTTGTGGTCACGAAACCACTATTCGATTAGGCCCTAATTCGGGTTGTCACAATTCTCCCCCTTTAGAGATTTTCGTCCCGAAAATCTTACCAGAAAGAGGTTTGGGTATTGTTTCCTCATAGCTTCCTCGGGTTCCCACGTAGCCTCTTCTATCCCATGTCGTGCCACAATACTTTCACTAAGGCTATACTTTTGTTTCTTAAGCTGTTTAACTTCTCGAGCCAAAATCTTTATTGGTTCCTCCTCATAGGTCATATCCGATCGAATCTCAATTTCGTTGGGAAATCACATGTGAAGGATCGAACGATAACGTCATAACATTGATACATGAAACACGTTATGAATCTTTTCTAACTTTGCGGTAAGGCCAACCGATATGCCCTTGGTCCAATTCTCTTAGTAATCTCGCACGGCCCAATAAAACGCGGACTCAACTTGCCTTTTCGACTAAATCTCAGAATCTTTTTCCATGGTGACACCTTCAAGAACACTTTATCACCCACTTGAAATTCAATCTCTTTTCTTTTTAAATCGCATATGACTTTTGTCGATCTGAAGCGACTTTCAAGCAATCCCGAATTACTTTTATTTTCTCTTGGTTTCTTTAACTAGATCAACTCCGTGAATCTCATTTCTCACTAAGCTCGGTCCAATATAAAGGAGTCCGACACTTACGACCATATAAGGCTTAAATGCGGTGCCATTTGTATACTTGATTGATAACTGTTATTGTAGGCAAACTCAATCAAAGATAGATATTTCTCCCAACTACCTCCAAATTCTAAAACACAAAGATCTAAGCATATCTTGAGTACGGATTACTCTTTCCGTTTGACCATCTGTTTGTGGATGAAATGCGGTACTAAAGTTCAATTTTGTACCCAAAGCTTCTTGTAACTTTTTCCAAAATCTCGAGGTAAATCTTGGATCTCTATCGATATTATAGACATAGGTACTCCGTGCAACTTCACAATTTCAGCAATATATAATTCGCTAATTTATCAAGTGAGTAATCAGTGCGTCTTGGTATAAAGTGGGCTGACTTTGTTAATCTATCAACCACTACCCAAACAACATCCTTCTTTTAGGAGTTAAAGGCAAACCGGTTACAAAATCCATGGTAATCTTGTCCCATTTCCACTCGGGCACCATTACGGTTGAAGTAATCTGAAGGTACTTGATGTTCACTTTTACTTGTTGACAGATCAAACACTTAGTTACAAATTCGAAATGTCCTTTTCATACCGCCACCTGACTTCTTTAAATCATTATACATTTTTGTGCTACCGGGGTGAAGCGATAAACACCATTGTGCTCCTCATGTAATATTTTTCGAATCAATTTATCATTTTTCGGCACACATATTCGTCTCGAAACATCAAGCAGTCATCCGGTCCAACTCGAAAATCTGAGTCATAACTGATTCGCATTGAGTTCTCTTGATCCGCAACTCACTATCATTCTTTTGAGCATCACAAATCAACTGGAGAAATAACGGTTTAGCTCTTATCTCGCTAAAATTGACCCGTCATCGAGACAATGCTAACCCGTGTTCATGGCTCTCAAAGTGAAAAGAAATTTTCGCTCAAGGCGTCAAGAACTACATTTGCTTTTCCGGATGATAATCAATCACTAGATCATAATCCTTTAATAATTCAAGCCATCTTCATTGTCGCAAATTTAGGTCCTTTTGATTCATCAAGTACTTCAAACTTTTGTGATCGGTAAAAATTCGGCATTTTTACCGTATAAATAATGTCGCCAAATCTTCAAGGCAAAAACAACAATGCCGTTCCAAATCATGTGTAGGATAGTTCTTCTCATGCGGTTTTAACTGCCTCGAAGCATAAGCTACTACTTTGCCCTCTTGCATCAACACACATCCAAGGCACATCAATGATGCATCACTATAAATTACGAACTCCTTTCCGACTCAAATTTGTACTAAAATTGGTGCTTGGTCAATCGTGCTTTCAACTTTTCAAAACTTTGTTGACATTTATCAGTCCATTCAAACTTAACATTCTTACGCAACAATTTAGTCATAGGAGAGGCAATTATCGAAAATCCTTCAACAAAACGCCTATAATACCGGCCAAGCCTAAAAGCTTCTAACCTCAGATACATTCTTGGGCGGTTTCCAATCAACGATCGCAGAAATCTTGCTTGGATCCACCCGAATACCATCACCTGAGACTATATGCCCCAAAAATCCGACTTCACGAAGCCAGAACTCACTTTTACTAAACTTGGCAAACAGTTTCTTTTCTCTCAAGATCTGCAATATAGTTCTCAAGTGTTCGGCATATTCAAACTCATCTCGAGAATAAATTAAAATGTCATCTATAAACACTACTACAAACTTATCCAAATATGGCCGGAAAATCCGATTCATTAAGTCCATAAATATGGCTGGAGCATTTGTTAAGCCAAAAGGCATCACCAGAAACTCATAATGTCCATACCTTGTCCTAAAGGCGGTTTTCGCACATCGACTCCTTAACTCTCAATTGGTAGTAACCGGACCTCAAATCAATCTTTGAAAACACTGTGGCCCCTTTAACCGATCGAATAAATCATCAATCCTCGGCAATGGGTACTTGTTCTTTATAGTCACCTTATTGTCGACGGTAATCAATGCAAAGTCTCATTGAACCATCCTTCTTCTTCTGAATAATACAGAGCACCTGGGAGAGAAACTCGGTCTCACAAATCCCTTGTCCGTTAACTCCCTGAATCGAGCCTTCAATTCTTTTAATTCAATGAGCCATTCTATATGGAGCAATCGAGATCGGTGCGATGCAGGCAATAAATCAATGGCAAAATCTATCTCTCTGTTTGGAGGCAACCTGCAATTCCTCCGAAATACATCCGAAACTCACAGACTATAGGTATTGATTCAAATTTCAGTTGAGACATCTCAACATTCATTACATAAGCGGATAAGCTTCACACCCTTTTCTCATGTATTTACATGCAGACATGTGCGAAATCACCATAGGCAATTTATTTGATTCGTCTGTTTCAACCCACGAATTTCTCCATTTTCACATTTTAACTCTAGTGTCTTTTGTTTACAATCTACCTTAGCATCATACAATGTTAACGGTCCATTCCCAAGATAACGTCAAACTCACCAAATGGTAATGACATCAAGTTGGCGGAAAAGCAGTGACCTTGAATCATTAATGGGCAATTCTTGCAAACCTTGTCAACTAGCACATATTGGCCTAAGGGTTCGACACTTTAATCGTAAACTCAAGAATTCAACAGCAACTTTTATTGGATACTAAATTCATGCAAATATAGGAATGGGTGGACCCGGATCAATCAATGCAATAACAATAGTATCATAAAGAGAAAATGTACCAAGAATGACATCGGAGATGATGCATCTTCTCGAAAGCACGTATAGCATAAGCTCTAGCAGGTGCTCTAGCTTCGATCTTGCCGTTAAATCTTTCATCACAGTTCTACTACTAGTCCCACCTCCAAGATTTCTCGGTGGTCTACCTCTACTAGCGGTGGTATTACATCTAACACTCAAATCTTTCTTCTTTAACCTTCTCTGGACGGTCTCTAATAAAATGCTCGCGAGAACCGCTTTGAAACAAGCTCGCTCGGTCCCCCAACACTCACCATAATGTTGCTCGCCACATTGTCGACACTCGGGCTTTCTAGGTCGCACATTACCCACACTTGCCACCAAGTAGCTTGAGCTTTAGACCCGAATATGCTCTACCACGATCTCGTAAATCCCCAATTGAAACTGTCATTCGAGGGTTTGTCTCTTTGGACCTCTTTGGTTGAGATTGAAATGGCTTACTTATCTGTCTTTTTTCGACATCTCGAGCCTCAATAGCGACTTTTCTTCTTTCTTTGTTCAATTCTTGGCTTTAAGAGCTCGATCAACCAATACTACAAATTCTTTCAACTCCAAAATCCTACAAACACTTTAATGTCCTCATTCAGCCCATCTTCAAATCTTCTACACATAATGGCCTCGGTGGACACACATTCTGGGCATACTTGTCGAGTCTTACAAATTCGCGTTCATACTGCTGACAGACATTTTCCTTGCTTCAATTCAAGGAACTCCTTCCGTTTTTGATCAATAAATCGCTGACTTATGTATTTCTTTCTAAATTCTTCCTGGAAGAAATCCCAAGTAACTTTTTCTTTTGGCACCACTGCAACCAAAGTCTTCCACCAGTGGTAGGCCGAATCTCTCAAAAGTGATACAGCACACTTTAAGCATTCCTCAGGTGTACATGAGAGCTCATCAAATACACGGGTAGAATTTTCAAGCCAGAATTCCGCTTTCTCAGGATCATCATCAACCTTTGCTCTAAACTCTTCGGCCCCTTGTTTTCGAATCTTGTCAACCGGAGGCTTGTTCATTCTTACCAAATTTATACCTTGAGCAGCTCTGAGAATGAATCGCCTGAGGTATAGGAGGGGGTGGAGGAGGTTGAGCATTTGGATTTGCTCGAATAAATTCAGTATACCAATTGTTCATCATTTGGAGAAAGGCGTCCCGAGCCTCATCTCCTTGTCCCAATGTCTCAGGTCTACTTTCCACAGGCGCGGTCCCTTGTGCGGGAGCCGGCGCATTACTAGCAGCATCATCAGCCGCAGTTCCTTCAGGATCCATTACTATATTAAAACAAAACACAGTTTAGAATAATCAGGAGTCACCACACTATCACAATATTTTTATGGCATGTATAGCTAGACTTTTACACACACTTTATTAGTCCGAGAACCGACTAAACCATAGCTCTGATACCACTAAATGTAACACCCCTTACCCGTTACCGTCGCCGGAACAGGATACAAGGTATTACCAGAACATAACATATACCAAGATAGAAATATGTCATCCCATTTGATAATGCATCGTATAACATATATCTTGAACAATATTAGCCAACTTTTATGGCTTGTACAAAGTAACGGTCGAGTATCTTGCAACTAATATTTTAAACCTAGACAAATATGACACAGAACAAAATAATTTTTGCCTACTATACATGCCATAATTCAAAACATTTAGTTCAAATACCCCAAAGTATGATAGTGCGGGTAGATCTTCACGATCCTTGACTCCTGAGCAAGCTGGAGAACACTATAAGACAAAAGAGAGAAAGCGAAGTAAGCTTATAGCTTAGTAAGTAGTATGTAAATACTAATTTAAGAATCTAACATGTTTACACAACAATTCAAGTATGTCTACTTTAACTTCACTACTTATTCCACTTCGATTAAGCTGTCTCTACTGTGTCATATTCACTAAATAAATCATAACTCGAGTTACAAAACTCGAAATTCATATCCGTAAAATTTCCTGAATCTAGACTCATAAAGCTTCTTGCTAAATTTTTTTATAATTTTTGGTTCAGCAGATTAGTACAGTTTATTAGTTAAAGTTTCCCTGTTACACAGCTCGACTGGCCTGACCTCTGTCCACTACGAATTGAATTTCTCTCAGTACATAACTCAAACAACCCTGAAGTCTGTTGTATTTAAAACTAGTCTCAATAAGGAATTTAGGCATGTAAACTATATTTCTTAGTTTGATTTGTACAATTTTAATGATTTTTCAAAGTGGAAACAGGGGATCACGTATTCATCCTGAGCAAGTCAGTTACAATTGTAAATATCTCAAAATATAGAATTCCTTTGCTTTCCTGCTTCTTTTATATAAAAGTAGACTCATTAAGCTTTAATTTCACATCTCATTCAACCTCTAATTATATTCCTCCTATTTTTGGTGATTTTTCAAAATCACGTCACTGCTGCCATCTAAAAACAGTTTTAATACTAATTTCACTCTTTCACACATTCTTTATGCTAACCTCATTTTATCGTATATATGTATATGCCACAATTCATTTTCACCACATTTCATTCACTATAAGTGTAGGTCCAAACCACAATGTCACCACAAAACCATCCCGTTGAACAATTCGGATCAATCCTCGATATTTAACGGTTTCAAAGACACACCCACCATCATACTTCATTTAGTTCGGCTCTCTTGTACACATGGGGAACACTTAGTACCACTCATGCGACCTAGCCGATTTGTCTCGTAGCTCTCTTGTCTACATGGTGTCCTTCACTTGGAATCACGCATGCGACCTAGCTACATTTATCTTTCACGTAGCTCTCTTGTCTACATGGTGTCCTTCACTTGGAATCACGCATGCGACCTAGCTACATTTATCTTTCACGTAGCTCTCTTGTCTACATGGGATACATCTCGTATCACGCATGTGACCTAGCTACTACAGGGTGTCTCGTAGCTTTCTTGTACACATGATGTGCACTCAGCATCATACATGTGACCTAGCTACGCTCCCTCTATTTCATTCGATCTCTCCGAATGTTCAACCGGGATCTCTCTCTCTGTATTTATTTCCATTCTTCCAATAGTCAATTTATATTTTAACATCAGCTAGTATATTTATATAATAGGCTGAAATATAAGAATGTACATGAAATTATTGTAATATTTACATACAACTTACCTTGGTGCAAAATATGGAAATTTTGCAATTTAGTCCAAAACTTTTTCTTTCCCTGTTCGAGGTCGGGTTCAGCGCCTTTCTTGATCTATAATAGCACATTTAGCTCATTTAATACTCATACTATTTATTTCAATCCAAAATCGCATTGTAGAAAAATTACATTTTGCCCCTAACTTTTACAAAATTACAATTTTGCCCCTAGGCTCGGAATTTAATTTCAGCCCTTATTCTTATGTTTTATGATATGCTGAACATTTTCTCTTCTACAACAACATCAAATTCCCACTCTATCATATAGTTATGAACATTAGGTATTTTTACCGATTATCTGCTTTTACTCGTTTTCACTTAAAACCGAGTAGCACAAATTATTTAACACAATTTAAAACCTCATATTCTATCATAAAACATCAAAATACACAAATTTCACCTATGGGTATTTTTCCAAATATGAACCCTAGGTTAAATTATTACTAGCATAAGCTTAATCGAGCTTCCGGATTCCAAAAACGTAAAGAACATTAAAAGCGGGCTTAGAATCACTTACTATGGAGCTTGAAAGTTGAAGAATCCTAGCTATGGAGAGAGTGAAGTTTGGCAGCAACTAAATGGGAAGATGACTATTTTGTGTTATTTTTCCCATTTTATTTCATTTAATATCAAAATGACCAAAATACCCTTACTACTAAACTTTCCAAAAATTCCTTCCATGTCCTAAATTTGTCCATGAACTTAAAATTGGTAGAATTGCTATTTAAGACCTCCTAATAAATATTTCAAAACAATTTCATACTAAAATTTCTAGTATGCAAATTTTGCAACTTATTCGATTTAGTCCCTACTTTCAATTTAAACACTTTAGGCATAGAATTTCATCACGAAATTTTCACACAATCATGCAATCATATCATAAACCCCAAAATATTTATAAAACAATTATTTCTATCTCGGATTTGTGGTCACGAAACCACTATTCCGATTAGGCCCTAATTCGGGTTGTCACACTAGCTATACATGCCATATATCTGAAATTGCGATAGTGTGATGAACCCTGACATTGAAATGTGCTTTTGTATAGCAATAGATCCTGATAAAGCTGTAGCTGACGATGTTAAAAGCAATGCGCCTACTCCCGTGCAAAGGCCGGTGCAAGCTAATTCTCGACCGGCTATGAGTAGCCATGATGGTGAGGCTAAGCAAGCCTTCTATCAGATAATGAACGATTGGTTCACTCAATATATGAGAACCAATCCGGCTATACAACAACCTCCACCCCTGGTTAATCTTCCACAAACTTTGGATATGCCACGAGGGAATCCTGTATAGTTGAGTAGACCACCAGTTGACAAGATTAGAAAATATGGAGCTGAAGAAGTCCAAGCTACAACAAGTGATGATACAGAAAAAGCTGAATTCTGGTTAGAGAACACAATAAGAGTGTTTGATAAATTATCCTTGAGTTCCAAAGAATGTATAAAATGCGCTCTTTCACTTTTGAGAGACACGACGTACTATTGGTGGAAGACTTTGACATCTGTGATTCTGAGTGAACGAGTTACATGGGATTTCTTCCAATCTAAATTCTAGAAGAAATACATCAGTCAGAGATTTATTGATAAAAAAACGCAAAGAGTTTCTTGAGCTTAAACAAGGCCGTATGTCTGTTTCAGAGTACGAGCGAGAATTTTTAAGGTTAAGTCAGTATGCCCATGAATGTGTATCTTCGGAAGCAATAATGTGCAAGAGATTTGAAGATGGCTTGAATGAAGATATTCGCTTGTTAGTTGGAATTCTGGAAATAAAAGAATTCGTGGTGCTCGTTGAACGAGCATGTAAAGCGGAGGATCTTGGGAAAGAGAAAAGAAAGGCTGAGTTTGAAGCTAGAGATGTACGAAAGAGATCATTGGGCAAATCATTTCAATCTGGATTCAAGAAATTTAGAGATGATAGCAATCATTCAAAGACTAGTGTGGGATATTAAAACAGAGACCATGTTAGATTGCAATATAATTACAAATCTTCAGCCACGTCTGTTGCTAGTGTTGATAATGCAAAGAATGAAAGGCCTGAATGTGAGCAATGTGGAAGACAACACTTTGGTGAATGCTGGGAAAAAGTAATAATCGAGCTTGTTATAGTTGTGGTTTGAGAAACCATTTTATTAAAGATTGCCTAGATTTAGTTGGAAAAGATAATGTTCAGAATCTAAGACAGAGTGGTAATATTTCTCGAGGTCGACCTCCCAGAAATTCAGGAAATGTAAGTGGTAGTCAAAAGGGAACAAAAGACACACCTGTTAGATTTGAAGCTCGTGCACCTTCTAGAGCGTATGCTATCTGAGCTCGCGAGGAAGCTTCATCACCAGATGTGATTACGGGTACATTTACTCTCTACGATACTTCTGTGATTGCTTTGATAGATCCTGGATAAACACATTCATATATATGCATGAACTTAGTGAACAGTAAAATTTTGCCTATAGAGTCTACTGAATTTGTGATTAGAGTTTCAAACCCCTTAGGCAGATGTGTTCTAGTTGATAAAGTCTACAAGAACTGTCTGTTAATGTTCCGAGACAATTATTTTTCGGCTGATATGATGTTATTACCTTTTGATGAGTTTGATATAATTTTGGGCATGGATCGGTTAACCTTACATGATGCTGTGGTGAACTATAAATGGAAAACTATTGATTTGAGATGCAAGAATGATGAAATAGTTAGAATTGAATTGTAACACCCCAAACCCGTGACCGTCACTAGATTTGACCATGAGGTGTTACCGGGCTTACTTCCCTTATTTCTCTCTTGGAAATTATGAATTTCTATTCCAGGCAGGCTAGCTAACTGCGTCACTGTTACCTTAAAAATCATATCTCGAGTTCCCGAACTCGAAAACCAATTCCGTAAATTTTCCCTGAAACTAGACTCATAATTCCATCTACACATTTTTTTCTAGAATTTTTGGTCGGGCCAATTGGTACAGTTTATTAGTTAAAATCACCCCTGTTTCAGGGTTCGACTACACTGACCTTTGCGCATTACGACCTGGATATCATCTCGTACAGAGCTCCAATGCTCATACCGTTTGTTTCTAATGAAACTACACTCAAAGGGGAATCTATGAATATAAGGCATGACTTCTAATTGTTTCTGGATAATTTATGGTAAATTTTCAAAGTCGGAGCAGGGGATCCAGAAACCGTTCTGGCCCTGTTTCACGAAAACCTGAATATCTCTTAAAATTAGCCACATATAATTAAATCCTTTCACATGAGTCCTTTTTCTTTCAATTCACCTTCAAATTAACTAAATCAAAGAATTAAAAAAATTCACACATGCATTTTCACATATTTAGACAGTAACTATCATACTCAAATAATTTAGTGACTCGGTTTAGCGGTCCGAAACCGCTTCCGACTAGGGTCACTTTAGGGATGTCACAACTCTCCCCACTTAAGAAATTTTCGTCCCGAAAATCTTACCGTAAATAGGTTTGGGTATCGCTCTTTCATAGAGTTCTCGGGTTCCCAAGTGGCTTCTTCAATTCCGTGTTTATGCCACAACACCTTCACTAGTGGGATTTTCTTATTTCGCAACTCTTTTACTTCATGCATCAGAATGCGAACTGGCTCCTCTTCATAGCTCAAATTAGGCTGAATCTCAATCTCAGATGGAGCGATTACGTGCGACGGGTCGGATCTATATCGTCGAAGCATCGAGACATGGAAAACGTTGTGAATCTTTTCGAGCTCAGGGGGCAGGATTAATCGGTATGCGACTGGTCCGACTCGTTCGGATACTTCATACGGCCCGATGAACCTTGGACCCAATTTGCCCTTACGACCAAATCTAAACACCTTCTTCCAGGGTGAGACTTTGAGAAATACCTTGTCTCCCACCTGATATTCAATGTCTTTTCTTCTCAAATCCGCATATGACTTTTGGCGATCCGAAGTAGCTTTCAAACTTTCACGGATTACTTGAACTTTCTGCTCGGCATCCTTAATCAAATCAACCCCGAAGATTTTACTTTCACTAAGTTCAGTCCAAAATAATGGGGTACGGCATTTACGACAGTATAAAGCCTCGTAAGGCACCATCTTAATGCTTGATTGAAAACTATTGTTGTAGGCGAATTCAATCAAGGGTAAATACTGTTCCCATGACCCACTAAACTCAAGGATACAACATCTCAACATATCCTCGAGTATTTGAATTATCCGTTCGGATTGACCATCGGTTTGGGGATGAAAAGCAGTGCTAAATGCAGTTTGGTACCCAAAGCCTCTTGCAATTTCTTCCAAAATCGAGATGTAAATCTTGGGTCTCTATCGACACGATAGAAATAGGTACCCCATGCAATTGAACAATTTGGGAGATGTATAATTCTGCCAATTTGTCAAGCGAAAAATCCGTGCGGACAGGGATAAAATGAGCAGACTTGGTCAGTCTATCAACAATGACCCAGACCGAGTCTTTCTTATTCTGAGTCAACGGTAACCCAGACACAAAGTCCACTGTTACTCGATCCCATTTCCATTCGGGTATCATGATTGGCTGAAGTAATCCCGATGGCACTTGATGTTGCGCTTTCACTTGTTGACATATTAAACATTTTGAAACAAATTCTGAAATGTCTCGTTTCATACCGGGCCACCAAAATTGGCGTTTCAGATCATTGTACATTTTAGTACTACCCGGGTGGACTGACATTCGACTACTGTGAGCCTCGTTCAAAATCATTGAAACAAGTCCCGAATTCCTTGGAATACATAATCGACCCTTAAACGTCAAGCAATCATGGTCGTCAATCTGAAATTCCGATTCCTCATTCGAAACACATTCGGCTCGCTTAGCGACCAATTCGGCGTCGACCTTCTGAGATTCAAGTACTTGATGAATCAATAACGGTTTGGCCTCTAATTCGACTACTAGCACATCATCGGGTGAAACGGATAGGTGAGCATCCATCACTCTCAAAGCAAACAGTGCTTTACGACTTAAAGCATCGGCCACCACGTTGGCCTTTCCCGGGTGATAGTCAATGATGAGTTCATAGTCTTTCAACAACTCAAGCCAACGTCTTTGTCGCAGGTTTAAATCTCTCTGAGTCATCAAATATTTTAGACTCTTGTGGTCCGAATAAATATGACACCTTTCTCCAAACAAGTAATGCCGCCATATCTTCAAGGCGAACACTATGGCTGATAGTTCAAGGTCATGGGTCGGATAGTTTCTCTCATGCGGCTTTAGTTGTCTCGACGCGTAAGCCACAACTCGACCTTCTTGCATCAACACACAACCTAACCCAAGCAAGGATGCGTCACTATAAATGACAAACTCTTTGCCGGACTCATTTGTACTAATCTTGGGGCCTTGGTTAAATAGGTTTTTTTGTCGATCGAAACTTTCTTGACAGCGTTCTGACCACTCGAACTTAACATCTTTTTGGAGTAGTTTCATCATCGGTGCAGCTATCATCGAAAAACCTTTCACAAATCGTCGATAGTATCCGGCAAGCCCCAAAAAGCTCCTAACTTCGGTAACATTCCTCGGAGGTTTCCAATCGACTATGGCCGAAATTTTGTTCGGGTCCACCCTGACACCCGATGCGGACACCACGTGCCCCAAAAAGCTAACCTCTCTCAACCAAAATTCACATTTACTGAACTTTGCGTATAACTGCTTATCTCGTAAGATTTGCAACACTAGCCTCAACTACTCCTTTCCGTCTCTTTACTTTCAAGCACACACGCAAGGTATGTTTCACACCCCTTTTTTACATATCTCCAAGCGGTCATAGAAGATATTATCGCTGGCACTCCTTTTAAATCAAGAGACTCGACTCGGACTACCTCGTTATTTGCACTCCTCAAATTAATGGTTTTCCTTTGCGATCCACCTTTGCATCATGTACTGTCACCAATCCATACCAAGAATAACATTGAATTCATCAAATGGTAGAAGCATCGATCGGCCGGAAGCAGGATTCTCGAATTATTAGGGGCATCTCTTGCACACTTTATCAACGAGTACGTATTGACCCAAAGGGTTTGACACTCGAATTACGAACTCGAGAGACTCAACGGTAGAGTCTTCTTTGGATGCTAAGGTTTCACATACATATGAATGAGTAGAACAGGGGTCAATCAATGCAATCACACTAGTATCAAAGAGAGTAAAAGTACCGGTGATAACGTCGGGGAGGATGCCTCCTCTCGTCTTGCGGATGGCATATGCTCTAGCAGGAGCACGGGTCTCGGATCGAACAGCCGTATCAGAGGCTCCTCTTTAATTACCACCCCTACCTCCAGAAATTCTCGGGGGCCTACCTCTAGCCGTCGTTCCACTAGGTCTTGCACCTTGCATCTTATTCTTCTCATCTAGCTCCGTGCAATCTCTAATGAAGTGGTCCTTCAAACCGCATTCATAACAGGCCCTATTAACAGACTTACCCCAACATTCACCTAGGTGTCGTCTTCCACATTGGGGGCATTCAGGTTTCTCTTGACGATTATTGCCAACACTAGCTACCGAAGTAGCTCGGGAGTCCGTCAATGGTCGGGCTCTGATGGAAATTCCCGCAGTCGCCCTCGACTTATTAGTGTCCTCCCTGAACTTCTTTACAGCCGAGAACGAGCTTTACTCACGATCTTTTACGATAATCTCTTGCTTCAAATTCAGCCTTCTTCTTCTCCTTTCCAAGTTCTTCCGCCTTGCGAGCTCGTTCGACCGATTGTTACGAACTCCCTTATCTCCAAAATACCCACTAGTAGCTTTAAATCTTCATTCAATCCTTCTTCAAATCTTTTGCATATAGCAACCTCATCAGCCACACACTCCCGAGCATACCGACTAAGTCTTACGAACTCATGTTCGTATTCAGATACTGTCATACGGCCTTGCTTGAGCTCCAAGAATTCCTTACGCTTTTGATCGATGAACCGTTGACTAATATATTTCTTCCGAAATTCGTTTGGAAGAAATCCCAAGTAACTTGTTCCTTTGGGACTATGGAAATTAAGGTCCTCCACCAATAGTAGGTGAGTCTCATAACAAGGATATAGCACACTTAAGACATTCATCGGGTGTGCATGACATTTCATCAAACACTCTAATGGTGTTATCAAGCCAGAACTCGGCCTTTTCGGCATCATCAGTAACTATGGCCTTGAACTCCTCAGCCCCGCGCTTCCTAATCAGGTCTACAGGTGGTTTGCTTAGCCTCACAGGATCAGTAACTGGAGGCATTGCGGGCTCTTGGGGCGGAGTATTTAAATTCGGGAATGGTTGGACAGCCGGATTGGTTCGGGCATATTGCGCGACCCACTCATTCATCATGGTGAAGAAGGCTTGTTTCGCCCCTCCATTTTGATTATTCGTGGATGATCGAGGCTCAACAGCGGTGTCCCTTGCGCGGAGCAGCTGCTACACTTTCAACGTCATCCATGAAGGGTCTCTCTACCGGGTTCCATTTGCTAATGAAAACAAAAATTTCAACCGTCAGAAGTCATCACATTTTTTTAGCACTAACAATTTGGCATGTATAGCTAAACTTACACGCGCTATGGTAGTCCTAGAACCGACTAAACCTAGCTCTGATACCAATAAAATGTAACACCCCAAACCCGTGACCGTCACTGGATTTGACCACGAGGTGTTACCGGGCTTACTTCCCTTATTTCTCTCTTGGAAATTATGAATTTATGTTCCAGGCAGGCTAGCTAACTGCGTCACTGTTACCTTAAAAATCATATCTCGAGTTCCCGAACTCGAAAACCAGTTCCGTAAATTTTTCCTGAAACTAGACTCATAATTCCATCTACACATTTTTTTCTAGAATTTTTGGTTGGGCCAATTGGTACAGTTTATTAGTTAAAATCACCCCTGTTTCAGGGTTCGACTACACTGACCTTTGCGCATTACGACCTGGATATCATCTCGTACAGAGCTCCAATGCTCATACCGTTTGTTTCTAATGAAACTAAACTCAAAGGGGAATCAATGAATATAAGGCATGACTTCTAATTGTTTCTGGATAATTTATGGTAAATTTTCAAAGTCGGAGCAGGGGATCCAGAAACCGTTCTGGCCCTGTTTCACGAAAACCTGAATATCTCTTAAAATCTGACTCATATGACCGTTTCGTTTCTTCCATATCAAAGTAGATTCATCAAGGTTCAATTTCATAATTTATTCACTATTTAATTCTACTTCTACTATTTTTAGTGATTTTTCAATCTCACCTCACTGCTGCTGGAAGCATCTGTTACTAAAGCAAACAATGACTATTTCATAATTCTTCCATGGCCAACTATAATTCATCATACATAATACAAGCTATGGCCACCTTATCAAAATTAAGGTTTCTAAGACTTGTGACTATAGGTTTTAGAATCACACTCAACCGACCACATAGGCCATTTTCGCATGGCTTAAAGTTTACACCCCAAAATTCAACAAAACAAAATAGCCTATACATGCCAAATGTTCTCCTAGATCGACTAAGGAGACAATACCAAAAGATTGTTCGCGGTGTGATGACTTCGACGACGGTTCCGAGTACACAAGAGACGAGTCCAAGAGACCTAAAATGGGTGACAAGAAAACACCGAGTGAGTTTATAACTCAGTAAGCCATAAGCATTCCACAACCATCCATTAACAAAATTATTACAACATGAAATAATGAACGAGGCTAAGTACTCCATCCATATCGAACTATATCATAGTTCCTTGGACCTTTCGGTTCAATCTCATACCAAGTCATACATCCACATTTCATATTCTATACAATAAGATATTTGAGGCATTTTTACACACCAACTCATTTTCACCACAATCATACAATTGCAATCATCACATAGATTTAAAGCTTACCAAGCTCAACCCCGAGCATGAACATATTACCTATTCGTCATGAGCTCAAGGTACTTACCCGATCCGCTGTCCATACTCAACTCGATGGAGACACACCTCCATATAATTGTTCGATCGGAGATATTTATATATATATAGAGAATGCGCACACACAAGTGCTTAATACTCGATTTCGCACACTTAGTGCCATGCGATTTAAGCCCGCACACATAGTGCCATACCCTTCGAGCTCGCACACTTAGTGCCATATATTTCCAGCATGCACACTTAGTGCCATATATTTCCAGCACGCACACTTAGTGCCATATATTTCCAGCACGCACACTTAGTGCCAATCTCGCCACCGTACACACGTATTGTTCAAGACACTTAGTGCCGAAAGCAAACTTTCTACACATTTCACTATTTCTTTTACATTCAACAATTGTCATCACTCCATACACATACAATTTCATTTATATATATATAGCATCCCATTAAACACAATTGCATAGATTTTACAATCATTTAAGCAATATCAAACATATGTGCTTAATGACTTACCTTGTGTTGGGCAAATAATTCTAAGTCGGCTACTCGTTGACCTTCGATTTCCCTTGTTGGACGCCTCTCCTTTAGGATCTTGAGCTTAAACAAACAAATTAACTCATTCAATCGCTTTGGTACATATGTTGGTATCCACATTCTAATGATCATATAACATACGAACGACATGGTAAAATTTTTATCTTGCTACCTTATGTTCTTGGCTATTCGCCAATAGCCTTATGCAATTTACTATTCTATCAATAATCCAATCACACATACACATATACATATTCGTATATTAAATAGCCACCCTCACTAACCACCCATTTTAGTTGATTTTATACAATCAAAGGCAATATCATGATTGGGTATACCTAAATAGCGAATGTGCTAAAATTGATCTAACATCACCTATACCCTTGATTGAATGGCGAATACTTATACTATCAATTATAGTATCGATTTTATTCTTTCAAACACATAGCCCCATTCGCCCTAACCATTTACTTAACGTATGTGTACAAATTCCATCTCAAAATTAGGAGTTGCAACTACAACTAGGTTACCACAATGCTCATCAATGACCGAATGCCTAAGCACAACTCTACTAAAAATTTATCCAACATCATTAACTTTGCCCTTCACTATTTTTTTTTCTAAACATCATATACAAAGTAACTTACATGTATATATAAAACCAACCTTGCTAGCACAATATCCCTTAACCGAATATCATAAACCCAAGCCACATATATAGTTCATCAAGGCCTTTCATTGGCCACATTCGCACCCTCCCTTATGAACAAACCAATTTCAACTTTCATGAAAATATATGTACCAAGAGCTTCAACTACTTGGCCAAATACCAAACCTCCAAACAACCAAATTTAATCCATGGAATGAATAGAACTTGAACTAATCACCTCATTTACATCTAAATTTCCAAGGGTTTCAAAGTGCTTACCTCTTCCTAAGCATCAACCAAGCCAAATCATGCACAAAAGAATTCCCTTCTTCTTCCTCCTTCAAGCCACGGCAATGGAGAATAGAATGAGCATTTTTCTTCTTTTTTTTTTTTTCTCTTAGTTACGGCACAATGGGGGGGGCATCCATGCTCATTTTTTTGTTCATTTCTTTAATGCTAGCTATTATTTTATGGCTTCCTACATACACCACTAGCATAACATGTTGGAAACATGTTCCCTTGCCCATAATTTTGTCATGGCCGGCCACTAACCTTGTCAAATGGGTTATTTGACATGCAACGCTATTTATTTTACTTCATTCCTTTATTAACCTCTTAAAATTAGCCACATATAATTAAATCCTTTCACATGAGTCCTTTTTCTTTCAATTCACCTTCAAATTAACTAAATCAAAGAATTAAAAAAATTCACACATGCATTTTCACATATTTAGACAGTAGCTATCATACTCAAATAATTTAGTGACTCGGTTTAGCGGTCCCGAAACCGCTTTCCGACTAGGGTCACTTTAGGGATGTCACATGAATCTAGTGATTTGAATGGATTTCCTGCTGTAATATCTTCAATGAAAGCATTGAGTATTGTGAGAAACAGTTGTGAAGCCTACTTTGCTTATGTGATTGATTTGAAAGTGTCAGAAAAGAAAGTTGAATCTGTACTTGTTATCTGTGAGTTTCCTGATGTGTTTCCTGAAGAACTTCCGGGATTACTCCAGTTAGAGAGGTAGAATTTGGTATAAAATTGGTACCTGGTACTACTCCGATTTCGATAGCTCCGTATAGAATGGCTCTGACCGAGTTAAAAGAATTAAAGACTCAGTTGCAAGAATTAATGGATCGAGGATTTGCTAGACCGAGTTTCTCACCTTGGGGAGCTCCGGTTTTATTTGTGAAAAAGAAAGACGGTACGATCGAGCGGTAGCTGACGACGTAGAGAGCGTAGCACCTGGTCCTGCCCTTGGGACAACACCGTTGGACTCTCAACCGAATGCTAGTAATCAAAATGATGAGGCTAAACAAGCCTTCTATGCTATGATGAATGATTGGTTTACTCAATATGTTCAAACTAATCCGTCTGTTTCATATCCCTCACACCCGACTAATACAACCCCTGCACCTGTAGTACCTCCTGTAGTTGACCCGTTGAGGTTGAACAAGCCCCCAGTTGATAGAATTTGAAAGCACGGGGCTACTGAGTTCAAGGCTACTGACAGTGGTGATGCCGAGCAGGCTTAATTTTCGGCTCGATAATACCATTCGCGTGTTTGATGAATTATCGTGCACACCCGATGAGTGCTTAAAATGTGTTATATCTCTGTTATGTGATTCTGCCTACTATTGGTGGAATACCTTGGTTTCAGTTGTGCTATGAGAACGGGTTACTTGGGAATTCTTTCAAACCGAGTTCTACAAGAAATATATCAGTCAAAGATTCATCGATCAGAAACGGAAGGAATTTCTCGAGCTCAAACAGGGTTCTGTGACAGTTACCGATTACGAGCAAAAGTTTGTTAGACTTAGTAGATATGCTTGGGAATGTGTTTCGTCTTAGGCTATCATGTGTAAACGCTTCGAGGACGGGTTGAATGAAGACATCAAACTGTTGGTGGGTATTCTGGAAATCAAAGAGTTTGTAGTGCTTGTCGAGCAAGCTTGTAAAGTCGAAGAGCTCGGTAAAGAGAAAAGAAAAGTTGATGATGGAGCTAGAGAGTTTCGTAAAAGATCTTCAGGAAAATCCTTTCATCAATCATCGAAGAAATTTAGAGATGACTCAGGCCGATCTAAAAATACTTCAGGTTTTTCCAGAATTGACCGTGATAGACCCCCTGTGAGTACGCGAGCCACCTCTATTGCCAGTGTCGGCAATGATCGTCAGGACAGATCTGAGTGCAAGCATTATGGTAAATAGCATTCAGGAAGTTGTAGATTTCATGATCGCTCTTGTTTCAAGTGTGGATCAGCTAATCACTTTATCAAAGACTGTCCAAAATTAGCTGAACTGAATACTGATTCGAGTGAGAGACCTAGTAACACTGCAACACGAGGTAGACCACCTAATCATGCGGGTAATGCTAGTGGAAATCAGAGAGGGACCAAAGATACTACTGTACGTTCTGAGGCTCGTGCTCCTTCCAAAGCCTATGCTATACGCGCACGCGAGGATGCTTCTTCGCCAGATGTTATTACCGGTACTTTCACTCTTTTTGATACTAATGTTATTGCTTTAATTGATCCCGGTTCTACTTATTCGTATGTATGTGAAACTTTAGCATCCAGTAAGACTCTACCTATTGAGTCTACTGAGTTTGTGATTCGGGTGTCGAATCCTTTAGGCCGTTATGTGCTAGTTGAAAAAGTATGTAAGAAATGTCCCCTAATGATTCGAGATTCTTACTTTGCGGCTGATTTAATGTTATTACCGTTTGATGAGTTTGATGTCATTCTCGGTATGGATTGGTTAACTGTGCATGATGCAGTAATGAATTGGAAGCGAAAGACAATTGATTTGAGGTGTTCAAATAATGAGATAATTCGAGTTGAGTCTACCGATTTGAATGGATCACCGACAGTGATATCCTCGATGTTGGCTCAGAAATATGTGAAAAAGAGGTGTGAATCATATCTTACATACGTACTGGATAATAAAGAATCAGAAAAAAAACTCGAGACTGTGCCCGTTGTTTGTGAATATCCGGATGTGTTTCCTGAGGAATTACCTGGATTGCCATTGGTTTGGGAGGTAGAGTTTGGTATTGAACTAGTACCAGGGACTACACCTATTTCAATAGCTCCATATCGTATGGCACCAACTGAATTAAAAGAATTGAAATCTCAGTTGCAAGAGTTGACAGATAGAGGCTTTGCTCGACCGAGTTTTTCTCCCTGAGGTGCACCAGTGCTGTTCGTGAAAGAGAAAGACGGAACCATGAGAATGTGTATTGATTATCGTCAGCTTCATAGGGTAACGATAAAGAATAAATATCCGTTGCCGCGAATCGATGCTTTGTTTGATCAACTGAAAGGAGCCTCAGTATTTTTTAATATAGACTTGAGATCGGGTTATTATCAATTGCGAGTTAGAGACTCTGATGTGCCTAAAACTGCTTTCAGAATAAGGTACAGACATTATGAGTTCCTAGTAATGCCATTTGGGTTCACTAATGCCCCTGCAATTTTCATGGATTTAATGAATCAGATTTTCAGACAGTATTTGGATCGGTTTGTAGTCGTGTTTATAGATGACATTTTTATTTATTCACGTGATGAAACTGAACATGCCGAACACTTGAAGTTAGTATTGCAGATTTTGCGAGACAAGCAATTATATGCGAGTTCAGTAAATGTGAGTTATGGTTGAGGGAGTTCAGTTTTTTGGGGCATGTTGTATCCGCATCGGGTCTGAGTAAAATTTCAGCTATACTCGATTGGAAGCTTCTGAGAAATGTTTCAGAAGTTCGAAGCTTTTTGGGACTTTTCGGGTACTATAGACGATTTGTGAAAGGTTTCTCGATGATAGCAATACCGATGACAAAGTTGCTTCAGAAAGATATTAAGTTTGAGTGGTCGGAAAAGTGCTAGAAAAGTTTTGATCAATTGAAAACTCTTTTGACTGAAGCCCTACTGTTAGTTTAGCCAGAATTCGGTAAAGAATTTGTGATCTACAGTAATGCTCCTCTGAATGGTTTGGGCTGTGTGTTGATGCAAGAGGATAGAGTTGTAGCGTACACTTTGAGACAATTCAAGCCACATGAGAAAATCTATTCGACTCATGATCTCGAGTTAACTATTATTGTTTTCGCTTTGAAAATTTGGCGCCACTACTTGTTCGGTGAAAAATGCCATGTGTATTCTGATCACAAAAGCCTCAAATACTTGATGACTCAAAGAGATTTGAATTTGAGACAAAGACGTTGGCTAGAATTATTGAAAGATTACGAGCTCGTCATTGATTACCATTCGGGAAAGGCTAACGTGGTTGCTAATGCATTAATCCGTAAATCATTGTTTGTTTTGCGAGCATTGAATGTACACCTGTCTGTGTCCGTTGATGATGTGTTAGTAGCAGAATTAAAAGCAAAACCGTTATTGATTAAACAAATCCGTAAAGCTCAAAAAGTTGATGATGAATTAGTTGCAAAGCGAGCATTATGTGTTTTGAAAGAGGATTCAGAGTTTTTGATTGATAGTAATGATTGTTTGAGGTTCAGAAATCAATTATGTGTTCCAAGAAATTCAGAGCTTATTTTGATGATTTTGAACGAGGCTCATAGCAGCCGAATGTCAGTTCACCCGGGTAGTACGAAAATGTACAACGATCTGAAACGTCAGTATTGGTGGCATGGTATAAAACGAGACATTTCTGACTTTGTTTCGAAGTGTTTGATATGTGAACAAGTGAAAGCGGAACATCAAGTGCCTTCAGGATTACTTCAGCCGATCATGATACCCGAATAGAAGTGGGATCGAGTCACGATGTATTTTGTATCTGGGTTGCCATTGTCACCAAGCAAGAAAGATGCGATCTGGGTTGTGGTTGATAGATTGACAAAGTCGGCTCATTTTATTCCCGTGTGTACAGATTATTCACTTGATAAGTTAGCCAAATTGTATGTTTCTCAGATTGTAAGGTTACACGGGGTACCTACTTCTATTGTGTCGAATAGAGATCCGATATTCACTTCGCAGTTTTGGAAGAAATTACAAGAAGCATTGGGTACTAAGTTGCATTTTAGCACCGCTTTTCATCCCCAGACCGATGGTCAATCCGAGTGAATTATTCAGATACTCGAGGATATGTTGAGGTGTTGCATCCTTGAGTTTAGTGCCTCGTGGGAACGATACTTATAAGCCTTTGCTTGAATTCGCATATAACAATAGTTTTCAAACGAGCATCAAGATGGCACCTTATGAGGCTTTGTATGGTCGTAAATGTCGTACACCTTTGTTTTGGACCAAACTCAGTGAGAATAAGATTTACGGAGTTGATTTGATTAAAGAGGCCGAACAGAAAGTTAAAGTGATCTGTGAAAGTCTGAAAGCAGCATCAGATCGTAAGAAATCGTATGCAGACTTAAAACTGAAAGATATAGAGTATCAAGTCGGAGACAATATGTTTCTTAAAGTCTCACCATGGATAGAGGTACTCAGATTTGGCCGTAAAGGCAAATTGAGCCCGAGATTTATCGGCCATACAAAATTACAGAACGGATTGGGACGGTTGCTTATAGAATACTTTTGCCATCTGAACTTGAAAAGATTCACGACGTTTTTCATGTTTCGATGCTCCGTCGGTACAGATCCGATCCTTCTCATGTGATTAATCCATCAGAGATTGAAATGCAGTCTGTTTGAGTTATGAAGAGGAACCGGTTCGTATTTTAACTCGTGAAGTAAAAGAACTACAAAATAAGAAAATCTCATTAGTGAAAGTACTGTGGCTCAAACACGGGGTTGAAGAAGTGAATTGGGAGCCAGAGGACTCAATGAAAGAATGTTATCCTAACCTTTTCGCTGGTAAGATTTTCGAGGACGAAAATTCCTAAGGGGGGAGAGTTGTGACAGCCCTAATTTGACCCTAGTTGGGAAGTGGTTTCGGGACCATAAAACTGAGTCACAAAAATAATTAAACGTTATATTCTATGCTTATTATATGTGAAAGAGCATGTGTGAAAGTATCGTGTCTTAATTTTGTCATTTGAATGTGGAATTAGCTAAAAAGGACTTGTTTGAGAAACTTTGATAATGTGGTAGGTGAATGTCCAAGTGATTAATTTTGTAAATTACTAAAGTTGAGGATTTGCATGTCTATTTTACCACTTTATTTAAGTGTACGGTAGTGGGGTTGGTTAATGCATCATGTGCTTAATAATATTAATAAATTATAAACTTAAATTATGGTATAAAATAATATATGTTATTTTATAACATAAAATGGGTGATAAAAACAAAGCGAACTTTATTTTTTATTCTTTCTATCACTTAGCCGAAACTTAAGAAAACAAAAAGGAAGAAGAGAAGCTCTTGAATATTCAGTCACTTGGGGGAGATAAATTCAAGGTAAGTTCATGGTAGTTTGGTAAAAAAATTCATGTTTTTGAGTTCCTCTCTTGGTTCTACTTTAAACCCATGAATAAATTTGTTAAGTGTTGGTTAATTGTGCATTCGGTCATGATAGGAAATTGAAAACATTTGTGTTTAATGATAGAAATTGATGAATGAAAGTTTGATGGACTATAATGTTAAAATCCATGTGATTGTAAGTTTATAAGTTTAAATTTTGAAATTTGAACTATGTGTGGCTCAATTGCTTGGAATGGGCATTTGGCTATAGTATGTAATGCAAAGAAAATTTGGTGTTGGATGTTTTTAATGATTTAGATAGTTATAAATTAAGTTTGAGGATTGGTACTTATGTATAAATGGTTTAAAAGGAGCATTCGGCCATGACGAAATATTATGTTGAAGTGATGTTAAATGCTTTGAATATTGAGTATATAATATTATAAGTTGAATTTAAGGTTTGTTAAATTGTCATTTTCATTGCCGAATATGTGTATAGTTAAAGAAAATTTGTTAAAGTGCTTAGTTAATTGATATTAGGTTAATGGTGTGTATAAATTATTTAAAATATAAACTTTGTATGAGTATTAAAGGTTGTATATTGGGAGAAATTTTTTAGTACAAAATGCTTGAATGTTAAATAGGTTATTGCTTTAATGACCGAATGTGCCAAGGCTAATGCATGGTCTAGTTGATCAATACATGTTAAGGGAACGTGAATAAATATCTATTTGATGAGCTATAAATTCGGCTATATGGGTGAGATATGTATATGAAAATATGATAAGCCATATGAGTTTTGTGTTTATATATGTGAGCTAGATATATAATTAATATTCGGCTATGAAGTTTAAAGGTTAAATCATAGGAACTTTGGTGATATACATATTTGGTCATTAGGGTCATATGTACTTTGGCTATGTGAGTTATGTGTTAAGGCAAGTTACTTATTTGATATATGTATTCGGTCATAAAGGTGTACATGAGGAAATGTTAAATTAATTGTATTAAATTGCTTAATGTGATTAAAAAAAAAAGTGTATGGCCATTTTGTATTTGAGCTAATAGTAGCTATATGACCTATTAAATTTCTTGTCATATTCGGCCATAAGCTAGCATGATGGGACCTTAATAAGTTAAATTTTGTTTGAATTAGCTCAAGAGCATAGAGAACCAAGGTTGGACAAGGGAAAGGAGAAAGTAGTTGAATAGCCGATCCGAGACTGTTCGAAAATATTCGAGGTAAGTTTTAAGTAGATAAACATAAATAATATTCGATAATGACATTACATATTATGAGAATTAAGTATTACTTGTAATATATGTATATGGTCGAATGGCAATTATACTATGGAATTAAATGTGATATGTTTTATGATCAAATGATAATTGTTAAATGAATATGAGTGAGATGTTATGTGTAAACTATCAAATGATAAGTGTGAATGATGAAATGAAATAAATGTGAATAAAATGTAAGATGATATATTCAAATGATGTTTGTGCCTAATTTGGTGTGATTGTGTTATATGAAACTTGTTGATTTGAATATCGTACAGTAATATTCGGGCCTTTGAGCCTAGCAGGCTATGATGCTGGTGAGATACTTTTCGAGCCTTTGAGCTTAGCAGGCTACAATGCCGGTGAAATACTATTCGGGACTTCGAGCCTAGCAGGCTATAATGCCGGTGAAATGATATCGGGCTTCGAGCCTAGCAGTAGAAATATCGGTGGATGAATTCGGGTTTAAAACCTAGTAGGCTAAATGCCGGTGATTTGATAAAAGTCATAAGACTAAGATACCTCTTGTTAGAACGACAAATGAATACATTCAATACATTAAGTTGGCCAGGTACATATTATGTATTTATACGTGAATTTAATTTGAATTGAATCATAAGGGTATAATGTGATACATATATGAATAAATGTTGTAATTATACCTATGATCATGATACATTCGATCAAGATGTGAAAGTATGTGAAAGTATTTGATTTATTTATGATATATGAATTTAGATTAAGTGAAATAAGAATGCTAAATGTGCATTATGTTCTTGTGTATATTCGGCCAAATGACAATATACCTAGAAAATGACCTATTGAGAAATTGAATGATCGAAGTATAATTGAGTTTATTTGTTTGCACTGCTTGAAACTTACTAAGCTTATGAAAGATTACTCTATTTGTTACGTTTCTCCGTTTTATAGATTGTTGACTCCAGTCACCTGCTCGGGAGGGGATCATCAGCAACTCGTCACACTATCTATCATTTTGGGACTACAATGTTTTGGTGCTAGTATGGCATGTATAGAATAGACTTAAGTGAATGATATTTTGAGATGTCGTTGTATATAAGCCATGTGAATATGGCAACTTTTGAATGTCGGTATAAGTTTGAATTTCCATCTTTGATTGTGTTTGGCTATGCATATAATTTTTAATGAACTTATGTAAATGTGAATGTACAAATGTTGAGTTTTGGATTAGTAACTCTTCATAACCCACTCCGACGACGGATACGGGTTATAGGGGTGTTACAAGAGGGGTATTTGTTATGGTATAAAAAGGTAGTAGGGATTCGATATGCAATTATGGGATGGGCGTGGGGATAATTACCTTTTAACTATGTTAACTTAAATGCCTTGTAAAAACAATGCTTTTTGTGGTTATTATAGTTAATGAATACGTTGTATTTTTTTTTTGGGGGGGGGGGGGGAGGATTCAGTTTAGTGAAATGGGGCATTTTGCCTCAATGATAATAGGTGCTAGTTGTCATAGCTGTTATTTCTCTTTTTTAGCACCAATCAGTGTTGATGGTTGGTTATGAAAAATCAATACCATTTCCTCAATCTATTTTCTTTTTCCTCAACCTCTATTCTCTCTTCTTTACCCTATTTTGTGAATCTTCTTCTTCTCTTCTGCATCACTCCCATAGTGGCCGTACACACAACCACCTTTGTTCCTTTTAAAAAATATTTTATTATTCCAAATAAAACAAAAACTTTTTCATTTCTTTTTGTCAATTTTTTTTTCAAATTCAGATTTCTCTAAATCCTTTAAAAAATTTGAAAATCCTTTTCGATTTTTAGGTTACGGCATTCTCCAAGTTTCCCCTCCTTCAACATGCATGCAACGATCTAAATAAGTTGGAGAAGAAAATGGAAAGAACGGAAAAAAAAAGAAAGGAAAAAACAATCGCCTTCAAGAATCTCTATTTTTTTCTTTTTTTTTTGTTCACTCTGGTGTTCTTTATTATTATTTTTATAACTTTTGTCTATTATCGACTCACTCTACGATTATCCTCCTTTTCATTCTTTTTCATTATGGTCTTCTAATACGAATTGACCCCATCCCTTTCTCTTGTTTTTACAGGATTCTTATACTAATTCATAATCTCCTTTGGTCTCTTAATGATGCATGATTGTTGATAATTGTTTGCTGATTCGTGAATGAGAATGGCTGAAAAGAAAATTATATTTGTGTGCGTGTGTTCACACCGATGTTTGTTGGTGTTCACACTGGTGGCTCCTGTGGTGGTGGCGGCGCTGCCAATTGAAAGATGAATATGCAATGGGCTTGGGCTTAAAAACAATTGGACTAGCAAATATAACTTCGACTCATTTTTTGTAAAATAGAAATAGGATGCAAATTAAAACGAGCTCAAAATTAAAACAAAGAAAAATTGGGCGGTAAGCTTATTTAGGCTCTAAATTAAAAAGAAATATATATTTTTTAAAACAGTAAATATTACTTTCCACACTCGATCGGATCCTGAATCAATTTCAAGTATGCATTCAAGCATTTAAATTTCCATACAACCTTAGCCAATCACATAAATAAGCTAAACGAATGCACTTTAAACATATTATATACATTTAGAAATTGCATAACATAATTAAAATTTGAATCTAAACTATTATTATCAAAATTTAACATTATGTCTTTCCATATCTTGAGACGAGTCTTCCTTTGATTTTGGCATTTTTGATATGGTTATATATCGAGACATTAAAATTTATATCTGGAGATTATATTTTTTATGTCTCAAGACAGGTTTTTAAATGAGAAACATTTTTAATTTAGCTTCTATGTTTAACTGTCTCGACAAATTTAAAAAAAACAAAGCGTTAGTAAAAAACTTATTTGGTTTCATAAAAAAAACATTTAGTTTTTAACATTTAATTTTATCTTTTGAAATAGAAAAGGTGAACTCCATGGAAAAAAAAGCTGATTTGAGCTTTAGAACCGAAAGTAATTTTATTTAAACATTATATGTTTTAATTTTATTTTAAATAAAGTTTAATTTATTATTTTAATTTTAAAAACAACCATAAATATTCACCTTACTCCATGGTAAAATTTGAAAGAACTAAAATAAATTAAATTAGAAATAAAATTTAATTTAATTATAAATGAAGCCAAATTTAAATAAATCTAACTTATTTAAATTACAAATCTTTAAAATTTTAAGCAAGAATGGTAAGAAAGAGCCTTGTACTTTAGAGTTTGTTATAATGTGTCCCTTTAAACATTCAAAATGTCTAAGTCGATGTACTTTATTTATGTTTAGTAAAATAGTTCTAAACCCTTCTCTCTCTAAAAAAAACAGTTCCAAACCCTAACTGCATAAGAATTTATGTTGACATGGCATGCGGTCCAATCAGGACACCTTAGACCAGGTAAGTGAAGCTATTGTTAAGAGTGTTCAAATTTCGGTGAAAAGTAAATTAATCGACTGAACGGATCTAATTCGGTTAATCAGATGATAAATCAATCTAAATTGGTCGGATGTCGGTTAATGAATTTTTTGAAGTTCAATTATCGGTTAATTCAGTTCAAAATCAAATAATTAATCGAATTAATCGAAGTTAATAATTAATAATACAAATTATATGTAGTTTTAATTCTGTTAATTCAGTCAAATGAACATTATCAATTTAGTTTTTATATGTTTTGTACTTGTTTTAACAAAAAAAAAACATATAAATTTGGCTAATTCAGTTAACTCGGTTAACTAACAGAATTAACCGAAATATTTAGGTTCAATTAATTTTTTTTGAAAAAATTTAGGTTCGGTTAACTGGACATTTAACCATTTGAACACCCCTAGCTATTGTGAGCATCCTTTTTATTTTCCAAAGAAACATTTTTACCTAAATTTTTAAATATTTTAAATATATATATATTTTTTATAAATTTAGTAAAATATATTTTAAAAATAAAATTATATAAAATTATTTTAAAATACATTTTAAAAATATATATATTTCTTTCCCAAATTATATTAACTGATTTTTTCTCCTTTTTCCTTTTTTTTTAGTCTTCTCTTTTATTTAATATTTTCCATCCACATTTTTTTTTCTTTTCTTTAAATCAGATGAAAGCATAATAAAAAAATATACTCATTAACCAACATAAAAGAAAAAAAGGAACTCAAAAAATCATTTACCACAAAAATTCATTAACAAGAAATTTAAAAACTTTCATTAACCCATAAATTAAAATCCAGAAAAAATCATCATTAACTCAAAATTTTGATTCATATCTCTCTTCAACAAGAAGAAAATCCCTATAAGATCATTAACCCAAAAATTAAAGTTCCTTATATTTTTGTCTCTATTCATCTTTTTTTTTATAATAGAAAAGAAAACCTAGAACATGTTAGATAGGTCAAAGATTTAAGTCCGTGACAAATGCACACAAAATATCCCATGGAGTTCAATTGATTAAATTGGTCTCATTTGACTCACTTGAACTGGCCAAATTCGTGGAACACATGAAAAAACCCATGTACTTGAAGCTTTGGTGGGCTAGTGAAACACTCTAGTAAAATTAATGTTATCAAGGTAATTATTGTAAATCTTAAAGGATAAAGATATATAGAGTTTAAATCCCCTACGAATCTCATCTTCTATGTAACACCCCAAACTCGGCCTAGACGTTATGGCCAAATTTGTGATGTCACATTGGAATGTGTTTTGAAAAGCATTGTTCCGTTGGAAAAGTCCGTTTTAACATAAAACCTCGTTATGATTTCGACAAGTCAAGATATCTTGTTCATTGTTAAAACTCCGGTTGGTTTAGTAAAATGTAAGTCAACTTAGATTATGATTAACTCTTTTTTTTTAAAAACAATATTTGTTGCAGAAGCTTTTTAAACAAGTTGCGTAAGCGTGTCAGTTGGAAAACATTTATCTTTTGAAAACTCAAGTCCTATTGCTAACAGGTGTAAACCAATATAATTAAATCCCCAAATTAAAAAAAATAAACTCAAAGTAGCCTTATTACATAATAAAACCCAAAATAAAATCTCAATTATAATATTAAAAGAAAACTTCGTCGAGTGGCCACCTTCGAGTCCTCCGTCGCCTCGATCCATCTAAGCCTGGGAATTTCTTGCGCAGATAACAGATGGGTGAGTTTAGGAAAACTCAATGTGTGAAATCCCCAAAAAAACATAAAGTTAAAGTAAACACAATTTGGGCCTAAGCCCTTTAAGTTTCAGTTAAGAGCCTTAGCCCCTCTTTGAACAGCAGTATCGGTCTGGGCCTGAGCCTATTTCAGTATCAGTGGCAGTATGGGTCTTAGCCCATTTCAGAAAAGTATGCAAACAAAGAATCCTACCCAATCCATCCGCTACACACCATCTCCGTACCAGCCCTACACACCATGTGTGGATAAAATCGACCCACCCAGCCCTACACACCAAGTCATACAGGTTGCGGCACTAAATCAGTATTTGGAGCAGAGTTACCAGGAATAGGCTTATAGCCTTTCAGTACACTTCTTCCAAAATCATATATCCCACCCCGTGCAATGCAACGTAATATAAATGAACATACAGTAAAAATAGCATGCTTAAACAATCATACAATACATAGGGGTAAAACAGTCGTCTTACCAAAATAAGGGTCCAATTACACTTACCGGCCCAACAGTAGGTCCACAGTCATCTTGGGCGACCCATGCAACCTTAACAGTCAATCGGTGATAATGGGCCCATGGCCCATATTGCGGGCCCATGTGGGCCTTGTGGGCTCACATAGCCCAAATTGGCCTTAACCGTGTAGTTCACACAGCCTAGCTCAATAGTAACCACATTTTGGTGTGATCGCTTTCGTGTGGGCCCACAGGCCCATTGGGCTTACATGGCCCAATTCGGCCTAAAATGGCCCAATACCAATTCGGCCCATGAAAACGCTCGTGGCCATCTCATCGACCACACGGCTTGCCACACGGGCACCCACATGTCCGTGTGGTGTCGACAACCCACTTTCTAATTTTCAACCTTTCGACTTTTCAGCTTTTCAGCCTTTGCAGTTTTACACCTAATGACAGTGTTACACACACCTATTTATGAAAACGCGCCAAAAACCACGACCACCAACCTATATCCAATCAAGACCCTTGATTAGTCTTATAATCAACAAGATTAACACCCTCATTTAAACACCCATCTCTAAAATATACTGATACTTACCTTGATTGAATGAGTGTGGTTTCAGCCCACCCAACACGCTGACAAAGATTGCTAACAACCTCCTTGATGGTTATCTGCACATAAAGCGAATTCATTACTCACATTACTTATACATATGAGTTGAATCCACATATACCAGCCTATAGAAAACGCAAACCCCAAAGTGAGGAAAAGGAATATTCGGCCAATACCAATCCAGCCAACATATTCCAGTTCAAATCAATCACTACGAATAGTACTACCTTCGGTCAAGAATGAACAAAAAGGTTCCAATTGTTTCTGGAGCGCTAAAGAACTCCTCCACTCCTCGTGAATCACTTAAACCTAAAAGAACACCATAAGCAAAAGAAAAAAGAAGATAAGAATCGGCATTTAGAGATATAAAGGAAATAAGCCAAAAGGGCTGAGTCACAGATACTTACCAACCGATATCTAGCCAACGAAAAATGACCGAGTGAAAGGGAAGAGAAGATAAAATCGAGAGATAGATGAGAGGGTACTCCACCAAGGCTTGAGAGAGAGGGAGAGTAGAAGAGAATCAGCAATGAAGGACTAGGGAAAGGATTGATGTGGCAAAACAATATTCAGCTAGAAGGGAGGATAATGTTCGGTTACACAAAATTGAATGTGAGTAAAGGAAAAGTACAAATAATATTTAAGAGGAGAAAAGTGAGGGAGAGAGAAGAAGTTGATCAAGCAAAGCACGGTAATGGAGAGCAAAAAAAAAAAAACAAACTACTCAAATGGACACTAGTGGTATTTGGCTACCAAACAAATAATACTCAAAAGGTAAAAAAAAAATGAATAAAAAATGGTAATCAATTTTGAAATGGAGAGCAAAACCACAATTTGACGAAAACCCAAAATGAAATGACCAATTACCAATACATAGCTGAATTTTACCCCAAAATAACTGCCCAATTTCATTCAACCTTCCAGACACTAAACACCTCCCCCAACATCCCTACACAACAGAAACACTAAGTGCCAGAGTTCAAACTCGGCAAAACTCTTCTCCAAATTTGAACTTGATTGATTTTCTCCTTAATTTCCTTCCATCCATCTCTTTAAATTCGGCTGACAACAACCCCATTCAAATCTGTTCAAACTCTTGGTGTTTTAGTCAAACACTTGGTGTTTTAGTCAAACACAACTTCCTCCCATGGCCACCAACAAAAATAGTCTCCATTTACACAAGTAGGGATTCGAACCTTAGACTACTAGCACATTCCACACGCCACTATCCACTAGACCAGCAGGTGCATTCTGTCATGTTTTTACCAAAATAAACTTATAACCCTACTGGCTAAAGATAGGGGTTTCATCCTTAAAAATAAAAAGTTTGTGGAAGCCAAGGCTTGAACCCATGACTTCTCAGACACTTCCAGAGCACAAAACCACTAAGCCAAATATATATTTGTGTCACTTTCTTGCACAGATAAAAATTTATGTACAGTCTCCTAACTACACCCACTCAAGACTTAAAACTTCTAGGCCCAAAATTCGGGGCGTTGCATTGTAGATAGGTACTAATCTCAGTTGTTGATGTAATTTGATCTGTAGCATTAGATTTGGGGGAGCTTAACTATAAATAGAGCCATTTCCCCTCATTTGTAATCACTCAGTTGTAATTTTTCAAAATAATAGAATACATTTGAGAGTATTTACTCAAATACTTGGTGTGTGCTATTTCGTGTGGCTTTTATTTTCTTATCGGCTTCTTTCTCTTTCGAGTTTGCTCTCGCTTTACTTTGATGCATTAGAGAATTTCTATGAGAACTCTCATTTTTCGAGAGTAAAGTTGACTTAGGTAGATTTGAACACAAAAATGGCCTAAGGCAACACGTTTTACCAAACTAAAGTTTTGGCCTCAAGATAGTTGGTATCCAAGCTAGTGTTCGAAGGCGCTAGTTGAGATGACAAAATGTCCCGATGGAGACCCGTGGGATGACAAGAAAAAATAGTAGATCAAGGAATATGTTTTTAGCTTTAGAAGGTTAGGTGACCAATTGTAACACCCCTTACCCATATTCAACGTCGGGAGAGGGTACGAAGCATTACTAGATGTAAACACAAGAAAACATACATTTCGAGTTGTAAGTTTGGCACTAAATTAAACTTTTTAACAATCAATCACATCGTCCCAAAAATGAGCCTACGAGGCTCAAAACATGCTTTGGAAGCAGTTTGGGACTAAACTGGGAGCTTCAGAAAATTTTACGATACTTTGAGAATTTTTGCTAAAACAAGGGTCACACGCTCGTGTGTCTTGGGACACGCCCTTGTGAGTAGGCTGCGTGGTCACACACGGTCGTGTCCCTAACCCATGTAACTCTCTATTTGTCACCAAAGAACAAATTGAAGTCACACGGCCAAGACACATGCCCCTGTCCTGAGGCCGTGTCCTTCACACGACTGAGACACACAACCGTGTCCCATGCTCGTGTGCTCGATACTGAGCATCTTATTTTGCAACAATTTAGGTGCATGGGATACATAGCCGGATCACATGCCCATGGGGCTGACTGTGTGTCACACACGTCCTAGACACATGCCCGTGTGTCTACCCGTGTGGACAATAATAAGGCTATTTACCAAGCCATTTGCCACCCTTATTCACACATACACTTACCCCAATTCAAAGGCACAAAACAATACATACTTAGGCAAAAAACATCAATATTCATGGTTAAGACATATCAACTTTATATCTTTATCTAACATATTCATTACATTTATTAAGCCCTAAATCAAACATACAAATATCAGATTCATTAGGCTTCATTCAATTACTATTTAGTTACCAAATTATACTCAAATTCTTCATATCATCAATAGGTCACAATTCCAAACTTTACACAATCATGCCATAAATCAAATTTCCAAATATTTCACATTCACCAAGCATACCATGATCATATCACCATAGACATTGCCACATATATGAATATACTTAGGCTTACAACCATGTTGCCACTATAACCTAACTTACATGGCCAAATAGCAAAACAAGCCTTTGACAATTACAAGCCATTACATTGGCTAAAATCATATGACGCATATAAAAAAATGACCAAGTCTCTATACATGCCATAACTCATAATACTTGAATTCATTAATACCCAAAATGATAGCTTGATAGTGTGATAGGATCTCCGACGATCTCCAACCCGAGTAGCTTGATAGCACTATAAAACACGAGAAAAGAAGGGAGTAAGCTATATAGTTGAGTAAGTCTGTATGAAAATAATAAGCAACTTTTATTAACCTTTTATCAAGTCTAAGAATTTAAACACAAGATAGTACTAATAGCCATGAATTTCACAGTTATAATTTTATTTAGTCACAATGTTTACTCTATTAACTCATAAGCATAATTTAACAAATCTTGGCATTAGCCTAACAACCATAACCTCTCATTTGTAGCATATTACAAAAATTAACAAGTCATTTCAAACTTCAAAGTAAACATGCACATGAATTATGAGTATTCTCGTTTCAAGCATATATTTTAACATATTTCAATTGTTCCAAGTTCATATCTTTTCATACTTCTATAATCATTTTAATAGGCAATTATACCAATCTTTCCTTTTTCTCACATCCGATAGATCACAATATGTGTGAATAAAACATATTAATCATAACTTAATTTGGCCCTAAGCCAATCACATGATCCTCAACCAAATTTATCATGAATTTCATACATCACAAGTATAGACCAATAATCACAAGGTTTTCACAAAATCATTCTCATAGAAATCATGAACTCACAATTTCATGAAGTCAATGCGTATAGGCTTTACGTACATACCTGTACCATATCATAATACTTACATACTTTTTCTCTTCTTTGACATACCCGTTGAATTTCCTGTTGAACCATTTGGACTTCTAAAGGATACTCGGGAATCTTGTACATACAGTACCATACCAATGCCATATCCCAGATATGGTTTTACATGTAATCTCGTATCGATGCCAATAGCCCAGCTATGGTCTTACACGAAGTCTCATATCGATTTCATATCCCAGATATGGTCTTACACGTTATCTCAATAACCCTAATGTCATGACATTTGTATCCTATCTATTCCTGAGGTTCAACCGGGACTTTCACTATATCAAATCTTTATCGGTCATTTCCGTAGTATCATACTCAATAACATTCACATTTCATTTCATTGATATAAAATTTACCACAATTATATCAATTAAGCATTTATACATATATAATTTAACGCTTATTAAACATACGAACTTACCTCGGCATAAAAATGATGAAAAGGGCCTAATCGTCAAATATTGTTTTTCCCTTATTCTAATTTCGAACCTTATTTTTCTTGATCTATAATATCACATTTAACTTATTTAATCATTATACTATTCAAATCAGCCCAAAATCACATTATGGCAAAAATTATATTTTTGCCCCTAAAGTTTCACATTTTTACATTTTAATCCCTAAACTCGTAAAATGAAATGTACTCAATTCCTTCAATACCCATGCCTAGCCGAACCTTATACATGCTTATAGCAGCGCACATTTTTCTTTTATTTTCATTTTAACACCCATTTTATAACTTTTTTACAAATAAGTCCTTTTTAGGCATTTTCATCGAAAATCACTTAGCAAAAGTCGTTTATCAAACAACTAACATGCATTTTCTACCATTAAACATCAAAATACACAAATATCCATCATGGGTAAAATTTTAGACTTTGATTATGTCTTAAATTAGTGGTAGAAATAGATAGATCATGTTACAAGGATTTCAAAAACATAAAAATCATTAAACATGGAGCTAAAATGGACTTACAATCGAGCTTGGAAGCTTGAAAAACCCTAGCCATGGTTTCTTCTTGTAAAATTCAGCCATGGGAGGAAGATGGACAAAAATTGACTTTTAATTTGGCTTTTTAATTCATTTAATTACCAAAATACTAAAATGCCCTTAATGAAAAACTTTAGAAACATACCTAACCATGTCCATTTTTGTCCAACAACTTAACCAATGGTCTAATTACCATTTAAGGACCTCCAACTTAAAATTTCATAAAAATTGGACACCTCTAGCTTATAGAACGTAACTTTTGCACTTTTTACAATTTAGTCCTTTGACTAAACTGAGTGCCCAAACGTCAAAATTTTCAAACAAAATTTTCACGAAATCATTCCATAAAATTGTAGACCATAAAAATATAATAAAAATAAATTTTTCTACGTCGAATTTGCAGTCCCAAAACCACTGCTTTCGACTAGACCTAAAATCGAGCCGTTATACCAATCTTGAAGAATCCATGAGTGCTGTGAAGGAAACACTAGAGGTAGTTGAGGGACGCATCAATGAGTTGGACATGAGAAGAGAGTAGCTCAGGGACTATGTGTAACACCCTAAGCCGTCTCTATCACGATATTAGGGTTATGGAGCATTACAATGCAAATCATAACAATTACTAACATTTAACCATTCAAATAATCAAATTAAAATGTCATTCAAAGCATAAATATAATTATTGACCATAAATTAGACTTGGAGGGCCTTAAAAATAATTTACAAATAATAAGGGACTAATTTGAATCAATACAGAAAAACATGAAAAATTTTGAAAGTTTTGGAAACAGGGGTCACACGGCCATGTGATAGAGCCCAGACCGTGTGGTTTAGGGCATGGTTGTGTGGCTACCCCACACGTTCAGACCGTACAACTAATTGTGACCATGTGAAAAATCCTGCACCTAAAATTAATAAAGCACATAGCCGCGTGGAAGCCTGTATGCACCTTAAAAGCTTCCAAAACAAGATAAGCTTTCATCCAAAAATTAGGTGCCAAGCCAAGTCAAAAGCAACCATTTCCATACTTCAAAAATACATTGAAATAAGCCTAAAACATGCAAAAACATTCAACCTAAGTGCCTTACCAATATGTCCTCATTGACACCACAATTCAATTATCAACCAAATTCAAATTTCATACACAATTTATTTTCATTCAAAGTTCACAATTTCTTACATTAAACACATGCCAAATTGGAAACACAAAAATATACACATTTTTTCATGCTTTTTTTAACTCAAATTCATGCAGTTTCTGTAAAATTCGTGTTGAAAAAAAGAAATAATATTTATAAAATAATTAAATTGCACCCAATTTATGAACATGTTTAATTTTAATTAATTTTAAATCAAATTTTGATTAATTTTGATTATTTTTGACAGATTTGCACAAAGGGCGAAAAACAGCTTGGCAGACACTACTAAAAGCACAAAACCGAGAAGCAATTTTGAAGCATTAAGGAGAATTAATTTTGTAGCCTAAGACAGTCCAAATTATGAGTATTAATTCATAATATAATTAATTTTAATTTTAATCCAATTTAATTTGGGTTAAATAAATTATTGTTAATTAATTATGAAAATGGACCCAATTGAGTTGAACCGAGAAAACCGATCCAACCAAGCACTGGGCAGCCCAAAACCGTCCCACATGCTGACCCAATCAGCTTTCTTGGCTGGTTATTTGGCTTGCAAAATGGCCCTTGAAGATTCCTTCAAATTGCATTCAAACCCCTCCACTATTTATGCCTTTCTAAATTGACCCCTACTTTAAAATTGCATGTTTGAAATATTCAAACATGGCAGATGTGTGGCTAGCCATGAGGGGAGTCTTTAGCTACTGATTTTGGCTATTTTTAGCATCCTTCTAAAAATATAAATACTCCCTTGGATGCTCACTTCAAACACATCTAAACCCTTCTCATCTATTCACTTCTCTCTCATTTTTCTCTCTTCATTCCCTTCTATTGTTCTTCATTTTCTTACCCTATTCCCTTACCGATTTCACCTCTTGAAAAAGAGTCAATCAACCACCATTTGGAGCAGCATTCAAGTGCTCATATAAGTTTTGGTTTAGCAAGAACAAACGGAGAAGGAGGAGTGGAGCAAACTAGTCAAGGCACGGAGAAAACACTAGATTTGATTCTTGTTCCCTATCTTTTTTATTTTTTTGTTGTTATGATGAACATGTCTATGAATATTTGTGATGTTGATATGTTTAATTTAATTAATATGGCTTAAATTTAATTCGTGTTAGGTTGATTGCATTTCGTCTACATGAGTTATTAAAATTGTGTTTGTGTTGTTATAGGCTTCGGTAAGATGTTTGATTAAGTAAAACCACAACTAAGTTATTCTTGCATTAGAATTGTAAGGTAACTAATGAATTAATTATTTAAACTGATTGAAATTGTAATTAATTGACATGATACTTAATCAGTTCATATTTAATCATCTAAGGTAGCTGAGGGTTAAATTAGCAATGGTATCTAAGGATACGTTAGTCTTGCATAACTTGAAAGATTATTATGATTAAACTATTTCAAGGTAGAAATACATTGTTACCTCACGTAATCTTTTATGTGCCTATGAGACTGAATTAATTGTTTGAATTGGTATAGAGATGTGTACAAGAGATTATTTTAATTTTATAAGTATGTATGTGCATTAACACATTTGCTTATTAAAATTTGTTTAATCTGTTGAATTGACATAGAGATATAGTCAAGAGATAAATGAATTTTTGGTAAGTAAGTATGTTCATAAGTTAGCAAATTACCGAGTTGCCATGAATTTATTCATAACAACATAGACATGAGTTTAATAATTCTAAGTTAAGAAATGTAATTAATCTAATGCAATTATGTCATCTTGATTAAAATCATCTTTTGAAATCGTGCATTGGAACATTTATTTCACTTTGTCAAAATCCTAGTTTTTAATAACTTCTTCAAATCAAAATATTTTTCTTCACTAAAGTATTTTTAAAATTGCATTCATAAATAATTTTTTTCACAGTCCCTATAGGTACGATAACTCGACATTTACTTGTCACTTTATTACTTGTTGCGATTGTGTACACTTGCACATTTCTGTCATTCCAAGTTTTTAGCGCTGTTGCCAGGGACTGTTTTAAAAAGTCATTATTTGTGAATTTGTTAATTTTGCATTTTGTTTATTTTCCTATTCAATTTTAACTTAATTAATTTTTCTGTGTTTATTTCAGGTGTTTACGTGTATTTGCCAAATTATCGATTTACTCCCTGTAGACCCTGAGATTGAAAGGACTTTTCGACAGCGAAGAAGACAAGCAAGTCAAAGAAGGGCTGAAAAGATGAACTTCAAAAATTTGAATCAAGGGAAATGAGCAAACCCTGTTCAAAATCCTATCCTTATTGCTGATGATAGGGATAGAGCTCTAAGACAGTATGTTGTACCAGTGTTTCATGATTTTAATTCGTGTATTAGGACACCCAAAATAGGCACAAAATTAGAGCTGAAGCCAGTCATGTTCCAGATGCTTCAGACAGTGGGCCAACTTAGTGGAATGCCTACCAAAGATCCTCACCTACACCTAAGACTGTTCATGATGCACTACGATTGAAGTAGTTCCCATATTCGCTAAGGGATAGAGCTTGAGCCTAGTTGAACTCATTCCCACCAAATTCAATTTCCATAAGGTAAGAGTTAGCAGAAAGATTCTTCATGAAGTATTTCCCGCCTAGCAAGAATGCTAAGTTGAGGTACGAGATCACCGCTTTCCAACAAATGGATGATGAGTCCTTATATGAGGCATAGGAAAGGTACAAATAATTATTACAGAAGTGCCCTCATCACGGAATCTTACATTGTATCCAACTTGAGACGTTTTATACTGGTCTCAATACTTATATGCGGATAGTAGTGGACACTTTTGCTAACGGTGCTCTCCTTTCTAAGTCTTACAATGAGGCTTATGAAATCATTAAGAGGATTGCCAGTAACAATTATCAATGGCCAACCAATTGAGCAGCGTTAGGAAGACGAGTCACCAGAATACATGAAGTAAACGCTCTTACTTCACTCGCATATCAGGTATCCTTAATATCCTCAGTGCTCAAAAATTTTACCACTAATGGGCTTAATAGTTTTGCAGCACAACCACCGAATCAATTTGAAAATGTAGTCTGTCTATTGTGGGGAAGGACATTTGCTCGAAGAATGTCCATCAAACCCAGAATCCATGTATTACATGCGTAACCAGAGCCAAAACCGAGGAAGGCAAGGACTACAATCCAATTCTTATAACCCATCATGGCGAAACCACCTTAATTTCTCCCAAAGTAACCAAGGGGCTAGACCTAATAACACATACGCCCAACCTAGACCGACCCAGCCACCTATTTTTACCCAACAAGTTCAGAAAAAACCTCAAGTTGAACCATCCAATGGCTTAGAAAACTTGTTGAAGGCATACATAGGCAAGAATGATGCCTTAATCCAAAGTCAAGCAGCTACATTGAAAAACGTGGAAAATCAAATGGGCCAGCTTGCAACTGAACACAAAAATCAACCACAAGGTGCTTTACCTAGTGATACAGAGAATCCGAGAAATCCAGGGAAGGAGCATTTTAAAGCGTTGAACTTGAGGAGCCGAAAGACATTAGAGCCTGGCACCGTCGAAGTTGAAATGGAGCCAGCTGATGCTCAAGACTTAGAAGAAGTTCAACCAAGTGTTGAAATTTTAGTTTCATTGGAACTTGAATCTACAAAATTTGATAATGTAACTTCTGAACCAGCTAATTCCGGTAAACTAACAACTTCGTTAGATGCAGAATTGCCACAGAATATGAATCAACTAGTGATAATAAAGAAGCCTTCATTGTAACACCCCGAACCCGTGACCGTCGCCGGTGTCGGACACGAGGGGTTAGTGGGCCAAATCTTCTCAAGGTACCAACCAATTTGGCATTTCCAGACAGGCTGGGAAACTGCGTCACTGTTGCCATAAAAATCATATCTCGAGTTTCAAAACTCGGAAACTGATTCCGTAAATTTTTCCTGAATTTAGACTCATATATATATCCATGGATTTATTTATAGAATTTTTGGTTGGGCCAATTGGTACAGTTTATTAGTTAAAGTCACCAATGTTACAGGAGTCGACTACACTGACCTTCGCGCGTTAAAACTTGAATATCTCTCTGTACAGGGCTTTAATACTGGTTCCGTTTGTTTCTAATGAAACTAGACTCAAAATGGAATCTGTACATATAAGGCATGACTCCTAATTCTTTCTGGATAATTTATGGTAAATTTTCAAAGTCGCGACAGGGGACCCAGAAACCGTTCTGGCCCTGTCTCACGAGAACTTTAATATCTCTCAATATACTGCTCATATGGTCGTTTCGTTTCGTCCATATAAAAATAGATTCATCAAGGTTCAATTTCATAATTTACTCACTATTTAATTCTACTTCTATTATTTTTAGTGATTTTTCAATCTCATCTCACTGCTGCTGTCCGCAACAGTTACTGCAGTAGACTATGCCAATTTCATGAATCTTTCCTTGGCCTTAATCATCCATCATACATGACACAAATTATGGGCACCATATCAAAATTAGAGTTTCTAAGACTCGTGGCTATAGGTTCTAGCATCCCACTCGACGACCACATAGGCCATTTTCACATGGCTTAAAGTTTACAACCCACAATTCGACAAAATATAATAGCCTATACATATAATGAGCATCAATTATGATGGTTAATTATTATTATGACTCGGTTTAGTGGTCCCGAAACCACTTTCCGACTAGGGTCAATTTAGGGATGTCACAACTCTCCCCCACTTAAGAAATTTTCGTCCCCGAAAATTTTACCGGTAAATAGGCTCGGGTATCGCTCTTTCATAGAGTCCTCAAGTTCCCAAGTGGCTTCTTCCATTCCGTGTTTATGCCACAACACCTTCACTAGCGGGATTTTCCTATTGCGCAACTCTTTTACTTCACGCCTCATAATGCGAATCGGTTCCTCTTCATAGCTCAAATTAGGTTGAATCTCAATCTCAGATGGAGCAATTACGTGCGATGGATCAGACCTATATCGTCAAGCATCGAGACATGAAAACGTTGTGAATCCTTTCGAGCTCGGGGGCAAAATTAATCGATATCGATGGCCCAACTCGTTCGGATACTTCATATGGCCCGATGAACCTCGGACTCAATTTGCCCTTACGACCAAATCTAAGCACCTTCTTCCAAGGTGAAACTTTGAGAAAGACCTTGTCTCCAACGATATTCAACATCTTTTCTTTTCAAATCCATACGACTTTTGGCGATCCGGCGACTTTCAAACTTTCACGAATTACTCGAAATTTTGCTCGGCATCCTTAACGAGATCAACCGAAGAATTTACCTTCACTAAGTTCAGTCCAGAATAATGGGGTACGGCATTTACGACCGTATAAAGCCTCGTAAGGCGCCATCTTAATACTTGATTGAAAGCTATTGTTGTAGGCGAATTCAATCAAAGGTAAATACCGTTCCATGAACCACTAAACTCAAGGATGCAACATCTCAACATATCCTCGAGTATTTGAATTATCCGTTCGGATTGACTATCGGTTTGGGGATGAAAGCGGTGCTAAATGCAGCTTGGTACCCAAAGCATCTTGCAATTTCTTCCAAAATCGCGACGTAAATCTTGGGTCTCTATCCGACACGATAGAAATAGGCACCCCGTGTAATCTCACAATCTGAGAAACGTACAATTCGGCTGGTTTGTCCATTGAAAAATCCGTACGTACGGGGATAAAGTGAGCCGACTTAGTCAGTCTATCGACAACGACCCAAATCGCATCCTTCTTACTCACTGACAATGGCAGTCCGGATACAAAGTCCATTGTGACTCAATCCCATTTCCACTCGGGTATCGTGATCGGCTGAAGTAATCCTGAAGGCACTTGATGTTCCGCTTTCACTTGTTGACATATTAAACATCTCGAAACAAAATCAGAGATGTCTCGTTTCATACCATGCCACCAAAACCGACGTTTCAAATCGTTGTACATCTTCGTACTCCCGGGTGGATTGCCATTCGGCTACAATGGGCTTCGCTCAAAATTATTGGAATAAGTTCAATTCTTTGGAACACAGAAGACTTCGAACCTCAAACAATCGTCATCATCGATTTGAAATTCCGAGTCCTTGTTCGAACACACTCATCCGTTTTGCAACCAACTCATCGTCGACTTTACGAGCTTCACGAATTTGACGTATCAATAATGGTTTGGCTTTCAATTCAGCTACTAACACATTGTCGGGTAGGATAGACAAGTGTACATTCATCGCTTCATAAAGCAAATAGTGATTTCGCTTAAGGCATCCGCAACCACATTAGCCCTTCCGGGTGATAATCAATGACGAGCTCATAATCTTTTAACAACTCGAGCCATCGCCTTTGTCGCAGATTTAAGTCTCTTTGGGTCATCAAATATTTGAGACTTTTGTGATCCGAATACACATGGCACTTCTCACCAAATAAGTAATGTCGCCATATCTTTAAGGCGAATATGATGGCGACCAATTCGAGATCATGGGTCGGATAATTTTTCTCATGTGGCTTTAATTGTCTCGACGCATAGGCCACAACTCGCCCTTCTTGCATCAATCGCAACCCAACCCAAGTAGGGATGCGTCACTATAAATGACAAACTCTTTGCCCGATTCGGGTTGCACTAGAATTGGGGCTTCATCAAATAAGCTTTCAGTTGATCGAAACTTTTCGACATTTCTCCGTCCATTCGAACTTAACATCCTTTTGGAGTAAGCCGTCATTGGCGTGGCTATCGTCGAGAAACCTTTACAAATCGTCGGTAATAACCGCAAGCCCCAAAAGCTCTAACTTTGGTAACATTCCTTGGTGGTTTCCAATCGACTATGGCGAAATTTTGTTCGGGTCCACCTCGACACCGATCGCGGACACCACGTGCCCCAAAAGCTAACCTCTTTCAACCAAAATTCACATTTCTTGAACTTTGCGTATAATCGCTTATCTCGTAAGATTTGCAACACTAGCCTCAGGTGTTCAGCATGTTCAGTTTCATCTCTCGAATTATGGCCTGAAAATTCTATTCATTAAATCCATAAACACCGCAGGGGCATTAGTGAGCCCAAACGGCATCACCAAGAATTCGTAGTGACCGTACCTCGTTCTAAAAGCGGTTTTGGGTATGTTCGATTCTCGGACCCTCAACTGATAGTACCCCGACCTCAAATCTATCTTTGAAAACACCGAGGCTCCCTTTAATTGATCAAACAAATCGTCAATTCGTGGCAATGGATATTTATTCTTTATCGTCACTTTATTGAGTTGACGATAGTCGATGCACAACCTCATGGTTCCGTCCTTCTTCTTCACAAACAATACAAAGTCGCCCCATGGAGAAAAACTCGGTCGAGCGAAACCTCTATCCGTCAATTCTTGCAATTGAACCTTCAATTCCTTTAATTAAATTAATGCCATACGACACGGGCTATTGAAATCGGCGTAGTACCGGTACAACCGATGTCAATTCCACTTCTCGAACCGGTGGCAATCTCGGTAACTCCTCGGGAAAAACATCCGAATACTCACAAACCACTGTACCGATTCGAGTTTCCTTTCGTCTCTTTACTTCCAAACACATACACAAGGTATGTTTCACACCCTTTTCACATACCTCCGGCGGTCATAGAAGATATTATCGCTGGCGCTCCTTTCAAATCGAGAGACTCGACTCGGACTACCTCATTATTTGCACTCCTCAAATCAATGGTTTTCCTTTTGCGATCCACCACTTTGCATCATGTACGGTCACCAATCCATACCAAGAATAACATCAATTCATGAAATGGTAGAAGCATCGGATCGGCGAAAACAGATTCTCGAATTATTAGGGGCATCTCTTGCACACTTTATCAACGAGCACGTATTGACCCAAAGGGTTTGACACTCGAATTACGAACTCGAGAGACTCAACGGTAGAGTCTTCTGGATGCTAAGGTTTCACATACATATGAGTGAGTAGAGTGGGGTCAATCAATGCAATCACAATAGTATCAAAGAGAGTAAAAGTACCGGTGATAACGTCGGGGAGGATGCCTCCTCTCGTGCGCGGATGGCATATGCTCTAGCAGAGCACGGGTCTCGGATCGGATGGCGTATTAGAGGCTCCTCTCGATTACCACCCCTACCTCCAGAGATTCTCGGGGCCTACCTCCACCGTCGTTCCACTAGGTCTTGCACCTTGCGTCTTATTCCTCTCATCTAGCTCGTGCAATCTCTAATGAAGTGGTCCTTGAACCGCATCCATAACAGCCCTATTAACAGACTTACCCCAACATTCACCTAGGTGTCGTCTTCCACATTGGGGGCATTGGTCTCTCTTGACAATTATTGCCCACACTAGCTATGAAGTAGCTCGGAGTCCGTCAATGGTGGGGCTCTAATGGAAATTCCATGATCGTCCTCGACTTCTTGGTGTCCTCCACGAACCTCTTTACAGCCGAGAACGGAGCTTTACTCGTCGATCTTTTACGGTAATCTCTTGCTTCAAATTCAGCCTTCTTCTTCTCCTTCCCAAGTTCTTCCGCCTTGCAGGCTCGTTCGACTAGTGTCACGAACTCCTTTATCTCCAAAATTCCCACTAGTAACTTTAACTCTTCTTCAATCCTTCTCCAAAATTGCGGTGTCCCTTGCGCAGGAGCAGCCGCTACACTTTCAACGTCATCCGCCAAGGGTCTCTCTATCCCGGGTTCCATCGCTAATCAAAACAAAAATTTCAACCGTCAGAAGTCATCACATTATTAAGCACTAAACATTTGGCATGTATAGCTAGACTCACACGCTCTATGGTAGTCCTAGAACCGACTAAACCATAGCTCTGATACCAATAAAATGTAACACCCCGAACCCGTGACCGTCGCCGTGTGTGGAACACGAGGGTTAGTGGGCCAAATCTTCTCAAGGTACCAACCAATTTGGCATTTCCAGACAGGCTGGGAAACTGCGTCACTGTCGCCATAAAAATCATATCTCGAGTTTCAAAACTTGGAAACTGATTCTGTAAATTTTTCCTGAATTTAGACTCATATATCTATCCATGGATTTATTTCTAGAATTTTTGGTTGGGCCAATTGGTACAGTTTATTAGTTAAAGTCACCAATGTTACAGGAGTCGACTACACTGACCTTCGCGCGTTAAAACTTGAATATCTCTCTGTACAGGGTTTTAATACTGGTACCGTTTGTTTCTAATGAAACTAGACTTAAAATGGAATCTGTACATATAAGGAATGACTCCTAATTCTTTCTGGATAATTTATGGTAAATTTTCAAAGTCGCGACAGGGGACCCAGAAACCGTTCTGGCCCTGTCTCACGAGAACTTTAATATCTCTCAATATACTGCTCATATGGTCGTTTCGTTTCGTCCATATAAAAATAGATTCATCAAGGTTCAATTTCATAATTTACTAACTATTTAATTCTACTTCTACTATTTTTAGTGATTTTTCAATCTCATCTCACTGCTACTGTCCGCAACAGTTACTGCAGTAGACTATGCCAATTTCATGAATCTTTCCTTGGCCTTAATCATCCATCATACATGACACAAATTATGGGCACCATATCAAAATTAGAGTTTCTAAGACTCGTGGCTATAGGTTCTAGCATCCCACTAGACGACCACATAGGCCATTTTCACATGGCTTAAAGTTTACAACCCACAATTCGACAAAATATAATAGCCTATACATATAATGAGCATCAATTATGATGGTTAATTATTATTATGACTCGGTTTAGTGGTCCCGAAACCACTTTCCGACTAGGGTCAATTTAGGGATGTCACATTCATCACCCTACCCTCAAAGACTTCAGAAGTAGAAGAAGGAATTTCAATTCAAAAAGTTCCTAGACATACTCAAGCAACTTCATATCAACATCCCTGTAACACGCCTAACCCATATTCGTCACAGGACTATGATTAGTGGCATTACCGGACAAAACGAAATAATAACATACATTTCATAAGCTTGAAAGCATCAGATGTTAAACATCAATATAGAATCCCTTATATAGGTCATCGAGACCATAAACTTGCATTAGAAAAGGGTCCAGACTAAACCGAACACATACAATTTTTTTTCAAAACTTAAACATTTTTCAAACAAGTACATGTCACACGCCCGTGTAAATAGGCTGTGTACCTCACACGGCATTAGACACGCCCGTATGTCTAAGCTGTGTCAAAACAGGGCATACATACTGACTTGCTCACACGGCCACAAGATACGCCTATGTGCCTTGGCCGTGGTCGAGTCTGGCTTGAGCCACATGACTAGCCACATGCCCATGTGCCTTGGCCGTGCTCGAACTTGACTTACAATTTTAGGGTACCCCAGGGGACACATGACTGTGCCACATTGTCATGTGTCGCACACGGCTGAGACACACGCCCGTGTCTCTACCCGTGTGGACAATAATATTCCATCTGTATAGCCAATTTCCCACCCCAATTTGGGTCAACCTACAAACACCAAACCAAATATATATGCACAATCATTTCAACCAATATCTATACCAAATCATACATAATTCATGCTATAACATTATCAATCATTTCAAAAATCAATTCATCAATCAATTCATAAGCAAAACTTAAATTAAAATCATACCAAAACTTGCCAAACTTACCATTTCTCTTAACCATTCATGAACACATCAAATAGATCATTTTGCATCACATTTCATATACTCAAAATCAAAACATAAACACAAACTAGCCATATCATATGGCTAAATATTTACAACACAAAACATAATTCTACAGCTTCTAGCCTATACATGCCATACTTTAATATATACATTTTCAAAGTACCAAAATAAGGTTCGAAAGTGTGGTGACGTTCCTCGACGATCCCCGAGCTCACAGTAGCTTCGATATCTATAAAACAATGCAAACACACACAAAGTAAGCTTTCAAAAGCTTACACAAAGTAAGCTTTCAAAAGCTTAGTAAGCCATATAAAATAAACATATCATTCAAAGCAAATAAGTATCATTAAATCATTTATACTTTGTATACCAATGCTTACAGAAATCTCATATTCAAATACTTACCTTTCATTCTCAAATAAGCTATACAAAGTAAACATACCTGAATCTGATATGATTTCACAAAGTTATTCATTTTCTTAGAATGCCCGTTTGAACCATTCAGAAACGTAAGGATACGCAGATAGCTCGGAGAACATATACAATGCCAACGTCCCAGACCTGGTCTTACATGTAATCAAACATCGATGCCACTATCCCAGATAGGGTCTTACACGAAATTAGATACGATGCCGATGTCCCAAACATGTTCTTACACGTAAAAAAGAAGTCGATGCCAACATCCCAAATGTGGTCTGCCAACATCCCAAATGTGGTCTTACACGAAATCACATATCAGATCCTATGTCATGACATATGTATCCTAACTATTCCTAAGGTTCATACGAGGCTTTTCGGATGTCGGAACTTTATTGATACTTTCTCGGATAACACATATTTAGCTCGAATATTCATTCACCACAATTCAATATCATATGAACAATAAGAATTCAATTCAAACACGTTTATAGTATATCGACTTACCTTGTACGGATTCGGGTAAACTGAATCGGTTACTCGGTGACTTTCGACTTTCCCCGATCTAATTCCGTATTCTTTAGTTCTTGATCTAAATCAATTCAAATTTAACTTATTCAATCACACATTCATTCAAAACAATCCATATACACGCAATAAAGGCATTTTGCAAACTAGCTCTCACATATTTACATTTTGACACTTTAGTCCCTAATTCACAAAATCAAAAAATAAACATAATTTGCATATACTCATGGTTAGCCAAATTTCCATAGCTTTCATACACGTCCATACATTTCATTTATTTCATATTTTAGTTCCTCAAAATAACCTTTTCACAATTTAGCCCATATTGCTCAAATTCATCAAAAATCCAAAGACAAAACATGTAATCCAACATCAAGCTTTCATATTTCACCATTTAACAACAAAAACTCATGAATTCATCCATGACATATTTCAAAATCATCACCAAAATTAGAAATTGAGACATGGGCTTGATAGTATACAAAGAAACAATTACAGAAATGTAAAAATTATCAAAAACGGATCAAAAACGAACCTTGAATTAAGATTAGACCTTAGCAAATGTTCAAAGCTTTTAAAACCCTTGTTTCTTTCTTACAATCAGTTAGAAAAGATGAACAATGGCCATCTTTTTTTTATTTTAATTAATAATAACATATTAGCCAATTTCCAATTTTTCCATTAACAAATAACCTTTAAAAACTTATCATGGATGTCCAAAATTGTCTACTCATACTTCCAATGGTCAAATTGCATCATAAGGACCTTTCTTTTAATAAGACAAATCAAATAGGCACTTTTAACAAGTAACAAGCAACTTTTATCTTTTACGCGATTAGGTCCTTTTTATGAAATTGAGCACACAAACAATCGAATTTTCAAACGAAACTTTCGCATATGCTAATTGTAACGCCCCCACGCCCGAAACCGTCATCGGATTCGAGCTTCAGGGGTTACCAAACATAATTTATCAAATTAAGAACTTCAAATCATTTGTTTCTACATTCACAGCTTTCCAGCTACCCGCGTCACAGTTACAAGAAAATTCATATCTCGAGTTACGAAACTCGAAATCAAGATCCGTAAATTTTACATAAATCTAGACTCATATATCTATTTAATAATTTGTTTCTAGAATTTTTGGTTGGGCCAATTAGTACATTTTATTAGTTAAATTCTCCCCTGTTTCAGGGTTCGACTGCTCTGACATCTATGTATTACGAATCATATATCTCTCTATACAGAATCTCAATGACTACGAGGTTTGTTTCTATTAAAACTACACTCAATAAGGAATCTGTACATATAAAGAATGACTTATAATTATTTTTGTAAAATTTACTATAAATTTTTTAAGTCAGAATAGAGGATCTAGAAATCACTCTGACCCTGTTTCGCAAGGTTTCAAATATCTCATAAAGTATAATTCATATGCCTATTTTTTTTATCCATATGAAAATAGACTCATTAAGCTTCAATTTAATAACTTGCTAATCATTTAATTCCATTTATACTATTTTTAGTGATTTTTCAAATTCATGTCATTGCTGCAACAATATTCTGTTTTAAGGCAAATTTCATCTTTTCATGAGTTGTTATGAACTAGATAACCTATTAAACTTCCATGATATCAAACATGATCTAAATTTAACCATCACCATGACTTATCAATATCAAACATTTTCTCTACCAATCATGGCCATATCATAAAATTATTTACACAAAATAAGTATATTGCTATACATGCCATACTTAAGTTTTACAAACCATTTACCCGGATGAAAGTCCTTTGGATAGTGTGATCGAACCTTGACCGTCCCGATTCGAGCTGGCTTGTTCAAAACTACAGTAAATAAAGAGGAGGAGTAAGCATAAATGCTTAGTAAGTTCATATGTAAATAACAAGTAACATAACAATACAAATATACCAAACAACTTTAGCATGATATCACCAAAACATATATCACATTTCTAAACATCATTCATCATCTTACCACCTTATCGTTGTTTTATCTATTTTCAACCCGAGGGTTAAGAACATACCTGTCCAAAGTGTCCATTTCACAACACTTACCAAAACGTCGCTTGCATCTTAAGTGTTCTTTCATTTCACTAGAAATTTCACCCGTTGAACAAATCGGAATACAACTCGGATACACGGATAATTTGCACATAAGTGCCTCATATGTAATCAAGAAATCATGTAACCCGCCCCTAAGTGAACTCAGACTCAACTCAACGAGCTCGGGCGTTCGCATCCATAAGTGAACTCGGACTAAACTCAACGAGTTCGGATGCCTAGTTACATTTCACGAACTCGGACTCAACTCAACGAGTTCGAACATTCGCATCCATAAGTGAACTCGAACTCAACTCAACGAGTTCGGATGCTCAACCATCCTAGTGACATGTCACTTGTATCCTAATCTATTCCTAAGGTTCAAACGGGCTTTTTCCCTCGATCTCACATTTGTCATCTTCCATGGAATATCGGAACCGATACTCGGTAGCAATTCATATTTATCAAGTAGTAAACATAATTTGCATATTACTCAACATTAACCACAAAGCATAATATTTCACAATAAAAATCAGCATATCATATAATTAACATCAATAACTTAAAAATAACAATTATCCTACATTATTTACACATGAACTTACCTTGGTACCAAAATATAAAGATTTTGCAATTTAGTCCACAATCTTTTCTTTTCCTCAATCGCGACTTGAATCTCGTTTCTCTTGATCTATAATGCCAAATTAATCTTATTTAATACATACATTAATCAAAACAGAATTTAATACGAACTTTGGAAAAATTACACTTTTGCCCCTAAACTTTTGCATAATTACACTTTTGCCCCTAGGCTCGGGAATTAAACTTTATTCCTTATTCTTATGTTTTATAACATGCTGATCATTTTTCCCTTCTATGGCAACATCAAATTCTTACTCTAACATAAACTTGTGACTATTAGGTATTTTTGCCAATTAAGCCCTTTTACTTGTTTTCACTCAAAACCGAGTAGCACAAGTTGTCTAACAAAATTTAAAACCCCATATTCTATCATAAAACATCAAAATACACAAATTGAACCTATGGGTATTTTTCCAAATATAAACCCTAGGTTGAATTATTGCTAACATAAGTTTAATCGAGCTACCGGGATTCCAAAAACGTAAAGAACATTAAAAACGAGGCTTGGAATCACTTACTATGGAGCTTGGAAGCTTGAAACAAACCCTAACTATGGAGAACCCTTGAAATTTCGGCCTAATGAAGAAGATGGGCAAAAATTGGCTTTTAATTTTGTTTTTAATTCATTTTAATAACTAAATGACCAAAATGCCCTTACTGCTAAACTTTCCAAAAATTCCTTTCATGTCCTAATTTTGTCCATGAACTTAAAATTGGTCAAATTGATATTTAAGATCTCCTAATTAATATTTCAATGCAATTTCATACTAAAAACTTCTAGAATGCAAATTTTGCAAGTTATTCGATTTAGTCCCTACTTTCAATTTAAGCACTTTAGGCATAGAATTTCATCACGAAATTTTCACACAATCATGCAATCATATCATAATCATCAAAATAATTATAAAATAATTATTTCTATCTCGGATTCGTGGTCATGAAACCACTATTCCGATTAAGCCCTAATTCAAGATATTACAACTCTCCCCCCCCTTTTAAGGATTTTCGTTCTCGAAAATCTTATCGATAAACAGGTGTGGGTATTGGTTTTTCATAGTTTCTTCAGGTTCCCATGTAGTCTCTTCTACCCCATGCTTTTGCCACAACACTTTCACAAGTGCAACACTTTTATTTCTTAGTTGTTTGACTTCTCGAGCTAAAATCTTAATCGATTCTTCTTTATAAGTCATATCCGGTCGTAGTTCAACTTCTGTCGGTGAAATTATATGTGAAGGATCCGAAGGATACCGACGTAACATAGATACGTGAAACACATCATGAATCTTCTCTAATTCAGGTGGTAGCGCTAGCCGATATGCTACCGGTCCAACTTTTTCAATTATTTCATATGGTCCAATAAAACGCGGACTTAACTTGCCCTTTCATCCAAATCTAAGGACTTTCTTCCATGGAGACACTTTCAAAAATACCTTATCACCAACTTGAAACTCCATTTCTTTCCGTTTCAAATCCGCATAAGATTTCTGTCTATCTTAAGCAGCTTTCAAACAATCTCGAATCACTTTCACCTTTTATTCGGTTTCTTTTATTAAATCAACTCCATAAATCTGATTTTCCTTGAGTTCAGTCCAATACAATGGTGTCTGACATTTACGACCATATAATGCTTCATAAGGTGCCATCTTCAAACTCGTCTGATAACTATTATTATAAGCAAATTCTACCAATGGTAAGTACCTTTCCCAACTATCTTGAAATTCCAATACGCAACATCTGAGCATGTCTTCAAGAATCTGAATTATTCTCTCTGATTGTCTGTGACACCCCGAATGTGACCCTAGTCGGAGAGTGGTTTCGGGACCACGAAACCGAGTCACAAGAATAATTAAGTGTTATATTCCGTACTTATTGTATGTGGAATTGGTATGCGTAAATATTTCGTGTCTCGATTTTTATTAATTAGGTGCTAAATTATAAGAAAGGACTTAGTAGTGAACTTTGAAAGTACGATAGGGAAATAGGTGATGACTAATTAAAGCATGCATGCAAAATAATGGACTTGCATGTCAAATTCCCCCTTTCTACAAGTAATGGCCGGCCATGACAAAGAAATATGGGTCAAACATGTCATGAAACATGTTTTGTTGGGCATTAGGGAGAAATAGTAAACAAATAAGCATGGGTAAGAAAAGAATGAAAAAAAAATGTGTGTGAGAGAGTGGCATACCCCATTGCCGTGCAACCAAGAAGAGAGAAACAAAAAAAAAAAAATTTTGTTCATGCTTGCTCTCTCCCTTTTTGGCCGAAAATACTAAGAGGAAGAAGGGATTTTTTTGCTTCATTTCCTTTGTTTAGAAGAGATCTAGAAGGTGATTTGGCTAAATTTGCATCAAGATTAAGGTATGTATGAGGTTGTGTTGGGAGTTTCATGCAAGTTTTGGTTGCTAACTTGATGTGCATGTTAGCCATGGCTCAAATCTTTGGTATGCCATGGAAATGGTATTTGGCCAAAGTTGTTATAGTGATAAAGCCATTGCATGCTAAGTGTGAAGCTTGATGATGATGCATGCAATGATGGATTTTCTACTCATGAGTAAGATTTTGAGTTTTCTCTTTGTTTTATCATGATTAAAGTTGAAAAGGAGCATGATTGTCATACTTGGCCATGATGCATTCTTGAGCATGATTCATGCTTCTTGCATGTTAGTTAAAAGTTTGTGTTTTGGATGGCTATGGACACCTTGAAAATTCGGCCATGCTCATATATGCATATATATGATTGCACATTATGTTTGGTTATGAACTAAGTGATGAATATATTGATTTAAAGAAGAAAATGTGGAAGAATGCTTGTGAAATTGCAAGCACAATTCGGCCTAGCACACATATAAGTGCTTGATGCTATATTATAAGTTTTGGGCCACAATGTGCAAAGCATAAATTAGTAGATTGCATGCTGTTTTTGTGAGGTATTAAGTGCAAAATTGACCTCAACATGTACATGAATATTCGCCTTGGGTAGCCTATTGAAGGCCTTAGCATTTCCTTGATGCTCAAATAAATTGTATTGAATTGCTTGATGTAGTATAAAATGTGCATGACCATTGTGTATTCAAGCTAAAGAGTGGCCATATGACCATTTAAAATCCTTGTCATATTCGCCATAAGCAAGCACAATGAGGTTTTAATAAATTGAATTTGTTTGAATTAGCTCAAGAGCTAAGAGGGCCACAATTGGACAAGGGAAGGAAAAGGTGATCGAATAGCCGAAAAAGCCGTTCGACAACATCCGAGGTAAGTCCTCAAGAAGTGACCTTACTTGAATTATGTGAGATGAAATATGGATGTGTATGATTATTGATTATGTGTGTATGAGTATTTGAATTCCACCGGGCTAAGTCCGAAGGCGAATATGCTAATGATATTAATTGTGTTTGAGCCTTAGTAACGAAAATGAAATATGTATGTCCAATGATTATTGATGTATGTGTGCATGAGAAATTGAATGATATCGGGCTAAGCCCAAGACAATTATGCTGGAAATTATATCCGGTTAAGACCAAGGCAATTGTGCTAGTGGTTATATCAGGGCTAAGGCCCAAGGCATTCGTATGAGTTATTCTATCCGGGCTAAGACCGAAGGCATTTGTGCACGTGATTATATCCGGTTATATTCAAGAATCTTGGGCTGGAGGTGAGTGTTGGTTGCTGAAATGAATTTAATTAGTACACTCGGACAGCCCAAAGGATAAGGTACGTTATATGTGCATTGGAAAGTCGGCGTGTTTGAGCAACATTCGCTCAATCGACTAATGAATTTCAGTTATTGAATTGATTGATGCTTTGCGAACTTATACAATGATGAAGTATGAAGTAAGAATGTGTATTAATGAAATGATGCATTTGGCTATGTGAATGTATTGCTGTAAATTATAGTTCATTATATTCCTTGAGACTTACTAAGCATAAAAATGCTTACCCGTTGCTTTGGCTCTTAGTTTTCTAGATTTCGCTCGAGGCAATCGGATTTGGGATCGTTGAAGTCGAAGTCATCCACACTATCAAGCCTCCATTTTGGTATAAATTTTGGTTGAACTTGAGATGGCATGTATAGGACTACCTCTTGTTTGTTAAATACGTTGTAATGTAAGTATGTATGGCCATGCGAAAATGGCTCAAAAGGGAGCATGAACTTAGACTTATTGTGGGTTGTATGTATATATATTTGGGGTCATGATGTGGCTATGGTTTGGAAATGGGAATGTTGGTCATATGATCAGCCATTGGCATGGTTAAAATGATCATATATGAACCTATGTATGGCAAGATTAGTTGAATCATGGAGACTACCAAATAGGTAAGTCCTACCTTAAAACAGATGCTGCCAGCTGCAGTGGCGTGAATGTGAAAAATCACCATAATTCATAGGAATGGAATCAAATAGTGAATAAGCTATGTAAATGAACCTTGATGAGTCTATTTTCATATGGAAGAAACGAAACGGTCATAGGAGTTACAGGTTAAGAGATATTAAAGCTATTGTGAGACAGGGCCAGAATGGTTTCTGGGTTCCTGTCGCAACTTTAAAAATTCACTATAAATTATCCAAAAAGAATTAGGAGATATACCTTATATGTACAGATTCCATTTTGAGTCTAGCTTCATTAGAAACAAATGACACCAGCATTAAAGCCCTGTGCAGAGAGATATTCAAGTTATATCGCGCGAAGGTCAGAGCAGTCGATCCCTGTAACTTGGGTAACTTTAACTAATAAACTGTACCAATTGGCCCGAACAAAAATCCTAGAAATAAATCCATGGATGTATATATGAGTCTAAATTCAGGGAAAATTTACGAAACCAGTTTCCGAGTTTTGAAACTCGAGATATGATTTTAAGGCGACAGTGGCGCAGTTTTCCAGCCTGACTAGAAATGTCAAATTGGTGGGCAAAAACATGTGAACTTGGTTTGTTAACCCTCGGGTCCGACACGGCGATGGTCTCGGGTTTGGGGTGTTACAATTTTATTGGTATCGAGCCACGGTTTAGTCGATTCTAGGACTACCGTGATGTGTTTGGGGTCTAGCTATACATGCCATTAAATGATGAATCGATAGTGTGATGAATTCGACAATTTGACTTCATGTTTGTTTATAGCAATGGATCCGATCCCAACCGAAGCGATAGCTGATGATGTGGAGAGTGTGGCGCTGCTCCGCGCAAGGGACAGCGCCGCGGACTCTCAACCTATGGCCAGCAATCCTAATGACGAGGCTAAGCAAGCCTTTTATAGTGTGATGAAGCGAATGGTTTAATCAATACATTCGAACCAACACGGTTGTTCCACCACCTCCATTCCCGACGAATGCAACCCCGCACCTACAATACCTCCGGTGGATCGACCCAATAAGGTCGGGTAAGCCCCATCGATAGGATTGAAAACATGGGGCCACTTGAATTTAAGGCTACGGATGATGATGATGCCGAAGCGAGCTGAATTATGGTTAGATAACACTATCCGGGTGCTTGATGAGCTATCCTGTACACCCGATGAGTGCTTAAAGTGTACCATCTCCTTGCTACGCGAGTCCGCCTACTATTGGTGGAGTACTCTGACTTCTGTGGTGCCTAGAGAGCAAGTGACTTGGGAATTCTTTCTAACCGAGTTCCGAAAAAAGTATATCAGTCAGAGATTCATCGACCAAAAGCGGAGGGAGTTCCTTGATCTTAAGCAAGGTTCTATGTTCGTTCGACTACGAACGAAAGTTTGTGAGGCTTAGCCGGTACGCGCGAGAATGCATTTCGTCCGAAGCTATTATGTGCAAACGCTTCGAGGATGGGCTGAATGATGATATAAGGATGTTTGTTGGCATTCTCGAGATACGAGAGTTCGTAGTACTTGTTGAGCGAGCTTGTAAAGCCGAAGAGCTTAGAAAGGAGAAACAAAAAGCTGATGTGGGGATTGGAGAATTCGAAGAGGTCCTCGGAAAGTCTCTTCAACAAGCATCGAAGAGATTTCGAGATGATGCGAGCCGGTCTAGAGGCGTTTGGGATTTTCTAGGCGAGGACGCGATCGACCCCTGTGACCACACGAGTCACCTCGATTCTTGGTGGCGGAACCGATCGCCGAGAGAGGACGGAGTGTCCACATTGTGGCAAATGGCATTCGGGAGCTGTTGGTTTCGTGATCGCTCTCGCTATAAGTGTGGATCGGCCGACCATTTTATGAAGGATTGCCCGAGGATGCATGAACAGAATGCAAGTCAGAGTGCAAACCCGGGTGCTACCACTGCTCGAGGTAGGCCACCTAGAAATATGGGCAATGTCAGTGGCGGTCAGAGAGGATCTAGAGATGCTACCATCAGATCTGAGGCTCGTGCTCTCTGCTAGGACTTATGCCATCGCGCACGCCGAGGATCTTGCCTCTCCGGATGTTATTACCGGTACTTTCACTCTTTTCAATACAAATGTAATTGCTTTGATTGACCACGGTTCTACTCATTCTTATATATGTGAAACCTTAGCATCCATAAGACTTTGCCCATTGAGTCTCGAGTTTGTAATTCGGTGTCAAACCCTTGGGTCATTACGTGCTTGTTAACAAAGTGTGCAAGAAAAGTCCCCTAGTGTTCCGAGGTTCTTGTTTTCCGGCGGACTTAATGCTTTTGCCATTCGATGAGTTCGATGTTATTCTTGGTTTGGATTGGTTGACCATGCACGATGCGGTTGTAAATTGCAAGAGCAAGACTATCGATTTGAGGTCGCGAATAATGAAATAATTCGGGTTGAGTCCACGGACTTAAAGGGGTTGCCATTTGTAATATCGTGATGTTGGCCCGAAATATGTAAGAAAAGGGTGCGGCGTACCTTGCGTCGTACTCGATGACAAGGAATCGAGAAGAAACCGAATCTGTGCCCGTGGTTTGTGAATACCGGATGTTTTCCCCAAAGAATTGCGGGTTTACCACCTGCTCGAGAAATAGAATTTGGCATCGAATTGGTACCGGTACCACCCCAATTTCGATAGCTCCGTATCGTATGGCACCAACGGAATTGAAGGAGTTGAAAACTTCGGTTGCAAGAATTGGTGGATAGAGGTTTTGCTCGCCTGAGTTTTTCGCCTTGGGTGCGCGGTGTTGTTCGTGAAGAAGAAGGATGGAACCATGCGACTATGCATCGACTATCGTCGACAACAAAGCGACGATAAAGAACAAATATCCGTTGCCACGTATTGATGACTTGTTCGATCAAGCGAAGGGAGCCTCGGTGTTCTCGAAAATAGATTTGAGATCGGGCTATTATCAATTGCGAATCCGAGATTGAGACGTGCCCAAGGCGCCTTGAGCGAGATATGGTCACTATGAGTTCTGGTGATGCCGTTTGGGCTCACTAATGCCCTGCGGTATTTATGGATTTAATGAATCGAATATTTAGACCATATTTGGATCGATTCATAGTCGTGTTCATTGATGACATCTTGGTCTATTCAAGAAATGAGACCGAACATCTTTGAACACTGCGGTTAGTTTGCAAATTTTACGGGACAAGCAATTATATGCTAAGTTCAGCAAGTGTGAGTTCGGTTAAGAGAGGTAAGCTTCTTGGGTCATGTGGTATCTGCATCGGGTATTCGAGTCGACAGAATAAAATTTCAGCCATACTAAATTGGAAGCCTCAGAAATATTCTTGAGGTTCAAGCTTTTTGGGGCTTTGGGTTACTACCGACGATTTGTAAAGGCTTCTCAACGATAGCCACGCCGATGATGGCTTACTCCAAAAGGATGTTAAGTTGAATGGACGGAGAAATGCCAAAAAGCTTGATCAACTGAAAACTTATTTGATGAAGCCCCAATTCTAGTGCAACCCGAGTCCGCAAGGAGTTTGTCATCTATAGCGACGCCTCTACTTGGGTTAGGTTGCGTATTAATGCAAGAAGGTCGAGTTGTGGCCTGCGCGTCGAGGCAATTAAAGCCACATGAGAAAAATTATCCGACTCATGATCTCGAATTGGCGCCATCGTATTCGCCTTAAAGATTTGGCGACATTACTTATTTGGTGAAAGGTGCCATGTATACTCGGATCACAAAAGTCTCAAGTATTTGATGACCCAACGAGACTTAAATCTGCGACAAAGGCGTTGGCTCGATTGTTAAAGGATTATGAGTGATCATTGACTATCACCGGGAAAGGCGAATGTAGTTGCGGATGCCTTGAGTCGTAAATCGTTATTCACTTTCTGACGATGAATGTGCACTTGTCTATCCGATCCAACGGTGTGTTAGTGGCTGAAATGAAAGCCAAACCATTATTGACACACCAAATTCGAGAAGCTCGAGAAAGTCGATGACGAGTTGGTTGCAAAGCGGGCTGCGTGTGTTCGAACAAGGACTCGGAGTTTCAAATCGACGATGACGATTGTTTGAGGTTCAAAAAGTCGTCTGTGTGTCCCAAAGAATTTGGAACTCATTTCGATAATTCTGAATGAAGCCCATTGTAGCCGAATGGCAATCCACCGGGAGTACGAAGATGTACAATGATTTGAAGCGTCGATTTTGGTGGCATGGTATGAAGCGAGACATCTCGACTTTGTTTCAAGATGTTTAATATGTCAACAAGTGAAAGCGGAACATCGGTGCCTTGAGATTACTTGACCAATCACGATACCCGAGTGGAAATGGGATCGAGTCACAATGGACTTTGTATCCGGACCGCCATTGTCGACAAGTAAGAAGGATGCGGTTTGGGTCGTGGTAGATCGATTGACTAAGTCGGCCCACTTTGTCCCCGTCGTCGGATTTTCAATGGACAAATTAAGCGGAATTGTACGTTTCTCGATTGTGAAATTACACGGGTGCCTATTTCTATCGTGTCGGATAGAGATCCGAGATTTACCTCGCGGTTTTGGAAAAAGTTGCAAGAAGCTTTGGGTACCAAGTTGCATTTCAAGACCGCCTTTCACCCCCAAACCGATGGTCAATCCGAGCGGGTAATTCGGATACTTGAGGATATGTTAAGATGTTGCGTCCTCGAGTTTAGTGGTTCATGGGAGCGGTATTTGCCGTTGATTGAATTCGCTTACAACAACGACTTTCAATCGAGTACTAAGATGGCACCTACGAGGCTTTGTGCGGCGTAAATGCCGTACACCATTGTTTTGGGTGAGCTTGGTGAAAGCAAGATTTTCGGTGGATTTGATTAGGGATGCGAGCAGAAAGTGAAAGTAATCCGTGAAAGTTTGAAGATAGCCTTCGATCGTCGAAGTAAATGCGGATATGAAGCGTAAGGATATCGAGTATCGGTGGGTGATAAAGTGTTCCTCAAGGTATCGCCTTGGAAAAAATACTCGAGTTGGTAGTAAGGGCAAGTTGAGCCGAGGTTCATTGGGCCATATGAGATATCGAGCGAGTCGGTCCGGTGGCATATCGTTTGATTTTGCCCCGAACTCAAAAGGTTCACGATGTCTTCCACGTTCGATGCTTGACGTTATAGATCCAATCCATCGCACGTGATTAGTCCATCGAAATTGAAATTCAAGCTAATATGAGTTATGAGGAAGAACCAATTCGTATCCTATCACGAGAAGTGAAAGAGTTGCGAAACAAGCGGGTTCCGCTAGTGAAAGTGTTATGGCTCAAGCACGGGATAGAAGAAGCTACTTGGGAGACCGAGAACTCTATGAGAGAGCGATATCCGAACCTATTTACGGTAAGCTTTTGGGACGAAAATCTCTTGAGTGGGGAGAGTTGTGACACCCGAATGTGACCCTAGTCGGAGAGTGGTTTGGGACCACGAAACCGAAGTCACAAGAATAATTAAGTGTTATATTCCGTACTTATTGTATGTGGAATTGGTATGCGTAAATATTTCGTGTCTCGATTTTTATTAATTAGGTGCTAAATTATAAGAAAGGACTTAGTAGTGAACTTTGAAAGTACGATAGGAAATAGGTGATGACTAATTAAAGCATGCATGCAAAATAATGGACTTGCATGTCAAATTCCCCTTTCTACAAGTAATGGCCGCCATGACAAAGAAATATGGGTCAAACATGTCATGAAACATGTTTTGTTGGGCATTAGGGAGAAATAGTAAACAAATAAGCATGGGTAAGAAAAGAATGAAAAAAAAAATGTGTGTGAGAGTGGCATACCCCATTGCAGTGCAACCAAGAAGAGAGAAACAAAAAAAAAAAAATTTTGTTCATGCTTGCTCTCTCCTTTTGGCCGAAAATACTAAGAGGAAGAAGGATTTTTTGCTTCATTTCCTTTGTTTAGAAGAGATCTAGAAGGTGATTTGGCTAAATTTGCATCAAGATTAAGGTATGTATGAGGTTGTGTTGGGAGTTTCATGCATGTTTTGGTTGCTAACTTGATGTGCATGTTAGCCATGGCTCAAATCTTTGGTATGCCATGGAAATGGTATTTGGCCAAAGTTGTTATAGTGATAAAGCCATTGCATGCTAAGTGTGAAGCTTGATGATGATGCATGCAATGATGGATTTTCTACTCATGAGTAAGATTTTGAGTTTCTCTTTGTTTTATCATGATTAAAGTTGAAAAGGAGCATGATTGTCATACTTGGCCATGATGCATTCTTGAGCATGATTCATGCTTCTTGCATGTTAGTTAAAAGTTTGTGTTTTGGATGGCTATGGACACCTTGAAAATTCGCCATGCTCATATATGCATATATATGATTGCACATTATGTTTGGTTATGAACTAAGTGATGAATATATTGATTTAAAGAAGAAAATGTGGAAGAATGCTTGTGAAATTGCAAGCACAATTGACCTAGCACACATATAAGTGCTTGATGCTATATTATAAGTTTTGGGCCACAATGTGCAAAGCATAAATTAGTAGATTGCATGCTGTTTTTGTGAGGTATTAAGTGCAAAATTGACCTCAACATGTACATGAATATTCGCCTTGGGTAGCCTATTGAAGGCCTTAGCATTTCCTTGATGCTCAAATAAATTGTATTGAATTGCTTGATGTAGTATAAAATGTGCATGACCATTGTGTATTCAAGCTAAAGAGTGGCCATATGACCATTTAAAATCCTTGTCATATTCGCCATAAGCAAGCACAATGAGGTTTTAATAAATTGAATTTGTTTGAATTAGCTCAAGAGCTAAGAGGGCCACAATTGGACAAGGGAAGGAAAAGGTGATCGAATAGCCGAAAAAGCCGTTCGACAACATCCGAGGTAAGTCCTCAAGAAGTGACCTTACTTGAATTATGTGAGATGAAATATGGATGTGTATGATTATTGATTATGTGTGTATGAGTATTTGAATTCCACCCGGGCTAAGTCCGGCGAATATGCTAATGATATTAATTGTGTTTGAGCCTTAGTAACGAAAATGAAATATGTATGTCCAATGATTATTGATGTATGTGTGCATGAGAAATTGAATGATATCCGGGCTAAGCCCAAGACAATTATGCTGGAAATTATATCGCGTTAAGACCCAAGGCGGTTGTGCTAGTGGTTATATCGGGCTAAGGCGAAGGCATTCGTATGAGTTATTCTATCCGGGCTAAGACCAAGGCATTTGTGCACGTGATTATATCCGGTTATATTCGAAGAATCTTGGGCTGGAGGTGAGTGTTGGTTGCTGAAATGAATTTAATTAGTACACTCGGACAGCCCAAAGGATAAGGTACGTTATATGTGCATTGGAAAGTCGGCGTGTTTGAGCAACATTCGCTCAATCGACTAATGAATTTCAGTTATTGAATTGATTGATGCTTTGCGAACTTATACAATGATGAAGTATGAAGTAAGAATGTGTATTAATGAAATGATGCATTTGGCTATGTGAATGTATTGCTGTAAATTATAGTTCATTATATTCCTTGAGACTTACTAAGCATAAAATGCTTACCCGTTGCTTTGGCTCTTAGTTTTCTAGATTTCGCTCGAGGCAATCGGATTTGGGATCGTTGAAGTCGAAGTCATCCACACTATCAAGCCTCCATTTTGGTATAAATTTTGGTTGAACTTGAGATGGCATGTATAGGACTACCTCTTGTTTGTTAAATACGTTGTAATGTAAGTATGTATGGCCATGCGAAAATGGCTCTAAAAGGGAGCATGAACTTAGACTTATTGTGGGTTGTATGTATATATATTTGGGGTCATGATGTGGCTATGGTTTGGAAATGGGAATGTTGGTCATATGATCAGCCATTGGCATGGTTAAAATGATCATATATGAACCTATGTATGGCAAGATTAGTTGAATCATGGAGACTACCAAATAGGTAAGTCCTACCTTAAAACAGATGCTGCCAGCTGCAGTGGCGTGAATGTGAAAAATCACCATAATTCATAGGAATGGAATCAAATAGTGAATAAGCTATGTAAATGAACCTTGATGAGTCTATTTTCATATGGAAGAAACGAAACGGTCATAGGAGTTACAGGTTAAGAGATATTAAAGCTATTGTGAGACAGGGCCAGAATGGTTTCTGGGTTCCCTGTCGAAACTTTAAAATTCACTATAAATTATCCAAAAAGAATTAGGAGATATACCTTATATGTACAGATTCCATTTTGAGTCTAGTTTCATTAGAAACAAACGACACCAGCATTAAAGCCCTGTGCAGAGAGATATTCAACTTATACCGCGCGAAGGTCAGAGCAGTCGATCCCTGTAACTTGGGTAACTTTAACTAATAAACTGTACCAATTGGCCCGAACAAAAATCCTAGAAATAAATCCATGGATGTATATATGAGTCTAAATTCAGGGAAAATTTACGAAACCAGTTTCCGAGTTTTGAAACTCGAGATATGATTTTTAAGGCGACAGTGACGCAGTTTTCCAGCCTGACTGGAAATGTCAAATTGGTGGGCAAAAACATGTGAACTTGGTTTGTTAACCCTCGGGTCCGACACCGGCGATGGTCTCGGGTTTGGGGTGTTACATTGTCCATCAGTTTGTGGATGAAAGGCAGTGCTGAAATTTAACTTTGTACCTAATGCCTCTTGCAACTTTTGCCAAAACCGTGAGGTAAACCTCGGATCTCTATCCGAAATGATTGACAAAGGTATCCCATGAAGTCTAACAATCTCTCGGATATACAATTCAGCCAACTTATTAAGAGAATAATCTGTACGTACCGGAATAAAATGAGCCGATTTAGTCAGTCTGTCAACTATTGCCCAGATGGCATTTTTCTTCCCTGGAGTTAACGGCAACCCTGATATAAAATCCATAGTAATCCGATCCCATTTGCATTCAGGAACCATAATAGGCTGAAGTAATCCTGAAGGTACTTGGTGTTCAGCTTTCACTTGTTGACAAACTAAGCACTTTGATAGAAACTCGGAAATATCTCTTTTCATTCCACTCCACCAGTACATTTTCTTTAAGTCATTATACATCTTCGTACTGCCCGGATGAACCGCCAAACAACCATTATGTGCTTCATGCAAAAATATTTTGAATCAACTCATCATTTTTCGGTACACAAATCCAATTTTTAAACATCAAACAACCATCAGAACCGATTCGAAATCGATCCCGTGTCGACTTCACTTTATTTTCTCTTAGCTAGCAAATCTTGATCATTTTTCTGAGCTTCAAAAATCTCTTGTAAAAACATCTGTCTTGCTCTTAACTCTACTAGAATCAAACCGTCATCTGACATTTTCAACTGAGTGTTCATAACTCTCAAAGTAAACAACAACTTTCTGCTTAAAGCATCGGCAACCACATTCGCTTTTCCCGGATGATAATCAATAACAAGCTCGTAATCTTTCAATAACTCTAACCATCTTCGCTGTCTCAAATTCAAGTCTTTTTGTGACATCAAGTATTTAAGACTTTTGTGATAGGTATATACTCGGCACTTTTCACCATACAAATAATGTCGCCAAATCTTCAAAGCAATCACCACTGCAGCCAATTCCAAATCGTGAGTAGGATAATTCCTCTCATGAGGTTTTAACTGCCTCGAAGCATAAGCCACCACTTTTCCTTCTTGCATGAGTACACACCCCAAACCATTTAGAGAAGCATCACTATACACCACAAATTCTTTACCTGATTCGGGTTGTATCAACACTGGTGCTTCAGTTAATAACTTTTTCAATTCTTCGAAACTCTGTTGACATGCTTCCGTCCATTCAAATTTAACATCCTTTCGGAGTAGTCTAGTCATAGGAGCCACAATTATAGAAAATCCATTTACAAACCGCCGATAATACCCAGCTAGCCCCAAGAAACTCCTAACTTCAGTTACATTTTTCGGTGGTTTCCAATCAACAATGGCTGAAATTTTACTAGGATCAACCCGTATACCATCACCTGAAACAATATGACCCAAAAATCCAACTTCCCGGAGCCAAAATTCACTTTTACTAAACTTAGCATACAGCTGCTTATCTCTCAAAGTTTGCAAAACTATCCTCAAATGCTCAGTATGCTCTGTCTCATCTTTTGAATAAATTAAAATATCATCTATAAACACCACAACAAATCTTATTCTAAAAGCAGTTTTAGGCACATCTGACTCTTTCACTCGCAGCTGATAATACCCAGATCTCAAGTCAATCTTTGAAAACCATGTCGCTCCTTTTAGCTGATCAAACAAATCATCAATTCTCGGCAATGGATACTTGTTTTTGATTGTCACCTTGTTTAACTGCCGATAATCAACACATAATCTCATAGAACCATCCTTCTTTTTCACAAATAACACGGGAGCACCTCAAGGTGAAAAACTTGGTCTCACAAAGCCTTTATCAGTCAACTCTTGCAACTGCGACTTTAATTCTTTCAACTCTGTTGGTGCCATTCTATATAGAGTAATCGAGACCGGAGCTGTTCCCTGTATCAAATCTATACCAAATTCTACTTCCCTGATTGGAGGCAAACCCGGCAATTCTTCTGGAAATACATCCGTAAATTCACACACAACTGGCACTGATTCAACTTTCTTTTCAACTTCTTTTGTATTAATTACATACGCCAAATAAGCTTCATAACCCTTTCTCAAATATCTCTGAGCCGACATCGAAGAAATCATACTAAATATTGCCTCTGATTTGTCTGGTTCAACCCGCAAGATTTCACCACTTTCACATTTTAATTCTATAACCTTTTCTTTGCAATTTACTATAGCATCATGCAATGTCAACCAATCCATACCCAAAATAACATCAAATTCATCAAATGGCAACAACATCAAGTCAGCCGGAAAGTAATGACCCCGAATCATTAAAGGGTATTTCTTGCTTACTTTATCAACTATCACGCATTTGCCTAGCGGGTTCGACACTCTAATCATAAATTCTGTGTTCTCAACAGGTATATTCATACTAGACACTAGTTTCATGCATACATATGAATGAGTAGAACTAAGATCAATCAAAGCAATAACATTAATATCATAAAGAGAAAATGTACAGGTAATCACATCGGGTGAGGAAGCATCTTCACGCGCTTTAATAGCATAAGTTTTAGCCGGGGCTCTTCCTTCAGATCTAACTGCTGCATCTCTGGCTACATTCTTATTGCTTGTTTCACTTCCAGCTTTTCTCGGATACTTTCCCCTCGAGTTTGCACCACTAGCTTTTACACTCTGAAATTTTTCTTTCTCAGCTCTCTCTGGGCAGTCTCTAATAAAATGATCCGGAGAACCACATCGAAAACATTCATTTGATCTGGACGGACCAAAATGATTTCTACCACACCGTTGGTACTCGGGTTTAACAAATCTCGTATTTCCCACACTAGCCGCAAAAGTAGTCTGAGATTTAGGACCCACATTTCGCTTCTTAAAATTTCCATATGATTTCCCAGCTGAAACTTGGGAGCGAGGATTCATATTTCTTGACTTTCCGGTTTCTTTGTGAGGTGCATTACTCATTGGTCTTTTCTTCCAATTTCGTGTTTGATTCTACCTTTTCTTTTCCTTGAAGAATTCTTCACCTTGCAAGCTCGATCGACAAGTACCACCATTTCTTTTAGTTAAAGGATCCCAACAAATACCTTAATGTCTTCGTTAAACCCGTCTTCAAATCGTCGACACATCTTGGCTTCTGTAGGAACATATTCCCCGCATACTTACTCAATCGAACAAACTCTCTTTCATATTCGAGACTGTCATACTACCTTGCTTCACTTAAGAAACTCTTTACATTTCGATCAATAAATCTTTCACTAATATATTTCTTCCAAACTCTTCTTGAAAGAATTCCCAGTTACCTCTCTTCGGTACCACCAAATCAAAGCCTTCCACCAATTATAGGCTGAATCTCTCAATAAAGATGTAGCACATTTCAAACATTCTTGGTGTACAAGATAATTCATCAAATACCGGATAGAATTTTCAAGCCGAACTCGCTTTCTCGCATCATCATCAATATTTGCTCTAAATTCTTCACCCCTTGTTTACGAATTACATCAACGGGTTTCGTGAAATTTTATCATATCCACTCCCTAAGGCAACGGAGGCATAGGTTGAGGAATTGGGGAGGTGGGGAGGTCGTACATTTGGGTTCATACGAACGAACTCAAGTGTACCATGCACTCATCATTTGGAGAAAGGCTTCCGATCCTTTCTCCTCCTCCCCGACCAACGATGGGGGTGGATTTTCTATCGCTGCCCTTCAAATAGGAGTGGCGCATTACTCTCTACTTCATCTGCCATAGCTAGATTAGGATCCATTTACTATATAAAAATCATTTAAAAAGGTCAGAAGTCGTCACACTATCACAATTCATACATATGGCATGTATAGCAAAATCCGTACATACAACACGCAGTCCGAGAACTGACTAAACCTGCTCTAATACCACCAAATGTAATGCCCCCATGCCCGAAACCGTCACCGGAGTCGAGCTTGAGGGGTTACCAAACATAATTTATCAAATTAAGAACTTCAAATCATTTGTATCTACATTCACAGCTTTCTAGCTACCCGCGTCACAGTTACAAGAAAATTCATATCTCGAGTTACGAAACTCGAAATAAAGATCCGTAAGTTTTCCCTAAATCTAAACTCATATATCTATTTACTAATTTTTTCTATAATTTTTGGTAGGGCCAATTAGTACAGTTTATTAGTTAAAGTCTCCCCTGTTTCAGGGTTCGACTACTCTGACATCTGTGTATTACAAATCAGATATATCTCTATACAGAATTTTAATGACTACGAGGTTTGTTTCTCTTAAAACTAGACTCAATAAGGAATCTATACATATAAAGAATGACTTATAATTATTTGTTTACAATTTATTATGAATTTTTAAAGTCAGAAAAGAGGATCCAGAAATCACTCTGGCCCTGTTTCACAAGGTTTCAAATATCTCATAAATTATAATTTATATGCCTGTTTTTTTTTTATCCATATGAAAATAGACTCATTAAGCTTTAATTTTGTAACTTGCTCATCATTTAATTCCATTTATACTATTTTTAGTGATTTTTCAAATTCATGTCATTGCTGCAGCAATATTCTGTTTTAAGGCAAATTTCATTTTTTCATGAGTTGTTATGAACTAGATAACCTATTAAACTTCCATGATACCAAACATGATCTAAATTTAACCATCACCATGACTTATCAATATCAAACATTTTCTCAACCAATCATGGCCATATCATAAAATTATTTACACAAAATAAGTATATTGCTATACATGCCATACTTAAGTTTTACAAGCCATTTACCCAAATGAAAGTCCTTTGGATAGTGTGCTCGAACCTTCGACCCGTCCCGATTCCCGAGCTGGCTTGTTCAAAACTACAGTAAATAAAGAGGAGGAAGTAAGCATAAATGCTTAGTAAGCTCACATGTAAATAACAAGTAACATAACAATACAAATATACCAAACAACTTTAGCATGATATCACTAAAACATATATCACATTTCTAAACATCATTCATCATCTTACCACCTTATCATTGTTGTATCTATTTTCAACCCGAGGGTTAAGAACATACCTGTCCAAAGTGTCCATTTCACAACACTTACCAAAACGTCGCTTGCATCTTAAGTGTTCTTTCATTTCACTAGAAATTTCACCCGTTGAATACATCGGAATACAACTCGGATACACGGATAATTTGCACATAAGTGCCTCATATGTAATCAAGAAATCATGTAACCCGCCCCTAAGTGAACTCGGACCCAACTCAACGAGCTCAAGCATTCGCATCCATAAGTGAACTCGGACTCAACTCAATGAGTTCGGATGCCTAGTTATATTTCACGAACTCGGACTCAACTCAACGAGTTCAGACATTCGCATCCATAAGTGAACTCGGACTCAACTCAACGAGTTCGGATGCTCAACCATCCTAGTGACATGTCACTTGTATCCTAATCGATTCCTAAGGTTCAAACGGGCTTTTTCCCTCGATCTCACATTTGTCGTCTTCCATGGAATATCGGAACCGATACTCGGTAGCAATTCATATTTATCAAGTAGTAAACATAATTTGCATATTACTCAACATTAACCACAAAGCATAATATTTCACAATAAAAATCAGCATATCATATAATTAACATCAATAACTTAAAAATAACAATTATGCTACATTATTTACACATGAACTTACCTTGGTACCAAAATATAAAGATTTTGCAATTTAGTCCACAATCTTTTCTTTTCCTCGATCGCGACTTGAATCTCGTTTCTCTTGATCTATAATGCCAAATTAATCTTATTTAATACAAACATTCATCAAAACAGCATTTAATACGAACTTTGGAAAAATTACACTTTTAAACTTTTGCATAATTACACTTTTGCCCCTAAGCTCGGGAATTAAACTTTATTCCTTATTCTTATGTTTTATAGCATGCTGATCATTTTTCCCTTCTATGGCAACATCAAATTCTTACTCTAACATAAACTTGTGACTATAAGGTATTTTTTGCCGATTAAGCCCTTTTACTTGTTTTCACTCAAAACCGAGTAGCACAAGTTGTCTAACATAATTTAAAACCCCATATTCTATCATAAAACATCAAAATACACAAATTTCACCTATGGGTATTTTTCTAAATATAAACCCCAGGTTGAATTATTGCTAACATAAGCTTAATCGAGCTACCGGGATTCCAAAAACGTAAAGAACATTAAAAACGGGGCTTGGAATCACTTACTATGGAGCTTGGAAGCTTGAAACAAACCCTAACTATGGAGAACCCTTGAAATTTCGGCCTAATGAAGAAGATGGACAAAAATTGGCTTTTAATTTTGTTTTTAATTCATTTTAATAACTAAATGAGCAAAATGCCCTTACTACTAAACTTTCCAAAAATTCCTTCTATGTCCTAATTTTGTCCATGAACTTAAAATTGGTCAAATTGCTATCTAAGATCTCCTAATTATTATTTCAATGCAATTTCATACTAAAAACTTCTAGAATGCAAATTTTGCAACTTATTCGATTTAGTCCCTACTTTCAATTTAAGCACTTTAGGCATAGAATTTCATCACGAAATTTTTACACAATCATGTAATCATATCATAATCATCAAAATAATTATAAAATAATTATTTCTATCACGGATTTGTGGTCACGAAACCAATATTCCGATTAAGTCCTAATTCAGGATATTACACTAATTCACACATCATAAGGATGAAAAATAATATTTAACTATTTTTCTAACTTGGATACGTGGTCCTGAAACCACTGCTCTGACTAGGGTCTAAACCGGACTGTTATAATTCCCCCCTTTAGGGATTTTCGTCCCCGAAAATCTTACTGTTAAACAGATTCAGATATTGTCATCTCATAGCATCTTCAGGCTCCCACGTGGCCTCTTTAATACCGTGTCGATGCCACATCACTTTTACTAACAGAATTTTCTTATTTCAAGGTCTTTAACCTTGCAAGCTAAGATATGGATTGGCTTTTCTTCGTAAACCATACCAGACTGAATGTCAATCTTAGACGGGGAAATCACATGTTACGGATCAGATCTGTATCGTTGAAGCATCAATACGTGAAACACATCATGAATATTTTCTAACTCTGGTGGCAACAATAATCTATATCTATCGGCCCAATACGCTCGATAATCTCATACGGCCCAATGAACCTTGGACTCAATTTTCCTTTTTTACCGAACCAAAGTAATTTCTTCCATGGAGACACCTTCAAAACACTCTGTCATTGATCTCAAACTCAATATTTTTTCTTTTCAGATGCGCATAAGATTTCTGACGATCAGAAGCTGCTTTTAAGCTATCTCGGATTACTTTTACTTTTTGTTCTGTTTCTTTTATCAAATCAATTCCGTGAATCTTATTTTCACTAAGCCTAGTCCAATACAAAGGTGTACGACATTTGCGACCATATAAAGCTTCATATGGTGCCATTTTAATGCTCGGCTAAAAACTATTATTATAAGCGAATTCAATCAAAGGCAAATACTGTTCCCATGTACCTTCAAACTCGAGAATGCAACATCTCAACATATCCTCAAGTATGTGAATGATTTGCTCAGACTAACCATCTATTTGTGGATAGAAAGCAGTGCTAAAATATAATTTAGTACCTAGTGCATCTTGTAGTTTCTTCCAAAACTATGATGTAAACCTCGAATCTCTATCCGAAACAATAGAAATAGGCACACCGTGTAATCTCAAAATCTAAGAAACATATAACCCAGTAAGCTTGTCAAGCGAATAATCTGTATGAACCGGAACAAAGTGAGCCGATTTAGTCAATCTATCCACAATAACCCAGATTGCATCTTTCTTTCTCAGTGTCAATGGTAGACCAAATACAAAATCCATTGTGACTCTGTCCCAATTCCACTCAGGTATCATATTGGTTGAAGCAACCCAAAAGGTACCTGATGCTTGGCTTTTATTTGCTGACAAACTAAGCATTTCGAAACAAAGACAAAAATGTCTCGTTTCATACCTTGCCACCAATAAAGCTGTTTCAGATCATTATACATTTTCGTACTACCCAGGTGAACAGATAACCGACAGCTGTGAGCTTCATTCAAAATCATCTGAATGAAATCTAGATTTCTCAGAACACAAATTCTATCTCGGAATCTCAGACAATCATCTTTATCAACTCTGAATTCTGAATCAGACACTACATTACACTAAGCTTGTTTAGCTAAATTCTCATTATCAATCTTCTGAGTTTGTAACACCCCGAACCCGAGACTGTTGCCGGTGTCGGACACGAGGGGTTAACAAGCCAAAACCACTTATGGCACCGACCAATTTGACATTCCCAGGCAAGCTGGAAAACTGCATCGCTGTCGCCTTAAAAAGTATATCTCGAGTTTCACAACTCGGAAACTGATTACGTAAATTTTACCAGAATTTAGACTCATATATCCATCCATGGATTTATTTCTAGAATTTTTGGTCTGGCCAATTGGTACAGTTTATTAGTTAAAGTCGCCCATGTTACAGGGGTCGACTACACTGACCTTCGCGCGTTACAACTTGAATATCTCTCTGTACAGGGTTTCAATACTGATACCGTTTGTTTCCAATGAAACTAGACTCAAAAAGGAATCTGGAAATATAAGGCATGACTTCTAATTCATTCTGGATAATTTATGGAAAATTTTCAAAGTCGTGACAGGGGACCCAGAAACCGTTCTGGCCCTGTCTCACGAGAACTTTAATATCTCTCGGTATACTGATCATATGATCGTTTCGTTACTTTCATATGAAAATAGACTCGTCAAGGTTCGATCACATAATTTATTCACTATTTAACACCATTCCTACAAATTTTGGTGATTTTTCACATCCACGTCACTGCAGCTGGCAGCCTCTGTTTTTAAGGTAGGCTTTACCTATATTGTAGTTCCCATGGACCAGCTATAGTCTAGTCATACTTAGGTCCACATATGATCATATTTAACCATTCCAATGGCTGATCATGTGACCAACTCTCTCATTCCAAACCATAATCACATCATGAAACCAAATATAATTACAAACCACATATGGTCAAATTCCATACTCCACTATTACGAACCATTTTCGCATGGCCGTACACATATACATCACAAGTACTTAAAAATAACCGAGGGTAGTCCTATACATGCCATATCCAAAACTCAACTAAAGGAGTACCAAAAAGGGCTTTGATAGTGTGGTTGACTTCAACTTCTATGATCCCGAATCCGATCGCTAACGAGCAAAATCTATAAACAGAGAAACAAAGAAACGGAGTAAGCAATTTATGCTTAGTAAGTTTCGAGCCATAATATACACACAACCAAAGCATAGCATTCAAGTAGCTAAACAATAATTCATATGCACAATTTCTCAAAGACATGCTTACTTCACAATCCCACCTCTTATATTCATACGCAAATAACGGCCTAGTTAATGCCGATAGTTCATTTATCATTAGAGCGAATATTCGTACGCATTTACTCATAGTGTGCAAAGCACACACAAAACATACCTTGTTGTTGGGAATTTCACATGTGCAATAACTGAAAATTTTCCAGCAGCTTATAAATTTCAATTCACATACCTTCGGAGTTTATCCGGATATAGCTACTCGTTCAAAACACCTTCGGGACATAGCCCGGTTATGGTAACCCGCACAAATGCCTTCGGGACTTAACCCGGATATCACAACTCGCACAATTGCCTTCGGGCTTAGCCCGGATATCATAGCTCGCACAATTGCCTTGGGCTTAGCCGGATATCACTCGAACATTCATACACATCTTTGTTTCATTTTCACAACAAAACTTTTATGCACAATTCACTTAACAAAATATCATTTCGGCTCAATGGCCATATACAAGGGCAGAATTTCGATTGCTTATTACTTCATTCAATCGAATCAAAATCTAAGTTTCGATACTCAAAACTTACCTCGAATGTTGTCGAATGATTCCGATGGCTATTCGACTACTTTTTCCTTCCCTTTATCGGATTTGGTCCTCTTTGCTCTTGAGCTTAATTTAGCAAATAAATTGATTCAATCATTTGAGTATCAAAAGAGGAACTCAAGGCACTTAGCCCACATATATTCACTAGACATTAAAGTCACATAAGTACGGAATTCATGAATCGACTCAACACACAAAGCCTTCAACATGCTTACTCATGGCGAACAACACAACCTCTTAGGTACTCATTCATGGGCCGATTATGCATGTTGATGTTGAGGCCAATTACATGTTTAATACCACACATGCATGGCACACATTTTACTAGCTAATGCTTTACATATTGTAGCTCAATACACATCTATCATTTGCTTCATAATCAAAACACAATCACATGAAAATACATACTTTGAGGTAGTATATATGTCATTCCAACACATCATGTGCAAACATATATATATATATAGGTGCATGGCCGAATCTCAAGGGGTTCATACCCATCCAAACACAAATTTTTACCAATCAAGTAACAAGCATAAATCATGCTCATGAATGCACCATGGTCGAATACATCACAACCATACCCTTTTAACTTTGGTCATGGTTAAACAAAGAATTCAATGTCCTACTCAAGAATACTAAAAGAAATTTCAAGAGTAGTCAATCCATCATTACATGCATCATCAACAAGCTTCACATTTAGCATGCAATGGCTTTAACACAATATCAACCTTGGCCAAATACCATTTTCATGGCATAACAAGGATTTGAACCATGGCTAACATGCACATCAAGTTAGCAACCAAAACAAGCATGAACCTCATGACACAACCTCAAACATACCTTAATCTTGATGCAATTATAGCGAATCTCCTTCTAGTTCTCTTCTAAACCAAGCATGAAGCAAAAATCCTTCCTTTTTCCTTAGTATTTTCGGCCAAAGAAGAGAAAATGGATGAACAAAATTTTTTCTTTGCTTCTCTTTCACTCACGGCAAAAAGGGGAAAGGATGAACAAATTTTGATTTTTTGTTTCTCTTCCTACATGCTTAATTTTTTATCATTTATCACATCATGCATTAACAAAACATGTCATAACATGTTTTCCTTGCCCATATTCCCTTGTCATGGCCGCCACTATACCATCTTTGGGGAAATTTGACATGCAAATCCCTTATTTTTGCATGCATGATCAACTAGTCATCACACATTTCCCCATCATACTTTCAAAGTTTACTACTAGGTCCTTTCTAGTGAAATTCACATTTATAATTCTAAATTGAAACATCAAAATGTCATACACAAATTAACACATATCATAGGCATCAAAATAAATTTTTAAATTATTTTTATGCCTCGATTTTGTGGTCCCGAAACCACATCCCGACTAGGGTCAATTTTGGGCTGTCACAGAGTTTCAATAATCTACTATAAGAACAAAGGTCTTGCTTTCAATTCAGCTAAAACTGAAACATCATCGGACAAAACCAACTGAGCATTCATCGTATGCAAAGCAAACAACGACTTTTTACTCAAGGCATCAACAACAATATTTGCTTTTCAACATCATGTGTAGTCAACCAATCCATACCAAGAATCACATCAAACTTATCAAATGGCAATAGCATGAGATTGGCTGGAAAACAGTAGCCTCTAATCATCAAAGGGCAATCTCTACATACTTTATCTACTAATACATGCTTGCCTAATGGATTTGATACTTTAATCACAAGTTCTGTAGATTCTATAAGCATACTCATACTAGGCATCAATTTCATGCAAACATATGAATGAGTTGAACCTGGATCAATCAAAGCAATAACTCTAGTATCATGGAGAGAAAATGTACCCGTAATCACAGCGGGGGAGGATGCCTCTTCGCGAACACGGATAGCATAAGTCCTCACAGATGCTCTAGCATAAGTCCTCGTAGATGCTCTAACATCTGGCCTCACTGCTAAATCTCTAGATGCACTTCTATTATTTGCCCTAGCTCCCAGATTTCTCAATGGTCCGCCTCTGACAGGAGCTTTTCCTAATCTTACACTCGGTATTGCTTCCCTTTTAATCAACTTGGGACACTCCAGAATAAAATGGTCTGGTGCACCATATCGGAAACAACCTTCTCAGTTACTCGACACTGACCTGGGTGATGTCCACCACATCGAGGACACTCTGGTCTATCAGGCTGAACACTGCCAACACTTGCAATCGAAGTAATCTGAGCTTCCAGACTCATAAATCTTCTGCCTCTGTTTCGGCTAGAATATCCAGCTGAAGAAATAGATCTAGTGGAGAACTCTCTAGGCCTCTTGGATGTAGACTGAAATGACTTGCTCATTAGTCTTTTCTTCATGTCTTGCATCTCAATTTCAACTTTGCCCTTTCTTTTTAATAGCTCCTCTACCTTATAGGCTCTCTCAACTAGGATAACAAACTCTTTTATTTCTAGGACACCAACAGACAATCGGATATCATCATTAAGCCCATCCTCAAATCTTTTGAACGTAATAGCCTCTGTAGACACACACTCTCGAGCATAATTGCTGAGTCTAACAAACTCGCCCTCATATTCAGTCACTATCATATTGCCCTATTTCAACTCTAGAAACTCTTTTCTTTTCTGGTCAACAAACCTCTGACTGATGTACTTTTTACGGAATTCCTCCTGAAAGAAGTCCCAAGTGACTCTCTCTTTCGGTATAACTAATACAAGTGTCTTCCACCAATGGTAGGCTGAATCTCTAAGGAGTGATACAACACATTTCATACATTCCTCAGGTGTGCAGGATAACTCATCAAAGACTCTGATAGTATTCTCAAGCCAAAATTCTGCCTTTTCTGCATCATCATCTTTTGTAGCTCGAAACTCTTTGGCTCCTTGTTTTCTGATTTTATTAACTGGTGGTTTTTCTCTTATAACTGTACCTATGACTGGGGGAGCCATGGGTGGTCTGATGATCATGAGGGGGTGGAGGTCTAACAGCCAGATTCGTTCGAACGAACTCGGCAAACCATTCATTCATAGCTTGGAAGAAGGCTTCTCGAGCCACTCCTCCCTGACTAACTGTAATGGGCCTTTCACTACTATTTGGTGGCCCCGTCCCTTCTGCGGGAGCGAGCACATTACTCTCTAGATCATCTGTACCAGCTTGTTCGGGATCCATAACTATAAAAGAAAACATTTTAAAATCATCAGGAGTCGTCACACTATCAACACATAAGTATGGCATGCATAGCTAGACTCTTACTCATACTAAATATTTCGAGAACCGACTAAACCTTTGCTCTGATACCAATAAATGTAATGTCCCAAACCTGAGACCATCACCAGAGTCGAGCACGAGGTGTTAACAGACTTAATTCATTAATTAAACAGCTCAAACAATTTATTTTAAAACTTCCAGACAAGCTGGCTAACTGCATCATAGTTGGTTAAAAATTTATATCTTGAGTTACAAAACTCGAAATCCAATTCCATAAATTTTCCCTGATACTAGACTCATATATCTATCAATTAAATTTTTCTAGAATTTTTGGTTGGTCCAAATAGTACAGTTTATTAGTTAAAGTCTCCCCTGTTTTAGGGTTTGACTACTCTAACCCCTGTGTATTACGAATTAAATATCTTCCTGTACAGAGTTTCAATTATTATTCCATTCATTTTTCACAAACCTAGACTCAATAAGGAATCTGTACATGTAAATCATGACTTCTAATTATCTTTATACAAGTTTTGGTCAATTTCCAAAGTCAGAACAGGGGATCTAGAAATTGCTCTGGCTCTGTTTCACAAAAATTTAAGTTTCTCATAAAATATAACTCATATACCTGTTTTCTTCCATCCATAAGAAAATAGACTCATCAAGCTTTAATTATATATCTCATTCACTATCTAAATCCATTTCTACTGTTTTAGTGATTTTCCAAATTCACATCATTATTGTTGTCCGATATTGTTTTAAAGCTAATTTCACCTTTTTCATGATTTCCATGGAATAACTAGCATTTAGGCATACATTACACCAAACATGTCCTTGATTAGCCATTCCAACAGCTAATCATTATCAAGCATTTACATACCATTCATTAGCCATATCATAAGATCATACACACAAAATGGCTACGATGCTATACATGCCATACTCAAATTGAAACGTCTAGCTATACCAAAATAATCCTCGTGATAATGTGCCCGGACCTTTGACATTCTTTACGATCCCTAAGTTAGCTTGACAAAACTATAAAAAGAAGGAAAATAAAGGGGGTAAGCATTAAGCTTAGTAAGTTTGCATGCAAATAAATAACAACATTCATAAGAATTATCTTACTACTTGGCATGATACTACTTAATGCAACTTCATTAATTGTAATGGACATATTTTAAACTTCTTCACTTACTTAATCAAATTTATTAATACATTTTACTTAACTTTTTTCTAATCAAGCATACATGAACATTATGTACTTACCTTTGCTCTTCTAGCATGAACTTGTCTTACCTTTTTAGTATAACTCGTCTTACCTTACCTTACCTTGATATTCTCTTTAAATTTTCCCGTTGAACCACTTGGACTACTAAGGATACGCAGGTACCTTACCATTGCCATGACTTGTCATGGTCTTACATGGTATCCTTTTGAAACTTACCATTGCCATGTCTTGACATGGTCTTACATGGTATCCTTGCCTTATGAACTCACCAATGCCATGCCTTAGCATGGTCTTACATAGGACCTTTGCCTTATAGTAACTTATCAATGCCATGTCTTGACATGGTATTACATGATTTCCTTGCCTTAGAAACCTTACCAATTTCCATGCCTTAGCATGGTCTTACATGGTATCCTTAAACCCTAATGTCATGACATTTGTAGCCTACACATTCCTAAGGTTCAACTGGGACTTTCTGAAATTACTTCTCCATCAATTCTTGCTTGAGTCTTTTTTGAATAATTTCATAAAATAAATATACACATGCTAGAAATTAACAACATTAACATAAAATAATAGAATATTGCATTTATTTACCGCAAACTTACCTCGAAACAAAATACGATCAACTATATTGATTTAGTCCACTATCTTTTTCTTTCCCCGGTCTAACTCCAGATTTTGTTCTTCTTGATCTATAATAAAAAAAATTAGCTTATTTAATACTCACATTTATTAAAATAGTCCTTGACCCAAAATTTGGCAAAATTATATTTTTGCCCTTAAACTTTTACATATTTACACTTTTTCCCCAAGGCTCGGAATTTAAACTTCATCCTATTTTCTTATGTTTTATGACATGCTGATCATTTTTCCCTTCTATGACAACATCAAATTCTCACTCTAACATGTACTTATGACTATTAGGTATTTTTACCGATTAAGCCCTTTTACTCGTTTTCACTTAAAACTGAGTAGCACAAGTTGTCTAACATAATTTTAAACCTCATATTCTATCATAAAACACCAAAATACACAAATTTCACCTATGGGTATTTTTCCAAATATGAACCCTAGATTGAATTATTGTTAGAATAAGCTTAATCAAGTTACCGGGACTCCAAAAACATAAAGAACATTAAAAACGGTGCTTGGAATCACTTACTATGGAGCTTGGAAGCTTGGAACAAACCCTAGCTATGGAGAAACCTTGAAATATCGGCCTAATGAACAAGATGGACAAAAATTGGCTTTTAATTTTGTTTTTAATTCATTTTAATAACTAAATGACCAAAATGCCCTTAATTAAAAACTATGGTGTTTTATTTTCCTTTAGGTATTTTTGTCCAAATTAGTATAATGGTCAAATTACTATCCAAGGACCTACATTTTAAAAACCTATTACTCACAAGTACTTAATACCTTTGTGAAATAGAACACACATTTTACAACTTTTGCAATATAGTCCTAAATATCAAATTGGACCCTCTATCGATAAAATTTCTAAACGAATTTTCACACAATCATGCAATCATGCCATAGACCTTAAAATGATCATAAAATAAATTTTTCTACCTCGAATTTGTGGTTTCACAACCACTGTTCCGTTTAGGCCCTATTTTGGGATGTTACATTTCTCTCCCCTTTAGGGATTTTCGTCCCCGAAAATCTTACCTGTGAAGAGATTTGGGTACTATTTTCGCATAACCTCTTCGGGCTCCCATGTAGCCTCCTCTAACCCATGTCTATTCAATAGTACTTTCAAAGTGCAATACTTTTGTTCCTTAATTGCTTTACCTCTCGAGCTAGAATCTTTACCAGTTCTTCACCGTAAGTCATGTCTGGCTAAATCTCAACCTCTGTCTGAGAAATCACATGTGATGGATCTGAACAATAACGACGTAGCATAGACACATGAAACACATTACGAATCTTCTCTAACTCAATCGGCAAAGCTAACCGATATGCTAATGGTCCGAATCTCTCAATCACTTCAAACGGTCCAATAAAACGTGGACTTAGTTTGCCTTTCTTGCCAAATCTGAGAACTTTCTTCCACGAGGATACTTTCAAAAACACTTTGTCACCAACTTGATATGTAACACCCCGTACCCGAGACCGTTTCCGGAGTCGAACACGAGGTATTTACGGACTTATTTCATTTATTTTCACAGTCCATTTTAAAAATTTCCGCATAAGTCGGCTAAGCTGCGTCCTTTGTTACCTTGAAAATCATATCTTGAGTTCCAAAACTCGAAAACCAGTTTCGTAAATTTTACCTGAAACTAGACTCATATATCCATCTAAAACTTGTTTTCTAGAATTTTTGATCAAGTCAATTAGTACAGTTTATTAGTTAAAATCTTCCCTGTTTCAGGGTTTGACTGCTCTGACCTTCATGCATTACGACTTATATATCTTCCTGTACAGGGCTTCATTACTTATTCCGTTTGTTTCTAACGAAACTAAACTCAAAAAGGAATCTATACATATATGGCATGACCTCTAATTATCTCTGGTTAATTTATAGTGAATTTCCAAAGTCGATCGGGGATCGAAATCGCTCTGCCCTGTTCCACGAAAACTTAAATACCTCTTAAAATACGACTCATATGATCTTTTTGTTTCTTCCATATGAAGGTACATTCATCAAGGTTCGATTACATCATTTATTCACATTCCATTCCTACTATTTTTAGTGATTTTTCAAATCCACACCTTCTTCTTTGTCAAGATCTGCTTTTAAGGTAAACTTTACCTATTTCATGGTTTTCCATGAATCAACTAGAATTTGTCATACAAAGCACCAAAATGATCATGATTAACCATTCCAATGGCTAATTGTTACCAAACATTTCCATACCTCTCAATCAACAACATACATAATGATTATAATGCTATGCTCAAAGTATATATAAGCCATTTTCGCATGGCTATCCAAATTTATACAAAACCAAAGGGTACATGACCAACAACAAAAAGGGTAGTCCTATACATGCCATTTTCAGAGTTCAACCAAAAGTGTACCAAAAGGCCTTTGATAGTGTGGATGACTTCGACTTCGACAATCCTGAGTCCAATAGCTGACGAACCAAAATCTATAAAACAGAGAATCAAACAAACGGAGTATGCATTTAATGCTTAGTAAGTTTTGAGCCATGAAATTAGGCACAATTGAAGTATAGCATTCATATGACTAAACGGATAATTTCATATACACACATTCTCAAAATCATACCTACTTCACATTACCAACCCTTATACTCATACATAAGAGATCAACTTAACCAAAAGTCGGAAGCTCATTAATCGAATGGCGAATACTATTTAAAAGGAATCAACTAATCCAATGCATATCTGAAACATACCTCATCGTTGGGATTTTACAAGCATATTAATTTAAATTATTACAAGAAGATCGCTCATTCCCAAACCAAGTACCTTGGATTTAACCGGATATAGCTACTCGCTCAAATGCCTTGGGACTTAGCCGGATATAGTAGTTCGCACAAATGCCTTCGGACTTAGCCGGATATAGTAACTTGCACAAATGCCTTGGGACTTAGCCCAAATTAGTAACTCGCACAAATGCCTTGGGACTTAGCAGGAATTAGTCACTAGCACAAATGCCTTGGGACTTAGCCCGTTATCATCCGAATATTCATGCACATATCGGTAAATCATGACACATCTTTATTTCATTTTCATAACTAGAATTCAAACACAAGTCAATTATTAAGCATTCCCATTTTCAGCTCAATAGCCACATACAAACAGCATGATTTGGTTTGCTTTGTGACATGATCTCTATGCACATACGGCTACCCATCATACGTATAGACTAATTAACTCAACATATAATTCAAGTAGAATCATTATATCACCGTATATTTGTTATGATTATACGTCATGACTTAATCAAATCGTAAACTAAGTTTCATTACTCGAAAACTTACCTCGGATGTTGTCGAACGATTTCGACGGCTATTCGATCACTTTTTCCTTCCCTTTATCGGATTTAGTTCCCCTTTGCTCTTGAGCTTAATTTAACAAATAAATTGATTTAATCATTTGAACATCAAAAAGAGAAACTCAAGGTACTTAACCCATATATACATTAGACATTAGAGTCACATATATATGAAATCATGAATCAACTCAACATATTAGCCCACACTCTCTTTTAGCCGATTATCTAAGCCAAGATAAAAGCATCAATATGCTTGCCTCTAACCGAATACATGCAATGACAATCTACCTCATGTGGCGAATATGCATGTCTATGTTGAGGCCAATTATATGCTTAATACTTCCTACAAATATGGTTACTTGTATTGACTACATACCATTTTGTTTCAAGTTCAAAACTCGCTAATACACATATATACACTAGTAATCAAATACTAACATTTGCACTTCACCTTACTACCAATTCTCATCTACTTCCTACCATGGCGAATGCATCAAGATACCATACCATTTCAATTTTGGTCATGGGTTAAACAAAGAACTTAATGTCTAACTCAAAATGCTAAAAAGAAAATCCAAGAGTCATCAATCACCATCACATGTATCACTACAAAGCTTCACACTTAGCATGCAAATGACATCAACACAAGTCCACCTTAGCCAAACTTAGCTCATCTTCATGCGTCATCACCACAACATCAAACACCAACCAAGAAGACAACACCCATGGCGAATATCATCTCCATCTCATAGCAAAGATTTAAACCATGGGCTAGGTAGAACTCAAGCTAACAACTAAAAATATGCATGAATCTCATGGAACAACATCAACATACCTTAGTCTAGTGAACCACCATAGCCGATTTTCTCCAAGCTCTTTCCTTCTTTTCTTTCTTCTATTCGCCAAGTTCAACAACAAGAGAACTTTTTCTTTTTTTTTCTTCATCATTTCCTTTTATTATTTTATTACCATGCTCCTTATTTTATCATTTCTAACATAAAGCATTAACACAACATGTTTATGACATGTTTTACCCATCACATTTTGTCCACCCTCATTGTCATGGCCAGCCACTACTAATTAAGTGGGGAAATTGACATGCTAGTCCACCCTTTTGATTACATGCACTAATAGATCCTTATAGATTAACCTATCACATTTCAAAAGTGTCACACATAAGTCCTATTAACTAAATTCACATGCAATTAACTAAATCGAAGCTTAAAACTTTCACACATTCATATTCACATATTTTAGACAATAATTATCATATTCAAATAATTTGGTGACTCGGTTTAGCGGTCTTGAAACCGCTTTCCGACTAGGTTCACTTTAGGGCTGTCACAACTCTCCCCCATTTAAGAAATTTTCGTCCCCGAAAATCTTACCGGTAAATAAGTTTGGGTATCGTTCTTTCATAGAGTTCTCGGGTTCCCAAGTAGCTTCTTCCATCCCGTGTTTGAGCGATAACACTTTTACTAAAAGGACCTTTTTGTTTCGCAACTCTTTCACTTCACGAGCTAGGATACGAATTGGTTCTTTTTCATAACTCATATCGACTTGAATTTCAACCTCGGAGGGACTTATTATGTGCGAAGGATCGATCAGAACGTCAAGCATCGAAACATGAAAATGTTGTGGATCCTTTCAAGTTAAGGGGTAAAAGCAACCTATATGCAATGGACCAACTCGTTCGGAGATTTCATACGCCCAATGAATCTCGGACTCAATTTGCCCTTACGGCCAAATCGAGTATCTTTTTCCAAGGTGAAACTTTAAGAAACACTTTGTCTCCCACGATACTTAATGTCTTTTCATTTCAAATCGCGTCGACTTTTGACGATCGATCTCGCCTTCAGACTTTCACGAATTATTTTTACTTTCGTCAAGCATCTTTAATCAAATCAACTCGAAAATTTTACTTTCACCGAGCTCGGTCCAAAACAATGGTGTACGGCATTTTCGACCGCATAAAGCCTCGTAAGGCGCCATCTTAATGCTTGATCGAAACTATTGTTGTGCGAACTCAATCAAAGGTAGATACCGCTCCCATGAACCACTAAACTCAAGGATGCACATCTCAACATATCCTCGAGTATCTGAATTATCCGCTTGGATTGACCATCTGTTTGGGGATGAAAAGCGGTGCTAAAATGCAACTTGGTACCCAAAGCTTCTTGAAATTTCTTCCAAAATCACGAGGTGAATCTCGGATCTCTATCCGACACAATAGAAATGGGTACCCCGTGTAATCTCACAATCTGAGAAACATACAATTCACTAGTTTAGCAAAGTGAATAATCAGACGCACGGAATAAAATGAGCCGACTTAGTCAGTCTATCAACAACAACCCAAATCGCATCTTTCTTACTTGTCGACAATGGCAACACAGACACAAAATCCATCGTGACTCGATCCCATTTCCATTCAGGTATCATGATCGGCTGGAGTAAACCCATAGGTACTTGATGTTCCGCTTTCACTTGTTGGCATATTAAACACTGCGAAACAAAATCAGAAATGTCTCGTTTCATACCATGCCACCAAAACTGACATCTCAGATCGTTGTACATTTTCGTGCTCCCCGGGTGAATTGACATTCGGCTACGATGAGCTTCGCTCAGAATCATCGAAATAAGTTCTGAATTTCTTGAACACACAAATGACTTCTAAACCTCAAACAATCGTCGTCATCAATTTGAAACTTTGACTCCCTATCTGAAACACATTCAGCCTGTTTTGCAACCAATTCATCATCGACTTTCTGAGCTTCACAAATTTGATGAATCAACAATGGTCTAGCCTTTAATTCTGCTACTAACACATTGTCGGATAGAACAGACAAGTGTACATTCATCGCTCGTAACGCAAACAGTGATTTACGACTCAAAGCATCCGCAACCACATTAGCCTTTCCCGGGTGATAGTCAATGACAAGCTCATAATCTTTTAACAACTCAAGCCAACGTCTTTGTCGCAGATTTAAGTCTCTTTGAGTCATCAAATATTTGAGACTTTTGTGATCCGAATATACATGGCACTTCTCACCAAATAAGTAATGTCACCATATTTTCAAAGTGAATACAATGGCAGCCAGTTCGAGATCATGGGTTGGATAATTTTTCTCATGTGGCTTCAGTTGCCTCGATGCATAAGCTACAACTCGACCTTCTTGCATCAATACACAACCCAACCCAAGTAAGGATGCATCACTGTAAATGACGAACTCCTTGCCTAATTAAAATTTGCACTAATCTTGGAGCTTCCGTCAAATGAGTTTTCAATTGATCGAAACTTTTCTGACACTTTTCTGTCCATTCAAACTTAACATCTTTCTGAAGTAGTTTCGTCATTGGTGTGGCTATCATCGAGAAACCTTTTACAAACCGTCGATAGTAACCGACAAGTCCCAAATTTCTCCGAACCTCAGTAATATTTCTCGGAGGCTTCTAGTTAAGTATGGCTGAAATTTTGCTCGGATCAACTCGAATACCCGATGCGGATACCACATGACCCAAGAAGCTCACCTCTCTTAACCAGAACTCACACTTACTGAACTTAGCATATAACTGCTTATCTCGTAAAATCGCAACACTAATCTCGGTGCTCGGCATGCTTTGTTTCATCTCTTGAGTAGACCAAGATGTCATCAATAAACACAACTACAAACCGGTCCAGATCATCGTTCAAGACCCGATTCATCGATCCATAAATACCGTAGGGCATTAGTGAGCCCAAACGGCATCACTAAGAACTCAGAGTGACCGTATCTCGATTCGAAAAGTTGTTTTGGGTATATCCGAATCTCGAATTCAAGAATCGATAATAACCCGATCTCAAATCTATCTTTGAAAACACCGAGGCTCCCTTTAGTTGATCAAACAAATCGTCAATGCGCGGTATCGGATATTTATTCTTTATTGTCACCTTATTCGGTGACGATAGTCAATGCACAACCTCATGGTTCCGTCCTTCTTTTCACAAACAATCTTGGTGCACCCCAAGGTGAGAAACTTGGTCGAGCGAAACCTCTATCCGTCAACTCTTGCAACTGAGCTTTCAATTCCTTTAATTCTGTTGGTGCCATACGATACGGAGCTATCGAAATCGATGTAGTCCCAGGTACAAGCTCAATACCAAACTCTACCTCCCGAATAGGTGGTAAACCCGGTAATTCTTCGGGAAAAACATTTGGGTATTCACAAACCACTGGCATAGATTCAGGCTTCTTTTCTAACTCTTTGTCATCAAGTACATATGCAAGGTATGCTTCACACCCCTTTCTTACATATTTCTGAGCCAACATCGATGATATTACAGCTGGCAACCTATTCAAGTCAGTAGACTCAACTCGGATTACCTCGTTATTTACACACCTTAAATCGATGGTTTTTCTTTTGCAATTTACAATTGCATCATGTACGGTCAACCAATCCATACTGAGGATAACATCAAATTCGTCAAACGGTAAAAGCATCAAATCGGCCGGAAAACAGGAACCTCTGATTACTAGGGGACATTTCTTGCACACTTTGTTGACAAGCACGTAACGACCCAAAGGATTTGACATCTGAATCACAAACTCAGTAGACTCAACAGGTAGAGTCTTACTGGATGCTAAGGTTTCACATATATAAGAATGAGTAGAACCAGGGTCAATCAAAGCAATCACATTAGTATCAAAGAGAGTAAAAGTACCGGTAATAACGTCTGGCGAGGAAGCATCCTCGCGTGCGCGTATAGCGTAAGCTCTAGCAGGAGCACGAGCCTCAGATCTGGTTGTAGCATCTCTAGATCCTCTCTGACCGCCACTAGCATTGCCCGTATTTCCAGATGGTCTACCCCGAGCAGTAGTAGCACCAGGTTTCCCACTCTAATTTACGTTCTGTTTAGACAATCTCGGGCAATCTTTAATAAAGTGGTCAGCTGATCCGCACTTGTAACAGGAGCGGTCATGGAATCTACAACTCCCGAATGCCATTTACCACAATATCGACACTCGATTCGTCTCGACGATCATTTCCAAACATCGGCATCAAGTGACTCGTGCACTCATAAGGGTCGATCGCGATCTCGTCTAGAAAAACCGAAGTGTCTCTAGATCGGCCTAAGTCATCTCTAAATTTCTTCGATGATGTTGGAAGGGCTTATCCAAGACCTCTTACAAAACTCCTTTGCTCCCACCTCACTTTTCTTTTCTCCATATCGAGCTCCTCGGCTTTGCAAGCTCGCCGACAAGTACCACAAATTCTCGAATTTCCAAAATGCCAACATACGACTTTATATCATCATTCATCCATCCTCAAACGTTTACACATCACGGCTTCAAGAAATACATTCTCGAGCGCATCTGGCTAAGCCTTACAAACTTTCGTTCATAGTCAGAACCGACATGGAACCTTGTTTAAGTTCAAGAAATTCCTTCCGTTTTGATCCATGAATCTCGATCGATATACTTTTTCCAAACTCGGTTTGGAAAAACTCCCAAGTTACTTGCTCTCTGGGCTGTGAAGTCAACGTATTCCACCAATAGTGTGCAAGATAGCTCATCGAGTACGAATAGTGTTGTCCAACCAAAATTCAGCTTGCTCGGCATCATCGCTGTCCGTAGCTTTAAATTTAGTAGCCCGTGTTTTGGATTCATCAGCTGGGGCTTATTTGACCTTATTTGGTCGATTCTCGGAGGTATTGTAGGTCTTGGGGTGGTATTAGTCGGGAATGGAGGTTGTGGAACAGTAGTATTAGTTCGAATGTATTGGTTGAACCAATCATTCATCACGCTATAAAAAGCTTGTCCAGCTTCATCGTTCGGATTATTAGCAATAGGTTAAGAGTCCGCCGGCACTGTCCCTTGCGCGGGAGCAGGTGCTACACTCTCAAGATCATCAGCTACCGCTCGGTTGGGATCGGGATCCATTACTATAAATAAACACATTTTCAATTGTCAGAAATCACCACATTATCAAATAATCGCAGAATGGCATGTATAGCTAGACCCAAACGTATTACGGTAGTCCTAGAATTGACTAAACCGTAGCTCTGATACCAATAAAATTGTAACACCCCGTACCCAAGACCGTTGCCGGAGTCGAACACGAGGTATTTACGGACTTATTTCATTTATTTTCACAGTCCATTTTAAAAAATTTCCAGACAAGCTGGCTAACTGCGTCACTTTTACCTTGAAAATCATATCTTGAGTTCCAAAACTCGAAAACCAGTTTCGTAAATTTTACCTGAAACTAGACTCATATATCCATCTACAAATTTGTTTCTAGAATTTTTCGTCGAGCCAATTAGTACAGTTTATTAGTTAAAGTCTCCCCTGTTTCAGGATTCAACTACTCTGACCTTCATGTATTACGACTTATATATCTTCCTGTACAGGGCTTCATTACTTATGCAGTTTGTTTCTAATGAAACCAGACTCAAAAAGGAATCTATACATATATGGAATGACCTCTAATTATCTCTGGTTAATTTATAGTGAATTTCCAAAGTCAGATCAGGGGATCCAGAAATCGCTCTGGCCCTATTCCATGAAAACTTAAATATCTCTTAAAATACGACTCATATGATCGTTTAGTTTCTTCCATATGAAAGTAGATTCATCAAGGGTTGATTACATAATTTATTAACTATTTAATTCCATTCCTAGTATTTTTAGTGATTTTTCAAATCCACACCACTACTGCTGTCAGCATCTATTTTTAAGGTAAACTTTACCTATTTCATGGTTTTCCATGAATCAACTAGAATTTGTCATACAAAGCACCAAAATGATCATGATTAACCATTCCAATGGCTAATCGTTACCAAACATTTCCATACCTCTCAATGAACAACATACAAAACGATTATAATGCTATGCTCAAAGTATATATAAGCCAGTTTTGCATGGCTATCCAAATTTATACAAAACCAAAGGGTAGTCCTATACATGCCATTTTCAGAGTTCAACCAAAAGTGTACCAAAAGGGCTTTGATAGTGTGGACGACTTCGACTTCGACAATCCCGAGTCTGATAGCTGACGAACCAAAATCTATAAAACAGAGAATCAAAGAAACAGAGTAAGCATTTAATGCTTAGTAAGTTCTGAGCCATGAAATTAGGCACAATTGAAGTATAGCATTCATATGACTAAACGGATAATTTCATATACACACATTCTCAAAATCATACCTACTTCACATTACCAACCCTTATACTCATACATAAGAGATCAACTTAACCAAAAGTCGGAAGCTCATTAATCGACTGAGCGAATACTATTTAAAAGGAATCAACTAAACCAATGCATATACGAAACATACCTCATCGTTGGGATTTTACGAGCATATTAATTGAAATTATTACAGCAAGATCGCTCATTCCCAAACCAAGTACCTTTGGGATTTAACCGGATATAGCTACTCGCTCAAATGCCTTCAGGACTTAGCCCGGATATAGTAGTTCGCACAAAGGCCTTCGAGACTTAGCCCAGATATAGTAACTCGCACAAATGCCTTCGGGACTTAGCTCAGAAATAGTAACTCGCACAAATGCCTTTGGGACTTAGCCTGGAATTAGTCACTAGCACAAATGCCTTCAGGACTTAGCCCCGTTATCATCCAAATATTCATGCACATATCAGTAAATCATGACACATCTTTATTTCATTTTCATAACAAGAATTCAAGCGAAGTCAATTATTAAGCATTCCCATTTTGGCTCAATAGCCACATACAAACAAACATGATTTGGTTTGCTTTGTGACATGATCTCCATGCACATACGGCTACCCATCATACGTATAGACTAATTAACTCAACATATAATTCAAGTAGAATCATTATATCACCGTATATTTGTTATGATTATACGTCATGACTTAATCAAATCGTAAACTAAGTTTCATTACTCGAAAACTTACCTCGGATGTTGTCGAACGATTTCGACGGCTATTCGATCACTTTTTCCTTCCTTTATCGGATTTAGTTCCCTTTGCTCTTGAGCTTAATTTAACAAATAAATTGATTTAATCATTTGAACATCAAAAGAAAAACTCAAGGTACTTAACCCATATATACATTAGACATTAGAGTCACATATATATGAAATCATGAATCAACTCAACATATTAGCCCACACTCTCTTTTAGCCGATTATCTAAGCCAAGATAAAAGCATCAATATGCTTGCCTCTAACCGAATACATGCAACACCAATCTACCTCATGTGGCCGAATATGCATGTCTATGTTGAGGCCGATTATATGCTTAATACTTCCTACAAATATGGTTACTTGTATTGACTACATACCATTTTGTTTCAAGTTCAAAACTCGGCTAATACACATATATACACTAGTAATCAAATACTAACATTTGCACTTCACCTTACTACCAATTCTCATCTACTTCCTACCATGGCCGAATGCATTAAGACACCATACCATTTCAATTTTAGTCATGGGTTAAACAAAGAACTTAATGTCTAACTCAAAAATGCTAAAAAGAAAATCTAAGAGTCATCAATCACCATCACATGTATCACTACAAAGCTTCACACTTAGCATACAAATGACATCAACACAAGTCCACCTTAGCCGAAACTTAGCTCATCTTCATGCCTCATCACCACAACATCAAACACCAACCAAGAAGACAACACCCATGGCCGAATATCATCTCCATCTCATAGCAAAGATTTAAACCATGGGCTAGGTAGAACTCAAGCTAACAACTAAAAATATGCATGAATCTCATGGAACAACATCAACATACCTTAGTCTAGTGAACCACCATAGCCGATTTTCTCCAAGCTCTTTCCCTTCTTTTTCTTTCTTCTATTCGGCTAAGTTCAACAACATGAGAACTTTTTCTCTCTTTTTTTTCTTCATCATTTCCCTTTTCATTATTTTATTACCATGCTCCTTATTTTATCATTTCTAACATAAAGCATTAACACAACATGTTTATGACATGTTTTACCCATCACATTTTGTCCACCCTCATTGTCATGGTTGGCCACTACTAATTAAGTGGGGAAATTGACATGCAAGTCCACCCTTTTGATTACATGCACTAATAGATCCTTATAGATTAACCTATCACATTTCCAATGTGACAGCCCAAAATTGACCCTAGTCGGGAAGTGGTTTCGGGACCGCTAAACCGAGTCACCGAAATGTTTGAACGTAATATTTATTGTCTAGAATATGTAATTATGAATGTGTGAAAATTTCAAGCTTCGATTTAGCCGATAGCATGTGAATTCAGTTAGTAGGACTTGTGTGACACTTTTGAAAAGTGATAGGCTAATCTATAAGGACCTAATAGTGCATGTAGTCAAGGGAGGACTTGCATGTCAAATTTCCCCCTAATAGTTAGTGGCCGCCATGACAAGAGATTATGGGTAAAAACATGTCATAAAACATGTTGGGACAATGGTGTATGTAAGAAAAAATAAAATAGTGAGCATGGGAATTTAATAATGAAAGGAACAAAAAAAAAGAAAAAATGGTCTCATGCATGCCCATTGCCGTGAGTGTGGAGAAAGAAAGAAGAATTTTGTTCATCATTTTCATTTCCTTTGGGCTGAAAATTCTAAGGAAGAAGGAAGGAATTCTTGTTTCATGTTGGTTTGGAAGAGGTTTAGGAGGAGGTTTGGCCATGCTTGTACCTAGATTAAGGTAAGTTTGATGTTTTGCCATGAGATTCATGTATATTTTAGTTGCTAGCTTGATGTTCTTGTTAGCCCATGGTTCAAATCTTTGTTATGTCATGGGAATGAAATTCGGCCAAAGTGAATATGGTGTTAATGCCATTGCATGCTAAATATCAAGCTTGATAATGATTCATGTGATGGTGGATTGGGGATTCTTAGATTTTCTTTTAGCATTTTTGAATGAGATACTAAGTTCTTTGTTTAACCATGACCAAATTGAAACGGTATGGTGTTGTGGTATTCGGCCATGTTATATCCATAAGTACGATTCATGCATGTTGCATGGTAAGTAAGATTTAAGCTTTGGATATGTGTGTATATTTGGATATAAGCCACTTGAGAATTGACCATTTCACCTACATGAATATATGTTTGCACATGATGAATTGGTATGACATGCATACTATTTTAAGGTGTCTATTTGCTTGTGATGTTGTTTTGGTTATGAAATAAATGAGAGATGTGTATAGAACTACAATATGTAATCGTTAATTAGGAAAATGTATGCTGTTTTTTTGTGTAGTATTAAGTGTAAAATTGGCCTCCACATAGACATGCATATTCGGCCAAAGGAAGTAGATTGGTGTGCATGTATTCGGTTAGAGGCAACCATATTGAAGCCTTATCTTGGCTTAGATTGTTGACCAAATGGGTAATAAGTGAGGATGGTTGCGAATATACAAACATACATATGCATGTGTAATTGAATTATGAATGTTTAGCAAGAGGGTTAAACTAGTTGATTTATTGATTAAGCTCAAGGAGTTAAAGAAGGAGAATCAAGCAAGGGAAAGACGAAGGTCATCGAGTAGCCGACTTGGACTGTTTTACCCAACACAAGGTAAGTCATTAAGCGTATATTTGGTGTTGATTTAAATGATCAATATATATATGCAAATGTGTTTAAATGAGTTGGTGTGTAAATGGAAATGTGTGTATGGAATGATGCCATTGTTGAATGTATAAAGGCAGCAAAATACATAAGGTATTGGTCTCGGCACTAAGTGTGCGGGTATAAATGGACACGGTGACAAGATTGGCACTAAGTGTGCGGGTTTAAAATTGTACAGCACTAAGTGTGCGAGTTTGATTATATAGCACTAAGTGTGCGAGTTGAATACATATAGCACTAAGTGTGCGGATTCACTATATGCTCTTGCATTACAATTGGCATTGAGTGTGCGACATTATCGAGCTAATCCGGACAGCGGATCGGGTAAGTACCTCGAGCTCATGACGAATAGAAAATATGTTCATGCTCGGGGTTGAATTTGGTAAGCCTTAAATCTATGTGATGATTGAAATTGTATGATTGTGGTGGAAATGAGTTAGTGTGTGAAAATGCCTCAAATATCTTGTTGTGTAGAATATGAAATGTGGATGTATGACTTGGTATAGATTCGATATGGATGAGTACCTAGCCTCGTTTATTGTTTCATGTTGTAGTAACTTTATCGGTGGATTGATGAATGCTTATGACTTCTTGAGTTGTAAACTCACTCGGTGTTTTTCTTGTCACCCATTTTAGGTCTCTCGGACTCGTATTGTTTGCGTGATCGGGACCGTCGTTGAAGTCATCACACCGCTGAAATCTTGTGGTATTGTTTTTGTTGTTGAAGAACATTTGGCATGTATAGGCTATTATATTTTGTCGAATTGTGGGTTGTAAACTTTAAGCCATGTGAAAATGGCCTATGTGGTCGTCGAGTGGGATGCTAGAACCTATAGCCACGAGTCTTAGAAACTCAAATTTTGATAAGGTGGCCATAATTTGTGTCGTGTATGATGGATGATTAAGGCCAAGGAAAAATTCATGAAATTGGCATAGTCTCATCGCAGAAATTGCGGACAGCAGCAGTGAGATGAGATTGAAAAATCACTAAAAATAGTAGAAGTAGAATTAAATAGTGAGTAAATTATGGAACTGAACCTTGATGAATCTATTTTTATATGGACGAAACGAAACAACCATATGAGCGGTATACTGAGAAATATTAAGGTTCTCGTGAGACAGGGCCAGAACGGTTTCTGGGTCCCCTGTCGCGACTTTGAAAATTTACCATAAATTATCCAGAAAGAACTAGGAGTCATGCCTTATATGTAAAGATTCCATTTTGAGTCTAGTTTCATTAGAAACAAACGGCACCAGTATTAAAGCCCTGTACAGGGAGATATTCAAGCTGTAACGCGCGAAGGTCAGAGCAGTCGGTCCCTGTAACATGGGTGACTTTAACTAATAAACTGTACCAATTGGCCCAACCAAAATTCTAAAAATAAATCCATGGATGGGTATATGAGTCTAAATTCAGGAAAATTTACGAAACCAGTTTCCGAGTTTTGAAACTCGAGATATGATTTTTAAGGCGACGGTGACGCAGTTTTCCATTTGTTGGTAATGTCAAACCGGTTGGTATCTTGAGAGGTTTGGCCGTTAACCCTCGTGTCCGACAACGGCGTCGGTCTCGAGTTAGGGTGTTACAATTTTATTGGTATCGAGCCATGGTTTAGTCGGTTCTAGGACTACCATAGCGTGTGAGTCTAGCTATACATGCCAAATTGTTAGCGCTTAATAATGTGATGACTTCGACGGTTGGAATTTTGTTTTGATTAGCAATGGAACCCGGGTAGAGAGACCCTTGGCGGATGATGTTGTGTGACAACCCGAATTAGGGCCTAATCGGAATAGTGGTTTCGTGACCACAAATCCGAGATAGAAATAATTGTTTTATAAATATTTTGGGGTTTATGATATGATTGCATGATTGTGTGAAAATTTCGTGATGAAATTCTATGCCTAAAGTGTTTAAATTGAAAGTAGGGACTAAATCGAATAAGTTGCAAAATTTGCATACTAGAAATTTTAGTATGAAATTGTTTTGAAATATTTATTAGGAGGTCTTAAATAGCAATTCTACCAATTTTAAGTTCATGGACAAATTTAGGACATGGAAGGAATTTTTGGAAAGTTTAGTAGTAAGGGTATTTTGGTCATTTTGATATTAAATGAAATAAAATGGGAAAAATAACACAAAATAGTCATCTTCCCCATTTAGTTGCTGCCGAAACTTCACTCTCTCCATAGCTAGGGATTCTTCAACTTTCAAGCTCCATAGTAAGTGATTCTAAGCCCGCTTTTAATGTTCTTTACGTTTTGGAATCCCGAAGCTCGATTAAGCTTATGCTAGTAATAATTTAACCTAGGGTTCATATTTGGAAAAATACCCATAGGTGAAATTTGTGTATTTTGATGTTTTATGATAGAATATGAGGTTTTAAATTGTGTTAAATAATTTGTGCTACTCGGTTTTAAGTGAAAACGAGTAAAAGCAGCATAATCGGTAAAAATACCTAATGTTCATAACTATATGATAGAGTGGGAATTTGATGTTGTTGTAGAAGAGAAAATGTTCAGCATATCATAAAACATAAGAATAAGGGCTGAAATTAAATTCCGAGCCTAGGGGCAAAATTGTAATTTTGTAAAAGTTAGGGGCAAAATGTAATTTTTCTACAATGTGATTTTTGGATTGAAATAAATAGTATGAGTATTAAATGAGCTAAATGTGTTATTATAGATCAAGAAAGGCGCTGAACCGACCTCGAGCAGGGAAAGAAAAAGTTTTGGACTAAATTGCAAAATTTCCATATTTTGCACCAAGGTAAGTTGTATGTAAATATTACAATAATTTCATGTACATTCTTATATTTCAGCCTATTATATAAATATACTAGCTGATGTTAAAATATAAATTGACTATGGGAAGAATGGAAATAAATAGAGAGAGAGATCCGGTTGAACATTGGAGAGATCGAATGAAATAGAGGGCGTAGCTAGGTCACATGTATGATCTTTGAGTGCACATCATGTGTACAAGAAAGCTACGAGACACCCAGTAGTAGCTAGGTCACATGCGTGATACGAGATGTATCCCATGTAGACAAGAGAGCTACGTGAAAGATAAATGTAGCTAGGTCGCATGCGTGATTCCAAGTGAAGGACACCATGTAGACAAGAGAGCTCTGAGACAAATCGGCTAGGTCGCATGAGTGGTACTAAGTGTTCCCCATGTGTACAAGAGAGCCGAATTAAATGAAGTATGATGGTGGGGTGTGTCTGTGAAACCGTTAAATATCGAGGATTGATCCGAATTGTTCAACGGGATGGTTTTGTGGTGACATTGTGGTTTGGACCTACACTTATAGTGAATGAAATGTGGTGAAAATGAATTGTGGAATATACATATATACGATAAAATGAGGTTAGCATAAAGAATGTGTGAAAGAGTGAAATTAGTATTAAAACTGTTTTAGATGGCAGCAGTGACGTGATTTTGAAAAATCACCAAAATAGGAGGAATATAATTAGAGGTTGAATGAGATGTGAAATTAAAGCTTAATGAGTCTACTTTCATATAAAAGAAGCAGGGCAAGCAAAGGAATTCTATATTTTGAGATATTTACAATTGTAACTGACTTGCTCAGGATGAATACGTGATCCCTGTTTCCACTTTGAAAATCATTAAAATTGTACAAAGCAAACTAAGAAATATAGTTTACATGCCTAAATTCCTTATTGAGACTAGTTTTAAATACAACAGACTTCAGGGTTGTTTGAGTTATGTACTGAGAGAAATTCAATTCGTAGTGGACAGAGGTCAGGCCAGTCGAGCTGTGTAACAGGGGAAACTTTAACTAATAAACTGTACTAATCTGCTGAACCAAAATTATAAAAAAAATTTAGAAAGAAGCTTTATGAGTCTAGATTCAGGAAATTTTACGGATATGAATTTCGAGTTTTGTAACTCGAGTTATGATTTATTTAGTGAATATGACACAGCAGAGACAGCTTAATCGAAGTGGAATAAGTAATGAAGTTAAAGTAGACATACTTGAATTGTTGTGTAAACATGTTAGATTCTTAAATTAGTATTTACATACTACTTACTAAGCTATAAGCTTACTTCGTTTTCTCTCTTTTGTCTTATAGTGTTCTCCACTTGCTCAGAGTCAAGGATCGTGAAGATCTACCCGCACTATCATACTTTGGGGTATTTGAACTAAATGTTTTGAATTATGGCATGTATAGTAGGCAAAAATTATTTTGTTATGTGTCATATTTGTCTAGTTTTAAAATATTAGTTCTGATACTCGACCGTTACTTTGTATAAGCCATAAAAGTTGGCTAATATTGTTCAAGATATATGTTATACGATGCATTATCAAATGGGATGACATATTTCTATCTTGGTATATGTTATGTTCGGTAATACCTTGTATCTGTCCGCGACAGTAACGGGTAAGGGTGTTACATGTTGAAAGTGTAGCGGCTGCTCTGCGCAAGGGACACCGCCTGTTGAGCCTCATCATCCATGAATAATCAAAATGAAGGGCGAAACAAGCCTTCTTCACCATGATGAATGAGTGGGTCGCGCAATATGCCCGAACCAACCCGGCTGTCCAACCATTCCGAATTTAAATACTCCACCCCAAGAGCCCGCAATGCCTCCGATTCATCGATCCCGTGAGGTGAGTAAACCACCGTGGACTTGATTAGGAAGCGTGGGGCCGAGGAGTTCAAGGCCATAGTTCTTGATGATGCTTGAAAAGGCCGAGTTTTGGCTCGATAACACCATTAGAGTGTTAGATGAACTGTCATGCACACCGATGAATGTCTTAAGTGTGCTATATCCTTGTTATGAGACTCACTTACTATTGGTGGAGGACTTTAATTTCCATAGTCCCAAATGAACGAGTTACTTGGGATTTCTTCCAATCCAATTTGAAAGAAATACATTAGTCAACGGTTCATCGATCGAAGCGTAAGGAATTCTTGGAACTCAAGCAAGGCCGGATGATCAGATCGAATCTGAACATGAGTTCGTAAGACTTAGTCGGTATGCTCGGGAGTGTGTGGCTGATGAGGTTGCGATGTGCAAAAGATTTGAAGAAGGATTGAATGAAGAGTTAAAGTTACTAGTGGGAATTTTGGAGATAAAGGAGTTCGTGACACTAGTCGAACGAGCCGCAAGGCGGAAGAACTTGGGAAGGAGAAGAAGAAGGCTGTATTTGAAGCAAGAGATTACCGTAAAAGATAGACGAGTAAAGCTCCGTTCTCGGCTGTAAAGAGGTTCAGGAGGACACCGATGAAGTCGAGGGCGACTACGGAATTTCCATTAGAGCCCGACCATTGACGGACTCGAGCTACTTGATAGCTAGTGTGGGCAATAATCGTCAAGAGAGACTGAATGCCCCCAATGTGGAAGACGACACCTAGGTGAATGTTGGGGTAAGTCATTAATAGGGCTGTTATGGATGCGGTTCAAGGACCACTTCATTAGAGATTGCACGGAGCTAGATGAGAGGAATAAGACGCAAGGTGCAAGACCTAGTGGAACGACGGTGGAGGTAGGCCCCGAGAATCTCTGGAGGTAGGGGTGGTAATCGAGAGGAGCCTCTAATACTGGCTGTCCGATCCGAGACCCGTACTCTGCTAGAGCATATGCCATCCGCGCACGAGAGGAGGCATCCTCCCCGACGTTATCACCGGTACTTTTACTCTCTTTGATACTATTGTGATTGCATTGATTGACCCCGCTCTACTCACTCATATGTATGTGAAACCTTAGCATCCAAGAAGACTCTACCGTTGAGTCTCTTGAGTTCGTAATTCAGTGTCAAACCCTTTGGGTCAATACGTGCTTTCGTTGATAAAGTGTGCAAGAGATGCCCCTAATAATTCGAGAATCGCTTTTCCTACCGATCGATGCTTCTACCATTTAATGAATTCGATGTTATTCTTGGTATGGATTGGTGATCAGTACATGATGCGTTGGTGGATCGCAAAGGAAAACCATTGATTTGAGGAGTGCAAATAATGAGGTAGTCCGAGTCGAGTCTCATTGATTTAAAAGGAACGCCACGATAATATCTTCTATGACCGCTCGGAGGTATGTGAAAAGGGTGTGAAACATACCTTGCGTATGTGTTTGGAAGTAAAGAGACGGAAAGGAAACTCGAATCGGTACAGTGGTTTGTGAGTATTCAGATGTTTTTCCGAGGAGTTGCCGGATTGCCACCGGTTCGAGAAGTGGAATTCGCATCGGTTGTACCGGTACTACGCCTATTTCAATAGCCCCGTATCGTATGGCATTAACGGAATTAAAGGAATTGAAGGTTCAATTGCAAGAATTGACGGATAGAGGTTTCGCTCGACCGAGTTTTTCTCCATGGGCGCTTTTGTATTGTTTGTGAAGAAGAAGGACGGAACCATGAGGTTGTGCATCGACTATCGTCAACTCAATAAAGTGACGATAAAGAATAAATATCCATTGCCACGAATTGACGATTTGTTTGATCAATTAAAGGAGCCTCGGTGTTTTCAAAGATAGATTTGAGGTCGGGTACTATCGGTTGAGGGTCCGAGAATCGGACATACCCAAAACCGCTTTTAGAATGAGGTACGGTCACTACGAATTCTTGGTGATGCCGTTTGGGCTCACTAATGCCCTCGCGGTGTTTATGGATTTAATGAATAGAATTTTCAGGCCATACTTGGATCGGTTCGTAGTTGTATTTATCGATGACATTTTGGTCTATTCGAGAGATGAAACCGAGCATCTTGAACACCGAGGCTAGTGTTGCAAATCTTACGAGATAAGCGATTATCGCAAAGTTCAAAATGTGAATTTTGGTTGAAAGAGGTTAGCTTTTGGGGCACGTGGTGTCCGTGATCGGTGTCGTGGTGGACTCGAACAAAATTTCGCCATAGTCAATTGGAAACCACCAAGGAATGTTACCGAAGTTAGGAGCTTTTGGGGCTTGCGGTTATTACCGACGATTTGTAAAGGTTTCTCGACGATAGCCACGCCAATGACGGCTACTCCAAAAGGATGTTAAGTTCGAATGGACGGAGAAATGTCGAAAAGTTTCGATCAACTGAAAGCTTATTTGATGAAGCCCCAATTCTAGTGCAACCCGAATCGGGCAAAGAGTTTGTCATTTATAGTGACGCATCCCTACTTGGGTTGGGTTGCGTATTGATGCAAGAAAGGCGAGTTGTGGCCTATGCGTCGAGGCAATTAAATCCACATGAGAAAATTATCCGACCCATGATCTCGAATTGGTCGCCATCGTATTCGCCTTAAAGATATGGCGACATTACTTATTTGGTGAGAAGTGCCATGTGTATTCGGATCACAAAAGTCTCAAATATTTGATGACCCAAAGAGACTTAAATCTGCGACAAAGGCGATGGCTCGAGTTGTTAAAAGATTATGAGCTCGTCATTGATTATCACCGGGAAGGGCTAATGTGGTTGCGGATGCCTTAAGCCGAAATCACTATTTGCTTTGCGAGCGATGAATGTACACTTGTCTATCCTACCCGACAATGTGTTAGTAGCTGAATTGAAAGCCAAACCATTATTGATACGTCAAATTCGTGAAGCTCAGAAAGTCGACGATGAGTTGGTTGCAAAACGGGATGAGTGTGTTCCGAACAAGGACTCGGAATTTCAAATCGATGATGACGATTGTTTGAGGTTCAGAAGTCGTCTGTGTGTCCCAAAGGATTCGGAACTTATTCCAATAATTTTGAACGAAGCCCATTGTAGCCGAATGGCAATCCACCCGGGGAGTACGAAGATGTACAACGATTTGAAACATCGGTTTTGGTGGCATGGTATGAAACGGGACATCTTCGACTTTGTTTCGAGATGTTTAATATGTCAACAAGTGAAAGCGGAACATCAAGTGCCTTCAGGATTGCTTCAGCCGATCACGATACCCGAGTGGAAATGGGATCGAGTCACAATGGACTTTGTGTCCGGGCTACCATTGTCAGCTAGTAAGAAGGATGCGATTTGGGTTGTTGTTGATAGACTGACTAAGTCGGCTCACTTTATCCCCGTGCGTACGGATTTTTCATTGGATAAACTAGCCAATTGTACGTTTCTCGATTGTGAGATTACACGGGTACCGATTTCTATCGTGTCGGATAGAGATCCGAGATTTACCTCGCGATTTTGGAAGAAATTTCAAGAAGCTTTGGGTACCAAGTTGCATTTCAAAGACCGCCTTTCACCCCCAAACCGATGGTCAATCCGAACGGATAATTCAAATACTCGAGGATATATTGAGATGTTGTATCCTTGAGTTTAGTGGTTCATGGAGCGGTATCGCCTTTGATTGAATTAAACACAACAATAGCTTTCAATCAAGTATTAAGATGGCGCCTTACGAGGCTTTATACGATCGTAAATGCCGTACCCCATTATTCTGGTGAACTTAGTGAAGGTAAATTCTTGAGGTTGATTTGGTTAAGGATGCCGAGCAAAGAGTTCGAGTAATTCGTGAAAGTTTGAAAGTCGCCGGATCGCCAAAAGTCGTATGCGGATTTGAAAAGAAAAGATATTGAATATCGGGTTGGAGACAAGGTCTTTCTCAAAGTTTCACCTTGGAAGAAGGTGCTTAGATTTGGCCGTAAGGAAAATTGAGCCCGAGGTTCATCGGGCCATATGAAATATCTGAACGAGTCGGTCCGATCGCGTATCGTTTGATTTTGCCCCCGAACTTGAAAGGATTCACACCGTCTTCCATGTTTCGATGCTTGACGTTATAGATCGACCCGTCACACGTAATTAGTCCATCGAGGTTGAAATTCAAGCCGATATGAGTTATGAAGAAGAACCGATTCGTATCCTAGCTCGTGAAGTGAAGGAGTTGCGAAACAAAAGAGTTCCATTAGTAAAAGTGTTATGGCTCAAACACGGGATGGAAGAAGCTACTTGGGAACCCGAGAACTCTATGAAAGAGCGTTACCCAAACCTATTTACGGTAAGATTTTCGGGACGAAAATTTCTTAAGTGGGGAGAGTTGTGACAGCCCAAAATTGACCCTAGTCGGAAGTGGTTTGGGACCGCTAAACCGAGTCACCGAAATGTTTGAACGTAATATTTATTGTCTAGAATATGTAATTATGAATGTGTGAAAATTTCAAGCTTGATTTAGCCGATAGCATGTGAATTCAGTTAGTAGGACTTGTGTGACACTTTTGAAAAGTGATAGGCTAATCTATAAGGACCTAATAGTGCATGTAGTCAAAGGGAGGACTTGCATGTCAAATTTCCCCCTAATAGTTAGTGGCCGCCATGACAAGAGATTATGGGTAAAAACATGTCATAAAACATGTTGGGACAATGGTGTATGTAAGAAAAAATAAAATAGTGAGCATGGGAATTTAATAATGAAAGGAACAAAAAAAAAGAAAAAATGGTCTCATGCATGCCCATTGCCGTGAGTGTGGAGAAAGAAAGAAGAATTTTGTTCATCATTTTCATTTCCTTTGGGCTGAAAATTCTAAGGAAGAAGGAAGGAATTCTTGTTTCATGTTGGTTTGGAAGAGGTTTAGGAGGAGGTTTGGCCATACTTGTACCTAGATTAAGGTAAGTTTGATGTTTTGCCATGAGATTCATGTATATTTTAGTTGCTAGCTTGATGTTCTTGTTAGCCCATGGTTCAAATCTTTGTTATGTCATGGGAATGAAATTCGCCAAAGTGAATATGGTGTTAATGCCATTGCATGCTAAATATCAAGCTTGATAATGATTCATGTGATGGTGGATTGGGGATTCTTAGATTTTCTTTTAGCATTTTGAATGAGATACTAAGTTCTTTGTTTAACCATGACCAAATTGAAACGGTATGGTGTTGTGGTATTCGCCATGTTATATCCATAATACGATTCATGCATGTTGCATGGTAAGTAAGATTTAAGCTTTGGATATGTGTGTATATTTGGATATAAGCCACTTGAGAATTCGCCATTTCACCTACATGAATATATGTTTGCACATGATGAATTGGTATGACATGCATACTATTTTAAGGTGTCTATTTGCTTGTGATGTTGTTTGGTTATGAAATAAATGAGAGATGTGTATAGAACTACAATATGTAATGCGTTAATTAGGAAAATGTATGCTGTTTTTTTGTGTAGTATTAAGTGTAAAATTGGCCTCCACATAGACATGCATATTCGCCAAAGGAAGTAGATTGGTGTGCATGTATTCGGTTAGAGGCAACCATATTGAAGCCTTATCTTGGCTTAGATTGTTGACCAAATGGGTAATAAGTGAGGATGGTTGCGAATATACAAACATACATATGCATGTGTAATTGAATTATGAATGTTTAGCAAGAGGGTTAAACTAGTTGATTTATTGATTAAGCTCAAGGAGTTAAAGAAGGAGAATCAAGCAAGGGAAAGACGAAGGTCATCGAGTAGCCGACTTGGACTGCTTTTACCCAACACAAGGTAAGTCATTAAGCGTATATTTGGTGTTGATTTAAATGATCAATATATATATGCAAATGTGTTTAAATGAGTTGGTGTGTAAATGGAAATGTGTGTATGGAATGATGCCATTGTTGAATGTATAAAGGCAGCAAAATACATAAGGTATTGGTCTCGGCACTAAGTGTGCGGGTATAAATGGACACGGTGACAAGATTGGCACTAAGTGTGCGGGTTTAAAATTGTACAGCACTAAGTGTGCGAGTTTGATTATATAGCACTAAGTGTGCGAGTTGAATACATATAGCACTAAGTGTGCGGATTCACTATATGCTCTTGCATTACAATTGGCATTGAGTGTGCGACATTATCGAGCTAATCCCGGACAGCGGATCGGGTAAGTACCTCGAGCTCATGACGAATAGAAAATATGTTCATGCTCGGGGTTGAATTTGGTAAGCCTTAAATCTATGTGATGATTGAAATTGTATGATTGTGGTGGAAATGAGTTAGTGTGTGAAAATGCCTCAAATATCTTGTTGTGTAGAATATGAAATGTGGATGTATGACTTGGTATAGATTCGATATGGATGAGTACCTAGCCTCGTTTATTGTTTCATGTTGTAGTAACTTTATCAGTGGATTGATGAATGCTTATGACTTACTGAGTTGTAAACTCACTCGGTGTTTTTCTTGTCACCCATTTTAGGTCTCTCGGACTCGTATTGTTTATGTGATCGGGACCGTCGTTGAAGTCATCACACCGGCTGAAATCTTGTGGTATTGTTTTTGTTGTTGAAGAACATTTGGCATGTATAGGCTATTATATTTTGTCGAATTGTGGGTTGTAAACTTTAAGCCATGTGAAAATGGCCTATGTGGTCGTCGAGTGGGATGCTAGAACCTATAGCCACGAGTCTTAGAAACTCAAATTTTGATAAGGTGGCCATAATTTGTGTCGTGTATGATGGATGATGAAGGCCAAGGAAAAATTCATGAAATTGGCATAGTCTACTGCAGTAACTGTTGCAGACAGCAGCAGTGAGATGAGATTGAAAAATCACTAAAAATAGTATAAGTAGAATTAAATAGTGAGTAAATTATGGAACTGAACCTTGATGAATCTATTTTTATATGGATGAAACGAAACGACCATATGAGCGGTATACTGAGAAATATTAAGGTTCTCGTGAGACAGGGCCAGAACGGTTTCTGGGTCCCCTGTCACGACTTTGAAAATTTACCATAAATTATCCAGAAAGAACTAGGAGTCATGACTTATATGTAAAGATTCCATTTTGAGTCTAGTTTCATTAGAAACAAACGGCATCAGTATTAAAGCCCTGTACAGGGAGATATTCAAGTTGTAACGCGCAAAGGTCAGAGCAGTCGGTCCCTGTAACATGGGTGACTTTAACTAATAAACTGTACCAATTGGCCCAACCAAAAATTCTAAAAATAAATCAATGGATGGGTATATGAGTCTAAATTCAGGGAAAATTTACGAAACCAGTTTCCGAGTTTTGAAACTCGAGATATGATTTTTAAGACGACGGTGACGCAGTTTTCCAGCCTGACTGGTAATGTCAAACTGGTTGGTATCTTGAGAGGGTTTGGCCGTTAACCCCTCGTGTCCGACACCGGCGTCGGTCTCGAGTTAGGGGTGTTACATCCAAAGTGTCACACATAAGTCCTATTAACTAAATTCACATGCAATTAACTAAATCGAAGCTTAAAACTTTCACACATTCATATTCACATATTTTAGACAATAATTATCATATTCAAATAATTTGGTGACTCGGTTTAGCGGTCCCGAAACCGCTTTCCGACTAGGGTCACTTTAGGGCTGTCACATGATACGCAATCTCTTTTCTCTTCAAATCTGCATACGACTTTTGTCTGTCTGAAGCTGCTTTCAAGCAATCTCTGATGACTTTTACTTTCTCTCCTGTTTCCTTAACTAGATCAACCCTGTAAATCTGATTTTCCTTAACCTCTGTCCAGTACAATGGTGTGCGACATTTATGTCCATACAAAGCTTCACAAAGCTTCATAAGGTGCCATCTTCAAACTCGACTGATAACTATTATTGTAGGCAAACTCTACTAATGGTAAATATTTTTCCCAACTGGCTTGAAATTCCAGTACACAGCATCTAAGCATATCTTCAAGTACCTGAATAACTCTCTCTGACTGGCCGTCAGTTTGAGGATGGATGTAACATCCCAAAATAGGGCCTAAACGGAACAGTGGTTGCAAAACCACAAATTCGAGGTAGAAAAATTTATTTTATTATTATTTTGAGGTTCATGATATGATTGCATGATTGTGTGAAAATTTCGTGATGAAATTCTATGCATAAAGTGCTTGAGTTGAGATTAGGGACTAAATAGAATAATTTACAAAACTTGCATTCTAGAAGTTTTTAGTATGAAATTGCTTTGGAATATTAATTAGGAGGGTTTAAATAACAATTTGACCAATTTCTAAGTTCATGGACAAAATAGGACATGGATAGAATTTTTGAAAGTTTAATAAGGAAGGGCATTTTGGTCATTTGGATATTAAATGAAATAAAAAGGGAAAAATAACACAAAATTCATCATCTTCTTCATTAGCACGAAATTTCAAGGGTTCTCCATAGCTAGGGTTTGTTTCAAGCTTTCAAGCTCCATAGTATGTAACACCCCGAACCCGAGACCATCGCCGGTGTCGGACACGAGGGGTTAACAAGCCAAGTTCACATATTTTGTCCACCAATTTCCACTTTTCCAGTCAGGCTGGAAAACTGCGTCACAGTCGCCTTAAAAATCATATCTCGAGTTTCAAAACTCGGAAACTGGTTTTGTAAATTTTCCCTGAATTTAGACTCATATATCCATCCATGGATGTATTTCTATAATTTTTGGTTGGGCCAATTGGTACAGTTTATTAGTTAAAGTCACCCATGTTACAGGGATCGACTGCTCTGACCTTCGCGCGTTATAACTTGAATATATATCTGTACAGGGCTTTAATACTGGTGACGTTTGTTTCTAATGAAACTAGACTCAAAATGGAATCTGTACATATAAGGCATGACTCCTAATTCTTTCTGGATAATTTATAGTAAATTTTTAAAGTTGCAACAGGGGACCCAGAAACCGTTCTGGCCCTGTCTCACAATAGCTTTAATATCTCTTAACATGTAACTCCTATGACCATTTCGTTTCTTCCATATGAAAATAGACTCATCAAGGTTAATTTACATAGCTTATTCACTAATTAATACCATTCCTACAAATTTTGGTGATTTTTCACATTCACGTCACTGCAGCTGGCAGCATCTATTTTTAAGGTAGGTCTTACCTATTTTGTAGTCTCCATGAACCAACTAGTCTTGCCATACATAGGTTCATATATGATCATTTTAACCATACCAATGGCTGATCATGTGACCAACATTCCCATTTCAATCCATAATCACATCATGACACCATATATATACATACAAACCACAAATAGTCTAAGTTCATGCTTCCTTTTTACAAGCCATTTTCGCATGGCCGTATACATATACATCACCACATTTTTAAACCAACAAGGGGTAGTCCTATACATGCCATTTCAAAGTTCAACCATAAATTTATACCAAAATAGAGGCGTTGATAGTGTGGATGACTTCGACTTTATTGATCCCGAATCTGATTGCTATCGAGCGAAATCTATAAAACAGAGAGCCAAAGCAGCGGGTAAGCATTTTTATGCTTAGTAAGTCTCAAGGAATATAATCAGCTTTAATTAAAGCAATACATTCACATAACCAAATGCATCATTCCATTAATACACATTCACATAGTCATTCTTACTTCACACTTCATCATTATATACTTTCACAAAGTATCGATCAATTCAATAGCTGAAATTCGTTAGTCGATTGAGCGAATGTTGCTCAAACATGTCGACTTTCCAATGCACATATAAACGTACCTTATTCTTTGGGCTTTTCGAGCGTACTAATTGAATTTATTACAGCAACCAACACTCACCTCCAGCCCAAGATTCTTCGAAATATAACCGGATATAACCACGTGCACAAATGCCTTGGTCTTAGCCGGATAGAATGACTTCATACGAATGCCTTGGTCTTAGCCGGATGTAGCCACTAGCACAATTGCCTTCGGGTCTTAACCCGGATATAATTTCCAGCATAATTGTCTTTGGGGCTTAGCCCGGATATCATTCAATTTCTCATGCACACATACATCAATAATCATTGGACATACATATTTCATTTTCGTTACTAAGGCTTAAACACAATTATAATCACTAGCATAATAGCCTTCGGGACTTAGCCCGGTTATCATTCGAATACTCATACACACATAAATCAATAATCAATACATCCATATTTCATTCCACATAATTCAAGTAAGATCACTTCTTGAGGACTTACCTCGGATGTTGTCGAACGGCTTTTACGGCTATTCGATCACTTTTTCCTTCCCCTTGTCCAATTGTGGCCCTCTTAGCTCTTGAGCTAATTCAAACAAATTCAATTTATTAAAACCTCATTGTGCTAGCTTATGGCCGAATATGACAAGGAGTTTAAATGGTCATATGGCCACTCTTTAGCTTGAATACACAATGGTCATGCACATTTTATACTACATCAAACAATTCAATACAATTCATTCGAGCATCAAGGAAAAGCTAAGGCCATCAATAGGCTACCTAAGGCCGAATATACATGTCCATGTTGAGGCCAATTATGCACTTAATACCACACAAAAACAGCATGCATTTTACTAGTTAATGCTTTGCATATTGTAGCTCAAAACTTACAATATAGCATCAAGCACTCATATGTGTGCTAGGCCGAATGTGCTTACAATTTCACAATTATTCTTCAACATCTTCTTCTTTAAACAAACATATTCATCACTTACTTCATAACCAAAAAATCATGTGCAAACATATATATACATATATGAGCATGGCCGAATTTCAAGGTGTCCATAGCCATCCAAAACACAAATTTTAACTAACATGCAAGAAGCATGAACCATGCTCATGAATGCATCATGGCGAATATGACAATCATGCCCTTTTCAACTTCAATCATGATTAAACAAAAGAAAACTCAAAATCTTACTCAAGAGTAGACAATCCATCATTGCATGCATCATCATCAAGCTTCACACTTAGCATGCAATGGCTTTATCACCATAACAACTTTGGCCAAATACCATTTCCATGGCATAACAAAGATTTGAGCCATGGCTAACATGCACATCAAGTTAGCAACCAAAACATGCATGAAACTCCCAACACAACCTCATACATACCTTAATCTTGATGCAATTTAGCCAAATCTCCTTCTAGATCTCTTCTAAACCAAGCATGAAGCAAAAATCCTCCCCTTTTCCTTAGTATTTTCGGCCAAGAAGTGAAAATGGATGAACAAAATTTCTCCTCTCTTTTCCTCTACTCACGGCAACAAGGGCATCCAAGCTCATCTTTCTCTTTTTTTTTCCTTTTTTATGCTTATTTTATTATAATACTTCCTACATAACTCACTAGCCAAACATGTTGGAAACATGTTTTCCCTTGCCCATCATACCCACCTTGGTCGACCATTATAGTCAAATTTGGGGAATTTGACATGCAAGGACAACATTTCCTAGTGTGCATCAATAGGCCACTTCAACATTTGCCTATCTCATTTCTAAGTTTTCTCACACAAGTCCTTTCTAGTGAAATTCACCTTTATAACACTAAATCAATCATCATAAAATGTCATACATGAGCACACACATATTATAGGTATCAAAATAAATTTTTAATTATTTTTATGCCTCGGTTTTGTGGTCCCGAAACCACATTCCGACTAGGGTCAATTTTGGGCTGTCACATAGTAAGTGATTCCAAACTCTGTTTTTAATGTTCTTTACGTTTTCAGAGTCCCGGTAGCTCGATAAAGCTTATACTAGCAATAATTTAAGTTAGGGTTCATATTTGGAAAAATACCCATAGGTGAAAAGTGTTTATTTTGATGTTTTATGATAGAATATGAGGTTTTAAATTATGTTAGACGACTTGTGCTACTCGGTTTTAAGTGAAAACGAGTAAAAGGGCTTAATCGGTAAAAATACCTAATAGTCATAAGTACATGTTAGAGTGTGAATTTGATGTTGTCATAGAAGGGAAAAATGATCAGCATGTCATAAAACATAAGAAAATAGGATGAAGTTTAAATTACGAGCCTTGGGGAAAAAGTGCAAATATGTGAAAGTTAGGGGCAAAAATGTAATTTTTCCAAAGTTTGGGTCAAGGACTGTTTTGATAAATATGAATATTAAATAAGTTAAATATGCTATTTATAAATCAAGAAGAGCGAAATTCGGGAGTAGATCGGGGAAAAGAAAAAGTAAAGGACTAAATTGTAAAGTTTAGTCACATTTTGTGTCGAGGTAAGTTCTGATGAAATAAATGCAATATTCTTTTATTTTACATTATTATTGTCAATTTCAGCATTTATATACTTATTTTTGAGAATATTTAAAGTCGAATTAAAGGTAAGTGATGAGAAAAAGCATTAGGAAGCCCGTTTGAACCTTAGGAATGTTAGGATATTGGGGTTGACAGACAGAGACAGAGACGAAATGAGCCATGTAAGTCCATATCAGATATATGGCTTTGGAGACAGGAATGAGCCATGTAAGCCCATATTAGATATATATATGGCATTGGAGACAGAATAATTCATGTAAGTCCATGTCGAAGACATGGCATTAGCGAGATATTGATAGACAGAACGACCCTAGTATCCTTAGTATTCGAGTGGTTCAACGGGTCATTGTACACGTTAAATTACAGTGAATTATTAGCAAAAGGAAGGTAGATTATATTTATGAATAGTGAAAGGTCAGGTAAGAAAGAAGGTAAGTGAGTAAAGAAGAAGGTAGAAAATGAGAAGTAAAAAAGTTTATGAGGCTAGGTGACATTATGTATAATTATTCATTATGTTGAATGTTGTCATTTATTTGCTTGTAAGCTTACTAAGCCTAGTGCTTACTCTCTTTATTTTCTTTTTCTTATAGTTTTATCAAGCCACTCGGGATCGAAGGAAACGTCGAGACTCGATCACACTATCGAAGAAATCACATTGGTATAGTTAGGCGTTTCGTTTTGTGTATGGCATGTATAGGAACTTGGTTTCTTTTGATATGATATGATCAATGAATGATGTGTAAATACTTGCTAGTGATTAGGTAATAGAATGGCTGATGATATACATGTTTAATAGTATGTATGATTAAGTAGTAACTATCACATGAAAACTATGAAAAATGTGAAAGTAACTTAAAAACGGATTCAAGTATCAGAAATAATGTGAATTTGAAAAATCACAAAAAAAATTGTAGAGACATGGTTTGATAGTGAATAAAATATTAAATTAAAGCTCATTTTGTCTATTTTCATATGGAATAAGCAAAACAGGTAAAGGTTTTGTATTTTGTAAGATATCTGAGTTTTAGTGAAATAGGGCTAGAGCGATTTTTGGATCCCCTGTTCCAAATTTAGAAATTCACCATAAATTTTACAAAAATAATTAGGTGATTTACTTTATATGGTTAGAATCCTTATTGAATATAGTTTTAATAGAAACAAACGGTATAGTCATATGAATTTTTTATAGGGAGAAAAGTGGTTCGTAGTAAGTAGAGGTCAGTGCAGTGGAATTCTAAAACAGGGGTAACTTTAACTAATAAACTGTACTAATTGGCTAAGTCAAAAATTCTAGAAAAAAATTAGTAGATATATATATGAGTCTAGTTTCAGGAAATATTTACGGATCTTAATTTCAAGATTTGAAACTCAAGAAATGAATTTTTAAGCAACCATGACGCAGAAAAATAGTTTATTCCGAAAATTAAAATAAGTGGTTTAGAGTTGTTTAAAAGGTAAGATAAGTTTAGTAACACCTCAAGCTTGACTCCGATGACGGTTTCGGGCATGGGGGCGTTACAATGGAAAGCTGTACTAAAACTCAACTTTGTGCCCAAAGCCTCCTGTAATTTCTTCCAAAACCGTGAAGTAAATCTTGGATCTCTGTCTGAAATGATCGATAATGGTACCCCGTGTAGTCTGACTATCTTTGAAATATACAACTCGGCCAGCTTGTCAAGTGAATAATCCATACGAACTGGGATAAAATGATCCGACTTCGTTAACTTATCAATCACAACCCATACTGCATCTTTCTTTCTCGGTGTCAATGGCAATCCTGTCACAAAATCCATAGTAACTCGATCCCATTTCCACTCAGGGACTAGCACAGGCTGTAATAAACCTAAAGGTACCTGATGTTCGGCCTTTACCTGCTGACAGATCAAGCATCTAGAAACAAACTCTGAAATGTCCCTTTTCATTCCTACCCACCAGTACATTTTCTTCAAATCATTATACATCTTTGTACTACTTGGATGAATAGACAAAGAACTACTATGTGCTTCCTGTAAGATCTTTCGAATAAGCTCATCATTCTTGATGACGCATACATCTCTCGAACATCAAACAACCGTCGAATCGATCTAAAATCTAACTCTATATCGACTCACACCGATCTCTTTTGGCTAACAACTCACTGTCATTTTTCTGAGCTTCACAAATTTCTTCAAGAAACATCGGTTTAGCTCTCAACTCAGCTAAGATAAAACCATCATCTGATAAGGCTAGACAAGTGTTCAAAGCTCTTAATGGAAACAAAGATTTCCTACTTAAAGCATCAGCAACAACGTTTGCCTTACCGGGGTGATAATCGATCACTAGCTCATAATCTTTAATTAACTCTAACCATCTTCTTTGCCTCAAATTCAAATCTTTTTGAGTCATCAAATATTTCAAACTTTTGTGATCAGTGAATATGTGGCACTTCTCACCGTACAAATGATGTCTCCAAATCTTCAGCGCAAAAACAATGACAGCTAGCTCTAAATCATGTGTCGGATAGTTCTTCTCATGTGGCTTTAGCTGTCTAAAGGCATAAGCAATTACCTTCCCTTCCTGCATAAGTTCACAACCAAGTCCATTCATGGACACATCACTGTAAATCACAAACTCCTTACCTGGTTCTGGTTGTACTAAAACAGGAGCTTTAGTCAACAATGCTTTTAACTTGTCAAAACTCTGTTCACACTTCTCAGTCCATTCAAACTTGACATCCTTTCGCAGTAATCTTGTTAGTAGGGTAGCTATCATGGAAAATCCCTCTACAAATCGTGTATAATATCCGGCAAGACCAAGAAAACTTCTAAATACTGATACATTTCTAGGAGGCTTCCAATCAACAATAGCTGAAATCTTGCTCGGATCAACCTTGATACCTTCACCTGAGACAATATGTCCAAGAAAACCAACTTCTCGTAACCAGAACTCACTTTTGCTAAACTTGGCATACAATTGATTATCTCTCAGAATCTGTAAAACTGTTCTCAAATGCTCTGCATGCTCAGTCTCATCATGAGAATAAATCAAGGTATCATCAATGAACACAACTACAAACTTATCCAAGTACGGTCTGAAAATTCAGTTCATTAAGTCCATGAAAATGGCAGGAGCATTAGTTAAGCCAAATGGCATCACAAGGAACTCATAATGACCATACCTAGTCCGGAAAGCAGTCTTAGGACATCTAACTCTTTAACTCGCAACTGATAGTATCCGAATCTTCAATCTATGTTGGAGAACACAGTGGCTCCCTTCAATTGATCAAACAAAGCATCAATTCTAGGCAATGGATACTTTTTCTTTACTGTTACCTTGTTAAGTTGCTGATAATCTATGCACAATCTCATCGATCCGTCTTTTTTTTTCACAAATAGCACTGGTGCACCCTATGGTGAACTACTGGGTCTTACAAAGCCTTTATTTGTTAATTCCTGCAACCGAGCTTCCAATTCTTTCAATTCCAATGGGGCCATTCTATAAGGAGCAATAGAAATGGGCGTGGTACCTGGAATCAACTCAATACCAAACTCAACTTCTCTAACAGGAGGCAAACCTGATAGTTCTTCCGGAAACACATCGGGAAACTCACATACCACAGGCACTGATTCAATTTTCAATTCTGGATCTTTAGTGTTCAACACAAAAGCAAGATAAGCTTCATACCATTTTCTCAAACATTTCTGAGCAGACATAACAGAAATTATGGCAAATGAACTATCTAACTCTTCTGAATTAACCCAAAGAATTTCACCATTTTTACACTTCAACTCAATGAATTTCTTTCCACAATTCACTATCACATCATGTGTACTCAACCAATCCATACCAAGAATCACATCAAACTCATCAAATGGCAATAGCATGAGATTGGCCGGAAAACAGTAGCCTCTAATCATCAAAGGGCAATTTCTACATACTTTATATACTAATACATGCTTGCCTAATGGATTCGATACTTTAATCACAAATTCTGTAGATTCTATAAGCATACTCATACTAGGCATCAATTTCATGCAAACATATGAATGAGTTGAACCCGGATCAATCAAAGTAATAACTCTAGTATCATGGAGAGAAAATGTACCCGTAATCACATCAGGGGGAGGATACCTCTTCGCGAGCACGGATAGCATAAGTCCTCGCAGGTGCTCTAACATCTGGCCTCACTGCTAAATCTCTAGATGCACTTCTATTATTTTCCCCAGCTCCCAGATTTCTCAGTGGACTGCCTCTAACAGGAGCTTTTCCTAATCTTACACTCTGTATTGCTTCCCTTTTAATCATCTCAAGACACTCCCGAATAAAATGGTTTGGAGCACCACATCGGAAACAACCTAACTCAGTTGCTCGATACTGACCTGGGTGACGTCGACCACATCGGGGACACTCTGGTCTATCAGGCTGAACACTGCCAACACTTGCAATCGAAGTGGTCTGAGCTTTCAGACTCATAAATCTTTTGCCTCTGTTTCGGCTAGCATATCCAGTTGAAAAATTAGATCTAGTGGAGAACACTCTAGTCCTCTTGGATGTAGACTAAAATGACTTGTTCATTAGTCTTTTCTTTGTGTCTTCCATCTCAATTTCAACTTTGCCCTTTCTTTTTAACAGCTCCTCTGCCTTACAGGCTCTCTCAACTAGGATAACAAACTCTTTTATTTCTAAGACACCAACAGACAATCAGATATCATCATTAAGCCCATCCTCAAATCTTTTGAACATAATAGCCTCTGTAGACACACACTCTCGAGCATAATTGCTGAGTCTAACAAACTCGCGCTCATATTCAGTCATTGTCATATTGCCCTGTTTCAACTCTAGAAACTCTTTTCTTTTCTGGTCAACAAACCTCTGACTGATATACTTTTTTACGGAATTCCTCCTGAAAGAAGTCCCAAGTGACTCTCTCTTTCGGTATAACTGATACAAGTGTCTTCCACCAATGGTAGGTCAAATCTCTAAGGAGTGAGACAACACATTTCATACATTCCTCAGGTGTGCAGGATAACTCATCAAAGACTCTGATAGTATTATCGAGCCAAAATTCTCCCTTTTCTACATCATCATCTTTTGTAGCTCGAAACTCTTCTGCTCCTTGTTTTCTGATTTTATCAACTGGTGGTTTTTCTCTTACCGTACCTGTGACTGGAGGAGCCATGGGTGGTCTGATGATCATGAGGGGGTGGAGGTCTAACACCGGATTCATTCGAATGAACTCGGCAAACCATTCATTCATAGCTTAGAAGAAAGCTTCTCGAGGCCCTCCTCCCTGACTAATTGTAACGGGCCTTTCAATACTATTTAGTGGCACCGTCCCTTCTGCGGGAGTGGGTACGTTACTCTCTACATCATCTGCACCAGCTTGTTCGGGATCCATAACTATAAAAGAAAACATTTTAAAATCATCAGGAGTCGTCACACTATCAACACATAAGTATGGCATGTATAGCTAGACTCTTACTCATACTAAATATTCCAAGAACCGACTAAACCTTTGCTCTGATACCAATAAATGTAACGCCCCGAACCTGAGACCGTCGCCAGAGTCGAGCACGAGGTGTTAACGAACTTAATTCATTAATTAAACAGCTCAAACAATTTATTTTAGAACTTCCAGACAAGCTGGCTAACTGCATCACAGTCGCTTAAAAATTTATATCTCGAGTTACGAAACTCGAAATCCAATTTTGTAAATATTTCCTAAAACTAGACTCATATATCTATCAACTAAATTATTTCTAGAATTTTTGGTAGGGCCAAATAGTATAGTTTATTAGTTAAAGTCTCCCCTGTTTCAGGGTTCAACTACTCTGACCCCTGTGTTTCAATTATTTTGCTGCTTGTTTCTTATAAAACTAGACTCAATAAGAAATCTTTATATGTAAATAATGGCTTCTAATTATCTTTATAAAATTTTTGGTGAATTTCCGAAGTCAGAACAGGGGATCCAGAAATTGCTCTAGCCCTGTTTCACAAAAATTTAAATATCTCATAAAATATAACTCATATACCAGTTTTGTTCCATCCATATGAAAATAGACTCATCAAGCTTTAATTATATATCTCATTCACTATCTAAATCCATTTCTACTATTTTTAGTGATTTTCTAAATTCATGTCATTATTGCTGTCTGATACTGTTTTAAAGCTAATTTCACCTTTTTCATGATTTCCATGGAATAATAGCATTTAGGCATACATAACACTAAACATGTCCTTGATTAGCCATCCCAACAGCTAATCATTATCAAGCATTTACATACCATTCATCAGCCATATCATAAGATAATACACAGAAAATGGCTACGATGCTATACATGCCATACTCAAAATGAGACGTCTAGCTATACCAAAATAATCCTCGTGATAATGTGCCCAGACCTCCGACGTACTTTACGATCCCTGAGTTAGCTTAACAAAACGATAAAAAGAAGGAAAATAAAGGGGGTAAGCATTAAGCTTAGTAAGTTTGCATGCAAATAAATAACAACATTCATAAGAACTATCTTACTACTTGGCATGATACTACTTAATGCAACTTCATTATTTGTCATAGACATATTTTAAACTTCTTCACTTACTTACTTAATCAAATTTTTTAATACATTTTACTTACCTTTTTCCATATCAAGCATACATGAACATTATGTACTTACCTTTACTCTTCTAGCATGAACTTGTCTTACCTTTTTAGTATAACTCGTCTTACCTTACCTTACCCTAATTTTCTCTTTAAATTTTCCCATTGAACCACTTGGAATACTAAGGATATGTGGGTACCTTACCATTGCCATGACTTGTCATGGTCTTACGTGGTATCCTTTTGAAACTTATCCTTCCTTTATGAACTCACCAATGCCATGCCTTGGCATGGTCTTACATGGGACCTTTGCCTTATAGTAACTTATCATTGCCATGTCTTGACATGGTCTTAGATGATTTCCTTGCCTTAGAAACCTTACCAATTGCGATGCCTTAGCATGGTCTTACATGGTATCTTTAAACCCTAATGTCATGACATTTGTATCCTACACATTCCTAAGGTTCAACTGGGACTTTCTGAAATTACTTCTCCGTCAATTCATGCTTGAGTCTTCTTTGAATAATTTCATAAAATAAATATACACATGCTAGAAATTAACAACATTATCATAAAATAATAGAATATTGCATTTATTTACCGCAAACTTACCTCGAAACAAAATATGATCAACTATATCGATTTAGTGCACTATCTTTTTCTTTCCCCAGTCTAACTCTAAATTTTGTTCTTCTTGATCTATAATAAAAAATTTTAGCTTATTTAATACTCACATTTATTAAAACAGTCCTTGACCAAACTTTGGAAAAATTACATTTTTGCCCCTAAACTTTTACATATTTACACTTTTTCCCCAAGGCTCAGAATTTAAACTTCATCCTATTTTCTTATGTGTTATGACATGCTGACCATTTTTCCCTTCCATGACAACATCAAATTCTCACTCTAAGATGTACTTATGACTATTAGGTATTTTTACCGATTAAGCTCTTTTACTCGTTTTCACTTAAAACCGAGTAGCAAAAGTTGTCTAACATAATTTAAAACCTCATATTCTAACATAAAACACCCAAATACACAAATTTCACCTATGGGTATTTTTCCAAATATGAACCCTAGGTTGAATTATGCTAGAATAAGCTTAATCAAGTTACTGGGACTCCAAAAACGTAAAGAACATTAAAAATGGGGCTTGGAATCACTTACTATGGAGTTTGGAAGCTTGGAACAAACCCTAGCTATGGAGAAACCTTGAAATTTCGGCCTAATGAAGAATATGGACAAAAATTGGCTTTTAATTTTGTTTTTAATTCATTTTAATAACTAAATGACCAAAATGCCCTTAATTAAAAACTATGGTGTTTTATTTTCCTTTAGGTATTTTTGTCCAAAATAGTATAATGGACTAATTACTACCAAGGACCTCCATTTTAAAAACCCATTACTCACAATTACTTAATACCTTTGTGAACTAGAACACACATTTTACAACTTTTGCAATATAGTCCTAAATATAAAATTGGACCCTCTATCGATAAAATTTCTAAACGAATTTTTCACACAATCATCCAATCATGCCATAGACCTTAAAATGATAAGAAAATAAACTTTTATACCTTGAATTTGTGGTTTCACAACCACTATTCTGTTTAGGCCCTATTTTGGGATATTACACGGATTGTGTGTCACACACGGCTTAGACACATGCTCGTGTGTCTAACCGTGTGGACAATTCCTAGGCTATTTTCCAAGCCATTTGCTGCCCTTATCACTCACATACTTACACTCACTTCATAACATGCAACATGGCACATTTGATTACTCAAGCATTCACATTCATGGTTAAATGATGACTTGGTAATGTCTACATATCCCTTGCTCAAGCTATCATGATTTCATAAGGCATTCCACAGCAATTTCATATTTGTCTTTCATCTTTACTAACCTACTTTCAAGTTACCCACTTGCATCACTTTTATTATCCTACACATTAATTAATGTTTCAAACTCCAACATACATGCCATCCATTACACTCATTAGCCATAAGCAGCCATAACCATGTTAAAGCCAAAGCACATTTGCATGCATACAACAATAGTTAGGGTTCCAACCCAATAATCAATATGAGCCACTTCTCATGGCCATATACAAAATAATCGTAATACCTTCATAAGCCAACACGTTCGGCTAATCAATAAGAAACGTAACAAATAGACCAAGTCCCTAGACATGCCATAATCTAAATGTTGAAAACAGCTATACCCAAATATCCAGTTGATAGTGTGATCGAGCCTCCGACGTCTTTCGATCCTCGAGCTAGCTTGGAAATTCAATAAGAAAATGGAAAAGAGATGGGAGTAAGCATAAAGCTTAGTGAGTTCATATGTAAATAAATAGCAACATAATCATATCAATAAATACCAATGACATAACATATTTACTTATGTATTATCATAAATTCATAGGCTTAACTTACACAATTCCAATCTTACCAAAAGTTCATCACATATCGAGCTAATTCATATAGGTTTTTCGTACACACCTGTACCAACTCGTAACACATTGTCACATTTCCTCATCATTGACTTACTTGTCGAATAGCTCACAGGTTTACCCGTTGAACACTCGAAATACTATTGGATACATGGAGACTTGCACATAGTGCTTCAAACGTAGCCATATGCTACCACATATCACAATGACACATTTCTCGCTCTCGAGCTAATCAAGGGCCTACTCAGACAAGCTGACAGTGAGGACGTAACTACTTGGGCTGCTCACACAAGCTAACATGTACCTGCAACACATGTCGAGCTACCCAGCCACCGGTAGAATGTACAAGACTAGCACCCGGATTCACATAATCAAATATACACATAATCTAATGAGCTCATAATCACATATTTCCTAGTGACATGTCACTTGTATCCTAAACTATTCCTAAGGTTCAAATGGGATTTTCTCGACGTCTCATCTTTGTCGAACTCGTTCACAATGTCATTCTCATTGACCATGGTACCATTCATACACTCATTGAAACAATTAAACATAGAAATTCATACATTAATTAAGCATTAAAACATGATACAACATTGCATTATTTACAAATGAACTTACCTCGATACAAAATATGAACAATTAATTTGATTTAGTCCAAAATCTTGTTCTTTCCCCAGTCTAGATCTAGACTCTGTTTTTCTTGATCTATAATAGAAAATTCAACTCATTTAATCATCACATTATTCAAATAAGTCCAAAAACTATATTTAGGTAAAATTATAATTTTACCCCTAAACTTTCATATATTTACAAATTAGTCCTTAGGCTCGTAAAATGAAATGTGTTCATTTTCTTTGTTACCCAAGTCTGGATGAACCTATTCCATGCTCAAATCAGCTCACATTTTCCTTTATTTCACATTTTACTACTCATTTTTATACCTTTTTACAAACAAGTCTTTTCCATGCATTTCTATAAAAAATCACTTAGTAAAAGATGTTAAACACACACCAAACTTTCATATTCTTCCATAAAACATCAAAATACAAACGTGTCACACATGGGTCAAATTTCATACATAAACCTTAGCTCAAAATATGGCTAGAAATGGATAGATCATGCTTCAAGGACTTCAAAAATGCAAAAAAACATAAAAAACTAGGCTAGGGAGCACTTACAATCACGCTTGAAAAGTTGAAAAACCCTTGCTATGGAGAGCTTCAGAATTTCAGCTATGGCATGGAGAAGATGAGCAAATTTTGCTTGATTTTCCCTTTTTATTATTTTATTAACCAAATGACCAAAATGCCCTTTTCACTAAACTTTCAAATTTTATACATGCGTGCCCATTTTTGTCCATAAAAATGGAAATTGGGAAAACTGCTATTTAAGGACCTCTAATTAATAATCCAAAGCTATTTCATACTAAAAGCTTTTAGAAACATATACTTTTCCATTTATTCAATTTAGTCCCTAAAGTCAAATTGGACACTTTACTCATAAAATTTCTTCATGAAATTTTAACAAAAGCATGGAATCATATCATAGACCTCGTAATAATCATAAAATATGTATTTCTATTTCAAATTTGTCATCTCAAAACCACTTTTCTAACTAGGCCCTAATTCGGGATGTTACAATTCTCCCCCCTTAGGGACTTTTGTCCCCGAAAATCTTACTGGTAAAAAGGTTTGGGTATTGGTTTCTCATGTCTTCCTCAGTCTCTCATATAGCCCCTTTAACCCCATGTCTTTGCCATAAGACTTTCACAAGGGCAATACTTTTGCTTCTCAATTGCTTGACTTCTCGGGCCAAAATCTTAATTGGCTCTTCGCCATAAGTCATATCTGGTCGGATCTTGACCTCTATCGGTGAAATCACGTGTGAAGGATCAGATCGATATTGGTGCAACATAAACACATGGAACACATCTTGAATCTTTTCCAGTTCGACTGGTAAGGCTAATCGATAAGCAACTAGCCCTACTCTCTCGATGATCTCATATGGTCTAATAAAGTGTGGACTTAGTTTGCCTTTCTTACCAAATCTCAAAACCTTTTTCCATGGAGACACTTTCAAAAATGCCATATCAGCGACCTTAAACTCAATCTCTTTCCATTTCCAATCCGCGTAGGACTTCTATCTATCCGAAGCAGCTTTCAAGCAATCACATATTATCTTTACTTTTTCTTTGATTTCTCTGACTAAATCAACTCCATGAATCTGACTTCCTCTGAGTTCGGTCCAACACAATGGCATTCGGCACTTACATTCATAAAATGCCTTATAAGGTGCCATTTTCAAACTTGACTAAAAACTGTTATTGTAGGAAAATTCTACCAACGGTAAATACTTTTTTGAATTACCTTAGAACTCAAGAACACAACACCGCAACATATCTTCAAGAATTTGAATTACTCGCTTAGATTGACCATTGGTCTACAGATGGAAAGTGGTACTAAAATTCAATTTTGTACCTAAAGCCTCCTAGAACTTCTTCTAAAATTGCAAAGTGAACCTCGGATCTCTATTCGATATAATCGATAAAGGCACTCCGTGCAACCTTACTATTTCAGAATTATACAACTCGGCTAGCTTTTCAAGTGAATAGTCGATACGTACCGGTATAAAATGTGCCAACATTGTCAATCGATCAACAACAACTGACACAATATCTTTCTTTCTCGATGTTAAAGGCAAACCCGTCACAAAATCCATAGTAATACGACCCCATTTCCACTCGTGAATCATCACAGCTTGGTGTTCAGCTTTCACTTGTTGACAAATCAAGCATCTCGAAACAAACTCTGAAATATCTCTTTTCATACTCGGCCACCAATAGAATTTCTTTAAGTCATTGTAAATTTTCGTACTACCTGGATGCATAGACAAACAACCACTATGGGCCTCAAGCAAAATCTTCTGAATCAGCTCAGTATTCTTAGAAATACAAATCCTATCTTGGAACATCAAGCAACCATCAGAACTGATTAAAAAATTTGATTCTGTAACAGTCTGGTTTAGACCCTAGTCGAAATTGTGGTTTCAAGACCACAAATCTGAGTTAGAAAAATATTTAAATATTATTTCCTGTGCTTAAAATATGTGAATAGACATGTGTGAAAGTTTCGTATGAAAATTCGATCATTTGTGTGCTTAATTTGATAAAAGGACCTAATCATGTAAAATTTAAAATGTAAAAGTTGCCTGTTGTTTGTTAAAGTGCCTATTTGATGTGTCTCTTTAAATTGAGGTCCTTATGTTGTAAATGGACCATTGAATTAATGTATGAACATAGTTGGACATTAGATAGTGGAATTCTAATGAAAATAGCAAGGCTAAAATGGTAAAATGAATATAAATGTTATATTAATAAAACAAAAACATAAATTTGGTGTTATATTCACCACCATTACTGAAAATCAAAGAAATAAGAATGAAAAAGATTGAGTTAGGGTTCGGCTTGTGATTGTGGATTAAGGTATGTGTTTTGTTCGGTTTTTGATACTTTTTACGTTTTTGTGATCGTTACTTTGTATACTATCAAGCCCATGTTTTAATTTTTTATTTTTTTGATGATTTTGAGTCATGCCATTGATGAAAATATGAGCTTTATAAAGTTTGATGATAGTAAACTAAAGATATGTGTTAGATTATTAAGTTTTATCTTTGAATTTTTGATGAATTTGAGTAATTTGGGCTGATTGTGAAATTTGTAAATTGAGGGACTAAAATGTGAAATAAATGAAATATTTGGACTTGTATGAATGCTATGAATATTTGGCTAAGCTTAAGTATATGCAAAATTTGTGTATTTTGTGATTTTTGTGATTAAGGACTAAATTGTCAAAATATGAAATGTGAGGGCTAATTTGTAAAATGCCCTAAATATGTGTTTTTGGATTTGAATGATTTGGTAAATAAAAGAGTTAAATTTGAATTTATATAGATCAAGAACTAAAGAAAACAGAATTAGATCGGGAAAAGTTGAAAGTAGTCGAGTAGCCGATTCTATCTATTCGAATCTATACGAGGTAAGTCTATATATAAATAAATGTGTTTAAATTAAATTACTATCGATTATATGCTATTGAACAATGATGAATGAATATATGAGTTAAGAAAAATGAGACATCCGAGAAAGCATTGACAAAGTTCTGACGTCCAAAAATCCCCGTACGAACCTTAGGAATAGTAAGAATACATATGTCATGAAATAGGATTTTGATATGTGTTATCGTGTAAGACCACATCTAGGACGTTGGCATCAACTTATGATTTAAGTTTAAGACCACGTCTGGGATGTTGACATCATATTTGATTTCATGTAAAACCCTATTTGGGATAGTGGCATCGATATTTGATTACATGTAAGACCACGTCTGGAAGGTTGGCATTGTATGAGCTTTCTAAGGTATCCGCTTATCCTTATGATTCTGAATGGTTCAACGGGAATTCTGAGAAACGAATGACTATATGAGATATGTATCCGATTTCGATACGTTTGAAATGTATACAATGTTTTAGAATAAAAGGTAAGTATATGTACAAGTGATGATATGTAATATAAGTATGAGAAAGTATGTTATTTGTGCAAGTGAATTGATTATATGGGAAATGTACGTGAATTATGTGGTTTTTAATAGTATTTGACTAAAGAGTATATGTATTTAGATGATGTTTATATGTTTTAATTGATAAGTTTATTTGTATATGGCTTACTAAGCTTTTGAAAGCTTACTCTGTGTGTTTTTCAACTATTTTGTAGATATCGAATCTACTAGGAACTCGGGGATCATCAAGGATCATCATCGCACTATCGAACCTTATTTTGGTACCTTTTGACATTATGACTATAAAAGTATGGCATGTATAGGCTGGAACTATTTGGATATGTTTTGTAATGTATATATCATGCCATGTGATATGGCTAATTTGTCCTAGAACTTATGGCTTGATTTTAATATATGATATGTGATGCAAATGTGCCATTATGATGTGTATTTGGTTGACCAAATGAAATGGTAAATTTTGGTAAGTATTGGTATGTGTATATTTGAGAAATTGGTAAGTCTATAGTATGTGATTGAATGAAGTTAAATGAGGTTATGAAGCAAATGTTTAGATATGATTTTGTCTTATGTTTTGTCATAATTTTGTATGACTATTAAGCATGAAATTGGTTGATAATGTTATGGCATGATGGGTGTAGGTATTGGTTGTGAAATAGATGAACATTTGGTATGCAGTTGATGTTTATTTGTTGCTTATAGGGAGGACCCTTAATGGGTGGCATTTTGGCCTTGTAAATGGCCTATTTTTGGCCATACCGGCAGGGACACCAGCGTGTGTCTCAGCCGTATAGGTCGAGGGCCATTTCAAAATGAGCCTGAGTAGACCACACGGTCGCAAACACAGGCATGTTCTAGGCCGTGTGGCCAATTCAGTTTTGAGCACGAGCTAGACACATAAGCATGTGACTGGCCGTGTGATCCAAGTCAGTAGCCTCCCTAATTTTCACACGGCCTGGCATATGGGCGTGTCTTGTGGCCATGTGGACAAGTCAGTATGTATGCCCTGTTTTGGCAAGGCTTAGACACACAGGCATGTCTAAAGCCGTGTGAGGCACACAGCCTGTTCACACGAGCGTGTGACCTGTACAACTTTGAAAAATGTTTAAGTTTCGAGAAATTTTGTATGATCTCAGTTTAGTTCCGTCCCCTTTTTAATGAATGTTTAAGGTCTCGATGACCAATATAAGGGACTTTATGATAATGTTTAACTATGAATGCGAGTGATGTATATGAATTGTTTGTAAAACATTCTAATTTTTTGGTAACGCCTTTAACCCTAGTCTGACGATGGATAAGGTTTAGGAGTGTTACATTTGGTTGGTATCAGAGCTACGGTTTAGTCGATTCTAGGACTAACGTAACGTATGTGAGTCTAGCCATACATGCCATATTTATGAACTGCAATAGTGTGATGAATCCTGACAATGAAAATGTATTTTTATATAGAAAATAGATCCCGAACAAGCCGTAACTAACGATGTTGAGAGTAATGCACTTGCTTCCGTGCAAGGGACAGCGCCATCTGACTCTAGACTGGCTACGAGTGGCCATTATGGAGAGGCTAGACAAGCTTTCTATTAAATGATGAATGATTGGTTCAGTCAATATATTACATCTAATCCGGCTGTTCAACAACCACAACCCTGCCTAATCCTCTGCAAGTTCTTGCTATGTCATAAGCTAATTCGAATCAGTTGATTAAGCCTCCAGTTAATAAGATTAGAAAAATTTGGATCTGAAGAATTCCGTGCTATAACAAATGATGATGCTAAAAGACCTGAGTTCTGGTTAGAGAATACAATACGAGTGTTTCATGAATTGTCCTTGGCTCCAGATGAATGCATAAAATGTGTTGTTTCACTTTTGAGAGATACAGTGTATCATTGGTGGAAGATACTAATATCGATGGTTCTGAGAGAGCGAGTCACTTGGGATTTCTTTCGAACTAAATTTCAAAAGAAATATATCAGTTAGAGATTTATTGATCATAAACATAAAGAGTTTCTTGAGCTTAAACAAGGTCGTATATCTGTTACAGAATATGAGCGAGAATTTGTGAGACTGAGTCAGTATGCTAGAGAATATGTTTTGACTGAAGCTATAATGTGCAAGAGATTCGAGGATGGCCTGGACGAGGATATCCGTTTGTTAGTCAAGATTCTTGAGATCAAAGAATTCGTTATGCTTGTTGAGCAAGCATGTAAAGATGAAGAACTCGGAAAAGAAAAAAGAGAAGCTGATTCAGAAGCTAGAGAAGTGCTAAAGAGATCATCGAGCAGGCCATTCCAGTCTATGTCAAAGAAAGTCTGAGATGATTATAGCCATTCAAAGGCTAATGTGGGACATTTGAGTAGAGATCGTACAAGATCACATTCGAGCTTCACAGCTCCAACTACATCTGTTGCCAGTGCTGGAAATGTTCGATCTGATCGACTCGAGTGTAAACACTATGGTAAAAGAGTGTAACACCCCCAAATATAGGTACTTATTTTCTATATGTTGTGTAACAAAATTGCATGTCTGCTTTAGTGGTTAAGTGTTTTGGGAAGTGCTTGAGAAGCCTTGGGTTCAAGCTTGGGCATTTGCAAAAACTTTGTTTTTTTTATAGAATAAACCCGTGCGTTTAGTTAGTAGTCTTTTAAATTATTATGGGTAAAACATGACATCAAATGCCTGCTAGTCTAGGCGTAGAGGTGTGTGGAGTGTTGCTTCGGGTCTAAGGTTCGAGGCTTGGCATGAAAAAGGGGCATATTATTTTTTTGCAAGTGCCGTGGAAGTGTTTGAGGTGGACTAAAATTGAGGTGTTTGAATGGAGTTTTAGTTGAATGGTTCAGAGGGAGTAGATGGCATGGAGGAATTGTAGGAGGAAAATGGGTTTTGGATAGAGGTGTAGGCGGTTGGAGTGTTTGAGGGGTGTAGGGTGTGGGGATTGTATAGCTGAATTTTAGGAGGGATTTTAGGAAAAAAAATAAGGAAAGTGAGAGGAGAGGGAGAAGTGTACCGAAATTGGACTGTGGCACTCAAAGATTTTGGTTGGAAGGTGAGTTGAGCACTATTTTTCAGGTTTGTAAACTTTCTGAATACTCTTTTCTCATTTTTGGCTTCTAGGTTGCTTTCAGTTTTTTTTTTCGTCCCTTGTTTGGGGTAGTTGAATTTTGCTTTTGTCTATTAAGGCTTTTCATTTGTTTGTTCCATGCTTGTACTGAATAGACAATTCACTCTTTCTCTCTAGTCGGTTCCCTCTTCTTGAATTATTTCTTCTTCACCTCCCTCCTAGCTTTATCGAACACTCTTCTCTTCTTTTCTTTCTCTGGGATCCTTTCCCTTTTCATGTTGCTACCTTGACTGAACACCCCATTTCACCCTTTCTATTTTACTTTCAGCTTTGATGAGTGCTCATTGATCATTTGGGTTCGAGCACACAGTCTGCTCCCCCTTTCCCTCTATTGTTCTTCGTTGGCCGAATATTGGTAGGTGAGTCCCTATCGTACTCCTTTTGTTCCCCATTCAGATTTCTCTTTTCTAGACATCATTATTTTCTTTCTTTTTCTTAGTACTGATTACCCCTTCTCCTTTTATTTACTCTTTCAGACTAATCCTCATTCTTGATTCTTAGGATGTTACATAGTCAATCTACATTATGCCCTATCATTGTGGCAAGTGGTTTGGAGTTTGTTGTAAAGAGTCTTAGGTTTCTTTACGAAAAAAGATATCGGGTGGTAAGTGAAATGCAATAAATACTGTATTATATTTCACATATAGGTTTAATAAGAAGTTTGTGGCTTCTGTAGGTGGTGATTGAGGTTGTATTGGCACATCTTCGAGAAGCCAAGGGTGCGATTGTGGCTTGCTTTGGTAAGGACAGTATGATTGATTTGGGACTCCATTAGATTCTTTTTAAAATAGGAGTCAAGTTATTGATTAGGTGTTATGTGGATTTAATTCAGGAACAAGAGTATTCGGAGTGCGGTTCACTTCAAACGCATCAGGTGTGTAATCACACTACAATAACTGTTAATCGATAAAAGCTGAAAAATATGTCTATTGACACTACACGAGCGTAATGACGAACTACGCTCAACATTCCATCTTCAGACCGTAACGACAAACTACGATGATCCCGACATGGTCCAATTTCACCTAGTCAGATTAGTCCACCAGCTTAGCGTCCCAGAATTCTGTACGGTGCTAGTTTATATACGGAGGAATTCATGGAGGAGAATGACTTACATGCTCTCAACTGTCACATCCATCGTTCTCCATCACGGTGCTGGGATGCACTAGTACCAGGTGGGGCCACCTACAATCCTAGCCACTCCAAGGCATCGGCTCCCCCTCAATCTCTGAGGTACCTACACGCCATTTTGGCTCACACGATTACAAGACGGAGAGAGAACACTGGCGTCGTCAACACTCACGATGCCTACTTTTTATGGTGTATGTCAGACGGGCACGTCATCGACCTTGCCTATTTCATTGCCCTAACGATTCAGCACCAGACGGAGTGGCATCGGAAGGGGGTCATCTCCATTGGCCCCTATGTTACTCGGTTCCTCGACACTTCGGGCTCCTCAGCTCCTCAGCCAAAGAATCATCCTTAACCCTCATTGACCAGATGTCTCCACAAGGCATCTCGAGCATGCTTAACATGAGGATGATCAAAAAGCGCTGAGGAACCTACCCTCCTCAATATCGTCTCCCCAATCTACCGAAGAGGAGGCTTACGAGGACATTCCTGATGATGTCCCTCCACAAAACGAGGACCCACCGACTCAGCCACCATCACCCTCTCGTCCAGTTCATGCGGCAGCTTCATATGCTGACATCTCTGAGCACCTCACTCAATTCGAGCAGCAGTGTTTTCAATGATTTGACAACATTAATGCTACTCTACAGCAGATTTGTCAGCACCTCCACATCTCATCGCCAGTCCCACCTCGCGAACCATCCAACGATGAAGATGTTTAAAACATTTATTTATTATTTTATGTTTTTAATTTTTATTAAAACAACTTTTTATTTTTTATTAGACTTTAGAATTTTATTTTTTAATCATCAATTTCGGCTATATCTTTATGAGTAATCATTCTTCCTAATATCCTTTAAAAAGTTCCTTATTTTATCAAAGTTATATAGAGCTCTTAAGCTCATCATCGCATAGGAACTAAAAACTCCACTGGGGAAGGTTCTCCACGACTGCCATGTCTTGATCAACCACGACCATAGCTACCACTAGATATAATATTCTTTTGGCTCAGGACTTATGGACTAATGAACCTCTACCACCGCCGGAGTATCCTCCTCGTCTCTCTCCGTTTACTCTCCAAAACTCTCATTCGAGGAATTCATCATACAGGAAGTTTCACTTCTCCCCCTATGTTATGATTACAAATTGATTTTTTCCTATCTATCTTTGTACATTGAGGGCAATGTACATCTTAAGTGTGGAGGGGTATTTATTTTATTATCAGAAAAATCCCTGAATGACTGCCTTATTCTCTTGAAAAGCTCCCATATCATATTTAGGATAAATTTTGATTGATTTATGATTTTGATTGATATATCATGAATTAAAACATAGGCATTTATGCATTGATTGTTTAAACTTTAAGACATTAGAGAATCAAGCATGATAAGTTGATTTTTAAGAATTTAAAATTTAAGTTGTTTGCCAAAAGTTTAGGTATTACTTTGAGTTAGAATCCACAAGTTCTAAATATCAAAAAGCCATAATTTTTGTGATATTTTTAAACCTTTTAAGCATCTATTAATTCTTTCATGCTCACTTTTATTATTGCTTTGAGTGCATCAGTATGGAATTGTTATTCTAGAACTTGCTTGATTATGCATGTCAAGACCACACCATTTGATTTGATATGTCAAAATGATTAAGGCACTTAGGATTAACCCACTCATGCCATGAAAAGCCTACCTCCACGGTTAACCCTTAGTAAACCCCATTGAGTTAACAAGCTATTTCTTGTATTACCCTTACTATTAACCCTTAAACCATTATTGTTGAAATCCCTTAAATTAATTTGATCCCCAATTTTTTGTCGAGATTGGAATTGAAATAGTCACTTAGCTAAGTTTTATTCTACTTTGTATTTAACTTGTTCTTAAAAAAAAATTGTGTATATATCTTAACAGTAGTAATCTTCTGAGCTAAAGAAGTTAAAATTCCATATTTTGAGAAAAGCTCTATTGTATGCAATTGATGACTAGCCACTATTCTAGTTAGGCAAATTTTTCAAGTCAATTTCGATTCTAACCTTTTCTTTCAGCTTGTGACCACACCCCCTAACCAAGCCTCATTACAACCCTCTAAATACCTTTTGATTGATGTATCATTTCAATTTATAGTGGTGGAGATTTGATTTTCATGCAAGCTTATGGTAATAATTTTTCATTATTGACTATTGAGTGCTTCAATTATTGTCCTTAAACACCTCAAGTGATTTGAGTGAATCTTTAGTGAGGATGTGAAACTCTGTGATATTCTAAATCAAAGGTAATTACTTAGATGAGGGGAGACACCTATGTTTGCATGATTAAATACTCAACTTGGAATGTTTGAAACTTTTATGTTCTTTTAGTTGAATTCTCAATGTATGATTACCTATGGATTATTTTGAGATATTATCAATAGAAATTATAAATTGAGAAGAATTTATTTTGATTATGAGTTGAGAATTTTGCTTGAGGACAAGGAAAAGCTTAAGCGTGGGGGTATTTGATAAACTGTAATTTATACATATTTTTACCCCATGTTTAACACATTTTATGGATGATTTCCTATTAGAATCGGTGAATTCGATGCTCCTAATGCTTTAATTTCATGTTTTATGCTTAGGAGAGCATAGAAGAGCGAAAAGAACGAGAAACGGGCCAAAAACTGAGAAAAATGGGCCAAAGTACGATTTCAACACGGCCTGGACCTCCTCACACGGGCAGACCACACGGCCGTGTCAATTTGGCAGATTTGAAGCATGACCAGATGAACGTGTCCCTGCCGAGCCCAAGTTGAGTCCAATTAGGAAAAGGCCAATTTTGAGGGCTTCTAGGCATTCTAAAGCCTATAAATACACCCTAGAGGAGGAAAGTAAGGGGGCACACAGGGAGGAAGGTAGGAATTACTCGAAGGAAGCTGATTGATCCATCTCAGAAGTCGGATTCATCATCAAGACTGAAGATCTCTCCTCAATTTCCCCTTCAGGAGTTTTGGGTTTTCTTTATATTTTGTATTCTTTAGTATTCTGAGATGTTCTCTTATTTTGTTATGAACTAAATCCCCTAAATACCTGAGGGGAATGAAACCTAAGACGAATCTTGTTATTTTTTTCTGAATTGTATGATAAATATTTAACTTGTTCTTAATTATGTGTTTTTAATTCTTGTTTTGATATCCTAGGATACTAATTCGAGATAAGCTCTTATTCATAGGAGGAATAGACCCTGTCTAAAAGTACATTTGTCATAATTAAGTGGAGTTGTTCGCGCTCCTAGACATAGGGTGGCAAGATTTTGCCGGATTAGGGTGAAACCTAATAAGGGGATCCATAGATCGAGTTAATGCAACCCTAGGGTGTTAATTAGAGAAAAGTCTCAATTATTCAATCTAGGGATTAGATGTTATTAATCTTGAATAGGGATAATAACATAACTTAGTGATCTCTACGAAACAAGTTAAATGAATAAATCATCCGATTCGGAGCCAGAATAACAAGTATAGTCTGGATGGATTTTTCCTTAGGTATTGTCTTAATTCAATTATTTTCCAAAAGTAATCCCCCAATTCCATTCTCTGTGAATTCTTAGATTAGTTAATTAGTTAGTAAAACAAAACCACCTTATTCTTAGGCTAGATAATAAAAATATAGTCATTACTAGTACTTTTAGTTCCTTTGGTTCGACAATCTGGTCTTGCTAAAATTATACAACTGTTCGATAAGTACACATGCCTACATCCTGCTAATAGTTAGTTTCAAGAATGATTAATTATAAATACTTAAAACCTATCATGAAATCACGCGATCATTCAACTTGCCTATTCGTCTGTGGATGGTAAGTGTAACGCCTTAAAATCTTGAAATTTTGAACTTTCATTTTTTCGATTTTGAAAAGAATTGTGCTTAACATTCCTAGTCTAGTGTAAATTATGTGATAGTAGGTCTTGGTTAAGGTTTGAGTTCGAACATAGGGGTGAAGGAAATTATGGTTTAATTATTAAAAGAACCCAAATAGGTTGGTTTTTAAATAAATGAAGGAAGAATTGGACACAAGAAAGCCTTGTGGTGGAGTGGCAAGTGGCGTCATATGCAAGGCAAGAAGGTAAAGGGTTCGAATCCCTCCTTGATCAAAAGAAGGATTTATTTTTGCTTAAGGAATGGACAGTTGTGGCGTTGGATATGAACACTGTAGGGAGTGATAAGCGGAGAAATTTGAAAAGGGGAATAGGGAGTTATCAGGGAGAAAAATTAGGAGATGAGGAGTGAATAAGAGGTGGAGTCGAATTGGGAATTTGGGCATAGGATATTCGGCCATAGAGGCTATATATAGGTGCCAAATGTGAGGTTGCCAGGCTAAAGTCAAATTCTCCCTCACCTTGCTGCTCGAAAACACCTTTTTCTCCAAAGATCTAAAAACCAAAAATCCCTTGTTCTTCTTTCTTTTTCTTTGTACTGATTTTCCATTCTTCCCTACTCAAGTTCTCTTTTTGATTCACCTCTGGTTTTAAATGATTTCTACTTCGCTTTGTGCTGAATAACCTCTGTTACCATACAAGTCTCAAGAGCCGAGTATCCTCTGTGCCACCACTACTCTTTCTACTTCGACCATTTCTAGTGTAAGTGTTTTGCTATCTCAATTGGTTTTGCTAGTATAGATCACTCTATCCCTCACTTTTTCTAATCAGTTTTGGTAGGATTAGTATAGAATCCATGTCTTTTGAATCCCTACCGATTTGCTCCTTAGGTGTGAGATATTCGTAAGTGCTCTTCACTTTGGTAAAGGTTGGCCGAATAGGCTTTAGTAGTAAAGGGTGACATATGATGGATACAAGTCACCCAATATGTTTTTAACGATAAAGATTAATACAGATCTGGGAAGTACTTATGATTAGTGATCGAGGATAAGCTATTAAGACTTGGCATTTAAGGTAAGGTTAGGGTGAGACTTTGACTTTTGGTAAAAGTATTTGATAAGTATGTGTGATTAATCGTTGAGTGACATCAATTGTAGGTTCGTGGCTAGGGAGATTACAACATGCTTTATTACTAGGTATGTACATACACTGCACACACAAGTAGATTGACAAAAGCCGAAATGCCAAAAAGCTGAAATGCTGAAAAGCCAAAATGCCGAAAAGTCGAAAGCTTGGCTACGGTAGTCTTACGAGTGCGCAAACACTCGTAAGGGGAAACTGATAGGTTGACTTAGTCCCAGGGGCGATTCCATGGACTTGGGCTGTGAATTGGCTAACCGGGTCGGAATGGGCTAAATGGGCCCGATGGGCTATTGGGCCCATAATAGGAAAAAATTGATAATTGATGCTATGTGATGGAAAATTGTATGTGAGCATGACTGTAAATGTGATTTGGTACTAATGGCCATATGAATGTGGTCTGGGCCTAATGGGCCATATGAAAGAGATTGGGCCTAGTGGGCCATATACAGGTATGTGGATTTGTCTGGGCTTGTATGGGGTTTTTGGGCCTAGAATATGACAACTACTTAAACAGACATAAAACTTAGTTAATTAATTAAAGACCATGGACAAGTCATAGGGTTAAGGTGTGGCAACCGGTATATGCATGTCTAGGATTGGATCTAGGGAGAGCTTGGTACTTAAACGGTCTTAATGAATTACCTCCTCTTCTCTGGAATCCTACCTGGTGCATATTATTCATTCATCTTAGCTCACAGGATTTGTTAACGAGCCAAGGTAAAAAAAGACCCATAATAAAGGAAAATTACCGAAATGCCCCTAAGGGCGAAAATGACCAAAATACCCCTAAGTGTTGAATATAAGATTTATGGATGTTACATGTATAACTGCTTCATACATACGATATTCTGTTTAGGTTGCATAGGGGTTGGGAATTATGGAACGGAGGAAGTATATGAGGATCGCATGGTTGCTTGACAACCGTGGATCCACTGACAGCTATTAAGCCCAATATGTGATTGTCAACTTGCTACAATGAAGGTAGTTTTGCAACCGGGCTACTATTGATGTGTATCGGATGGGTGGGTGGGTATTTATATCCCCACATGATGTGTATCGGGGAACGGAGTTGATGTGTACCAGTTGGATTATTGTGGTAGGTTGCACTGCATTGCATTGCATGTAAGATTTTATGGATTGATGGATGCTTATTGCTCGTCGAGGGTCGTACACACTGAGTTTTTGAAAACTCACCCCCTCTTTTATTTTTTCTCAGGTGATGCTCAGTAGAAGGTTTGATGTTTGGAGGGACTCGGAGGTGGCTATCTAGCAAGACGACTTGGGCTTGTTTTTTTTAAAAATAGCATATAGTTTCTAGTTTATTAAGTAATTTCAGACTGGAATGTAATAAGGCCTTCCCTTTTAATATTATTTGGATTGTTGTATTTATGCGCTGCAAATATGAAAAGTTGAACATGGGTTTCCTAAATCATAGTTTGTTTTTCTATGTTTCCGCAAATTAATTCTAAAATGACAGGTTTTCATAAATCGTATGTTTTAAACAAGCTTTCACGATTGAAAAGAGTTTTTATAGGTTAGTTAAGGTTCTCATTTCAATGAAGGGTTTTCAATGAAAATAAGGTTTTCGCTAGAACACTTCAATGTGACGCACCAGATTTGGTCATAACATCTGGGCCGGTTTGGGGTGTTACATTTAGTGGTATCAGAGCTCGGTTATAAAACTCGGGCTGTGAAGTGGGCCTTATTATTTTGGTTTTATTTTTAAAAAAAATTGGATCACAATGTTTTGGAAGAAGAAATTCTTGCTATGCAGCACACCGAGTCTCCGATGTTGAACCAAGTAAGTTTCTTTATTCTTAAGCTTGTGTAATTTGATATACTGTAGGTAGTTAGTGGGCTACTTTAGATGATTATGTTAAGGCTTTTTTTTTTTAGATTGAAACTGAAGCCCGTAGGACCTTGAAACTGTAAAGGATTTATGAAAACAACCTTCTTTTAATACTTTCATAAAACATCGATTTAATTATTAAAACTAACTAAAACTTCATAAAATTTCTAATCCAGATAATACATGAGACAACGATGAGTGCTAGAAGAGGTACAAGAGGCCGTGGCCTAGGCCGCGGAAATGTTAGGGCTAAATCGTCGGCATCAGGCCATATGCCCGATGTTGGAGTAGAAGAGGCCTCGGCCTCACCCGTGGCTGGGAATGGACCGTATGATTGGGCCGCAGGGGAAAATGCATTGTCGCAGGCAATACTGAGGATTTTGGAAAGGGTCGTAGGGCCTAATAATGGCACAGGAAATCGAGGGTCCATTACGGAACGACTTCGATCAAATGGGACTGAGATCTTTAAAGGAGTGGCTGGTGTGGCTCCTAACGTGGCAGAATACTGGTTGAAAGGGGTAGTTTCACTGCTTAGGGAAGAAGCTTACCAGTGGTGGCTGACAGTGAAAGAGGGCACCCAGCCTGAGCAAGTCACTTGAGAGTTTTTCAAAACTGTGTTCTAAGGGAAGTATGTGGGTGCGAGTTATGTGGATGCTAGGAGAAAACAGTTCCTGAACTTGACCCAGGGAAACAAATCTGTAGCGGAGTATTAGGTGGAATTTCTACGCCTTAGTAGGTATGAAAGAGTTATGGTGGCAACGGACTATGAGCGTTGCATTAGGTTTGAGGATGGGCTTAAGGATAGCCTCAGAGTATTGATAGCTCCACAAATGGAGCGTGTCTTCTCAGAGTTGGTAGAGAAAGAAAAGATAGCGAAGGAAGTGAAGCACACTAAGCGCTTAAATCGAGAAAGAGAAAAGGGTAGGAAGGGAGGCTGAGACTCCTAGTGTTGGACAGAGGCCTAGGTCTAGGGCCAGAGATATGGGCTGGTTAGAGCAGGTCCCCTGCTGTGAATCCAGGGGTGCCACCTTATGCCGATTGTGGAAAAGGTCATGTAGGTAAGTGTTGGAAGAGGACGAGAGCTTGTCTGGCTTGTGGATCTATGGAGCATAGGATCAGGAATTGCCCTAGAATGCTAGTTCAGGTGCCAGACGTGGGTAGAGGTGATGTACAGCCACTGAGGGGTGGTCAGTAGCTGCCCAGAGGCCATGGTCAGGCAAGTGGCGGAAACAGATTGGGCCATGGAGCACCGGGCAAAAGTGCTGGTCATGCTGGGGCGAGACAGCCAGCATTGGTTTATGCAGCACGTCATCAAGAGGACGGAGACGCTCCAGAGGTGAATATTGGTACGTACATTAACCATAATATGCTATTTATTTGGTTTGGAATTAGAGTGCGCAGCGGGAGCATGGTGTGGTAGTCTATGCTATGCAGCTGTACCAATAGTTGGGAATTTTGAGGATGAAAATTCTTTTAGGGGGTAGAGTTGTAATGCCCCAAAAATCCTGAAATCCTGAACTTTCATTTTTTTTAGTTTTCATAAAAATTGTGCTTAACATTCCTGGTCAAGTGTAAATTATGTGATAGTAGGTCTCGGTTAAGGTTTGAGTTCGAACTTAGGGGTGAAGGAAATTATGGTTTAATTATTAAAAGAACCCAAGTAGGTTGGCTTTTAAATAAATGAAGGAAGAATTGGACACAAGAAAGCCTTGTGGCACAGTGGCAAGTGGCGTCATATACAAGGCAAAGAGGTAACGGGTTTGAATCCCTCCTTGCTCAAAAGAAGGATTTATTTTTGCTTAAGGGATGGAAAGTGGTGGAGTTGGATATGAACACTGTAGGGAGTGATAAGAGGGGAAATTTGAGGAGGGGATTAGGGAGTTATCAGGGAGAAAAATTAGAAGATGAGGAGTGAATAAAAGGTGGAGCCGAATTGGGAATTTGGGCATAGGATATTCGGCCATAGAGGCTATATATAGGTGCCGAATGTGAAGTTTCCTGGCTAATGCCGAATTCTCCCTCACCTTGTTGCCAGAAAACACCTTTTTTTCCAAAAATCTAAAAGCCGAAAATCCCTTATTCTTCCTTCTTTTTCTTTGTGCCGATTTTCCATTCTTCCCTACTCAAGTTCTCTTTTTGATTCACCTCTGGTTTTAAACCATTTCTACTTCTCTTTGTGCCAAATAACCTCTTGTACCATACAAGTCTCAAGAGCCGAGTATCTTCTGTGCCGCCACTACTCTTTCTACTTTGACTGATTCTAGTGTAAGTGATTTGCTATCTCAATCGGTTTTGCTACTATAGATCACTCTGTCCCTCACTTCTTCTAATCAGTTTCGGTAGGATTAGTATCGAATCCCAGTCTTCTGGATCCTTGGTGATTTGCTCCTTAGGTATGAGATACTCGTAAGTGTTCTTCACTTCGGTAAAGGTTGGCTGAATAGGCTTTAGTAGTAAAAGGTGAGATATGATGGATACAAGTCACTCAATATGTTTTTAACGATAAAGGTTAATGCAGATCTGGGAAGTACTTATGATTAGTGGTCGAGGAAAAGCTATTAATACTTGGCATTTCAGGTAAGGTAAAGGTGAGACTTCAGCTTTTGGTAAAATTATTTGATAAGGATGTGTGATTAATCATTGAGTGACATCAATTGTAGGTTTGTGGCTAGGGAGATTGCAGCACGCTTTATTACCAGGTGTGTACATACACTGCACACACAAGTAGATCGACAAAAGTCGAAATGCTGAAAAGTCGAAAGCTTGGCTACGGTAGTCTTGCGAGTGCGCGAACACTCATAAAGGGGAAATTGATAGGTTGCCTGAGGCCCAGGGGTGATTCCATGGACTTGGGCTGTGAATTGGCCAACCAGTCTGAAATGGGCTAAATGGGCCCGATGGGCTGTTGGGCCCGTAATAGGCAAAAATTGATAATTGATGCTATGTGATGGAAAATTGTATGTGAGCATGACTGTAAATGTGATTTAGACCTAATGGTCATATGAATGTGATCTGGGACTAATGGGCCACATAAATGTGATTGGGCCTAATGGGCCATATGAAAGAGATTGGGCCTAGTGGGCCACATACAAGTATGTGGATTTGTCTGGGCTTGTAAGAGGTTTTTGGGCCTAGTATATGACAACTGCTTAAATAGACATAATACTTAGTTAATTAATTAAAGACCCTGAACACGTCATAAGGTTAAGGTGTGGCAACGAGTATATGCATGTCTAGGATTGGATTTAGGGAGAGCTTGGTACTTAAGCGGTCTTAATGACTCACCTCTTCTTCTCTGGAATCCTGCCTAATGCAATTTGCTCAAGAGATTTGTTAACGGGCCAAGGTAAGTAAAGACCCGTAATAAAGGAAAATTACTGAAATGCCCCTAAGTGTTGAATGTAAGATTTATGGATGTTACATGTATAACTGCTGCATACATACGATATTCTGTTTAGGTTGCGTAGGGGTTGGGAATTATGGAACAGAGGAAGTATATGAGGATCGCATGGTTGCTTAACAACTGTGGATCCACCGACGGCTATTAAGCCCAATATGTGATTGGCAGCTTGCTGCAATGAAGGTAGTTTCGCAACCGGGCTACCATTGATGTGTATCGGATGGGTGGGTGGATATTTATATCCCCACATGATGTGTATCGGGGGACAGAGTTGATGTGTACCGGTTGGATTATTTGGGTGGGTTGCACTGCATTGCATTGCATGTATGATTTTATGGATTGATAAATGCTTATTACTCGTCGAGGGTCGTACACACTGAGTTTTCAAAAACTCACCCCTTCTTTTATTTTTCTCAGGTGATGCTCAGTAGAAGGTTCGATGTTTGGAGGGACTCAGAGGTGGCTAGCTAGCAAGACAACTTGGACTTCTTGTTTTTAAAAAGAGCATATAGTTTCTAATTTATTAAGTAATTTCAGACTGGAATGTAATAAGGCCTTCACTTTTAATATTATTTTAATTGTTGTTTTTATGCGCTGCAAATATGAAAAGTTGAACATGGGTTTCCTAAATCATAGTTTTTTTTCTACATTTCCTCAACTTAATTCTAAAATGACAGGTTTTTATAAATCATATGTTTTAAACAAGCTTTCCCGATTGAAAAAGAGTTTTTATAAGTTAATTAAGGTTCTCATTTCAAGGAAGGGTTTTCAATGAAAACAAGGTTTTTGCTAGAACACTTCAATGTGACGCGCCAGATTTAGCCATAACATCTGAGCCGGGTTTGGGGTGTTAAAGTAAGCTGAAGTGACCTTGTTTTTCACTCCATGTTTATCTAATAACCATTTCAACCACTTGTTCATAAAATGGGACCCTTCATCGCTGATAATAGCTCTTGGGGTTCCAAACCTTGTGAATACGTATTTCTGCAAAAAAATCATCACAACCCTAGCATCATTTGTCGGATAAGCTTCAGCCTTGACCCACTTAGATACATAGTCTACTGCTACCAATATGTACTTGTGACCAAAGGACGGAGGGAAAGGTCCAAGAAAGTCAATACCCCATACATCGAACAATTCTACCTCAATGATATTTGTTTTAGGCATCTCATTTCTATTGGTAACATTTCCAACCCTTTGACATCGATCACAACTCTTTACATAAGCATATGCATCCTTGAATAGTGTTGGCCAAAAGAATCTGGCTTGCAATACTTAGGCCGTAGTACGAGTACCTCTGAAGTGTCCCCCACTTGAAGCTGAGTGACAATGGTATAAAATCCTTTGTACTTTTTCTTCTACCACGCATCTCCTGATCATTTTATCTGCGCACTTTTTAAACAAATATGGCTCTTCCCAAAAATTGTAACATCCCGATTTTGGGCCTAGTTGGAACAGTGGTTTCGGGATCACAAATCCGATGAGGAAAATTTTATTTTTATTATATTTTTATGGTCTACAATTTTACATAATGAATTCATGAAAATTTCATTCAAAAATTTTGACGTTTGGGCACTCAATTTAGTCAAAAGGACTAAATTGTAAAAACTGCAAAAGTTGAGTTCCACATGTTAAAAGTGTCCAATTTTTATGAGTTTTTAAATTGGAGGTCCTTAAATGGTAATTAGACCATTGGTTAATTGTTGGACAAAAATAGACATGAAATGGGTGTAATAAAATATTTTTAAGTTACGGGCATTTTGGTAATCTAATAATTAAAAGAATTAAAAAGGGAAAATAAACCAACATTGGCTATCATCTTCTCCATCCAGCCGAAACTAGCATGGACACCATGGCTAGGGTTTGGTTCAAGCTTCCAGGCTCATTTGTAAGCGATCTCGAGCCCTGTTTTTACTGTTCTTTACATTTTTGAAGTCCTAGTAACATGATCTACTAATTTCTACCATTATTTTGAGCTAGGGTTTATGTTTAAAAATTTACCCATGAGTGACATGCTTGTATTTTGATGTCTAATGGCAGAAAACGAGTGTTGGGTGTTAATTAAACGACTTTTACTAAGCGATTTTTGATGAAAACGTCCAAAATGATCGTTTTGTAAAAGTTGTAAAAATTGTATAAAAGGGTGTTATGATGAGAATTGTAGTTTGCTATAGTTATAAAAATGGTTCGGCTAGGCCTATAGAATGGGCAAATAGAATAAAAAATCACTTTACGAGCATTGGGGCAAAAGTGTAATTTTGACAAAGTTTAGGGGAAAAAACGTAATTTTTCCAAAATATGATTTTGGGTCAATCTGAATAATGTATGTCCGAAATAGGCTATATTGGAAATGATAGATCAAGAAAATCGAGATTCGGGCTTAAATCAGGAAAATACAAGTTTTGGACTAAAATGGTAATTTTGCTGTTTCCGTATTCGAGGTAAGTTCACGTGATTTAATAAGCATATTATTCATGTTATTGTTGTTATACATAAAATATATCTTGCTATGATTGTATTGAATTTGACATTAATGGATGTGTGATGGAAATTGACATGAAAACTAGGTGATATATTATTTTTATTGTATGGACTAATGCCCAAATAACATGAAAATGTGTTGAGTTGAATGTACATTACATGATCATCTATGGATATTGATATACTTGATGAAAAGAGAAAATCCCGGTTGAGTAGAAAGGGATATCCGATGGATAAATCATTGTTTACATGACATGAGATCCTGCATGTATTACAGAAAATGATTTAGCCTGGACAGGTAATCCGTTGATCTCAATATAGAAATGATCTAGCCCGGACGGGTGATCCTTAAGTGATCGGGCCTCCCGAAGAATATGGGTGCATTAAGGATTTAGCCCAGATAGGTAATCCAATTCAGGACTGAATTTAGCCTGGGCTGGTAATTTAGATCCAAGCTTATGAGAGTGTATGTCATTGTAAGGGATTTAGCTTGGACTGGTAATCCCAACAACACTCTGTGAGTTATGATATGGGGGATTTAGCCTGGACTGGTAATCCCGCCGTAATGAGTGAGGTTCGCGGGAGTGCATACTTGAAATGATCACTTGCATGACTTGACGATAAATGTGATATCCATTGAGATTCTGAGGTATTCAACGGGAATTAATATGAGAAATGGAATGGAAATACTTGAAATGATAAACTCATCTATGCTTAGATGATATTAGTATGATGTATTTGATTGCCATGTTTAGATGAGTGGTTGTGCGAAGAGATAGCATAGGTACGTACTCGAAACCTATGAGCATGTGTTTGCCTTGTGAAATGAAATGGACTTGTGATACAAGTGTAAATGATTGAGTGATATTTATAAGAATAATTTCTATGACAAGTTTGTGATGGTTATCATTATGTTGCACTAACATAGATTGGCACAATAGCAGCGGTCAAAATTTTAAAATCCACCAAAAATATTGGAAATTGAGTTAGAGGCTGAGTAAAATATGAAATTAAATCTTATCGAGTCTAGTTTTAGATAAAGGAAATAGTGTAAGCACAGGAATCTCATATGATGAGATAATTGAATTTTTGTGAAACAGGGTCAGAGTGATCTCAGACTCCCCTGTCTTAAATTTGGAAAATAATTAAAAATTGTACAAAAATGATTATGGGTTATAATTTACATTTTTAAAATCCTTAATGAGTCTATTTTTAGGAGAAATAGACAGAACTGTCACTCAAGTCCCGTACTATGAGATAATTAATTCATAGTGAAGAGAGGTTGGAACTACCAGACAACAAAATAGGGGTAAATTTAAAGAATAAACTGTACTTATTGGCTAGACAAAAAATTCAGAAAATTTTATGGTAAGAATATATGTTAGTCTAGTTTCAGGAAAAATTAATGATTCTCAATTCGGAGTTCCGTAGCTCTGGATACAAATAATTTAGTGACTGTGACTCAGAAAAATAGCTTGACTGGACTTTAATAAATAGAAAGAATTTAAAAATAGCATGTTATCACATTGCTTATTATTTTTCATGCGATCTTACTAAGCGTAAAGCTTACTCCCTCCTTTCCATTTCCTTAGCATTTTCAGATAGGCTCGGGGTTGGAGATCGTTGAAGGCAGCATCACACTATCAAGACATCATCTTTGGAATAGTAATATATTTATGCTAGTGATTCCAAGTGAGTGACATGTATAGGGACTTAGTTTTATGATAGATGTTGTTATGAGTAGCCAAATATATTGGCTTATAATGATTCATTGTATATAGCCATGAGATGTGGTTTATATTGATTATGGCTTGTAAGCCTATTTATCCATGTTAAGTCCTAATGTTTGTGATGTGGATATGCTTGTTGAAAATGCATGTTAGTGTATAACATGTGTGTATGATGAATGCTTCATGACCAATCGAACCGGTCATTGCCATGAGAAAATGCATGATATAGAAAAAAAAAAGATGATGTTGATTGAACTTGAATGCTCAAGGTCTAATGACACAGGTGATGAGTGAATAATTCTAGATTATTTGTAAAGGTGGTGCAATATTAAGATTAATAGCCATGAATGTTTACATCTGGACTTAATATTACACGAGTAGCGAAATACGTGAATAATGACATGTTAATGTTAAGAATAGATCTTAATGAAGGAGGTCAAATCATTAAAATGATGCCATGATATGTGTTCTTAATATATGTAATGAATTGTGGAAATTAAGGGTAACACAAAGGCTTGGAAATAGCCTAAGTGTTAGTCACACAAGCAGAGACACGGCCATGTGTCTCAACCGTGTAGAGGACAAAGCCTAGCACACGGGCGTGTGGCCTGGCCGTGTGGTTCATTTTGCATGATGACACCATAGTCAGAGAGTTACACGGCCTGAAGACATCAGCATATTGAAGACACATAGGCGTGTCCCTGTGTCCACACGGGCATGTGGCTCCGCTTCATGGAAAAATTTTATAAATTTTCCTAAAACTTTCCAAAGTTCTCAATTTAGTCCCAAATCACCATTAATGCATGTTTAGAGCCTCGTAGCTCGTGTAAGGGACATTATGCATGTGATTGAATGTTTTTAATTAAAATGAAATTTTATGGCCCAGTTTTATATGTACGTTTAAGTCTGGTAACGCCTCGAACCTTGTCTCGACATTGGATATGAGTAAGGGGTGTTACAGAAATAGTACTTCACATTGTGAAGAAACTTTTTCCTTTGATGATATGTCTTATCAATTGGCATCAAACCACAAGCTAAAAAGTTAGCAATATCATTAAACCAAGGGGCATTATGTACATGATTTATCTTCAGTATGTGTTCATCTGGAAACGTCTCTTTAATTGGTATAAGAGAAAAGTTCCCTTCTTGTGGCTCCAATCTAGACAAGTGGTCTGCTACTTGATTTTCTACTCCCTTTCGATCATGAATTTCTAGATCGAACTCTTGAAGTAGAAGTACCCATCAGATCAACCTCAGCTTAGCGTCTTTCCTGGAAAGTAAGCACTTAATTGCCAAGTGGTCCGTATAGATAGTTACTTTGGTACCTACAAGATAAGATAGAAACTTTTCAAAAGCAAACACAATAGCAAGTAACTCTTTTTCTGTTACCGTATAATTCAGTTGAACTCTATCAAAGTTTGGCTTGTGTAATAGATGGGATGCAAAACTTTGTTGCTTCGTTGGCCCATAACAGCTCCTATTGCGAAGTCACTTGCGTCACACATCAGTTCAAATGGAAAATCCCAGTCTAGTATGACAATTATGGGTGCTGAAACTAATCGACTCTTCAAATCGTTGAAAGCTCTTAAACACTCTTCATCAAATTTGAACATCATGTCGTTCTCCAATAATTTGAATAAGGGTTTAGCAATTTTGGAGAAGTCCTTGATAAATCTTTGATAGAAACCGGCGTGGCCCAAAAAGCTCCAAACACCCTTTACAAAATGTTGGAGGTGGGAGTTTCTCAATAACATCTACCTTTGCTTTATCTACCTCGATTCCATGTCTCATTATCCGATGCCCTAGAACAATCCCTTCTCGTACCATGAAATGGCAGTTTTCCCAGTTGAGTACCAGGTTTGTTTCTTCGTATCGCTTTAGTACCTTCACTAGATTAGCTAAGCAATCATCATAAGTATCTCCAAATACTGAAAAATCATCCATAAAAACTTCCAAATACTTCTCAACCATGTTAGTAAAAATAGACATCATATATTTTTGAAATGTAATAGGTGCATTACATAAACCAAATGGGATGCATCTAAACGAAAATGTACCGTACGGGCAGGTGAATGTTGTCTTGTGCTGATCTTTTGGTGCTACTGTAATCTGATTATACCCCGAGTATCCATCGAGAAAACAATAATAGTCTAGTCCTGTGAGTCTATCCAGCATTTGGTCCAAAAACGGCAAAGGAAAGTGATCTTTCCTAGTCGCCTTGTTCAGCTTCCGGTAATCGATACAAATTCTCCATCCTGTAACCATGCTAGTTGGTATCAACTCGTTATTCTCGTTTTCAATGACCGTGATACCTCCTTTCTTTGGCACGCACTGGATCGAACTTACCCATGAACTATTTGAGATGGGGTAGATTGTACCTGCATCTAACCACTTGATGATTTATTTCTTGACTACGTCCTTCATGATGGGATTCAGTCTTCGTTGTCCATCAATCGTCTCTTTTTCGGCATCTTTGAAGATAATCTTTTGTATGCATACAGATGGACTAATTCTGCAAATATCGGCTATGGTCCATCCAATAGCCTTCTTGAATTGTTTCAACACCAGGATGAGTTTCTCTTCTTCCTTAGTAGTTAATTCTGTTGAAACAATCATAGGCAAAGTAAAAGCGTTACCTAAATAAACATATTTCAAATATGAAGGTAGTACCTTGAGTTCTAATTTCGGTGGCTCCTCGATTGACGTTTTTGGTTGGGCATAATCCCTTTTCTCTAATTCCAAAGATTCAAAACGGGAGTATGGATTAAATCCCTTTTGATTAGCTTCTAACAACGCTAAATATTCATCCTCCTCTTTCATCATTCTGAGGATCTGATGTTAAAATTTGTTCCAACGGATCCTCAACGTAGTTGAGCTCCTTCTCCATTATTAAATCGTATGAATCGGATACTGCAGAACAATCATCAATTATTTTAGAAAATAGCATAGACTTAAAAAAATTAAATATTACTTGATCATCCTGAACACACATAGTAAGCTCGCCCTTCTGCACATCAATAAGGGTTTTTCTGGTTGCTAAGAACATTCTTCCTAAGATAATTAGCACTTTTTTGTCTGCTTCAAAGTCTAGAATAACAAAATCAGTAGGGAAGAAAAATTTGTCTACACGTACCAATACATCCTGGATGTGCTAAGGACCGATCCAGTAATTGAAGTGTAACCATATTTGGTCAAACTTCACCTATCCCCAACTTCCTAAGTATTGACATAGGCATCAAGTTAACATTCGTACCTAAGTCACATAATGCCTTATCATAATCTATTGTTGCAAGTTATGGTAAAACATCCAGGATCCTTCAACTTTGGGGGTAGTTTGTCTTGAAGATATGCACTATATTCCTTCATTAGAGCTACCGTCTCAAATTCTCCAAGTGTTCATTTTTTGGACAGGATATCCTTCATGAATTTGACGTCATTCGGCATTTGCTCAAGTGCTTCAACCAACGGGATGTTGATATGAAGTTGCTTGAGTTCGTCTAGGAACTTCTTGAATTGAATCTCCTGCTTCTGTTTTTGAAGTCTTTGAGGGTAGGGTGGTGGTGGTTTCTTTACTGAAACTAGTTGATTCGTCCTCTGTGGCAATTCTGCAGCTGTCAGAGTTATTAGTTGATCAAAAGTAACTGGTTCTGAAATTACCTTGTCGGCTTTTACAGATCCTGGTTCTTGTAGAACTGGAATTTCAACACTTAATTGAACTTCCTCTAAATCTTGAGTGTTAGCTTGCTCCTTTTCAGCTTCGATGGTGTTGGGCTGTACTATCTTTCCTCTCCTCAAAGTCATCGCTTTGCAATGTTCCTTCCCCGGATTCCCCGGATTCTCTGTACCACTAAGTAAAGCATCTTGTGGTCGGTTCCTGAGTTCAGTTGCAAGCTGGCCCATTTGGTTTTCCAGGTTTTTCAATGTAGCTGCTTGGATTTGGATTAAGGCATCATTCTTAGCCATGTACGCCTTCAACAAATTTTCTAAGCCATTCGATGGTTCAACTTGGGTTGGTTTCTAAACTTGTTGGGAAAAACTAGGTGGCTAGGTGTAACACCCCTTACCTATACCTGAGACCGGGACCAGGTACGAGGCATTACCAGACATGTACTCAAACATTTTCGGGAAATACAGGTTATAAAAATTTCATTCCAATTTGAACCCAATCAAACAACATCTTAGTGTTCCTAATATGAGCCTACGGGGCCCAAAATCGAGGACATGAGAAAGTTCTTGAAAATTTTTCTAAGTTAAGCCTCACACGCCCGTGTAGAGGCAATGCACACGCCCGTGTCCCTGGCTCGTGTCCTTGACACGGTCTAGACCGCCCATGTGGTTGGCCGTGTCCAAAAAGTCGAGTATTCTGTTTATGACGTCAGCATGCATTTAGGGGCACACGGTCAAGACACACGTCTATGTGCTAGGCCGTGTCTCTACCCGTGTGTTTACTACCATGCATTCTAACTTAATATTTTTAGGTGCAGGGGACACACGCCCATGGGGCGGTCCGTGTGTGACACACGGCCTAGACACATGCCCGTGTGTCCACCCGTGTGGACCTTGTTAGGCTATTTTCCAAGCCTTAGGTCACCCTCTAATAACCATATCCACTTATAGTTTTCAATAGCACTTAACATGGTCTAATTATACTCTTAAATGGCCTTAACATACCTTATTTCATGTAAACCTCATCTCATCGGTTTTTATACATGCTAGGTTGTCCCCTTTATATTAAGGATTTCTATGACTTGTAACTCAATTAAGATTGGCTCGTTTTCTTAACTCATTGCCAAAATTGTGGCCTAACCACCCCATGTGATTTGGTCATGCTACATATGCCTAATTGTAATACACTATATATAATCATCACAAGAACATTGGAATATAACATGCACAATTTGGTAGGTCATAACCTACACCAACATGAGCCGATTTCCATGGCCATATACAAGTTAATATGTATACTTTTATAAGCCTTCATATTGGCTAATCAAATGACTCATATAACAAAATAAGAAAAGGCCTATACATGCTAGTGAACAAAATAAGAGTATCTATATACCAAAGATAGACAAGATGATAGTGTGTTGTGTAACAACCCGATTTAGACCCTAATCGGAATGGTAGTTTCGGGACCACGAATCCGAGTTAGAAAAATACTTAAATATTATTTTTCATATTTATTATATGTGAATTTTCATGTGTGAAACTTTCGTACGAAATTTTGATTGTTTGTGTGCTTAATTTAATAAAAAAATGGCTTAATCGCGTAAATTTAAAATTTGATAGTTAATAGCATAGGGGCCAAACTGTTAATGGCTTTCTAAGTTGAAGCATTTAAGTGGAAATTTGACCATATTTAAATGTTATGGACGGTAGTGGCCTAGTGTATAATGGTTTCATAATTTTATTTTAAAGGTTAAAAATGTAAACTTATTAAAATGTTAATATATTAATAAAACATAAAATAAAAGAAAGTGTTCATACTTTTATTTTGCATGACCAGAACTTAAAGAAAAATTAGGTTTAGAAAGCTTTGAATATTCGACAATTTGGAAGCTAAATCAAGGTATGTTTTTGTTTTGGTTTTTGATAATTTTAACATTTTTGAGATCGTTGCTTCGAATACTATCCGACCCATGCTCGAATTTCTGATTTTGGTGAATATTTTGAGTTATGCCATTGATGAATATTTGTGTTTTGTGATGTTTGATGATAAATTATGAAAGATATGTTTTGGATTAATATGTTTTGTATTGGAGTTTTTGATGATTTTGAGTAATTAGGACTAAATTGCAAAAATAATAAATTGGGGGACTAAAATGTAGAATAAATGAAATATATGAATTAGTATGAGTATAAGAAATATTCGGCCTAACAATGATGTGGTGAGATTTTGTGTATTTTGTGTTTTGTGCAATTAGGACTAATTTGTAAAAGTATAAAAAATTTTAGGGGTAAAATGGTAATTTCCCATTTATGTGTAGTTGGATTAAATTGAATGAAATTGTGTTTGAATGAGGATAATTTGAAATTATATAGATCAAGAACAAAAGAAATTGGACTTGGATCGGGGAAAAACAAAAATAGTCGAATAGCTGATTTACAATGTTCGTCGATATCCAAGGTAAGTCTTTAAGTAATTAAAAATTGTTTATCTTGAATGTAACTTAGTTTAATATATTGTTTTGGATTCTATAGATTCATAAAAAAGCTAGCCGAATGTGTTTAAATAAAGAAATACTGTATTGAGTTTAATTCAACAGAGTTGTATTATTAGAAAGTCCATATGATCTATATGAAATATCTGGAGTTTTTTGTTATATGAATTGTGTATGAGACAGTTTTATAATAGTGATATTCGGGCTTTGAGCCTAGCAAGCCTTGTCCTGGTGAATTTGATCGGGCTTTATGCCTAGCAGGTTTAATGTTGGTGAATAAAATCAGACTTTGAGTCTAGCAGGCCTTGTGCTGGTGTGCGATTCAGGCTTATGCCTAGTAGGCTTATGCCGGTGATTTATTTTAAGCCTATGCCTATAAGACTTCATATTGAGGTGGTAATTTAGTAAGTAAACTGAGCTAAATGACCATGTATATTCATATTGAGCTGACGGTAATCAATGCAAAGCCTCATTGAGCCATCCTTCTTCTTTACGAACAATATAGGAGCAACCCAGAGAGAGAAACTCGGTCTCAAAAATCCCTTGTCTGTTAACTCTTGCAACTGAGCCTTCAATTCTTTTAATTTAGTCGGAGCCATTCTATATGGAGCAATCGAGATCGGTGCAATCCCCGGCAACAAATCAATGGCAAACTCTATCTCTCTGTTCGGAGGCAACCCAGGCAATTCCTCTGAAAATACATCTGGAAATTCACAGACTATCGGTATTGATTCAAGCTTCAATTCAGACAGCTCAGTATTCATTACATAGGCTAGATAAGCTTCACACCCTTTCCTTATGTATTTCTGTGCAGACATGTGCGAAATCACCATAGGCAATTTATTTGATTCATCTGTTTCAACCCACAGAATTTCACCATTTTCACATTTCAGCTCTAGTGTTTTCTATTTACAATCTACCTTGGCATCATACAATGTCAACCAATTCATTCCCAAAATAACATCAAACTCATCAAATGGTAACAGCATCAGATTAGCCTTAAAACAGTGACCTTGAATCATTAATGGGCAACTCTTGCAAACCTTATCAACTAGCACATATTGGCCTAAGGGTTCGACACTTTAATCGTAAACTTAGTAAACTCAACAGGAAACTTCTTATTAGATACTAAATTCATACAAATATAGGAATGAGTAGACCCGGGATATTAGATACTAAATTCATACAAATATAGGAATGAGTAGACCCGAGATCAATCAATGCAATAACAATAGTATCATAGAGAGAAAATGTAACACCCCTTACCCGTTACCGTCGCCGGAACAGGATACAAGGTATTACCAGAACATAACATATACCAAGATAGAAATATGTCATCCCATTTGATAATGCATCGTATAACATATATCTTGAACAATATTAGCCAACTTTTATGGCTTGTACAAAGTAACTGGTCGAAATCTTGTAACTAATATTTTAAACCTAGACAAATATGACACGAGAACAAAATAATTTTTGCCTACTATACATGCCATAATTCAAAACATTTAGTTCAAATACCCCAAAGTATGATAGTGCGGGTAGATCTTCACGATCCTTGACTCTGAGCAAGTGGAGAACACTATAAGACAAAAGAGAGAAAACGAAGTAAGCTTATAGCTTAGTAAGTAGTATGTAAATACTAATTTAAGAATCTAACATGTTTACACAACAATTCAAGTATGTCTACTTTAACTTCACTACTTATTCCACTTCGATTAAGCTGTCTCTGCTGTGTCATATTCACTAAATAAATCATAATTCGAGTTACAAAACTCGAAATTCATATCCGTAAAATTTCCTGAATCTAGACTCATAAAGCTTCTTGCTAAATTTTTTATAATTTTGGTTCAGCAGATTAGTACAGTTTATTAGTTAAAGTTTCCCTGTTACACAGCTCGACTGGCCTGACCTCTGTCCACTACGAATTGAATTTCTCTCAGTACATAACTCAAAAACCCTGAAGTCTGTTGTATTTAAAACTAGTCTCAATAAGGAATTTAGGCATGTAAACTATATTTCTTATTTTGCTTTGTACAATTTTTAATGATTTTTCAAAGTGGAAACAGGGGATCACGTATTCATCCTGAGCAAGTCAGTTACAATTGTAAATATCTCAAAATATAGAATTCCTTTGCTTGCCCTGCTTCTTTTATATGAAAGTAGACTCATTAAGCTTTAATTTCACATCTCATTCAACCTCTAATTATATTCCTCCTATTTTTGGTGATTTTTCAAAATCACGTCACTGCTGCCATCTAAAAACAGTTTTAATACTAATTTCACTCTTTCACACATTCTTTATGCTAACCTCATTTTATCGTATATATGTATATGCCACAATTCATTTTCACCACATTTCATTCACTATAAGTGTAGGTCCAAACCACAATGTCACCACAAAACCATCCCGTTGAACAATTCGGATCAATCCTCGATATTTAACGGTTTCAAAGACACACCCCACCATCACACTTCATTTAGTTCGGCTCTCTTGTACACATGGGGAACACTTAGTACCACTCATGCGACCTAGCCGATTTGTCTCGTAGCTCTCTTGTCTACATGGTGTCCTTCACTTGGAATCACGCATGCACCTAGCTACATTTATCTTTCACGTAGCTCTCTTGTCTACATGGTGTCCTTCACTTGGAATCACGCATGCGACCTAGCTACATTTATCTTTCACGTAGCTCTCTTGTCTACATGGGATACATCTCGTATCACGCATGTGACCTAGCTACTACAGGGTGTCTCGTAGCTTTCTTGTACACATGATGTGCACTCAGCATCATACATGTGACCTAGCTACGCCCTCTATTTCATTCGATCTCTCCAATGTTCAACCGGATCTCTCTCTCGTATTTATTTCCATTCTTCCCATAGTCAATTTATATTTTAACATCAGCTAGTATATTTATATAATAGGCTGAAATATAAGAATGTACATGAAATTATTGTAATATTTACATACAACTTACCTTGGTGCAAAATATGGAAATTTTGCAATTTAGTCCAAAACTTTTTCTTTCCCCGCTCGAGGTCGGTTCCGCCTTTCTTGATCTATAATAGCACATTTAGCTCATTTAATACTCATACTATTTATTTCAATCCAAAAATCACATTGTAGAAAAATTACATTTTGCCCCTAACTTTTACAAAATTACAATTTTGCCCCTAGGCTCGGAATTTAATTTCAGCCCTTATTCTTATGTTTTATGATATGCTGAACATTTTCTCTTCTACAACAACATCAAATTCCACTCTATCATATAGTTATGAACATTAGGTATTTTTACCGATTATGCTTGCTTTTACTCGTTTTCACTTAAAACCGAGTAGCACAAATTATTTAACACAATTTAAAACCTCATATTCTATCATAAAACATCAAAATACACAAATTTCACCTATGGGTATTTTTCCAAATATGAACCCTAGGTTAAATTATTACTAGCATAAGCTTAATCGAGCTTCCGGATTCCAAAAACGTAAAGAACATTAAAAGCGGGCTTAGAATCACTTACTATGGAGCTTGAAAGTTGAAGAATCCTAGCTATGGAGAGAGTGAAGTTTCGCAGCAACTAAATGGGAAGATGACTATTTTGTGTTATTTTTCCCATTTTATTTCATTTAATATCAAAATGACCAAAATACCCTTACTACTAAACTTTCCAAAATTCCTTACATGTCCTAAATTTGTCCATGAACTTAAAACTGGTAGAATTGCTATTTAAGACCTCCTAATAAATATTTCAAAACAATTTCATACTAAAATTTCTAGTATGCAAATTTTGCAACTTATTCGATTTAGTCCCTACTTTCAATTTAAACACTTTAGGCATAGAATTTCATCACGAAATTTTCACACAATCATGCAATCATATCATAAACCCCAAAATATTTATAAAACAATTATTTCTATCTCGGATTTGTGGTCACGAAACCACTATTCGATTAGGCCCTAATTCGGTTGTCACAATTCTCCCCCTTTAGAGATTTTCGTCCCAAAATCTTACCCAGAAAGAGGTTTGGGTCTGTTTCCTCATAGCTTCCTCGGGTTCCCACGTAGCCTCTTCTATCCCATGTCTGTGCCACAATACTTTCACTAAGGCTATACTTTTGTTTCTTAACTGTTTAACTTCTCGAGCCAAAATCTTTATTGGTTCCTCCTCATAGGTCATATCCGATCGAATCTCAATTTCATTGGGAAATCACATGTGAAGGATCGAACGATAACGCCATAACATTGATACATGAAACACGTTATGAATCTTTTCTAACTTTGCCGGTAAGGCCAACCGATATGCCACTGGTCCAATTCTCTTAGTAATCTCGTACGGCCCAATAAAACGCGGACTCAACTTGCCTTTTCGACTAAATCTCAGAATCTTTTTCCATGGTGACACCTTCAAGAACACTTTATCACCCACTTGAAATTCAATCTCTTTTCTTTTAAATCGCATATGACTTTTGTCGATCAAGCGACTTTCAAGCAATCCGAATTACTTTTATTTTCTCTTGGTTTCTTTAACTAGATCAACTCCGTGAATCTGCTTTCTCACTAAGCTCGGTCCAATATAAAGGAGTCCGACACTTACGACCATATAAGGCTTCGTACGGTGCCATTTGTATACTTGATTGATAACTGTTATTGTAGGCAAACTCAATCAAAGATAGATATTTCTCCCAACTACCTCCAAATTCTAAAACACAGCATCTAAGCATATCTTCGAGTACCTGGATTACTCTTTCCGTTTGACCATCTGTTTGTGGATGAAATGCGGTACTAAAGTTCAATTTTGTACCCAAAGCTTCTTGTAACTTTTTCCAAAATCTCGAGGTAAATCTTGGATCTCTATCTGATATTATAGACATAGGTACTCCGTGCAACTTCACAATTTCAGCAATATATAATTCGGCTAATTTATCAAGTGAGTAATCGGTACGTACTGGTATAAAGTGGGCTGACTTTGTTAATCTATCAACCACTACCCAAACAGCATCCTTCTTTTTAGGAGTTAAAGGCAAACCGGTTACAAAATCCATGGTAATCTTGTCCCATTTCCACTCGAGCACCATTACGGTTGAAGTAATCCTCAAGGTACTTGATGTTCACTTTTACTTGTTGACAGATCAAACACTTAGTTACAAATTCGAAATGTCCCTTTTCATACCGCCACCAATACTGACTTCTTTAAATCATTATACATTTTGTGCTACTGTGGTGAACGATAAACAGCCATTGTGCGCCTCATGTAATATTTTCGAATCAATTTATCATTTTCGGCACACATATTACGTCTCGAAACATCAAACAGATCATCTGGTCCAACTCAAAATCGAGTCATAACTCGATTCGCATTGAGTTCTCTTGATCCGCAACTCACTATCATTCTTTTGAGCATCACAAATCAACGGAGAAATAACGGTTTAGCTCTCATCTCGCTAAAATTGACCCGTCATCGACAATGCTAACCCGTGTTCATGGCTCTCAAAGTGAAAAGAAATTTTCGCTCAAGGCGTCAAGAACTACATTTGCTTTTCCGGATGATAATCAATCACTAGATCATAATCCTTTAATAATTCAAGCCATCTTATTGCCGTCAAATTTAGGTCCTTTTGATTCATCAAGTACTTCAAACTTTTGTGATCAGTAAAAATTCGCATTTTCACCGTATAAATAATGTCGCCAAATCTTCAAGGCAAAAACAACAATGCCGGCCCAAATCATGTGTAGGATAGTTCTTCTCATGCGGTTTTAATCGCCTCAAGCATAAGCTACTACTTTGCCCTCTTGCATCAACACACATCCAAGGCCCATCAATGATGCATCACTATAAATTACGAACTCCTTTCCGACTCGGGGCTGTACTAAAATTGGTGCTTCATCAATCGTGCTTTCAACTTTTCAAAACTCGTTGACATTTATCAGTCCATTCAAACTTAACATTCTTCGCAACAATTTAGTCATAGGAGAGGCAATTATCGAAAATCCTTCAACAAACGCCTATAATACCCGGCCAAGCCTAAAAAGCTTCTAACCTCAGATACATTCTTGGCGGTTTCCAATCAACGATCGCAGAAATCTTGCTTGGATCCACCGAATACCATCACCGAGACTATATGCCCCAAAATCCGACTTCACGAAGCCGAACTCACTTTTACTAAACTTGGCAAATAGTTTCTTTTCTCTCAAGATCTGCAATATAGTTCTCAAGTGTTCGGCATGTTCAAACTCATCTCGAGAATAAATTAAAATGTCATCTATAAACACTACTACAAACTTATCCAAATATGGCCGGAAAATCCGATTCATTAAGTCCATAAATATGGTGGAGCATTTGTTAAGCCAAAAGGCATCACCGAAACTCATAATGTCCATACCTTGTCCTAAAGGCGGTTTTCGACATCTCGACTCCTTAACTCTCAATGGTAGTAACCGGACCTCAAATCAATCTTTGAAAACACTGTGGCCCCTTTAACCGATCGAATAAATCATCAATCCTCGGCAATGGGTACTTGTTCTTTATAGTCACCTTATTAAGCTGACGGTAATCAATGCAAAGTCTCATTGAACCATCCTTCTTCATTACGAATAATACAGGAGCACCCCAGGGAGAGAAACTCGGTCTCACAAATCCCTTATCTGTTAACTCCTGCAACTGAGCCTTCAATTCTTTTAATTCGATGAGCCATTCTATATGGAGCAATCGAGATCGGTGCAGATGCGGCAACAAATCAATGGCAAAATCTATCTCTCTCTTTGGAGGCAACCCGAGCAATTCCTCCGAAATACATCCGAAACTCACAGGACTATAGGTATCGATTCAAATTTCAGTTGAGACATCTCAACATTCATTACATAAGCGGATAAGCTTCACACCCTTTTCTCATGTATTTACGTGCGAGACATGTGCGAAATCACCATAGGCAATTTATTTGATTCGTCTGTTTCAACCCACGAATTTCTCCATTTTCACATTTTAACTCTAGTGTCTTTTGTTTACAATCTACCTTAGCATCATACAATGTTAACCGGTCCATTCCCAAGATAATGTCAAACTCACCAAATGGTAATAGCATCAAGTTGGCGGAAAACAAGTGACCTTGAATCATTAATGGGCAATTCTTGCAAACCTTGTCAACTAGCACATATTGGCCTAAGGGTTCGACACTTTAATCGTAAACTCAAGAAATTCAACAGCAACTTTTTATTGGATACTAAATTCATGCAAATATAGGAATGGGTGGACCCGGATCAATCAATGCAATAACAATAGTATCATAAAGAGAAAATGTACCAAGAATGACATCGGAGATGATGCATCTTCTCGAGCACGTATAGCATAAGCTCTAGCAGGTGCTCTAGCTTCTGATCTTGCCGTTAAATCTTTCATCACAGTTCTACTACTAGTCCCACCTCCAGTATTTCTCGGTGGTCTACCTCTACTAGCGGTGGTATTCTATCTAACACTCTGAAATCTTTCTTCTTTAACCTTCTCCGGACAGTCTCTAATAAAATGCTCGCGAGAACCGCACCTGAAACAAGCTCGCTCGGTCCCCCAACACTCACCATAATGTTGCCTGCCACATTGTCGACACTCGGGCTTTCTAGGTCGCACATTACCCACACTTGCCACCGAAGTAGCTTGAGCTTTAGACCCGAATATGCTCTACCACGATCTCTGTGTAAATCCCCAATTGAAACTGTCATTCGAGGGTTTGTCTCTTTGGACCTCTTTGGTTGAGATTGAAATGGCTTACTTATCTGTCTTTTTCGACATCTCGAGCCTCAATAGCGACTTTTCTTCTTTCTTTGTTCAATTCTTGACTTTAAGAGCTCGATCAACCAATACTACAAATTCTTTCAACTCCAAAATCCTACAAACACTTTAATGTCCTCATTCAGCCCATCTTCAAATCTTCTACACATAATGGCCTCGGTGGACACACATTCTGGGCATACTTGTCGAGTCTTACAAACCGCGTTCATACTCTGATGACATTTTTCCTTGCTTCAATTCAAGGAACTCCTTCCGTTTTGATCAATAAATCGCTGACTTATGTATTTCTTTCTAAATTCTTCTGGAAGAAATCCCAAGTAACTTTTTCTTTTGGCACCACTGCAACCAAAGTCTTCCACCGGTGGTAGGTCAATCTCTCAAAAGTGATACAAGACACTTTAAGCATTCCTCGGTGTACATGAGAGCTCATCAAATACACGGGTAGAATTTTCAAGCCGAATTCCGCTTTCTCGGGATCATCATCAACCTTTGCTCTAAACTCTTGACCCCTTGTTTTGAATCTTGTCAACCGGAGGCTTGTTCATTCTTACCAAATTTATACCTTGAGCAGCTCTGATGAGAATCGCCCGAGGTATAGGAGGGGTGGAGGAGGTTGAGCATTTGGATTTGCTCGAATAAATTCAAGATACCAATTGTTCATCATTTGGAGAAAGGCGCCCCGAGCCTCATCTCCTTGTCCCAATGTCTCAGGTCTACTTTCCACAGTAGCGGTCCCTCAAAGGGAGCGGCGCATTACTAGCAAAGATCATCACCGCAGTTCCTTCAGGATCCATTACTATATTAAAACAAAACACAGTTTAGAATAATCAGGAGTCACCACACTATCACAATATTTTTATGGCATGTATAGCTAGACTTTTACACACACTTTATTAGTCCGAGAACCGACTAAACCATAGCTCGATACCACTAAATGTAACACCCTTACCCGTTACGTCGCGGAACAGATACAAGGTATTACCGAACATAACATATACCAAGATAGAAATATGTCATCCCATTTGATAATGCATCGTATAACATATATCTTGAACAATATTAGCCAACTTTTATGGCTTGTACAAAGTAATCGGTCGAAATCTTGTAACTAATATTTTAAACCTAGACAAATATGACACGAACAAAATAATTTTTGCCTACTATACATGCCATAATTCAAAACATTTAGTTCAAATACCCCAAAGTATGATAGTGCGGGTAGATCTTCACGATCCTTGACTCGAGCAAGTGGAGAACACTATAAGACAAAAGAGAGAAAACGAAGTAAGCTTATAGCTTAGTAAGTAGTATGTAAATACTAATTTAAGAATCTAACATGTTTACACAACAATTCAAGTATGTCTACTTTAACTTCACTACTTATTCCACTTCGATTAAGCTGTCTCTGCTGTGTCATATTCACTAAATAAATCATAACTCGAGTTACAAAACTCGAAATTCATATCCGTAAAATTTCCCTGAATCTAGACTCATAAAGCTTCTTCCTAAATTTTTTAATAATTTTGGTTCAGCATATTAGTACAGTTTATTAGTTAAAGTTTCCCTGTTACACAGCTCGACTGGCCTGACCTCTGTCCACTACGAATTGAATTTCTCTCAGTACATAACTCAAACAACCCTGAAGTCTGTTGTATTTAAAACTAGTCTCAATAAGGAATTTAGGCATGTAAACTATATTTCTTAGTTTGCTTTGTACAATTTTAATGATTTTTCAAAGTGGAAACAGGGGATCACGTATTCATCCTGAGCAAGTCAGTTACAATTGTAAATATCTCAAAATATAGAATTCCTTTGCTTGCCCTGATTCTTTTATATGAAAGTAGACTCATTAAGCTTTAATTTCACATCTCATTCAACCTCTAATTATATTCCTCCTATTTTTGGTGATTTTCAAAATCACGTCACTGCTGCCATCTAAAAACAGTTTTAATACTAATTTCACTCTTTCACACATTCTTTATGCTAACCTCATTTTATCGTATATATGTATATGCCACAATTCATTTTCACCACATTTCATTCACTATAAGTGTAGGTCCAAACCACAATGTCACCACAAAACCATCCTGTTGAACAATTCGGATCAATCCTCGATATTTAACGGTTCAAAGACACACCCCACCATCATACTTCATTTAGTTCACTCTCTTGTACACATGGGGAACACTTAGTACCACTCATGCGACCTAGCCGATTTGTCTCGTAGCTCTCTTGTCTACATGGTGTCCTTCACTTGGAATCACGCATGCGACCTAGCTACATTTATCTTTCACGTAGCTCTCTTGTCTACATGGTGTCCTTCACTTGGAATCACGCATGCGGCCTAGCTACATTTATCTTTCACGTAGCTCTCTTGTCTACATGGGATACATCTCGTATCACGCATGTGACCTAGCTACTACAGGTGTCTCGTAGCTTTCTTGTACACATGATGTGCACTCAAGCATCATACATGTGACCTAGCTACGCCCTCTATTTCATTCGATCTCTCCAGAATGTTCAACCGGATCTCTCTCTCTGTATTTATTTCCATTCTTCCCATAGTCAATTTATATTTTAACATCAGCTAGTATATTTATATAATAGGCTGAAATATAAGAATGTACATGAAATTATTGTAATATTTACATACAACTTACCTTGGTGCAAAATATGGAAATTTTGCAATTTAGTCCAAAACTTTTTCTTTCCCCGCTCGAGGTCGGGTTCCGCGCTTTCTTGATCTATAATAGCACATTTAGCTCATTTAATACTCATACTATTTATTTCAATCCAAAAATCACATTGTAGAAAAATTACATTTTGCCCCTAACTTTTACAAAATTACAATTTTGCCCCTAGGCTCGGAATTTAATTTCAGCCCTTATTCTTATGTTTTATGATATGCTGAACATTTTCTCTTCTACAACAACATCAAATTCCCACTCTATCATATAGTTATGAACATTAGGTATTTTACCGATTATGCTGCTTTTACTCGTTTTCACTTAAAACCGAGTAGCACAAATTATTTAACACAATTTAAAACCTCATATTCTATCATAAAACATCAAAATACACAAATTTCACCTATGGGTATTTTTCCAAATATGAACCCTAGGTTAAATTATTACTAGCATAAGCTTAATCGAGCTTCCGGATTCCAAAAACGTAAAGAACATTAAAAGCGGGCTTAGAATCACTTACTATGGAGCTTGAAAGTTGAAGAATCCTAGCTATGGAGAGAGTGAAGTTTCGCAGCAACTAAATGGGAAGATGACTATTTTGTGTTATTTTTCCCATTTTATTTCATTTAATATCAAAATGACCAAAATACCCTTACTACTAAACTTTCCAAAATTCCTTCCATGTCCTAAATTTGTCCATGAACTTAAAATTGGTAGAATTGCTATTTAAGACCTCCTAATAAATATTTCAAAACAATTTCATACTAAAATTTCTAGTATGCAAATTTTGCAACTTATTCGATTTAGTCCCTACTTTCAATTTAAACACTTTAGGCATAGAATTTCATCACGAAATTTTCACACAATCATGCAATCATATCATAAACCCCAAAATATTTATAAAACAATTATTTCTATCTCGGATTTGTGGTCACGAAACCACTATTCCGATTAGGCCCTAATTCGGGTTGTCACAGAAAATGTACCAATAATCACATCGGGAGATGATGGATCCTCTCAGGCACGTATAGCATAAGCTCTAGTAGGCGCTCTAGCATCTGATCTCGCCACTGAATCTTTCATTACAGTTTTACTGCTAGCTCCACTTCCAGTATTTCTCGGTGGTCTACCTCTGCCGGTGGTAGTACTCTGTCTAGCACTCTGAAATTTTTCTTCTTTAACTTTCTCCAGACAGTCTCTGATAAAATGCTTGCGAGAACCACACCTGAAACAAGCTCACTCATTTCCCCAACACTCACCAAAATGTTGCCTGCCATATTGCTGACATTCGGGCCTTCTAGACCACACATTACCCACACTTGCCATTGAAGTAGCTTGAGCTTTAGACCCAGAATATGCCCTACCACAATCTCTGTGTGAATCCCCAGCTGAAATTGTCATTCGAGGGTTTGTCTATTTGAACCTCTTTCTAGAATCTCGGGCCTCAATGGTAGCTTTTCTTCTTTCTTTGTTTAATTCTTCGGCTTTAAGAGCTCGATCAACCAATACTACAAATTCTTTCAGCTCCAGAATTCCCACAAGCACCTTAATGTCCTCATTAAGTCCATCCTCAAATATTTTGCACATAATAGCCTCGGTGGACACACATTCCTAGGCATACTTGCTGAGTCTTACAAATTCGGGTTCATACTCTGCCACAGACATCTTGCCCTGCTTCAATTCAAGGAACTCCTTTCGTTTTTTATCAATAAATCGCTAACTTATGTATTTCTTTCTGAATTCTTTCTGGAAGAAATCCCAAGTAACCCTTTCTTTTGGCACCACTGCTACTAAAGTCTTCCACCAATGGTAGACTGAATCTCTCAAAAGTGATACAGTACACTTTAAGCACTCCTCGGGTGTACATGAGAGCTCATCAAATACACGAGTAGAATTTTCAATCCAGAACTCCGCTTTCTCGGGATCATCGTCGATCTTTGCTTTGAACTCTTCGGCCCCTTGTTTTTGAATCTTGTCGACCGGAGGTTTGTTCATTCTTACCGAATCTATGCCTTGAGCAGCTACAGCAACCGTCTGCAGTATGGGAGAGGGTGGAGGAGGTTGAGCATTTGAGATTGCTCGAATAAACTCAGTATACGAATTGTTCATCATTTGGAGAAAGGCATCCTGAGCCTTATCTCCCTGTCTCAATGTCTCAGGTTTACTTTCTACAGGCGCGGTCCCTTGTGCGGGAGCTGGCGCATTACTAGCAGCATTATCAGTCGCAGTTCCATCGGGATCCATTACTATATTAAAACAAAACACAGTTTAGAATAATCAGGAGTCACCACACTATCATAGTATATTTATGGCATGTATAGCTAGACTTTTACACACACTATATTAGTCCGAGAACTGACTAAACCATAGCTCTGATACCAGTAAATGTAACGCCCCTTACCCGTGTTCAACACCGAAACAGGGTACGAGGTATTACCAGAACATAACACATACCATTAAACAAAACTGAAATAGAAATATGTCATCCAAATAGATAATGTATCATTATAAGATATGTTTTGAACAATATTAGCCAACTTCAATGGCTTTGTACAAAATAATTGGTCAAATAATGTTACCAATATTTTAAACCTAGGCAATTATGACACGTAACAAAAGAATGAAGCCTACTATACATGCCATAATTCAAAATGTTTAGTTCAAATACCCAAAAGTATTTATAGTGCGAGTAGATCTTCGACGATCCTTAACTCCTGTGCAAGCTGGACGACACTATAAGACAAAAGAGAGAAAAGAATATAGTAAGCTTATAGCTAAGTAAGTAAGTATATAAATAAAAATTAAAGAATCTAATATGTTTACACAATAACTCAAGTGTATCTACTTTTAATTTTAATATTTACTCCACTTTGATCAAGTTGTCTCTCCTGTGGCATGTTCACTAAATAAATCATAACTCAAGTTACAAAACTTGAAATTCAAATCTGTAAACTTTTCCTGAAACTAGACTTATATTACTTCTTACTAAATTTTTTCTAGAATTTTTTGTCCAGCCAATTAGTAGAGTTTATTAGTTAAAGTTTCCCCTGTTATACAGCTCGATAGATCTGACCTCTGCTCAATACGAATTGATTTTCTCCTAATACAAAAGTCAAATAGCCATGAAATTTGTTTGATTTAAAACTAGACTCAATAAGGAATCTACAAATATAAACTATATTTCTTAATTATTTTGGTAACATCTTTTAATGATTTATCAAAGTCAGAACAGGGGATCACATAGTCATTCTGAACAAGTCACACACAAATATAAATATCTCAAAATATAGAGTTCCTTTCACAGCTCTGTTTCTCTTACATGAGAATAGACTCATTAAACTTTAATTTAATATCTGATTCAACCTCTAATTAAATTTCTACTATTTTTGGTGATTTTTTAAATTCACGTCAACAATATTATTGCAAATTCACTCTTTTACACTTTCTTTGTATTAAACTCATTTAACATACATATCACAATTCATTTTCACCACATTTCATACATCACAAGTATAGGTCCATGATTACAATGTCACCATAAAATCATCCCGTTGAACACTTCGGATCAGTTCTCAATACTTAGTGGTTTCAGCACACAGCTTCACCCATCGTATATCATATAATTCGGCTCTCTTGTACACATGGTGAACACTTAGTACTACCCATGTGACCTTGCCAATTTATCTCGTAGCTCTCTTGTCTACATGGTGTCCTTCACGTGGGTTCACATATGCGACCTAGCTACATTTATCTCTCCCGTAGCTCTCTTGTCTACATAGGATACATCCCGTATCACACATGTGACCTAGCTACTACATAGTATCTCGTAGCTCTCTTGTACACATGATGTGCACTCAGCACCATACATGTGACCTAGCTACGTTCCATCTATATTATTCAATCTTTTCAAATGTTCAACCGGGATTTCTCTCTCTATTACTTATTTCCATTCTTTCAATAGTCGATTTATGCTTCAAAATCAGCTAAAATATATATAATAAGCTGAAATATAAGAATGTAAATAAATTTAATGTATTATTTACATACAAACTTACCTTGGAGCAAAATATGAGAATTTTGCAATTTAGTCCAAAATCTTTTCCTTCCCCGTTTGAGGTCAATTCCACGCCTTTCTTGATCTATAACAACACATTTAGCTCATTTAACACTCATACTATTTATTTCAATCCAAAAATCATATTATAGAAAAATTACATTTTTGCCCCCTAACTTTTACAAAATTATGATTTTGCCCCTAAGCTCAGAAATTTAATTTCAGCCCTTATTATTATATTTTATGACATGCTAAACATTTTTCTCTTCTATGACAACATCAAATTCTCACTCTAACACATAGTTATGAACAATAGGTATTTTTACCGATTATGCCGTTTTGCTCGTTTTTGCTAAAAATTACTTAGAAAAGATCGTTCTCCTAACTTAAAACATTCATATTATACCATAAAACATGAAAATACATGCATATCATTTATGGGTAAATTTTTAAACATAAACCCTAACTCAAAATAATGGTAGAAATAGGTAGACCGAGCTACGAGGATTTCAAAAATGTAAAGAACATTAAAAACGGGGCTTGAACGCACTTACTATTGAGCTTGAAAGCTTGGAAAAACCCTAGCTATGGAGAACATGTAAGTTTCGTCCAAGCTTGAATGAAGATGAACACATTTTTGTGTTATTTTTCCCATTTTATTTCATTTAATATGCAAATGACCAAAATACCCTTACTACTAAACTTTCTAAAAATTCCATCCATGTCCAAATTTTTGTCCATATAAAGTATAATGGTCTAATTACCATTTAAGAACCTGTACTTAAAACCCCCATTTCAATCAAGTACTTTATGAACTAGAACACACATTTTTCACCTATTTCAATTTAGTCCTAAACGTCAAATTAAACACCCAATCGATAAAATTTCGCAACGAAATTTTCACACAATTATGCAATCATAATATAAACACTAAAACTAAATCAAAATAATTTTTTTTCAACCTCCAATTCATGGTTTTGAAACCATTGTTCCGTTTTGGCCCTAAATTGGGCTGTTACAACTCTCCCCCTTTAGGGATTTTCGTCCCTAAAAATCTTACCGGTAAAGAGATGTGGGTACTGTTTCTCATAGCTTCCTCCGGTTCCCACGTAGCTTCTTCTACTCAATGTCTTTGCCATAACACTTTCACTAAAGCTATACCTTTCTTTCTTAATTGTTTTACTTCTCGAGTCAAAATCTTAATCGGTTCCTCATCATAGGTCGAATCTCAATTTCTGTTGGAGAAATCACGTGTGAAGGATCAGAACGATAACGTCGCAACATTGATACATGAAACACGTTATGAATTGTTTCTAACTCTGCCGGTAATGCCAACCGATATGCCACTAGTCCAATCCTCTCAATAATCTTGTACGGCCCAATAAAACGCGGACTCAACTTTCCTTTTCGGCTAAATCTCAGAATCTTCTTCCATGGTGAAACCTTCAAGAACACTTTATCACCCACCTGAAATTCAATCTCTTTTCTTTTTAAATCTGCATATGACTTTTGTCGATCTGAAGCAGCTCTCAAGCAATCACGAATTATTTTTACTTTCTCTTCGATTCCTTTAACTAAATCAACTCTGTGAATCTGTTTCTCACTAAGTTCGGCCTAATATAAAGAAATCCGACACTTGCGACCATACAAGGCTTCGTACGGTGCCATTTGTATACTTGACTGAAAACTGTTATTGTAGGCAAATTCAACCAAAGATAAATATTTCTCCCAACTGCCTTCAAATTCTAAAACACAGCATCTAAGCATATCTTCGAGTACCTGGATTACTCTTTCTGACTGACCATCTGTTTGTGGATGAAACGTGATACTAAAATTCAATTTTGTACCCAAAGCTTCTTGTAACTTTTTCCAAAATCTCGAGGTAAACCTCGGATCTCTATCTGATATTATAGACATAGGTACCCCATGCAACCTCACAATTTCAGCAATATATAATTCAGCTAATTTATCAAGTGAGTAATCGGTACGTACCGGTATAAAGTGAGCCGACTTTGTTAACCTATCAACCACTACCCAGATAGCATCCTTCTTTTTCGAAGTCAGAGGCAAACCGGTTACAAAATCCATGGTAATCTTGTCCCATTTCCACTCAGGCACCATTACCGGTTGAAGTAGTCCTGAAGGCATTTAATGTTCAGCTTTTACTTGTTGGCAGATCAAACACTTGGTTACAAATTCAGAAATGTCACTTTTCATACCGCCACCAATACAACTTCTTTAAATCATTATACATTTTTGTGCTACCGTGGTGAACCGATAAATGACCACCGTATGCCTCATGTAATATTTTCTGAATCAATTCATTGTTTTTCGGTACACATATCTTGTCTCGAAACATCAAACAGTCGTCTGGTCCAATTCGAAAATCTGATTTGTAACCTGATTCGCATTGAGTTCTCTTGATTCGCAACTCACTATCGTTCTTTTGAGCATCACAAATCAGCTGGAGAAATAACGGTTTAGCCCTCATTTCTGCTAAGATTGACCCATCATCAGACAATGCTAACCCCATATTCATGGCTCTCAAAGTAAAAAGAAATTTCCTGCTCAAGGTGTCAACGACTATATTTGCTTTACCTGGATGATAATCAATCACTAGCTCATAATCCTTTAATAATTCAAGCCATCTCCACTGTCGTTGATTCAAATCCTTTTGATTCATCAAATACTTCAAACTTTTGTGATCAGTAAAAATTCAGCATTTTTCACCATACAAATAATGTCGCCAAATCTCCAAGGCAAAGACAATAGCGGCCAATTCCAAATCATGTGTAGGATAGTTCTTCTCATGTGGTTTTAACTGTCTCGAAGCATAAGCTACCACTTTAACCTCTTGCATCAGCACACATCCAAGGTCTGTCAATGATGCATCATTATAAATTACGAACTCCTTTCCTGACTCGGGCTGTACTAAAATTGGTGCTTCAGTCAATCGTGCTTTCAACTTTTCAAAACTCTGTTGACATTTATCAGTGCATTCAAACTTAACATTCTTTTGCAACAACTTAGTCATAGGAGAGGCAATCATTGAAAATCCCTCAACAAAACGTCTATAATACCCAACCAAGCCTAAAAAGCTTCTAACCTTGGATACATTCTTTGGCAGTTTCCAATCAACGATCACGGAAATCTTGCTTGGATCCACCCAAATACCATCACCTGAGACTATATGTCCCAAAAATCCGACTTCACAAAGCCAGAACTCACTTTTACTAAACTTAGCAAATAGTTTCTTTTCTCTCAAGATCTACAATATGGTTCTCAAGTGTTCGGCATGTTCAGACTCATCCCGAGAATAAATTAGAATGTCATCTATAAACAATACTACAAACTTATCCAAATATGGCTGAAAGATCCAATTCATCAAGTCCATAAATATAGCTGGAGCATTTGTTAAGCCGAAAGGCATCACAAGAAACTCATAACGTCCATACCTTGTCCTAAAGGCGGTTTTCGGCACATCCGACTCTTAACTCTCAACCGGTAGTAACCAGACCTCAAATCGATCTTTGAAAACACTGTGGCCCCCTTTAATTGATCGAATAAATCATCAATCCTCGGCAATGGGTACTTGTTCTTTATAGTCACCTTATTAAGCTGACGGTAATTAATGCAAAGTCTCATTGAACCATCCTTCTTCTTTACGAACTATACAGGAGCACCCCAAGGAGAGAAACTCGGTCTCACAAATCCCTTATCTGTTAACTCTTGCAACTGAGTCTTCAATTCTTTTAATTCAGTCGGAGCCATTTTATATGGAGCAATCGAGATCGGTCCAGTACCCGGCAACAAATCAATGGCAAACTTTATCTCTCTGTGCGGAGGCAACCTGCAATTCCTCCGAAATACATCCGAAAACTCACATACTATTCAGATCGATTCAAACTTGATTGAGGCAACTCAGTATTCATTACATAAGCTAGATAAGCTTCACACCCTTTCCTTATGTATTTCTGTGCAGACATGTCCAAAATCACTATAGGCAATTTATTTGATTCATCTGTTTCAACCCACAGAATTTCTCCATTTTCACATTTCAACTCTAGTGTTTTTTGTTTACAATCTACCTTGGCATCATACAATGTCAACCAGTCCATTCCCAAAATAACGTCAAACTTATAAAATGGTAGCGAGATCGATTAGCCGAAAAAAAAGTGACCTTGAATCATTAATGGGCAATTCTTGCAAACCTTGTCAACTAGCACATATTGGCTTAAGGGGTTCGACACTTTAATCGTAAACTCAGTAAACTCAATAGGCAACTTTTTATTAGATACTAAATTTATGCAAATATAGGAATGAGTTGACCCGAGATCAATCAATGCAAGAATAATAGTATCATAGAGAGAAAATGTACCAGTAATAACATCGGGAGATGATGCATCTTCTCGGGCACGTATAGCATAAGCTCTAGTAGGCGCTCTAGCTTCTGATCTCGCTGCTGAATATTTCATCGCAGTTTTACTGCTAGTCCCACCTCCAGTATTTCTCGGTGGTCTACCTCTGCTAGCGGTGGTATTCTGTCTAGCACTCTGAAATCTTTCTTCTTTAACTTTCTCCGGACAGTCTCTAATAAAATGTTGCCTGCCACATCTAAAACAAGCTCGCTCGTTTCCCCAACACTCACCATAATGTTACCTGCCACATTGCTAACACTCGGGCTTTTTAGGTCACACATTACCCACACTTTCCACTGAAGTAGCTTGAGCTTTAGACCCCGAATATGCTCTACCGCGATCTCTGTGTGAATCCCCAGTTGAAACTGTCATTCAAGGGTTTGTCTCTTTAGACCTCTTTGATTGAGATTGAAATGACTTGCTTATCGACCTATTTCTGGCATCTCGAGCCTCAATAGTAGCTTTTCTTCTTTCTTTGTTCAATTCTTCGGCTTTGAGAGCTCGGTCAACCAATACTACAAATTCTTTCAACTCCAAAATTCCCACAAGCACTTTAATGTCCTCATTTAGCCCATCTCAAACCTTCTGCACATAATGGCCTCAGTGGACACACATTCTTGGGCATACTTGCTGAGTCATACAAATTCACGTTCATACTCTGCCACAGTCATCTTGCCCTACTTCAATTCAAGGAACTCCTTCCGTTTTTGATCAATAAATCGCTGACTTATGTATTTCTTTCTGAATTCTTCCTGGAAGAAATCCCATGTAACTCTTTCTTTTGGCGCCATCGCTACCAAAGTCTTCCACCGATGGCGGTCAATCTCGAAAAGTGATACAGCACACTTTAAGCACTCCTCGGGTGTACATGAGAGCTCATCAAATACACGGGTAGAATTTTCAAGCCAGAACTCCGCTTTCTCAAGATCATCATTGATCTTTGCTCTAAACTTTTCGGCCCCTTGTTTTCAAGCTCATCAAATACACGGGTAGAATCTTGTCAACCGGAGTTGTGACATCCCTAAAGTGACCTTAGTCGGAAAGTGGTTTCGGGACCGCTAAACCGAGTCACTAAATTATTTGAGTATGATAGTTACTGTCTAAATATGTGAAAATGCATGTGTGAATTTTTTTAATTCTTTGATTTAGTTAATTTGAAGGTGAATTGAAAGAAAAAGGACTCATGTGAAAGGATTTAATTATATGTGGCTAATTTTAAGAGGTTAATAAAGGAATGAAGTAAAAGAAATGGAGTTGCATGTCAAATAACCCATTTGACAAGGTTAGTGGCCGCCATGACAAAATTATGGGCAAGGGAACATGTTTCCAACATGTTATGCTAGTGGTGTATGTAGGAAGCCATAAAATAATAGCTAGCATTAAAGAAATGAACAAAAAATGAGCATGGATGCCCCCCATTGTGCCGTAACTAGAGAGAAAAAAAAAAAAAAAAAAGAAGGAAAATGCTCATTCTATTCTCCATTGCCGTGGCTTGAAGGAGGAAGAAGAAGGAATTCTTTTGTGCATGATTTGGCTTGGTTGATGCTTAGGAAGAGGTAAGCACTTTGAAACCCTTGGAAATTTAGATGTAAATGAGGTGATTAGTTCAAGTTCTATTCATTTCATGGATTAAATTTGGTTGTTTGGAGGTTTGGTATTTGGCCAAGTAGTTGAAGCTCTTGGTACATATATTTTTCATGAAAGTTGAAATTGGTTTGTTCATAAGGGAGGGTGCGAATGTGGCCAATGAAAGGCCTTGATGAACTATATATGTGGCTTGGGTTTATGATATTCGGTTTAGGGATATTGTGCTAGCAAGGTTGGTTTTATATATACATGTAAGTTACTTTGTATATGATGTTTAAAAAAAAATAGTGAAGGGCAAGTTAATGATGTTGGATAAATTTTTAGTAGAGTTGTGTTTAGGCATTCGGTCATTGATGAGCATTGTGGTAACCTAGTTGTAGTTGCAACTCCTAATTTTGAGATGGAATTTGTACACATACGTTAAGTAAATGGTTAGGGCCGAATGGGGACTATGTGTTTGAAAGAATAAAATCGATACTATAATTGATAGTATAAGTATTCGGCCATTCAATCAAGGGTATAGGTGATGTTAGATCAATTTTAGCACATTCGGCTATTTAGGTATACCCAATCATGATATTGCCTTTGATTGTATAAAATCAACTAAAATGGGTGGTTAGTGAGGGTGGCTATTTAATATACGAATATGTATATGTGTATGTGTGATAGGATTTATGATAGAATAGTAAATTGCATAAGGCTATTGGCCGAATAGCCAAGAACATAAGGTAGCAAGATAAAAATTTTACTATGTCGTTCCGTATGTTATATGATCATTAGAATGTGGATACCAACATATGTACCAAAGCGATTGAATGAGTTAATTTGTTTGTTTAAGCTCAAGATCCTAAAGGAGAGGCGTCCAACAAGGGAAATCGAAGGTCAACGAGTAGCCGACTTAGAATTATTTGCCCAACACAAGGTAAGTCATTAAGCACATATGTTTGATATTGCTTAAATGATTGTAAAATCTATGCAATTGTATTTAATGGGATGCTATATATATATAAATGAAATTGTATGTGTATGGAGTGATGACAATTGTTGAATGTAAAAGAAATAGTGAAATGTGTAGAAAGTTTGCTTTCGGCACTAAGTGTCTTGGGCAATACGTGTGTACGGTGACGAGATTGGCACTAAGTGTGCGTGCTGGAAATATATGGCACTAAGTGTGCATGCTGGAAATATATGGCACTAAGTGTGCGAGCTCGAAGGGTATGGCACTATGTGTGCGGGCTTAAATCGCATGGCACTAAGTGTGCGAAATCGAGTATTAAGCCTTGTGTGTGCGTACTCTATATATATATATAAATATCTCTGATCGAACAATTATATGGAGGGTGTGTCTCCATCGAGTTGAGTATGGACAGCGGATCGGGTAAGTACCTTGAGCTCATGACGAATAGGTAATATGTTCATGCTCGGGTTGAGCTTGGTAAGCTTTAAATCTATGTGATGATTGCAATTGTATGATTGTGGTGAAAATGAGTTGGTGTGTAAAATGCCTCAAATATCTTATTGTATAGAATATGAAATGTGGATGTATGACTTGGTATGAGATTGAACCGAAGGTCCAAGGAACTATGATATAGTTCGATATGGATGGAGTACTTAGCCTCGTTCATTATTTCATGTTGTAATAATTTTGTTAATGGATGGTTGTGGAATGCTTATGGCTTACTGAGTTATAAACTCACTCGGTGTTTTCTTGTCACCCATTTTAGGTCTCTTGGACTCGTCTCTTGTGTACTCGGAACCGTCGTCAAGTCATCACACCGCGAACAATCTTTTGGTATTGTCTCCTTAGTCGATCTAGGAGAACATTTGGCATGTATAGGCTATTTTGTTTTGTTGAATTTTGGGTTGTAAACTTTAAGCCATGCGAAAATGGCCTATGTGGTCGGTTGAGTGTGATTCTAAAACCTATAGTCACAAGTCTTAGAAACCTTAATTTTGATAAGGTGGCCATAGCTTGTATTATGTATGATGAATTATAGTTGGCCATGGAAGAATTATGAAATAGTCATTGTTTGCTTTAGTAACAGATGCTGCCAGCAGCAGTGAGGTGAGATTGAAAAATCACTAAAAATAGTAGAAGTAGAATTAAATAGTGAATAAATTATGAAATTGAACCTTGATGAATCTACTTTCATATGGAAGAAACGAAACGGTCATATGAGTCAGATTTTAAGAGATATTCTGGTTTTCGTCAAACAGGTCCAGAACATTTTCTGGATCCCCTGCTCCGACTTTGAAAATTTACCATAAATTATCCAGAAACAATTAGAAGTCATGCCTTATATTCATAGATTCTCCTTTGAGTCTAGTTTCATTAGAAACAAACGATATGAGCATTGGAGCTCTGTACGAGATGATATCCAGGTCGTAATGTGAAAAGGTCAGTGTAGTCGAACCCTGAAATAGGGGTGACTTTAACTAATAAACTGTACCAATTGGCCCTACCAAAAATTCTAGAAAAAAATGTGTAGATGGAATTATGAGTCTAGTTTCAGGGAAAATTTAGGGAACTGGTTTTCAAGTTCGGGAACTCAAGATATGATTTTTAAGGTAACAGTGACGCAGTTAGCTAGCCTGCCTGGAACAGAAATTCATAATTTCCAAGAGAGAAATAAGGGAAGTAAGCCCGGTAACACCTCGTGGTCAAATCCGGTGACGGTCACGGGTTTGGGGTGTTACAAGAGTCTTGTTCGTTCTTAGCAAATCTATGCCTTGAGCAGCTACAGGAATCGTCTGAGCTATGGGAGGGGGTGGAGGAAGTTGAGCATTTGGATTTTCTCGAATAAACTCAGTATACCAACTGTTCATCATTTGGAAGAAAGCATCCCGAGCCTCATCTCCCTGTCTCAATGTCTCAGGTCTACTTTCCACAGGCGCGGTCCCTTGTACGGGAGCCGGTGCATTACTAGCAGCATCATCAGTCACAGTTCCTTCAGGATCCATTACTATATTAAAACAAAACACAGTTTAGAATAATCAGGAGTCACCACACTATCACAATATTTTTTTTATGGCATGTATAGCTAGACTTTTACACACACTTTATTAGTCTGAGAACCGACTAAACTATAGCTCTGATACCACTAAATGTAACACCCCTTACCCGTATCCGTCGCCGGAACAGGTTACAGGGTATTAACAAATTATAGTATATACTATTAAATAAAACCCAACAAAAATATGGCATGCAATTTGATCATGAATCATTATAACATATGCCATTAACAATACAAACCAATTTCAAAGGCTTCGTACAAAATGATTAGTTTGATACTAAAATTAGTATTTTAATCCTAGACAATTATGACACGTAACAAAATAACTAAGTCTGCTATACATGCCATATTTCAAAATGTTGAGTTCAAATACCAAGAGTATTGATAGTGCGGCGGATCTTCAACGATCTCTAACTCCTGTGCTAATGGATGACACTATAAGACAAAGGAGAGAAAAGAAAGTAAGCTTATAGCTTAGTAAGTAAGTATATAAATAACAAATAAGGAATCTAATATGTTTACAACATAACTCAATTATATCATATTTTTTAATTTTACTATTTACTCCGATTTGATCAAGTTGTCCCTCCTGCGTCATGATCACTAAATAAATCATAACTTGAGTTACGAAACTCGAAATTCAAATCTGTAAAATTTCCCTGAATCTAGACTCATAAAACTTCTTACTAATTTTTTTCTAGAATTTTTGGTTTAGCCAATTAGTATAGTTTATTAGTTAAAGTTTCCCCTGTTACACAGCTCAACTGATCTGACCTCTGTTCACTAGTAATTAAGCTTTAATTTCACATCTCATTCAACCTCTAATTAAATTTCCTTCTATTTTTGGTGATTTTTTAAAAATCACGTCACTACTACTGTCCAAAACAGTTTTAATGCTAATTTCACTCTTTCAGACATTCTTTGTACTAACCTCATTTTAACTTATATATATATATATATATCACAATTCATTTTCACCACATTTCATACATCACAAGTATAGGGCCATGACTACAATATCACCACAAAGCCATCCCGTTGAACAATTCGGATTAATCCTCGATACTTGATGGTTTCAGCACACAGTCCCACCATCATATTTCATTTAATTCGGCTCTCTTGTACACATGGTGAACACTTAGTACCACTCATGCGACCTAGCCGATTTGTCTCATAGCTCTCTTGTCTACATGGTGTCCTTCACTTGGAATCACGCATGCGACCTAGCTACATTTACCTCTCACGTAGCTCTCTTGTCTACATGGGATACATCTCGTATCACACATGTGACCTAGCTACTACATAGTATCTCGTAGCTTTCTTGTACACATGATGTGCACTCAGCACCATACATGTGACCTACACTCCCTCTATTTTATTCGATCTTTCCGAATGTTCAACCAGGATCTCTCCCTATTACTTATTTCCATTCTTCCAATAGTCGATTTATACTTCAACATCAGCTAGTATATATATAATAGGCTGAAATATGATAATGTAAATGAAATTAATGTATTATTTACATACAAACTTACCTCGGTGCAAAATAAGGGAATTTTGCAATTTAGTCCAAAACTTTCTCCTTCCCCCGTTCGAGGTCGATTCCACGCCTTTCTTGATCTATAACAACATATTTAGCTCATTTAACACTCGAACTATTTATTTTAATCCAAAAATCACATTATACAAAAATTACATTTTTGCCCCTAACTTTTATAAAATTATGATTTTTCCCCAAGGCTCGGAAATTTAATTTCAACCCTTATCCTTATGTTTAATGACCTACTGTTCATTTTTCTCTTCTATGGAAACATCAAATTCTCACTCTAACACATAGTTATAAACAATAGGTATTTTTATCGATTATGCCGTTTTGCTCGTTTTCGTTAAAAATCGCTTAGAAAAGATCATTCTCCTAACTTCAAACATTCATATTCTACCATCAAACAACAAAGTACATGCCTATCATTCATGGGTAAATTTTTAAACATAAACCCTAACTCGAAATAATGGTAGAAATAAGTAAATCGAGCTACGAGGATTTCAAAAATGTGAAGAACATTAAAAACGGGGCTTGAAATCACTTACTATAAAGCTTGAAAGTTGAAGAAACCCTAGCTATGGAGGAGAGCAAATTTCGGCAGCAACTAGTGAAGATGATGACCAATTTTGTGTTATTTTTCCCATTTTATTTCATTTAATATACAAATGACCAAAATGCCCTTGCTACTAAACTTTCCAAAAATTCCCTCCATGTCCAACTTTTTTCCATAACTATGGAATGGGTCAAATTGTTATTTAAGACCTCCTAATTAATATCCCAAAGAAATTTCATACTAAAAACTTCTAAAACACAAGTTTTACAATTTATTCGGTTTAGTCCCTAATCTCAACTTAAGCGCTCAATACATAAATTTCATCACGAAATTTTCACAAAATCATGAAATCATATCATAAACCCCAAAATAATTATAAAATAATTATTTCTATCTCGGATTTGTGGTCACGAAGCTACTATTCTGATTAGGCCTTAATTCGGGTTGTCACACCATGACATGTATATCTTTGCATGGGATATGGGTTATAATGATGGAGGAAGTGTTCTGGTGGCTCTGCCACAAACATCTATTTCTGACGGCTCTGCCACAAATATCTGTTTCTGGTGGCCCTGCCACAATTATCTATATCTGGTGACTCTGTCACAATATCTGTTCTAGCAACCATGCTGCATGCTTGTGATGTGTAGACGGATGGGTGGGTCGAGTAGTCTCCCCACAAGGTGTAAAGCTGGCACGGGGGTGTATACGGATGGACATGGGTTGGGTTTTCTGCATACATGATATATCTATTCTGTATCTGCTATGGGCCTATGGGCTTAATTCTGAATTCTGTATAGGGCTAAGGCCCAACTTAATCTGTTTCTGTGGTTTGAACTGGTTTAGACTATGGTTGGGTTAATTTACGCACTGAGTTTCCCAAACTCATCCCTTATTTTCATCCACGCAGGTAATCCCTAACCATAGTGGGCTTGGAGCTGTGAGGGATTCGGAGTGGCCACTCGTTCTGCAAATTTGGTTTTCTTCTGGAGATTTGGAGATCCTCTCATTTACTTTTATGATTTGGGTTTTAAGTTGTAATAATGCCGCTTTAATTATTTTAAATGGTTTTAATATGTTTTACTAGAACAGGTATGATATTATCTTAATCGCTGAAACTGATTAGTTTAGGGTGCGTTTTCAAAAACGGTAATTGATTTTAAAATATCATGACAACAAAGCAAGACTTCCGCAACGAAAATGTTTTTCCAAAATTAATCACTTTTCCTTAAACTGGACTTAATTGAATTGGTTTCCCAAGAACATACACTAAGTTAAGGTGTGGCAATGGTGGTGGGCATGTCTAGGATTGGATCCGAAGGGAGCTTGGTACTTTAGCAGTCCGATGGACTTACCTCCTCTTCTTCAGTTTCCTACCTAGTCCTCAGCTTCCATTCACTTTAACCTATAATGAAATCATCCTTTGAACACTAAGCACGATTTTCTGGACTAAATATAGGAAATATTTTTAAGCGCTTCGATGTGGCACGCCAGATCCGGTCATAATGTCTGGGCCGGGTTTGGGATATTACAATACTGATTCAAGATAAGCTCTTATTCAGAGGAGGAATAGACCATGTCTAAGAGTACATTTGTCATAATTAAGCGGAGTTGATTGCGCGCCCAGACATAGGGTGACAAGATTTTGCCAGATTAGGGTGAAACCTAATAAGGGGATCCATAGATCGAGTTAATGCAACCCTAGGGTGTTAATTAGAGAAAGGTCTCGATTATTCAATCTAGGGATTAGACATTATTAGTCTTGAATAGGGATAGTAACATAACTTAGGGATCTTTATGGAACAAGCTAAATGAATAAATCATCCGATTCGGAGCCAGAATAACAAGTACAGTCTAGGTGGATTTTTCTTTAGGTATTGTCTTAATTCAATTGATTTCCCAAAAGCAATTCCCCAATTCCATTCTCTGTGAATTCTTAGTTTATATAATTAGTTAGTTAAAACAAAAACCTCTTTATTCTTAGGCTAGATAATAAAAAGACAGTCATTATTAGTACTTTTAGTTCCCTTGGGTTCGACAATCCAGTCTTGCTAAAACTGTACTACTGTTCGATAGGTACACTTGCCTACATCGCGATAATAGTTAGTTTCAAGAATGATTAATTATAAGTATTTAAAACCTATCACGAAATGACACGATCAGAACCACGTCTATAATATGCTCCAGTTCTCAAACGGTGTTCCTTAAAATGAAATTTATTACAGTGTTCACACCTCAATTTGGAGTTACCGATACTTCCCACACTTGTTACAGATGGAGACGAAGATCTCAGGTTAGAAAGTTGAGAACCCCGCTCTTTTCTAGAATATTCCACAAATGTGGTAAAACGATCATGGTACTTCTTTGATTTCTTTGAAGCAGATGATTGTGACTTGCTCATAAATCTTTTACTAGAAATCTGAGCTTCTTTCTCTACTTACTTTATTTATTTACTTAATTCCTCGACTTTCTGTGCTCGATTAGCCAATACCATAAACTCCCTTGGTTCAAGAATTCCAATCAATAGCTTGATATCTTGATTTAAGCCCTCTTCAAAATGTTTACACGTATTAGCCTCTGTCGGGACCCATTCTCTGGCATTCTTGCTTAACTGAACAAATTCCAGCTCATTTTGGTATAAATAGTAAACTCATTTTGGTATAATGGCATGTTTAGGCTAACTTTGCCAACATTGGTATGTAAATATTTGTTTGTAATCTAACCATTGGAATGGCTAGTAATGGATTGATTTGGTATATTATAAGGTATATCATGGTAATTACATATGTGTTTAGTATGGTTTGATTGAATTATGTTAAACATATATGTCTATAAAAGGTAAGATTGTAAACATGACTGCATATGATGTTATATAATGTAAGATGTTAGAATTGGCTTGGCTATAATGTTTGAATTGGATGGTATATGTTTGCAAGTATTGGTATAGGTTGTTGGCAAGCTTGGGAGAAATAAAGCTAGGAAATGGCTTTATTTTTCCATACAGGTAGACACACGGGCGTGTGTCTTGACCACGTGTGACACATAGCCTGACACATAGGCATGTGGATTGGCCGTGTGTCCTTGCATCTTAAAATTTGAGAAACAAAATTCTCAAAATTTGGCACACAGACAGAGACACGGGTGTGTGTCTCAGCCGTGTGTGATACACAGCCTAGAACACAGGCATGTGTCTTGGCCATGTGAAACCTGCACATAATTTGTGAAAATTAAATTGACCACATAGCCTAGCACATAGGCATATTGCAGACCGTGTGGCACAAGTCAGAGAGTTACACAGGTAAGGACACAATTGTGTGCCTCACATCGAATGCCCACAAGGCGTGATACATGGGCATGTCACTTGGCCGTGTGAGCCACATGGCCTACTCACACGGGTGTGTGACCCTTGTACATAAGAAAAATTTAAAAATTTTACGAAATATATTTTTGGTTCCCGATTTAGTCCCGACTTGTTTCAAATGCTTAAATTGGGCCTCGAGGGTCCATCTAAGAAACAATATGATTAGTTTTGGATATGAATGGTAAATGTCTTGAATTACTTGTAATTGTTCTGTAAACTCTAGTAATACTCTATAACCCTGTCTCGGTCATACATTCGGGTTAGGGGTGTTACATATATTCTCTAACATTTTTCATTTTTATCCCTTGAGGACAATGCATTCCTTAGGTTTAGGGGTGTGTTATGATTATAAGTTGCATTAGATATGTATGTTAATATTTGCTGTCTTGCCATTTACCTTGCCATGACATGCAATTTCCAAACAATTGCTAGACTTTGCTAAATATATTTTTTGTCTATGATATTCGATGAGGATAACAATTCTTTGATAAATTTATAAAATTGTTCGAGTAGTTAGGTCTGTTTAGCTTAGGATAGTTGTTTGAAAATTATCTTAAAAGTTGAACAACTTATGTATCAATGCAATTAAGTTTGTAGTAGGACTCTTTTAATACATATAGAATTTCTTAATCATAAATTCAAAAATATGTTTGTAAATGATAAGGAATATCTTAGCAATAGTTTTGTGACACCCCTAATTTGACCGTAGTCGAAGAGTGGTTTCGGGACCACAAAATCGAGTCATACAAATAATTAGCCGTCATATTTTATGTTTATTATATGTGAATATGAATGTGTGAAAGTTTTAAGCTTTGATTTAGTAAATTGCATGTGAATTTAGTCAATAGGACTTATGTGTGACACTTTTGAAATATGATAGGTCAAAACATATGGATCTATTAGTGCATGTAATAAAAAGGGTGGACTTGCATGTCAATTTCCCCCCTAATTAGTAGTGGCCGGCCATGACAAATAGGGTGGACAAAGTGTGATGGGCAAAACATGTCATAACATGTTATGTTGGTGTTTCATGGGAGGAATGATAAAATAAGGAGCATGGTAATAAAATAATGGAAGGGAAAATGATGAAAACAAAAAAAAAAGGCTTCATCCTCTTTGTTCTTCTTGACCGAAAAAAAAATGAAAGAAAGAAGAAATATGTTTTGAGGATTTCGGCAAGATAGCAAGCTAAAAATTTGAGGTATGTGCATTCGGTCATAGAGAAAATTGAATCAAAAGTTGGTTGATCCTTGTCCTCCATTGTCGTAGCCTAAAGGGAGGGAGAAGAAAGTTTGGTTGCCTTGATTTTTGGCTTAGAAGATGGCTAGAATGAGGTATGTATTGAATAATTCTTGAAAATCTATGCATGTTTGAGATGATTAGTTCAAACTCTACTTATCCCATAGATTAAACTTAGAATTTTGAGGTTTGGAAGAGGTAAGTACCTTGAAATTCTTGGAAAATTATGTATAAAGCAGGTGGTTAGTTCAAGTTCTAATCATTCAATGGCTTGTTTATTTTGTTAAGTTCGGTTTCAAGGTTTGATCAAATTATAGTTATATTTGACATGGTTGGTTTATTTTGTTATGCTTGTTATATGATAGGTATGATTTGTGTTTGGGTGATGTGTATGTGATATTGATTATATGATTCGAAAATGAGATATGTTAATGATGAAATATAATCGGCCATGGAAGTAGCTCATTTTGGAAGTATGATTTGTGGTATATTTTTTTGTGGTTGATTATAAAATTTGGCTTAAGTGAGGTAATTGGTAAAAGATGTGTTTATGATATAATACATATGCTTTCATAAGCTAAGTTATGTATATGTGATATCTTGCATATTGGTTGTTAAAGTAAGGTTTGAGATGTTAACGTATGAATATGTTTTGTATACTATTTGATGTTCATTTAGGTACGGTTATAAATGATGCAATTAGTTTTGATTTAAATTGTGAAATTGGTTGAATTATTAAGGAATAAATTTTATGACCGAATATATGGTTAAAAGGTTGGCCATGCATATGTATTTTGGAAATGGTAAAGGGTTGTATATTTATATTTGGCTATCAACTGGTAAAATATGTTTTACATGCCTATGATATGTTTTGTTTGTGGTTCGCAACTAATGGTTAAGTTGTTAAGTTACATGCTTGAGTTTAAAATGTGCCTTATATGTGGTTTATGAATTTGGTAAATGATAGATTGATATTTTGGATATTTCATTAGTCAAGTGATATTGTAACTATGGTATGATTTGATTCGGCACTTATGTGTAAAATTGGTAGTTATTATTTTGGTAAAATGTGCAAAATTTGGTAAGACCAAATTTTATACTTAAGCTTAAGTGAAGTTGTTAATGCTGTATATATTAACGATTAATAAATCATGTGGTTTGGCTTGACTTAGTAAATAGTGAAGAAATGCATATTTATACATAGTGTTTATGAAAGGTAGTTTTATAAATGTGATATGAGTATTTTGTTTGTAAATGAGTAGTAAATATGTTAAGAATGGTTCTAAAATGTATATGGATGCCGTGTGATTGTGTTTGATTGGGAAATAAATTGTTTGATTTAGCTCAAGAGCTTAGAGGATCAAAGTCGGATAAGGGAAAAGAGAAAGCAAACGAATAGCCGTGGATATCTAGTCGTCGACCACTTCCGAGGTAAGTTTTAAGTGATTAAACGTTGAGTAAATTCAATCATAATAGGACATAATGAGTTGATTTAAGAAGATATGATGTGGCCATGATATGTCTTAAACTCAAATGGTAAGTTCATAAGTGTTTGGACTTGGAAATTTAAGAGCAAATTGTAATAATTTGCTTTGGACAAGACGATAACGTGATTTTAGAAAATCACTATAAATTGTTGGTGAGGAATTATAGGCTGAATAAAATATGTAATCAAATCTTAGTTAGTCTAGTTTCTTATAAAAGAGACCGTGGAAGCAAAGAAATTTCCTATAAAGAGATATTTAAAGTTGTGTGGGACGAGGTCGAATGACTCGAAATCCTGTTATGTTTTTGTAAAATCATTATAATTTGTTCAAAAATGGTTATAAGATAAGATTTCTATGCTTAGACCCCTTTATGAGTCTAGTTTCAAATGAAATCAAATAGAACACATTATGAATTCTGTACAATGAAAAATTTGATTCGTAGTGAAGAGTGGTCAGATTAGTCAATTGACGGCAATTGATTTGGAGTTTTGTAGCTCCAGTTATAAATAATTCAGTGACTATTGCTCAGGAAAAACAGCTTGTGCTGAATTTGAGATTATGTTGTAAACCTTGACAAAACTTGTTTTAGTTGCTCATAAGCTATTGATTAAACCCATAAGTGAATTCTAAATTGTGATATTGTAAAATGATATATGAGTGATAGATGGATCTTTGATATTAAAATTTGTGAAATTGTAAGTTCATAAGTATTTGAATATGAAATGATAGTATGGCATGAAATTGAATTATTCATTGGAAAAAGATAGATGTAGATTCAGCCAAGACAAAGTGTATACGTGAAAGTATATGTGGTATGTGAAGTATATTTGGATAATTGTGATGTGAATACATGAAAATTTATATTTTGATTTAGGATTTTAATGTGATGAATGTGAACATGCGTATGTGTGATAAGGCCGAATGGCCAATGTGATGAATGTGAACATGCGTATGTGCGATAAGGCCGAATGGCCAATGTGATGAATGTGAACATGTATATATGTGGTAAGGCCGAATGGCTAATCCGAAATGTGTATGAGATAGATATGAGATAAAGCCGAATGGCTAATGCGAAACGTGTATGAGATGGATATGTGGTAAACCCAAATGGCTAATGTGAGATATGTATGAGATGTGTATATATATATATTGTGGCCAAATGACAAACGGCGGAAGGTGTGTTTTATTAGATATTTGATGAGGTAAATAAATTACAAATATGATAGTCGATGTGAATGCTGTAACATGTGAATAAATATGCATGAAACTCTGTGATGTAAATCCAGGATTTAAGGCCCGATGACTATATGTGGTGACTATGTCCGGGTTAAGACCCACTGACTTCGTATGGAGATTTCATCTGAGCTAAAGGTCTCGCCAATAATCCGAGGAGAGTTTAAAGCTATAAGACTTCGTAATAAGAATTACTTATAAATTTACTCAATGCGAAAGGTTAAACAGGTATGTACTCCAAGTTTATATGTGAGCTTGATTTGAACTAAATCATAAGGTAGTTATGTGATGCATACGAGAGCAATCTATGAGACTATTCCTATGAATATGTGACATCGGGTCAGTGTGAGAGGTTATGTGAAATCATACAATATATCTATGTCGCATGAGCTCACTTTTATGTGAAAGTTTATCTGCCTATTGTATATGATGAGATATGCATATTCGGTAAAGGGATGGTATGCCCGAAGGAAGAGTGAAATAAAAATACGAACAACTATGTTATAATTTGATTGTTATCTGTTGACACTGCTTAAAACTTACTAAGCATTGTAATGCTTACTCCATTTACTTTGTTTTCTTTGTTTTATAGATCTCATTCTTGAAGCTACTGTGCTCGGGGATCATCAACAACTAGTCACACTATCACTATCCACCGCTTATTCTTGTTATGTTTAGAATTATTTTATGGCATGTATAGAATAGACTAGTGGCGGAAGAATATTTTTGGTTAATGTATATAAGCCATGCGAAAATGGCATCTTTTGAATGTTTACTTAGTGAAGTTTAAATTTTACCTCTGGTCGTGCTTAGTACTTATTTAAATGAACGATCTTTATTTCAAGAAAAGTTCAAAATTTTACTGTTCTGACATGAGTTACAAGTCCGGTAATGCCCCTTACCTATTCTGGCGATGGTTACGGGATAGGGGTGTTACATTTTATTGGTATCAGAGCTACGGTTTATTCGATTGTAGGAGTAACGTAGCATGCGTGAGTCTATTTATACATGCCATAAAGTGATAAAATGATAGTGTGATGATTTTTGACTATTAAAATGTGTTTGCTGTATTGTAATGAATCTTGATCCCAATCGAGCTGTAGCAAGCTTCTGACTATGAGAATTTGCGATATAACTTCACTTAGATATGCCTAAATTATTAAGTTGATCAGGTACGTATCATGTACTCGTATTTGAATTTCGATTTGGATTGAATTATAAGGATATAAGTGATGCAATTTTGAAAGAGTGTTATGACTATAAATGTGATTTTTGTATGTGGCTATGGAACTGGAAGTTGAATGGTCGATAAGCGTGTTGTGTTTGTATTCAAGTAATGTAAATGATATACTAATGTGTATTGCTATATGTGTATATGTACATGAGAATTGAGAGTGATATACCCGGGCTAAGTCCCGAAGAGCATTCGTGCTAGTGATGTATTCGGGCTTAGTCCCGAAGAGCATTCGTGCTAGTGACGTACCCGGGCTAAGTCTCGAAGATCATTCGTGCTAGTGATGTATCCGGGCTAAGTCCGGAAGCGCATTCGTGCTAGTGACGTATCCGGGCTAAGTTTCAAAGAGCATTCGTGCTAGTGATGTATCCGGGCTAAGTTCCGAAGAGCATTCGTGCTAGTGATATATCCGTGCTAAACCCCAAAGAGCATTCGTCTTTGGTGTTATATCCGGCTAGGTCCGAAGAGCAATCATGTTGGTGGCGTGTATTAAGACCTTCGTGCCTAGTAGGCTTCGTGCGGTAATTTGAGCAAAGTTTAAGTGTTCATTACTATCTGAATTCAAATTTAAATGAGATGATATGTTTAAAAGTGTACATACATGATGTTTATAGACTTGGTTAAGTCATTTCAATGTGTAATAACGAATGAATAAGAGCACTATGTGTGTGAATGATTAGAGGCCTTGTGTGTGTGCGAATTCCTTTAACCGAGCACTATGAGTGCGAGATCGGTCGATGGGCACTAAATGTGTGAAGTGGAATTCATGTAAGACCTAAATGCTGGGACGAAGGCATTGATTTGAGATAGTGTGTAAGACCATGTGCGGGACATGGCATCGGCTCGATATGTGAGAATATGTAAGACCATATCTAGGATATGGCATTGTAAGAGCTATATGTGCTTAATGAGTATCCGTAATGATTTTGAATGATTCAATGGTATATTTAAGATGATAAATAAAGTAAGATCGTAATAAGTGATACGGTATGTACGGAAGGTATGTGAAAATCAAATGAAAGTAAAAATTGGTGAGTTCATATTATATTATGTTATGTATACTAAATAAGTGAATACGTAAAAGATGGTGGATATGTTGGTAAGAAGTGAATTCATGTTATAAATGTGTTACTGGATTTAGTCTATGGAATGCTTGGTATATGAAGTCATATGTGCTATTGCTAAATGACCCTATTTTTGTTAATCATATTCAAGAAATTATTTCGATTAAGTTCGACATTTGAAAGTCTGTAAGAACTTTTGATGAATGCTGATAATTTTGGATATATGGGTTATGTGCTAAAATAAATCCCATGCCGGTATACTATATGAGGCTTTATGCCAAATCGGTTGTATACGGGTATCGTTATGATGATTGAATGTGCTAAATGAATTCAATGTTCGGTATGTGGAAGTTGATTTTCTGTTGGAAATAGGTTAAGTTGAATAGTGAGATATGATGGAGTTATAAAGGATATTTATTGGGATGTTTGAGTATATGTGTACTTTCGGTCAAATTCTGACTTATACATGAATGAAAATGTGGGTTACAAATATGTGGGTTGATGATGTGAATTATACATGTTAATATGTGCTTAATATGTGTTTGAAATGCATTTGTGAATTAAATTAAGTGATTATTGCTTATGAAATCAAGAAAATGAGATATATGTGCATACTTGTAGAAATGTTTATGTATTTGTTTTAAGATAAGAAAATGATTTTATAGATCGATGCAAAATCAATAATGAATTACAATTGCTATCGATGAGCTAATGTTTATATGAATATAATCCAATAAGAGGACGTTATCCTAAACTATGCATCGGTAGAAATTTTCGGGGACGAAAATCCCTAAAGGGGGGAGAGTTGTGACACCCCTAATTTGACCGTAGTCGAAGAGTGGTTTCGGGACCACAAAATCGAGTCATACAAATAATTAGCCGTCATATTTTATGTTTATTATATGTGAATATGAATGTGTGAAAGTTTTAAGCTTTGATTTAGTAAATTGCATGTGAATTTAGTCAATAGGACTTATGTGTGACACTTTTGTAATGTGATAGGTCAAAACATAAGGATCTATTAATGCATGTAATAAAAAGGGTGGACTTGCATGTCAATTTCCCCCCCTAATTAGTAGTGGCCGGCCATGACAAATAGGGTGGACAAAGTGTGATGGGCAAAACATGTCATAACATGTTATGTTAGTGTTTCATGGGAGGAATGATAAAATATGGAGCATGGTAATAAAATAATGGAAGGGAAAATGATGAAAACAAAAAAAAAAAGGCTCCATCCTCTTTGTTCTTCTTGACCGAAAAAAAAAATGAAAGAAAGAAGAAATATGTTTTGAGGATTTTGGCAAGATAGCAAGCTAAAAATTTGAGGTATGTGCATTCGGTCATAGAGAAAATTGAATCAAAAGTTGGTTGATCCTTGTCCTCCATTGCCGTAGCCTAAAGGGAGGGAGAAGAAAGTTTGGTTGCCTTGATTTTTGGCTTAGAAGATGGCTAGAATGAGGTATGTATTGAATGATTCTTGAAAATCTATGCATGTTTGAGATGATTTGTTCAAACTCTACTTATCCCATAGATTAAACTTAGAATTTTGAGGTTTGGAAGAGGTAAGTACCTTGAAATTCTTGGAAAATTATGTATAAAGAAGGTGGTTAGTTCAAGTTCTAATCATTCAATGGCTTGTTTATTTTGTTAAGTTCGGTTTCAAGGTTTGATCAAATTATGGTTATATTTGACATGGTTGGTTTATTTTGTTATGCTTGTTATATGATAGGTATGATTTGTGTTTGGGTGATGTGTATGTGATATTGATTATATGATTCGAAAATGAGATATGTTAATGATGAAATATAATCGGCCATGGAAGTAGCTCATTTTGGAAGTATGATTTGTGGTATATTTTTTGTGGCTGATTATAAAATTTGGCTTAAGTGAGGTAATTGGTAAAAGATGTGTTTATGATATAATACATATGCTTTCATAAGCTAAGTTATGTATATGTGATATCTTGCATATTGGTTGTTAAAGTAAGGTTTGAGAAGTTAACGTATGAATATGTTTTGTATACTATTTGATGTTCATTTAGGTACGGTTATAAATGATGCAATTAGTTTTGATTTAAATTGTGAAATTGGTTGAATTATTAAGGAATAAATTTTATGACCGAATATATGGTTAAAAGGTTGGCCATGCATATGTATTTTGGAAATGGTAAAGGGTTGTATATTTATATTTGGCTATCAACTGGTAAAATATGTTTTACATGCCTATGATATGTTTTGTTTGTGGTTCGCAACTAATGGTTAAGTTGTTAAGTTACATGCTTGAGTTTAAAATGTGCCTTATATGTGGTTTATGAATTTGGTAAATGATAGATTGATATTTTGGATATTTCATTAGTCAAGTGATATTGTAACTATGGTATGATTTGATTCGGCACTTATGTGTAAAATTGGTAGTTATTATTTTGGTAAAATGTGCAAAATTTGGTAAGACCAAATTTTATACTTAAGCTTAAGTGAAGTTGTTAATGCTGTATATATTAACGATTAATAAATCATGTGGTTTGGCTTGACTTAGTAAATAGTGAAGAAATGCATATTTGTACATAGTGTTTATGAAAGGTAGTTTTATAAATGTGATATGAGTATTTTGTTTGTAAATGAGTAGTAAATATGTTAAGAATGGTTCTAAAATGTATATGGATGCCGTGTGATTGTGTTTGATTGGGAAGTAAATTGTTTGATTTAGCTCAAGAGCTTAGAGGATCAAAGTCGGATAAGGAAAAGAGAAAGTAAGCGAATAGTGTGGATATCTAGTCGTCGACCACTTCCGAGGTAAGTTTTAAGTGATTAAACGTTGAGTAAATTCAATCATAATAGGACATAATGAGTTGATTTAATAAGATATGATGTGGCCATGATATGTCTTAAACTCAAATGGTAAGTTCATAAGTGTTTGGACTTGGAAATTTAAGAGCAAATTGTAATAATTTGCTTTGGACAGCAGCAGTAACGTGATTTTAGAAAATCACTATAAATTGTTGGTGTGGAATTATAGGCTGAATAAAATATGTAATCAAATCTTAGTTAGTCTAGTTTCTTATAAAAGAGACCGTGGAAGCAAAGAAATTTCCTATAAAGAGATATTTAAAGTTGTGTGGGACAGTGTCAGAATGACTCCGAAATCCCCTGTTCTGTTTTTGTAAAATCATTATAATTTGTAATAAAATGGTTATAAGATAAGATTTATATGCTTAGACTCCTTAATGAGTCTAGTTTCAAAAGAAATCAAATAGAACGCATTATGAATTCTGTACAATGAAAAATTTGATTCGTAGTGAAGAGTGGTCAGATTAGTCAAACAGTGAAACAGGGGAAACTTTAAGAAAAATCTGGTATTGGATGGACAAACCAAAAATTCTGAAAATTTTATGGATGGAAGATATATGAGTCTATATTCAGAGAAAATTAACGGAAATTGATTTGGAGTTTTGTAGCTCCAGTTATAAATAATTCAGTGACTATTGCTCAGGAAAAACAGCTTGTGCTGAATTTGAGATTATGTTGTAAACCTTGACAAAACTTGTTTTAGTTGCTCATAAGCTATTGATTAAACTCATACGTGAATTCTAAATTGTGATATTGTAAAATGATATATGAGTGATAGATGGATCTTTGATATTAAAATTTGTTAAATTGTAAGTTCATAAGTATTTGAATATGAAATGATAGTATGGCATGAAATTGAATTATTCATTGGAAAATGATAGATGTAGATTCAGCCAAGACAAAGTGTATACGTGAAAGTATATGTGGTATGTGAAGTATATTTGGATAATTGTGATGTGAATACATGAAAATTTATATTTTGATTTAGGATTTTAATGTGATGAATGTGAACATGCGTATGTGTGATAAGGCCGAATGGCCAATGTGATGAATGTGAACATGCGTATGTGCGATAAGGCCGAATGGCCAATGTGATGAATGTGAACATGTATATATGTGGTAAGGCCGAATGGCTAATCCGAAATGTGTATGAGATAGATATGAGATAAAGCCAAATGGCTAATGCGAAACGTGTATGAGATGGATATGTGGTAAAGCCAAATGGCTAATGTGAGATATGTATGAGATGTGTATATATATATATATTGTGGCCAAATGACAAACGGCGGAAGGTGTGTTTTATTAGATATTTGATGAGGTAAATAAATTACAAATATGATAGTCGATGTGAATGCTGTAACATGTGAATAAATATGCATGAAACTCTGTGATGTAAATCCGGGATTTAAGGCCCGATGACTATATGTGGTGACTATGTCCGGGTTAAGACCCGCTGACTTCGTGTGGAGATTTCATCTGAGCTAAAGGTCTCGCTGATAATCCGAGGATAGTTTAAAGCTATTAGACTTCGTAATAAGAATTACTTATAAATTTACTCAATGCGAAAGGTTAAACAGGTATGTACTCCAAGTTTATATGTGAGCTTGATTTGAACTAAATCATAAGGTAGTTATGTGATGCATACGAGAGCAATCTATGAGACTATTCCTATGAATATGTGACATCGGATCAGTGTGAGAGGTTATGTGAAATCATACAATATATCTATGTCGCATGAGCTCACTTTTATGTGAAAGTTTATCTGCCTATTGTATATGATGAGATATGCATATTCGGTAAAGGGATGGTATGCCCGAAGGAAGAGTGAAATAAAAATACGAACAACTATGTTATAATTTGATTGTTATCTGTTGACACTGCTTAAAACTTACTAAGCATTGTAATGCTTACTCCATTTACTTTGTTTTCACTGTTTTATAGATCTCATTGCGAAGCTACAGGCTCGGGGATCATCAACAACTAGTCACACTATCACTATCCACCGCTTGTTACTGTTATGTTTAGAATTATTTTATGGCATGTATAGAATAGACTAGTGGCGGAAGAATATTTTTGGTTAATGTATATAAGCCATGCGAAAATGGCATCTTTTGAATGTTTACTTAGTGAAGTTTAAATTTTACCTCTGGCTGTGCTTAGTACTTATTTAAATGAACGATCTTTATTTCAAGAAAAAGTTCAAAATTTTACTGTTCTGACATGAGTTACAAGTCCGGTAATGCCTCTTACCTATTCTGGCGGCGATTACGGGATAGGGGTGTTACAAGTTTTGCACTTCAATGTTTGAATTTATTGAGTAGGTCAGTAATGATTTGTTTGCTCCATTGTATTATTGATCAAAAAAAATGAGTTCAAATCAGAGTGTTTAAAAAAAATGTTAATAATATTTTAGGGACACTCTTCTGAAGTGATAGGTTGAGTAGCTAAGGAGGTAGTTGTTTGCTCCATCCATTTGTTTAGCTAAAAGCCTTATCTTTACAAGTGAATTACATTCAAATTCTAGCATGATCTAATATCTGGCAGTTTAGTGTTTGCTCCATTGAGTTGGTCAAATAAAGAAATCATGTGGCAAGATGAATTCCCGATAGAAAGCAATAATTTTAATTAAAGCTTTGAGTAAGTAAGAATAGTGAAATTGGATTTAGAGGAAAAATATTTTAAATATATTGGGAGAGGTCTATTATAGTCATAATTGCATAATTATTTAGGAACTTTTACATTTAGGAAACATTTTCTACACTTCATTTGCTAAAAAAGTCTATAAAACTCGAACCAGTTTTTCTTTATTATGAAGACTGCTGAGAATAGAGGTGAAAAATATATTTCAGATAGTCCAATGATATATCTGGTACTTGTAATATTTTGGCGAATTCATGTATACCTACATTCATACATACTTATACATATTTTCTCGAGGACAAGCAAAAATTCAAGATTGGGGGTGTGATAACTCTTGAAAGGAGTTATATTTTAGGCCTCTAAACTGAAGCATTTACTTGTAATAAAGAAAATATGTTTGTATTTTAGACTTATTACTAGAGCATTACATACTAAAGCTTGGAATGTGTTTCAATTGTAAATTTATGTTACTTTTAATTACTAGAAAGAGTTTTGGTAGCCTTTGGTAATAGGTGCAGGTAAGATGAAAGAGGCAAGAAGAAGGAGAAAAGGAAGAGGAAAAGAGAAGGAAGGAGGTGAAGCATTGCCCTGAAAAATGGTGGGATATATTGCCAATAGAAATGCCATGGCAATTCCAGGAAGATGATGCAACACTTAATCCACATCACTCTCAGCCAATTGTACGTGTACTAGATAAATCACCGTGAAAAAAGAGGAGCAAAATTGTGTGTTGAGAGGGATGGATCTACCCTATAAGAGGAGGGGAGAGAAGATAAGAAAGGACATACATAGATTGTGAGGAAAATAAGAAACAAAACAGAGCAATTACTCTCTCTATAATAGAATCTGGTGGAGTAAATTAGAAGAGAAGAAGTGAGCAGCTAAAAAAGAGGGATCACAGATGCAAAGATAGGGAAGAGAAATCTGCCCTGGGTTTGTGTAGAATCTTGATAAGAAGTTCGAGTACAGTGAGAACTTACTGCAGTTCTGCCTTTGTTTCGTTTTCTTGGTTTTGAATTCTATGATTTGTGAAACTTGAAGTATGTTGATAAATGATTTAATTTTGGATTTCATTACCCAACCCATGAGCTAATTATCTTCGGGTTGGAAATATTTGGGTGTATATTGAATTGACTATAATGCCCATGGTATGATTGTGATTAAGATTATTATTTCATTCAATTTTTGTTTATTTAGAATGCATGCGTGCAAGCTCTAGGCATAGTTGATTACATATTATGAACTTAGATGGATTTGAATCTAAAAGGATTAAATACATCAGATTATTAATCGATTTATATAGGTGAGAACTCGAAAGAGTATTTGCAGTACTCTAGACATAGAAGATGTTATCTGTACAAGTACAGAGCGTTACTTGGGTTATCATTTGTGAGTCTTGTAGACATACACAGACTTCAAATAATAATTAAATTTTAAGTCTCGATGAAAGTAGACTGCAGTAGTAAACATCTAGGCTGTAGGTTAGTCACAACTTTTCCATGGCATTATTATGTTATGAAAATATTCCCTAAGTAATTCCAACCTTTATCATTCAATTGCAGAAATACTCTCTATTTGTTCCTTATGAATTGCCACGACATTTAGATTGTTTAGTTATTTTTTTTAGTTATAATTGATATTACTAGTTCATTCATTAATTCCCTTCGCTAATTTATACTTTGTTCCTTTTGTACTGTTTCATTCATTAAATCTTCAGTAATAGTTACTAATTCAAATCAACTATCGATCCCTGTGGAGATGATACACACTAATCATTATATTACTTGAATCAACGTGTACACTTTCACATTTGCATTGTTTACACGAAATTTTTTTTGTTTAGGGTTGGCTCATTCTTGCTCTACTTTTCAAGTCTCATCATTGGTTGTGGAGTCATCCACAGGATCATCTATTTCGTCCTCAATTACCTCATTCAGAGCTGGAACACTTGGGTTTTCCAAAACCGTGTTCGAGCAGAGCGTAATTACTTTCATGTGCTCCGTCCCATCTCTCCGAGGATTATTTTAAGTATTACTAGGGATGCCCATGCCAACTTGCCTCTACATCATGTTCATCATCTAGCTTAGTTGAGCTCGGATGTCAGCGAACTGCATATTTGTTAGGGTGCACTCAGTTTGCACCTGTCTCAACTTGCTATACATGTAACACCCTAAAATAGGGCCTATGAGTTTTAAGGGTATTTTTGAGATTTTAGCCTTAGAGTGTTCAGAATTTTGCAACATGATTTAGCAGTAATGATTTTGACTATGGTTTTTATAAAATTAAATTAATTTTTTGAAAAAGATTTTTAAAGACCTTCAATTTTGAAAATTGGACTAATTTGTAAAACAGACAAAATTGTGAGTTTTTAAGAGGTAATTAGAGCAAATTTTAAAATGCAACCTAAAACCCCAATTTATAGTTTTATTTCCACATTAATCTTCTTCTCCTCTCATACTTGTGCTGTCCATAGTTCTCTCAACTCTCTGAATCAATTTTGAATTCCAAATCCTAATTCCTTTTGATTTATATAATTTCTTAAGTTATAAATCTCTATAGAAGTTAAGAAAAACACCCAAAAACACCATAGTTTTCTCAATTGTCAAGCTTTTAAGTTTTTCAGGTTTTCGATCAAACGCTTAGTTTTTCATCTTATAAGGTAATTGTAACACCCCTAAACAGTATCCATCGCCAAAATAGGGTTACAGAGCATTATCATAGAAACGTAACATAAACACATACATTTTAAAACATTAAAATCAACATAGTATAATCCATTCATATATATGCATATAGTCCCTTAATCGAGCCTTGGAAGCCTTAGAAACTCTATGGAAATGATTCAGGACAAAATGAAAAATATTTGAAACATGTAAGAAAAAGATAGAAATTTTAAACTTCTAGGGTTACACAGCGGTGTGGCTAGGCCATGTGACTCTCAAGGCCGAGACACACGCCCATGTCTCAAGTCATGTTACTTTCAAACTAGGGACACATGGCCGTATCCCAGCCCGTGTCCATGCCCAAGTAACTCTCTAGGTTAGGTCACACGGCCAATCCACATGCCAGTGTGCTAGGCTGTGTAACACTCGAACTGGTCTTACACACCCGTGTGCCAGGCCGTGTGTCACACACGGCTGAGACACTTTCATGTCTTAGCTCGTGTGGATAAGAAATTGGCCAAAATCAAGCCATTTTCGTCACCCACTTCAAGGATATACCTACAAGCCATTTGCACCCATAACCAAGGCCTCAAAACATACTAAAACATGCATAAAATGACCAATTCAAATGGCCAAACCCCATTCAACTAATATGCCATAGAGGCAACTCAATCACAATCAAACAACCTCACTTAATCGTATGCATTACTACACTTAAAACATTCACAACTAATTCAATTTTCATATTAAGGCATACCATAATTGAAGCCACAAGTAACTTAACATAACATACCATTTTAATGTCCTAACAACAATCAACCAATGTGCCCTTCATAACCACCACAAATAATACAACATCAACAACTAAACATGTAATATTGATCCATTTCTAGCATAGCACCTAATTCATTCTCAAGCCAAAATAATTCAACGTGTTCATTTTCATACAATTCTAATTGTACCGAAAAGATTCCTCCTTACAACCTTAATAAAGTACCTAACAACTTAGTTTAGTATATTGACATATTGTACCAAAAAAACCTATATAGCCACATATACATGCCACTACCCTAAGAGACACAAGAACTACCAACATCATCGATAGATAGTGACAGCCAAAGGTTCGATCCATCTGAAAGTCAACAAAATGATCTAAAAAACAATCCACAAAACCTAATAAGCTTATAAAGCTTACTAAGAGCATAGTATATCATCAAACTTAACAACATTTGACTACGATTCATATTTTACTCGAGTCAATGTTATCGGAGTGTAAACAGGGGCACTTATGTGCAATTCAGGGGTATCGAAGTACAAACAGTGGCATATATGTGCAATTCAGGGGTATTGAAGTATGAATAAGGGCATGTATGTGCAATTTAGGCGCACTAAAGTACAAACAGGGGCATGTATGTTCAATTCATGGAATAATTAACTATAAGCATTTAGTTAGATAACTATAATATGAAAATACAAGTAGAGATTCAATTACACATATAAATACTATGAACTTACATTGACAACTAGAGTGTAGAAATACGATCGAGCTAATCCGTGATTTTTTCCTTTCCTTAGTTTAGATCTGGTCGATATTTATCTTGATCTAAATAAATAGTTTTATATTCAATTACATGTTTCAATCAATCTCAAACATAAAATTCAATCCATAATCCACATTTATGCATAATTGCAATTTTGTCTCTAACATTTTAACTTTTCATAATTTAGTCCTCAAGCTCGCAAACTAAGATTTAAGCAATTTCATTAACATTTCATACTAGTCGAATTCACTAAAGACTTCTAGAAAGCCATACAAATTAGTATTTCACAAATTTACCATGGTATTTCATTACTTTTACGAAGAAGTCCCTAAATGACAATTTCATCCAAATTCCCTTTACAAAACTTGTTTATTTAACAACAAGGACTCATAATCTTTCATTAAACTTTAAGAAACATGCAAGCATGTTCATGGTAAAACTCTAAACCTTTAACAATTTTGCAAATTAGTCCTTGGGCTAGGTAGATTAAGCTACAACAATCTCGAAAACATATAAATCATTAAAAACGAGACAAATTTCACTTACATGCAAGCATTAGAAGTTTCCAAACCAAGAACCCTAGCTATGGCCTTTCTCTCCTCTAATTTTCGATGGAAATTCACTTGAAGAAGATGATACCTTGTCTTTTACATATTTTACTTTATTTATTTATCAAATTACTTAATTAAGCTTTACTTAAACTAATTAAAACATCTATCTCATGGTCATCTTTGTCCAATACTAATAATAATGGTCTACTTACAATTTAAGACCACTCATTTTAGAAATTCATAGAAATTTGACACCTTTAACTTATAGAACTCTACTTTTACACCTTTTATAATTTAGTCATTTTCACTTAATTAAGCAAGCAAATGTCCAAATTTCTTAACGAATTTTTTATACGACCTTACTAACAAACCATAGACATTAAAATAATAATTTACTTATCAGATTTGTGATCCTAAAACCACTGTTTCAATTTTATTGAAAATGGGTTGTTACAACTCTCTTCCTAAAGGAATTTTTATGCTGGAAAATCTTACTAGAAAAAAGGTTCAGGTATTGCACTTTCATAGTTCTTCCAAATCCTAGGTGGCTTCTTCTATACCATGACACTGCCAGAGAACTTTTACTAAAGCTATACTTTTATTTCTTAATTCTATAATTTTGATCGGTTCTTCATAGTACGTCATATCTGGCTGTATCTCGATATCTACAGGTGAAATCAAATGTGAAGGATCTGATCGATATCGTCGCAACATTGATGCATGAAAAATATTGTGAATCTTTTCTAACTCAGATGGCAAAGCTAATCTGTAAGCTACTGACCTAATTCCCTCAATGATATCATACAACCCTATAAAACGCAGACTTAACTTTCCTTTATGACCGAACCGAAAAACTTTCTTCTTAGACGATATCTTCAAAAACACTTTATCGTCGACTGGAAATTCTATGTCTTTTCTATTCAAATTCGCATAAGATTTCTGTCAATCTAAAACTGCTATCAAGCTATCTCGTATTACTTTAACCTTTTCTTCAATTTCTCGTATCAAATTAATATTAAACAACTTTTTGTCACTGAGCTTAGTTCAGTACAATGGAGTTTTACACTTTCATCCAAAACCATTTTAATGCTTAATTGATAACTATTTTTGTATGCAAATTCAACCAACGGCAAAAATCTTTCCCAATTACCTTCTAACTCCAAAAGAAAATGTTGTAACATGTCTTCGAGTATCTGAATTACTTGTTTAGATTGACCGTTGATTTGAGGATGAAATGTGATACTAAAGTGCAAGCAAGTACATAGAGCTTCACGTAACTTGCTTACGTAACTTGGAGGTGTAAATCACAGATCCCTATAAAAAATAATAGAAACTGGCATCTCGTGCAATCTGACAATCTCAGTAGCATATAACTCTGCCAACTCTTGAGTGAATAATCTGTACGCACTAGAATGAAATGCGTGGATTTTGTCAAACAATCAACAATAACCCAAGTGACCTTTTTCTTTCTCGGAGATAAAGGCAATCTTGATACATAGTCTATCGTGACACATTCCCACCTCCACTCTAGAATCATCAATGGTTGTAATAAACTAGAAAATACTTAATGCTTAGCTTTAACTTGCTGACAAACTAAACATCTCAACACGAACCTTGAAATTTCTCATTTCATGCCTAGCCACTTGTACATCTGTTTCAAATCACCGTACATTTTATTACTACCAGGGTGAATAGACAAACTACCACTATAAGCTTCCTGTAAAATCTTCTGGACGAGATCAAAATTTCTCGGAACACAAATTCTGCCTTTGAAGTATAAACTACCATCGAAACCAACATGAATTTGAAGTAAATTTGTAGTAAAAACATCTGTCTAGCTTTTACTTCAGTTAGAATCAAACCATCGTCAATCAACATCAATCTTGTATTCAAAGTTGGCAAAGCGAACGATGATTTTCTACTCAAAGCATCAGTAAAACATTAGTCTTTCTTGGATGATAATCAATGATCAAATCACAGTCTTTCAATAACTCGAGCCATCTGCGTTGTCTCAAATTTAAATCTTTCTGTGTCATCAACTACTTTAAACTTTTATGATCTGTGAAGATATGACAATTTTCTTCGTGCAAATGGTGTCGCCAAATCTTCAAAGCAAATACAATTGCTACAAGCTCAAAATCGTGTATCGGATCATTCTTTTCATGCGGTTTCAATTGTCTAGAGGCGTATGTGTAAACTGAAAAATATATAGGATTTTTCCTATATAATTTATCACCTTTTTACTTAAATTCATTGTTAAAACTAAGTAATTGTTTAATAAATTAATGAAATATGTGAAAATCTAAAATTAGGACATGGAAATTATTAAAATGTGATTTTATGCTTTATTATATGGTTTTCATGCATAAAATGACTTATTTTATATTTATTTGAACATATTATATTTTTAAGACATAAAATGGGCCATGCATGATTAAATTAAATAATAAAATATAAAATTATATTTAATAATTCATTTTAAAATATTTCATTAATAATTTGGGTTTATTTAATTATTTAAATTGGATAAATTCATTATTTGGTCCTTTAATTTTGATTTATTTTTGGACAGGTTTGATAGCTTTGTTAGATTACAAAAACCGTCAAAATTAAAGACCAAGACAACCCAAATTTGACTACACATGGCTATCCACATAAACCACTTCTTGGTTTAATTACACAAGGTCTTGCAACGTTGAAGAAATTAAAGATTTGCCCAAAGATTTACATTTGACTGAGTCTCAGTCCTGAGTTGTTATGGCATTTAAATTGCTTAAAAATCAAGAAAACTTCAACTCAAAATCCACTAAGCATGGCCGACCACTCATTGGAAGAGCTTGAAGAGACTAAATCTCTCTATTTTTATCAAACTACCCTCCTCTCTTCACCTATAAATAAGATTTCATTTGATCCCTCATCCCTCATCCATCATCCCTCATCATTCTCTCTTTTCTTTCAATTCTCTTTTGCATTTTCCATTCCCTATGCCTAGCATCATCTTTTCATAGAGATTTTAGCAATTAAACCTCTTAAAAAGCCCTTGGTCGGCCACCTTTGAGAGCCATAAGCAAAGTAGCAAAACAAAGGAGCGAATGAGCCTCGTCGATCGGAGTCTTGGGTGACAACCACTTTGATTTGGGTTTAATCTTTCTTTTCTTTAATTTAAGCTGAAAATGTTTGCTATGTGTTCTTTGTTCTTGATACAACAATGTTAGCTTAATTTTATTTAAGCTAGGATGATTGCTTTGATTAAATAATATTTATTTGATTCATGCTTACAATGTTTGTGCCTTAATCGATCATGTTTTCAATTAAAATCAAGTTTTTATTTTGTTCATACATGATTGAAACGCACTTGAATTAGTTGAGCGATCCTAACTAGACGACGGTTAATGGACGCTTAATTGAAATGTGCATGCTCAATTTAGATCCTGACCCGATTAAATTACAGGTTGCATAACAACTTTAACCAAGCTTTGTTTATATGCATAGTTGTTAGATTTGTGTGATTAAACTGTTTCAAACCAAGCACATCCCTGTTACCTCGCACGAATGCTAAGAAACCCTTAATAAATAAGGATCAGTAAAATGCATATTTACTACATGAAGGATTCCAAAAGGACCTAATGTGGTTTCCAAACTCATGAAAGATCGAGTTGCCATGGAATGTTTTTCCGAATGTTATTAAGCATGTTGATAATAAATGAGTTTAATTAAAGTAATTGTCCTAGTTTATTTATGTTATAATTGTTGCAAATTGTGTTTAATTTTGCTAAAATCTATTTCATTCATATAGTTTTCATACTGAGGATAATTTTCATTAGGGATCATTGCATTTAGTTTAATAGATTTAATTTTAATCATCACTTCTCAACCATATTGTATTTTTATTTACCAAGTTACTAGTATAATTTTACAATTAAGTTATTTAACACACATACAATCCCTGTGGAGACGATAACTCGATACTTACTTATTACTTGATAACGATTGTGTACAGTTGCACAAACCTATTCGTTACAAGTTTTTGGCGCTGTGGCGGGGGATTATTAACTGTTGTCATAGTCATTTTTTTATGACATTATTTACTTCCAATTTGGTTTATTTCTAACAATACTAACTTATTCTATTCAATTTTGTAATTTTCTTTTCAGGTGTTTATAAGTATAGATTGAATTATTGATTTACTCCCTGTAGACCCTAAAATTGACCAAACTTTCAAACAAAGAAGACGTGAACAAACAGCTGAAAGACAAGTTGAGATGGACCTTGGATATCAGAATCAAGACCAAAGTAATGAAGCCGATTATGTACAAAATCCTATCCTTATTGCCAATGATAGGGATCGATGCATCAGACAATATGCTGTGCCACTTTTCAGTAAGTTAAATCCAAGAATTAGAAGGCCAGATATTGAGGCAACCCAATTTGAATTGAAACTAGTGATGTTTCAAATGCTCCAAATGGTGGGCCAATTCAGTAGTATGCCCACGGAAGACCTATATCTCCACCTTTGATTGTTTATGAAGGTGAGTGATTCAGTCAAGATAGCCAGTGCGACTGAAGTCACACTTGGGTTGAAGTTGATTTCGTACTCATTACGAGATAGAGCACGAGCATGGCTCAATTCATTGCCACCAAGTTCCATATCTAGACTTAACAGAGAGATTTTTGATTAAGTATTTCCTGCCTAGCAAAACTGCTAAGTTGAGGAACGAGATCACAACATTCCAACAATTGGATGACGAGTCTTTGTATGAGGCTTGGGAGTGATTTAAGGAGTTACTTTGTAAGTGTCCTCACTATGGGATTCCACATTGTATCTAGTTGGAGACATTCTATAATGGTCTCAATGCACATACAAGATTGATGGCAGATGTTTCTGTGAATGGTGTAATTTTTTCTAAGTCTTATAGTGAGGTTTATGAAATCATTGAGAGGATCGTGAGTAATAACTATCAATGGCCAAGAAATCGAACAGCTTCAGGAAGACGTGTAGCTGAAGTTCATGAAGTTGATGCCCTCACTTCATTATCAACTCAGGTATCGTCTATTTCCTCTATGTTAAAACAGTTTACCGCTGATAATGCTAATAATTTGTAGCTCAGCCACCAAGTTCATTTGAAGTAGTTTCCTGTGTGAACAGTGGGGAAGGTCATTCTTTCGAGATTTGTCCGTCAAATCTCGAATCAGTGTACTATGTGGGGAACCAACATCAAAATAGCAGTGGAAAAGGACCCCAGTCCAACTTCTACAATCCTTCATGGCATAATCATCCTAACTTTTCTTGGAGCAACAAAGGAAATGGACCAAACAACAACTTATTGCAGCATAGACCCAACCAATCTCAAGGGTTTAATCAGCAAGCTCTAAAACAACCTCAAGATGAGGCATCAAACAGTTTGGAGAACTTGTTAAAAGTGTACATGGCAAAGAATGACGCTTTGATCCAAAGCCAAATAGTAACATTTAAAAATTTGGAAAACCAAATGGGTCAGTTAGCTACGAAGCTTCATAATAGACTACAAGAGACCTTGCCCAGCAATACTGAGAATCCAAGAATTTGGGTAAAGAACATATCAAGGTAGTGGAATTGCAAAGTGGTAAAGTTCTGGAACCCTGAATGACTAATGTCGAAGATAAGCTCATTCAGAAGAATCAACCAGCTGTTGAAATTCCTACACTAAAAGAGTCAAATCTACAAAGTCTGATAAGGTAAACCTTAACTTAGTTAATTCAGATAGTCTAACATCTTCTTTGGATGCAGACTTACCTACTCAAAAGAGTTATCTGATTCAACCTGTAACACCCCTCGCCCGTATCCCTCACCAGAACAGGGTTCGAAGTGTTACCCAACTTAAGCTCAGTCAATCACACAAAAACCGTGCTGAAAAATTTCAATCAATTTAAATTTTTTCTTTTCACATGCAATCTATCCCATATATGAGCTTACGAGGTCCAAAACATTAAAACCCTATACATGCCATAGACTCGAAATACTAGGATTTACTTACACCGATAACGTGAGCTCGACAGTGTGATAATATCTCCGGTGAACTCCAACTTTGAGGTGTGGCTCAAGTCAACAATCTATAAAACAGAGAAATGTAACAACGGAGTAAGCTTTCATAAGCTTAGTAAGTCTTAAGCAATGCAAACAAATAAACGCAATTATACTTCGATTATTTAATTTCTTAAGAGGCCAAATTCTAGGGATATTGCCATCTGGCCGAATATACACAAGCACATAATGCACGTTCAGCATTCTTATCACACTTAATTTGAATTCATATAACATATTTTTATCAAATACCCTTACATACTTTCACACCCTGACCAGGTGTATCATGATCATAGGCATAGTTTTAACATTTATTCACGTACGTATCACATTACTTCCTTATGATTCACTTCAAATCAAACTCACATATGAGTACATACTGCGTACCTGGCCCACTTTACGTATTAAATGTATTCATTTGACAATCTAGCACAAGGTACCTTAGTTATAGGCTTTTCTCAAATCACCGGCATTTCGCTTGCTAGGCTCTAGGCCTGATATCATTTCACCGGCTTTATAGCCTGCTAGGCTCGAAAGCCCGAATAGTATCTTACTGACATTATAGTCTGCTAAGCTCAAAGGCCCGAATAATCAAATCAACAAGTTCCATATAACATATTCATATCAATTGAATACTAACATCATTCGAACGTATATATAATTATACATCTCAAACACTTTTCTTTCATCTCATTTTCACACTTAACATTTGATAGCTTATGCATAACATTTCACTCACATTCATTTCAAACTTATCATTAGATTATAAAAGCACATTGCATATTTACCAACATGTTATACTTGCCATTAGGCCATATAAGCATGATACAATACACTATCATTTCATCTTTAACATTCGGCTAGACCCTTATCTTACAAGGAACATCGAATTCACATAACATATCATTTCACCGGCATTACGCCTTCTAGGCACGAAGGCCCGAATACACATCATCGGCACGAAGCCTGCTAGGCACGAAGGCCCGAATATAATACCAGCACTAGGCCTGCGGGATTTATCCCGGATATGCCTGCGGGATTTAACCCGGATATTTTACCAGCACGAAGCCTGCGGGTCTTTAAGCCCGAATACACATCAAATATCATGCATATTTAATTATATATTAACACATCTCATTCAACATATCACATTTCCATTTCACCATTCAAACTTAACCCATAGTGACCATTCGACTATAAGTCATATGCATAAATTATTTATCGTGCAACTTAGTTCAAGTAGAACCAAAAGGTCACGATTCATCTAATATATACATATTGCTCACTGATTCGCACACAACCTTTCAATTTAGCAATTATAAGATGGTTCCGCACATAGCCCATCCTTATCGATAATTTACGATGGTTTTACCCTTACTCACATATATGTCATAGGCATTTTTAGCTATGCTTCTCAATTCACATTCATGATTCAATTCCAATCGATTTAACATGCCTAAGTACATATCGCATACCTGAATAATTTACTTTACGGAACGAATCCACATATCGTATTAGCCCATAGTTTTATAGCACCACACTTTTAATAGTTTACCTCATCGAAGTTCACATTTAATCACTTTAGTGCCAAGCCATATTCGGCTATCACAAAGGACTAATAATAATAATTTTATACACATCATGGTTTCCTTTAGGTATTTAATAATCACAAATCGTGATATCTCCACCAGCACATATACGGCATAGTTTATTCATTGTAACACTCATTTAGTGCATCAAATTTCCAAATCCAATTCAACTTAAGTATAATAGCCATAATCGGCTTATAGCCTTAAATCATTACATATTCGGCACATTAACTAAATAAAATTTACATTCCCTTTACCATATTAATTTAACTCTTGGGCATATAAAAAGGAATCAAGCTTAAATACTTAAGAACTTACCTCAAATGTTGCCGAATGATTACAACGGCTATTCGATTACTTTCTCTTTTCTCTTATCCGAATTTGCCCCTCTATGCTCTTGAGCTTAAAATTTAAAGATTTTAAACTAGTCATTATTCGACTATTAAAGCATCACTTTCAAAATATAATATATATATATATATATATTCAACTTTCACACCTACTGATCATAGTAAGCTTATAAGAAATCAATAAGCAACTCATTAACAAATATTTGTCAATGTTTACCACATAATCATAATTTCACTACAAGCTGTCTTCCTGAGCAACAGTCACTAAATCATTTATAACTGGAGCTACGAAACTCCAAATCAAGTTCTATTAATTTTCTGTGAAAATATACCTATATATATTTTACCCATAAAATTTTCAGGATTTTTGGTTTGGCCAATCAATACCTTATTGTTCTTAAAGTTTCCCTTATTTCACTGTTTGACTAATCTGACCACTCTTCACTACGAATCAAATTTCTCATTGTACAAAATTCAAAATATGTTTTCATTTATTTCATTTAAAACTAGACTCATTATGGAGTCTAAGCATATAAACTTAATCTTATAACCGCTTTTGTACAATTTATAATGATTTTATAAAAATAGAACAGAGGATCTAGAAGTCATTCTGACCCTGTCCCACATCACTTCAAATATGTCATCATCGGCAATTATTTTGCTTACACGGTTTCTTTTATAAGAAACTAAACTCATTAATATTTAATTACATAATTTATTCAGCTTCTAACTCATCTCCCACAATTAATGGTGATTTTCCAAAATCACGTTACTGCTGCTGTCCCAAACAGATTTATTACCAATTCACTCTTTCACACATTGTAACACCCCGAACCCGAGACCATCGCCGGTGTCGGACACGAGGGGTTAACAAGCCAAGTTCACATGTTTTGCCCACCAATTTGACATTTCCAGTCAGGCTGGAAAACTGCGTCACCGTCGCCTTAAAAATCATATCTCGAGTTTCAAAACTCGGAAACTGGTTTCGTAAATTTTCCCTGAATTTAGACTCATATATCCATCCATGGATTTATTTCTAGAATTTTTGGTCGGGCCAATTGGTACATTTTATTAGTTAAAGTCACCTATTTACAGGGATCGACTGCTCTGACCTTCGCACGTTATAACTTGAATATCTCTCTGTACAGGGCTTTAATACTGGTGCCGTTTGTTTCTAATGAAACTAGACTCAAAATGGAATCTGTACATAGAAGGCATGACTCCTAATTCTTTCTGGATAATTTATAGTAAATTTCTAAAGTTGCAACAGGGGACCCAGAAACCGTTCTGGCCCTGTCTCACAATAGCTTTAATATCTCTTAACATGTAACTCCTATGACCATTTCGTTTCTTCCATATGAAAATGGACTCATCAAGGTTCATTTACATAGCTTATTCACTATTTAATACCATTCCTAAAAATTTTGGTGATTTTTCACATTCACGTCACTGCAGCTGGCAGCATCTGTTTTTAAGGTAGGTCTTACCTATTTTGTAGTCTCCATGAACCAACTAGTCTTGCCATACATAGGTTCATATATGATCATTTTAACCATACCAATGGCTGATCATGTGACCAACATTCCCATCTCCAATCCATAATCACATCATGACACCATATATATATATACAAACCGCAAATAGTCTAAGTTCAGTACTTCACTTTTACAAGCCATTTTCGCATGGCCGTACACATATACATCACAACATATTTAAACCAACAAGGGGTAGTCCTATACATGCCATTTCAAAGTTCAACCAAAAATTTATACCAAAATAGAGGCGTTGATAGTGTGGATGACTTGACTTTAATGATCCCGAATCCGATTGCTATCGGCGTAATCTATAAAACAGAGAGCCAAAGCAACGAGGTAAGCATTTTTATGCTTAGTAAGTCTCAAGGAATAAAATCAGCTTTAATTTAAGCAATACATTCACATAACCAAATGCATCATTTCATTAATACACATTCTCATAATCATTCTTACTTCACACTTCATCATTATATACTTTCACAAAGTATCAACCATTCCAATAGCTGAAATTCGTTAGTCGATTGAGCGAATGTTGCTCAAATATGTCGACTTTCCAATGCACATATAAACGTACCTTATTCTTTGGGCTTTTCGAGCGTACTAATTGAATTTATTACAGCAACCAACACTCACCTCCAGTCCAAGCTTCTTGAATACAACCGGATATAACCACGTGCACGAATGCCTTGGTCTTAGCCGGATAGAATGACTCGCACGAATGCCTTGGTCTTAGCCGGATGTAGCCACTAGCACAATTGCCTTGGTCTTAACCGGATATAATTTCCAGCATAATTGTCTTGGGCTTAGCCCGGTATCATTCAATTTCTCATGCACACATACATCAATAATCATTGGACATACATATTTCATTTTCGTTACTAAGGCTCAAACACAATTATAATCACTAGCATAATCGCCCGGGACTTAGCCGGGTATCATTCGAATACTCATACACACATAAATCAAAAATCAATACATCCATATTTCATTCCACATAATTCAATTAAGGTCACTTCTTGAGGACTTACCTCGGATGTTGTCGAACGGTTTTTACGGCTATTCGATCACTTTTTCCTTCCCCTTGTCCAATTGTGGCCCTCTAAGCTCTTGAGCTAATTCAAACAAATTCAATTTATTAAAACCTCATTGTGCTAGCTTATGGCGAATATGACAAGGAGTTTAAATGGTCAAATGGCCACCCTTTAGCTTGAATACACAATGGTCATGCACATTTTATACTACATCAAGCAATTCAATACAATTCATTCGGGCATCAAGGAAAAGCTAAGGCCTTCAATAGGCTACCTAAGGCCGAATATACATGTCCATGTTGAGGCCAATTATGCACTTAATACCACACAAAACAGCATGCATTTTACTAGTTAATGCTTTGCATGTTGTAGCTCAAAACTTATAATATAGCATCAAGCACTCATATGTGTGCTAGGAAGAATGTGCTTGCAATTTCACAAGCACTCTTCAACATCTTCTTCTTTAAACAAACATATTCATCACTTACTTCATAGCCAAAACATCATGTGCAAACATATATATACATATATGAGCATGGCGAATTTCAAGGTGTCCATAGCCATCTAAAACACAAATTTTAACTAACATGCAAGAAGCATGAACCATGCTCATGAATGCATCATGGCCGAATACATCATAATCATGCCCTTTTATCTTCAATCATGGTTAAACAAAAGAAAACTCAAAGTATTACTCAAGATGGCTACAAAGAAATTTCAAGAGTAGACAATCCATCATTGCATGCATCATCATCAAGCTTCACACTTAACATGCAATGGCTTTATCACAATACCAACCTTGACCAAATACCACTTCCATGGCATAACAAGGATTTGAACCATGGCTAACATGAACATCAAGTTGGCAACTAAAACATGCATGAATCTCATGACACAACCTCATACATACCTCAATCTTGATGCAAGTTTAGCCAAATATCCTTCTAGATCTCTTCTAAACAAAGGAAATGAAGCAAAAATCTCTTCTTCCTCTTAGTATTTTTGGCCAAAAGGAGAGAACAAGGATGAACAATTTTTTGTTTTCTCTTCTTGGTTGCACGGCAATGGGGAATGCTACTCTCTCACACTTTTTTTTTTCATTCTTTTCTTACCCATGCTTATTTGTTTATTATTTCTCCCTAATGCCCAACAAAACATGTTTCATGACATGTTTAGCCCATATCTCTTTGTCATGGCCGGCCATCACTTGTAAAAAGGGGAATTTGACATGCAAGTCCATTATTTTGCATGCATGCTTTAATTAGTCATCACACATTTCCCTATCGTACTTTCAAAGTTCACTACTAAGTCCTTTCTTGTGGAATTCACCTTTATAACACTAAATCAATCATCATAAAATGTCATACATGAGCACACACATATTATAGGCATCAAAATAAATTTTTAATTATTTTTATGCCTCGGTTTTGTGGTCCCGAAACCACATTCTGACTAGGGTCAATTTTGGGCTGTCACACACATACCTTACATGCATGTTATTTAAACATGCATATCACAAATCAATAATCACATACCTATAACTTCACTTAAGCATAATCTTCCTTTCATCATTTTAAAGCACAACATTACTCAATATTATCCAAGTTCACATTCGGCCATAATACACACAACATGTTAGTCGATTTTTCCCCTTAGCATCTGAGGCACATGCATGCTCATTTGCTTGGCTCAACTTCATCTATTCTCTATTTTTCATCAAAAGAACATGAAACAACAACCATTTCTCTCGTTTCCATTCATGACCGAATGCTCACAACACAACCAAATATCAAAAATATGCTTCATGGGTTAAGGTAGAAACAAGAAAAACCCATGAACATCAAAATAGAAGCAAAGCACCATGAACTTACCTTGGATTTTCTTCCCCAAGTGACCGAACATTCAAGAGCTCTTTTCCTCTCCTTTCTCTTCCATTTTCAGCTACCATGAACAAGGATGGACAAAACTTTTCCTTCACTTCCTTTTGTTACTCTTATTATTCTAATTACCCAACAATTTATGACACAAAATGGCATATAATATTTGTGCCATACTCATGCCATAATTTCAATAAAAAAAATTTGCACATGTTGTCTACCACCAACATGATGGCCAGCCACTACATGTAAAATGGGAGGTTTGACGTGCAAATCCTCCTATTTAACACTACAAATTATTTGGCCACTACAATTTGGCCTATAGCATTTTTAGAAATTTTCACATAGGTCCTATTTCATAATTTTACTCTCAAATGACAAAATCAAAGCATGAATTTTCACACATGCACTTTCACATATAATAAACACAGAATATAACATTTAATTATTTTTGTGACTCAGTTTTGTGATCCTGAAACCACTTTTCGACTAGGGCCAAATTAGGGCTGTCACAACTCTCCCCCCTTAGGAATTTTCGTCCCCGAAAATCTTACCAGAAGAAATAGTTTCCACTCTAAAAACGTTTTCGCCAAATTCTCAGAATCACAATTTTTTCATTCTTCACATGTATCTCTTTTTACCAAAAATCCAGAACTTTGGTCTACACCAACAGATCACATCATAGATACTTTAGTCACTTCATCAAATAAAACCTTGCACAAGCAAACCCTATCTTACCGATCTTTTCTTGTCAGATGATAAATCATAATCCAATAAGATTTCTCTCTTAGAAAATAATAAAATTTTTGATTCAATTCGGATAGAAATTCTATCTCACAACCACTTCTATAATACCACTGATTTCTTTTATTCCATATACTTGTATAATCTATTACAACTCAGATAAACAAACATTTCACAATCGGAGTTCATATAAAGATCCTTTACATAACCTTTAACCCATCTGTATACTTATTCCATATCGAACAATAATAACATCAATGAAATCTTATATGTCCGGATATCCAAAATCAAATAACTGTTACTCTGAACTCATTTTGAACTATCACATTTCATATACTTTTATAAGATGGAATACCATTTAATAGAAACAAAAGAATAACATCGTATGAATTTATCCTCGAATTTATTCCAATCATACTACAATGAAATCTTATAATAATAACACTGATACGGGGGTGGGGTCGTTAAGCCTCGAAAGGAACCTTCATATTTGTATACACAGATAACTTTATCACTCATCATAATATTACGAACATTGATTCAAACATTTCAAATTTCCAATTCGTTACAGATACAATTTCACATATCTCAGTAATACACGCAACTTTATTTCAATTGAATATTAGCAAAACATAAGTGAATTTATCACAATTCACACTTTCATTTCTCTTACTCAAATTACCAATAATGTCAAGATCAAGACTTCTAATGCACCCTTGGACATATTGCCCCTTCAAATCCGCTTGTGTTTTAACGCAGGCCTTAAGTAAAGAGAAGTGATTAATGACGGGAAATAAGCACTCCCTATCTTTTTTTTAGCATAGTCATACATTTCTTTGAGAATAATTTTCCCAACATTAATGGACTTTTCTATCAAGATTGCATATAACAAGAGCATTCGTTCCATCGAGATGGTGGAACTATGTGAGATAGGCATAAAACTGTAGGGAACAAAATAAAACCATATCTTTGCTACTGGTTTTAGGTATTCCCTTCGAGAAGAATGCTCCCGTACTTTCTTATAATCCATTGGGATCTCAAATTTGTCACAACATCAAGTACTTGTTGAAGAAAATCCCAATTTATGTTGTTCATCATAGGGTAGTACTCATCTTCTTCAACATCAGGTAAGTTAAACAAATCATTGATGGGCTTAGAAGTAACAGGTACCTTTTTCTTCCGAACGATGACCTCAGTAGCATCTTGTGTGGTCAAACTTGCATAGAACTCTAGGACTAGTTCATCATCGGGAAGTAAACGAGCATCACAAAATCGTTCCCACTTGAAAGCATTGATTGTCTTTCTAATTGGCATAAGGACAACCATCAAACCATTACTCTTCAAATTAAAACATTTTTCCGGCATCATAGTTTGGTGCTTGAAAATTGAATCAAATCTCTCTTTTACTTCTTCATCGATCACAATCAGGTTTTTAGGAGTAGTCTTTGATAATCTAGTTCTTTCGCGAGACATGGTATTTTTCTGAAAATTTGGCAAAGTTCTGCTTACAGGGGAAGAAGAGAAATCGACAAGTGGGTAGGATTTTCTTTGGCAAACCTTGCGACGGTGAAGAGGTTGTAGTAGTGAAGGTAATATGTGGTAGCAATGGTTGTGTGCGGTGGTGATAGCGGCTACGTATGGTAGCGACGTTGATGCTCCGACAATTCTCTTGTGGTGACACTAGGTGGTTTTGGTAAAAGAAAAGAAATGACTAGGGATTTCTTTCGGGATTTAAGGCTAGCGGTGCAAGAAAGAAGTTTAGGGATTTTTAGGGTTAAGCAAATTGCTTTAAGGGACATAAAAATTAGTATAATGAAGAAGGGTTTATATAGGGAAAACTAGGGCAACACGTAGCAAAAATTTAGCTACATTAAGGTTACTTAGGCGGCAAGCAATGGAAGTGGCAGCAATAGGTGTGGATTTTGCCCTCCTATCTTGTAACACCCCTATTTCGTAACCGTCACTAGAATACGTAAGGGACATTACCAAACAGACAGAACATTTTAGACCAATTCAGAATCAAAGATATCACATAACATTAATACATAGGCAATCATCAACAATTCATCCGTTATGATGATCTACGAGACCTAAAACATACTTTTAAGGACAATCGAGACTAAACCGAACACATCAATAAATTTCAAAACTCAAAAAATTTTCAATTATGTTAAGGTCACAAGCCTGCGAGACCGGGCCATGTGCCTCATACGGGCACTAGACAAGCCCATGTGAACCAGTCGTGCCAAAACAAGGCATACATACTGACTTTCACCCACGGCCAACAGACACACCCGTGTGCTATGACCGTGTGATACTTAGCTAGCTACTGACTTGAGCCCGCGGCTATATGACATGCCCAAGTGTCTTAACCGTGTGATCTTAAGAGGTTACTGCTTTGCATACACGGCCACAAGGCACGCCTGTTTTCCTTGACCGTGTGGCATAATCTAGGCTTGGTTTAAGCCAACTTGCCACCCCTTTTTGGGTCATTCCTACAAGCAATATTAAACAACATTTATACTAAAATTTTTAGTCAACTCCATGTTCAACAAATGCTTCATTATAACTAAATCATCACCATTCAATAACCTATTCAAATCCATACCAAAACACATTAAAATCCTTATTACAACAACATGCCAAAATGCTCATTTCATAGCTCACTTATAGCAGATTCTAACTCATGCTTAAACTTACCATTTCCTCAACTTGGTATATTTCAAAATTACCACCACATACAAGATTATATATCCATTACAAATATACACAATTTGGCATCACAACCCATTTACCAAAACTAAGCACAAAACATACCATTTGCTAGGCAATTCTCATGGCATAACATATATATACATATCAAAGCTTAAATGCATAGACATTCTAGCCTATACATGCCATACTTAAAAATATTTACATTTTCAAAAGTACCAAAATGATTTCAATAGTATGGTGATGATCCTTAACGATCCCCGAGCTTGTGGTAGTTTTGATATCTATAAAACAATTCACACACACACAAAGTAAGCTTTCAAAAGGTTAGTAAGCTCGTACTAAAATTATCAACAATATATAAACATTAAAACATCAATACATAAATATATAATATATATAAATTCTCAAATCACCTATCAAGTCTATACCAATCCAATCCATAAGTTCATAACAATTCAATGAACTTCACCTAGATAATATCATCTACCACAAAGGTATCATACATACCTGGATCTTCCTATACTTATTCACTTTTAATCTCACCTCTTGCTTGAGTGATTCAAGACTTTCCGTAAATTATTCATACTTTAACATCCGCACACTTAGTGCTATAAGGGTTTGCCAACGCTAAAATTATTCCACACACTTAGTGCCATTTCAGTTAGCCAAAGCTAAGTTGGTATCGCACACTTAGTGGCTTATATAGCCGAAGCTATATTAAACCACACACTTAGTGCCAAGCACAGTCGAATATTATTATGCTCAAATCGAAATCAAATATCTATACAATTTATGCATTACCATAGTATTAAAACATATCTTTAACATCATTTATCACGTACGAACTTACCTCGCACTCGGAATTGTCGATTTGAACTGTCTACTCGATAACCTTCGACTTTCCTCGATCTAAATTCGAATTCCTCCTTTCTTGATCTATATGTTTTCAAAATTAATCCAAATTCCTCCTTTCTTGATCTATATGTTTTCAAAATTAACCCTTTTATTCACCAAATAATTCAATTCAATCCATAAACACATATTTAGGGCATTTTACAAACTAGCCCTCACATTTTCACATTTCGACACTTTAGTCCCTATTTCACAAATTCACAAAATACACATAATTTGCATATACACAAACTTAGCTGAATTCTTCTAGTACTCATACTAGTCCACACATTTCATTTATTTCATATTTTAGTCCCTCAAAATAACATTTTTACAATTTATCCCAAATTGCTCAAATTCATCGAAAATCCAAAAACAAAACATTCAAACCCAACATCAAGCTTTCTTAATTCATCATATAACATCACAAAACTCATGAATCCATTCATGGCACTTTTTAAAATCATCAATAAAATCAGAAATTGAGACATGGGCTTGATAATATACTAAGCAACGATCATAAAAAATATAAAAATCATCAGAAACCGAATAAAATACATACCTTAATTAAGCTTTGTACTAGCTGAAACCCTAAAGCTCTTTTTCTTTTATTTTTTCTTCAAATTTCAGAAATACAACATGAAAATGGCCTATTTTCATGCTTTATTTTCTTCTATTAAACATTATATGCCATTTACCAACTTTGCCCTTAATATTAACATATAAAAATCCACCTACTAATGTCTATACTTGTCCATGCATTAGTAAAATGGTCCAATTGCATCATAAGGACTTCATACACAAAAATCCACATCAAATAGGCACTTTAACAACAAGCACACAGCTTTTACATTTTAACGATTAGGTCCTTTTTGCAAATTAAACACACAAACAGTTAAATTTTTACACAAGACTTTCACACATGTCAATTCACTTATAATAGGCAAGAAAAATAATATTAAAATAATTTTCCAACTCGGATATGTGGTCTCGTAACCACTATTTCGACTAGGGTCAAAGTCGAACTATTACAATTCTCCCCCCTAGGGATTTTCGTCCCCAAAAATCTTACCATTAAACATAATTGGATATTGCTGTCTCATAGAATCCTCAATCTCTCACGTAGCCTCTTCAATGCCATGACGATGCCACAATACTTTTACTAATGGAATTTTTTTATTTCGCAACTCTTTAACCTCGTTAGCTAAAATACGGATCAGTTTTTCTTCAAAAGTCATATCCGGCTAAATTTCAATCTCAAACGGTGAATTTACATACGAAGGATCACATCTATATCGTCGAAGCATCAATACGAGAAATACATTATGAATCTTTTCTAGCTCTGATGGCAACAACAATCTATATACAACTGCCCAATACGCTCGATAATTTCATACGGTCTAATGAACCTCGGACTCAATTTGCCTTTTCTACCAAATCGAAGTACTTTTTTCCATGGAGATACTTTCAAAAATACTTTGTCGCCGATCTCAAATTCAATGTCTTTTCTTTTCAAATCTGCATATGATTTTTGACGATTAGAAGCTGCTTTCAGACTATCTCAGATCACTTTCACTTTTTGTTCGGTTTCTTTTATCAAATCAACCCCGTGAATCTTATTTTCGCTTAGCTCAGTCCAATACAAAGGTGTACGACATTTGTGGCCATATACGGCTTCATATGGTGCCATTTTAATGCTCGACTGAAAACTGTTATTATGAGCAAATTCAATCAAAGGTAGATATTGTTCCCATGTACCTTCAAACTCAAGAATACAACATCTTAACATGTCCTCGAGTATCTGAATAATCCACTCGAATTGACCATCCATAAGCGGGTGAAAAGTAATGCTGAAGTGCAATTTTATGCCCAAAGCCTCTTGCAATTTCTTTCAGAAATGTGAAGTGAATCGCGGATCTCTATCAGACACAATAGATATAGGCACACCATGTAATCTCACGATATCAGAAATATATAACTCAGCTAATTTATCGAGTGTGTAATCAAATTTAATCGGAATAAAATGACCTAATTTCGTCAAACGATCAACTACAACCCAAATTGCATGTTTCTTTCTCGGAGACAGGAGCAAACCCGAGACAAAATCCATGGTTACTCGATCCCAGTTCCACTCAGGAATCATAATCGGTTGTAACAAATCAGATGGCACCTGATGCTCAGCTTTAACTTGTTGACAGATTAAACATCTCGAAACAAAGTCAGAAATATCTCTTTTCTTTCCCAGCCACCAGTATAGTTGTATCAAATCGTTATACATTTTCATACTTCTCGGATGTACAGAAAATCTACTACTGTAAGCTTCATTCAAAATCGTCTGAATTAACTCTGAATTTTTTCGAACACAAAGTCTATTTCTGAATCTCAGACAGTCGTCAACATCTATTCGGAATTCAGAATCAGAATCAGAATTACACTGAGTTCGTTTTGCTATTAATTCATTATCAACCTTCTGAGCTTCGATAATATTATATAAGATCAATGGTATCGTTTTTAATTCAGGTAAAACTAAACCATCATTAGACAGAACTAAATGAGCATTCATTGCATGTAAAGAAAATAATGATTTTCGACTCAAAGCATCAGCAGCAACATTTGCTTTTCCCAGGTGATAATCAATCACAAGTTCGTAGTGTTTAGCTGTTCTAACCATCTTCTCTGTTACAGATTCAAATCTTTTTGAGTCATTAAATACTTCATACTTTTATGATCAGAAAACACATGACATTTCTCACCAAAGAGATAGTGACGCCAGATCTTCAAGGCAAATACAATAGCAACTAACTCAAGGTCGTGAGTCAGATAGTTCTTTTCATTCAGCTTCAACTGTCTTAAAGCATAAGCAACAACTTTTCCTTCTTACATTAGAACACATCCCAAACCAATCAACAAAGTATCACTATAAATCACAAATTCTTTACCCGATTTAGGTTGTACTAAAACCGGAGCTTCAGTCAATAAAGCTTTCAACTGATCAAAATTGTTCTGACACTTTTAAGACCACTCGAACCTCACATCTTTCTGGAGCAGTTTTGCCAACAGAGTCGCAATCATCAAGAAACCTTTTACGAAACTTCTATAGTAACCAGCAAATCCCAAAAAACTATAAACTTCAGATACATTCCTCAGAGGTTTCCAATCCAAAATAGCTAAAATTTTGCTCGGATCAACTTGGATACCGGAGGCTAATACAATATGACCCAGGAAACCAATTTCTCGCAGCCAGAATTCACATTTACTAAACTTTGCATACAATTGTTTATCTCGCAGAGTTTGTAGCACTATTCTCAGATGTTTCACATGCTCAGATTCATCATGTGAATAAATCAATATGTCATCAATGAATATCACAACAAATTGATCTAAATACGGTCTGAATATTCTATTTATCAAATCCATAAAAATAGTAGGTGCGTTAGTCAATCCGAAAGGCATAACTAAGAATTCATAGTGACCGTACCTCGTTCTGAAAGCAATCCTCGAAATATCTGAGTCTTTCACTCGCAGCTGATAATAGCCTGATCTCAAATCTATTTTCGAAAACATAGTAGTTCCTTTTAGTTGATCAAACAAATCATCAATTCGGGGCAGGGGATACTTATTCTTGATGGTCACCTTGTTCAACTACCGATAATCTATACACATTCACATCGTACTGTCTTTCTTTTTCACAAATAGAACCGGAATAGCCCAAGGTGACAAACTTGGTCTAGCAAACCCTCGATCGGTCAACTCTTGTAACTAAGACTTTAGTTCTTTTAGTTCGGTTGGAGCCATTCTATACGGAGCTATCGAAATTGGAGTAGTACCAGGTACCAATTCAATGTCAAATTCTACTTCTCTAACTGAAGGTAATCTGGGAAGTTCTTTGAGAAACACATCAGGGAACTCACAAACAGCAGGTACAGATTCAACTTTCTTTTCTGACACATTTGAATCAATCAGATATGCAAAATATTCTTCACAACCCTTCCTCACAATACTCAATGCTTTCATAGAAGATATTACAGCAGGCATGTAACGCCCCAAAAATCCCAAAACACAAAAATCTCAAAATATCGAACTTTCTTTCTTTCCGATTTTGATAAAAAAATTGTGTTTTATATTCCTACCCAAGTGATTATTATAGTAGGTCTTAATTAAGGTTTGATTTCGAACCTAGAGGTAAATGAAATTATAGTTTAATTATTAAAAGGACCTTGTTGGCAAGTAGTTGGGCTTTTAAATAAAGATAGGGAAAAATGGCATCAAAAAGCCTTGTGCAAGAGTGACTAAGTGACACCACTTAAAGTGTAGGAAGGTGGCGTTAGTGGCTAGCAAGGAGATCCATGGTTCGAATCCTAGTTTAGTACTTTTAAAAGTTTAGTTTTGGCCTTCTAGAAGGATGGAAGTGGTGTGAAGATGGACTTCAAGGGGAGTGATCAGAAGAGAAATTTGAGGAAAGGATTAAGGGGTTATCAAGGAGAAAAATGAGGGGATAAGAAGTGAGGAGCAAGTGGAGCCGAAATGGGAACTTGGGCTTGAGGAATTCAACCATAAGGGTTATAAATAGGTGTCGAATGCAAGGGTATCAGGCTAATGCCAAAATCTTTTTTCACCTTGCTACCGAAAACCCTATTCTCTTCAAGATCCAAACAGCCGAAAACCCTTACTTCCTTCTTTCTTTTCTTGTGCCGATTCTCTAGTCTTTCTTTGCTCAAGTCTTTGATCCATTTTTAGTTAGCCGATTTCTTCTTGATTCCCTTGGTGCCAGATAAATATTGTTCATCATACCAAGTTTGAAAGTCGAAAAGCTGAATCTTCCAAGGGCCGATTACTCTTTGACCGAATCTAGTGTAAGTGTTTGCTCTTCCAGTCGATTTTTGCTAAGGTTTTGATTATTGTTCCTCACTTTTTATAATAGGTTTTTGGGTAAGAATAGGTATCGAATTTCAGTTTTTGGATCCCTGTCGATTTGCTCTTCAGGTGAGAGATGTTGGTAAGTACTCTTAATCTTAGTTGGTCGAATAGTCATAGTTAAGGTAAAGGGGAGTTGTGTTGGATTCGAGTCACCTATTATTCTGGTTTTAATAGTTAAGATTACTGTAGATCTAGGAGTTGAGCATGGTTAGTGATTAGAGAAGGGGTTGTTATATTTGTCGCACAAGGTAAGGTGAAAGGTGAGGTTCGGTTTTAGTAAAAATATGTATTAAGCATATGATTAATTGTAGGATGATATCGTTTGTAGGTTGGTGACTAAGGGAATCGCAGCACGCTTGCTTACCAAGTGTGTACATATATTACACACATACTATGGATCGGCAAAAGCCAAAATACTGAAATGTCGAAATGTGGAAATACCGAAAAGTCGAAATGCCGAAAAGCTGAAAGTTTGGCTACGGTAGTCTTACAAGTGTGCGAACACTCGTAAGGGGGAGACCAATAGGTTGCCTGAGACCCACGGGCAATTCTGTGGACTTGGGTTGTGATTTGGCCATACGAGTCAAAATGGGCTAAATGGGTCGATGGGCTGTTGGGCCCATAATAGGCAAAAATTGAATATTGATGCTATGTGATAGGAATTTGTATGTAAGCATGAATATGAATGTGACTGGGCCTAACGGGCCATATAAATGTGATTTGGGCCTAATGGGCCATATATAGGTGATTTGGGCCTAATGGGCCATATGAATATGATTGGGCTTAATGAGCCAGATACAGGTATGTTAATTCATTTGGGCATTGTACGGGGTTTTGGGCCTTGTATATGATAACTACATAAGACTTAATTAATATATTGCGACTGTGGACAAGTCAAAAGGTTAAGGTGTGGCAACGAGCATATGCATGTCTAGGACTGAATCTAGGGAAAGCTCGGTACTTAAACGGTCTTAATGACCCACCTCCTTTTCTTTGGAATCCTACCTAGTGCATAATATTCGTTCATCTTAGCTCGCGGGACTTGTTAACGGGTCAAGGTAGGTGAAAACCATAATTAAGAGAAAATTACCAAAATGCCCCTAAGGGAAAAAATAACCAAAATACCCCTAGGTGTTGAATGTTCATTTTATGGATGTGACATGCATACATATGATGTTCTGCTTAGGCTGCATATGGGGTGGGAACTATGGAACAGAGGAAGTATATGAGGATCACATGGTCGCCTGACAATCGTGGATCCACTGACGGCTTTTAAAGCCCAATATGTAAATGAAGTAGTTCCGTAACCCAGCTACCATTGGTGTGTGGGCTGGGTGGGTCGATATTTATATCCCCATATAGTGTGACGGGGGACAGAGCTGGTGTGTAGCGGATGGATAATTTGGATGGGATTGCATTGCATGTTTGATGATTTCTCTTTGAATGCTTGTTTCTCATCGAGGTTGTACACACCGAGTTTTGAAAACTCAGCCCTCTTTATTTTATTTTCGGTGATGCTCAGTAGAAGGTTCGATGTTTGGAGGGACTCTAGGTGGCCAGCTAGCAAGATAATTCGGACTTGGTTTTTTTTTAAGCATTTAAGTTTTTATTTCTTTTTAAGTGTGTTTAGATCAGATTGTAATAAGGTTTTCATTATGTTATTATTACTTGAATTATTATTATTATTTTTACGAGAAGTTGAACATAGATTTCTTAAATTATAATATGTTTCCTAAGTTTTCGCAACTAAGTTTTTTTTAAAAAAAATCAAATGCTTTAAACAAGGCTTTCGTAACTGAAAGGTTTTTTTTTAGTTAATTAAGGTTTTTCATTTTAAGAAGGGTTTTTAATGAAAATAAGGTTTTCGCTAAAACACTTCAATGTGACACACCAGATTCAGCTATAACGTCCGGGCCGGGTTTGGTGTGTTACAAGGCAATCCATTCAAATCACTAGATTCAATTATGACTATTTCATCATTCTTGCATCTCAAATCAATAATTTTTCGTTTGCAGTTCACCACAGAGTCATGTAAAGTTAACCAATCCATACCCAGAATTATATCAAACTCATCAAAAGGCAATAGCATTGGATCAGCCGGAAAACAATTGTCTCAAAATCGTAATGGACAATTCTTGTAGACTTTATTAACTAGAACCCATCCGCCTAGGGGGTTCGAAACTCTAATTTAGTAAACTCTACAGGAAAATTCTTACTGTTCACTAAGTTCATGCATATATACGAATGTGTTGATCCAGGATCTATCAAAGCAATTTTAGAAGTATCATAGAGAGTAAATGTACCTGTAATCATATCTGGCGATGAAGATTCCTTGCGAGCTCGGATAGCATACGCTCAAGCAGGTTCACGAGCTTCAGATTTAATGGTTGTGTCTTCCGTTCCTCTTTGACTACCGCTTACATTTCCCGAATTTCTGGGAGGTTTACTAGGAGAAACATTACCACTTTGCCTCAGATTCTGAACATTATCTTTTTCAACTAAATCTGGGCAATCATTTTTTCCCCAGCATTCACCAAAATGTCATCTTCCACATTGATCACACTCAAGTTTTTCATTCCTTGCATTATCTACAATGGCAACAGACATGGCTGAAGATTTGAATTTCAATTACGATCTAGCACGATCTCTGTTTGAATGTCCCATAATAGCCTTTGAACGACTGCTATCATCTTTAAACTTCTTGGATCCAGATTGAAATGATTTACCAGATGATCTCTTTTGTACCTCTTTAGCTTCAAAATCAGCCTTTCTTTTCTTTTTCCCAAGATCTTTAGCTTTACAGCTCATTCTACAAGCACCACAAATTCTCTAATTTCTAGAATTCCAACGAGCAAACGAATATCTTCGTTCAAACTGTCTTCAAATCTCTTTCGCATTATTGCTTCCGAAGAGACACATTCGCAGGCATACTAACTCAACCTAACAAATTCTCAATCGTATTCTATGACAGACATACGGCCTTGTTTAAGCTCTAGAAACTCTTTGCGTTTCTGATCAATGAATCTTTGACTGATATACTTCTTTCGAAATTTAGTTTGAAAGAAATCCCATGTAACTCGTTCGCTCAGAACCACAGATGTCAATATTTTCCACCAATGATATGTCGTGTCTCTCAGAAGTGAAACGGCACATTTTATACATTCTTCTGGACTCAAAGACAACTCATCAAACACTCTTATTGTGTTCTCTAACCAGAACTCCGCTTTTTCTGCATCATCACTTGTTGTAGCTCAGAATTCTTCAGCTCCATATTTTCTAATCTTATCAACTGGTGGTCTACTCAACAGTACCGAATTCACTCGTGGCATAATAGGAGTTTGAGGAGGATTAACTGGGGGTGGAGGTTGTTGTATAGCCGGGTTTGTTCTAATATATTGGGTGAACCAATCATTCATCATCTGATAGAAGGCTTGTTTAGCCTAACCATCACGGCTACTCGTATCCAGTCGAGAATCAGCTTGCACTGTCCCTTGCGCGGGAGCAGGTACATTGCTTTCAACATCGTCAACTACAACTCTATCGGGATCCATTGCTATATAAAAACACATTTTAATGTTAGGATTCATCACACTATCATAGTTTCGGATATATGGCCTGTATAGCTAAACTCACATACTCTATGGTAGTCTTAGAACTGACTAAACCATAGCTCTGATACCAATAAAATGTAACACCCCTATTCTGTAACCGTCATCAGAATAGGTAAGTGGCATTACTAGACAGACAGAACATTTCAGACCAATTCAGAATCATAGATATCACATAACATTAATCTATAGGCAATCATCAATACTTCATCCCTTATAATGGTCTACGAGACCTTAAACATACTTTTAAGGACAGTCAGGACTAAACCGAGCACATTCATAAATTTTAGAACTTAGAAAATTTTCAATTTTGTTGAGGTCACACACCTGTGTGACCAGGCCGTGTGCCTTACATGGGCACCAGACACGCCCATGTGAACTAGCCGTGCCAAAACAAGGCATACATACTGACTTTCACCCACGACCAACAGACACACCCGTGTGCTATGACCGTGTGATAGTTAGCTAGCTACTGACTTGAGCCCATGGCTATATGACACGCCCATGTGTCTTAACTGTGTGATCTTAAGAGGTTACTGCTTTGCATACACGGCCACAAGGCACACCCATTTTCCCTGACCGTGTGGCACAATGCAGGCTTGGTTTAAGCCAACTTGCCACCCCTTTTTGGGTCATTCCTACAAGCAATATTAAACAACATTTATACAATTTATGCATTACCATTGCATTAAAACATAGCTTTAACATCATTTATCACGTACGAACTTACCTCGCACTCGAAATTGTCGATTTGAATTGTCTACTCGATAACCTTCGACTTTCCTCGATCTACATCCGAATTCCTTCTTTCTTGATCTATATGTTTTCAAAATTAACCCTTTTATTCACCAAATAATTAAATTCAATCCATAAACACATATTTAGGGCATTTTACAAATTAGCCCTCATATTTTCACATTTCGACACTTTAGTCTCTATTTCACAAATTCAAAAAATACACATAATTTGCATATACACAACCTTAGCCGAATTCTCCTAGTACTTATACTAGTCCAAACATTTCATTTATTTTACATTTTAGTCCCTCAAAATAACATTTTTACAATTTAGCCCAAATTGCTCAAATTCATCGAAAATCCAAAAACAAAACATTAAAACCCAACATCAAGCTTTCTTAATTCATCATATAACATCACAAAACTCATGAATCCATTTATGACACTTTTCAAAATCATCAATAAAATCAAAAATTGAGACATGGGCTTGGTAATATACTAAGCAACGATCACAAAAATATAGAAATAATCAAAAATCGAATAAAATACATACCTTAATTAAGCCTTGAACAAGCCAAATCCCTAAAGATCTTTTTATTTTATTTTTTTCTTCAACTTTCGGCAATATAACATGATAATGGCCTATTTTCATGCTTTGTTTTCTTTTATTAAACATTATATGCCATTTACCAACTTTGTCCTTAATATTAACATATAAAACTCCACCTACTAATGTCTATACTTGTCCATGCATTAGTACAATGGTCCAATTAGATCATAAGGACTTCGTACTTAAAAAGCCACATCAAATAGGCACTTTAACAACCAGTACACAGCTTTTACATTTTACGCGATTAGGTCCTTTTTGCAAATTAAGCACACAAACAATTAAATTTTCACACAAGACTTTCACACATGTCAATTCACTTATAATAGGTAGAAATATAATATTAAAATATTTTTCCAACTCGGATATGTGGTCCCGTAACTACTATTCCAACTAGGGTCAAAACTGGACTGTTACATATCCGCTATCTTGGGCCTCAAATTCAGACTATAATTACAAACTTATTCAACAAAGAGAAACTGATTAGTACTTGGGCCAAATTTGACCTCTTTATTAATATAAAAATTTTAAATTAAACAAAATTAATTAAACTAGAAAGAAAAAAACATTTTAAATCTTAACTAGAAATTTTCTTCTTAACAAATTACATTAAATTAATTCCTGTGAAAGGTTGGAGGGTCACAACAAATTCCGCTTAAGTTCCAATCTCTTTAGACGTAATTAATTAAATGTTCTAAATTAAGAAAATAAATTCTAATTATTTGTATACTTACAAAATGAGTTCACAAAAAATCAAGGGTCTGTTAATTTGAACGAGGATTCAACTCGCTCAACGTCACCATCCCAATAATGCTTGAGATGTTGACCATTAACTTTAAACATACTTACATAATTGTCGTATAATTCAATAGCTCCATAAAGATAAAATCGATAGATGGTATAAGCTCATTTCTGTTGGGATTTTAGCTTCCTAGGAAATAACTTCAGCCTTGAATTAAACAATAAAACCTTCTGGCCTTTTTTAAACTCACGAGGTCGTATATGAATATCGTGCCATCTTTTTTATCTTTCTTTACTTATTTTTGGCATTGTCATAGGAAAACAACCTCAATTCTTCCAACTTATCCAGTTGTAACCTCCTTCTTTCACCAGCTTGCTTAAGATCAAAATTCAACTTCTTCAAAGCCAAATGAGCTCTATTTTCCAACTCTAATGGCAGATGACATGCCTTCCCAAAAACCAACCAATAATAAGTCATTCCTAATGGTGTCTTAAATGTTGTTCGATAGGCCCATAATGCATTATCGAGCCTTCGAGACCAATCTTTTCTGCTAGGGCATACTACCTTTTCAAGGATACCTTTGATTTCATTGTTCACTCTTTCAACTTGCCCGTTAGACTGAGAGTGTGTAACACCCCTAACCCATATCCGTCGTCGGACTAGGGTTAAAGGCGTTACCAAACAAATCAAAATATTTTACGAACAATTCATACACATTATCCACAATCATAGTCAAACATTATCATAAAGTCCCTTATACAAGTCATCAAGACCTTAAACATGCATTAGAAAGGGGTCAGGACTAAACTGAGTTCATACAAAAATTTTTGAAACTTAAACAATTTTTCAAAGTTGAACAAGTCACAAGTCCGTATGAATAGCCCGTGTGCCTCACACGGCTTTAGACACGCCTATGTGTCTAAGCTGTGACTAAGTCATGTGCTCAAAACTGACTTGGCCACATAGCGTAGCACACGCCCGTGTGTGCGACCGTGTGGTCGGCTTAGGGTCATTTTGAAATGGCCCTCGAGCAACACAACTGAGACACACGCTTGTGTCCCTGCCTGTGTGGGAAATAATTGGCCATTTACAAGGCCAAAATGCAGTAACACCTAAACCCTACCGAAGTTTGGTGAACTTGGCGTGTCACATTGAAGTGTTTTTGAAAACCATGTTTCCATTAAAACCCTTCTTAATAATTAAAACTTATACCCTTTTTAAACCTTGTTAGAAAACCTCAATGAATAACATTCTTAACAACTTTGTAAAAATCTTGGTAGTTATGAAACTTACTTTAAAAACAATTGCGGTTACATGATGTTTTGAATAACGATGAGTTGCTTCGAAAATCGTGTTCTAATACTAGCAATTACAAGAACAATAAATAAAATTCAAAATTTGAAATCCGAGAAAATTACAACGGCTTTACTACAACCCACATAAAATAATTTAAAGGTAATAATCAAAGCGTAACATAAATAGTGTGTGTGGCTTCCTCCGAGCCCTAGCAACCCCGATCCATCTAAGGTGGAAATTACGAAAGGTTAATAAAACGGGTGAGTTTACGAAAACTCAGCAGAAATCCCTACTATAAAAAGGAACAATCGGTCATCTAAAAGAATTAAAAGTCTTGCCCACCTTACTTACAATTTCAGTACCAATCGGGTCTTAGCCCATTACAACAGACAGTACCAGATGGACCTTAGCCCATTACGAATAAGAACATTATCGAATTGGAACCAAAATGAGAATCGAATCGAATCAATATTAGTAATGAATAAGAATCGAATCGAATTAAGTGACGTAATCGTAATCGAATCGAATGTAATCGTAATCGTAATCAAGATAGTAATGTAATCGTAATCGTAATCGTAATTAGGTGACGTAATCGTAATCGAATGTGAATGCAATCCCAACCCAATCCACCAGTATACACCCTGTACCAACCTTACACCATGTGGGAGACAACTCGACCCACCCATCCGCTACACACCATAAAATTTGCGGCATGGCTACTGAGCGAGATATCGTGTGAGTCACCAGATCTGATATTGTGGCGAGCCACCGAATCGATAATGTGGCAAAGCCACCTAACGTAATACGTGGCACAAAGCCATAGATAACTGTAATAACTTCGGTACATAGCCATTAGTGACGGTAATATAATCATGGCGCATGACCTTCGGTAAATATGATCGACACAGTAGTCGCCAACAAATATGTTAGGCACATAGCTACTGTGTAAATACGTTTGCACGAAGCCATAGTCAAGATGGCACAAAGCCATATTTAGGTTGGCACAGAGCCATTAATAACAGGTCTATAATCGGCACGAAGCCCACAACAACGGCACACAGCCTTTGGTAACGTGATTGGCACTCAGCCATCGATCGGTCAACTGATATTGTGACAGAGTCACCAGATCTGAATATTGTGGCGAGCCACTGTATCAGATATTTGTGGCATAGCCACCGTAACGCTTCCTCCGTACAAAATCCCAACCCATGCAACATGTCATGTATGCGTAATGTCATGCCCATATTTGAATCAAACAATCACAGTCAAGTCATTCATATCACCAACATATATTCACAATCAAATCCGTCAAACACACAGTCCAAGTCAGTCACTTGCCCACAAGGGCAAAACAGTCATTTAACACCCTAGGGGCAAAATGGTAATTTTACCCTACAAAGGTATCTCGGTAATTCTACCCTACAAGGGTATTTCGGTAATTCTACCCTATAAGGGTATTTTAGTAATTCTACCCTATAGGGGTATTTCAGTAATTCTACACTACAGGGGTATTTCAGTAATTTCACAATCAAGGGTAAAATGGTAATTCTGTAAATCGAGGGTAAAACAGTAATTCTGTAAACTGAGGGTAAAACGGTAATTCTATAAATTGAGGGTAAAACGGTAATTTTAAAAATCGAGGGTAAAACAGTAATTTTGTAAACTGAGGGTAAAACAATAATTCTATAAATCGAGGGTAAAACAATAATTCTGTAAACTGAGGGTAAAACGGTAATTCTGTAAATCGAGGGTAAAACGATAATTCTATAAATCGAGGGTAAAACAGTAATTCTATAAACTGAGGGTAAAACAGTAATTCTGTAAACTGAGGGTAAAATAGTAATTCTGTAAATCGAGGGTAAAACAGTAATTCTGTAAACTGAGGGTAAAACGGTAATTTTGTAAATCGAGGGCATTTTAGTAATTCTATAAATCGAGGGCATTTCAGTAATTGGCAAACTAAAGTATTCTAAACATGGATAACAATACGAATGGGCCTCAAGCCTATTCTCGACCCAAATGGGCCCACACGCTCGTGTGGCTCTTTAAGCCCAAACCTAGCCACAGATATGCGATTCACCTAGCCTAGTCCAATATTTACTACACAATCAAACAACTTATCCAATTGGGCCCGTAGGCCTATTGGGCCCACATGGCCCCTTTCGGTCCATCGCGGCCCGAAGTAGCCATCCAACAACAAGAGTAGTGATAAATACACACCTGATTGAAGACTAGAGTTAATCCACGCTCCGAGCACTCTTAGCCGACGCCCAGCCCAAATGAGCACGCCATAAAGCGAAAGGGATCAGCCAAGAAAGGTACCTTTACTCTCCTCATGGTTCTCTCTATTTAAAGCCAGCTTCCCATCCACTCTTATGTTAGCTTCCCGATGTGGGATCCCTCCAACATCAGAGTTCAAATTCAACACCAACTCTTGCCGCCCCCTGTTAGCAAAATAAATGCTCTTTGCTTGCCATGGGATTCGAACCTATGCCTCCCCTCAAATGCTCCACACGCCACTTGCCACTAAGCCATAAGGTTTTTTGTGTCACAATTTCTCCAACAATATTCTTAAGGCCTACCTACTACACCCAGGGTTTGATTCACCTTAAACCAAATTTTTTGCTAGAGTCCAAGTTTAAACCCAGGACTTCTCCAACACTTCTCAACACATTTAACCACTAAAATAAGCCTTCATTAACGAAATTTGCATGCACAACAGAATATTATAAGCTGCCTTCAACCGCTCCCATGCTCAAGGCCCAAAACTTCTAGGCCCAAATTCAGGGTGTTACAATGCCACCCATTAAGGGTCCTCCCTACAAGCAACAAATCAGCATCAATTGCATACCAAATGTTTTTCTAATTCACAACCAATACATACACCAATCATGCCATAACATTATCAACCAACTTGATGCTTAATAGTTATACCAAAACTTACCAAAATTGACCATCTCATTTGGTCAACCAAATGCACATCATAGTGGCACATTTGAATCACATATCATATATCAAAATCAAACCATAAGTTCAAACACAAACTAGCCATATCACATGGCATGATATATACATTACAAAACATATCCAAATACTTCTAGCCTATACATGTCTGATAAACTGTAATTTATTCGTATTTTTATCCTATGCTTAGCACATTTATGGATGGTTTCTCCTTAGATTTAGTGAATTCGATGCTCCTAATCCTTTAATTTCATGTTTTATACTAAAGTGAGCATTGGAGAGTAAAAAGAACGAGACACGGGTCGAAAACGGAGAAAATGGACCCACATGGAAAATCAACATGGCCTGGACTTCCTCACACTAGCGTGTCACATGGCCGTGTCCCTTTGGCAGGATCGAAACACGACCTACACAGGTAGACTACACTCCTGTGCCTATTCAACAGCCTTGACCACGGGCTGGAGTAATCGCATATGGGCGTGTCACACGGACGTCTCTCTACCGAGCCCAACTATAACCCTATTCAGAAAAGGCCAATTTTGAGGGCTCTTAGGCATTCTAAAGCCTATTTAAACACCTGAGGAGGCACTTAGGAAGGGGGATGCAGAGTAGGAGGTAAGGAATTAATCAAGGGAAGCTGATTGGTCCATCTCAGAAGTCGGATTCATCATCAAGACTGAATATCTCCCTTCAATTTCCATTCAGGGGTTTTGGGTTTTCTTTATGTTTTGTATTCATTATTCTTCTGAGATGCTTTCTTCTATAATTATGAACTAAACCCCCTAAATACCTAAGGGGAATGAAACCTATGACAGATCTTGTTATTATTATCTGAATTGTATGATAAATATTTGACTTGTTCTTAATTATGTGTTCTTAATTCTTGTTTTAATATTCCAGGATATTGATACGAGTTAATGACCTTATTCAGAGAAGGAATAGACCCTGTCTAAGAGTAAATTTGTCATAATTAAGCGGAGTTGATTGCACGCCTAGAGATAAGGTGATAAGATTTTGCCGGATTAGGGTGAAACTTAATAAGGGGATCCATAGATCGAGTTAATGCAATACTAGGTGTTAATTAGAAAGAGATTTCAATTAATCAACCTAGGGTTAGACGTCATTAGTCTCGGGAGAGATAATAATATAACTTAGGGATTTCTACGGATCAAGTTAAATGAATAAATCGTCTGATTCAGAGTCAAATAACAAGTGAAGTCTAGGTGGATCTTTCCTTGGGTATTATCTTAATCACTCGAATTTTCCCAAAAGCTTTTCCCTAATTTCTCTCTGTGCACTCTTAGTTTAGTTAATTAATTTAGATAAACAAATCCCTTAATTTTTAGGCTAGATAATAAAAGGATAGTAATTACTAGTACTCTTGGTTCCTTTGGGTTCGACAATCTGGTCTTACTAAAGCTATACTACTGCTCGATAGGTACACTTGTCTTCATCGTGATAATAGTTATTTTCAAGAACACTTAATTATAAATTTTTAAAACCTGTCGCGAATATCATGTATCAAGTTTTTGGCGCTATTGCCGGGGAACTAGGATATTAGCAACACTCAATTTTTATTACTTTAGCCATTTTACTTTTATTGTAATTTAAATTTTTATTTTATTTTCTAATTCTTCATTTATTCTCTTCTGACAAGTTTTTCTAGTTTATGACCAGAAGAAACCCGTCAGGACCTTTACTGTTTGATAGTGAAATCGATCGCACAATTCGCAGAAATAGAAGAGAAATAAGGCGAAGCTTAAAATACACAAAGGAAGAGCAAGAGGACGATATTTCAACGACAACCGATGAGATGGTTGAAACCAAGAAAATTCGCTACCTCCTGCGATTGATGTTAATCAAAATGCTGCTCCGCGTACTATGTATAATTATGCTAAAACTTTTTTAACAGGAACTGAATCGAGCATAGTTAGGCTAGCTGTTGCTGCAAATAATTTTGAACTAAAACCTAACACCATTCAAATGATCCAACAGTTTGTTCAGTTTGATGGTTTGCAGGACGAGGATCCCAACGCTCACTTGGCAAATTTCTTAGAGTTTTAAGACACTTTTAAAATCAATGGCATTTCTGATGATCCCATTCGCCTTTGGTTGTTTCCCTTTTCGTTGAGGAATAAGGATAAACAATGGTTGAACTCGTTACCACGAGGGTCAATCACTACATGGGAACAAATGACCAAAATTTTTTTATTAAAATATTTTCCGCCAGCTAAAATTGCCAAATTACATAATGATATCTCTTCTTTTCTGCAGATGGATTTAGAAACACTTTACGATGCATTGGAGAGATACAAGGACCTTTTGAGAAGGTGCCCTCACCATGGGTTACCACTTTGGCTACAGGTTCAAACGTTTCATAATGGCCTGAATCCTTCGACTCGACAGATGATCGATGCAGCCACCGGCGGAACCATCAATAATAAGACACCTGAAGATGCTTATGAATTTATAGAAGAGATGTCACTAAATAATTATCAGTGGCAAGTCGTGAGGATAAAGCCAACGAAAACAACTACCGTTTTTAACATTGATTTAGTCACCATGCTCTCTAATCAGGTAGAACTCTTGAACAGAAAAATTGATGGTTTTCTTGGTTCTACACAGGTTAACCCAGTAATGCAGTACGAAGCAAGTGGAGTGGATCAAGCAATTTAGATTACCCACCCTATGACCACAACATGGAAAACGAGCAGTTAAATTACATGGGTAATAATCCTCAATCTCAAAATAATCCTTATAGTAATACTTACAATGCAGGTTGGAGGAGCCACCCAAATTTCTCATAGGGAGGCCAAGGGAATCAGCAACCACCACCACCTCCAGGCTTCCAACAACCACCCTACCAACTAGAGAAAAAGCTGATCCTTGAGGAGATGCTAACAAAATTCATCTCAATGTCAGAAACTCGTTTTCAAAATACTGAGATAGCACTTAAAAATCAACCAGCGTCGATCAAAGGGCTCGAAACTCAGATAGGTCAGCTCACTAAATTGATATCTAAACGACCACAAGGTAGCTTGTCGAGTAACACTGAATCTAACCGAAGGGACCAAATCAATGCAATTACCATTCAAGATGAGGAAGGGTTAGTTGCACATGAATCAGAACAGAGGCAAGAAACTGTGGTAAGTAAAGGTAAGGGTGGGATGGACCACAATGACCAGAAACTGGAAAGTAAAGAGTATAAACCACGTGTTCCATACCCAAAAGCGACAAGGAAAGACCGCACAGAAGAACAATTTGGTAAATTCCTTAAATTATTAAAGAAGTTACTGTTTATTGAAGCTCTTTCGCAGATGCCAAATGCAGTCAAATTCCTAAATGAGCTTTTAACAAATAAGCAAAAGTTGGATGAGGCGTCACATGTGGAGCTGAATGCGGTTTGCTCAGCCATACTACAGAATAAGTTGGCCAACAAATTAAAAGATCCAAGGAGTTTTACGATTCCCTGTTTAATTGGTAGCCTAGATGTTAATAATGCTTTGGCTGATTTAAGGGCTAGTATCAACGTCATGCCTTACAAAATGTTTAAACAACTAGGTCTTGGGAAACCCAAACAAACTAGGATAAGTATTCAATTAGCCGATAAAACAATCAGATTTCCTAGAGGGATTTTTGAAGATGTACTCGTTAAAATTGACAAATATATATTCCCAGTTGATTTCGTTGTTCTAGACATGGAAGAGGATAGTAACGTTCCTTTAATTTTAGGGAGGCCCTTTTTAGCAACCGCTAGAACAATAATTGATGTTGGCATAGGTGAACTCACACTTCGTGTAGGAGACGAAACAATCACTCTTCAAGCTCGTAATTCGAGTAACACATCAAAAATTGAAGGTGGTTGTACAAATCATTCTACTAAAACTGACCATGTGGTGCAACCTACTTTGCAGGAAATAAGTTCGAAAAACCTACACGAGCCATGTTCAAGCAACAATAAAGTACCTATCTATGAAGAATGAAGACTACAAATTGAGGAATTAGATGAATGGTGGACACAGAAACCGAGAACACCCAATAAATCAAAAACAAGCCAGGACGAGCTCAATACATCACCAAATCAACTTAAGGTTGGAGACAAAGTACTACTAGATGCAGCAGATCCTCGCATTACCACTTCTGAACCTAATAAAGAAATTCCTCTCACAGTACTCAGTATTTTCCCATATGGTACAGTTGAGGTAATTCACCCTAAATTTGAAACTTTTAAGGTAAACAATACTCGTCTTAAACCTTATATTGATAAAGTTGATAGTAGGGATGAGGAGTGTAAACTCCTCGAGCCACTATGATCACACACCAGAGAGGTAAGTCAAGCTTAGACTATAAATAAGCGCTTCTCGGGAGGCAACCCGAGCACTAACAGTAATGATTTATTTAAATTCTAGTTTTTCACATCTAACCTACTAACTGAGTCTTAAAACACAGGGTTTTCCCATCCACACGGCAAGGCACACGGGCGTGCCTTAGGCCGTGCTCACACCACAGGAGGAGACACGGCCATGCGATATGGCCGTGTGAAAACAGGGCAAAAATTTTTCCCCAACACGGGATATGAAATTTTTCACGGTCGTGCGACATGGCCGTGGGTGAAACTGTCAAAATAACACAGGCGTTTGCCTGCATACACGGGCGTGGAAGAAGCAAACGATGTAACACCCTGAATTTGGGCCTAGAAGTTTTGGGCCTTAAGCATGGAAGCGTTTGAAGGCAGCTTAAAATATTTTGTTGTGCATGTAAATTTCATTAATGAAGGCTTGTTTTAGTGGTTAAGTGTGCTGAGAAGTGTTGGAGAAGTCCTGGGTTCAAACCTGGACTCTAGCAAAAATTTTGGTTTAAGGTGAATCAAACCATGGGTGTAGTAGGTAGGCCTTAAGAATATTGTTGGAGAAATTGTGCCACAAAAAGCCTTATGGTCTAATGGAAAAGTAGCGCCACATATGAGGCAGGAAGGTGGCGTTATAGAGTTGGAAAGGAGGTCCAGGGTTCGAAACTCATGGCAATCAAAGCATTTATTTTTCTAACAGGGGGCAGCAAGATTTGGTGTTGAATTTAAACTTTGATTATGAAGGGATCCCACATCGGGAAGCTAACATAAGAGTGGATACGAAGCTGGCTTTAAATATAGAGAACCATGAGGAGAGTAAAGGTACCTTTCTTGGCTGATCCCTTTCGCTTTATGGCGTGCTCGTTTGGGTTGGGCATCGGCTAACAGTGCTCAGAGCGCGGATTAACTCCAGTCTCCTATCAGGTGTGTATTTTCTCACTACTCTAGCTGTAGGATGGCTACTTCGGGCCGCGATGGGCCGAAAGGTGCCATGTGGGCCCAATGGGCCTAGGGCCCAATTGGATAAGTTGTTTGATTGTGTAGTAAATATTGGACTAGGCTAGGTGAATCTCATATCTGTGGCTAGTTTGGGTTAAAAGGGCCACACGAGCGTGTGGGCCCATTTGGGCCGAGAAAGGTTTTAGGCCTATTCATATTGTTATCCCTGTTTAGAATACTTTAGTTTACCAAATTACTAAAATACCCCCAGTTGTAAAATTACCAAAGTACCCCCGGTTTATAAAATTACCCAAATATCCTCGATTTGTAAAATTACTGAAATACCCTCAGTTTGCAAAATTACTGAAATACCCTCGACTTGTAAAATTATCAAAGTACCTTTGAATTACAAAATTACTGTTTTACCCTCGATTTACAAAATTATCGTTTTACCCTTGATTTACAGAATTACCGTTTTACCCTCGATTTATAGAATTACTATTTTACCCTCAATTTATAAAATTACCGTCTTACCTTCGATTTACAAAATTACTATTTTACCCTCAATTTATAGAATTATCGTTTTACCCTCGATTGACAGAATTACTATTTTACCCTCAATTTATAAAATTACTGTTTTACCCTCGATTTACAGAATTACCGTTTTACCCTCGATTTATAAAATTACCATTTTACCCCTAGGGTGTTAAATGATTGTTTTGCCCTTGTGGGCAAGTGATTGACTTGGATTTGTGTGGTTGTGGATTTGATTGTGAATATATGTTGGTGATATGAATGACTTGACTGTGACTGTTTGATTCAAGTATGGGCATGATATTCTGATTCTGTATGTTGTATGCCATGACATGTATATCTGTTGCATGGGGCACGAGTTTATATTGATAGAGGAAGCGTTCTAGCGACCTCATTTGCAATCTGTGGCCTCGCCACATATATCTCGTTACGTGACTTCGTCACAATATCCGGCGACCTCACAGAACTCGGTGGCTTAACCATATATATATATATATATCTATTCTGGTGGCCTAGCCACAATATCTGTATCTGGTGACTTCGTCACAATATTTGGCAGCCTCGCTGCAATTTCTGTGGTGTGTAGCGGTTGGGTGGGTCGAGTAGTCTCCCCACATGGTGTAAGGTTGGTACGGGGGTGTATGCGGCTGGATTAGGTTGGGATTGCATTCACATTCTGATTTTGATTCTATTACCTGATTCTGATTCTGATTCTGTCACCTGATTCTGATTCTGATTCTCATTTTGATTGTAGTTCTGATAATGTCTCTTATTCTGTAATGGGCTAAAGCCCATATGGTACTGTCTATTAAAATGGGCTAAGGCCCAATTGATACTGAAACTGTAAGTAGGGCTGAGGCCAAACTTTTAATTCTTTTATATGACTGACTGTTCCTTTTATATAGTAGGGGATTTCACATTGAGTTTTCGTAAACTCACCCCATTTATTAACCTTTCAGGTAATTTCCAACCTTAGACGGATCGGAGCTGCGAGGGGCTCGGAGGAAGTCACACACATTGTTTATGTTACAGTTTTGATTATTACTTTTAAATGTTTTTATATGGGTTGTAGTATGTTTTGATTATTAATTTTCTAGATTTCAAATTTAGAATTTTATTTATTGTTCTTATAATTGCTAGTATTAGAACATGGTTTTCCAAAGCAACTACTGTTGTTCAAAACATCACGTATCTGCAATTGTTTTTAAAATTAAGCTTCTGTAACTGCCAAGATTTTTACAAGGTTGTTAAGAATGTTATTCAGCTGAGGTTTTCTAATAAGCTTTAAAAAGGGTATATGTTTTTAATTATTAAGAAGGGTTTTTAATGGAAACATGGTTTTCGAAAAACACTTCAATGTGACACGCCATATTCGAGCCAAACTTCCGGGTCGGGTTTGGGGTGTTACAAACAAAGATTGACTCGGCCATGCAACATGGCCATGTACACTAATGCGCCCAATTTCAAAAATCACAATATGCACGGGCTGAAATGAAGGAACACGGACGTGCCCCACGGCCGTGTGCCCCAATTTCTCTATAAACACCTATTATTTATTTTATTTTTATCTTTATATTTTGAAATTACTTTGTATTTCCTTTTAATACTATTTATTCTTGAGTTTTTACAATTTTTATTTTTGGCTATTTCATTACGAGTAATTATGCTCCATTATATTTCCTAAAGAGTTGTTGATTTTATCACAGTCATAAAAGAGCTCCAAAGCTCATCATCAAATAGGAACTAAAAACTCCAATGGCAAAGGACTTATGGACTAATGAACCTCTACCACCATCGGAGTATCCTCCTCCACTCTCATCATTGCCTTGGTCGATTGTTCTCCACAACTCCAATTCAAGGAGTTCATTCATCATTCAGGAAGTTTCACTTCACTCCCTATCTTCTGATTATTTATTTATATTTTTCAATATATCTATCTTTGTACATTGAGGGCAATGTACATCTTAAGTGTGGAGGGTCTTTCATATCATCATTAAAAATCCTTAAATTTTGTCTTATTCTTACGTGAATCACTCATATCACTATTAGAATGAATTTTAATTAATTTATGATTTTTATTGATATGTCTTGAATTAAAACATAGGCATTTACGCATTGATGGTTTAAACTTTAAGACATTAGGAAATCAAGCATGATAAGTTGATTTTTGAAGAATTATAAACTTTTTGGTTGTTTCCCTAAGTTTAGGTATTATCGTGAGTTGAAATTCACAAGTTTAAACATAAAAAAGCCATAATTTTTGTGAGATCTTAAGCCTTTAGAGCATATTTTATTTTCTTTCTTTCATGCTCACTTTTATTATTGCTTTGAGTGCATCAGTATGGATTTGTTATTCTAGAACTTGCTTGATTATGCATGTCTAGACCACACCATTTGATTTGATATGTCAAGATGATAAAGGCACTTAGGTTTAACCCACTCACTCCACAAAAGCTTATCTTCATAATTGACCCTTAGTGAACCCCTTTGAGCCTAACAAGCTATTAATTGATTTACCCTCAATATTAACCCATAACCTATTATTATTGAAATCCACTAATTTGATCCCTATTTTTGTCGAGATTTGATTTGAACTAATTGCTTAGCTATGCTTTGCTCTTCTAAATATTTGACATGTTCTTAAAAATATATATATATTTTACTTCAATACATATTAGTAGTAATTCTTCATTTTTGAGCTTGAGTGTTAATTCCATATTCTAAGAAGAAGCTCACATGTATTCAACTAATGACTGGTTATTTTTCTAGCTAGGTAATTTTTCAATTTAATCTCGATTCTAACCTTTTCTTTCATCTTGTGACCACACCCCCTAACCAAAGCCATATTACAACCCTCTAAAAGACCTTTTTGATTGATGTATCAACTCAATTTATAGTGGTGGAGATTTGATTTTCAAGCAAGCCTATGGCAATAGCTTTTCATTTTGACTAATGAGTGCTTTAATTGATGTCCTCAAATACCTTGAGTGATTTGAGTGAATATTTAGTGAGGATGTTAAACTCTACGATATTTTGATCAAAGGTAATCACTTAGATAAGGGGAGACACCTATGTTTTCGTGATAAAATACTCAACTTGGAATGTTTGAAACTTTGATGTACTTTTAGTTGAATTTTCAATGTATGAATACTTATGGATTATTTTGAGATATTATTGATAGGGATTATAAATTGAGAAGAATTTATTTTGATTGTGAGTTGAGGAATTTTAGTTCAGGACAAGCAAACCCTTAAGTGTGGGGGTATTTGATAAACCATAATTTAATCATATTTTTATCCCATGCTTAGCACATTTATGGATGGTTTCTCCTTAGATTTAGTGAATTCGATGCTCTTAATCCTTTAATTTAATGTTTTATACTAAGGTGAGCGTAAGAGAGTAAAAAGAGCGAGAAACGGGCTGAAAATGGAGAAAATGGACCCACATGAGAAATCCACACGGGCTGGACTACCTCACACGGGTGTGTCACACGGTCGTGTCCCTTTGGAAGGATTGTAGCACGACTTACACGAGAAGACTACACTCCCGTGCCTATTCAACAGCCTTGACCACGGGTTGGAGTAATCGCACACGGGCGTGTCCTTGCCGAGCCCAAGTATAACCCTATTCGGAAAAGGCCAATTTTGAGGGCTCTTAGGCATTTTAAAGCCTATTTAAACACCTAAGGAGGCACTTAGGAAGTGTGTCGCAAAGTAGGAGGCAAGGAATTACTCAAGAGAAGCCGATTGGTCCATCTCAGAAGCTGGATTCATCATCAAGATTAAAGATCTCCCTTTAATTTCCATTCAGTGGTTTTGGGTTTTCTTTATGTTTTGTATTCATTATTCTTCTGAGATGTTTTCTTTTATAATTATGAACTAAACCCCCTAAAGGCGAATGAAACCTATGACGGATCTTGTTATTATTATCTGAATTGTATGATAAATATTTGACTTGTTCTTAATTATGTATTCTTGATTCTTGTTTTAATATCCCAGGATATTGATTCGAGTTAATGCTCTTATTCAGAGGAGGAATAGACCCTGTCTAAGAGTAAATTTGTCATAATTAAGTGGAGTTAATTGCACGCCTAAAGATAGGGTGATAAGATTTTTCTGGATTAGGGTAAAACCTAATAAGGGGATCTATAGATCGAGTTAATGCAACACTAGGTGTTAATTAGAAAGAGATTTCAATTAATCAACCTAGGGTTAGACGTTATTAGTCTCGAGAGAGATAATAATATAACTTAGGGATTTTTACGGATCAAGTCAAATGAATAAATCGTCTGATTCAGAGTCAAATAAAAAGTGAAGTCTAGGTGGATTTTTCCTTGGGTATTGTCTTAATTAATCGAATTTTCCCAAAAGCTTTTCCCTAATTCTCTCTGTGAACTCTTAGTTTAGTTAATTAATTTAGATAAACAAATCCCTTAATTTTTAGGCTAGATAATAAAAAGAAAGTAATTACTAGTACTCTTGGTTCATTTGGGTTTGACAATCCAGTCTTGCTAAAGCTATACTACTGTTCAATAGGTACACTTGCCTTCATCGTGATAATAGTTAGTTTCAAGAATGCTTAATTATAAATTTTTAAAACCTGTCATGAATATCACGTATCAATGCCATACTTTTATATTCACAATGTCAAAAGGAACCAAAATAAGGTTCGATAGTGTGGTGAGGATCCTCGATGATCCCCGAGCTCTCAGTAGCTTCGATATCTGTAAAATAATGCAAACACACACAAAGTAAGCTTTCAAAAGCTTAGTAAGCCATATAAAAATAAACTTAACATTCAAAACATGAAAGCATCATCAAATTACATATACTCCATGGCCAAATACTATCTCAAACCACATAGTTTATATACATTTAACATATTCCCAATTCATTTACACATATAGCATATTTTCTCATACTTACAACATATATCATCACTTGTACATATACTTATCTTTTATTCTCAAACATAGTTAAAATTTCAAACCTACCTGAATCGGATACACATCACATATAATCATTCGTTTCTCGAAATGCCCATTGAATTGTTTGGAATCATAAGGATACGCGGATAGCTCGAAAAGCTCGTACAATGCCAACGTCCCAGACATGGTCTTACATGCAATCAATTATCGATGCCACTACCCAGACAGGGTCTTACACGAAATCAAATATGATGCCAACGTCCCAAACGTGGTCTTACATCTAAATCATAAGTCGATACCAAGTCCCAGACGTGGTCTTACACGATAACACATATAAGATTTTATGTCATGACATATGTATCCTAACTATTCCTAAGGTTTGTACGGGGATTTTCAGACGTCGAAACTTTGTCAATGCTTTCTCAGATGTCTCATTTTTCTCAACTCATACATTCATTCATCATAGTTCAATAGCATATAATTGATAGTAATTCAATTTTAAACACATTTATTTGCATATAGACTTACCTCATACGAATTCGGATAGATGGAATCGACTACACGACGACTTTCAATTTTCCCCAATCTAATTCCATTTTCTTTAATTCTTGTTCTATATAAATTAAAATTTAACTCTTTTATTTACCAAATCATTCAAATCAATCCAAAAACACATATTTAGGGCATTTTACAAATTAGCCCTCACATTTTCACATTTTTGTACTTTAGTCCTTAATCACAAAAATCACAAAATATACAAAATTTCCATATACTCATGTTAGGTTAAATTCTCATAGCATTCATATAAGCCTATATGTTTCATTTATTTTGCATTTTAGTTCCTCAATTTACAAATCTTACAATTTAGCCCATTTTACTCAAATTCATAAAAAATTCAAGGACAAAATATGTTAACCCAAAACATATCTTTCATTTTCTATCAACTAACTTCACAAAAATCATAATTTCATCAATGGCTCAATTCAAAATCATCAAGAAAATAAAAAAATTAGGGCATGGGCTTGATAGATTATTAAGAAACGATCACAAAAACAGAAAAATTATCAAAAACGGATCAAAACGCATACCTAATTTCAAACTCAAAGTATCGAAACCCTAAAAAAAGAATATGGCTTCTTATGTCTTTGTGAATTTGGCAAAATGGATGATAATATAACTAAAATTATGTTTTGTTTTATTAATAATAACTTTAATAACTAAATACAAATTTTACCCTTAATAAATAACATTTACAACATTAGCATTAAGGCCATAAATGTCCACTCATGCTTTCAATGGTCTAATTGCATCATAAGGACTTCTCTATTATTAAGACAAATCAATTAAGCACTTTAACAAATAGTAGGCAACTTTTACATTTTACACGATTAGGTCCTTTTATCAAATTGGGCACACAAATGATTAAATTTTCATACGAAACTTTCACACATGAAATTCACATATTATAAGCACAAAAAATAATATTAAAATATTTTTCTAACTTGAATTTGTGGTCTCGAAACTATTTTTCCAACTAGGGTCTAAACTGGGCTGTTACAATTCTCCCCCTTAGGGATTTTCGTCCCCGAAAATCTTACCATTGAACAGATTCGGAGATTGTTGTCTTATAGTATTTTCGGGCTCCCACGTAGCCTCTTCAATACCGTGTCGATGCCACATGACTTTTACTAACGAAATTTTCTTATTTCGCAATTCTTTAACCTCACGAAAATATGAATCAGTTCTTTTTCGTAAGTCATATCAAACTGAATCTCAATCTCAGATGGAGGAATCTCATGCAAAGGATTTAATTTGTATCATCGAAGCATCGATACGTGAAACACATTATGAATCTTTTTAGTTCGGTGGAAACAACAATCTATATGCAACCAGTCCAATACGCTCGATAATCTCATATGGCCCAATGAATCTCGGACTCAATTTTCCTTTTCAACCGAACTGAAGTACTTTCTTCCACAGGGATACTTTTAGAAACACTTTGTCGCCAAACTAAAATTCAACATCTTTTCGTTTCAAATCTTCATATGACTTCTGATGATTCGAAGCTGCTTTCAGACTATCTTGAAGCATTTTTACTTTTTGTTCAGCCTCGTGAATCTTATTCTCGCTGAGCTCAGCCTAATACAAATTTGTACGACGTTTGTGACCATATAAGGCTTTGTACGATGCCATTTTAATGCTCGATTGAAAACTGTTATTATAAGTGAATTCAATCAAAGGTAAATATTGTTTCCACGTACCTTCAAATGCAAGAATGCAACATCTCAACATATCCTCGAGTATCTAAATAATCCACTCGGATGACCATCCGTCTGCGGGTGAAAAGCAGTACTGAAGTGTAATTTCGTACCCAAAGTATCTTGCAATTTCTTCCAAAATCATGATGTGAATCTCAGATCTCTATCTGACACAATAGATAATGGCACACCATGCAATCTCACAATATCGGAAATGTATAACTCAGCTAATTTATCAAGTGAGTAATCAGATCATACCAGAATAAAATGGGCTGATTTTGTTAATCAATCAACTATAACCCAGGTTGCATCTTTCTTCCTCAAAGATAGGGGCAAATGCGAAACAACGTCTATTGTCACTCTATCCCATTTCCATTCCAGAATCATAATTGGTTGTAACAAACCAGAGGGCACTTGATGTTCAGCTTTAACTTGCTGACAAATTAAGCATTTCGCAACAATTTCAGAGATATCACGCTTCATACGAGGCCACCAATAAATGTATTTCAGATTATTATACATTTTCGTACTACCCAGATGAATAGATAAACGACTGTTGTGAGCTTCATTCAAAATCATCTGAATCAATTTTGGATTTCTCGGAACACAAATTTGATCTCGGAATCTCAGACAATTATCTTTATCAACTTTGAATTTTGAATTTGAATCCAAATCACACTGAACTCATTTTGCAAAAATCTCATTATCAACCTTTTGAGCTTCAAACCATCATCGGACACAACTAAATGAGCATTTATTGTACCCAAAGCAAATAGTGATTTTTGACTTAAAGCATCAGCAATAACGTTTACTTTTCCCAGATGATAATCAATCACAAGCTCATAGTCTTTTAGTAGTTCTAACCATCTTCGCCGTCACAAATTCAGATCTTTCTGAGTCATCAGATATTTCAAACTCTTATGATCAGAATATACATGACATTTCTCACCAAACAAATAGTGGGGCTAAATTTTCAAAGCAAACACAATCACAGCTAATTCCAGATCTTGCGGCTTTAACTATCTCGAAGCATAAACAATGACTTTTTGTAACACTCCAAACCCGGCCTAGACGCTATGGCCGAAATCTGGTGTGTCACATTGAAGTGTTTTTTGAAAAACATGTTCTCATTGAAAACCCTTCTTACTATTTAAAACCTCTGGCCATTTTAAAACTTGTGAAAACCTCAGTTTCCGTTGGTTTATTAAAAGTCATTCTCTTGAAAACATTATTACCTTTAAAACTTTATTTGCTACGAAAGCTTAGTTTAAAGTTTTGTGGAAACGTGATATTTTGAAAAACAGTTATTGTTTTAGAAAAAAAACCGTGTTCTACTGTAACGCCCCAATTTTAGGGAATTCTATGTATATTGGCAAAAATTTAAATTTTTTGTGCTTTTTCTATTTGGTGTAGGTTTAATTATGTTAGTGGGCCTTTAGAAGGCCCAAGCTTAGGTTAAAACTCGGTAATTTTAGTTAACTTTAGTTCCATAAGGAAAAAGGGGTTCTGGTTAACTGGGCTTTTAAGTATTAATTGGGCAAAATAAAACACAAAGAAGCAGGTGGAAGAGTGGCATGTGACTCCACTGGGAAGGCTATAAAAGTGGTGTGTGGATGCTAGGGAGAACCAAGGTTCAAGTCATAATGGGAGCATATTAAGGGAATTATTTTTTATGTTTAGAAAGGGTAAGTAATGGAACTCAAGTAAAAAACTGTCAGGAGGAGTTTGAGTTGCTCACGTGATTGACTAAAGAGGGGATAAGGGAGAGGATTTAGGAGCAGATTAGGGAGAGAAGTGTTGGCCGAATGGTGGACTCTTGAGGAGCAAGGGTTGGCCAGTCAGGGGTTTTTCTTTAGGGGGCAAGTTTCGGCTAGGTCAAATGCCAAGGATAAGTTCGGCATTAGGGGTAAGTTGTGCCATTTTCAGACCATCTTTCCTCCTCTTCTCTTCTTTTCTTTTTCTCTCCATCTATTTTCTCCTCTTCTTCTCTCCATAGCTGAATTCTTCTACCACTCTACTCTACACCACTTTCTCACTATTACTTTTAAGCCTTACAGTCGAATATCACAAAAGCCGAAATCCTGAAAGTTCATATTGTTTGTGCCGAATTCTCCTAGCAAAAACCTACTGATTTTCTTCATCCTTTTTGATCAATTCTTTCTTTTTCTGAACCCTAAACCTCTGTCGAAAAAGCCACTACAAAACCCTCATCTTTTCTTCACTGTTACAAAAAGTCGAAAACGCATAGCCATAGGGACATAGCTGAATTCTAAGATCACTAAAGGCTCTACTTTTGTTATCATTTGAGGGGTTAGATCTGCATCAGAATTGAGTAAGAGTTAATTGGAATCATTGACTGAAGGAACCGGTGGTAAGTTTTTGAACTTAATCTTTATTCCGGGTTTTTAGAAAAGCTGAAACCCCTAAAGGATAGGGAGGCTGTCGATTTGGGTTTGTAGCTCTAAGGGTTGTTATAACTATTTTATTTTGATAATAGTGGGATCTAGAGGCTACTGATTGAAGGATTGGACAAGTGGAACGACTGGATCTAGACATAATTGCTAACTTCGGCAAAGGTAGGATCGCTAGTGCTTAAGGTGCTTTTGGCCGAATGTGGTAAGGGGTTAATACATAGTTCATTTTCGATAGTTAGATTAACGTGTTAGTAATCCAATTGTAGGTAGATCGTGCGTGGATCTCGTCAGCATATCATCGCAAACAGGTGTGTAACTGACACCCTCTTATAGACTAGATCGGCAAAAGCCGAAAAGCCGGAATGTCGAAAAGCCAGTATTTTGAGAACTTGCGAGTGTGCGAATGCTCGTGAGATTAATAGTTTGATGTATATGGTAAACTAAAGTGATAAGATTACAAAGTGCACGATTTCGTGCATTTCAATGTTTTTGGGCTTAATGGGCCAAAATCGAGATTATGGGCCAACGGGCCCAATTCGGTAAGAAAACACAGTAAGTATTTCTGGTCGTACGTAAATGGCTATGTTATGCATGAAAACCTTAAGTATAGTTAAATTACTTGAACACCCCTATGTATGGAAAATTACTGTTATACCCCTAGGTGCAAAATTACCATTATACCCCTAGGGTTACTTTTGACTGAAAAGCATGATGATCTGATTCTATATAATGTATGTCATGATTGTATATCTGTTGCATGGAGACATGGGTTATATTATGGAGGAAGTGTCCTGGTGGCTACCCCACAATTATCTGATCTGGTGACTCTGTCACATATATCTGTTCTGGTGGCTCTGCCACGATTATCTGTATCTGGTGACTCTGTCACATTATCTATTCTGGCAGCCAAGCTGCATATTTCTATGGCGTTTAGTGTAACACCCTGTACCCGAGACTGTTGCCGGAGTCAGACACGAGGGGTTCGCAGACTTAAATCACTTATTGTACAGTCCATTTTAAATTTCCAGACGAGCTGGCTAACTGCGTTACTGTCACCTTAAAAATCATATCTCGAGTTCCAAAACTCAAAAACTAGTTCTGTAAATTTTCCCTAAAACTAGACTCATATATTCATCTACAAATTTTTTTCTAGAATTTTTGGTCAAGCCAATTAGTACAGTTTATTAGTTAAAGTCTCCCCTATTTCAGGGTTCGACTACACTGATCTTCAGGCATTACAACTTGGATATCTCCCTGTAAAGGGCTTCAATACTGATGTCGTTTCTTTCTATAGAAACTAGACTCGAAAAGGAATCTGTACATATATGGAATAACTTATAATTATCTCTGGTTTATTTATAATGAATTTCCAAAGTCGGAACAGGGAATCCAGAAACCGTCCTGGCCCTGTTTTGCGAAAACTTAAATATCTCATAATATACTGTTCATATGATCATTTTGTTACTTTCCTATGAAAAGAGATTCATCAAGGTTCGATTACATAATTTATTCACTATTTAATCCCACTCCTATTATTTTTAGTGATTTTTCACATTCACGTCACTGCTGCTATCAGCATCTATTTTTAAGGTAGACTTTACCTATTACATAGTTTCTATGATTCAACTAGCCCTTTAGCATATATAGCACAAAATATGATCATGATGAACCATTCTAATGGCTAATCATTGCCAAACATTTCCATGCCTCTTAATGAACATATACATTCAAGATGACTATAACATTATGCTCAAAACATATATAAGCCATTTTCGCATGGCTATCCAAAGTTTTACATACCAAAGTTCAAACAAAACATAATAGCCTATACATGCCGAAATGTTCTCTTAGACCAACTAAGAAGAAGATACCAAAAGTTGCAAGCTAGTGTGATGACTTGACGGTGGTCCGAGCACACAAAAATGGATCAAAGGAACCTAAATAAGTGACAAATAAACACACGAATGAGTATATAACTCGATAAGTCATAAGCATTACCTCGCTGTCCATTTATAAAATATCATAAAAGAAGACAAATAATGCAAGATTTGGTACTCCATCCATACCGACTATGCTATAACTTCACGTACATTTAGCATTACATGCTCTCAACTAGCCAAGCCTCCATTGACATCTCGTATGATATTCGATATGATATTTGATGCATCTCCACACGTCATTTTATTTTCATTTAGATTATACTAATAATAGCATTTCATCTACTCCACAATAATCTCATGTTCCTAACTTCAAATATAATCACCACATAGGTTCAAGACTTACCAAGCTCAGTTCCAAGTAAAAACATAACATCTATTCCTTATGAACTCAAATATCTACTCATTCCGCTGTCCATGATTTACTCGATGAAGTCGCACACTTAACGTTAATAATTATTGAAAATATATAGTAAGTCCGCACACTTAGTGCTTAATAGTCAACTTCGCACACTTAGTGCTATACAATTAAACTCGCACACTTAGTGCCAATCTCATTATCGTAAATGTTTATACCCGCACACTTAGTGCGAAATCAACAACTCAATACATCTCACTTCTTTTTACAATCGATAATTTTGTCACTACATGCATTTATATATCATCCCATTCGGCATAAGTACATAAGTATTATGATTATTTAAATCAATACAAAATATATGCTTAATAACTTACCTTGTGTTGGGTAAAACGGTTCCAACTCGGCTACTCGATGTTTTTCCTTTGCCTTTGCTTGATTCTCCTCCTTTAACTTCTTGAGCTTAATCAATAAATTAACTAGTTTAACTGTCTTGCTAAATATTTATATCAAAATATTAATGATTTCATATCATAGGAGATACATGACTAATTCTTATCTTCCTACCATATGTTTTTGAGTTATTAGGCTAATAACCATATGCTATCACCCTACTATCAATAATCCAATCACACATGCATATATATATATATGGCGAATGTGCAAAGCTTAGACTCAACATCACCTATGCTCTTAATTTGATGGCGAATATGCATACATATATATATGATATCAACTATGCTATCATCTTTAATTCACCTAAACACAAAATTTCATCTCATGAACACTTGACCGAATTTTTCCTAATCTAGCATGGCTTCACATCTATTTGTAACATCCTATAAATCCACATATATCACATTTCTACATAAATTTTCTTTTACTTTTCCACTACTTCCATTCACAACATCAAAAGCACCATACACTTAGCATTTACCTCTTCCTAACCATATGCCATCTAAGTACCCCTTTTAGGTAGAAAATTAACATATGGGTTGTAATAAGACATTGGCTATTAACTAGATTTTCACAAGAATTTAGTAAAAGTAACATAAATCCTACCTTAATCAACCCCTTTTGAGTTGGCCGAATGTCTAGAGCATTTCTTCTTTCCTTCTCCTAACTCACGGCAATTGCAAGAAAAGAAAGAAGATGAATACTCCCTCTTCCTTCCTTATTTTATTCATCTTTTCTTTTTAATTCCTTTCTTTAATTTATTTTAATTGCTAACTAATAAAGAATTGTAACACCCCGAACTCGTGACCGTCGCGATTATCGGACACGAGGGTTAACGCCAAATCCTCTCAAGGTACCAACCAATTTGACATTTCCAGTCAGGCTGGAAAACTGCGTCACCGTCGCCTTAAAATCATATCTCGAGTTTCAAAACTCGGAAACTGGTTTCGTAAATTTTCCTGAATTTAGACTCACATACCCATCCATGGATTTATTTCTAGAATTTTGGTCGGGCCAATTGGTACAGTTTATTAGTTAAAGTCACCCATGTTACAGGGATCGACTGCTCTGACCTTCGCACGTTACAACTTGAATATCTCTCTGTACAGGGATTTAATACTGGTGCCGTTTGTTTCTAATGAAACTACACTCAAAATGGAATCTGTACATATAAGGCATGACTCCTAATTATTTCTGGATAATTTATGGTAAATTTTATAAGTCGCGACAGGGGACCCAGAAACCGTTCTGGCCCTGTCTCACGAGAACTTTAATATTTCTCAGTATACTTCTCATATGGTCGTTTCGTTTTGTCCATATAAAAATAGATTCATCAAGGTTCAATTTCATAATTTACTCACTATTTAATTCTACTTCTACTATTTTTAGTGATTTTCAATCTCATCTCACTGCTGCTGTCTGCAACAGTTACTGCAGTAGACTATGCCAATTTCATGAATCTTTCCTTGGCCTTAATCATCCATCATACATGACACAAATTATGGCCACCTTATCAAAATTAGAGTTTCTAAGACTCGTGGCTATAGGTTCTAGCATCCCACTCGGCGACCACATAGGCCATTTTCACATGGCTTAAAGTTTACAACCCACAGTTCGACAAAATATAATAGCCTATACATGCCAAATGTTCTTCAACAACGAAGACAATACCACAAGATTTCAGCGGTGTGATGACTTCAGCGACGGTCCCGATCACGCAAACAATACGAGTCCGAGAGACCTAAAATGGGTGACAAGAAAAACACCGAGTGAGTTTACAACTCAGTAAGTCATAAGCATTCATCAATCCACCGATAAAGTTACTACAACATGTACAACAAAGCGAGGCTAGGTACTCATCCATATCGAATCTATACCATAATACCTCGGACCTTTCGGTCCAATCTCGTACCAAGTCATACATCCACATTTCATATTCTACACAACAAGATAATCGAAGCATTTTACACATTAACTCATTTTCCAGCACAACCATACAATTTCAATCATCACATAGATTTAAGGCTTACCAAATTCAACCCCAAGCATGAGCGTATTCTCTATTCGTCATGAGCTCGAGGTACTTACCGATCCGCTGTCCATACTCAATTCGATGGAGACACCCTCCATATATATAAATACGCACACAGTGCTTACTACTCGATTTCGCACACCTAGTGCCACGCAATTTAAGCCCGCACACATAGTGCCATACCCTTGAGCTCGCACACCCGGTCAGTATTTTCCAGCTTGCACACATAGTGTCATATTTTTCCAGCATGCACACTTAGTGCCATATATTTCCAGCACGCACACTTAGTGCCATATATTTCCAGCACGCACACTTAGTGCCAATCTCGTCACCATACACACGTATTGCCCGCACACATAGTGCGAAAGCAAACTTTCTACACATTCCACTATTTCTTTTACATTCAACAATTATCCTCACTCCATACACATACAATTTCATTTATACATATATAGCATTCCATTAAACACAATTGCATAGATTTTCCAATCATTTAAGCAATATCAAACATATGTGTAATGACTTACTTTGTTTGGGGTAGAACGGTTCCAAATCGGCTACTCGTTTGCTTTCTCCTTTCCTTTGTCCAATCTAGTTCCCTTTGCTCTTGAGCTAAATCAAACAATTTACCTCTCCATCAAACACAAACATCGGCATTCACATGCATTATTATGGTTATTGCGAATACTTAACACAACTAAGCTGAAAATTTACTCAATCTCATCTTAATTTATTGCTACTTATTTATCAAAGTTTCCAATACAAGGTATTTAACACCTATGCCCATTTATACCCCATATGGCGAATGCTTCATTCCTTACCCAATTAACCATCCAACAATTTTTCAGCCTCATTACCACCCTTTTCATGTCTAATTGTTTAAATACTCTCAAGCTCATTCACAAGTACTATTATACATCTCATTAAGCATTAATCATTTTGCAACATAAATTCTATAGCATGGCGAATACTCATGCACACACACACACATAACAACAAGAACTCAATGGCACCAAATTTCCTTTTTGTTAAACATTGAACTCACTCATCTCCATGCTTTCATCACAACAACATCAAAACACTCACCAAGGAAAACAACATGCATGGCCGAAATTTAACTCACCTAACAACTTAGTTTCGATTTGAGATTCAAGGAAAATTTTGAACCAATCCTCCAAATCATGCATGCATTTTCAAGAGTGGCATAAAACATACCTTCTTGTATCAAAACACCTTAGTCTAGTAAGCTCCCATGGCTGATTTTCTCAAGCTTTTCCCCCCCTTTCTTCTTAGTATATTCGGCCAAGTAAGGAGAAAAAGAGAGAATGAACACTTTTTTTTTTCTCTTTTGTTTTCATCATATCCCTATTTTTTTTTTCAATTTCATTTCTTTATTCTTTCAAGCATAATCCATTAGCTAAACATGTTTGAAACATGTTTTCCCTTGCCCATCACTCTTGACATGGCGGCCACTACCCTTAGGAATGGGCTATTTGACATGCAAGTCCATTTATTTTCCTTCATCCTTTTATTAATCTCTTAAAATTAGCCACATCTATTTAAATCCTTTCACATGAGTCCTTTTCTTTCAATTCACAATCAAATTAACTAAATCAAAGAATTCAAAATTCACACATGCATTTTCACATATTCTAGACAATAAATATTACGTTCGAACATGTCGGTGACTCGGTTTGGCGGTCCCGAAACCACTTCCGACTATGGTCAATTTTGGGATGTCACAACTCTCCCCACTTAAGAAATTTTCGTCCCGAAAATCTTACCGTGAATAGGCTCGGTATCGCTCTTTCATAGAGTCCTCAAGCTCCCAAGTGGCTTCTTCCATTCCGTGTTTATGCCACAACACCTTCACTAACGGATTTTCCTATTGCGTAACTCTTTTACTTCACGCCTCATAATGCGAACGGTTCCTCTTCATAGCTCAAATTAGGTGAATCTCAATCTCGGATGGAGCAATTACGTGCGATGGATCAGACCTATATCGTCGAAGCATCGAGACATGAAAAACATTGTGAATCTTTTCGAGCTCGGGGCAAAATCAAGCGATCTGCGATTGGACCGACTCGTTCGGATATCTCATATGGCCCGATGAACCTCGGGCTCAATTTGCCCCTGGTAGAATCGAGTATCTTCTTCCAAGGCGAAACTTTAAGAAACACTTTATCTCCCACTTGATACTCAATGTCTTTTCGTTTTAGATCCGCGTCGACTTACGACGATCGGAGGCTATCTTCAAATTTTCACGGATTACTTTTACTTTCATTCAGCATCTTTAATCAAATCCACTCCAAAATTTTGTTCTCACCGAGCTCGGTCCAAAACAATGGTGTACGGCATTTACGCCGTACAAGGCCTCGTAAGGCGCCATCTTAATACTTGATTGAAAACTATTGTTGTAAGCGAATTCAATCAAAGGCAAATATCTTTCCATGAACCACTAAACTCAAGGATGCAACATCTCAACATATCCTCTAGGATTTGAATTATCCGTTCGGATTGACCATCGGTTTGGGGATGAAAAGTGCTAAAATGCGACTTGGTACCCAAAGCCTCTTGCAACTTCTTCCAAAATCGCGAGGTAAATCTCGGATCTCTATCCGACACGATGGAAATAGGCACCCGTGTAGTCTCACAATCGAGAAAGCGTACAATTCGGCTAGTTTGTCCATTGAAAAATCCGTGCGTCACGGGGACAAAGTGAGTGACTTAGTCAATCTATCTACAACGACCCAAATCGCATCCTTCTTACTTGCGACAATGGCGATCCGGATACAAAGTCCATTGTGACTCGATCCCATTTCCACTCGGGTATCGTGATCGGTGAAGTAATCCCGATGGCACTTGATGTTCCGCTTTCACTTGTTGACATATTAAACATTTGAAACAAAATCGAGATGTCTCGTTTCATACCATGCCACCAAAACCGGCGTTTCAAATCGTTGTACATCTTCGTACTCCGGGTGGATTGCCATTCGGCTACAATGGGCTTCATTTAGAATTATCGAAATAAGTTCAATTCTTTGGAACACACAGACGACTTCGAACCTCAAACAATCGTCATCATCAATTTGAAACTCGATTCCTTGTTCGAGAACACACTCGGCCCGTTTTGCAAGCAACTCCTCATCAACTTTTCGAGCTTCCCGAATTTGATGAGCCAACAATGGTTTGGCCTTTAATTCGGCTACTAACACATTGTCGGGTAGGATAGACAAGTGTACATTCATCGCTCGTAAAGCAAACAGTGATTTCTGACTTAAGGCATCCGCAACCACATTAGCCTTTCCCGGGTGATAATCAATGACGAGTTCATAATCTTTTAACAACTCGAGCCATCGCCTTTGTCGCAGATTTAAGTCTCTTTGAGTCATCAAATATTTAAGACTTTTGTGATCCGAATACACATGGCACTTCTCACCAAATAATTAATGTCGCCATATCTTTAAGGCGAATACGATGGCAGCCAATTCGAGATCATGGGTTGGATAATTTTTCTCATGTGGCTTTAATTGTCTCGATGCATAGGCCACAACTCGACCTTCTTGCATCAATCGCAACCTAACCCAAGTAGGGAGGCATCACTATAGATGACAAACTCTTTGCCGATTCGGTCGTACTAGAAGCTGGAGCTTTCGTCAAATGGGTTTTCAATTGGTGAAACTTTTCGACACTTTTCCGTCCATTCAAATTTGACATCTTTCAAGCGGTTTTGTCATGGGTGTGGCTATCATCGAGAATCCTTTTACAAACCGTCGGTAAGTAACCGCAAGCCCCAAAAAGCTCTAACCGGTAACATTCCTTAGAGGTTTCCAATTGACTATGGCGAAATTTTTTGGGTCCACCACGACACCGATCACGGACACCACGTGCCCCAAAAGCTAACCTCTTTCAACCAAAATTCACATTCTTGAACTTTGCGTATAATCGCTTATCTCGTAAGATTTGCAACACTAGCCTTAGGTGTTCAGCATGTTCGGTTTCATCTCTCGAATAGACCGAATGTCATCGATAAATACAACTCTGAACCGATCCAAGTATGGCTGAAAATTCTATTCATTAAATCCATAAACACCGAGGGCATTAGTGAGCCCAAACGGCATCACCAAGAATTTGTAGTGACCGTACCTTGTTCTAAAAGCGGTTTTGAGTACGTCCGATTCTCGGACCCTCAACTAATAGTACCCGACCTCAAATCTATCTTTGAAAACACCGAGGCTCCCTTTAATTGATCAAACAAATCGTCAATTCGTGGCAGCGGATATTTATTCTTTATCGTCACTTTATTGAGTTGACGGTAGTCGATGCACAACCTCATGCTTCCGTCCTTCTTTTTCACAAACAATCTTGGTGCGCCCCATGGAGAAAAACTTCGGTCGGCGAAACCTCTACTCGTAAATTCTTGCAATTGAACCTTCAATTCCTTTAACTCCGTTAATGCCATACGATCACGGAGCTATTGAGATCGGCGTAGTACCGGTACAACCGATGCGAATTCCACTTCTCGAACCGGTGGCAATCCGGTAACTCCTCCGGAAAAACATCGAATACTCACAAACCACGATACCGATTCGAGTTTCTTTTCCGTCTCTTTACTTTCCAACACATACGCAAGGTATGTTTCACACCCTTTTCACATATCTCCGGCGGTCATAGAAGATATTATCATTGGCACTCCTTTTAAATCGATGAGACTCGACTCGGACTACCTCATTATTTGCACTCCTCAAATCAATGGTTTTCCTTTTGCGATCCACCTTTGCATCATGTCTGATCGACCAATCCATACCAAGAATAACATCGAATTCATCAAATGGTAGAAGCATCGGATCGGTAGGAAAAGCAGATTCTCGAATTATTAGGGGCATCTCTTGCACACTTTATCAACGAGTGCGTATTGACCTAAAGGGTTTGACACTCGAATTACGAACTCGATGAGACTCAACGGTAGAGTCTTCTTGGATGCTAAAGTTTCACATACATATGAATGAGTAGAGCGGGGTCAATCAATGCAATCACACTAGTATCAAAGAGAGTAAAAGTACCGGTGATGACGTCGGGGAGGATGCCTCCTCTCGTGTGCGGATGGCATATGCTCTAGCAGGAGCTCGGGTCTCGGATCGAACAGCCGTGTCGGTGGCTCCCCTCGATTACCACCCCTACCTCCTGAAACCCTCGGGGTCTACCTCTAGGCTGTCGCCCCACTAGATCTCGCACCTTGCATCTTATTCTTCTCATCTAGCTCCGTACAATCCTTAATGAAGTGGTCCTTCGAACCACATCCGTAACAGGCCCGGTTAACAGACTTACCCCAACATTCACCTAGGTGTCGTCTTCCACATTGAGGACATTCAGGTTTCTCTTGACGATTATTGCCCACACTAGCTACCGATGTAGCTCGGGAGTCCGTCAATGGTCGGGCTCTAATGGAAATTCCCGATCACCCTCGACTTCTTGGTGTCCTCCACGAACCTCTTTCTGATCGAGAACAGAGCTTTACTCGTTGATCTTTTACGGTAATCTCTTGCTTCAAATTCAGCCTTCTTCTTCTCCTTCCCAAGTTCTTCCGCCTTGCAGGCTCGTTCGACTAGTGTCACGAACTCCTTTATCTCCAAAATTCCCACTAGTAACTTTAACTCTTCATTCAATCCTTCTTCAAATCTTTTGCACATAGCAACCTCATCAGCCAAACACTCCCGAGCATACCGACTAAGTCTTACGAACTCATGTTCAGATTGAGATCTGATCATACGGCCTTGCTTGAGTTCGGGAACTCCTTACACTTCGATCGATGAACCGTTGACTAATATATTTCTTCCGAAATTCGTTTGAAAGAAATCCCAAGTAACTTGTTCCTTTGGGACTATGGAAATCAAGGTCCTCCACCAATAGTAGGTGAGTCTCTTAACAAAGATATAGCACGCTTAAGACATTCATCGGTGTGCATGACAGTTCATCAAACACTCTAATGGTGTTATCAAGCGAACTTCGGCCCTTTCGGCGTCGTCGGTAACTATGGCCTTAAACTCCTCATTACGCTTCCTAATCAAGTCCACGGTGGTTTACTCAGCCTCACGGGATCGATGGCGATGGCATTACGGGCTCTTGGGGTGGATTATTTAAATTCGGGAATGGTTGGACAGCCGGATTGGTTCGGGCATATTGCGCGACCCACTCATTCATCATGGTGAAGAAGGCTTGTTTCGCCCTTCATTTTGATTATTCGCGGATGGCCGAGGCTCAACAGGCGGTGTCCCTTCGCGAGAGCAGCCGCTACACTTTCAACGTCATTCGCCAAGGGTCTCTCTATCCGGGTTCCATCGCTAATCAAAACAAAAATTTCAACCGTCGAAGTCATCACATTATTAAGCACTAACAATTTGGCATGTATAGCTAGACTCACACGCTCTATGGTAGTCCTAGAACCGACTAAACCATAGCTCTGATACCAATAAAATTGTAACACCCGAACTCGTGACCGTCGCGATTGTCGGACACGAGGGTTAACGACCAAATCCTCTCAAGGTACCAACCAATTTGACATTTCCAGTCAGGCTGGAAAACTGCGTCACCGTCGCCTTAAAATCATATCTCGAGTTTCAAAACTCGGAAACTGGTTTCGTAAATTTTCCTGAATTTAGACTCACATACCCATCCATGGATTTATTTCTAGAATTTTTGGTCGGGCCAATTGGTACAGTTTATTAGTTAAAGTCACCCATGTTACAGGGATCGACTGCTCTGACCTTCGCACGTTACAACTTGAATATCTCTCTGTACAGGGATTTAATACTGGTGCCGTTTGTTTCTAATGAAACTAGACTCAAATTGGAATCTGTACATATAAGGCATGACTCCTAATTCTTTCTGGATAATTTATGGTAAATTTTATAAGTCGCGACAGGGGACCCAGAAACCGTTCTGGCCCTGTCTCACGAGAACTTTAATATTTCTCAGTATACTTCTCATATGGTCGTTTCGTTTTGTCCATATAAAAATAGATTCATCAAGGTTCAATTTCATAATTTACTCATTATTTAATTCTACTTCTACTATTTTTAGTGATTTTTCAATCTCATCTCACTGCTGCTGTCCGCAACAGTTACTGCAGTGACTATGCCAATTTCATGAATCTTTCCTTGGCCTTAATCATCCATCATACATGACACAAATTATGGCCACCTTATCAAAATTAGAGTTTCTAAGACTCGTGGCTATAGGTTCTAGCATCCCACTCGGCGACCACATAGGCCATTTTCACATGGCTTAAAGTTTACAACCCACAGTTCGACAAAATATAATAGCCTATACATGCCAAATGTTCTTCAACAACGAAGACAATACCACAAGATTTCAGCCGGTGTGATGACTTCAACGACGGTCCCGATCACGCAAACAATACGAGTCGAGAGACCTAAAATGGGTGACAAGAAAAACACCGAGTGAGTTTACAACTCGATAAGTCATAAGCATTCATCAATCCACCGATAAAGTTACTACAACATGTACAACAAAGCGAGGCTAGGTACTCATCCATATCGAATCTATACCATAATACCTCGGACCTTTCGGTCCAATCTCGTACCAAGTCATACATCCACATTTCATATTCTACACAACAAGATAATCAAGCATTTTTACACATTAACTCATTTTCCACCACAACCATACAATTTCAATCATCACATAGATTTAAGGCTTACCAAATTCAACCCCAAGCATGAGCGTATTCTCTATTCGTCATGAGCTCGAGGTACTTACCGATCCGCTGTCCATACTCAATTCGATGGAGACACACCTCCATATATATAGAGTACGCACACAGTGCTTACTACTCGATTTCGCACACCTAGTGCCACGCAATTTAAGCCCGCACACATAGTGCCATACCCTTGAGCTCGCACACCCGGTCAGTATTTTTCCAGCTTGCACACATAGTGTCATATTTTTCCAGCATGCACACTTAGTGCCATATATTTCCAACACGCACACTTAGTGCCATATATTTCCAGCACGCACACTTAGTGCCAATCTCGTCACCATACACACGTATTGCCCGCACACATAGTGCGAAAGCAAACTTTCTACACATTCCACTATTTCTTTTACATTCAACAATTATCCTCACTCCATACACATACAATTTCATTTATACATATATAGCATTCCATTAAACACAATTGCATAGATTTTCCAATCATTTAAGCAATATCAAACATATGTGTAATGACTTACTTTGTTTGGGGTAGAACGGTTCCAAATCGGCTACTCGTTTGCTTTCTCCTTTCCTTTGTCCAATCTAGTTCCCTTTGCTCTTGAGCTAAATCAAACAATTTACCTCTCCATCAAACACAAACATACGGCATTCACATGCATTATTATGGTTATTGCGAATACTTAACACAACTAAGCTGAAAATTTACTCAATCTCATCTTAATTTATTGCTACTTATTTATCAAAGTTTCCAATACAAGGTATTTAACACCTATGCCCATTTATACCCCATATGGCGAATGCTTCATTCCTTACCCAATTAACCATCCAACAATTTTTCAGCCTCATTACCACCCTTTTCATGTCTAATTGTTTAAATACTCTCAAGCTCATTCACAAGTACTATTATACATCTCATTAAGCATTAATCATTTTGCAACATAAATTCTATAGCATGGCGAATACTCATGCACACACACACACATAACAACAAGAACTCAATGGCACAAAATTTCCTTTTTGTTAAACATTCGAACTCACTCATCTCCATGCTTTCATCACAACAACATCAAAACACTCACCAAGGAAAACAACATGCATGGCGAAATTTAACTCACCTAACAACTTAGTTTCGATTTGAGATTCAAGGAAAATTTTGAACCAATCCTCCAAATCATGCATGCATTTTCAAGAGTGGCATAAAACATACCTTCTTGTATCAAAACACCTTAGTCTAGTAAGCTCCATGGCTGATTTTCTCAAGCTTTTCCCCCTTTCTTCTTAGTATATTCGCCAAGCAAGGAGAAAATGAAAGAATGAACACTTTTTTTTTCTTTTGTTTTCATCATATCCCTATTTTTTTTCAATTTCATTTCTTTATTCTTTCAAGCATAATCCATTAGCTAAACATGTTTGAAACATGTTTTCCTTGCCCATCACTCTTGACATGGCGGCCACTACCCTTAGGAATGGGCTATTTGACATGCAAGTCCATTTATTTTACTTCATCCTTTTATTAATCTCTTAAAATTAGCCACATCTATTTAAATCCTTTCACATGAGTCCTTTTCTTTCAATTCACAATCAAATTAACTAAATCAAAGAATTCAAAATTCACACATGCATTTTCACATATTCTAGACAATAAATATTACGTTCGAACATGTCGGTGACTCGGTTTGGCGGTCCCGAAACCACTTCCCGACTATGGTCAATTTTGGGATGTCACAAGAATTGCATTGAAATTCAACCTAGTGGATGGGCATCATGGCTTGGCCGGCCACTACTTGGGTTTTTGGGCAATTTGACATGCAAACCCAAGTTTCCTCACTTTGTTATTATTTGGTCCTTACATATCCCCCTATCATATTTTCTTAAGTTCTCAACTAAGTCAATCACTTGAAATTCACATTCATAAGTCTAAATTAAAACATCAAATTTTCACACATGCACTAATACTCATAGAGGATATGCAACCAAATTTTTAAATAAATTTTGGGACTCGGTCTTGTGGCCTCGAAACCACATTCCGACAAGGGTCGAATTAGGACTGTCACATGTAGCGGTTGGGTGGGTCGAGTAGTCTCCCCACATGGTGAAAGGTTGGTATGGGGGTGCATATGGTTGGATATGAGTTGGGTTTTGTATAAACATGTAATATCTGTTCTATTCTGTTATGAGCCTATGGGCTTTATTCTGAATTCTATTCTGGGCTAAGGCCAACTTATTCTGTTTACTGTGGTTTGAACCGATATAGGCTATGGTTGGGTTAATTTACACACTGAGTTTCCCCAAACTCACCCTTTTATTTTCATCCACGCAGGTAATCCCCAACCATAGTGGGCTTGGAGCTGTGAGGGATTTGGAGTGGCCACACGTTCTACAAGTTGGTTTTATTCTGGTGAACTGGACAACCTTTTTATTTACCTTTAGGGTTTTGGGTTTTTTTTAAATTGTAATAAGGCCGCTTAATTATTTTTTTTTGATGGTTTTAATATGTTTTATTAAGGTAGGTATTACTTATATTTAACTGTTGAAATTGGATAGCTTTAGGGCGCGTTTTCAAAAACAGTAATTGATTTTAAAATAACACGACAACAAGCAAAGCTTCTGCAATGAAAATATTTTCCAAAATTAATCACTTTTCCTAAAAAGGACTTAATCAAATTGGCTTCCTGGAAATATACATGACGTTAAGGTGTGGCAATGGTGGTGTGCATGTCTAGGATTGGATCCGAAGGAGCTTGGTACTTAAGCGATCGATAGACTCACCTCCTCTTTCCGGTTTCCTACACGGTGCATGACTTCCATTCACTTTAACCTACAATGAAATTATCTTTTAAAACACTAAGTAAGTTTTTCTAGATCAACAATATAAAATGTTTTGAACACTTCGATGTGGCACGTCGGATCCGGCCATAACGTCTAGGCCGGGTTTGGGGTGTTACATCTACTCCAGCAGTTATAAAACAGTATATAAAATCCCAAATTTAGAACTAGAAATTAAAAAAGTCCTTGTTACAACCCAAATCAAATATAAGTACTTGTAAATAGATAATTTAAAAGAAAGTCAGAAACAATAGTAGTTGTGTGGCCACCTCCGAGTCCCTCGCAGCACCGATCCTCCTAATGCTAGGGATTACCTGCACAGTTAATAAACGGGGTGAGTTTATGAAAACTCAGTGTGTAATCCCCTCCTAAACTAAAACAGTTAGTAAACAGACAAAATTCAGAATCAGTCTAGGCTAGAGCCTATTAAAAAATCAGTATCATATGAAGATATGCAGACAGATTACCAGCCCAATCCAACCAACACACCACCTACACCAACCAGCACATTATGTGGGGATAAAATCGACCCACCCATCCAACACACCAAGCTTAGCACTAATTGCGGCACTAAGTCAACAGGACGGCTTATCACCATAGACAGGATAGCATATAGCCATAAACAGGACAGGACATAGCCGTAAACATTACAGCAACGCTACCAGATAACAGGATGGCTGGAAGCCGTAAGTAGAATGGTACACTGGCACAAAGCCATCAATAACTGCATTATGTTAGGGACATAGCCCTTAACTAGAGTAACATAACTGGCACACAACCCTAGGTAAATATGATCGACACAGAGTCGTCAATAATCATATATGGGCACATAGCCTTAGGTAAATACGTTTGGCAAAAAGCCATAATCAGGTTGGCACAGAGCTATATGTAGGTTGGCGCAAAGCCATAATTAGAATAATTGGCTTTAAGCCATCGATAGCTGTATCATGTTAGGCACATAGCCATCAGCGATGGTAATATAGTGGGCACACAGCCTCGGGTAAATATGATCGACGCAGAGTCAATAATCATATATTTGGCTTAAAAGCCATCGTTGGATCCACAATCGTTAAGCAACCATGCGATCCTTAATCGGTCGATCCAAGGTCGTCAAGCAGCCATGCGATCCTCAATCGGTGGATCCACGGTCATCAAGCAACCATGCGATCTTCAAATTTTTTCTCTATTTCATAATCCCCACCCATGTGCAACATAATATTATATGAATGCAGCAAATATACATACGGCATACAAAATCATACAAATCACAGTCACAACAGTCCAATCACAGTCATACATTCTCAGTTAAAACATAGTCAAATCAATCAAATTGTATTATTAGTGAGTCATATACCCTAGATGAGCAGAACGGTCTTTTTACCTATCAGGGCTATTTTAGTCATTTCACCCTACAAAGGTGTTTTGGTAAATCTACAAACCAAGGATATTTTGGTAATTTTGCAAACCAATGGTATTTCTGTAATTTTTAAAAGTCAAGGGTATTTCTGTAATTTTGTAAATTAGGGGTATTTCTGTAATTTTCCAAATCAAGGGCATTTTGGTAATTTTTCAAATCAGGGGTATTTTGGTAATTTTAAAAATTAAAGGTATTTCTGTAATTTTACAAGTCAAAGGTATTTTGGTAATTTTACAAGTTAAGGGTATTTCGGTAATTTCACAAATTAGGGGTATTTTGGTAATTTTACAAACTAAGGGTATTTTGGTAATTTTACAAACCAGGGGTATTATGGTAATTTTGCTAATCAAGGGTATTTTGGTAATTTTGTAAACCAAGGGTATTCAGTAATTTTGTAAACCAAGGGTATTTTAGTAATTCTACCATACAGGTGCATTTCAGTAATTCTACCCTACAAGGGTATTTCAGTAATACTAGCCTACAGATATGAGATTCACATAGTCCAATCCAATATTTACTACACAATCATACAATTTATCCACTTGGGTCCATGGGCCCATTGGGCTCACGTGGCCCAAACCAACCTAAGCCCACGAGAGCACTCATGATGGCCTCAACCATCACATCAAAGTCCCATACGTGCGCTCGCACACTCGTGTGGCTGCCATTGTAGTGTGACCGGCATTTCGGCATTCTGGCATTTGCCGTTTTACAGCTAGAGTAGTGCAAAATACACACCTGTTTATGAGAACGAGCTGAAGTCCACGATCACTAACCTTGGCACATCCTGCATTGAGTTTTAATCACTTTTTTTTTTCACCAACTCATCTTCTTCGCTCTATTTAAAGCCAGCTTCTCACCAATTCCCATGTTAGCTTCCCGATATGGGATTACTTTCAACCATTAGGAAAATTCCTTATTTTTTTATGTCCACTTCAACCATAGAGTTTAGTCCAACTCCACCTCCTACACAGCTCAAATAGCAAAATAAATACTCCACTACGCATCCCAAGACTTGAACCTTAGACCTCACAATTACACAACACGCCACCTTGCCAAAGTCTAGGTTTCTTTAAAAGAAAAACCAAAATAAATTGCAAGAGACAAGACTTGAACCCAGGCTCCCTTACATCCTTAATGATGCCACAACCACTAGACCCCATGCTTCCTTGTGTCATTATTTAACACAATAATTTGAAAGGTCTTTATCCAAGCACCCAGGGTTTTATTCACTTAAAACCAAAATTTTTACTAACGCCCAAGTTTGAACCCAAGATTTCTCCAACACTTCTCAGGGCCATTTACCACCAAAGCAAACATTTAATTGTGTCATTTCCTGGTACAATTAAATGCTTATATACAACCTTCTTATGATCCCATACACAAGACCCAATAATTCTAGGCCCAAATTTGGGGCGATACACTTTTCCTTCCTGCATCAAAACATACCCCAGATCGTTCAATGAACCATCACTATAGATCACAAATTCTTTACCAGATTCGGGTTGTACTAACACTGGAGCTTCAGTCAATAGGGCTTTGAACTGACCAAAGCTTTTTCGATATTTTTTAGACCAATCAAACTTCACATCCTTCTGAAGTAGTTTCCTTAACGTAGTTGCAATCATAGAAAAGCCTTTTATGAATCGTCTATAATAACCAGCAAGTCCCAAAAAATTTCGGACTTCAGAGACATTTCTCGGAGGCTTCTAATCCAAAATAGATGAAATTTTGCTCGAATCATCTCGGAGACCTGATGCTAATACAATATGGCCCAAAAAACTGAATTCTAGTAACCAGAATTCACATTTGCTAAACTTCCCATATAATTTCTTATCACGCAAAGTCTATAATACTATTCTCAGATGCTCAACATGCTTAGATTTATCACACGAATAAATTAATATGTCATCAATGAATACGACAATAAATCGATCAAATACAGTCTAAAATTCCTGCTTATCAAATCCATAAAAATAACAGGTGCATTCGTTAATCTGAAAGGCATAACTAAGAACTCATAGTGACCATGCCTCGTTCTGAATGCAGTTTTCAGAATGTCTAAATCTTTTACTCGCAACTGATAATAACTCGATCTCAGATCTATGTTTTAAAACACGGTAGCTCATTTCAACTGATCAAACACATCATCAATTCGACGCAGAGGCTATTTATTCTTGGTAGTCACCTTGTTCAATTGACGATAATCAATACAAATTCTCATCGTGTCGTCTTTCTTTTTCACAAACAAAACAGGAGCACCCCAAGGTGAGAAACTCAGTCTAGCAAACCCTCTATCAGTCAATTCTTGCAACTGAGACTTTAATTCTTTTAACTCAGTCAGAGCCATTCTATACAAAGCTATCGAAATTGGAGTAGTTCCTGGTACTAACTCAATGCCAAATTCCACTTCCCGTATCAGAGGTAATCTCGAAAGTTCTTCAAGAAACACATCAAGGAATTCACAGACAACAGGCACTGATTCAACTTTCTTTTCTGACACTTTTGAATAAATCACATAGGCAAAGTAAGCTTTCCAACCTTTTCTCAAATACTCAGAACTTTGATTGAGAAATCACAGCTGGTAACCCATTCAAATCACTAGATTCACTTCCGACTATTTCATCATTCTTCCATCTCAAATCAATAGTTTTCCATTTGCAATTCACAACAGCATCATGCAAGGTTAACCAATCCATACCCAAAATTATATCAAACTCATCAAAAGGTAATAACATCAAATCAGCTGGAAAACAAATGTCTTGAAACATCAACGGACAATTCTTGGAGACTTTGTCAACTAAAACACTTTTACCTAGAGGGTTCGATACTCTAATCACGAATTTAGTAGACTCCATAGGAAAAGTCTTACTGGATACTAATTTCATGCATATATATGAATGTGTTGATCCAAGATTTATCAAAGCAATCACAGAAATATCATAAAGTGTGAAAGTACCAGTTATAACATCTGGAGACGAAGCTTCCTCACGAGCTCGAATGGCGTAGGCTCTGGCAAGTGCGTGAGCCTCAGATCAAATAGCAGTATCTTTAGCTGCCTTCTGGCTACCACTCATATTACCCATATTTCTAGGAGGTCTACCACAAGATGTATTGCCACTTGGTCTCGAATTTTGTACAATTTCTTGCTCGACAGACTCGGGGCAATCACTGATGAAATAGTTCAATGATCCACATTTGAAACAAGCCCGATCATACAATCTACAATTGCCGGGATGTCTTTTACCACAATGTTTGCACTTAGGGAGATCGAATCAAACATTTCCAACACTGGCAACAGATGTAGCTAGAGCTCTAAAACTCGAATAGAATCTCCTATGATCTCTACTCGCATATTAGCCTTTGAATAGCTATAATCATTTCGAAACTTCTTTGATATAGATTGAAATGGCTTGCTTGATGATCACTTTTGCAATTCACTAGCTTCTGAATCAGATTTTCTTTTCTCTTTCTTGAGCTCTTCAGCTTTACATGCTCGTTCAACAAGCACTAAAAACTCTTTTATCTCTAGAATCCCGACTAACAAACGAATATCTTCATTCATACCATCTTCAAATCTTTTGCACCTTATTGCCTCAGTAGATACGCATTCTTGAGTACACTTACTCAGTCTTACAAATTCTTGCTCGTATTCTGTAACAGACCTACGACTTTGTTTAAGTTCAAGAAACTCTTTACGTTTCTAGTCGATAAATCTCTAACTGATGTATTTCTTTCAGAATTCAACTTGAAAGAAATCCCAAGTGACTCATTCTCTCGGAACCACTGATATCAAAGTCTTCCACCAGTGATATGTCGTATCTCTCAGAAGTGAAATAACACATTTTATGCATTCATCCAGAGTCAAAGATAATTCATCAAATACTCTTATCGTATTCTCTAACCAGAACTCGGCTCTTTCAGCATCACCATTTGTTGTAGCACGAAATTCTTTAGCTTCATATTTTCTAATGTTATCAACCAGAGGCTTAATCAACTTATTAGGATTAGCTTGTGACATAGCAGGAACTTTCGGAGGATTAGTCGAGGTTGGGGGTTGTTAAACAGCTGGATTAGTTCTAATGTATTGGGTGAACCAATCATTCATCATCTCATAGAAGGCTTGTCTAGCCTCTCCACCATGACTACTCGTAGTCGGTCTAGAATCAAATGGTGCTGTCCCTTATGCAAGAGCAGGCGCATTACATTTGACATCGTCAGCTACGGCTCGTTCGGGTTCCATTCTCTATATAAAAACACATTTTCATTGTCAGGATTCATCACACTATCGTAGGTCATAAATACGGCATGTATAGCTAGACTCACAAACACTAGGTTAGTCCTAGAATCGACTAAACGTAGCTCTGATACCAACCAAATGTAACAACCCTAACCCTTATCCATCGCTGGACTAGGGTTAAAGGCGTTACCAGACAAATGAAAATATTTTACAAATAATCCATATACATTATCCACAATCATAGTCAAACATTATCATATTGTCCCTTATATAGGCCATCGAGACCTTAAACATACACTAGAAAGAGGTCGGGACTAAACTGAGTTTATACAAAATTTTTTGAAACTTAAACAATTTTTCAAAGTTGTACAAGTCACACGCTCATGTTAACAGGCCGTGTGCCTCACACGGCTTTAGACACACCCGTATGTTTAAGGCGAGTCAAAACAGGGCATACATACTGACTTGTCCACACGGCCACAAGACACGTTCGTGTCCCAGGCCGTGTGAAAATTAGGGAGGCTACAGACTTGGGTCACACGGCTAGTCATATGCTCGTGTGTCTAGCTCGTGCTCGAAACTGATTTGTCCACACGGCCTAGCACAGGCTTGTGTGTGCAACCGTCTGGTCTGTTCAGGCTCATTTCCAAATGGCCCTCGAGCAACACGACTGAGACACATGCTCGTGTCCCTGCCCATGTGGGCAAAAATAGGCCATTTACAAGCCCAAAATGCCACCCATTAAGGGTCCTCCCTACAAGCAAAAAATAAGCGTCAATTGCAAACAAAATGTTCATCCAACTCACAACCAATACATACACCAATCATGCCATAACATTATCAACCAATTTGATGCTTAATAGTTATACCAAAACTTACCAAAATTGACCATCTCATTTGGTCAACCAAATGCACATCATAGTGGCACATTTGCATCACATATCATATATCAAAATAAAACCATAAGTTCAAACACAAACTAGGCATATCACATGACATGATATATACATTACAAAACATATCCAAATACTTCTAGTCGATACATGCCATACTTTTATATTCATAATGTCAAAAGGTACCAAAATAAGGTTCGATAGTGTGGTGACGATCCTCAATGATCACCGAGCTCTCAGTAGCTTCTATATCTGTAAAATAATGCAAACACACACAAAGTAAGCTTTCAAAAGCTTAGTAAGCCATATACAATAAACTTAACATTCAAAACATGAAAGCATCATCAAATTATACATACTCTATGTCCAAATACTATCTTAAACCACATAGTTTATATACATTTGACATATTCCCAATTCATTTACACATATAGCATATTTGTTCATACTTTTGTCACATATAATCACTTGATCACAAAGATACATATCCTTACCTTTCAACATAAAATATGATATACAATTTCAAACGTACCTGAATTGGATACACATCACATATAATCATTCGTTTCTAGAAATGCTCGTTGTACCGTTCGAAATCATAAGGAAATGCGGATATCTCGAAAAGCTCATACAATACCAACGTCCCAGACATGGTCTTACATACAATCAAATATCGATGCCACTGCGCAGACAGGGTCTTACACGAAATCAGATACGATGCCAACGTCCCAGACATGGTCTTACATGTAAATCATAAGTCGATGCCAAGTCCCAGATGTGGTCTTACACAATAACACATATCAGATTCTATGTCATGACATATGTATCCTAACTATTCCTAAGGTTCGTACGGAACTTTTCGGACGTCGAAACTTTGTCCATGCTTTCTCAGATGTCACATTTTTCTCAACTCATATATTCATTCATCATAGTTCAATAGCATATAATTGATAGTAATTCAATTTTAAACATTTTTCTCATAGTATTCATATAAGCCTATATGTTTCATTTATTTCACATTTTAGTCCCTCAATTTCCAAATCTTACAATTTAGCCTATTTTACTCAAATTCATCAAAAATTCAAATACAAAATATGTTAACCCAAAACATATCTTTCATTTTCTATCAACTAACTTCACAAAACTCGTAATTTCATTAGTGGCTCAATTCAAAATCATCAAGAAAATAAGAAATTAGGGCATTGGCTTGATAGATTATTAAGCAACTATCATAAAAACGTAAAAATTATAAAAAAACGGATCAAAACACATACCTAATTTCAAACTCAAAGTGCTAAAACCCTAAAACAAGAATATGGCTTCTTCTTTCTTTGTGAATTTGGAAAAATGGATGATAATATGACTAAAATTATGTTTTGTTTTATTAATAATAACTTTAATAACTAAATACCAATTTTACCCTTAATAAATAACATTTAAAACATTAGCATTAAGGCCATAAATGTCCACTCATGCTTTCAATGGTCTAATTGCATCATAAGGACCTCTCTTTTTGTAAGAAAAATCAATTAAGCACTTTAACAAACAGTAGGGAACTTTTACATTTTACGCAATTAGGTCCTTTTATTAAATTGGGCACACAAAGGATTAAATTTTCATACGAAACTTTCACACATGTAAATTCACATATTATAAGCACAGAAAATAATATTAAAATAATTTTCTGACTCGAATTTGTGGTCCCGAAACCACTATTTTGACTAGGGTCTAAACCGGCTTGTTACAGGGTGATAGGCAGTAACAATCTTATGCTTCACATCATGTTTGTCAAGCAACCACTTAAGCCATTTGTTTACAAAGTGAGAACCTTCATCACTAATAATAGCTCTCGTGTCTCAAATCATGTAAACACAAGCTTATGTAGGAATCGCATGACTACCTTAGCACTATTTGTAGGGTATTCTTCAGCTTCAGCCCATTTGGACACATAATCCACAACAATTAAGATGTATTTGTTCCCATATGAAGAAGGAAACTATCCTAAGAAGTCAATGCCCCATACATCGAATAATTCAATCTCTAAAATATTTGTCAAGGGCATTTCATTCCTTCGTGATATATTTCTGGTTCTTTGACAGTTATCGTAGTACTTCACATAAACATAAGAATCTTTAAATAGTGTAGGCCAAAAGAAACCTGCTTGCAAAATCTTTGCTACAGTACGTGCACCACGAAAGTGTCCCTCACTTGGAGATGAATGATAATGATATAAGATCTCAGCAATCTCTTTTTTAGCTACACACTTTCGGATTATATTATCTACACATTGTTTAAACAAGAATAGGTCCTTCCAGAAATAATACCAACTATCATGAAGGAATTTCATTCTTTGGTGGTATGTCATTTCTTTAGGAATTATTCCACATGCAAGATAATTGACAAAATCAGTAAACCAAGGTGTTTCATGAATTTGACTCACCTCAAATAAGTGCTTATCTTGGAAATTCCCGTTGATAGGCACATGTAATCGAGTTACCTCATCTTGCTCTAACCTCGACAAATATCAGCTACTTGATTTTCAACACCTTTTTCTGTCTTCGATCTCAAGGTCAAATTGTTGGAGTAAAAGTATCCAAAGAATTAGCCTCGATTTTGCATCTTTCTTCATGAGCAAGTATTTAATGGTTGCATGGTCAGTAAATTTTGTAACTTTGGTACCTATAAGATATGAGCAGAATTTGTCAAAAGAGAAAACTATAATTAATAATTCCTTTTCAGTTACCGTATAATTGAGTTAGGCTCCCGTCAAGGTTCTACTTGCATAGAAAATAGGGTGGAACACTTTATTTTTTCTTTGACCCATCACAGCTCCAACAGCATAATCATTTTCATCACATATCAACTCAAAAGGTGTGCTCTAATGGGGTGTAATAATTATTGGGGCTACGATTAACCATTTTTTTAGCTCTTCAAAAGCTTCTAAACATGTTTTGTTAAAATCAGACACTGCATCTTTCTCTAACAACAAAAACAACGGTTTAGAAATTTTCGAAAAATCTTTGATAAACCTTCAATAAAAACTGGCATGGCTTAAGAAACTTCTGACTCCTTTCACATTCATTGGGGCCGATAATCTTTCAATTACGTCCACCTTTGCTTTGTTGACTTCAATTCCTTTCTTTGAAATCTTATGCCTTAAGACAATCCCTTCCTTAACCATAAAATGACATTTCTCCCAATTAAGGACAAGATTCGTCTCTTCTCATCTCTTCAGTACCTTAGCCAAATTACTCAAATAAATATCATAAGTGTTACCAAAAATAGAAAAACCATCCATGAAAACCTCAACAAAATTTTCAACCATATCAGTGAATATTGCCATTATTCATCGTTGAAAGGTTGCAGGTGCATTGCATAAACAGAAAGGCATTCGCCTAAAAGAAAACGTACCATACAGACAAGTAAAGGTTGTTTTCTGTTGGTCTTTCGGAGCTACAACTATTTGGTTATATCCCGAATAACCATTTAAAAAAACAATAGAATTCATTACCTGCCAGTCTATCTAACATCTGATCCATAAAAGGCAATGGAAAATGGTTCTTCTGAGTGGCTTTATTTAGCTTTCTATAGTCAACACAAATTCTCCAACCAGTAACAGTTCTTGTTGGGATCAATTCATTACGCTCATTTTCAACAGTCGTAATTCCACCTTTCTTTGGCATACACTGCACCGGAATTACCCACGAACTATCTAAAATAGGATAGATGATTCCTACATCTAGCCATTTGATCACTTCCTTTCCCATAACTTCATTCATAATAGGATTGAGCCTCCTTTGCCCATCAATTTGAGCTTTTTCACCTTCATCTAGAATAATTTTGTGCATGCAAAATAAAGGGCTTATACCTTGAATATCAGTTATGGTCCAACCAACTGCTTTCTTAAATTTCTTTAGAACAGAAATTAGTTGTTCCTCTTGATGTTTTGTCAGTTCTGTTGAACTAATCACAAGAAAAGTGGAACAATCACCTAAATAAACGTATTTCAAATGGGAAGGAAGTACATTTAGTTCGAGTGTAGGTGGTTCTTCGATTAAAATTTGGGTTGCAAAAATTCTCTGACTTCCAACTCCAATGGTTCAAACCATGTGGATTGAATAAAATTTCTTGGATTGGCTTCCACTAGAACCATGCTTTCTTCACTTTTTTCATCTTCCAAAGGATCAAACCCTAAGGCTTTCTCCAATGGATCTTCTTCAAAATTTCTTTCGATAGAAATCAAGGTTTCTATCTCTTCAATAACTGAACACTTTTCTGTCGAATCGAGAAATTTCATCGCTTTAAGAATTGTAAAAGTTACCTGATCGTCTTGAACTCACATGGTGAGTTTGCCTTTCTGCGCATCAATTAACATTCTTCCCATGGCTAGGAAAGGTTTCCCAATGATAATTGAAACTTTCTTATCTGCTTCAAAATCTAGAATAAGTAAATCAGCAGGGAAAATAAATTTATCGACTCTTACCAAAACATCCTTGATATTTCCTTCGGGGTATGCTAAAGATCGATCCGCTAGCTAGAGCGTCATAGTTGTAGGTCTTATAGTTGTAGGCCTTACTTTTCCTATCCCTAGCATCTTGAAAATAGACTTAGGCATCAAGTTGATACTTGCTCCTAAGTCATACAAAGCTTTACCATAGTAAGATTCACCAATGTTACAGGGTATTGTAAAGCTTCCTAGATCCTTCAATTTCAGTCACAGCTTGTTCTGCAGGAATGCACTGCACTCCTTTGTCAAGGCGACAATCTCATACTCACTAAGTCGTTTCTTCTTGGATAGTACATCCTTCATAAACTTCACATAATTCAGCATTTGTTCTAAAGTGATAAACCATAATTTATACATATTTTTACCCCATGCCTAGCATATTTTTGGATGAATTATCCTTAGATTTGGTGAATTTGGTGCTCCTAATCCTTTAATTTCATGTTTTATACTTGGGTGAGCAGAGGAGAGTAAAAGAGCGAGAAATGGGCCGAAAATAGAGAAAATGGACCACCATATGAAATCAACATGGCCTGGACTTCCGTACATGGGCAGACCACACGCCCATGTCCTTTTAGTAGAATCAAGCACGACTTACACGGGTAGACCACACGTCCGTGTCTATTTAATAGCCTTGAACATAGATTGAAGAAATGAAACACGGGAGTGTCCCTGTCAAGCCCAAGTTTAGTCCTATTCAAAAAATGACACTCTTGAGGGCTTTTAGGCATCCTAAAGCCTATTTAAACACACTAAAGGAGGGTTAAAGGGGACACAAGAAGTAAGAGGCAAGAAATTACTAGAAGAAAGCTGATTGATCCATCTCAGAAGTCGGATTCACCTTCAGGACTGAAGATCTCCCTTCAATTCCCTTCAAGAGTTCTTGGGTTTTCTTTATGTTTTGTTAACATTATTCTTTTGAGATGATTTCTTTCATAAATATGAACTAAACCCCCTAAATACCTAAAGGGAATGAAGCCTAAGACGGATCTTGTTATTATTTTCTGAATTATATGATAAATCTTTGACTTGTTCTTAATTATGAGGTCTTAATTCTTGCTTTAATATTCTAGGATATTGATTCAAGTATTGATGTGCTTATTTAGAGGAGCAAAAGTCCCTGTCTAAGAGTAGATCTAGCATAATTGAGTGGAGTTAATTGCACGCCTAGAGATAGGGTGACAAGATTTTGCCGGATTAGGGTGAAACCTAATAAGGGAATCCATAGATTGAGTTAATGCAACACTAGGGAGTTAATTAGAAAGAGATTTCAATTAATCAACCTAGGGTTAGATGTTGTTAGTATCGAGAGAGATAATAATATAACTTAGGGATTTCTAGAGATCAAGTCAAGTGAATAAATCGTCTGATTCAGAGTCAATAACAAGTGAAGTCTAGGTAGATTTTTTTCCCTTAGGTATTGTGCAAATCATTCAGTTTTCCCAAAAGTTATTTCCCCCAATTTACTTTCTGTGTATTCTTAGTTTAGTAATTAGTTTAGATAAAACAAACCCCTTTATTTTTAGGCTAGATAATAAAAAAAAAGTTAATACTAGTACTTTTAGTTCCTTTGGGTTCGGCATCCCGGTCTTGCCATAAGCTATACTACTGTTCGATAAGATGCGCTTGCCTTCGTCGTGATAATAGTTAGTTTTTAAGAACGGACATTCATAAATGATAAAACTTATCACGATTCACATTACGATCATAAAGCCTCCACCAATGCAATATTAATGTGTAATTGCTTTAGAACATCCAAAAACTTCTTGAATTGCACCTCATGTTTCTGCATGTTGCTGCAATCTTTGCGGATATGGAGGTAATGGAACTTTTGGTTGAATCAGAAAACTCTTCTGTGTAGGTAAATATGCATTCAAAGAAGATGTTAAAGTATCTGAATTCACTAAGTTAGGATTTACCTTGTCGGTCTTTGTAGATTCAAATTCCTTTGGTGTAGGAATTTCAACAGCTGGTTGATTCTTTTCAATGGGCTTATCTTCGACCTCAATCAATCGGGGTACCAAAATTTTACCACTTCGCAATGCCACTACCTTGATATGTTCTTTACCAAAATTTTTTGGATTCTCAGTATCGCTCGGCAAGGTTGCTTGGGGTCTATTACGAAGCTCTGTAGCTAACTCGCCCAGTTGGTTTTCCAAATTTTCAGTGTTGCTGCTTGGATTTGGATCAAAACGTCATTCTTTTCCATGTATGCTTTCAACAAGTTCTCCAAACTGTTTGATGCCTCAGCTTGAGGTGGTTTTGAAGCTTGATGATTAACCCCTTGAAATGGGTTGAGTCTATGTTGTATAAAGTTGTTGTTTGCTCTATTTTCTTGGTTGCTCCAAGAAAAGTTGGGGTCATTATGCCATGAAGGATTATAGAAGTTGGACTGGGGTCCTTGTCCACTCCTATTTTTATGTTGGTTCCCCATATAGTACACTGACTCGGGATTCAATGGGCAATTCTCGAAAGAATGACCTTTCCTACAGTACACACAGAAAACTACTTCAAACGGACATGGTGGCTGAGCTACTAAATTTTTAGCACTATTAGCAGTAAACTGCTTTAACATAGAGGAAATAGACGATACTTGAGCTGATAATGAAGTGAGAGCATCAACATCATGAACTCCAGCTATACATCTTCCTGAAGTTGTTTGATTTGTTGGCCATTGATAGTTGTTACTTGCAATCCTCTCAATGATCTCATAAGCCTCATTATAAGACATAGAAAAAATTGCAACATTCGCAGAAGCATCTACCATCAATCTTGTATGTGAATTGAGACCATTATAGAATGTCCCCAACTAGACACAATGAGCAATCCCATTATGAGGACACTTACGAAGTAACTCCTTGAATCGCTCCCAAGCCTCATACAATGACTCATCATCCAATTGTTGGAAAGTTGTGATCTCGTTCCTCAACTTAGCATTCTTGCTAGGCGAGAAATATTTAACCAAAAATCTCTCTGCTAATTCTTTCCATATAGATATGAAACTTGGTGGCAAAGAATTGAGCCATGCTCGTGCTCGATCTCGCAACGAGTACGGAAACAACTTCAACCTCAGTACATCTTCAGTCACAGTCACACCGGCTATCTTGAATGAATCACTCACCTCCATAAATAATCGAAGGTGGAGATGTGGACCTTCCGTGGGCATACCACTAAAATGGCCCACCGTTTTTGTAACACCTCAAAAATCCTGAAACCCAATAATCCTGAAATCTCAAACTTTCTTTGTTTTTGGTTTTGATAAAAAAAATGTGTTTTATGTTCCTAGCCATGTGATAATTATAGTAGGTCTTAATTAAGGTTTGAGTTTGAGCCTAGGAATAAATGAAATTATAGTTTAATTATCAAAAGAATCAGGCCTGACAAATAGGTGGGCTTTTGAATAAATGAAGAAACAATTGGACACAAAAGGAGTCTGTGGTGGAGTGGCTAAGTGACGCCACATAAGGTGTAGTGAGGTGGTGTTAGTAGCTAGCAAGAAGATCCAAGGTTCAAATCCTAGCTTAGTATTTTTAAAAGTTTAATTTTGGCCTTCTAGAAGAATGGAATTGGTGTGAAGATAGACTCCAAGGGGAGTGTTCAGAAGAGAAAATTAAGGAAAAGATCAAGGGGTTATCAGGGAGAAAAACGAGGAGATGAGAAGGGAGAAATGATGGAGCTGAATTGGGAATTGGGCATGGAAAATTCAACTATAAGGGCTATAAATAGGGGCCGAATATAGGGTTGCCAGGTACTGTCAAAATTCTTCTTCACCTTGTTGCCAGAAACCCCTTTCTCCAAAAGTCGAAAACCCTTTTCTTTTCAAGATCCAAAAAGTCGAAAACCCTTTTGTTTTTCTTTCTTTCTTCCTGCCGCTTCTCTATACAATTTTCTTTATTTCACTTAGCCGATTTCTTCTTTTACTCTTCTTCTTTAATCTGTACCAAATAAACCTTATTCACCATACTAAGTTTGAAAAGCCGAAAAGCCGAATCTCCCAAGGGCTTAATACTCTTTGACTCTTTCAATTAACTTTGGTATGGAATTAGTATCGGATCTCAGATCTTAGCTCTCTGTCAAATTTCTCTTTAGGTGTTTGCGGTTTTGGTAAGTATCCCTCATCCAATGGCTAAGGTTGGCCGAATAACCATAGTAAGGTAAGGGGACTTGTGTTGGATATGAGTCACCTATTATTCTGGTTTTAATAGTTGGGATTGGTGCAGATCTAGGAGTTGATCATGGTTAGTGAAGGGGTTGTTATACTTATCGCGCAAGGTAGGGTTAAGGTGAGATTCTATCTTTTGGTAAAGTATTCGATAAGTATGTAAGGTTAATCTTTGAGTGATATCGATTGTATGTCTGGGCTAAGGAGATTGCATCACGCTTGCTTACCAGGTGTGTACATACACTGCACACACATTATGTAGTGGCAAAAGCTGAAATGCCGAAAAGCCGAAATGCTGAAAAGCCAAAAAGCCGAAAGTTTGGCTACGGTAGTCTTGCAAGTGCACGAACACTCGTAAGGGGGAGACTGATAGGTTGCTTGAGGCCCACGGGCGATTCTGTGGACTTGGGTTGTGATTTGGTCATATGGGCCAAAATGGGCTAAATGGGCCCGATGGGCTGTTGGGCCTATAATAGGCAAAAATTGAATGTTGATGCTATGTGATAGGAACTTGTATGTGAGCATGATTATGAATGTGACTTGGCCTAACGGGCCATATAAATGTGATTTGGGCCTAACGGGTCATATACAGGTGATTTGGGTCTAATGGGCCATATGAATATGATTGGGCTTAATGGGCCAGATACATTTATGTGAAATTATTTGGGCTTTGTAAGGGGTTTTAGGCCTAGTATATGATATACACATAAGACTTAATTAATATATTGCGACCGTGGACAAGTCAAAGGGTTAAGGTGTGGCAACGGGAATACGCATGTCGAGGATTAGATCTAGGAAGAGCTTGGTACTTAAGCAGTCTTAATGACTCACCTCCTCTTCTCTGGAATCCTACCTGGTGCATAGTGTTCATTCATCTTAGCTCACCGGACTCGTTAACGGGCCAAGGTAAGTGAAAACCGTAATTATGGGAAAATTACCAAAATGCCCCTAAGGGCGAAAATGACCAAAATACACCTCAGTGTAGAATGTAAGATTTATGGATGTGACATGCATACATATGATATTCTGCTTAGGTTGCATATGGGTGGGAATTATGGAACGGAGGAAGTTTATGAGGATCGCATGGTTGCCTGACAATCGTGGATTCACTGACGGCTTTTAAAGCCCAATATGTAAATGAAGGTAGTTTTGCAACCGGGTTACCATGGTGTGTGGGCTGGGTGGGTCGATAATTATATCCCCACATGGTGTGACGGGGGACGGAGCTGGTGTGTAACGGATGGATAATTTGAATGGGATTGCATTGCATGATTGATGAATGATGTTTTTTTTGAATGTTTTCCGTCGAGGGTTGTACACACTGAGTTTGCGAAAACTCACCCCCCCTATTTTATTTTATTTTCAGGTGATGCTCAGTAGAAGGTTCGATGTTTGGGGGGACTCTGGGTGGCCAGCTAGCAAGACAAATTGGACTTGTTTCTCTTTTAAAAGCATATATGTTCTTTATTTTATTAAGTATTTTTCGGACCGGAATGTAATAAGGCTTCCTCCTTATTATTATTTGGATTATTATTATTTTCATTGTAATTATGAGAAGTTGAACATAGGGTTCCTAAATTATAGTATGTTTGCTACGTTTCTACAACTTAATTTTTATATGATAAAGTTTTCTTAAATCAAATGTTTTAAACAAGGCTTTCGCAACTGAAAGGTGCGTTTATTTTTAAGTTAATTAAGGTTTCCTTTGTTTAAGAAGGGTTTTCAATGAAAACACAGTTTTCGCTAAAACACTTCAATGTAACACGCCAGATTCGGCCATAACGTCTGGGCTGGGTTTGGGGTGTTACAGTTTGTAGCATTTGAAACATCACTAGTTTCAATTTGAATTTGGTTCTCTCAATATATGGCCTTCTAATTCCTGGATTGAACTCATTCAAAAGTGGGACAACATATTTTCTGATGCATCGATCCCTATCATCATCAATAAGGATGGGATTTCATACATGATCGGTTTCATAACCTTGGTCTTGATTTTGATTTCCAAGGTCCATCTCGACTTGTCTTTGAGCTATTTGTTCACGTCTTTTTTGTCTAAAAGTTTGCTCAATTTTAGGGTCTACAGGGAGTAAATCGATAATCCAATCTATGCTCATAAACACCTGAAAAGAAAATCACAAAATTAAAAAGAATAAGTTAGAGTTGTTAATAATTTCACAAAGAATGACTATGGCAATAGTTGACAATCCCCGGCAACGACGCCAAAAACTTGTAACACTTGGATTTGTGCAAGTGTACACAATTGTTATCAAGTAATAAGTAAGTATCGAGTTATCGTCTCCACAAGAATTGTATTTGTGCTAAGTCACTTAATTTGTAAAAATTATATTAACAATTTGATAAATAAAAACAATATAATTGAGAAGTGATGAAAAATTAAGTATATGAAACTAAATGCAATGATCCTGTGACATCCCTAAAGTGACCCTAGTCGGAAAGCGGTTTCGGGACCGCTAAACCGAGTCACTAAATTATTTGAGTATGATAGTTACTGTCTAAATATGTGAAAATGCATGTGTGAATTTTTTTAATTCTTTGATTTAGTTAATTTGAAGGTGAATTGAAAGAAAAAGGACTCATGTGAAAGGATTTAATTATATGTGGCTAATTTTAAGAGGTTAATAAAGGAATGAAGTAAAATAAATGGAGTTGCATGTCAAATAACCCATTTGACAAGGTTAGTGGCCGGCCATGATAAAATTATGGGCAAGGGAACATGTTTCCAACATGTTATGCTAGTGGTGTATGTAGGAAGCCATAAAATAATAGCTAGCATTAAAGAAATGAACAAAAAAATGAGCATGGATGCCCCCCCCATTGTGCCGTAACTAGAGAGAAAAAACCAAAATAAAAAAAGAAGGAAAATGCTCATTCTATTCTCCATTGCCGTGGCTTGAAGGAGGAAGAAGAAGGGAATTCTTTTGTGCATGATTTGGCTTGGTTGATGCTTAGGAAGAGGTAAGCACTTTGAAACCCTTGGAAATTTAGATGTAAATGAGGTGATTAGTTCAAGTTCTATTCATTCCATGGATTAAATTTGGTTGTTTGGAGGTTTGGTATTTGGCCAAGTAGTTGAAGCTCTTGGTACATATATTTTCATGAAAGTTGAAATTGGTTTGTTCATAAGGGAGGGTGCGAATGTGGCCAATGAAAGGCCTTGATGAACTATATATGTGGCTTGGGTTTATGAAATTCGGTTAAGGGATATTGTGCTAGCAAGGTTGGTTTTATATATACATGTAAGTTACTTTGTATATGATGTTTAGAAAAAAAAATAGTGAAGGGCAAAGTTAATGATGTTGGATAAATTTTTAGTAGAGTTGTGCTTGACATTCGGTCATTGATGAGCATTGTGGTAACCTAGTTGTAGTTGCAACTCCTAATTTTGAGATGGAATTTGTACACATCGTTAAGTAAATGGTTAGGGCGAATGGGGACTATGTGTTTGAAAGAATAAAATCGATACTATAATTGATAGTATAAGTATTGACCATTCAATCAAGGGTATAGGTGATGTTAGATCAATTTTAGCACATTCGGCTATTTAGGTATACCCAATCATGATATTGCCTTTGATTGTATAAAATCAACTAAAATGGGTGGTTAGTGAGGGTGGCTATTTAATATACGAATATGTATATGTGTATGTGTGATTGGATTATTGATAGAATAGTAAATTGCATAAGGCTATTGGCGAATAGCCAAGAACATAAGGTAGCAAGATAAAAATTTTACCATGTCGTTCGTATGTTATATGATCATTAGAATGTGGATACCAACATATGTACCAAAGCGATTGAATGAGTTAATTTGTTTGTTTAAGCTCAAGATCCTAAAGGAGAGGCGTCCAACAAGGGAAATCGAAGGTCAACGAGTAGCCGACTTAGAATTATTTGCCCAACACAAGGTAAGTCATTAAGCACATATGTTTGATATTGCTTAAATGATTGTAAAATCTATGCAATTGTGTTTAATGGGATGCTATATATATATAAATGAAATTGTATGTGTATGGAGTGATGACAATTGTTGAATGTAAAAGAAATAGTGAAATGTGTAGAAAGTTTGCTTTCGGCACTAAGTGTCTTGGGCAATACGTGTGTGCGGTGGCGAGATTGGCACTAAGTGTGCGTGCTGGAAATATATGGCACTAAGTGTGCGTGCTGGAAATATATGGCACTAAGTGTGCGTGCTGGAAATATATGGCACTAAGTGTGCATGCTGGAAATATATGGCACTAAGTGTGCGAGCTCGAAGGGTATGGCACTATGTGTGCGGGCTTAAATCGCATGGCACTAAGTGTGCGAAATCGAGTATTAAGCACTGTGTGTGCGTACTCTATATATATATATATAAATATCTCCGATCGAACAATTATATGGAGGGTGTGTCTCCATCGAGTTGAGTATGGACAGCGGATCGGGTAAGTACCTTGAGCTCATGACGAATAGGTAATATGTTCATGCTCGGGGTTGAGCTTGGTAAGCTTTAAATCTATGTGATGATTGCAATTGTATGATTGTGGTGAAAATGAGTTGGTGTGTAAAATGCCTCAAATATCTTATTGTATAGAATATGAAATGTGGATGTATGACTTGGTATGAGATTGAACCGAAAGGTCCAAGGAACTATGATATAGTTCGATATGGATGGAGTACTTAGCCTCGTTCATTATTTCATGTTGTAATAATTTTGTTAATGGATGGTTGTGGAATGCTTATGGCTTACTGAGTTATAAACTCACTCGGTGTTTTCTTGTCACCCATTTTAGGTCTCTTGGACTCGTCTCTTGTGTACTCGGAACCGTCGTCAAGTCATCACACCGCGAACAATCTTTTGGTATTGTCTCCTTAGTCGATCTAGGAGAACCTTTGGCATGTATAGGCTATTTTGTTTTGTTGAATTTTGGGTTGTAAACTTTAAGCCATGCGAAAATGGCCTATGTGGTCGGTTGAGTGTGATTCTAAAACCTATAGTCACAAGTCTTAGAAACCTTAATTTTGATAAGGTGGCCATAGCTTGTATTATGTATGATGAATTATAGTTGGCCATGGAAGAATTATGAAATAGTCATTGTTTGCTTTAGTAACAGATGCTGCCAGCAGCAGTGAGGTGAGATTGAAAAATCACTAAAAATAGTATAAGTAGAATTAAATAGTGAATAAATTATGAAATTGAACCTTGATGAATCTACTTTCATATGGAAGAAACGAAACGGTCATATGAGTCAGATTTTAAGAGATATTCAGGTTTTCGTGAAACAGGGCCAGAACGGTTTCTGGATCCCCTGCTCCGACTTTGAAAATTTACCATAAATTATCCAGAAACAATTAGAAGTCATGCCTTATATTCATAGATTCCCCTTTGAGTCTAGTTTCATTAGAAACAAACGGTATGAGCATTGGAGCTCTGTACGAGATGATATCCAGGTCGTAATGCGCAAAGGTCAGTGTAGTCGAACCCTGAAACAGGGGTGACTTTAACTAATAAACTGTACCAATTGGCCCGACCAAAAATTCTAGAAAAAAATGTGTAGATGGAATTATGAGCCTAGTTTCAGGGAAAATTTACGGAACTGGTTTTCGAGTTCAGGAACTCAAGATATGATTTTTAAGGTAACAGTGACGCAGTTAGCTAGCCTGCCTGGAACAGAAATTCATAATTTCCAAGAGAGAAATAAGGGAAGTAAGCCCGGTAACACCTCGTGGTCAAATCCAGTGACGGTCACGGGTTTGGGGTGTTACAGATCCCTAATGCAATTTATCCTAAGTATGCAACCTATATGAATGAAGTAGATTTTAGCAGAATTAACACAATAAGCAACAATTATAACATAAATAAGATAGGACAATTACTTTAATTAAACTCAAATTATTATCAACATGCTTATCAATATTTGGAAAAATATTCCATGGCAACTCGATCTTTCATGAGTTTGGAAACCACATTAGGTCCTTTTGAAATCCTTTACTTAGTAAATACGCATTTTACTGATCCTTATTTATGAAGGGTTTCTTAGTATTCGTGCGAGGCAACAGAGACGTGTTAGGTTTGAAACAAGTTAATCACACAAATCTAAAAACTATGCAGATAACAGAGCCTAGTTAAGGTTGTTATGTAACCTGCAATTTAATCGAGTTAGAATCTAAATTGAGCATGCACATTTCAATTATGTGTCCATTAGCCGTCGTCTAGTTAGGATCGCTCAACTAATTTAGGTGCATTTCAATCACGTATGAACGAAATACAGACTTGATTTTAATTGAAAACATGATTGATTAAGGCATAAACATTATAAGCATGAACCAAATAATTATTATTTAATAAAAGAAATCATCCTAACTTAAATAAAATTCAGCTATCATTGATGTAAACAAGAACAATAAACACATAGCAAACATTCTTGAATTAAGTTAAAGAAAAGAAAGATTAAACCCAAATCAGAGTGGCTATCACCCAAGACTCTGACTGACAAGGGCTCCTTTGTTCCTTCACTTTGCTCCTTTGCTGATGGCTCTCCGAGGTGGCCAACCAAGGGCTCTTTAAGAGGCTAATTTTCTAAAAATATTTATGCAAAGATGATGATAGGTGTGAGGGGGAAAGAAAGCTAAGAGAGTTGAGAATGATGACTGAGTGAGGGATGATGGATAAGTAAGAAATGGGCTCTTATTTATAGGTGAGGCAGGGGAGCTAGTTTGCTAAAATTAGGTGTAACACCCCTAACTCGTGACCGACGCCGGTGTCGGACACGAGGGGTTAACGGCCAAATCCTCTCAAAATACCAACCAATTTGACATTACCAGTCAGGCTGGAAAACTGCATCACCGTCGCCTTAAAAATCATATCTCGAGTTTCAAAACTCGGAAACTGGTTTCGTAAATTTTCCCTGAATTTAGACTCATATACCCATCCATGGATTTATTTTTAGAATTTTTGGCTGGGCCAATTGGTACAGTTTATTAGTTAAAGTCACCCATGTTACCGGGATCGACTGCTCTGACCTTCGTGCGTTACAACTTGGATATCTCTCTGTACAGGGCTTTAATACTGGTGCCGTTTGTTTCTAATGAAACTAGACTCAAAATGGAATCTGTACATATAAGTAATGACTCCTAATTCTTTCTGGATAATTTATGACAAATTTTCAAAGTTGCGACAGGGGACCCAGAAACCGTTCTGGCCCTGTCTCACGAGAACTTTAATATTTCTCAGTATACTGCTCATATGGTCGTTTCGTTTCGTCCATATAAAATAGATTCATCAAGGTTCAATTTCATAATTTACTCACTATTTAATTCTACTTCTACTATTTTTAGTGATTTTCAATCTCATCTCACTGCTGCTGTCCGCAACAGTTACTGCAGTAGACTATGCCAATTTCATGAATCTTTCCTTGGCCTTAATCATCCATCATACATGACACAAATTATGGCCACCTTATCAAAATTAGAGTTTCTAAGACTCGTGGCTATAGGTTCTAGCATCCCACTCGGCGACCACATAGGCCATTTTCACATGCCTTAAAGTTTACAACCCACAATTCGACAAAATATAATAGCCTATACATGCCAAATGTTCTTCAACAACAAAAACAATACCACAAGATTTCAGCCGTTGTGATGACTTCAGCGACGGTCCCGATCACGCAAACAATACGAGTCCGAGAGACCTAAAATGGGTGACAAGAAAAACACCGAGTGAGTTTACAACTCAGTAAGTCATAAGCATTCATCAATCCACTGATAAAGTTACTACAACATGTACAACAAACGAGACTAGGTACTCATCCATATCGAATCTATACCTTAATACCTCGGACCTTTCGGTCCAATCTCGTACCAAATCATACATCCACATTTCATATTTTACACAACAAGATAATCAAGCATTTTACACATTAACTCATTTTCCAGCACAACCATACAATTTCAATCATCACATAGATTTAAGGCTTATCAAGTTCAACCCCAAGCATGAACGTATTCTCTATTCGTCATGAGCTCGAGGTACTTACCCTATCCGCTGTCCATACTCAATTCAATGGAGACACACCCTCCATATATATAGAGTACGCACACACAGTGCTTACTACTCGATTTCGCACACTTAGTGCCACGTAATTTAAGCCCGCACACACACAGTGCCATACCTCCGAGCTCGCACACCCGGTCAGTATTTTTCCAGCTTGCACACATAGTGTCATATTTTTCCAGCATGCACACTTAGTGCCTTATATTTCCAGCACGCACACTTAGTGCTATATATTTCAGCACGCACACTTAGTGCCGATCTCGTCACCGTATACACGTATTGTTCAAGACACTTAGTGCCGAAAGCAAACTTTCTACACATTTCACTATTTCTTTTACATTCAACAAATGTCATCACTCCATACACATACATTTTCATTTATATATATATATATATATATATCATCCCATTAAACACAATTGCATAAATTTTACAACCATTTAAGCAATATCAAATACGTGCTTAATGACTTACCTTGTTTGGGGTAGAACGGTTCCAAATCGGCTACTCGCTTGCTTTCTCCTTTCCTTTATCCAATCTAGTTCCCTTTGCTCTTGAGCTAAATCAAACAAATTTACTTCTCAATCTAACACATACATACGGCAACCATACACATTTCGAAATCAATTCATTCAGTATCATTTGTCCATGCATTAGTTTTTAACACATTCGCCACTAGGGCAACCTATTTAACTTTTAAGATTCATTTCTAATTTTAGTTAAACAATGCCGAATGCCATTAACTACTAATGCCACACACATATGCATAAAATTAACCCATACATGACCTATAGCTCATTCGGTCATTCATCTTTCAAACCTATCAAAGCTTCATATCACACTTCCTTGGCGAACACACATACAAGCACAATTTAGCATTTTTTTATTTATTTCATGATACATTCGGCCTTGACATAATTTCATTAAAAGTCCCTATTAGCCACTTCACCCTTCAATTATATCATCTACTTATCATTTCTTAAGATTACCATCTTAATGCCCATTATAACCACTCTCATAATCTAAATCTAAAAATCGGCAACACCCACCTTTTAGCTATCTTAGCGAATACTTCTCAACACTTAGATTAAAGTATGCACCTTAACTTAATACAACTTTCATTATCCCATGTAGCGAATGTACCAAGCATTTATCATTTGCACATAGATTCTATAGCATGGCGAATACTCATGCACATACACATAACAACAAGAACTCAAGGATCTAAAATCTCCTTTTATTAAACATTCATCTCACTTCTCTTCATGCTTCATCACAACAACATTTAAACAACCAACCAAAAAGACAACCTCCATGGCGAACTTCATCTCCATCAAATAGCAAAGAAATCTAAGCCATGGGCTAGGTAGGTTTCAAACTAACAACTAAAACATGCATGAATCTTAAAGAATGACATCAAACATACCTCACTCTAGTTGCAAGTATGGCTAAGCTTCTCCAAACCCCCTCTCTCTCACTCACGGCAATTGAAAGAAATTTGAGGAAGGATGAGCATTTTTTTCTTGTTCAATTCACGGCAAATGGGGGAAAGGCATCCACACACACTTTTTTTTTCTTTTCTATTTCTTTTATTATTTCCTTTCTTTTACATAAAATAATGACCACTTCATGGAAATTTACCACATATTGTAATATATGCTCCATCATGGCCGCCACTATGCATAAGAAAAGGAGTATTTGACATGCAAAACCACTATTTTCACAACATGCTTTAATAGGTCCTCATAGATTAACCTATCACATTTCTACAATGTTTCATATAAGTCCATATTTAATAAATTCACATAGAAATGATCAAATTAATGCATGAAACTTTCATACATGCATTTATTAACATCATAAACATAGAATATAACAATTAATTATTTGTAAGACTCGGTTTCGTGGTCCCGAAACCACTTTCCGACTAGGGTCAATTTTGGGTGTCACAACTCTCCCCACTTAAGAAATTTTCGTCCCGAAAATCTTACCCAGTAAATAGGCTCGGTATCGCTCTTTCATAGAGTCCTCAAGTTCCCAAGTGGCTTCTTCAATTCCGTGTTTATGCCACAACACCTTCACTAACGGGATTTTCCTATTGCAACTCTTTTACTTCACGCATCATAATGCGAACCGGTTCCTCTTCATAGCTCAAATTAGGTGAATCTCAATCTCGGATGGAGCAATTACGTGCGATGGATCGACCTATATCGTCAAGCATCGAGACATGAAAACATTGTGAATCTTTTCGAGCTCGGGGCAAAATCAAACGACACGCGATGGACCGACTCGTTCGGATACCTCATATGGCCCGATGAACCTCGGGCTCAATTTGCCCTTACGGCCAAATCTAAGCACTTTCTTCCGGTGAGACTTTGAGAAATACCTTGTCTCCAACCCGATAGTCAATATCTTTTCTTTTCAAATCCGCATACGACTTTTGGCGATCCGGCGACCTTCAAACTTTCACGAATTACTCGAACTTTTGCTCGGCATCCTTAACCAAATCAACCCGACGATTTTTCCTTCACTAAGTTCATCCCGAATAATGGGGTGCGGCATTTATGACATGATAAAGCCTCGTAAGGCGCCATCTTGATACTTGATTGAAAGCTATTGTTGTAAGCGAATTCAACCAAGGGTAAATACCGTTCCCATGCACCACTAAACTCAAGGATGCAACATCTCAACATATCCTCGAGTATTTGAATTATCCGTTCGGATTGACCATCGGTTTGGGGGTGAAAAGCAAGTGCTAAATGCAGTTTGGTACCCAAAGCCTCTTGCAATTTCTTCCAAAACCGCGACGTAAATCTTGGGTCTCTATCCGACACGATAGAAATAGGTACCCCATGCAATCGAACAATTTGGGAGACGTATAATTCTGCCAACTTATCGAGCGAAAAATCGGTCGCAGACGGGGATAAAATGAGCAGACTTGGTCAGTCTATCAACAATGACCCAAACCGAGTCTTTCTTATTCTGAGTCAATGGTAACCCAGACACAAAGTCCATTGTTACTCGATCCCATTTCCATTCGGGTATCATGATCGGCTGAAGTAATCCCGATGGCACTTGATGTTCCGCTTTCACTTGTTGACATATCAGACACCTTGAAACAAATTCGAAATGTCTCGTTTCATCCGGGCCACCAAAATTGGCGTTTGGTCATTGTACATTTTAGTACTACCGGGTGGATTGACATTCGACTACAATGGGCTTCATTTAGAATTATCGAAATAAGTTCAATTCTTTAGAACACACAGACGACTTCTGAACCTCAAACAATCGTCATCATCGATTTGAAACTCTGATCCCTTGTTCAGAACATACTCAGCCCGTTTTGCAAGCAACTCCTCATCAACTTTCTGAGCTTCCCGAATTTGATGAGCCAACAATGGTTTGGCCTTTAATTCGGCTACTAACACATTGTCGGGTAGAATAGACAAGTGTACATTCATCGCTCGTAAAGCAAACAGTGATTTCCGACATAAGGCATCCGCAACCACATTAGCCTTTCCCGGGTGATAATCAATGACGAGTTCATAATCTTTTAACAACTCGAGCCATCGTCTTTGTCGCAGATTTAAGTCTCTCTGAGTCATCAAATATTTGAGACTTTTGTGATCCGAATACACATGGCACTCCTCACCAAATAAGTAATGTCGCCATATCTTCAAGGCGAACACGATGGCAGCCAATTCGAGATCATGGGTTGGATAATTTTTCTCATGTGGCTTTAATTGTCTCGACGCATAGGCCACAACTCGACCTTCTTGCATCAATACGCAACCTAACCCAAGTAGGGAGGCATCACTATAGATGACAAACTCTTTGCCGATTCGGGTGTACTAGAACCGGAGCTTTCGTCAAATGGGTTTTCAATTGGTCGAAACTTTTTCGACACTTTTCCGTCCATTCAAATTTGACATCTTTCAAGCGGTTTTGTCATGGGTGTGGCTATCATCGAGAATCCTTTCACAAACCGTCGGTAGTAACCGCAAGCCCCAAAAGCTCCTAACTTCGGTAACATTCCTTGGAGGTTTCCAATTGACTATGGCGAAATTTTGTTCAGTCCACCGACACCGATCACGGACACCACGTGCCCCAAAAGCTAACCTCTTTCAACCAAAATTCACATTCTTGAACTTTGCGTATAATCGCTTATCTCGTAAGATTTGCAACACTAGCCTCGGTGTTCAAGATGTTCGGTTTCATCTTTCGAATAGACCAAAATGTCATCGATAAATACAACTACGAACCGATCCAAGTATGACCTGAAAATTCTATTCATTAAATCCATAAACACCGAGGGCATTAGTGAGCCCAAACGGCATCACCAAGAATTCAGTAGTGACCGTACCTTGTTCTAAAAGCGGTTTTGGTATGTCCGATTCTCGGACCTCAACCGATAGTATCCCGACCTCAAATCTATCTTTGAAAACACCGAGGCTCCCTTTAATTGATCAAACAAATCATCAATTCGTGGCAACGGATATTTATTCTTTATCGTCACTTTATTGAGTTGGCGGTAGTCGATGCACAACCTCATGCTTCCGTCCTTCTTTCTCACAAACAATACCGTGAGTGCCCCACGGAGAAAAACTCGGTCGAGCGAAACCTCTATCCGTCAATTCTTGCAATTGAACCTTCAATTCCTTTAATTCCGTTAATGCCATACGACACGGGGCTATTGAAATCGGCGTAGTACCGGTACAACTTCGATGCGAATTCCACTTCTCGAACCGGTGGCAATCCGGGTAACTCCTCGGAAAAACATCTGAATACTCACAAACCATCGGTACCGATTCGAGTTTCCTTTCCGTCTCTTTACTTCCCAACACATACGCAAGGTATGTTTCACACCCCTTTTCACATATCTCCGGCGGTCATAGAAGATATTATCGCGGCACTCCTTTTAAATCGATGAGACTCGACTCGGACTACCTCATTATTTGCACTCCTCAAAACAATGGTTTTCCTTTTGCGATCCACCATTGCATCATGTACGATCACCAATCCATACCAAGAATAACATCGAATTCATCAAATGGTAGAAGCATCGGATCGGTAGGAAAAGCAGATTCTCGAATTATTAGGGGCATCTCTTGCACACTTTATCAACGAAGTACGTATTGACCCAAAGGGTTTGACACTCAATTACGAACTTAGTAGACTCAACAGTAGAGTCTTCTTGGATGCTAAAGTTTCACATACATATGAATGAGTAGAGCCGGGTCAATCAATGCAATCACACTAGTATTAAAGAGAGTAAAAGTACCAAGTGATAACGTCGGGGAGGATGCCTCCTCTCGTGCTTGCGGATGGCATATGCTCTAGCAGAGCTCGGGTCTCGGATCGAACAGCCGTGTCGGTGGCTCCCCTCGATTACCACCCCTACCTCCCGAAACCCTGGGGTCTACCTCTAGTCGTCGCCCCACTAGATCTCGCACCTTGCATCTTATTCTTCTCATCTAGCTCCGTGCAATCCCTAATGAAGTGGTCCTTCAAACCACATCCATAACAGGCCCGGTTAACAGACTTACCCCAACATTCACCTAGGTGTCGTCTTCCACATTGGGGACATTCAGGTCTCTCTTGATGATTATTGCCCACACTAGCTACCGATGTAGCTCGGAGTCCGTCAATGGTCGGGCTCTAATGGAAATTCCCGATGCGCCTCGACTTACTAGTGTCCTCCTTGAACCTCTTTACAGTCGAGAACGGAGCTTTACTCGTTGATCTTTTACGGTAATCTCTTGCTTCAAGTTCAGCCTTCTTCTTCTCCTTCCCAAGTTCTTCTGCCTTGCAGGCTCGTTCGACTAGTGTCACGAACTCCTTTATCTCCAAAATTCCCACTAGTAACTTTAACTCTTCATTCAATCCTTCTTCAAATCTTTTGCACATAGCAACCTCATCAGCCACACACTCCAGAGCATACCGACTAAGTCTTACGAACTCATGTTCAGATTTAGATCTGATCATACGGCCTTGCTTGAGTTCCAGAACTCCTTACGCTCGATCGATGAACCGTTGACTAATATATTTCTTCCGAAATTGCTTTGAAAGAAATCCCAAGTAACTTGTTCCTTTGGGACTATGGAAATCAAGGTCCTCCACCAATAGTAGGTGAGTCTCAGAACAAAGATATCGCACACTTAAGACATTCATCGGTGTGCATGACAGTTCATCAAACACTCTAATGGTGTTATCAAGCGAACTTCGGCCCTTTCGGCATAAATCGGTAACTATGGCCTTAAACTCCTCGGCCCCACGCTTCCTAATCAAGTCCACAGGTGGTTTACTCAGCCTCACAGGATCAGTAACTGATGGCATCACGGGCTCTTGGGGTGGATTATTTAAATTCGGGAATGGTTGGACACCCGGATTGGTTCGGGCATATTGCGCGACCCACTCATTCATCATGGTGAAGAAGGCTTGTTTCGCCCCTTCATTTTGATTATTCGCGGATGACTGAGGCTCAACAGGTGGTGTCCCTTGCGCAGGACCAGCCGCTACACTTTCAACGTCATCCGCCAAGGGTCTCTCTATCCCGGGTTCCATCGCTAATCAAAACAAAAATTTCAACCGTCAGAAGTCATCACATTATTAAGCACTAACAATTTGGCATGTATAGCTAGACTCACACGCTCTATGGTAGTCCTAGAACCGACTAAACCATAGCTCTGATACCAATAAAATTGTAACACCCCTAACTCGTGACCGACGCCGGTGTCGGACACGAGGGGTTAACGGCCAAATCCTCTCAAAATACCAACCAATTTGACATTACCAGTCAGGCTGGAAAACTGCATCACCGTCGCCTTAAAAATCATATCTCGAGTTTCAAAACTCGGAAACTGGTTTCGTAAATTTTCCCTGAATTTAGACTCATATACCCATCCATGGATTTATTTTTAGAATTTTTGGTTGGGCCAATTGGTATATTTTATTAGTTAAAGTCACCCATGTTAACGGGATCAACTGCTCTGACCTTCGTGCGTTACAACTTGGATATCTCTCTGTACAGGGCTTTAATACTGGTGCCGTTTGTTTCTAATGAAACTAGACTCAAAATGGAATCTGTACATATAAGGCATGACTCCTAATTCTTTCTGGATAATTTATGGAAAATTTTCAAAGTCGCGACAGGGGACCCAGAAACCGTTCTGGCCCTGTTTCACGAGAACTTTAATATTTCTCAGTATACTGCTCATATGGCCGTTTCGTTTCGTCCATATAAAAATAGATTCATCAAGGTTCAATTTCATAATTTACTCACTATTTAATTCTACTTCTACTATTTTTAGTAATTTTTCAATCTCATCTCACTGCTGCTGTCCGCAACAGTTACTGCAGTAGACTATGCCAATTTCATGAATCTTTCCTTGGCCTTAATCATCCATCATACATGACACAAATTATGGCCACCTTATCAAAATTAGAGTTTCTAAGACTCGTGGCTATAGGTTCTAGCATCCCACTCGACGACCACATAGGCCATTTTCACATGGCTTAAAGTTTACAACCCACAATTCGACAAAATATAATAGCCTATACATGCCAAATGTTCTTCAACAACAAAACAATACCACAAGATTTCAGCCGTTGTGATGACTTCAGCGACGGTCCCGATCACGCAAACAATACGAGTCTGAGAGACCTAAAATGGGTGACAAGAAAACACCGAGTGAGTTTACAACTCAAGAAGTCATAAGCATTCATCAATCCACCGATAAAGTTACTACAACATGTACAATAAACGAGGCTAGGTACTCATCCATATCGAATCTATACCTTAATACCTCGGACCTTTCGGTCCAATCTCGCACCAAATCATACATCCACATTTCATATTTTACACAACAAGATAATCAAGCATTTTTACACATTAACTCATTTTCCAGCACAACCATACAATTTCAATCATCACATAGATTTAAGGCTTATCAAGTTAAACCCCAAGCATGAACGTATTCTCTATTCGTCATGAGCTCGAGGTACTTACCCTATCCGCTGTCCATACTCAATTCAATGGAGACACACCCTCCATATATATAGAGTACGCACACACAGTGCTTACTACTCGATTTCGCACACTTAGTGCCACGTAATTTAAGCCCGCACACAATTGCCATACCCTCCGAGCTCGCACACCCAAAGGTCAGTATTTTTCCAGCTTGCACACATAGTGTCATATTTTTCCAGCATGCACACTTAGTGCCTTATATTTCCAGCACGCACACTTAGTGCCATATATTTCCAGACGCACACTTAGTGCCGATCTCGTCACCATACACACGTATTGCCCAAGACACTTAGTGCCGAAAGCAAACTTTCTACACATTTCACTATTTCTTTTACATTCAACAAATGTCATCACTCCATACACATACATTTTCATTTATATATATATATATATATCATCCCATTAAACACAATTGCATAAATTTTACAATCATTTAAGCAATATCAAATACGTGCTTAATGACTTACCTTGTTTGGGGTAGAACGGTTCCAAATCGGCTACTCGTTTGCTTTCTCCTTTCCTTTATCCAATCTAGTTCCCCTTTGCTCTTGAGCTAAATCAAACAAATTTACTTCTCAATCTAACACATACATACGGCAACCATACACATTTCAGAAATCAATTCATTCGTATCATTTGTCCATGCATTAGTTTTTAACACATTCGGCCACTAGGGCAACCTATTTAACTTTTAAGATTCATTTCTAATTTTAGTTAAACAATGCCGAATGCCATTAACTACTAATGCCACACACATATGCATAAAATTAACCCATACATGACCTATAGCTCATTCGGTCATTCATCTTTCAAACCTATCAAAGCTTCATATCACACTTCCTTGGCTGAACACACATACAAGCACAATTTAGCATTTTTTTATTTATTTCATGATACATTCGGCCTTGACATAATTTCATTAAAAGTCCCTATTAGCCACTTCACCCTTCAATTATATCATCTACTTATCATTTCTTAAGATTACCATCTTAATGCCCATTATAACCACTCTCATAATCTAAATCTAAAAATCGGCAACACCCACCTTTTAGCTATCTTAGCCGAATACTTCTCAACACTTAGATTAAAGTATGCACCTTAACTTAATACAACTTTCATTATCCCATGTAGCCGAATGTACCAAGCATTTATCATTTGCACATAGATTCTATAGCATGGCCGAATACTCATGCACATACACATAACAACAAGAACTCAAGGATCTAAAAATCTCCTTTTATTAAACATTCATCTCACTTCTCTTCATGCTTCATCACAACAACATTTAAACAACCAACCAAAAAGACAACCTCCATGGCGAACTTCATCTCCATCAAATAGCAAAGAAATCTAAGCCATGGGCTAGGTAGGTTTCAAACTAACAACTAAAACATGCATGAATCTTAAAGAATGACATCAAACATACCTCACTCTAGTTGCAAGTATGGCCAAGCTTCTCCAAACCCCCTCTCTCTCACTCACGGCAATTGAAAGAAATTTGAGGAAGGATGAGCATTTTTTTGTTTTTCTTGTTCAATTCACGGCAAATGGGGAAAGGCATCCACACACACTTTTTTTTTTTCTTTTCTATTTCTTTTATTATTTCCTTTCTTTTACATAAAATAATGACCACTTCATGGAAATTTACCACATATTGTAATATATGCTCCATCATGGCCGCCACTATGCATAAGAAAAGGAGTATTTGACATGCAAAACCACTATTTTCACTACATGCTTTAATAGGTCCTCATAGATTAACCTATCACATTTATACAATGTTTCATATAAGTCCATTTTAATAAATTCACATAGAAATGATCAAATTAATGCATGAAACTTTCATACATGCATTTATTAACATCATAAACATAGAATATAACAATTAATTATTTATAAGACTCGGTTTCGTGGTCCCGAAACCACTTTCCGACTAGGGTCAATTTTGGGCTGTCACATTAGGAGTGTCCATCATTTCAAACTTCATCCAAGAGTGGTTGGCCATGATTTATGGGAGTGTGGCTGATTTTTGCTTGATTTAAGTGCCACAACATCATTAGGATCAGGACTCGGTCAATTGCAAATCTCCAGGTAAATCTTAGATTTCTTTAACTCTTCATGGACCTTGTCTAATTAAACCAAAATTTGATTTATGAACATTCATATGCATTCGAATTTTGAGTTGACTTGGTCCTCCATTTGGATGGTTTTGTAATCAACATAAAGCTCTCAGACTTGTCCAAAAATAGTAGATAATTTAGAGGACCAAAGAATATAATTTAACCACTTTAATTAATCAATTTACTTAATTAATTAAAACCTAATTTATTAATGAAATATATTAAAATAAATTATTTAATATAACTTTATATTTTATTATTTAATTTAATCATGAATGGCCTACTTTATAGCTTGAAAATATAATATGCTCAAATTAATATAATAGAAGCCATTTTCTACATGAAAACTATATAATAAAGCATAAAATCACATTTTAATAATTTCTATGTCCCAATTTCATATTTTCATATATTTCATTAACTTATTAAACAATTACTTGGTTTTAACAATGATTTAAGTAAAATGTGACAAATTATATAGGAAAAATCCTATATATTTTTCAGTTTACAATGATCGTCAGCTTTCTTACTTATCCTACTAGCATGCAATATTACTAGCAATTTAATCTAACACAAAAACCTCCACGTTAACGGCGCCAAGAACTTGACCATGCCCAAATGTGTGTGCACCATGTCTTAGAAAACTAAAATTAGATATAGAAATTATGTGCAGTGTCTACAAGTGTATAGTTCAAATTTTAATATAGTTTATTACAACAAATTTCAAGGATGGTACCCAATGGAGGTTTATTTAAACTAAATTTACATTACGTACACTAAATAGGTCTAAGTACTAATCACGTTTAGATCATATTACGTTAGAATTAAAGCAAATGGATTACAAAATAAACTAACAGAAAAATACCAAAATCAAAATCAATGAAAGAAACCAGAAGGGTAAATCACTTCCATGTCCATGATTAACTTAGATCTAAGGTTTTTCACTAATTAGCTAACAATTAACCTAATTAATATCTTTCAGCCTATAACTAGATTAGCTGATCGATTTAATTTACTTATCTTTTGACCTGATAAACTAAACCAGGTTACATTAAGTTAATTTCAAGCAGACTATCCTTTTGGCCTCATCTACCTAAGTTACTTCCTAGAGTCATCAATTCTAGGGTTTATTCCGCTTAATCTAATACAACTACCTAGATGTAAAACCCTTAACCCAAGCTAATCGATCCCATTTCAGATCATCAACCTTTCTACAGTTTAGTTTTGACCCATTCTAGATGCAAAAGTTCCTATTAGTGTATTAAACATTCAAATAAATGTAAAGATAAAGAGAATAGAGAAAAGATTATCAGAATCCAAAGATCTTGAATTGCGCTTGAATCTTGAAACCCTCGATTGTTGTGTTGATTATTGAATTTGTTGCATAAAAGATAAAAGAAACAAAAATAGAACTAAATTGAGATTGAAATTAAAAGAAACATTAAAAATGAAAAAAATTGAAAAACTAAAAATAAACCCTAACTAAAAACGAAAATTTAAAGTTTGAATGATGAGCTGAACTGCCTAACGAAGTTTTGAGAGCTAACATTTACAGTGTTTTTGTTAGATTACCAAATTAGGTCAATTACAAGCTGTTTAACATGTTAAATGGGTCTCATCGGACTGGCGTCGTGAAGCCATATAGTCAATGTAGTGACTTCAAAGGTTGTATGCTTTCCCTTTGGCACGAAGTTGGAAGTCATGATGTGGGCTTATGGATGTTGCGACATCAATGGCCTTATGCTCCCCTTCTGGCTCGAAGTTGGTTGTCGTGACTTTGCCTTGTGAATATCGCGACATTGTCTCCCGTGGCTCACCACTTGGAGTTGTGCTTGAAATTATTCCTGTTTCATTGTTGTGACATTCCTTTTGAATGTTGTGACATCTAGGGCATCCTACTGACTCATCAACCTAAAATATTGTCTTGGACACTTAATCAACGCTCTAGTTCCTCCTTAGGCCCGGATTAGCCTAACATGTCATAAAACAACACTAAAAGCTCATTTTATTGAACGTAAATCCAAAAGTAACTAAATCTAAAAACTGAATCAAAAGATATGAAATTACTTTAATATAAACTTATTAAGTGTTGAAAAGAGTTTAATTTGTCACGACGAATTGCGGTAGATCACAACTATATCCGCAATATTTCCAACTAGATTTAATGTGCATTTTTAATTATTTATAAAAGTAATTATTTTAAAATAATTAAATAAACTACTACACGAAGTAAGTTCTAAATGCAAAAGAACCACAAACTCACAATGGCTAAGCTAATAGTTTAACTGCAACATTTTAAAATAATTTAAAACATAGGAATCACAAACTGAATTTCTAAGCATTCGTTGCTTAGAAATAATCAATCTACAATGAGCTTCACTTCGACAATTCACCTAAATCTTACGCTTGAATTTAGAAAAAATATATATGAATTCATTAAAATAAATCTAAATTTTTAATTTCATGATGTCTAATTTAATCTTAAACATATTTTGATTATTATAAGTCAAAATTATTCTCTAATTTAATTTGGAAATTTTTATTTAACCACTTTCATCAATTTTAACAAATCTAATTTCATTTGAACAAATTTTACCGAAATAATTAGCTTAATTAATCTAATACATCTAACTTAATCGAATTAGTTTACCAAATGAAACTTAATAACAAAATCAATATCCCGTTAATTTAACACATAAATTGACTATCCTACAGCGATAATCATTGTCAACCTAATAATTCAATTTTTGAATAAATCTAACAAACTAATATTTACAGTCTAATTTAAATCAATCTCCAATAACAATAACTCCATAAAAACTTCAATTATTAACCCCCACCTTAAGGAAATTGGCAGCAACCAACCTTAAAATAATTGAAGCAATTGGCACGTGGCTTGTAGCAAAAATTGGCAAGGCTAGTCAACATGAAAATTGAGTCAAATGGTGAGGGAAGCGGCAAAAAATTGGGAGCAGTTCAACGATGAAGCATTTGGCAGCAAGTGAAGGTAGTAGCTGAAGCAAACAGCTGCAACAAACGGGTTGAATATCGATGTCAGTGGTCGCAAATTGGAGAATTAATGGGGCGGTGGAGCAACAACAAAAACCAGCATGCATGTCGCAACAAATTGAGAAGCAAGCAGTAGCCGATGGCAAGGGAATGAATCGAACTTAGTGGCTTCTTGGAAGCCAATTGGAGGCTGAACGTAGCGACTTTGAAGCTTAAAAGGTGCAACAATTAGATGCTGAAATTGTGGTTTTCTTGGACAAAAATTTGGACGGCTAAACAATGAAGCAAATGGCAGCAAGCACTTGGACCGATTGCTAATTAAATAGAAAGGAAGAAACTGATTTTCGATTGAAGAAAAGCTGCATCAACAACAAAATTAGAAGCAATGATCGACAAAAGTAGCAGCAGCTGTACTTTTGGAAGGATTGGTCGACAAAAATTTGAGGGATGATAGAGGCGTGCAGTAAGAGAAAAGAAAAGAAATAAAAAGCAGATAAAACTTTTATGGGTTAAGAGCTGAGGACTCCTTGATTTAATTAAACTTAAATTAGTCGAGATTTAACTATTATTGTTACTCTTCTATACATCTTATTTGATTAAATTATTTAAGTCTGATGCCTATGACCGTGTACTTCGGTGTTAGTACACCGAGCAGAGAATTAGCACAAGATATAGAGATTTAAATTCGGCTTTGACTGTAAATATGATATGTCAATTGTAATATTTATGTGTTACAATGGAACACGGAGTATTCCGAAGATCGAACTCAAAAGAGATCGGGTGATATGGTGAATGAACAATGATTAAGCACGTAATTAGGAAGTTTAGTTAGCTAATAGCTAAGTAGTATATTATGACAATCCAAAAAATGAGGTTGATTAAGTTAAATTATACCGAAAAATATTAAATTGAATAAAAAAACAAAATTATAAAAGTATTAATGGGATGAAATAGAGTGATAGATTGATATCCATGCTGCTAATTAACTATTGGATTAGAGATCTAAATTGTTTAAACTCCTAATTGGTAAAATTTTTCCTTTCGATCGCCATTTTACCCAATTAGATGATTTAGTCCAATTTATCTCTCGACCTCACTAGACTGAATCAAAAAAATCAAATTTGTTCACAATAGGAACTCCTCTCTGTCTCACCTACCTAAATGTTTCTCTAAAGTCGTCAATTCTAGGTTTTGAAGTTTATTCGATTCAATCTATTTTTTACAATTTAGTCGCTAACTCTAAAATTAATCATGCAATATTTTAATCAGTCAACCACTATAAAATTTAGTTCCAACCCATCATTAAAACATAAAACCCAACCAATTTCATGCTGAAATGAAAAATCAAATAATTACAATAGTTACAAAATAGGTAAGGGTTGAGAAATGCTTAGTAAATCTTGAAGAGGTCATTGATGGAAATGATGACAAGCAATAATAATCCACAAATCCACAGTCCAAATTAATACCTTGCAAGTTTTGGTAACTAAAACATTTAAATCGATTTAGTACTTTGAAGAAAAACTCAAACTAACATAATAAGTCTTTGTATCTTTTAAAACTAAAGAAGAAAAGTGCAACAAAATAAAGGAAATATTAAATAAAATCTAGGCTAGAAAAGGAAAACCTAGGAATCTAAATGATTGATCTCTTCTTTTTGGGCTATAAAGATGCTTGAAATAGTATGATTTTCTAACCATAATATTCACAAATATGCCTTAAAAATGTGGATAACTTGAGCTTGTTTGGACAAAAATTTGCCCTTTCATTTTTTCATCTGTTAAACTTCAGTGTCACGACACCCAAGCTTGGGTTTCGCAACACCCATAGAAATTGGCTTCAAAGAGGGCACAACGGTCACATGGTGCCACAATAAGGCCTTGTTGGTGTCGCGACTTGGACAACAATTCACTGGGTTCCATTCATTTCAATGTTTGGCTTGGAGTTGCAACCTCGGGGGGCTGGAGTCATGACTTTGAGGCTCATTGTTGCAACCTCCATAATAGGCTACTCTAGGTTGAGTTTTGGTGAAGTTCAACTTCCTCAAGGTGATGGAAGGTTAGTGTTGTGACACATAGATACCTATATTGCGACCTTCACAATAGTTGATGTCCTTCTTGATGTTTGGTCTTAATCACATCCCTACACAAGTTCAAGTGAATCATTAGACTTCTAATGACACAGTTTTGCCACTTTAGGTCTCCAAAGTGATGAAATGCGATAAAAGCTAGTATTGAAACAAAAACTAAGAATTGATAAGAAGTATTAAAAAGACTCTTAAACTACTTGACACCAAGCTCATTAAGTACCAAAGAGCATGTAATTTGACATATCAAATTATGGCATATCAAACTCCCCCCACACTTAAGTCTTTGCTTGTCCTCAAGCAAATACTCAAGACATTGACATGTGCAACTAGACGACCCTTAAGCAATGGTAAAACATGGTAATTAATCAATAGATATGTACAATGCAATCAATTCTTCTAACATATAACTTAAGCATGTTGACCATGAAACTCACAACTTTGAGAGTAAATCAAATTAGTTCACAAAATTACACACTGAACAAACATAGAGGTAATCATTCACAAACACCATGGTTCATGTTATTCCATCAAAACAGCTGATATAGATATGATGTGTATACACAAGAAAGCATTCAATCTATTCATTTCTCATATAAGTATTGTAAATTAATGATTTATAAATAGAGATGTTAAGGTCACATATGATTTCTAGGCTTGTACAGTTATGAGGCTAGACGACGGTTTGAGTTCAAGAAAAAAATAATATCGAAATAGTTTCAAGCACTAGAGTGGGTCCTACACAGAAAAAACAAAAGGAATGAAATGAAAACATAAATATGCAACTAATAAAATTAAAACTAAAGCTAACCAAAAGAAAAATGCAAGCCCAAGAGTAGTTAAGTCTTTTTAAGTTACATTTCTCAAAAATAAAATACAAAGAATGTAACTTCAATCTTCCTTGGAGTAAAGTTAGGGTTTTGTCCTTAACCCTAGGTTTGCTGACGTTTTCATGTTAATTTTTATTGTAAAGGCTAAAAAGCCCTTTCCTCGTAATTGTTCCCATACATGGTTGGTGTCGTGACACCCTAGTGTCTGTGTCGCGACACTGAAAGCATTATACTTGATCCAGGTTTGGCTTCATAGCTGTGTCACAACATCCTATGGTTGTGTCATGACACCAAAGGTAATCTTGCAATCCTTGTATTTTTCTCCCAATGTTGTGACATTAAATTGCCCGTGTTGTAACACCCCGAACCCAAGACCGTTGCCGGTGTCGGACACGAGGGGTTAACGAGACAAATCCTCTTAAAGTGCCGACCAATTTGGCCTTTCCAGACAGGCTGGAAAACTGCGTCGCTGTCGCCTTAAAAAGCATATCTCGAGTTTCACAACTCGGAAACTGATTCCGTAAATTTTACCTGAATTTAGACTCATATATCCATCCTTGGATTTATTTCTAGAATTTTTGGTCTGGCCAATTGGTACAGTTTATTAGTTAAAGTCGCCCATGTTACAGGGGTCGACTACACTGACCTTCGCGCGTTACAACTTGAATATCTTTCTGTACAGGGTTTCAATACTGATACCGTTTGTTTCCAATGAAACTAGACTCAAAAAGGAATCTGCACATATAAGGCATGACTTCTAATTCATTCTGGATAATTTATGGAAAATTTTCAAAGTCTCGACAGGGGACCCAGAAACCGTTCTGGCCCTGTCTCACGAGAACTTTAATAGCTCTCGGTATACTGATCATATGATCGTTTTGTTACTTTCATATGAAAATAGACTCGTCAAGGTTCGATCACATAATTTATTCACTATTTAAAACCATTCCTAAAAATTTTGGTGATTTTTCACATCCACGTCACCGCAGCTGGCAGCCTCTGTTTTTAAGGTAGGCTTTACCTATATTGTAGTTCCCAGGGACCAACTATAGTCTAGTCATACTTAGGTCCACATATGATCATATTTAGCCATTCCAATGGCTGATCATGTGACCAACTCTCTCATTCCAAACCATAATCACATCATGAAACCAAATATAATTACAAACCACATATGGTCAAATTCCATACTCCACTTTTACGAACCATTTTCGCATGGCCGCATACATATACATCACAAGTACTTAAAAATAACCGAGGGTAGTCCTATACATGCCATATCCAAAACTCAACTAAAGGAGTACCAAAAAGGGCTTTGATAGTGTGGTTGACTTCAACTTCTATGATCCCGCATCCGATCGCTAACGAGCAAAATCTATAAACAGAGAAACAAATAAACGGAGTAAGCAATTTATGCTTAGTAAGTTTCGAGCCATAATATACACACAACCAAAGCATAGCATTCAAGTAGCTAAACAATAATTCATATGCACAATTTCTCAAAGACATGCTTACTTCACAATCCCAACTCTTATATTCATACACAAATAACGGCTTAGTTAAGGCCGATAACTCGTTTATCATTGGAGCAAATATTCATACGCACTTACTCCTAGTGTGCAAAGCACTCACAACACATACCTTGTTGTTGGGAATTTCACAAGTGCATTAACTGAAAATTTTCCAGCAAGCTTATAATTTTCAAATCACATACCTTCGGAGTTTAACCAGATATAGCTACTCGTTCAAACGCCTTCGGGACATAGCCCGGTTATGGTAACCCGCACAAATGCCTTCGGGACTTAACCCGGATATCACAACTCGCACAATTGCCTTGGGCTTAGCCCGATATCATAGCTCGCACCATTGCCTTGGGCTTAGCCCGACATCACAACTCGCACAATTGCCTTGGGCTTAGCCCGATATCACAATTCGCACATTCATACACATCTTTGTTTCAATTTCATAACAAACTTTTATGCACAATTTACTTAATCAAGAATATCATTTCGGCTCAATGGCCACATACAAGGGCACAATTTCGATTGCTTATTACTTTGTTCAATCAAATCAAAATCTAAGTTTCGATACTCGAAAACTTACCTCGGATGTTGTCGAACGATTCCGATGGCTATTCGACTACTTTTTCCTTCCCTTTATCGGATTTGGTCCCCTTTGCTCTTGAGCTTAATTTAGCAAATAAATTGATTCAATCATTTGAGTATCAAAAGAGGAACTCAAGGCACTTAGCCCACATATATTCACTAGACATTAAAGTCACATAAGTACGAATTCATGAATCGACTCAACACACAAAGCCTTCAACATGCTTACTCATGGCGAACAACACAACCTCTTAGGCACTCATTCATGGCCGATTATGCATGTTGATGTTGAGGCCAATTACATGTTTAACACCACACATGAATGGCACACATTTTACTAGCTAATGCTTTACATATTGTAGCTCAATACTTATAATATAGCATCAAGCACTCATATGGCCGATTATACTTAGTCATTCTTGCACTAAATCAACAATAAATTCCAAGATTTTCACATCATATGTGTACTAGGCCGAATGTACTTGCAATTTCACAAACATTCTTCAACAATTTCTTCTTTAAACAAACATATTTATCATTTACTTCATAACCAAATCATCATGTGCAAACATACATACACATATAGGTGCATGGCGAACCTCAAGGTGTTCATAACCATCTAAAACACAAATTTTACCAATCAAGTAACAAGCATAAATCATGCTCATGAATGCATCATGGCCGAATACATCACATTCATACCCCTTTCAACTTCGGTCATGGTTAAACAAAGAACTCAATGTCTTACTCAAGATTGCTACAAAGAAATTTCAAGAGTAGTCAATCCATCATTGCATGCATCATTATCAAGCTTCACATTTAGCATGCAATGGCTTTAACACAATATCAACCTTGGCCTAATACCATTTCCATGGCATAACAAGGATTTGAACCATGGCTAACATGAACATCAAGTTAGCAACTAAAACATGCATGAATCTCATGACACAACTTCATACATACCTTAATCTTGATGCAAGTATAGCCAAATCTCCTTCTAGATCTCTTCTAAACCAAAAATGGAGCAAAAATCCTATCTTCTTCCTTAGTATTTTCGGCCAAAAAGGAGAGAACAAGGATGAACAAAATTTTTTCTTTGCTTTTCTTTCACTCACGGCAACAATGGGGAGAATACCACACTCACACACATTTTTTTTGTTTCTCTTCCCACCACTAAATTTTTTTATCATTTCATCACATCATGCATTATCAAAACATGTCATAACATGTTTTTCCTTGCCCATAACTCCTTGTCATGGCCGGCCACTATGCCATCTTTGGGGAATTTGACATGCAAATCCCTTAATTTTGCATGCATTATCAACTAGTCATCACACATTTCCCCATCATACTTTCAAAGTTTACTACTAGGTCCTTTTTAGTGAAATTCACCTTTATAACAGTAAATCAAATCATCAAAAATGCCACACACAAATTAACACATATCATAGGCATCAAAATAAATTTTAAATTATTTTTATGCCTCGATTTTGTGGTCCCGAAACCACATCCCGCCTAGGGTCAATTTTGGGCTGTCACAACTCTCCCCCACTTAAGAAATTTTCGTCCCCGAAAATCTTACCGGTAAATAGGTTTGGGTAACGCTCTTTCATAGAGCTCTTGGGTTCCCAAGTAGCTTCTTCCATCCCGTGTTTGAGCCATAACACTTTTAATAATGGAACCCTTTTGTTTCGCAACTCCTTCACTTCACGAGCTAGGATACGAATTGGTTTTTCTTCATAACTCATATCGGATTGAATTTCAACCTCTGATGGACTAATTACGTGCGATGGATCAGATCTATAGCGTCGAAGCATCGAAACATGAAAGACATCGTGAATCTTTTCGAGTTCAGGGGGCAAAAACCAAACGATATGCAACTGGACCGACTCGCTCGGATATCTCATATGGCCCAATGAACCTCGGGCTCAACTTGCCCTTACGGCCGAATCTGAGTATCTTTTTCCAAGGCGAAACCTTGAGAAACACTTTATCTCCCACCTGATGCTCGATGTCTTTATGCTTCAGATCCGCGTACGACTCCTGACGATCGGAGGCTATCTTCAGATTTTCACGGATCACTATCACTTTCTGTTCAGCATCTTTAATCAAGTCCACCCCGAAAATTTTGCTTTCACCGAGCTCCGTCCAACACAATGGTGTACGGCATTTACGCCCGTACAAGGCCTCGTAAGGTGCCATCTTAATACTTGATTGAAAACTATTGTTGTAAGCGAATTCAATCAAAGGCAAATACCGTTCCCATGAACCACTGAACTCGAGGATGCAACATCTTAACATATCCTCAAGTATCTGAATTATCCGCTCGGATTGACCATCGGTTTGGGGGTGAAAGGCGGTGCTGAAATGCAACTTGGTACCCAAAGCTTCTTGCAACCTTTTCCAAAATCGCGAGGTAAATCTCGGATCTCTATCCGACACGATGGAAATAGGCACCCCGTGTAATCTCACAATCTGAGAAACGTACAGTTCGGCTAGTTTGTCCATTGAAAAGTCCGTACGTACGGGGACAAAGTGAGCCGACTTAGTCAATCTATCTACAACGACCCAAATCGCATCTTTCTTACTCGCTGACAATGGCAGTTCGGATACAAAGTCCATTGTGACTCGATCCCATTTCCACTCGGGTATCGTGATCGGCTGAAGTAATCCTGAAGGCACTTGATGTTCCGCTTTCACTTGTTGACATATTAAACACCTCGAAACGACGTCGGAGATGTCTCATTTCATACCAAGCCACCAAAACCGACGTTTCAAATCATTGTACATTTTCGTACTCCCCGGGTGGATTGCCATTCGGCTACAATGGGCTTCGTTCGAATTATCGAAATAAGTTCAATTCTTTGAAACACAGACGACTTCGAACCTCAAACAATCGTCATCATCGATTTGAAATTCCGAGTCCTTGTTGGAACACACTCACTGCTTTTGCGCCAACTCATCGTCGACTTTCTGAGCTTCACGAATTTGATGTATCAATAATGGTTTGGCTTTTAATTCAGCTACTAACACATTGTCGGATCGAACGGACAAGTGCACGTTCATCACTCGTAAAGCTAATAATGATTTACGACTCAAGGCATCCGCAACCACATTCGCCTTTCCCGGGTGATAGTCAAAGACCACTCATAATCCTTTAATGCTCGAGCCAACGTCTTTATCGCAGATTTAAGTCTCTTTGAGTCATCAAATATTTGAGACTTTTATGATCCGAATACACATGGCACTTCTCACCAAATAAGTAATGTCGCCATATCTTTAAGGCGAATACGATGGCAGCCAATTCGAGACCATGGGTCGGATAATTTTTCTCATGTGGCTTTAATTGCCTCGACACATAGGCCACAACTCGACCTTCTTGCATCAATACGCAACCTAACCCAAGTAGGGAGGCGTCACTATAGATGACAAACTCTTTGCCAGATTCGGGTTGCACTAGAATTGGGGCTTCATGTAACACCCCAAACCCGAGACCATCGCCGGTGTCGGACCCGAGGGTTAACAAACCAAGTTCACATGTTTTTGCCCACCAATTTGACATTTCCAGTCAGGCTGGAAAATTGCGTCACTGTCGCCTTAAAAATCATATCTCGAGTTTCAAAACTCGGAAACTGGTTTCGTAAATTTTCCCTGAATTTAGACTCATATATACATCCATGGATTTATTTCTAGGATTTTTGGTCGGGCCAATTGGTACAGTTTATTAGTTAAAGTTACCCAAGCTACAGGGATCGACTGCTCTGACCTTCGCGCGGTATAACTTGAATATCTCTCTGCACAGGGCTTTAATGCTGGTGTCGTTTGTTTCTAATGAAACTAGACTCAAAATGGAATCTGTACATATAAGGTATATCTCCTAATTCTTTTTGGATAATTTATAGTGAATTTTTAAAGTTGCGACAGGGAACCCAGAAACCATTCTGGCCCTGTCTCACAATAGCTTTAATATCTCTTAACCTGTAACTCCTATGACCGTTTCGTTTCTTCCATATGAAAATAGACTCATCAAGGTTCATTTACATAGCTTATTCACTATTTGATTCCATTCCTATGAATTATGGTGATTTTTCACATTCACGCCACTGCAGCTGGCAGCATCTGTTTTAAGGTAGGACTTACCTATTTGGTAGTCTCCATGATTCAACTAATCTTGCCATACATAGGTTCATATATGATCATTTTAACCATGCCAATGGCTGATCATATGACCAACATTCCCATTTCCAAACCATAGCCACATCATGACCCCAAATATATATACATACAACCCACAATAAGTCTAAGTTCATGCTCCCTTTCGAGCCATTTTCGCATGGCCATACATACTTACATTACAACGTATTTAACAAACAAGAGGTAGTCCTATACATGCCATCTCAAGTTCAACCAAAATTTATACCAAAATGGAGGCTTGATAGTGTGGATGACTTCGACTTCAACGATCCCAAATCCGATTGCCTCGAGCGAAATCTAGAAAACTAAGAGCCAAAGCAACGGGTAAGCATTTTTATGCTTAGTAAGTCTCAAGGAATATAATGAACTATAATTTACAGCAATACATTCACATAGCCAAATGCATCATTTCATTAATACACATTCTTACTTCATACTTCATCATTGTATAAGTTCGCAAAGCATCAATCAATTCAATAACTGAAATTCATTAGTCGATTGAGCGAATGTTGCTCAAACACGCCGACTTTCCAATGCACATATAACGTACCTTATCCTTTGGGCTGTCCGAGTGTACTAATTAAATTCATTTCAGCAACCAACACTCACCTCCAGCCCAAGATTCTTCGAATATAACCGGATATAATCACGTGCACAAATGCCTTCGGTCTTAGCCGGATAGAATAACTTCATACGAATGCCTTGGGCCTTAGCCGGATATAACCACTAGCACAATTGCCTTCGGTCTTAACCGGATATAATTTCCAGCATAATTGTCTTCGGCTTAGCCCGATATCATTCAATTTCTCATGCACACATACATCAATAATCATTGGACATACATATTTCATTTTCAAGTTACTAAGGCTCAAACACAATTAATATCATTAGCATATTCGCCTTGGGACTTAGCCCGGGTGGAATTCAAATACTCATACACACATAATCAATAATCATACACATCCATATTTCATCTCACATAATTCAAGTAAGGTCACTTCTTGAGGACTTACCTCGGATGTTGTCGAACGGCTTTTTCGGCTATTCGATCACCTTTTCCTTCCCTTGTCCAATTGTGGCCCTCTTAGCTCTTGAGCTAATTCAAACAAATTCAATTTATTAAAACCTCATTGTGCTTGCTTATGGCGAATATGACAAGGATTTTAAATGGTCATATGGCCACTCTTTAGCTTGAATACACAATGGTCATGCACATTTTATACTACATCAAGCAATTCAATACAATTTATTTGAGCATCAAGGAAATGCTAAGGCCTTCAATAGGCTACCCAAGGCCGAATATTCATGTACATGTTGAGGTCAATTTTGCACTTAATACCTCACAAAACAGCATGCAATCTACTAATTTATGCTTTGCACATTGTGGCCCAAAACTTATAATATAGCATCAAGCACTTATATGTGTGCTAGGCGAATTGTGCTTGCAATTTCACAAGCATTCTTCCACATTTTCTTCTTTAAATCAATATATTCATCACTTAGTTCATAACCAAACATAATGTGCAATCATATATATGCATATATGAGCATGGCGAATTTTCAAGGTGTCCATAGCCATCCAAAACACAAACTTTTAACTAACATGCAAGAAGCATGAATCATGCTCAAGAATGCATCATGGCCAAGTATGACAATCATGCTCCTTTTCAACTTTAATCATGATAAAACAAAGAGAAAACTCAAAATCTTACTCATGAGTAGAAAATCCATCATTGCATGCATCATCATCAAGCTTCACACTTAGCATGCAATGGCTTTATCACTATAACAACTTTGGCCAAATACCATTTCCATGGCATACCAAAGATTTGAGCCATGGCTAACATGCACATCAAGTTAGCAACCAAAACATGCATGAAACTCCCAACACAACCTCATACATACCTTAATCTTGATGCAAATTTAGCCAAATCACCTTCTAGATCTCTTCTAAACAAAGGAAATGAAGCAAAAAATCCTTCTTCCTCTTAGTATTTTCGGCCAAAAAGGAGAGAGCAAGCATGAACAAATTTTTTTTTGTTTCTCTCTTCTTGGTTGCTGCAACAATGGGGTATGCCACTCTCTCACACACATTTTTTTTTCATTCTTTTCTTACCCATGCTTATTTGTTTACTATTTCTCCCTAATGCCCAACAAAACATGTTTCATGACATGTTTGACCCATATTCTTTGTCATGGCGGCCATTACTTGTAGAAAGGGGAATTTGACATGCAAGTCCATTATTTTGCATGCATGCTTTAATTAGTCATCACCTATTTCCCTATCGTACTTTCAAAGTTCACTACTAAGTCCTTTCTTATAATTTAGCACCTAATTAATAAAAATCGAGACACGAAATATTTACGCATACCAATTCCACATACAATAAGTACGGAATATAACACTTAATTATTCTTGTGACTCGGTTTCGTGGTCCCGAAACCACTCTCCGACTAGGGTCACATTCGGGGTGTCACAACTCTCCCCCACTCAAGAGATTTTCGTCCCGAAAAGCTTACCGTAAATAGGTTCGGATATCGCTCTCTCATTGAGTTCTCGGTCTCCCAAGTAGCTTCTTCTATCCCGTGCTTGAGCCATAACACTTTCACTAGCGGAACCCGCTTGTTTCGCAACTCTTTCACTTCTCGTGATAGGATACGAATTGGTTCTTCCTCATAACTCATATTAGCTTGAATTTCAATTTCTGATGGACTAATCACGTGCGATGGATCGGATCTATAACGTCGAAGCATCGAAACGTGGAAGACATCGTGAACCTTTTGAGTTCGGGGGCAAAATCAAACGATATGCCACCGACCGACTCGCCTCGATATCTCATATGGCCCAATGAACCTCGGGCTCAACTTGCCCTTACGGCCGAACTCGAGTATTTTTTCCAAGGCGATACCTTGAGGAACACTTTATCACCCACGATACTCGATATCCTTACGTTTCATATCCGCGTCACGACTTCTCGACGATCGAAGGCTATCTTCAAACTTTCACGGATTACTTTCACTTTCGCTCGGCATCCCTAATCAAATCCACCGAAAATCTTGCTTTCACCAAGCTCGGTCAAAACAATGGTGTACGGCATTTACGCCGCACAAAGCCTCGTAGGTGCCATCTTAATACTCGATTGAAAGTTGTTGTTGTGGCGAATTCAATCAACGGCAAATACCGCTCCCATGAACCACTAAACTCGAGGACGCAACATCTTAACATATCCTCAAGTATCTGAATTACCCGCCGGATTGACCATCGGTTTGGGGGTGAAAGGCGGTCTTGAAATGCAACTTGGTACCCAAAGCTTCTTGCAACTTTTTCCAAAACCGCGAGGTAAATCTCGGATCTCTATCCGACACGATAGAAATAGGCACCCGTGTAATTTCACAACTGAGAAACGTACAATTCCGCTAATTTGTCCATTGAAAAATCCGACGACGGGGACAAAGTGGGCCGACTTAGTCAATCGATCTACCACGACCCAAACCGCATCCTTCTTACTTGCGACAATGGCGGTCCGGATACAAAGTCCATTGTGACTCGATCCCATTTCCACTCGGGTATCGTGATTGGTGAAGTAATCTGAAGGCACTGATGTTCCGCTTTCACTTGTTGACATATTAAACATCTTGAAACAAAGTCGGAGATGTCTCGCTTCATACCATGCCACCAAAATCGACGTTTCAAATCATTGTACATCTTCGTACTCCGGGTGGATTGCCATTCGGCTACAATGGGCTTCATTGAATTATCGAAATGAGTTCAATTCTTTGGGACACACAGACGACTTTTGAACCTCAAACAATCGTCATCGTCGATTTGAAACTCCGAGTCCTTGTTGAACACACGCAGCCGTTTTGCAACCAACTCGTCATCGACTTTACGAGCTTCTCGAATTTGGTGTGTCAATAATGGTTTGGCTTTCATTTCAGCCACTAACACACCGTCGGATCGGATAGACAAGTGCACATTCATCGTCGTAAAGTGAATAACGATTTACGACTCAAGGCATCCGCAACTACATTCGCCTTTCCCGGGTGATAGTCAATGATCAGCTCATAATCCTTTAATGTACTCGAGCCAACGTCTTTGTCGCAGATTTAAGTCTCGTTGGGTCATCAAATACTTGAGACTTTTGTGATCCGAGTATACATGGCACCTTTCACCAAATAAGTAATGTCGCCAAATCTTTAAGGCGAATACGATGGCGCCAATTCGAGATCATGAGTCGGATAATTTTTCTCATGTGGCTTTAATTGCCTCGGACGATAGGCCACAACTCGACCTTCTTGCATTAATACGCAACCTAACCCAAGTAGAGAGGCGTCGCTATAGATGACAAACTCCTTGCGGACTCGGGTTGCACTAGAATTGGGGCTTCGGTCAAATAAGTTTTCAGTTGATCGAAGCTTTTTGGCATTTCTCCGTCCATTCAACTTAACATCCTTTTGGAGTAGCCGTCATCGGCGTGGCTATCGTTGAGAAGCCTTTACAAATCGTCGGTAGTAAGCAAGCCCCAAAAAGCTTGAACCTCGGTAATATTTCTTGGAGGCTTCCAATTTAGTATGGCTGAAATTTTATTCGGTCGACTCGAATACCGATGCAGATACCACATGACCCAAGAAGCTTACCTCTCTTAACCGAACTCACACTTGCTGAACTTAGCATATAATTGCTTGTCCCGTAAAATTTGCAGCACTAACCGCGGTGTTCAAAGATGTTCGGTCTCATTTCTTGAATAGACCAAGATGTCATCAATGAACACGACTACGAATCGATCCAAATATGGTCTAAAGATTCGATTCATTAAATCCATAAATACCGTTAGGGCATTAGTGAGCCCAAACGGCATCACCAGAACTCATAGTGACCATATCTCGCTCAAGGCGTCTTGGGCACGTCTCAATCTCGGATTCGCAATTGATAGTAGCCCGATCTCAAATCTATTTTCGAGAACACCGAGGCTCCCTTCGCTTGATCGAACAAGTCATCAATACGTGGCAACGGATATTTGTTCTTTATCGTCGCTTTGTTGTCGACGATAGTCGATGCATAGTCGCATGGTTCCATCCTTCTTCTTCACGAACAACACCGCGGCGCACCCCAAGGCGAAAAACTCGGGCGAGCAAAACCTCTATCCACCAATTCTTGCAACCGAGTTTTCAACTCCTTCAATTCGTTGGTGCCATACGATACGGAGCTATCGAAATTGGGGTGGTACCGGTACCAATTCGATGCCAAATTCTATTTCTCGAGCAGTGGTAAACCGGCAATTCTTCGGGAAAACATCCGGGTATTCACAAACCACGCACGATTCGGGTTTCTTCTCGATTCCTTGTCATCGAGTACGTCGCAAGGTATGCTTCGCACCCTTTTCTTACATATTTCGGGCCAACATCGGCGATATTACGGTGGCAACCCTTTAAGTCCGTGGACTCAACCCGAATTATTTCATTATTCGCGCACCTCAAATCGATAGTCTTGCTCTTGCAATTTACAACCGCATCGTGCATGGTCAACCAATCCAAACCAAGAATAACATCGAACTCATCGAATGGCAAAAGCATTAAGTCCGCCGGAAAACAAGAACCTCGGAACACTAGGGGACTTTTCTTGCACACTTTGTTAACAAGCACGTAATGACCCAAGGGTTTGACACCGAATTACAAACTCGATGAGACTCAATGGGCAAAGTCTTCTTTGGATGCTAAGGTTTCACATATATAAGAATGAGTAGAACCGTGGTCAATCAAAGCAATTACATTTGTATTGAAAAGAGTGAAAGTACCGGTAATAACATCCGGGAGGCAGATCCTCGGCGTGCGCGTATGGCATAAGTCCTAGCAGAGCACGAGCCTCGGATCGATGGTAGCATCTCTAGATCCTCTCGACCGCCACCGACATTGCCCATATTTCTAGGTGGCCTACCTCGGCGATGGTAGCACCGGGTTTGCACTCGACTTGCATTCTATTCATGCATCCTCGGGCAATCCTTCATAAAATGGTCGGCCGATCCACACTTATAGCAGGAGCGATCACGAAACCAACAGCTCCCGAATGCCATTTGCCACAATGTGGACACTCCGTCCTCTCTCGGCGATCATTTCCGCCACCAAGCAATCGAGGTGACTCGTGTGGTCACAGGGTCGATCGCGTCCTCGTCTAGAAAATCCCAAACGCCTCTAGACCGGCTCGCATCATCTCAAATCTCTTCGATGCTTGTTGAAGAGACTTTCCGAGGACCTCTTTCGAATTCTCCAATCCCCACATCAGCTTTTTGTTTCTCCTTTCTAAGCTCTTGACTTTACAAGCTCGCTCAACAAGTACTACGAACTCTCGTATCTCGAGAATGCCAACAAACATCCTTATATCATCATTCAGCCCATCCTCAAGCGTTTGCACATAATAGCTTCGGACGAAATGCATTCTCGCAGCGTCACGGCTAAGCCTCACAAACTTTCGTTCAGTAGTCGGTAACGGACATAGAACCTTGCTTAAGATCAAGGAACTCCTCCGCTTTTGGTCGATGAATCTCGACCGATATACTTTTTTTGAACTCGGTTAGAAAGAATTCCCAAGTCACTTGCTCTCTAGGCACCACAAGTCGAGTACTCCACCAATAGTAGGCGGACTCGCGTAGCAAGGAGATGGTACACTTTAAGCACTCATCGGTGTACTGGATAGCTCATCAAGCACCCGGATAGTGTTATCTAACCATAATTCAGCTCGCTTCGGCATCATCATCATCCGTAGCCTTAAATTCAGTGGCCCCATGTTTTGAATCCTATCGATTGGGGCTTACGATATATTGGGTCATCCAACGGAGGTATTGTAGGTGCGGGGTTGCATTCGTCGGGAATGGAGGTGGTGGAACAGTAGTGTTGGTTCGAATGTATTGATTAAACCATTCGTTCATCACACTATAAAAGGCTTGCTTAGCCTCGTCATTAGGATTGCTGGCCATAGGTTGAGAGTCCGCTTGGCGCTGTCCCTCTTGCGCGAGCAGCGCCACACTCTCCACATCATCAGCTATCGCTTCGGTTGGGATCGGGATCCATTGCTATAAACAAACATGAAGTCAAATTGTCGAATTCATCACACTATCGATTCATCATTTAATGGCATGTATAGCTAGACCCCAAACACATCACGGTAGTCCTAGAATCGACTAAACCGTGGCTCTGATACCAATAAAATTGTAACACCCCAAACCCGAGACCATCGCCGTGTCGGACCCGAGGGTTAACAAACCAAGTTCACATGTTTTTGCCCACCAATTTGACATTTCCAGTCAGGCTGGAAAACTGCGTCACTGTCGCCTTAAAATCATATCTCGAGTTTCAAAACTCGAAACTGGTTTCGTAAATTTTCCTGAATTTAGACTCATATATACATCCATGGATTTATTTCTAGGATTTTTGGTCAGGCCAATTGGTACAGTTTATTAGTTAAAGTTACCCAAGCTACAGGGATCGACTGCTCTGACCTTCGCGCGGTATAACTTGAATATCTCTCTGCACAGGGCTTTAATGCTGGTGTCGTTTGTTTCTAATGAAACTAGACTCAAAATGGAATCTGTACATATAAGGTATATCTCCTAATTCTTTTGGATAATTTATAGTGAATTTTTAAAGTTGCGACAGGGAACCCAGAAACCATTCTGGCCCTGTCTCACAATAGCTTTAATATCTCTTAACCTGTAACTCCTATGACCGTTTCGTTTCTTCCATATGAAAATAGACTCATCAAGGTTCATTTACATAGCTTATTCACTATTTGATTCCATTCCTATGAATTATGGTGATTTTTCACATTCACGCCACTGCAGCTGGCAGCATCTGTTTTAAGGTAGGACTTACCTATTTGGTAGTCTCCATGATTCAACTAATCTTGCCATACATAGGTTCATATATGATCATTTTAACCATGCCAATGGCTGATCATATGACCAACATTCCCATTTCCAAACCATAGCCACATCATGACCCCAAATATATATACATACAACCCACAATAAGTCTAAGTTCATGCTCCCTTTTGAGCCATTTTCGCATGGCCATACATACTTACATTACAACGTATTTAACAAACAAGAGGTAGTCCTATACATGCCATCTCAAGTTCAACCAAAATTTATACCAAAATGGAGGCTTGATAGTGTGGATGACTTCGACTTCAACGATCCCAAATCCGATTGCCTCGAGCGAAATCTAGAAAACTAAGAGCCAAAGCAACGGGTAAGCATTTTTATGCTTAGTAAGTCTCAAGGAATATAATGAACTATAATTTACAGCAATACATTCACATAGCCAAATGCATCATTTCATTAATACACATTCTTACTTCATACTTCATCATTGTATAAGTTCGCAAAGCATCAATCAATTCAATAACTGAAATTCATTAGTCGATTGAGCGAATGTTGCTCAAACACGTCGACTTTCCAATGCACATATAACGTACCTTATCCTTTGGGCTGTCCGAGTGTACTAATTAAATTCATTTCAGCAACCAACACTCACCTCCAGCCCAAGATTCTTCGAATATAACCGGATATAATCACGTGCACAAATGCCTTGGTCTTAGCCGGATAGAATAACTCGCACGAATGCCTTGGGCCTTAGCCGGATATAACCACTAGCACAATTGCCTTGGTCTTAACCGGATATAATTTCAACATAATTGTCTTGGGCTTAGCCGGATATCATTCAATTTCTCATGCACACATACATCAATAATCATTGGACATACATATTTCATTTTCGTTACTAAGGCTCAAACACAATTAATATCATTAGCATATTCGCCGGGACTTAGCCGGGTGGAATTCAAATACTCATACACACATAATCAATAATCATACACATCCATATTTCATCTCACATAATTCAAGTAAGGTCACTTCTTGAGGACTTACCTCGGATGTTGTCGAACGGCTTTTTCGGCTATTCGATCACCTTTTCCTTCCCTTGTCCAATTGTGGCCCTCTTAGCTCTTGAGCTAATTCAAACAAATTCAATTTATTAAAACCTCATTGTGCTTGCTTATGGCGAATATGACAAGGATTTTAAATGGTCATATGGCCACTCTTTAGCTTGAATACACAATGGTCATGCACATTTTATACTACATCAAGCAATTCAATACAATTTATTTGAGCATCAAGGAAATGCTAAGGCCTTCAATAGGCTACCCAAGGCCGAATATTCATGTACATGTTGAGGTCAATTTTGCATAATACCTCACAAAAACAGCATGCAATCTACTAATTTATGCTTTGCACATTGTGGCCCAAAACTTATAATATAGCATCAAGCACTTATATGTGTGCTAGGCGAATTGTGCTTGCAATTTCACAAGCATTCTTCCACATTTTCTTCTTTAAATCAATATATTCATCACTTAGTTCATAACCAAACATAATGTGCAATCATATATATGCATATATGAGCATGGCGAATTTTCAAGGTGTCCATAGCCATCCAAAACACAAACTTTTAACTAACATGCAAGAAGCATGAATCATGCTCAAGAATGCATCATGGCCAAGTATGACAATCATGCTCCTTTTCAACTTTAATCATGATAAAACAAGAGAAAACTCAAAATCTTACTCATGAGTAGAAAATCCATCATTGCATGCATCATCATCAAGCTTCACACTTAGCATGCAATGGCTTTATCACTATAACAACTTTGGCCAAATACCATTTCCATGGCATACCAAAGATTTGAGCCATGGCTAACATGCACATCAAGTTAGCAACCAAAACATGCATGAAACTCCCAACACAACCTCATACATACCTTAATCTTGATGCAAATTTAGCCAAATCACCTTCTAGATCTCTTCTAAACAAAGGAAATGAAGCAAAAAAATCCTTCTTCCTCTTAGTATTTTCGGCCAAAAGGAGAGAGCAAGCATGAACAAATTTTTTTTTGTTTCTCTCTTCTTGGTTGCACTGCAATGGGGTATGCCACTCTCACACACATTTTTTTTCATTCTTTCCTTACCCATGCTTATTTGTTTACTATTTCTCCCTAATGCCCAACAAAACATGTTTCATGACATGTTTGACCCATATTCTTTGTCATGGCGGCCATTACTTGTAGAAAGGGGAATTTGACATGCAAGTCCATTATTTTGCATGCTTGCTTTAATTAGTCATCACCTATTTCCCTATCGTACTTTCAAAGTTCACTACTAAGTCCTTTCTTATAATTTAGCACCTAATTAATAAAAATCGAGACACGAAATATTTACGCATACCAATTCCACATACAATAAGTACGGAATATAACACTTAATTATTCTTGTGACTCGGTTTCGTGGTCCCGAAACCACTCTCCGACTAGGGTCACATTCGGGGTGTCACACTTCAGTCAAATAAGTTTTCAGTTGATCGAAACTTTTCTGACATTTCTCCATCCATTCGAACTTAACATCCTTTTGGAGTAGCTTCGTCATTGGCATGGCTATCGTTGAGAAACTTTTTTACAAATCGTCGGTAATAACCAAGCAAGCCCCAAAAAGCTCGAACCTCGTAATATTTCTGAGGCTTCCAATTAAGTATGGCTGAAATTTTATTCAGTCGACTCGAATACCGATGCGAGATATCACATGACCCAAGAAGCTAACCTCCTCAACCGAACTCACACTTGCTGAACTTAGCATATAACCGCTTATCCCGTAAAATTCGCAACACTATCCTCGGTGTTCAGTGTTCGGTCTCATTTTGCGAATGGACCAAAATGTCATCAATGAAGACAACTACGAACCGATCCAGATATGGTGTGAAGATCCGATTCATCAAATCCATAAATACCGCAGGGGCATTAGTAAGCCCAAACGGCATCACTAGGAACTCGTAGTGACCATATCTCGCTCAAGGCGGGCTTGGGTACGTCCGAATCTCGAATTCAAGAATCGATAATAGCCCGATCTCGGATCTATTTTCGAAAACACCGAGGCTCCTTCGTTGATCGAACAAATCATCGATACTGTGTAACGGATATTTGTTCTTTATCGTCGCTTTATTAAGGCGACGATAGTCGATCTGCAACCTCATGGTTCCATCCTTCTTTTCACAAACAACACCGGCGCACCCCAAGGCGAAAAACTCGGGCGAGCAAAACCTCTATCCACCAATTCTTGCAACTGAGCTTTCAACTCCTTTAATTCCGTTGGTGCCATACGATACGGAGCTATCGAAATTGGAATGGTACCAGGTACCAATTTGATGCCAAACTCTATTTCCCGAACAGGTGGTAAACTCGACAATTCTTCAGGGAAAACATCCGGGTATTCACAAACCACTGGCACAGATTCGGGTTTCTTTTCTCCATACTAAGCTCCTCGGCTTTGCACGCTCGCTCGACAAGAGCCACAAACTCTCGGATTTCCAAAATGCCAACATACAGCTTTATATCATCGTTCAGTCCATCTTCGAAGCGTTTACACATCACAGCTTCTGAAGAAATGCACTTTCAGCAGCATCGCTAAGCCTCGCAAATCTTCGTTCGTAGTCGGTAACCGACATGGAACCTTGCTTAAGATCAAGGAATTCCTTTCGTTTTTGGTCCATAAATCTCTGACTGATATACTTCTTTCGAAATTCAGTTTGGAAGAACTCCCAAGTTACCTGCTCTCTAGACACCACAGAAGTCAGAGTACTCCACCAATAGTAGGCGGAATCGCGTAGCAAGGAGATAGTACACTTTAAGCATTCATCGGTGTACATGATAACTCATCGAGCACCGGATAGTGTTGTCCAACCAAAATTCAGCTTGCTCGGCATCGTCGCTATCCGTAGCTTTAAATTCAGTAGCCCCATGTTTTCGAATTCTGTCGACTGGGGGCTTACTTGACCTTACTTGGTCAGTTACCGGAGGTATTGTAGGTGCGGAGGTTGCATTAGTCGGGAATGGAGGTTGTGGAGCATCGTGTTAGTTCGAATGTATTGGTTAAACCAATCATTCATCACACTATAAAAGGCTTGCTTAGCCTCATCATTCGGATTGCTGGCAATAGGTTGAGAGTCCATGGCGCTGTCCCTTGTCGCGGAGCAGGCGCCACACTCTCCACATCATCAGCTATTGCTCGGTTGGGATCGGGATCCATTGCTATAAACAAACACAAACTCAAATTGTCAGAAATCACCACACTATCAATTTGTCACTTAATGGCATGTATAGCTAGACCCCAAACATATCACGGTAGTCCTAGGATCGACTAAACCGTGGCTCTGGTACCAATAAAATTGTAACACCCCGAACCCGAGACCGTTGCCGGTGTCAGACACGAGGGGTTAACGAGACAAATCCTCTTAAAGTGCCGACCAATTTGGCCTTTCCAGACAGGCTGGAAAACTGCGTCGCTGTCGCCTTAAAAAGCATATCTCGAGTTTCACAACTCGAAAACTGATTCCGTAAATTTTACCTGAATTTATACTCATATATCCATCCATGGATTTATTTCTAGAATTTTTGGTCGGGCCAATTGGTACAGTTTATTAGTTAAAGTCGCCCATGTTACAGGGGTCGACTACACTGACCTTCGCGCGTTACAACTTGAATATCTTTCTGTACAGGGTTTCAATACTGATACTGTTTATTTCCAATGAAACTAGACTCAAAAAGGAATCTGCACATATAAGGCATGACTTCTAATTCATTCTGGATAATTTATGGCAAATTTTCAAAGTCTCGACAGGGGACCCAGAAATAGTTCTGGCCCTGTCTCACGAGAACTTTAATATCTCTCGGTATACTGATCATATGATCGTTTCGTTACTTTCATATGAAAATAGACTCGTCAAGGTTCGATCACATAATTTATTCACTATTTAAAACCATTCCTACAAATTTTGGTGATTTTTCACATCCATGTCACTGCAGCTGGCAGCCTCTGTTTTTAAGGTAGGCTTTACCTATATTGTAGTTCCCAGGGACCAACTATAGTCTAGTCATACTTAGGTCCACATATGATCATATTTAGCCATTCCAATGGCTGATCATGTGACCAACCCTCTCATTCCAAACCATAATCACATCATGAAACCAAATATAATTACAAACCACATATGGTCAAATTCCATACTCCACTTTTACGAACCATTTTCGCATGGCCGTACACATATACATCACAAGTACTTAAAAATAACCGAGGGTAGTCCTATACATGCCATATCCAAAACTCAACTAAAGGAGTACCAAAAAGGGCTTTGATAGTGTGGTTGACTTCAACTTCTATGATCCCGCATCCGATCGCTAACGAGCAAAATCTATAAACAGAGAAACAAAGAAACGGAGTAAGCAATTTATGCTTAGTAAGTTTCGAGCCATAATATACACACAACCAAAGCATAGCATTCAAGTAGCTAAACAATAATTCATATGCACAATTTCTCAAAGACATGCTTACTTCACAATCCCAACTCTTATATTCATACACAAATAACGGCGCCGATAACTCGTTTATCATTGGAGCAAATATTCATACGCACTTACTCCTAGTGTGCAAAGCACTCACAACACATACCTTGTTGTTGGGAATTTCACAAGTGCATTAACTGAAAATTTTCCAGCAAGCTTATAATTTTCAAATAACATACCTTCGGAGTTTAACCGGATATAGCTACTCGTTCAAACGCCTTGGGACATAGCCCGGTTATGGTAACCCGCACAAATGCCTTGGGACTTAACCGGATATCACAACTCGCACAATTGCCTTGGGCTTAGCCCGATATCATAGCTCGCACCATTGCCTTGGGCTTAGCCCGACATCACAACTCGCACAATTGCCTTGGGCTTAGCCCGATATCTGGTCGCACATTCATACACATCTTTGTTTCAATTTCATAACAAACTTTTATGCACAATTTACTTAATCAAGAATATCATTTCGGCTCAATGGCCACATACAAGGGCACAATTTCGATTGCTTATTACTTTGTTCAATCGAATCAAAATCTAAGTTTCGTGCTCGAAAACTTACCTCGGATGTTGTCGAGCGATTCGATGGCTATTCGACTACTTTTTCCTTCCCTTTATCGGATTTGGTCCCCTTTGCTCTTGAGCTTAATTTAGCAAATAAATTGATTCAATCATTTGAGTATCAAAAGAGGAACTCAAGGCACTTAGCCCACATATATTCACTAGACATTAAAGTCACATAAGTACGAATTCATGAATCGACTCAACACACAAAGCCTTCAACATGCTTACTCATGGCCGAACAACACAACCTCTTAGGCACTCATTCATGGCCGATCATGCATGTTGATGTTGAGGCCAATTACATGTTTAACACCACACATGAATGGCACACATTTTACTAGCTAATGCTTTACATATTGTAGCTCAATACTTATAATATAGCATCAAGCACTCATATGGCCGATTATACTTAGTCATTCTTGCACTAAATCAACAATAAATTCCAAGATTTTCACATCATATGTGTACTAGGCCGAATGTACTTGCAATTTCACAAACATTCTTCAACAATTTCTTCTTTAAACAAACATATTTATCATTTACTTCATAACCAAATCATCATGTGCAAACATACATACACATATAGGTGCATGGCGAACCTCAAGGTGTTCATAACCATCTAAAACACAAATTTTACCAATCAAGTAACAAGCATAAATCATGCTCATGAATGCATCATGGCGAATACATCACATTCATACCCCTTTCAACTTCGGTCATGGTTAAACAAAGAACTCAATGTCTTACTCAAGATTGCTACAAAGAAATTTCAAGAGTAGTCAATCCATCATTGCATGCATCATTATCAAGCTTCACATTTAGCATGCAATGGCTTTAACACAATATCAACCTTGGCCTAATACCATTTCCATGGCATAACAAGGATTTGAACCATGGCTAACATGAACATCAAGTTAGCAACTAAAACATGCATGAATCTCATGACACAACTTCATACATACCTTAATCTTGATGCAAGTATAGCCAAATCTCCTTCTAGATCTCTTCTAAACCAAAATGGAGCAAAAATCCTATCTTCTTCCTTAGTATTTTCGGCCAAAAGGAGAGAACAAGGATGAACAAAATTTTTCTTTGCTTTTCTTTCACTCACGGCAACAATGGGGAGAATACCACACTCACACACATTTTTTTGTTTCTCTTCCCACCACTAAATTTTTTTTATCATTTCATCACATCATGCATTATCAAAACATGTCATAACATGTTTTTCCTTGCCCATAACTCCTTGTCATGGCCGGCCACTATGCCATCTTTGGGGAATTTGACATGCAAATCCCTTAATTTTGCATGCATTATCAACTAGTCATCACACATTTCCCCATCATACTTTCAAAGTTTACTACTAGGTCCTTTCTAGTGAAATTCACCTTTATAACACTAAATCGAATCATCAAAAATGCCACACACAAATTAACACATATCATAGGCATCAAAATAAATTTTAAATTATTTTTATGCCTCGATTTTGTGGTCCCGAAACCACATCCCGACTAGGGTCAATTTTGGGCTGTCACACGTGTTGTAACACAACGATCAGCCTTGAGTTTCTATGTCTTTGAATGGTATCCTTAACACTCACTAAGTACATTTTCTCACCATTAGGCCTCCTTCGGCCCCTAAGGTCATAAAAAGACTCATTTTAAATTTTTTAATAAATTAAAACTAAAATAAGAAATTAATTAAAACATAATAAAACTGCTTGTATTCAAGCTCCTTAAATTGGAAAACTAGTTTAATATGCTACACCAAATTACGATAGATCAGTTTTTCAAGTGTGAATTGTTCGCGTGTATGTTTGCTATGTGCAAATTGTGTTCGTAAGTATGTCTATAAATTTGATATCCACTTAAGTGTCTTTAATGTCTTACGTAACTGAATATATTGTGTAGGTTAGAGTAATAAGAATATCTCCTCGTAGAGTGATTGTGAATCGTGTAAATGAAGCTTTCAACCCCTATAAAGATAATAAAACTTCATCTACACAAGAGCGACCTCATAAGGAAAACATCTTGTAAAATGGCATAGTGTAATAGCCCGTTTTTGGGTCAAATTGAAACAGTGGTTTTGGAACCACAAATATGAAGTGGAAATATTTATTTTGTTATTTTTTAATGTCTATAGTATGATTGAATGATTATGTGAAAATTTTGTTAAGAAATTTTATCGATTGAGTGTCCAATTTGGCTAGAAGTACTAAGTTGCAATAGGTGCAAAACTTGAGTTCTCTATGTTAAAGGTGCCTAATTGCTATGAATTCTTAAATTAGAGGTTCTTAAATGGTAATTAGACCATTATATTGTAGTATGGACAAAATTGGACATGGTTAGATAAAATTTCAAAGTTTTAACTGAAGGGCATTTTAGTCATTTGGTAAATAAAGACAAAAATTAACAAATAAAAGATGTCATCTTCATCAAATTAGTCCCCCACAGTCGAAAATTGTAAGGAGAAGACATAGCTAGGGCTTTGGCCACTTTCAAGCTCGATTGTAAGTTCGTTCTTGTCCTGTTTTTAATGATTTTTATATTTTTGAGATCGCTGTAACTTGATATAGCTATTTCAAGGACTAATTTGAAAGAAAGGTGAAGTTTAAAATTTTTTCCATGTTGAACATGTATGTATTTTGATGTTTGATGGTAGAAAATGCATGTTTGTTTTTTGTTAAACGACTTTGTAAAGTGGTTTTCAATAAAAAGAACAAATAGGGACTTATTTGTAAAAGTCTATGAAATGAGTAGAAAAAGGTGAAAAAATGAAAAATGTGGGTTTGAATGAGCATGAAAAAGGTTTGGCTATGCTTAGGTTGTGAGGAAATTGAATGAAATTCGTTTTACGAGCCTAGGGACTAAATTGTAAAAAAGTTAAAATTTTAAGGGCAAAAATGTAATTTTTTTCATAATGTGTTTTTGGGTTGAAATGCATAATGCGATGATTATATAAGTTAAAATTGGTATTATAGATCAAGAAAAACGAAGTTCGAGTCAAGATTGAGGGAAAAACAAAGTAATTGACGAATAGCTCCCTTTGGTTGTTTTTGTAACCGAGGTAAGTTCATTTGTTAAATAAGCTTTAATATGATTGTATTTAAATGCTTTACTATTGCATGAACTGTATGATTGATTGTGTGGACGAGTTTAACTCTACAGACGAGTTCGACGAAGATTCGATAAGCAAGAAATCCTATTTGAACCTTAGGAATAGATTCGGATACAAGTGACATGTCACTAGGGTTACTATGTGTTATGTGATTATGTGATCTAGGTGCTAATCTCGTACGTCCTACCGGTGGCTGAGTATACTGGCATATGTTGAGATTACTTGACGACTTGAGAGAGACTTACCGAGTAGCTACGTCTTGTTGACGACTTGTGTGGCGGTAGTTGATTAGCTCGAGAGCGAGTAATTATGCGATATGAGATTGAGGTAGCATTGGCTACATTTGTGGCACTTAGTGTGCAAGATTCCCAAGTATCCAACATTGTTATTCCGAGTGGTTCACAGGTATGTCAAAGATGAGAATAAGTGTAAATTCATTATGAGATGGTACAGGTATGTACTCGAAGCTTATGATTATTAATTCGTGAAATGACGATTTCAAGGTAAGTTGTGACGGAAGTGAATTATGATCTTGAGAATATGGTAAATTATGTCATCTTATGTTATATTACTTGCATGATTAATTATGGTAAGGTTTCATATTTCTTCATATGAGCTTACTAAGCTATATAGCTTACTCCGTATTATTTTCAATGTTTTATAGTGTCACTAAGCTAGCTTGGGATTGAAAATCATCGGAAGTCGCAGCACACTATTAAATGTCCTTTGGTTACTGATAATTTTAAAACATTTTGAGAGTATGGCATGTATAGGGACTTGGTCATTTTGTTATATGTGTCGTTGATTTGGCTAAATGTATTGGCTTATATTTGTTTAAATTGATTTGGTATTTAGCCATGTAATTGGCTTATTTTGGCTAAAATGATTGTAAGCCCATTTATATAAATATATGTGTTAATGCCTTCTTGTTTTTGTGTTTTGTAATGGGTTGCTATGTGTTTATTATGGTTAAATAACTTCTTGTGAAATGGATGAGATACATCATTTGGTGTGCCAGGAAATCTAAGTAGAATTATGCATGATGAAAGTATTCAGGTTGATACTTGTGAATGTTAGTTAGGTATGAATTGAATTGGTAAATTATACTATAGTAAATATGTTAAGTGTTGGTAATGAATGATATGATTTAGCCTTGATTATGAATGTTTTGGTTGCTTAAACATGCCATGGATTATGCCATTGAACTTATGTCGGTGTAGGTGTAAATGAGGGTGACAAATGGCTTGGTAGATAGCCTTTATTTTGTCCACATGGGGAGACACACGGGCTCGTGACTAGGCTGTGTGTGACACACTGGCTCGTGTCTAGGCCGTGTGTGACACACGGTTTGCCCCATGGGCACGTGTTCTGGCCATGTGTCCTCTGCACCTTAATTTTGAGAAACAGAATGCTCAGAATTGAGCACACGAGCGTGTATCTCAGCCGTGTGAGGGACACAACCACAGACACAGGCGTATGTCCCGGCTGTGTGAGGTCTGCACCTATTTTATAAAAATATAATTTACCACACGGCCTGGCACACGGGCGTGTGACTTAGCCGTGTGACATCAATTTGTTCATGCATTGCAAAACAGAGAGTTACACGAGTTAGGGACACGGGTGCGTGTGACCACACAGCCTGCCCACACGGTTGTGTCCCAAGCCACATGGGCGTGTGACCCCTATTCATAGCTAAAATTTTCTAAGTTTTATAAAAATTTCTTGAGTGCTCAGTTTAGTCCCGAACCAGTTCCAAAGCATGTTTTAGGCCTCGTAGGCTAATATTAGGGACTTTTTGGTTGAATGTGAATGGTTTTAATTTGGATGAAAATTTATGACTCAGAATTGTTAGTTTGCTCACTTTATAAATCCTGTAATGCCTCGTATCCTATTTTGGCATTGAATACGAGTAAGGGGTGTTACATTTAGTGGTATCAGAGCTATTATTTAGTTGATTCACGTACTAACGTAGCGTGTGTGAAAGTCTAGCTATGCATGCCATATTTAATTTGTGATAGTGTGACAGCTCTTGACAATTTAAATTGTGTTTTCCTCTAGTAAATGGATCCCAATCGAGAGGTAGCTGACAATGTTGAAAGTAATACGCCGGCTCTCGCTGAAGGGACAGCGCCATCTGAAAGTAGACCAGAAATGATTAGTCAGGGAGGAGAGGCTAGAGAAGCCTTCTTCCAAAGGATGGATGAGTGCTTTTCCGAGTTTGTTCGAACAAATCCGCCTGCCCAACATACTCCACCCTACCTAACCCCCAACTGGTTCCTATAGCTCCTCAAGGTGTAGAATTGGTAAGGCTAAACTAGCCTCCAGTTAATAAGATTGGAAAGCAAGGGGCCAAAGAATTTAGAGCTAATATTGACGATGATCCTGAGAGAGCAGAGTTTTGGCTTGAGAACTCTATTAGGGTATTTGATGAGCTTTCTCACACACCAAATGAGTGCTTAAAATGTGCTATATTACTTTTGAGAGACACAACATATCAGTGATGGAATACTCTAGTATCCGTGGTACCGAGGGAAAGAGTTACATGGAAATTCTTTCAAGATGAGTTCAGAAAGAAACATATCAGTCAGCGGTTCATTGATTAGAAACAGAAAGAGTTTTTAGAGCTGAAACAGGGCTGTATGTCTATGACTGAATATGAACGAGAGTTTGTTAGGCTCAGTAATATGCTCGGGAATGTGTTTCCACCGAGGCCATCATGTGTAAAATATTCAAACATGGTGTGACAGCCCTAATTTGACCCTAGTCGGAAAGTGGTTTCAAGATCACAAAACCGAGTCATAGAAATAATTACATGTTATACTCTGTGTTTATTATATGTGAAAGTGTATGTGTGAAAATTTCATGCTTTGATTTTGTCATTTGAGAGTAAAATTATGAAATAGGACCTATGTGAAAATTTCTGAAAATGCTATAGGCTAAATTGTAGTGGGCAAATAATTTTTAGTGTAAAATGGGAGGATTTGCATGTCAAACTCCCCATTTTATGTGTAGTGGCCGACCATGATGTTGGTGGGAAGCAACATGTGCATTAGATAATAATAATTTAAGACATGAAGTTATGGTACTAATTGATATGTGTCATTTTATGTCATAAAATAAAGACTAAAAAATAACAAAATGATGGAAGGGAAAAGTTTGTCCATCCTTGTTCATGGTAGCCGAAAATAGAAGAGAAAGGAGAGGAAAAGAGCTCTTGAATGTTCAGTCACTTGGGGAAGAAAATCCAAGGTGAGTTCATGGTGCTTTGCTTCTATTTTGATGTTGATGGGTTTTTCTTGTTTCTACCTTAACCCATGAAGCATATTTTTGATTTTTGGTTGTGTTGTGAGCATTCGGTCATGAATGGAAACGAGAGAAATGGTTGTTGTTTCATGTTCTTTTGATAAAAAAAATGGAGAATAGATGAAGTTGAGCCAAGCAAATGAGCATGCATGTGCCTTAGATGCTAGGGGGGGGAATCGGCTAACATGTTGTGTGTATTATGGCCGAATGTGAACTTGGATAATATTGAGTAATGTTGTGCTTTAAAATGATGAAAGGAAGATTATGCTTAAGTGAAGTTTTAGGTATGTGATGATTGATTTGTGATATGTATGTTTAAATAACATGCATGCAAGGTATGTGTGAAAGAGTGAATTGGTAATAAATCTGCTTGGGACAGCAGCAGTAACGTGATTTTGGAAAATCACCATAAATTGTGGGAGATGAGTTAGAAGCTGAATAAATTATGTAATTAAATCTTAATGAGTCTAGTTTCCTATAAAAGAAACTGTGTAAGCAAAATAATTTCCGATGATGAGATATTTGAAGTGATGTGGGACAGGGTCAGAATGACTTCTAGATCCTCTGTTCTGTTTTTATAAAATCATTATAAATTGTACAAAAATGATTATAAGATTAATTTTATATGCTTAGACTCCTTAATGAGTCTAGTTTCAAATGAAATAAACAATAACATTTTTTGAATTCTTTACAATGAGAAATTTGATTCGTAGTGAAGAGTGGTCAGATTAGTCAAGCAGTGAAAGAAGGGAAACTTTAAGAAAAATCTGGTATTTATTGGCCAAACAAAAAATCCTTAAAATTTTATGAGTAAAATATGTATGGGTATATTTTCAGAGAAAATTAACAGAACTTGATTTGGAGTTTCGTAGCTCTAGTTATAAATGATTTAGTGACTGTTGCTCAGGAAGACAGCTTGCAGTGAAATTACGATTATGTAGTAAACATTGACAAAAATTTGTTAATGAGTTGCTTATTGATTTCTTATAAGCTTACTATGATCAGTAGGTGTGAAAGTTGAATATATATATATATATTATATTTTGAAAGTGATGCTTGAATAGTCGAATAATGACTAGTTTAAAATCTTTAAATTTTAAGCTCAAGAGCATAGAGGGGCAAATTCGGATAAGAGAAAAGAGAAAGTAATCGAATAGCCGTTGTAATCATTCGGAAACATTCGAGGTAAGTTCTTAAGTGTTTAAGCTTGATTCCTTTTTATATGCCCAAGAGTTAAATTAATATGGTAAAGGGAATGTAAATTTTATTTAGTTAATGTGTCGAATATGTAATGATTTAAGGCTATAAGCCGATTATGGCTATTATGCTTAAGTTGAATTGGATTTGGAAATTTGATGCACTAAATGAGTGTTACAATGAATAAACTATGTCGTATATGTGCTGGTGGAGATATCACGATTTGTGATTACTAAATACCTAAAGGAAACCATGATGTGTATAAAATTATTATTATTAGTCCTTTGTGATAGCCGAATATGGCTTGGCACTAAAGTGATTAAATGTGAACTTCGAAGAGGTAAACCATTAAAAGTGTGGTGCTATAAGACTATGGGCTAATACGATATGTGGATTCATTCCGTAAAGTAAATTATTCAGGCATGCGATATGTAGTTAGGCATGTTAAATCGATTGGAATTGAATCATGAATGTGAATTGAGAAGCATAGGTAAAAATGCCTATGACATATATGTGAGTAAGGGTAAAACCATCGTAAATTATCGATAAGGATGGGCTATGTGCAGAACCATCTTATAATTGCTAATTTGAAAGGTTGTGTGCGAATCAGTGAGCAATATGTATATATTAGATGAATCATGACCTTTTGGTTCTACTTGAACTAAGTTGCGCGATAAATAATTTATGCATATGGCTTATAGTCGAATGGTCACTATGGGTTAAGTTTGAATGGTGAAATGGAAATGTGATATGTTGAATGAGATGTGTTAATATATGATTAAATATGCATGATATTTGATGTGTATCCGGGCTTAAAGACCCGCAGGCTTCGTGCTGGTAAAATATCCGGGTTGAAACCCGCAGGCTTCGTGCTGGTATTATATCCGGGATAAATCCCATAGGCCTAGTGCTGGTATTATATTCGGGCCTTCGTGCCTAGCAAGCTTCGTGCCGGTGATGTGTATTCGAGCCTTCGTGCCTAGCAGGCTTCGTGCCAGTGATGTGTATTCGGGCCTTCATGCCTAGCAGGCGTAATGCCGGTGAAATGATATGTTATGTGAATTCAGTGTCCTTGTAAGATAAGGGTTTAGCTGAATGCTAAAGATGAAATGATAGTGTATAGTATCATGCTTATATGGCCTAATGGCAAGTATAACATGTTGGTAAATATGCAATGTGCTTTTATAATCAAATGATAAGTTTGAAATGAATGTGAGTGAAATGTTATGCATAAGCTATCAAATGTTAAGTGGGAAAATGAGATGAAAGAAAAGTGTTTGAGATGTATAATTATATATACGTTCGAATGATGTTAGTACTCAATTGATATGAATATGTTATACGGAACTTGTTGATTTGATTATTCGGGCCTTTGAGCTTAGCAGACTATAATGTCGGTAAGATACTATTCGGGCTTTCGAGCCTAGCAGGCTATAAAGCCAGTGAAATGATATCGGGCCTCGAGCTAGCAGGTGAAATGCCGGTGATTTGAGAAAAGCCTATGACTAAGGTACGTCGTGCTACATTGTCAAATGAATAATTTAATACGTAAAGTGGGCCAGGTACGCAGTATGTACTCACTCATATGTGAGTTTGATTTGAAGTGAATCATAAGGGAGTAATGTGATACGTACGTGAATAAATGTTAAAACTATACCTATGATCATGATACACCTGGTCAGGATGTGAAAGTATGTGAGGGTATTTGATAAAAATATATTATATGAATTCAGATTAAGTGTGACAAGAATGCTGAACGTGCATTATGTGCTTGTGTATATTCGGCCAGATGGCAATATCCCTAGAATTTGGCCTCTTAAGAAATTAAATAATCGAAGTATAATTGCGTTTATTTGTTTGCATTGCTTAAGACTTACTAAGCTTATGAAAGCTTACTCGTTGTTACATTTCTCTGTTTTTTAAATTGTTGACTTGATTACACCTTTCGGGTTGGAGTTCACGGAGATATTATCACCTTCGTCGAGCTCACGTTATCGATGTAAGTAAATCCTAGTATTTCGAGTCTATGGCATGTATAGGGTTTTAATGTTTTGGACCTCGTAAGCTCATATATGGGATAGATTGCATGTGAAAAGAAAAGTTTTAAATTGATTAAAATTTTTCAGCACGGTTTTTGTGTGATTGACTGAGTTTAAGTCGGGTAACACCTCGAACCCTATTCTGGTGAGGGATACGGGTGAGGGGTGTTACACATGGGCTGAATGAGGATATTAGACTATTAGTTGGGATTTTAGAGTTGAAGGAATTTGTCATACTGGTTAATCGAGCTTGCAAAGCCGAAGAGTTGAGCAAAGAAAAGAGAATGGCTGAGTTTGAGGCTAGAGCCTCAAGGAAAAGATTGATAAATAATTCATTTCAGCCTCCATCAAAGAAATCGAGGGATTTGTATACTCGTTCAAATGCTTTAGTGGGGTATCCCAACAGAGATTATGGGAAGCAATATTCGGGTTCTAAGGCCCAAACTACGTCAATAGCGAGTGTTGGTAATGCTAGGTCTAATAGACCTGAATGTCAACACTGTGGTAGACGACATCCTGGTGAATGTAAGATGAATAACTGGGCTTGCTTTAAATGTGGCTCCCCAGATCACTTCATTTGAGATTGCCCTGAAATGGTTGAGAAAGATAATTTTCAGAATGCAAGGCCAAGTAACACTGCTACTAGAGGAAGGCCACTGAGAAATACTGGGAGTGGGAACAGTAGCAGAGGTGTGACAAAAAAGTTAATTGCGAGATTAGAGGTCAGAGCACCTGCTAGGACTTACGCTGTTTGCCCTTGCGAAGATGCTTCATCCCTTGATGTTATCACTGGTACATTTTCTGTATATGATACTAATGTAGTTGCATTGATTGATCCTAGATCAACTCATTCTTATATTTGCATGAATTTGGTATCTAGTAAGAGTTTTCCTATTGAGTCTACAGAGTATATGATTAAAGTGTTGAACCCCTTAGGCAAATATGTTCTAGTTGATAAAGTATGCAAGAATTGTCCTTTAATGATTCGGGGTCACTGTTTTCCAACTGACTTAATGCTTTTACCATTTGATGAGTTTCATGTAATTCTTGGAATAGATTGGTTGACTCTAAGTGATGTCGTAGTGAACTATAGACAAAATATTATTGAATTGAAATGTAAAAATAATGAAATTCTTTGGATTAAATTGGATGAGTCGGGTGAGTTGCCTATTGTGATTTTGTTGATGTCGGCTCAGAGGTATGTAAGAAAAGGGTATGACACTTATCTTACATATGTACTGAATTTGAAAGTGTCTGAATTTAAGATTGAATCTGTGTTGGTAGTTTGTGAATATCCGAATGTGTTCACAGAGGAGTTGCCTAGATTACCACTGATTAGAGAGATTGAGTTTACTATTGATTTAGTACCGGAAACTTCACCAATATCAATAGCTCCGTATAGAATGGCTCTAGCTAAATTGAAAGAATTGAAATCTCATTTTCAAGAGTTGACAAATAAGGGTTTTGTAAGACCTAGTTTTTTGCCCTGAGGTGCACCAGTGTTATTCGTCAAGAAGAAAAATGGATCCATGAGACTTTGTATTGATTATCATCAACTTAATAAGGTTACGATAAAGAACAAATACCTTTTACTGAGAATTGATGATTTGTTCGACCAGTTGAAAGAAGCAACAGTGTTCTCGAAGATAGACTTGAGATCAGGCTATTATCAGTTGAGAGTTAAAGAGTCGGATATGCCAAAAACCACGTTCAAAATGAGGTACGAGTATTACGAATTTCTTGTTATGCCATTTGGATTAACGAACGCTCCTGCATTTTTTATAGACTTGATGAATCAAATTTTTCAACCATATTTAGATAAATTTGTGGTTGTTTTTATTGATAACATTTTTATTTATTCCTGAGATGAGTCTGAGCATGCAGAACATTTAAGAATTGTATTGCAAACTTTGAGAGATAAGAAATTATTTGCTAAGTTCAGCAAAAGTGAGTTTTGCCTTCGAGAAGTCATATTTTTGGGCCATATTTCTCAACGGAAGGTATTAGGGTTGATCCAACTAAGATTTCAGCAATTATTGATTGGAAACCGCCCAGGAATGTATCCGAGGTTAGAAGCTTTTTGGGTTCAGCTGGTTATCATCATCGTTGTGTTAAGGGATTTTCAATGATTGTTGTAACACCCCTAACCCGTATCTGTCGTCGGACTAAGGTTAAGAGGCATTACCAGACATGTCCGAACAATTCACATTCATTTCACAATCATCTAAGCATCAAAGTCATACATCAATATAAAGTCCCTTACGTAGTTCAACGAGACCTAAACATGCTTAAGAAATGGGTTGGGACTAAACCCAGCTCATACAAATTTTTCGAAACTTAAACATTTTTCAAAGTTATAAAGGTCACTTGCCCATGTGAGCAGGCCGTGTGCCTCACATGGCATTAGACACGTCCGTGTGTCTAGGATATGGCAAAACAGGGCATGCCCGTGTGCCTGGCTGTGTGAAAATTACCGCGGTTACTGACTTCGGTCACACGACCGACCACACACCCATGTGTCAGCCTGTGTGCTACACACGACTAATAGACACGCCCGTGTATCTAGGCCATGTCAAAACTATAGGGTATACTAACACTAAATCATAGGGTACCCTAGGGGGAATAGGGCTGTGTAACATAACCGTGTGTCACACACTGCTGAGACACGCGCCCGTGTCTCTGCCCGTGTAGACAAAAATAGGCTATTTGTAAAGCCAAATGTAACACCCCAAACCCGGGCTAGACGTTATGGTCGAGTCTGACGTGCCACATTGAAGTTAAAAACCCATGTTTTGTTTTAGTGCGTTAAAAACTGACTTTTGTTAAGCTAACAAAGTGAATGGAAGCTGGGCACCAGGTAGGAATCCGTAACAGAGGAGGTGAGCCATGAAGGCTACTTAAGTACCAAGCTCTTCGAATGGATCCAATCCTAGACATGCCCACAACCATTGCCACACTTGGTTATATCGATTTGAAATTTATCTAAGTGGATATCTTTGAGAAATCGGATATTCGTAACGTTGTGTTGTTTGGAAAACAAGTGTCCTTTTGAAAATGCGTCCTATGTCTAGCCCATTTAATATCAACCAGTTTAGAGTTATTAAAAATAAAATAATCCCCGAAAAGAAAAGAAAATAAAGTTAGAATGGCCTTATTACAACCCAAAGAAAATAAAATAGTAAATAAGATAACTGAAAGAAAACCAGCCACTTGTTTCAAAGCCCAAAAGCAATCACTGTGGCCACTCTGAATCCCCTCCGACTCCAAGTCCCCAAATCAAGGCTCACCTGCAAGGTTAAGGAAAGGGGGTGAGTTTGGAAACTCGATGTGTAACAAGCCCCTTTCAGAGCCCAAAGCAATATCAACCTATTGGGCCTAAGCCCAACTTCAATCTCAACGTATACTGGGCCGAAGCCTTTTTATATTTCATATTACTGGGCCAAAGCCTTTACTGCAAACAGTATGGCCCATAGGTCCATTTCAATATCACATGTAATATCAATGAATGTATGCAAGCCCATTTGGGGAGACTATTCAACCCACCATCCGCTACTCTCCACCCGTACCAACCAACACACCATGTGGGGAATAACTCAACCCACCCAACCAACACACCACTGGCAGCTTAGCTGCTTTTTCATATATCTGGAGGCCTAGCCTCTTTAATAACTAGGGCAAAGCCCTTTTCGGTAAACTGGGGCAAGGCCCTTTTCAATAAACTGGGGCATAAGCCCTTTTTCAATAAACTGGGGCATAAGCCCTTTTGCACTTCCTCCATCCATATAAAAACCCAACCCAATGCATTTATGAATACATCATGTGCATATCATACATATCATGTGCATATCATACATATCATGAGCATATCATATCAATCATGTATATCAAAATCCCATGTATCAAATTATAAGTAAACCCTAGGGGTATAACGGCCATTTTTACCTAGGGGCAAAACAATCATTTTCATAATATAAGGGTAATTTCATAATTTTACCAAATATTAGGGTTTTCTGTGTTCATTATTAGTTACTGACTATTCATATGTTTTAAACAGCGATTCTGGCCCATTTTTCGCGATACCAAGCTATTAGGCCAGAAACCCCTAATGGGCACTACATAGCCGATTTAGTCATCTAGGCCCATTTAGCCTATTTTCCATAATGGTGTTACCAGTCTTAATGCGCAATTTAACAGGTTTTCATTTTCTACCAATTTTACCAAAATGGGCCCGAAAGCCCATTGGGCCCAACTCAGCCCCTCGAGGCCCAACTCACCGTAATGCCAAAAATCATGCCCTTACCTTTTCCAACATTTCCGATCATCAACCTAGCGAATCTAACTAACCAGTGAGCGTTCGCTTGCTCACAAGTCCTCGAAATGCCAGAATTTTGGCATTTCGGCTTTTCGGCATTTATCATTTCAAGCTATGAAAAAGGGTTCGTTACACACCTGTTTTGCGATATTCCTCGACGAGATCTCCTACACGATTTCTCCTATAATCAACCGTTTATAAATCAGCTCACAATAATAGAACCAAATCGAGAACCAGCTATTAACAATACTTACACATTCGACCACCCTCCATAATGGCCTTAGAATCCATACCTTTGCCGAAGTTGATGACTAGATCTAGTCACTCCGATGATCCCAGCTAATCCAAGTCGACACTATGCCTTGCTGCTCCTCCACTATACAAACCATAAAAAGATTAAAAGAAGAAGCCAATAAGGCCTATACCCACATTCGACCACCTCCCTAAACCATAGGGGTTTCGGCTTTTCTTAACATCCATAATACCGAATTGATTAAGGCCACGAGCACTTACCAAGGTTCACCTACCCAAACGATTCCAATCCCATGCTAACTCTGATTCAACGCAGTCCCAGCTCCAAAACACTAGCAGAAATCGCACCACAAGGATCCTAAGAATCGGCCACCAAGTCACCCAAGGGTGCTGTGCTTTCGGCTTTTGGGTCACTGAAGAAAAAGTGGTTATGGACCAAAAAAGGGTGTTGACAAAAGAGTTTAAAGGCTTTTGAAATAACAAGAATCAGCTAAAAAAAAAAAGAACAAGTGTATACCTTTATAGATAAATCGACTTCCCTTGACTCCTTTGGGATTTGGCTTGTTGCTATTCGGTTAGCAATGAAAAGAATGATATGTTCGGCTTTTACTATGAATGAAAGAGAGGAAGAATGAGAGGAAAAGAGTTTGTGGAAGAAATAATGGAAGAGAAATGAGAGGGATTTGCTTAAGAATAATCGGCACAAGTGAAAAGAAAGAAAAAAAAAAGAAAAATGCCACCCTAAAACCCCAATAGTCAAATTTGCTCTAAACCTTCCCCTTGACCGGCCACCACTTTTCCCATTTCAAATCTCCTAAAATCTCCCCTAGATACGCTCCCCCTTATCTCTCCATCATCCCTAAAATCTCTCCCCTTATCACTCCTTAATCCAATCACTTGATTAATTCAAACTCCTCCAACAGAATCCACTTGGGTTCCAACGCCTACCCTTCTTGCACATAAAAATAAGGTTGGAATCAAACCCAGGTCTTCCTCTATGCTTCACACGCCACCTTTTTAGGAGCTTAGTGGCGTCACCCTTGTCACTTTACCAAAGCTCTTTTTGTGATACATTTCACCTACAACTTTACATAAGGTCATTTAGCCAGTACCCCTAACTCTTAAGTCCTAAATTCAAAAATTCTACTGGGTTTTGGCCAACACAAGGGCCTTCCATAAGCCCATTTACATACTCAAATTATGAATTTCACAACCACATACCAAATTTTTAAAAATTTTACTAAAATATTGAGAATCGCGAAAAAACCGGAAAATCAGGATGTTACAATTCTACTCTCCTTAAAGAAATTTCGGCCTCGAAATTTACCTGATCCAAACAATTGAGGGTATTGCTGACGCATTGCCTCCCAGTTGCCCCTAAACTCAATAACACAACCTCTCAACATGTCTTCTAAAATCTGAATGACCCTCTCCGACTGCCCATCCGACTGAGGGTGAAAAGCCGTACTAAAATCCAACCGTGTTCCCAACGCCTCATGCAACTTCTGCCAAAACCGAGATGTAAACCTTGGGTCTCGGTCAGAAATTATCGATACTGGCACTCCATGCAACCGCACTATCTCTGCCACATACAACTTAGCCAGCTTTTGAAGTGAATAATCAGTTCGGACGGGTATGACATGGGCAGATTTTGTGAGCCTATCCACAATTACCCAAACCGAATCCTTCTTAGATGGTGTCAACGGAAACCCACTTACAAAATCCATAGTTACCCTTTCCCACTTCCAAAGTGGTATCTTTACCGGCTGTAACAATCCTGAAGGCAGTTGATGTTTGGCCTTCACTTGTTGACACGTCAAACATCTCCCCACAAATTCGGTCACTTCTCGCTCAAGCCCAGGCCACCAATATAGCTCTCGCAAGTCTCGATACAACTTACTCCCTCCGGGATGCATAACACAAGGTCCATTATATGCCTCTTTCAAAATCATCAACCTCAAGTCAGAGTCCTTCAGCATACAAATTCTTCCTCTAAAACAAAGAACTCCCTCGCTATTTAACCCAAAGTCGGGATTCTCCCCCTTCTCCACTTGCTGAACCCGAGAAACCAATGACTCATCTTCTAACTGTTGCTTCTACAACCCACATAAAAACATTTAAAAGCAATAATCAAAATTATAACATAAACAATATGTGTGGCTTCCTCCGAGCCCCTCGCAACTCCGATCCGTCTAAGGTTGGAAATTACCTGAAAGGTTAATAAACGGGGTGAGTTTACGAAAACTCAGTGTGAAATCCCCTACTATAAAAGGAACAGTCAGTCATATAAAAGAATTAAAAGTCTGGCCCCAGCCTTACTTATAGTTTCAGTGTCAATTGGGCCTTAGTCCACTATAACAGACAGTACCAGATAGGCCTTAGCCCATTACAGAATAAGAAACATTATCAGAACTAGAATCAAAATGAGAATCAGAATCAGAATCAGGTGACAGAATCAAAATTGGAATAAGAATTAGAATTAGGTAATGAATCGAATCGATGTCGAATGTAATCGTAATCGTAACCGTAATCGAATTAGGTAATGTAATCAAAATCATGATCGTGTAATGAATCAAAATCGATGATCGAATGTAATCGAATCGAATGTGAATGCAAACCCAACCCAATCCATCCGTATACACCCTCGTACCAACCTTACACCATGTGGGGAGACAACTCGACCCACCCATCCGCTACACACCACAGAATTTGCAGTGAGGCTGCCAGATATTGTGACGAAGTCACCAGATCCAGATATTGTGGCTAGGCCACCAGAACAGATATATATATGTGTGGTGAAGCCACCAGATTGCAGCGAGGCTGCCAGATATTGTGACGAAGTCACCAGAACAAATATATGTGGCTAGGCCACCAGATTGCAGCGAGGCTGCCAGAACGCTTCCTCCATCAATATAACCCATATCCCATACAACAGATATACATGTCATAGCATACAACATACAGAATCAGAATATCATGTCCATATTTGAATCAAACAATCACAGTCAAATCATTCATATCACCAACATATATTCACAATCAAATCCGTCAACCACACAGTCCAAGTCAGTCACTTGCCCACAAGGGCAAAATAGTCATTTAACACCCTAAGGGTAAAATGGTAATTTTACTCGACAATGGTATCTCAGTAATTCTACCCTGTAGGGGTATTTCAGTAATTCTACCCTACAGGGGTATTTCGGTATTTCTACCCTACAAGGGTATTTCGATAATTCTACCCTACAAGGGTATTTTAGTAATTCTACCGTATAGGGGTATTTCGGTATTTCTACCCTATAGGGGTATTTCGGTATTTCGACCCTACAAGGATATTTCAGTATTTCTACCCTACAAGGGTATTTCGATAATTTTGCAAATCGAGGGTAAAACAGTAATTTTGTAAATCGAGGGTAAAACGGTAATTTTATAAATCGAGGGCAAAACGGTAAATCTGTAAATCGAGGGTAAAACAGTAATTCTGTAAATTGAGGATACTTTGGTAATTTTACAAGTCGAGGGTATTTTAGTAATTTGGTAAACTAAAGTATTCGAAACAGGGATAACAATACGAATGGGCCTAAAGCCTATTCTCGACCCAAATGGGCCCACACTCTCGTGTGGCCCTTTTAGCCCAAATCTAGCCACAGATATGAGATTCACCTAGCCTAGTCTAATATTTACTACACAATCAAACAACTTATCCAATTAGGCCTGTAGGCCCATTGGGCCCACATAGCCCCTTTCAGCCCATCGCAGCCCGAAGTAGCCATCCACAGCTAGAGTAGTGAGAAATACACACCTGATTGGAGACTGGAGTTAATCCATGCTCCGAGCACTCTTAGCCGATGCCCAACCCAAACGAGCACACCATAAAGCGAAAGGGATCAGCCAAGAGAGGTACATTTACTCTCCTCATGGTTCTCTCTATTTAAAGCCAGCTCCGCATCCACTCTTATGTTAGCTCCCTGATGTGGGATCCCTCCATCATCAGAGTTTAAATTCAACACCAACTCTTGCCATCCCCTATTAGCAAAATAAATGCTCTTTGCTTGCCATAGGATTTGAACCCATGCCTCCCCTTAAATGCTCCCCACGCTACTTGCCACAAAGCCACAAGGCTTTTTGTGACACAATTTCTCCAACAATATTCTTAAGGCCTACCTACTACACCCAGGGTTTGATTCACCTTAAACCAAAATTTTTGCTAGAGTCCAGGTTTGAACCCAGGACTTCTCCAACACTTCTCAGCACACTTAACCAATAAAACAAGCCTTCATTAACGAAATTTACATGCACAACAGAATATTATAAGCTGCCTTCAACCGCTCCCATGCTCAAGGCCCAAAACTTCTAGGCCCAAATTCAGGGTGTTACACCAAATTTGCCACACATTTTGAACCATCCCTACAAGCATCAAACCAAGACATTTTGTACCAAATCTTCAACCAATTCACAACCAAAACATACACCATTCATGATATATCATTATCAACAAATTTGATGCTTGTAATATATACCAAATCATGCCAAATCATAAGCCAAAATCTTAGCAAAACATATGATTCATAATCTTACCAATTTCTCAATTAAGCAATACCAAAACTTACCAAATTGACCAATTCACTTGGCCATTCATGATCATATCATATTGATCATATTGCATTACATATCATATACCAAAATCAAACCATAGTTCAACCATAATCAAGCCATATCACATGGCTAAATTTTACATCACAAAACCTACCCAAATAACTCTAACCTATACATGCCATATACCATATATACAACTCTCAAAATGGTACCAAAAGTAGATGTCCGATAGTGTGAATGAGTCACTAATGATCCCTGAATCCAAGCTAGCTTTATAACACTGTAAAACAGATAACATTTCCCACAGTAAGCTTTGAAGCTTAGTAAGTTCGCACCGAATATAATCAATAGTTTATATAATACTAAACATCAAATAATAAACACTTAGTAATTCAAAAATCATCCATCAATTCTATTCAATCACATTTAATATGTTCATACAATTTCAACAAGCTTCATACACAAAGTATCATCTACCACATATGTATCGTACATACCTAAACTTTCCCGTATGTATTCATTTCATTCTCACCACTCGTTCAAATACATTAATTCAATCGGAAGTCTTTCCATGCTTTAATAATTTGCACGCTTAGTGCTTTAATGGTTAGCGAAAGCTGTAACTATCTCGCACACTTAGTGCCATCTCAAATAACCGAAGCTATCTCAGTATCGCACACTTAATGCCTCATATAGCCGGAGCTATTCCAATTCGCCCACTTAGTGCTATTTATAGCCGAAGCTATTTCAAATCGCACAATTAGTGTCAAACATAGTCGACTTATCATCGTACTCAAACCATAGTTAAATATATATACAATTTATGCATTATCAAAGCATTAAAACATACTTCTAACATCATTTATCACGTACGAACTTACCTCGTACTTAGAATTGATAATTCAGATTGTTTACTTGATAACCTTAGATTTCCCTCGATCTAAATCTGAATTCCTCCTATCTTGATCTATATGTATTCAAAATTAATCCGAATTCAATCCATATCACATATTTAGGGTATTTTACAAATTAGCCCTCACATTTCACATTTTATCACTTTAGTCCCTAATTCATAAAATCACAAAATACACAAATTTTCCTTTTACACATGTTAAGCCGAATATTCACTTAGCTCATACAAGCCCACACATTTCATTTATTTCATATTTTAGTCCCTCAAAATCTCATTATCACAATTTAGCCCAAATTACTCAAATTTATCAAAAATTCAAAGAAAAAACATGTTAACCCAATGCATATATTTCATTTACTATCATCAAACTTCATAAAACTCATAATTTCATCAATGGCTCAACTCAAAATCATCAATAATTTCCAAAATTCAGACATGGGCTTGATAGAAAATAGTGCAACGATCACAAAAATATAGAAATTATCAAAAGTTGAGCCAAAACCATACCTTAATCATGTAATCAAAATGTCGAAACCCTAAACTCTTTTTTCTTCTTCTTTTCCTTAGTATTTTCGGTGCATAAACACTAAAATAAGCAAAATTTTAGCTTTGGTTTAATTTAATTTACTTTTATAAAATAATTACCAATTTTGCCCTTAATGAAAACATATAAAAACTTAATAATGGTTGTCCATAAAAGTCCATTAACTATATTAATGGTACATTTCCTTAATAAGGACCTCACACTTAATAAGACACATCAATCCATCACTTAATCAAGTAGGAAGCCACTTTACATATTTCTGCGATTTAGTCCTTTTTGCAAATGAAGCACACAAATGATAAAATTTTCATACGAAAATTTCACATATATCAATTCACATATAATAAGCACGAAAAATAATATTAAAATATTTTTTGACTGGGATTTGTGGTCCCAAACCACTATTCCAACTAGGAACTGAGTTGTTACAACTCTCCCGCCTTTGAGATTTTTGTCCCCGAAAATCTTACCGTTGAACATATTCGGATATTGCTATCTCATAGCATCTTCGGGCTCCCATGTAGCCTCTTCAACACCGAGTCGAAGCCACATCACTTTTACTAACAAAATTTTCTTATTTCGCAGTTCTTTAATCTCACGAGCTAACATACAGATCGGTTCTTCATTATAAGATATATCAGAATGAATTTCAACCTCAGTCGGAGAAATGACATGCGAAGGATCTTATCTATATCTTCTTAGCATTGATACATGAAATACATTATGTATCTTTTCTAACTCAGACGGTAATGCTAGCCGATAAGCTACTGGTCCAGTTCGCTCGATAGTCTCATACGGCCTGATGAATCTCGGACTCAGTTTGCCTTTACTATCGAACCAAAGTACTTTCTTCCTTGGGGATACTTTTAGAAACACTTTGTCACCGATCTCTAATTCAATGTCTTTTCTTTTCAAATCTGTATACGATTTCTGATGATCCGTGGCTGCTTTCAGACTATCATGTATTACTTTCACTTTTTCTTCTGTTTCTCTAATCAAATCAACCCTATGAATCTTATTCTCACTAAGCTCTGCCCAATACAATGGTGTTCGACATTTTCGACCGTATAAAGCCTCGTAAGGAGCCATTTTGATACTTAATTGAAAGCTATTATTCTATGCAAATTCAATCAAAGGCAAGTATCATTCCCAGGTAACTTTAAACTCAAGAATACAACATCTCAACATATCCTTGAGTATCTGAATAATCCATTTGAATTGACCATCCGTCTCTGGGTGAAAAGTAGTGCTAAAGTGTAGTTTCGTACCTAATGCCTCTTGTAGTCTCTTTCAAAACCGCGATGTGAACCTCGGATCTCTATCCGAAATAATAGAAATAGGTACTCCGTGCAATCTTTCAATTTAAGAAATATACAACTTAGCAAACTTATCAAGTGAATAATCTGTGAGAACCGAAATGAAATGAGTCGATTTAGTGAATAATCTGTGTAAACAACCCTGATTGCATCTTTCATACACGATGATTGAGGAAAACCCGATACAAAATCCATCTTGATTTTATCCCATTTCCACTCAGGAATCATAATCGGTTGAAGCAACCCAGACAGAACCTAATGCTCAGCTTTAACTTGCAGACAAATTAAACATTTCGAAACAAATTTCGTGATATCTCGTTTCATACCATGCCACCAGTAAAGTTGTTTCAGATCATTATACATTTTAGTACTACCAGGATGAACAGATAACTAACTCCTATGAGCTTCGTTCAAAATCATCTGAATCAAATCTAGATTTCTTAGAACACATACTCGGCCTCTGAATCTCAAACAACCCTCAGCATCAACTTGGAATTCTGAATCAGTATTAAAATCACATTGAGCCCGTTTTGCTAACATTTTATTATCAACTTTCTGAGCTTCGTAAATCTGCTAAATAAATAATGGTTTCACTTTCGACTCAGCTGAAACCAAACCATCACAAATAACTAAAGCTATCTCGGCATCGCACACTTAGTGCTTCAAATATATGAAGCTATTCCAATTCACACACTTAGTGCTATTTATAGCTGAAACTATTTCAAATCGCACACTTAGTGCCGAAAATAGTCGATTTATCACTGTACTCAAACCATAGTCAAATATATATACAATTTATGCATTATCAAAGCATTGAAACATACTTGTAACATCATTTATCACGTACAAACTTACCTCGTACTTGGAATTGATAATTCAGATCGTTTACTCGATAACTTTTTATTTCCCTTGATCTATATATAAATTCCTCCTTTCTTGATCTATATGTATTCAAAATTAACCCTTTTACTCAACAAATCATTTATTTCAATCCATATACATATATTTAGGGCATTTTACAAATTATTGCTCACATTTCACATTTTATCACTTTAGTCCCTAATTCATAAAATCACAAAATACACAAATTTTCCTTTTACACATGTTAAGCCGAATATTCACTTAGCTCATACAAGCCCACACATTTCATTTATTTCATATTTTAGTCCCTCAAAATCTCATTATCACAATTTAGCCCAAATTACTCAAATTTATCAAAAATTCAAAGAAAAAACATGTTAACCCAATGCATATATTTCATTTACTATCATCAAACTTCATAAAACTCATAATTTCATCAATGGCTCAACTCAAAATCATCAATAATTTCCAAAATTCAGGACATGGGCTTGATAGAAAATAGTGCAACGATCACAAAAATATAGAAATTATCAAAAGTTGAGCCAAAACCATACCTTAATCATGTAATCAAAATGTCGAAACCCTAAACTCCTTTTTCTTCTTCTTTTCCTTAGTATTTTCGGTGCATAAACACTAAAATAAGCAAAATTTTAGCTTTGGTTTAATTTAATTTACTTTTATAAAATAATTACCAATTTTGCCCTTAATGAAAACATATAAAAACTTAATAATGGTTGTCCATAAAAGTCCATTAACTATATTAATGGTACATTTCCTTAATAAGGACCTCACACTTAATAAGACACATCAATCCATCACTTAATCAGGTAGGAAGCCACTTTACACTTTTCTGCGATTTAGTCCTTTTTGCAATGAAGCACACAAATGATAAAATTTTCAGACGAAAATTTCACATATATCAATTCACATATAATAAGCACGGAAAATAATATTAAAATATTTTTTTGACTCAAATTTGTGGTCCCAAAACCACTATTCCAACTAGAGTCTAAACCGGGCTATTATAATTGTTACACCTATGACCAAATTGTTACGAAAGGATGTGAAATTCGAGTGGTCTGAGAAATGTCAAAAGAGTTTTGAACAGTTGAAAGCGTTGTTGACTGAGGCACCGGTATTAGTGCAACCTAAGTCGGGAAAAGAGTTTGTGATTTATAGCGACGCGTCATTGAACAAGCTTGGTTGTGTGCTAATGTAAGAGGGTAACGTGATAGCTTACGCATCGAGACAGTTGAAACCGCACGAAAGGAATTATTCGACGTACAACTTGGAATTGGCTGCCATTATGTTTACTTTAAAAATTTGGTGACACCATTTATTCGATGAGAAGTGTCACATATTTACTGATCCCAAGAGTTTAAAGTATTTGATGACTCAAAAAGATTTAAATTTTTGACAATGGAGATGGCTTAAGTTTTTGAAAGACTATGAGATGGTAATCGATTATCATCCTGGAAAGGCGAATATAGTCGACAATGCTTTGAGTAAGAAATCTTTGTTTGCTTTGAGAGCAATGAATACACGACTGACCTTGTCTGATGACGGATCGATTCTAGCCAAGATAAAGGCTAGACCGGTATTTCATCAGCAAATTTATGAAGCTCAGAAATGTGACAGTGAATTGCAAGCTAAAAGAGGTCAGTGTGAATTGAATAGTGATTCAGACTTTCATATTGGGGTCGATGATTGTTTGATGTTTCGAGGTAGGATTTGTGTACTGAAAGATACTGAGTTGATTTACAAAATTCTTCATGAGTCACACAGTGGTTGTCTGTCTGTTCATCCACGAAGTATGAAGATGTATAATGATTTGAAGAAATTGTATTGGTGGTCAGGTATGAAACGAGATGTTTCTGAATTCGTATCGATATGTTTGATTTGTCAACAAGTAAGGTTGAATCTCAAGTACCTTCGGGTTTACTTCAGCCTGTGACTTTACTCGAGTGGAAATGGGATAGAGATACAATGGATTTTGTATCGGGGTTACCTTTGACTCCAAAGAAAAAAGATGTCGTATGGACTGTTATTGATAGATTGACGAAATTGGCTCATTTTATTTCAGTACGTATTGATTACTCACTTGATAAGCGAGCTAAATTGTACATTGCTGAGATTTTCAGATTGCACGGGGTGCCTACTTCTATTATTTCAGATACAGATTAGAGGTTTACATCACGATTTTGGAAGAAATTGCAAGAAGCGTTAGGTACAATGTTGAATTTTAGTACTACATTCGATCCGCAAACTGACGGTCAACTTGAGAGAGTGATTCAGATTCTCGAAGATATACTTCACTATTGTGTTTTAGAGTTCAAAGGTAGTTGGTTGAAATACCTACCGTTGGTCGAATTTGTAACACCCTTTACCCGTATTCAACTCCGAAACAATGTACGAGGCGTTACTGGACATAAACTCACACAATCATACAAAATCGAGACACGAACTTCCATCCAATTTAAAACTTTTCATTCACATGTATAGCGTCCCTTATATGGGCCATCAAGGCCCAAAACATACATTTGGTGTGGTTCAGGACTAAACTGTGAACTTTTGAAATCTTTTCGACACTTAGCAAATTTTCTTGTTTTGGAGAGTCACACGCCCATGTGGGTAGGCCGTGTGGTCACACACACCCGTGTCCTGAGCCCGTATAACTCTGTAACTATGACATCATCATACAATTCGAGTCACATAGCCAAGTCACACGCCCATGTGCTTAGGCCGTGTGGCGAATTAAATTCTCAAAATTAAGTGCAGACTTCACACAGCCTGGGCACACGTCCATGTTCTAAGGACGTGTCCTCCACGCAACTGAGACACACGGCCGTGTCTCTGCCTGTCTGTTTTCTACTAGGCATTTTGTTCTGCATTAATTAGGGTGCAGGGGACACACAGCTAGAACACACGCCCTTGGGGCAAGCTGTGTGTCAAACACGGTCTAGACACACACCCGTGTGTCTACCCGTATAGACAAATTTAAGGCTATTTTCCAAGCCAATTGCCACTCTTATTTGCACAACACATTCATGGCTCCAAGGGTACTTAAACATCAATGAACCTAGCTCACGAATAGCAGCTTCTCATCATATTATACTAAATATGACAAGCCCCATTTTACCAACACACACATAGTAGCCATCATCATTCAACCATCAACAACCAATAGCCATATCATAATGGAATTGGCACATACATGCATAGATGAATAGGTTTACAACCCAATAATCATTGTGAGCCATATCTCATGGCCTTATACAAAAGGAATCCTAACACCATCAAAAGCTAATACATTGGCTAAACAAATATGACATATAACAAAATAACCAAGTTTCTATACATGCCATACTCAAAATAATGAGACTAACTATACCCAAAAGATCCAATTGATAGTGTAACCGAGCCTCCGACGTCCTTTGACTCCCGAGCTAGCTTGGCAACACTATAAGAAAATAGAAAAGAGAGAGACTAAGCATAGAGGTTAGTAAGCTTATACGTAAATAATAAGTAATAAAAATATGCATTTCCATACACATACATAACATAATTTAATTCATCTTGTTCTCAACAATCATTGTAGTCATATCATATCTCATTCGATTTATATAATGTTCAGTAGAACTCAAGATCATAATTCCTTTATTCTCATCTTACTAAGGTTTAATCATTTCATAATATCAATACTTATGAGATTGGCGTGCATACTTGTACTCTTTCAACATGATCATACCTCATTATTTCTTTGACACATCCTTGGACTACCCGTTGAACCACTTGGAATACTAAAGGATACTTAGGAAATCATATTCACAAAGTACGGTGCCAATGCCATATCCCAAATATGTTCTTACATGGGAACACTTATTGATGCCAATGCCATGTCCCACACATGGTCTTACATGGGATCACACATATCGAAGTCGATAGCCCATCTATGGTCTTACATGATGTTCTCATATCGATGCCAATGCCATGTCCCAGACATGGTCTTACATGGGATCACATAGCGATACCAATGCCATGTCCCAGACATGGTCTTACATGGGATCACTCATATCGATGTCGATGCCATATCCCAGATATGGTCTTAACGGGATCTCATCAACCCAAAGGTCATGATTTTTATGCTCGAAGTATTCCTAAGGTTCAACCAGCTTCCATTACCTCAAATCTTTGTCGGATAACATCAATAATACTCAAAAAGGAAAATATTCATTTCATGCAACATTAAGTGTTAAATGTTTAATAAAATGTTGTATCAATTACATACAAACTTACCTCGGTACAAAAATGTAGCTAACTATTCGATTTAGTCCACAACCTTGTTCTTCCTTCGATTTTGGTCCGGACTTCGTTTTTCTTGATCTATAATAGTAAATTTCACTTATTTAATTATCACATTATTCAAATCAGTCCATAAATTATACTTTGGAAAAAATTACAATTTTTCCCCTAAACTTTCACTTATTTAATTATCACTTTATTCAAATCATTCCATAAATCATACTTTAGAAAAATTACAATTTTTCCCCTAAACTTTCACATATTTACACTTTGGTCCCTAAGCTCGTAAAATGAAATGTGTCCAACTTCTTAGTTGCCTAAGCCTAGTTGATTCATATTCCCTCTTATAACAGCCCACATTTTTCATTAGATCACATTTTTAACATCTATTTTTACATGTTTTACAAATAAGTCATTTTTTGGTATTTTAATGAAAAACCACTTAGAAAAATATGTTCATTTAACACCAAACTTCCATATTCCTTCATTAATCATCAAAATACATGTATGAAACACATGGGTAAATTCTTGAACATAAACCCTAGTTCAAATAAAGGGTAGAAATAGCTAAGCCATGCTTCTAGGATTTCAAAAATGTAAAGAACATTAAAAATGGGGCTAGGATTGACTTACTATTAAGCTTGAAAAGTTGAAAAACCCTAGCTATGGTGCTCCTCCAAATTTCAACTATGGCATGAAAAAGATGAGAAAATTTTTGCTTGATTTTTCCCTCTTTAATATTTAATTAACCAAATGACCAAAATGCCCTGTTCATTAAAATTTCAAATTTTTTCCATGCATGCCCATTTTTGTCCATAAAAATAGAAATTGGGAAATTTGCTATTTAAGGACCTCTAATTAATAATCCAAAGCTATTTCATACTAAAAGTATCTAGAAACATATATTTAGCAACTTATTCAATTTAGTCCCTAAAGTCAAATTGGACACTTTACCCATAAAATCTCTTCATGAAATTTTCACACGAGTATGAAAGCATATCATAGACCTTATAATAATCATAAAATAATTATTTCTACCTTAAACTTGTGGTCTCAAAACCATTGTTCTAACTAGACCTTAATTCGGGATGTTACAAAATTTGCTTATAACAACAATTATCAATCGAGTATAAAGATGACACTGTATGAAGCATTGCATGGGCGCAAGTGCTGAGCTCCATTGTACTGGACTGATCTCAGTCAGAAATAGATTCACGGGTTGATTTGGTTAGAGAAATCAAAGAGAAGGTGAAAGTAATTCGTGATTGTTTGAAAGCAGCTTCGGACAGACAGAAATCGTACACGGATTTGAAACGAAAGGATATTGAATTTCAGTTGGTGATAAAGTGTTTCTAAAAGTATCACTGGGGAAGAAAATTCTTAGATTTGGTCGAAAAGGCAAGTTGAGTCTGCGGTTCATTAGGCCTATGGAACTATTGAAAGAATAGGACCAGCAGCATATCGATTAGCTCTGCTGCCTAAATTGGAAAGGATTCACAATGTGCTTCATGTATTGATGTTGCGCCGTTATCAATCAGATCCTCCGCACATAATTTCGCCAACAGAGATTGAGATTCGACCCAATATGAGTTATGGTGAAGAACCGATAAAGATTTTAGCTTTGGAGGTTAAACAATTGAGAAATAAAAGCATAGCTCTAGTGAAAGTTTTGTGGCAACGACATGGAGCCGAAGAGGCTATGTGGGAATGTAACGCCCCGCACCCGAGACCGTTGCCGGAGTCGAACACGAGGTGTTAACGAGCTTAATTCATTTATTTACACAGTTCATTTTAAAATTTCCAGACAAGCTGGCTAACTGCATCACTGTCACCTTAAAAATCATATCTCGAGTTCCAAAACTCGAAAACTGATTCCGTAAATTTTCCCTGAAACTAGACTCATATATCCATCTACAAATTTTTTTCTAGAATTTTTTGGTCGGGCGAATTAGTACAGTTTATTAGTTAAAGTCTCCCCTATTCCAGGGTTTGACTACTCTGACATTCATGCATTACGACTTAGATATCTCCCTGTACAGGGAATCAATACATATGCCGTTTGTTTCTAATGAAACTAGACTAAAAAAGGAATCTTTACATATAAGGAATGACTTCTAATTATTTCTGGTTAATTTATGGTAAATTTCCAAAGTCAGAACAGGGGATCCAGTAACTGTTCTGGTCCTATTTCACAAAAACTTAAACATCTCATAAAATACGGCTCATATGGTCATTTCACTTCTTCCATATGAAAATAGACTCATCAAGGTTCGATTACATAATTTATTCATTATTTAATTACATTCCTAATATTTTTAGTGAATTTTCAAACTCACATCACTGCTGCTGTCAGCATCTATTTTAAGGGAAATTTCACCTATTTCATAGTTTCCATGATTCAACTAGCCATTGGACATACATAGCACCAAATATGATCGTGATTAACCATTCCAATGGCTAATCATTGCCAAGCATTTCCACACCTCTCAATAACCATATATATACAAAATGATTTTAATACTATGCTCAAAATATTTAAGCCATTTTCGCATGGCTATCCGAATATATACACATCACCAAAGGTACTTGATTAACAACAAAGGTTAGTCCTATACATGCCATTATCAACGTTTAACTAAAAGAGTACCAAAAGGGCTTAGATAGTGTGGACGACTTGACTTCGACAATCCAGAGTCCGATGGTGACGAATAAAATCTTTAAAATAGAGAATTAAAGAAACAGAATAAGCATTTAATGCTTAGTAAGTTTTGAGTAATGAAATTATTTACGACTAAAGTATAGGGTTCATATGACTAAATGAATAATTTCATATATGCACATTCTCAAAATCATAATTACTTCACGCTTCAACCAATATATTCATACAGTGGTATCAAACCTAACTAGAGTAGGAAGCTCGTTAATCAATTGAGCGAGTACTATTTGAAAGGAGTCAACCTTTCTGATGCATATACGAAACATACCTTATCGTTTTTATTTTATGAGCGTATTAATTGAAATTATTACAGCAAGATCGCTCGCTTCCAAACCCAAGTATCTTCGGGATTTAGCTAGATATAGCAACTCGCACAAATGCCTTCGGGTCTTAGCCCGGATATAGTCACTAGCATAAATGCCTTCGGGACTTAGCCCGGATAGAGTCACTAGCACAAATGCCTTCGGGACTTAGCCCGGGTATAGTAACTACTCACACAAATGCCTTCGGGACTTAGCCCGGATATAGTAACTTGCACAAATGCCTTCGGGTCTTAGCCCGGATATAGTCACTAGCATAAATGCCTTGGGACTTAGCACGGATATTGTCACTAGCACAAATGCCTTCGGACTTAGCCGGGTATAGCAACTATCAAGACAAATGCCTTGGGACTTAGCCAGGATATAGTAACTTGCACAAATGCCTTCGGACTTAGCCGGATATAGTAACTTGCACAAATGCCTTGGGACTTAGCCAGATATCATCCGAATAATCAAGCACATATACCAATAAATCATGACACATCCATATTTCATTATCATAACTAGAATTCAAACACAAGACGCTTATCAACCATTACCATTTTCGGCTCAATAGCCACATACAAAGAGCATGATTTTGATTTTCTTTATAACATGATCTCTATACACATTCGGCTACCCGTCATAGGTATAAACTAATCACCTCAATATACAATTCAAGTAGAATCATTATATCACCGTTTATTTGTTATGCTTATATGTCAAAACTTAATCAAATCATAAACTAAGTTTCATTACTCGAAAACTTACCTCGGATGTTGTCAAATGATTTCGACGGCTATTCGATCACTTTTTCCTTTCCCTTATCCAACTTTGATCCTCTAGGCTCTTGAGCTAAATCAAACAATTTACTTCCCAAATCAAACATATTCATACGACATCCATATACATTTTATACTAGCCGAAATGTACCATCAAGATATACTTTACTCAAATAATTTACCTTGGCCGAACATGTATAATGTTTTGTAGCTTAATAAATTTAACATACACTATGTATTTATAATATTTGTGCAGCTAATTATCCATGGTTATACACACACACAATCAAAAATAAATACCAAAATTTTCATATCCTTTATGCCCTAAGCCGAATACACTTGTCATGTTCACCTACATTTTTCATGTACAACATTCTCATATTCGCCATTAGTATCAAGCATAATAGCCAATTCTTCCCACCTTGAATCTATGCATCTATTTAATCATAGTTTGTTCAAGCACTCATACAACAAGATACATCCAATTTAACAAGAAACAAAAAACCTTATTTCTCCATAGCTACTATGGCGAAAGTTTTAGGCATCTCAATACCGAAATTTTTAACATGGGTTGCCTAAAGAACTTGGTGATGAGTTCAAATTAATCTAACATTTCAAGCAACTTAACACATCCATATAACTAAAAATTCTAAGTTTAAACACAATACAACATTTTAGCACCATGGCCGAATACTTCATGAAGTTGTCAAGACCCATCCTTTTCAAATTCTCACACACACTCACATTCAATCCTTTTTATTAAGCACTCAAAATCAATCATCTTCATGCCTCATCACCACAACATCAAACACCAACCAAGAAGACAACACCCATGGCCGAGTATCATCTCCATCAAATAGCAAAAAGAATTTAAACCATGGGCTAGGTAGAATTCAAACTAACATCTAAAAATATGCATGAACTTCATGGAATAACATCAAACATCCCTCTTCCTAAACATCAACCAGCCGAACATGAAGCAAGAGAATCCTCTTCTTCTTCCTTCCTCAAGTCACGGCAATGGGGGAGCATGGATGAGAGAACTTTGTTTTCATCACCCCTCCCTTTTCATTACTTTATTACTAACATTTTATTTTATTATTTCTAACATAAAACATTAACACAAAATGTTTATAATATGCTTTAACCCATAGCATGGCCGGCCACCATTTAGATTTTGGTCAATTTGACATGCAAACCCATCATTTTTATAACATGCATTAATAGGTCCTTATAGATTAACCTATCACCTTTTAAAAGTGTCACACATAAGTCCTATTAATTAAATTCACATGCAATCGACTAAATCGAAGCTTAAAACTTTCACACATTCATATTCACATATTTTAGACAATAAATATCATATTCAAATACTTCGGTGACTCGGTTTAGCGGTCCCGAAACCACATTCCGACTAGGGTCAATTTAGGGCTGTCACAACTCTTCCCCATTTAAGAAATTTTCGTCCCCGAAAATCTTACCGGTAAATAAGTTTGGGTATCGTTCTTTCATAGAGTTCTCAGTTTCTCAAGTAGCTTCTTCGATCCCGTGTTTGAGCCATAACACCTTTACTAACGGAATCCTCTTGTTTCGCAACTCTTTCACTTCACGAGCTAGGATGTGAATCGATTCTTCTTCATAACTCATATCGGCTTGAATTTCATCCTCGGAGGGATTTATTATGTGCGAAGGATCGGATCTGTAACGTCGAAGCATTGAGACATGAAAAACGTTGTGAATCTTCTCGAGGTCAGGGGGTAAAATCAACCTATATGCCACTGGGCCAACTCGTTCGGATATTTCATACGGCCCTGTGAACCTCGGACTCAGTTTACCCTTACGGCCAAATCTGAGTATCTTTTTCCAAGGTGAAACTTTAAGAAACACTTTGTCTCCCACCTGATACTCAATATCTCTTCGTTTTAAATCCGCGTATGACTTTTGACGATCTGATGCTGCCTTCAGTCTTTCACGAATTATTTTTACTTTCTGCTCAGCATCTTTAATCAAATCAATTCCGAAAATTTTACTTTCACCGAGCTCGGTCCAAAACAATGGTGTACGGCATTTACGACCGTACAAAGCCTCGTAAGGCGTCATCTTAGTACTTGATTGAAAACTATTGTTGTAAGTGAATTCAATCAAAGGTAAATACCGCTCCCATGAACCACTAAACTCAAGGATGCAACATCTCAACATATCCTCAAGTATCTGAATTAACCGCTCGGATTGACCATCAGTTTGTGGATGAAAAGCGGTGCTAAAATGCAACTTGGTACCCAAAGCTTCTTGCAATTTCTTCCAAAATCGCGAGGTGAACCTCGGATCTCTATCCGACACAATAGAAATAGGTACCCCGTGTAATCTTACAATCTGAGAAACATACAATTCCGCTAGTTTATCCAATGAAAAATCCATACGTACGGGGATAAAGTGAGTCGACTTAGTCAGTCTATCAACAACAACCCAAATCGCATCTTTCTTACTTGCCGACAATGGCAACCCAGATACAAAATCCATCGTGACTCGATCCCATTTCCATTCAGGTATCATGATCGGCTGAAGTAAACCTGTAGGTACTTGATGTTCCGCTTTCACTTGTTGACATATTAAACACCTCGAAACAAAATCAGAAATGTCTCGTTTCATACCATGCCACCAAAACTGACGTCTCAGATCGTTGTACATTTTTGTACTCCCCGGGTGAATTGACATTCGGTTACAATGAGCTTCGTTCAGAATCATCGAAATAAGTTCTGAATTTCTTGGAACACACAAATGACTTCTGAACCTCAAACAATCATCATCATCAATTTGGAACTCTGATTCCATATTCGGAACGCATTCAGCCCGTTTTGCAACCAATTCATCATCGACTTTCTTAGCTTCACGAATTTGGTGAATCAACAATGGTTTGGCCTTTAATTTTGCTACTAACACATTGTCGGATAGAACAGACAGGTGTACATTCATCGCTCGTAAAGCAAACAGAGATTTACGACTTAAAGCATCCGCAACCACATTAGCCTTTCTCGGGTGATAGTCAATGACAAGCTCATAATCTTTTAACAACTCGAGCCAACGTCTTTGTCGCAGATTCAAGTCTCTTTGAGTCATCAAATATTTGAGACCTTTGTGATCCGAATATACATGACACTTCTCACCAAATAAGTAATGTCGCCATATTTTCAAAGCGAATACGATGGCAGCTAGTTCGAGATCATGGGTTGGATAATTTTTCTCATGTGGCTTCAATTGTCTTGACGCATAAGCTACAACTCGACCTTCTTGCATCAATACACAACCCAACCCAAGTAAGGATGCATCACTGTAAATATGACAAACTCTTTGCCTGATTCAGGCTGCACTAACACTGGAGCTTCAGTCAAATAAGCTTTTGTTGATCGAAACTTTTCGACATTTTTCGTCCATTCAAACTTAACATCTTTACAAGTAGTTTCGTCATTGGTGTGGCTATCATCGAGAAACCCTTTACAAATCGTCTGTAAGTAAGCAAGTCCTAAAAGCTCGAACTTCAGAATATTTCTGAGGCTTCCAATTAAGTATGGTAGAAATTTTGCTCGGATCAACTCGAATACCCGTCTGAGATACCACATGACCCAAGAAGCTAACCTCTTAACCGAACTCACACTTCTTGAACTTAGCATATAACCGCTTATCCGTAAAATTTTCAACACTAATCCCGGTGTTCAAAGATGATCGGTTTCATTTCTCGAATAAACCAAAATATCATCGATAAACACAACTACAAACCGATCCAAATACGGTTCGAAGATCCGATTCATCAAATCCAGAATATCTTTGTAGGGCATTAGTGAGCCCAAACGGCATCACTAAGAACTCGTAGTGACTATATCTCGTTCTGAAAGCAGTTTTGGGTATATCCGAATCTCGAATTCCCAACTGATAATAACCCGATCTCAAATCTATCTTTGAAAACACTGAGGCTCCCTTTAGTTGACCAAATAAATCATCAATACGAGGTAACGGATATTTATTCTTTATTGTCACTTTATTCAGCTGACGATAGTCGATGCACAACCTCATGGTTCTGTCCTTTTTCACAAACAATACTGGTGCACCCCAAGGTGAGAAACTCGGTCGAGCGAAACCTCTATCCATCAACTCTTGCAACTGAGCTTTCAATTCCTTTAATTCCATTGGTGCCATACGATACGGAGCTATTGAAATCGGTGTAGTCCCAGGTACAAGTTCGATGCCAAACTCTACCTCCCGAACAGGTGGTAACCCCGGTAATTCTTCGGGAAAAACATCCAGATATTCACAAACCACTGGTACCGATTCAAGTTTCTTTCCTGATTTTTCATTATCAAGCACGTATGCAAGATACGCTTCACACCCCTTTCTCACATATTTTTGAGCTAACATCGAGGATATTATTGTTGGCAATCCATTCAAGACGGTAGACTCAACTCGGATTATCTCATTATTTGCACACCTCAAATCAATAGTCTTGCTTTTGCAATTCACAACCGCATCATGCACGGTCAACCAATCCAAACCAAGAATAACATCAAATTCATCAAGCAGTAAAAGCATCAAGTCCGCCAGAAAACAGGAACCTCGAATTACTAGGGGACATTTCTTACACACCTTATCAACAAGCACACAATGACCCAAGGGATTCGACACTCTAATAACGAACTCGAGAGACTCAACGGTAAAGTCTTCTTTGGATGCTAAAGTCTCACATATATAAGAATGGGTAGAACCAGGGTCAATCAATGCAATCACATTAGTATCAAAGAGAGTGAATGTACCGGTAATAACATCTGGTGTGGAAGCATCCTCGCGTGCGCGTATAGCATAAGCTCTAGCAGGAGCACGAGCCTCAGATCTGGTTGTAGCATCTCTAGATCCTCTCTGACCACTACTAGGATTTCCCGTATTTCTAGATGGTCTACCTCGAGCAGTAGTAGTACCCGGTTTCCCACTCTGGTTTATATTTTGTTCGAACAGTCTCAGGCAATCCTTGATAAAGTGGTCAGCTGATCCGCACTTATAACAGGAGCGGTCATGGAATCTACAACTCCCCGAATGCCATTTACCACAATACTGGCACTCTGTTCTGTCTCGACGATCATTTCCAACACTAGCAACCAAAGTGACTCGTGTACTCACAGGGGGTCGATCACGATCTCGTCTAGAAAAGCCCGAAGTGTCTTTAGATCGGCCTAAATCATCTCTAAATTTCTTCGATGACTGTTGAAAGGGCTTCCCCGAAGATCTCTTACAAAACTCCTTTGCTCCCATATCAGCTTTTCTTTTCTCCTTCATCGAGCTCTTGACTTTGCAAGCTCGCTTGACAAGTACCACAAATTCTCTGATTTCTAAAATGCCAACATACAACTTTATATCATCGTTCAGTCCATCTTCGAAACGTTTACACATCACAGCTTCTGAAGAAATGCATTCTCGGCGTCTGGCTAAGCCTTACAAACTTTCGTTCATAATCGATGAAGACATGGAACCTTGTTTAAGTTCAAGAAATTCTTTCCATTTTGATCAATGAATCTCTAGCTGATATACTTTTTTCGAAACTCGGTTTGGAAAAACTCCCAAGTTACTTGCTCTTTGGGCACGACAGAAATCAACGTATTCCACCAATAGTAGGCAGAATCACGTAGGAAAGAGATAGTACACTTTAGGCATTCATCGGGTGTGCAAGATAGTTTATCAAGTACCCGAATAGTGTTGTCCAACCAAAATTCAGCTTGCTCGGCATCGTCGCTGTCTGTTGCCTTAAATTCAGTAGCCCCGTGTTTTCGGATTCTATCAACTAGGGGCTTCTTTAACCTTATCTGGTCAGTTACCGGAGGTATTGCAGGTGCAGGGGTTGTATTAGTCGGGAATGGGGTTGTGGAACAGTATTAGTTCGAATGTATTGGTTGAACCAATCATTCATCACGCTATAAAAAGCCTGTCTAGCTTCATCATTGTGATTACTAGCAATAGGTTGAGAGTCCTTGGCGCTGTCCCTTGAGCGGGAACAGGCGCTACACTCTCAAGATCATCAGCTACCGCCCGGTTGGGATCGGGATCCATTACTATAAATAAACAATTTTTTAACTGTCAAAAATTGCCACACTATCAAATAAACACACAATGGCATGTATAGCTAGACCCGAACGTAGTACGGTAGTCCTAGAAACGACTAAACCATAGCTCTGATACCAATAAAATTGTAACGCCCCGCACCTGAGACCGTTGCCGGAGTCGAACACGAGGTGTTAACGAACTTAATTCATTTATTTACACAGTTCATTTTAAAATTTCCAGACAAGCTGGCTAACTGCATCACTATCACCTTAAAAATCATATCTCGAGTTCCAAAACTCGAAAATTGATTCCGTAAATTTTCCCTAAAACTAGACTCATATATCCATCTACAGATTGTTTTCTAGAATTTTTTGGTTGGGCCAATTAGTACAGTTTATTAGTTAAAGTCTCCCCTATTTTAGGGTTCGACTACTCTGACCTTCATGCATTACGACTTAGATATCTCCCTGTACAGCGCTTCAATACATATGCCGTTTGTTTCTAATGAAACTAGACTCAAAACGGAATGTGTACATATAAGGAATGACTTCTAATTATTTCTGGTTAATTTATGGTAAATTTCCAAAGTCAGAACAGGGGATCCAGTAACCGTTCTGGCCCTATGTCACGAAAACTTAAACGTCTCATAAAATACGGCTCATATGGTCATTTCGCTTCTTTCATATGAAAATAGACTCATCAAGGTTCGATTACATAATTTATTAATTATTTAATTACATTCCTACTATGTTTAGTGAATTTTCAAACTCACATCACTACTGCTGTCAGCATCTATTTTAAGGGAAATTTCACCTATTCCATAGTTTCCATGATTCAACTAGCCATTGGACATACATAGCACCAAATATGATCGTGATTAACCATTCCAATGGCTAATCATTGCCAAGCTTTTCCACACCTCTCAATAACCATATATATACAAAATGATTTTAATACTATGCTCAAAATATTTAAGCCATTTTCACATGGCTATCCGAATATATACACATCACCAAAGGTACTTGATTAACAACAAAGGTTAGTCCTATACATGCCATTATCAACGTTTAACTAAAAGAGTACCAAAAGGGCTTAGATAGTGTGGACGACTTTGACTTCGACAATCCCGAGTCCGATAGCTGACGAACAAAATCTATAAAACAGAGAATTAAAGAAACGGAATAAGCATTTAATGCTTAGTAAGTTTTGAGTAATGAAATTATTTACGACTAAAGTATAGCGTTCATATGACTAAATGAATAATTTCATATATGCTCATTCTTAAAATCATAATTACTTCACGCTTCAACCAATATATTCATACATAGGGTATCAAACCTAACTAGAGGCCGGAAGCTCGTTAATCAGTTGAGCGAGTACTATTTGAAAGGAGTCAACCTTTCCGATGCATATCTGAAACATACCTTATCGTTTGTATTTTATGAGCGTATTAATTGAAATTATTACAGCAAGATCGCCGCTTCCAAACCCAAGTATCTTGATTTAGCGGATATAGCCTTCGCACAAATGCCTTGGTCTTAGCCCGGATATAGTCACTAGCATAAATGCCTCGGGACTTAGCCGGATATAGTCACTAGCACAAATGCCTTGGGACTTAGCCGGGTATAGCAACTATCGCGACAAATGCCTTGGGACTTAGCCGGATATAGTAACTTGCACAAATGCCTTGGTCTTAGCCGGATATAGTCACTAGCATAAATGCCTTGGGACTTAGCCGGATATAGTCACTAGCACAAATGCCTTGGGACTTAGCCGGGTATAGCAACTACTCACACAAATGCCTTGGGACTTAGCCCGGATACAGTAACTTGCACAAATGCCTTCGGGACTTAGCTCGGATATCATCCGAATAATCATGCACATATACCAATAAATCATGACAAATCCATATTTCATTATCATAACTAGAATTCAAACACAAGACGCTTATCAACCATTACCATTTTCGGCTCAATAGCTACATACAAAGAGCATGATTTTGATTTGCTTTATAACATGATCTCTATACACATTCGGCTACCCGTCATAGGTATAAACTAATCACCTCAATATACAATTCAAGTAGAATCATTATATCACCGTTTATTTGTTATGCTTATATGTCATGACTTAATCAAATCATAAACTAAGTTTCATTACTCGAAAACTTACCTCGGATGTTGTCGAACGACTTCGACAGCTATTCGATCACTTTTTCCTTTCCCTTATCAACTTTGATCCTCTAGGCTCTTGAGCTAAATCAAACAATTTACTTCCTAAATCAAACATAGTCATATGACATCCATATACATTTTATACTAGCCGAAATGTACCATCAAGATATACTTTACTCAAATAATTTACCTTGGCCGAACATGTATAATGTTTTGTAGCTTCATAAATTTAACATACACTATGTATTTATAATATTTGTGCAGCCAATTATCCATGGCGATACAAACACACAATCAAAAATAAATACCAAAATTTTCATATCCTTTATGCCCTAAGCCGAATACACTTGTCATGTTCACCTACATTTTTCAAGTACAACATTCTCATATTCGCCATTAGTATCAAGCATAATAGCCAATTCTTCCCACCTTGAATCTATGCATCTATTCAATCATAGTTTGTTCAAGCACTCATACAACAAGATACATCCAATTTAACAAGAAACAAAAAACCTTATTTCTCCATAGCTACTATGGCCGAAAGTTCTAGGCATCTCAATACCGAAATTTTTAACATGGGTTGCCTAAAGAACTTGGTGATGAGTTCAAATTAATCTAACATTTCAAGCAACTTAACACATCCATATAACTAAAAATTCTAAGTTTAAACACAATACAACATTTTAGCACCATGGCCGAATACTTCATGAAGTTGTCAAGACCCATCCTTTTCAAATTCTCACACACTCACATCCAATCCTTTTATTAAGCACTCAAACTCAATCATCTTCATGCCTCATCACCACAACATCAAACACCAACCAAGAAGACAACACCCATGGTCGAGTATCATCTCCATCAAATAGCAAAAAGAATTTAAACCATGGGCTAGGTAGAATTCAAACTAACATCTAAAAATATGCATGAACTTCATGGAATAACATCAAACATCCCTCTTCCTAAACATCAACTAGCCGAACATGAAGTAAGAGAATCCTCTTCTTCTTCCTTCCTCAAGTCACAGCAATGGGGGAGCATGGATGAGACAACTTTGTTTTCATCACCCCTCCCTTTTCATTACTTTATTACTAACCTTTTATTTTATTATTTCTAACATAAAACATTAACACAAAATGTTTATAATATGCTTTAACCCATAGCATGGCCGGCCACCATCTAGATTTTGGTCAATTTGACATGCAAACCCATCATTTTTATAACATGCATTAATAGGTCCTTATAGATTAACCTATCACCTTTTAAAAGTGTCACACATAAATCCTATTAATTAATTTCACTTGCAATCGACTAAATCGAAGCTTAAAACTTTCACACATTCATATTCACATATTTTAGACAATAAATATCATATTCAAATACTTCGTTGACTCGGTTTAGCGGTCCCGAAACCACTTTTCGACTAGGGTCAATTTAGGGCTGTCACAGGGAACCTAAGGAAGCTATGAGAAAATAGTACCCTAACCTCTTTTCTGGTAAGATTTTTGGGGACAAAAATCCCTCAAGGGCGAGAATTGTAACAGCCCTTTTTAGGTCAAATCAGAACATTGGTTTCAAGACCATAAATCCAAAGTGGAAATATTTATTTTGTTATTATTTTAAGGTCTATAGTATGATTGAATAATTGTGTGATAATCTCGTTGAGAAATTTTATCGATTGAGTGTCCAATTTGACTAGAAGGATTAAGTTGCAATAGGTGCAAAACTTGAGTTCTCTATGTTAAAGGTGCCTAATTTCTATGAATTCTTAAATTAGAGGTCCTTAAAGGTTAATTAGACCATTATTATTAAGTATGGGAAAAAATAGAGATGGTTAGATAAAATTTCAAAGTTTTAACTGAAGGGCATTTTAGTCATTTGGTAAATAAAGATAAAAATTAACAAATAAAAGATTTCATCTTCATCAAATTATTCCCCCATAGCCGAAAATTTCAAGGAGAAGATATAGCTAGAGTTTTGGCCACTTTTAAGCTCGATTGTAAGTCCGTTCTTGTCCCGTTTTTAATGATTGTTATATTTTTGATATCGTTGTAACTTGATTTAGCCATTTCAATGACTAATTTGAAAGAAAGGTGAAGTTTAAAATTTTACCCATGTTGAACATGTATGTATTTTGATGTTTGATGCTAGAAAATGCATGTTTGTTGTCTGTTAAACGACATTGGTAAAGTGATTTTCAGTAAAAACGAAAAATAGAGACTTATTTGTAAAAGTCTATAAAATGAGTAGAAAATGTGAATGAATGAAAATTTTGGGCTGCCATGACCATGAAAAAGGTTTGGCTAGGCTTGGGTTGTGAAGAAATTGAAAGAAATTCATTTTACGAGCCTAAGGACTAAATTGTAAAAAATGTCAAAAGTTTACGGGCAAAAATGTAATATTTTCCATAGTGTTTTTTTGGGCTGAATTGAATAATGCGATGATTAAATAAGTTAAATTTGGTATTATAGATCAAGAAAAATGAAGTTCGAGTCAAGATCGAGAAAAAAACAAAGTAATTGATGAATAGATCCCTTTGGTCATTTTTGTAACCGCGGTAAGTTCGTATGTTAAATAAGATTTAATATAATTGTATTTAAATACTTTACTATTGCATGAACTAAATGTTTGATTGTGTAGACAAGCTCAACTCTACGGACGAGTTCGACGACAGTTCGATAAGTAAGAAATCCCTTTTGAACCTTAGGAATAGATTAGGATACAAGTGAAATGTCACTAGGGTTACAATGTGTTATGTGATTATGTAATCTCGGTACTGGTCTCATACGTCCTACCGTTGGCTGAGTATGTCGACGTATGTTGCAGTTACTTGACAGCTTGAGAGTAGCACTGAGTAACTACGTCTTGACTGACAGCTTGTGTGAGCAAGTCTGTTGACTAGCTCGAGAGCGAGCAATTATACGATATGAGATTGAGGTAGCATTGGCTACATATGTGACACTTAGTGTGCAAGATTCCCAAGTATTCGGCATTGTTATTCTGAATGGTTCATGGGTATGTCAAAGATGAGAATAAGTGTAAATTCATTATGAAATGGTACAGGTATGTACTTGAAGCTTATGATTATTAATTCGTGAAATGACGATTTCAAGGTAAGTTGTGATGGAAGTGAATTATGATCATGAGAATATGGTAAATTATGTCATCTTATGTTATATTACTTACAGGATTAATGTATGGTAAGGTTGCTTATTTCTTCATACGAGCTTACTAAGCTATATAGCTTACATCGTATTATTTTCAATGTTTTATAGTGTCACCAAGCTAGCTCAGGATTGGAGATTGTTGGAAGTCACATCACACTATCAAACTGTCGTTTGGGTACCGATGGTTTTAAAACATTTTGAGAGTATGGAATGTATAGGGACTTGGTCATTTTTTTATATATGTCATTGATTTGGCCAAATGTATTGGCTTATATATGTTTAAGGTGATTTGGTATTTAGCCATGTAATTGGCTTATTTTGGCTAAAATGATTGTAAGCCCATTTATATAAGTATATGTGTTAATGGCTTCTTGTTTTTGTGTTTTGTAATGGGTTGCTATGTGTTTATTATGGTTAAATGACTTGTTGTGAAATGGATGAGATGTGTCGTTTGGTGTGCTAGGAAATCAAAGTGGAATTTTGCATGATGAAAGTATTCATGTTGATACTTGTGAATGTGAGTTAGGTATGAATTGAATTGGTAAATTATAATATACTAAATATGTTAAGTGTTGGTAATGAATGATATGATTTAGCCTTGATTATGGATGTTTTGGTTGCTTAAACATGCCATAGATTATGCCATTGAACTTGTGTGAGTGTAGTTGTAAATGAGGGTGACAAATGGCTTGCTAGATAGCCTTTATTTTTTCCACACGGTCAGACACAAGGTCTACCCCGTGGACATGTGTTCTAGCTGTGTGTCCTCTGCACCTTAATTTTGAGAAAAAAATGCTCAGAATTGAGCACACGGGTAGAGACATGGGCATGTGTCTCAATTGTGTGAGGGACACTACCTCAGGCACGGGCGTGTGTCCTGAACGTGTGAAGTCTGCACCTATTTTATGAAAATATAATTTACTACACGGCCTGGCACACAGGTATGTGGCGTGGCTGTGTGACATCAATTTGTTCATGCATTGTAAAACAGAGAGTTACACGGCTTAGGGACACTGACGTGTCTGACCACACGGCCTGCCCACACGGGTGTGTCCCAAGCCACACTGGCGTGTGACCTCTGTTCATAGGAAAAATTTTCTAAGTTTTGTAAAAATTTCCTGAGTGCTCAGTTTAGTTCCGAACCACTTCCAAAGCATGTTTTGGGCCTCGTAGGCTCATATTAGGGAATTTTTGGCTGAATGTGAATGGTTTTAATTTGGATGAAAATTTATGACCCAAAATTGTATGTTTGCTTGCTTTATGAGTCCTGTAATGCCTCGTATCATGTTTCGACGTTGAATATGTGACAGCCTTAAAACGACCCTAGTCGAAATGTGGTTTCGGGACCACAAAACCGAGGCATAAAAATAATTTGATATTTATTTTGATGCCTATAATATGTGTTAACTCATGTGTGACATTTTGATGCTTTAATTTAGAGTTATAAATGTGAATTTCACTAGAAAGGACCTAGTAGAAAACTTTGAAAGTATGATGGGGAAATGTATGATGACTAATTAAAGCATGCATGCAAAACAATGGCCTTGCATGTCAAATACCCCTTTTACAAGTGATGGCCGCCATGACAAGGGAGTATGGGCTAAACATGTCATGAAACATGTTTTGTTGGTGCATTAGGGGAAACAATAAACAAATAAGCATGGGTAGTAAAGAAAAAAAAAATGTGTGTGTGAGTGAAACCCCCATTTGCAGTACATGGAAGAAAAGAAAAGAAAAAATTTTGCTCATCCATTTCATTCTCTCTTGACCAAAAATACTAGAGGGAAGGAGGAATTTTGCTTCATGCTTGGGTTGGAAGAGGATTAGGAAGAGGTTTGGCTATATTTGCATCAAGATTAAGGTATGTTTGATGTTGTGCCATGAGATTCATGCATGTTTTTGGTTGTTAACTTGATGTTCTTATTAGCCCATGGTTCAAATCTTTGTTATATCATGGGGATGGTATTTGGCCAAGGTGGATTTTGAGTTAATGCCATTGCATGTTAAATATGAAGCTTGATGATGATACATGTGATGGTGGATTGAGGACTCTTAGATTTTCTTTGAGCATTTTTGAATGATATACTAAGTTCTTTGTGTAATCATGACCAAAATTATGGTGTTGTGATGTATTCGCCATGGTGCATCCCCAAGTGTGATTTATGCTCTTTGCATGGAGAGTAAGATTTGTGTTTCAAATCATGTTCATGTTTAGTTACAATCAACTTGAGATTGGCTCTAGCATACATATATGTATATATGTTTGAGCATGATGTATTGGTATGACATATATACTATCTTAAGGTATATACTTACTTATGATGATGTTTTGGTTATGAAGGAAATGATAGATGTGTATTGAGTTACAATATGGAAAGGTATTAGTTAGTAAAATGTATGCTGTTTTTGTGTGGTAATAAGTGCATAAATGGCCTCAACATGGACATGCATATTCGGCCACATGAAGGGAAATTGGTGAGCATGTATTCGGTTAGAGGCAACCATATTGAAGCCTTATCTTGGCTTAGATTGTTGACTAAATGGGTAATAAGTGAGGATGGTTGCGAATATACAAACATACATATGCATGTGCAATTGAATTATGAATGTTTAGCGAGATGGTTAAACTAGTTGATTTATTGATTAAGCTCAAGGAGTTAAAGAAGGAGAATCAAGCAAGGGAAAGGCGAAGGTCATCGAGTAGCCGACTTGGACTATTTTACCCAACACAAGGTAAGTCATTAAGCATATATTTGATATTGCTTAAATGATTGTAATATCTATGCAATTGTGTTTAATGAGATGAAATATATACAAATGTATGTGTATGAAAAGATGATAATGTTGAGCGTAAAAGAGATAGTGAAATGTGTAGGAAGTTGCTTGGCACTAAGTGTGCGAGAAATAGATGTGTACGGTGGCGAGATTGGCACTGAGTGTGCGAGCTTGTAATGTACGGCACTAAGTGTGCTAGTTTGGACTATATGGCACTATGTGTGCGGGCTTGAATCATATGGCACTAAGTGTGCGTGATTGAGTATTAAGCACTATGTGTGCGAACTCTACACATATCTCCGATTGAACATTTATATGGGGCGTGACTTTATCGAGATGAGTATGGACAGCGGAAAGAGTAAGTACCTTGAGTTCATGGCTAATAGATGCTATGTTCATGCTCGAGGTGGAGTTGGTAAGATTTAAATCTATGTGATGATTTCAATTGCATTCCCGTAAATAAGGTATCGTGGAATAGATGAAAGTTCATTTGATTGCATGATTGTTGCGGAAATGAAATGATGTATGGAAATTGCTTCAATTATCCTATTGAACAGTATATGAAATGTAAATGTATGACTTGGTATGAGATTGATCCGAAAGATCTAAGGAACTATGGTATAGTTCGGTATGGCGGGAACGTTGGCCTTGTTTCATTATTTCATTTTATGATAATTGTATTAATGGATGGTTGTGGAATGCTTATGACTTACTGAGTTATAAACTCACTCGGTGTTTTCTTGTCACCCATTTTAGGTTCCTTGGGCTCGTCTCCTTTTGGGTGTTCAGAATCGTCAATGAAGTCATCACACCGTGAGCAATCTTTGGTATTGTCTTCTTAGTCGACTTAGGAGAACATTTGGCATGTATGAGCTATTTTGTTTTGTTAAATTTTGGGTTGTAAACTTTAAGCCATGTGAAAATGGCCTATGTGGTCGTTTGAGTGGGATGCTAGAATCTATAGCCACGAGTCTTAGAAACCTTAATTTTGATAAGGTGGCCATAATTTGTGTCACGTATGATGGATGAGTAGTAAGGCTAAGGAAGGATTCATGAAATTGGCATAGTCTACTGCAGTAACTGTTGCGGACAGCAGCAGTGATATGAGATCGAAAAATCACTAAAAATAGTAGAAGTGGAATTAATAGCTAAAAAAAATTACGTACTCGAACCTTGATGGGTCTATGTTCATATGGATGAAACAAAACGACCATATGAGCTGTATTTTAAGAGATATTAAAGTTCTCGTGAAACAGGGCCAGAACGGTTTCTGGATCCCCTGTTCCGACTTTGGAAAATCATTTTAAATTAACCAGAGATAATTAGGAGTCATGCCATATATGTGTAGATTCCTCTCTGAGTCTAGTTTCTATATAAACAAACGGCATCAGTATTGAAGCCCTGTACAGGGAGATATCCAATTCGTAACGCACAAAGGTCAGTGTAGTCGATCCCTGTAACAGGGGAGACTTTAACTAATAAACTGTACTAATTGGCTCAACCAAAAATTCTAGAAAAAAATCTGTAGATGGAAATATGAGTCTAGTTTCAGGGAAAAATTACGAAACTGATTTTTTAGTTGTAAAACTCAAGATATGAATTTTGAAGCGACTAGTACACAGATTGGCAGCTTGTCTGGGAAATTCTCAATAAGTGGTTTGAAGTCTGTTAACACCTCGTGTTCGACTCCGGCGACGGTCTCGGGTTCGGGGTGTTACAGAATACGGGTAAGGGGTGTTACACATGGAGCCATTTGTACAGCTAAGCCAGTACGCAACGAAGATGGTTTCACAAGAGAAGGATTATTGTCAAAGGTTCCATTTTGGTTTACATTGTGATATCCAACTCTACATGGTGACTCACAATATTGCGAACTTCGATAAGCTGGTAGACAAAGCCAAAGCTATTTAGGAGATTAGGGCTCCGCGAATTGAAGCTGGAGTAAGAAAGTAAATGTTTGAGTGTGTAACACCCCAAAATAGGGCCTAGGAGTTTTAAGGGTATTTTAGGAATTTTTGCCTATATAAGCTTGGAATTTTGTAAGGTTGGTACTCGATAGTGTTTTCAACTTTGGCATCTTAACTATCAAATCAATTTTTGAAAAGGTGTTTTAGAAACCCTTAATTTTAAAAAAAGACTGATTTGTAACAAAGTCCAAATAGTAGGCTTTTATGTTATAGTTTTACCATCTTGTAAAATTGAACCTATTTCTTCCCCATCAACATGTTTTTCACGACTGTTTCTTTTCCCTTTCAAACTTGTGCCACCCCTTGTCATATCCTTAGCTATTCCATTGATTTTTTTATTCTCAAACCACAATACATTGATTTTCTATCATTCCTAAGCCATATATTACAATAAATCTCCAAGAAGAACACTTAAAACATCCATAGATTTCAGCATCTTCTTCAAACGTGAGTTTTTAGATTTACGTTGAAACTCGTTCATTCTTTCCAAAAAGTTAATCGTTCATGTATCCATTGGTTTTTAATGTTATCTAGACTCTATAACTGAATTATTAGCCCTCAAATTGCATGTTTTAAATAAAACCTGAAAATCGAGCCATTAATGGTGGATTTTAGGATTTTGAGTTAAAACATGGTTTCAAAGTGTTTGTCAGCTTGTTTTTCATGATTAGAAGGTTTTTAAATTTATCTATAATTTTCATTAATGATTTCTCATGTTTTAATGGATTCTATGAAAATTTCCCAAAATATGACCAAAAATGTCGATATCATGAATTGAATAGATTTATTTAGTTTGAAGGTTTCGAATTAGGTGTAGATGATTAAGTAAATGAAGAAAACTTATTTTAAGCAAAATGGTTGAATATGGATCGAGATATTGGTATATAATGTTTGTTATGTTAATAGTTTAAGTTACATGGGAACTTAGCTTAAGCTTGTGTTTTATTTGGTTTGAGTGGATTCTTGGTTGATATTTGACAATGGTTATTGTATGATTTATGTGTGTAAAGCTTCAACTTTTTTAGAGCTAGCTACGAGCTAGGGAATCATTAGTTGAGCTTTTGGGTTTCTAACAAAAGCATAAAGTGGTGAGTATATGGAATTGCTACTCGTAAACACGAGTCATGTGTTCTTTGGGAATTTAGATGTAGCCTGAAATCCCACTTATCATGTGGTTATGTGGTTAAATAATATGAATGATATGTGATATGTGGATATGGTGCTTATTGTGTAAAGTACAAGTCTATACACGCAATAAATGTGTAATATTTATGTTATATGACTATGCTAGTGTTTTGCAAAAGATGTTAATATGTAGTGTTAGTGTATGGTTAATCGAGTAATATGTGATGCTTTTTAGATATTTTGGCCATGTGAACTTGGAACCATTGGATATAGTTGGCATGCCATAGAATTGTCAGTACTCACATATATGTACAGAGGTTATGGGCGTTAAGGCCGTGGGACATGTTTTAAAGGATAAGGGAATGTGAGCTAAGAACCATTCAACGAGACATGTGAGGGGAAATAAGTGTGTTAGCTATATGATTCACTTTCGGGACATGTTTGACTCTGTAACACCCCAAAACTGGCCTAGACGTTATGGCCGAATCTGTGATGTTACATTGAAGTGAGTTTAAAAAAACGTAGTCCTATTAAAAAAGCCCATTTGTGTTAAAACCTCATTTGTTATCTTTATGAGATGCTAACTTAATTTAGTCATTTGTTAAGTTACAGGTTTGTCTAGCAAAACACGTTTCATACTAAATCGTTATTAAACTTAATAACATTGATCGTTGCGGAAGCTTTTAGAACAAGTTACGTAGTATGGTAGTTGAAAATCATTTACTGTTTGAAAACCTGGGCCCTACTGCTATCAGATTTAAGTCAATTTAAATAAATCCCCAAATAAAAATAAAACTTAAAACGGCCTTATTACATAAAGTTTACCCAAATAAAACTACCTTTACTAGAAATCAAAAACGAAAAACATGTGGCCATCTCTGAGTCCCTCGTAGCACCAACCCGCCTAAGGATTACCTGTGCAGATAAGCAGAAAAGTGAGTTTATGGAAACTCAGTGTGTAATCCCTATTTATCAAACAGTACATCATGCAATGTAAACAGTCTAGGCCTAAGCCCTTATCAGTAGAATTTCAGTGTAGCCCTCAACCCATTACGGTAACAGTATCAGTGTGGGCCTCAGCCCAATTTAGTACAGTATTAGAGATGCAAATAGAGATCTTACCCATCCATCCTCTACACTCCACTCCGTCCAACCCTACACTCCATGTGGGGATAAAATCGACCCATCCATCCCTACACTCCAGAATATAGCACCGGTTGCAACACTAAATAGTATATGCAGCAGAGCTGCCAGTACAGTACACTTCCTCCAAATATATTAACCCTACCCCCATGCAACATGCAATGTCATAATATATACGTGTATGCAAAATTTCATGCTCGATTACAGTCAAATATAACATAGGGATATATCAGTCATTTTACCTCGAGGGGAATAACAATAAGCCAAAATAATGGCCTTGGCCGTGTACACTACTCAGCCGGCCTGGTTATCTCCACACAACAGTGTGGATTACTCATGTAGGGCCCACGAGCCCGTGGGTCGACACGACCCATTTCAGCCCAATATGGCCCAAAACAACCTATGCCCACGAGATCCCTCGTGGTGGTCTCTACAGTCACATGCTTGCGCTTATGCGTTTAGATGACCACACGGGCGAACGCACGCTCGCATGGCATCAAAGGTAATAGTTTTTTGGCTTTCGCCATTTAACAATTTAAGTAGTGTGATTACACACCTTGCTTGCGGAAAGTGCCAATAATCTACGAGCGCCACAGCCTACATTCATTTAAGGATTTCCATTAGTTAATAAGGTTAATCCCCCTCTTTTAACTTTATACCCAAAATAGCAGTTGCTATTTGCCTTGGTTGAAAGAGCGTGATTACTTAATCCGTTGACAAACGTTAACTACACCCTCCTTGCTGAGCAACTGCATTACCAATGAAATCCATTACTGATGATTACATACACACACACAATTTGAATCATGAATAGGCTTATAAGAAATACAAAACCAGATATGGAAAAAAAATAAGAAAATCGGCCAACACCTTATAACATTAGTTACGCACCATGTGATATCTAAAAGTCAAATTACCTTTAATCGAGTGATAAGAGAAAGGTTTTGAATGCTTCCGTAGCCCTTGTAGACTCCTTCACTCCCTGAGAAGTTCTAAAACTTGAAAGAGCACCACAAATGAGAAAAAGAAGAGAAAGTCGAAATTAGATAAGCAAAATGGAAACTTACCAATCACAAAACTGAGAGAGAATGGAAGGGAAAGAAAGAAAAGAAAAAGAAGGCGAGAAGTGACAAGATATTCAGCCAAAGAACAAATGGGAGGGAGAAGGTGGTATAATCAATTAAGAAGGTCACAAAAAGATCAATAAGCCTAGAGAGTTCTTGCCAGAATCAAAAGTGTGGAGGGGAAAAAGGAGTTAAGGGAAATCGGTCAAGAGAGAAAGACCAAAAAGAAAGGAAAAGAAGTCAATTGCAAGAGGGGAGATGGTCGAAAAGAGAGTACCAAAACAATCATAGAAAAAGATACCCGAATGAAAAAGAAATATCCGGCCCCCAAACAGGAAATCCAAAGAAGCAAAAGGGAATTTTTTGGCAGAAACCAAAGAGAATGAGTGTATCCACCCCAAAGCTGAATTCTTTCTCCCCAAAAAACTGATTCCCATGAGTGATCAATGCCCCATTCGGCCACAAATCTACCACACCTCAAACTCCACTTTTTCCTTCCCTTATCCCTCTCCTAAAATCTCTCCATTTTATTCTACTCAACCGCCCATTCAAACTCCCACCAACACTACAGTTTCGATCAACCTAGGATACCTCCCTAACACATGTAGCAAAAATGAAACACTCTTTCCCCTTACCAATGCTCGAACCTTAGACCCCAAGGAAGACTCCACACACCTTCAACCACTAGATCAGTAGGCTTTTTATGACAAGGTTTACCCATAACAATTTAATAGGCTACTAACCATAGGCAAGGGTTATTCTTAAAAAAAAACAAAATTTTAGCAATTATCCAAGCTTGAACTCAGGACCTCTCCCACACTCCTCAGGACACTCGACCACTGACATAAGCATACATTTATGCAACATAACATACAAAATAAACACCTCACTTTTTTTTTAGTGCGTTACAACTGTAACAGTCTGATTTTGACCCTAGTTAGAATAGTGGTTTCGGAACCACAAATCTAAGTTAGAAAAATATTTTAATATTATTTCTGTTTCTATTATAAGTGAATTGACATGTGAGAAAGTCTCGTGTGAAAATTTAACTATTTGTGTGTTAAATTTGCAAAAAGGACCAAATCGCATAAAAGGTAAAAGTTGTGTGCTAGATGTTAAAAGTGCTTAATTGACTTGGTTTTATAATTGTGAGGTCCTTATGTAGTTATTTGACCAAAGTTATGATTAAATGACAATAGTGGACATGAGTGGATGGTATATTAATGTTTTTATGCAAGGGTAATTTGGGAAAAAGCATATTAAAGTAATTAAAATAAAACAAAACATGAAAAATAAGGCCATTATGTTGTTCATCCACCAGAAATACAAACAGAAAGAAAAGAGAAAGCTCACTTAGGGTTCGGCACTTTGAATTGGTGAATTAGGTATGTGTTTTACAATGTTTTTGTTAATTTCTATGTTTTTGTGATTGTTGCTTAGTGTACTACAAAGCCCATGACTCAATTTCAAATTTTGGTGATGATTTTGAAATGTGCCATGGATTAATTCATGAGTTTTGTGTTGTTAAATGGTGAAATATGAAAGCTTGATGTTAGGTTTACATGTTTTGTCTTTGGATTTCAGATGAATTTGAGCAAATTTGGCAAATTTGTGAAAATGTTATTTTGAGGGACTAAAATATGAAATAAATGAAATGCATGGACTTGTTTGAGAGCTAGAAGAATTCGGCTAAACTTGTGTGTATGCAAATTATGTGTATTTTGTGATTTTATGAAATAGGACTAAAGTGTCGAAATGTGAAAATGTAAGGGCTAGTTTGCAAATTGCCCTAAAAATGTGTGTATGGATTAAATTGAATTAATTGGTGAATAAAAGGGTTAATTTTGAAAACATATAGATCAAGAAAGGAGGAATTCGGACTTAGATTGAGGAAAGTCGAAGGTTATCGAGTAGATAGGTTGAGTCGACAAATTCCGAGTACGAGGTAAGTTTGTACTCAAAATGTGATGTTAAGTAAGCTTTGATGCATTTTATTATATATGGGTTGTATATAATTGAATTGGATAATATGATGAATTGGAAGTTTTGGCACTAAGTGTGCAATTTAAACTAGCTTCGACTACTTGAGGCACTAAGTGTGCGATACCGACTTAGTCTCGGTTACTTGAGATAGCACTAAGTGTGCGAAAATATTCTAGCTTCGGCTAACCTTATTGCACCATGTGTGCGTGTAACACCCCGAACCCGAGACCATCGCCGGTGTCGGACACGAGGGGTTAGCAAGCCAAGTTCACTTGTTTTGCCCATCCATTGGACATTTCCAGTCAGGCTGGAAAAACTGCATCACTGTCGCCTTAAAAATCATATCTCGAGTTTCAAAACTCGGAAACTGGTTTTGTAAATTTTCCCTGAATTTAGACTCATATATCCATCCATGGATTTATTTCTAGAATTTTTGGTTGGGCCAATTGGTACAGTTTATTAGTTAAAGTCACCCATGTTACAGGGATCGACTGCTCTGACCTTCGCGCGGTATAACTTGAATATCTCTCTGTACAGGGATTTAATGCTGGTTCCGTTTGTTTCTAATGCAACTAGACTCAAAATGGAATCTGTAAATATAAGGTATGTCTCCTAATTCTTTCTGGATAATTTATAGTAAATTTTTAAAGTTGCGACAGGGAACCCAGAAACCGTTCTGGCCCTGTCTCACAATAGCTTTAATATCTCTTAACATGTAACTCCTATGACCATTTCGTTTCTTCCATATGAAAATAGACTCATCAATGTTCATTTACATAGCTGATTCACTATTTAATACCATTCCTACTAATTTTGGTGATTTTCACATTCACGTTACTGCAGCTGGCAGCATCTGTTTTAAGGTAGGTCTTACCTATTTTGTAGTCTCCATGAACCAACTAGTCTTGCCTTACATAGGTCCACATATGATCATTTTAACCATGCCAATGGCTGATCATGTGACCAACATTCCCATTTCCAATTCATAGTCACATCATGACATCATATATATATATACAAACCGCAAATAGTTTAAGTTGATACTTCACTATTACGAACCATTTTCGCATGGCCGTACACATATACATCATAACATATTTAAACCAACAAGGGGTAGTCCTATACATGCCATTTCAAGTTCAACCAAGAATTTATACCAAAATAAGGGCTTGATAGTGTGGATGACTTCGACTTCAACGATCCCGAATCCGATTGCTATCGAGCGAAATCTAGAAAAGCGAGAGCCAAAGCAATGAGTAAGCATTTTTATGCTTAGTAAGTCTCAAGGAATATAATCAACTCTAATTACAGCAATACATTCACATAGTTAAATGCATCATTTCATTAATGCACATTCACATAATCATACTTACTTCACCATCCCAACTCTTATGTTCATACACAAATAACGGCTTCATTAAGGCCGATAACTCGTTCCATCATAGGAGCGGATATTCACACGCTCTTACTCCTAGCAGCAAAGCACACACCGCACTTACCTTGTCATTGGGAAATTTCACAAGTGCATTAGCTGAAATTTTCCAGCAAGCTTATAATTTTCAAATCACATACCTTCGAGTTTAACCGGATGTCGCTACTCGATCAATCGCCTTGGGACATAGCCGGTTATGGTAACCCGCACCAAGGCCTCACGGACTTAACCCGGATATCACGATTTGCACAAATGCCTTGGTCTTAGCCGGATAGAATGACTTCATACGAATGCCTTGGTCTTAGCCGGATGTAGCCACTAGCACAATTGCCTTCGGTCTTAACCCGGTTATAATTTCCAGCATAATTGTCTTGGGCTTAGCCGGATATCATTCAATTTCTCATGCACACATACATCAATAATCATTGGACATACATATTTATTTTCGTTACTAAGGCTCAAACACAATTATAATCACTAACATAATCGCCTTCGGGACTTAGCCGGGTATCATTCGAATACTCATACACACATAAATCAATAATCAATACATCCATATTTCATTCCACATAATTCAAGTAAGGTCACTTCTTGAGGACTTACCTCGGATGTTGTCGAACGGCTTTTACGGCTATTCGATTACTTTTTCCTTCCCCTTGTCCAATTGTGGCCCTCTTAGCTCTTGAGCTAATTCAAACAAATTCAATTTATCAAAACCTCATTGTGCTAGCTTATGGCGAATATGACAAGGAATTTAAATGGTCATATGGCCACCCTTTAGCTTGAATACACAATGGTCATGCACATTTTATACTACATCAAGCAATTCAATACAATTTATTCGAGCATCAAGGAAAAGCTAAGGCCTTCAATAGGCTACCCAAGGCCGAATATACTTGTCCATGTTGAGGCCAATTATGCACTTAATACCACACAAAAACAGCATGCATTTTACTAGTTAATGCTTTGCATATTGTAACTCAAAACTTACAATATAGCATCAAGCACTCATATGTGTGCTAGGCCGAATGTGCTTACAATTTCACAATTATTCTTCAACATCTTCTTCTTTAAACAAACTTATTCATCACTTCCTTCATAACCAAAACATCATTTGCAAACATATTTATACATATATGAGCATGGCCGAATTTCAAGGTGTCCATAGCCATCCAAAACACAAATTTTAACTAACATGCAAGAAGCATGAACCATGCTCATGAATGCATCATGGCCGAATATGACAATCATGCTCCTTTTCAACTTCAATCATGATAAAACAAAAAGAAAGCTCAAAATCTTACTCAAGAGTAGACAATCCATCATTGCATGCATCATCATCAAGCTTCACACTTAGCATGCAATGGCTTTATCACCATAACAACTTTGGCCAAATACCATTTCCATGGCTTAACAAAGATTTGAGCCATGGCTAACATGCACATCAAGTTAGCAACCAAAACATGCATGAAACTCCTAACACAACCTCATACATACCTTAATCTTGATGCAAACTTAGCCAAATCTCCTTCTAGATCTCTTCCAAACCAAGCATGAAGCAAAAATCCTCCTTCTTCCTTAGTTTTGGCTCAAAGAAAGGATGAACAAAATTTATTTCTTTCCTTCTCTACAACTCACGGCAATGGGGGGATTACCACACTCACCCACATTTTTTTTCATTTTTTATCACCCATACACCTTTGTTTATTATTTCACCCTAATGCACCAACAAAACATGTTTCATGACATGTTTAGCCCATCCTCCTTGTCATGGCCGGCCACCACCTATAAAGGGGAATTTGACATGCAAGTCCATTATTTTGCATGCATGCTTTAATTAGTCATCACACATTTCCTATCATACTTTCAAAGTTCATTACTAAGTCCTTTCTTGTGGAATTCACCCTTATAACACTAAATCAATCATCATAAAATGTCATACATGAGCACACACATATTATAGGCATCAAAATAAATTTTAATTATTTTTATGCCTCGGTTTTGTGGTCCCGAGACCACCTTCCGACTAGGGTCAATTTTGGGCTGTCACAACTCTCCCCACTTAAGAAATTTTCGTCCCGAAAATCTTACCGATAAATAGGTTTGGATATCGCTCTTTCATAGAGTTCTCGGTCTCCCAAGTAGCTTCTTCTATCCCGTGCTTGAGCCATAACACTTTTACTAGCGGAACCCGCTTGTTTCACAACTCTTTCACTTCTCGTGATAGGATACGAATCGGTTCTTCCTCATAACTCATATTAGCTTGAATTTCAATTTCTGATGGACTAATCACGTGCGATGGATCGGATCTATAGCGTCGAAGCATCGAAACGTGAAAGACATCGTGAACCTTTTCGAGTTCGGGGCAAAATCAAACGATATGCCTTTGGATCGACTCATTCAGATATCTCATATGGCCCAACGAACCTCGGGCTCAACTTGCCCTTACGGTAGAATCGAGTATCTTTTCCAAGGCGATACCTTGAGAAACACTTTATCACCCACGATACTCGATATCCTTACGCTTCAGTCCGCGCACGACTTTCGACGATCGGAGGCTATCTTGAGACTTTCACGGATTACTTTCACTTTCTGCTCAGCATCCCTAATCAAATCCACCGAAAATCTTGCTTTCACCGAGCTCGGTCCAAAACAATGGTGTACGGCATTTACTAACCGTACAAGGCCTCGTAGGGTGCCATCTTAATACTTGATTGAAAGCTATTGTTGTAAGCGAATTCAATCAACGGCAAATACCGTTCCCATAAACCACTAAACTCGAGGACGCAACATCTTAACATATCCTCAAGTATCCGAATTATCCGCTCGGATTGACCATCGGTTTGGGGTGAAAGGCGGTCTTGAAATGCAACTTGGTACCCAAAGCTTCTTGCAACTTTTTCCAAAATCGCGAGGTAAATCTCGGATCTCTATCCGACACGATGGAAATAGGCACCCGTGTAATCTCACAATCGAGAAACGTACAATTCAACTAATTTGTCAATTGAAAAATCCGTGCGTCTGGGGACAAAGTGGGCCGACTTAGTCAATCGATCTACCACGACCCAAACCGCATCCTTCTTACTTGTCGACAATGGCGGTCCGGATACAAAGTCCATTGTGACTCGATCCCATTTCCACTCGGGTATCGTGATTGGTGAAGTAATCTCAAGGCACCGATGTTCCACTTTCACTTGTTGACATATTAAACATCTCGAAACAAAGTCGGAGATGTCTCGCTTCATACCATGCCACCAAAACCGACGTTTCAAATCATTGTACATCTTCATTACTCCCGGGTGGATTGCCATTCGGCTACAATGGGCTTCATTCAGAATTATCGAAATGAGTTCAATTCTTTGGAACACACAGACGACTTTTGAACCTCAAACAATCGTCATCATCGATTTGAAACTCGAATCCTTGTTCGAACACACTCACCCGTTTTGCGACCAACTCGTCGTCGACTTTTCGAGCTTCTCGAATTTGATGTATCAATAGTGGTTTGGCTTTCAATTCAGCTACTAACACACTATCGGATCGAACAGACAAGTGCACGTTCATCGCTCGTAAAGCGAATAATGATTTACGACTCAAGGCATCCGCAACCATATTCGCCTTTCCCGAGTGATAGTCAATGACCAGCTCGTAATCCTTTAACAACTCGAGCCAACGTCTTTGTCGCAGATTTAAGTCTCTTTGGATCATCAAATATTTGAGACTTTTGTGATCCGAGTATACATGGCACCTTTCACCAAATAAGTAATGTCGCCAAATCTTTAAGGCGAATCGATGGCGCCAATTCGAGATCATGAGTCGGATAATTTTTCTCATGTGGCTTTAATTGCCTCGACGCATAGGCCACAACTCGACCTTCTTGCATTAATCGCAACCTAACCCAAGTAGAGAGGCGTCGCTATAGATGACAAACTCTTTCTGGGACTCGGGTTGCACTAGAATTGGGGCTTCAGTCAAATAAGTTTTCGATTGATCGAAACTTTTTGGCATTTCTCAAATCCATTCGAACTTAACATCCTTTTGGAGTAACCGTCATCGGCGTGGCTATCGTTGAGAAGCCTTTACAAATCGTCGGTAATAACCTAAGAAGCCCCAAAAGCTCGAACCTCAATAATATTTCTGAGGCTTCCAATTAAGTATGGCTGAAATTTTATTGAATTCGACTCGAATACCCGATCTGAGATACCACATGACCCAAGAAGCTAACCTCTCTTAACCGAACTCACACTTGCTTGAACTTAGCATATAATTGCTTATCCCGTAAAATTTGCAAAGACTAACCGCGGTGTTCAGATGTTCGGTCTCATTTCTTGAATAGACCAAGATGTCATCAATGAACACGACTACGAATCGATCCAAATATGGTCTAAAGATCCGATTCATTAAATCCATAAATACGCGAGGGCATTAGTGAGCCCAAACGGCATCACTAGCAACTCATAGTGACCATATCTCGTTCAAGGCGGTCTTGGGTGCGTCCAAATCTCGGATTCGCAATTGATAATAGCCCGATCTCAAATCTATTTTCGAGAACACCGAGGCTCCCTTTAGTTGATCGAACAAGTCATCGATACGTGGCAGCGGATATTTGTTCTTTATTGTCGCTTTATTAAGTCGACGATAATCGATGCTGCAACCGCATGGTTCCATCCTTCTTTTCACGAACAACACTTGGCGCACCCCAAGGCGAAAAACTTCGGGCGAGCAAAACCTCTATCCACCAATTCTTGCAACCGAGCTTCCAACTCCTTTAATTCGTTGGTGCCATACGATACGGAGCTATCGAAATTGGAGTGGTACCGGTACCAATTCGATGCCAAATTCTATTTCCGAGCAGTGGTAAACCGGCAATTCTTGAGGAAAACATCCGGGTATTCACAAACCATGGGCACAGATTCGGGTTTCTTTTCGATTCCTTGTCATCGAAAGCACGACGCAAGGTACGCCGCACTCTTTTCTTACATATTTTCGCCAACATTGCGATATTACGGTGGCAACCCTTTAAGTCCGTAGACTTAACCGAATTATCTCGTTATTCGCGCACCTCAAATCGATAGTCTTGCTTTTGCAATTTACGACCGCATCGTGCATGGTCAACCCATCCAAACCAAGAATAACGTCGAATTCATCGAGCGGAAAAAGCATCAAGTCCGCCGGAAACAAGAACCTCGGAACACTAGGGGACTTTTCTTGCACACTTTGTTGACAAGCACGTAATGACCCAAGGGTTTGACACCGAATTACAAACTCGATGAGACTCAATAGGCAAAGTCTTCTTTGGATGCTAAGGTTTCACATATATAAGATTGAGTAGAACCGGGGTCAATCAAAGCAATCACATTAGTATTGAAAAGAGTGAAAGCACCGGTAATGACATCCGGAGAGGCAAGCATCCTCGCGGCGCGCAGATGGCATAAGTCCTCGCAGAGCACGAGCCTCGAGATCGATGGTAGCATCTCTAGATCCTCTCGACCGCCACCGACATTGCCCATATTTCTAGGTGGCCTACCTCGGCGATGGTAGCACCGGAGTTTCCACTCGACTCACATTCTGTTCAAGCATCCTCGGGCAATCCTTCCTAAAGTGGTCGGCCGATCCACACTTATAGCGGAGCGATCACGAAACCAACAGCTCCCGAATGCCATTTGCCACAATGTTGACACTCGCCCTCTCTCGGCGATCATTTCCACCATCTGGCGATCGAAGTGACTCGTGTGGTCACAGGGGTCGATCGCGTCCTCGTCTAGAAAAGCCCAAAGCGCCTCTAGACCGGTTCACATCATCTCGAAATCTCTTGATGCTGTTGAAGAGACTTTCCGAGGACCTCTTCGAATTCTCCGGTTCCCACATCAGCTTTTTGTTTCTCCTTTCTAAGCTCTTCGACTTTACAAGCTCGCTCAACAAGTACTACGATCTCGTATTTCGAGAATGCCAACGAACATCCTTATATCATCATTCAGCCCATCCTCGGCGTTTACACATAATAGCTTCGGACGAAATGCATTCTCGCGTGTATCGGCTAAGCCTCACAATTTTTCGTTCATAGTCGGTAACCGACATAGAACCTTGCTTAAGATCAAGAAATTCCTTCGCTTTTGGTCGATGAATCTCGATCGATATACTTTTTTTTTTTTGAACTTGGTTTGAAAGAATTCCCAAGTCACTTGCTCTCTAGGTACCACGAAGTCGAGTACTCCACCAATAGTAGGTGGAATCACGTAGCAAGGAGATGGTACACTTTAAGCACTCATCGGTGTACAAGATAGCTCATCGAGCACCGGATAGTGTTGTCCAACCAAAATTCAGCTCGTTCGGCATCATCATCATCCGTAGCTTTAAATTCAGTGGCCCCATGTTTTCGAATCCTATCATTGGGGCTTACTTGACCTTATTTGGTCGATTCGGAGGTATTGTAGGTCTGGGGTTGCATTTGTCGGGAATGGAGGTTGTGGGACAGCCGTGTTAGTTGAATGTATTGATTAAACCATTCGTTCATCACACTATAAAAGGCTTGCCTAGCCTCATCATTCGGATTGTTGGCCATAGGTTGAGAGTCCATGGCGCTGTCCCTTGTCGGGAGCAAGCGCCACACTCTCCACATCATCAGCTATTGCTCGGTTGGGATCGGGATCCATTGCTATAAACAAACTCAAAGTCAAATTGTCGAAATCACCACACTATCGATTCATCATTTAATGGCATGTATAGCTAGACCCCAAACACCTCACGGTAGTCCTAGAATCGACTAAACCGTGGCTCGATACCAATAAAATTGTAACACCCGAACCCGAGACCATCGCCGTGTCGGACACGAGGGTTAGCAAGCCAAGTTCACTTGTTTTGCCCATCCATTGGACATTTCAGTCAGGCTGGAAAAACTGCATCACTGTCGCCTTAAAATCATATCTCGAGTTTCAAAACTGGAAACTGGTTTCGTAAATTTTCCTGAATTTAGACTCATATATCCATCCATGGATTTATTTCTAGAATTTTGGTCGGGCCAATTGGTACAGTTTATTAGTTAAAGTCACCCATGTTACAGGGATCGACTGCTCTGACCTTCGCGCGGTATAACTTGAATATCTCTCTGTACAGGGATTTAATGCTGGTTCCATTTGTTTCTAATGCAACTAGACTCAAAATGGAATCTGTAAATATAAGGTATGTCTCCTAATTCTTTCTGGATAATTTATAGTAAATTTTAAAGTTGCGACAGGAACCCAGAAACCGTTCTGGCCCTGTCTCACAATAGCTTTAATATCTCTTAACATGTAACTCCTATGACCATTTCGTTTCTTCCATATGAAAATAGACTCATCAATGTTCATTTACATAGCTGATTCACTATTTAATACCATTCCTACTAATTTTGGTGATTTTTCACATTCACGTTACTGCAGCTGGCAGCATCTGTTTTTAAGGTAGGTCTTACCTATTTTGTAGTCTCCATGAACCAACTAGTCTTGCCTTACATAGGTCCACATATGATCATTTTAACCATGCCAATGGCTGATCATGTGACCAACATTCCCATTTCCAATTCATAGTCACATCATGACATCATATATATATATACAAACCGCAAATAGTTTAAGTTGATACTTCACTATTACGAACCATTTTCGCATGGCCGTACACATATACATCATAACATATTTAAACCAACAAGGGGTAGTCCTATACATGCCATTTCAAGTTCAACCAAGAATTTATACCAAAATAAGGGCTTGATAGTGTGGATGACTTGACTTCAACGATCCCGAATCCGATTGCTATCGGCGAAATCTAGAAAACCGAGAGCCAAAGCGGTGAGTAAGCATTTTATGCTTAGTAAGTCTCAAGGAATATAATCAACTCTAATTACAGCAATACATTCACATAGTTAAATGCATCATTTCATTAATGCACATTCACATAATCATACTTACTTCACCATCCCAACTCTTATGTTCATACACAAATAACGGCTTCATTAAGGCCGATAACTCGTTCCATCATAGGAGCGGATATTCACACGCTCTTACTCCTAGCGCAAAGCACACACCGCACTTCCCTTGTCATTGGGAAATTTCACAAGTGCATTAGCTGAAATTTTCCAGCAAGCTTATAATTTTCAAATCACATACCTTCGAGTTTAACCGGATGTCGCTACTCGATCAATCGCCCGGGACATAGCCGGTTATGGTAACCCGCACCAAGGCCTACGGGACTTAACCCGGATATCACGATTTGCACAAATGCCTTGGTCTTAGCCCGGATAGAATGACTCGCACGAATGCCTTCGGTCCTAGCCGGATGTAGCCACTAGCACAATTGCCTTGGTCTTAACCCGGTTATAATTTCCAGCATAATTGTCTTGGGCTTAGCCCGGATATCATTCAATTTCTCATGCACACATACATCAATAATCATTGGACATACATATTTATTTTCGTTACTAAGGCTCAAACACAATTATAATCACTAACATAATCGCCTTGGGACTTAGCCGGGTATCATTCGAATACTCATACACACATAAATCAATAATCAATACATCCATATTTCATTCCACATAATTCAAGTAAGGTCACTTCTTGAGGACTTACCTCGGATGTTGTCGAGCGGCTTTTACGGCTATTCGATTACTTTTTCCTTCCCTTGTCCAATTGTGGCCCTCTTAGCTCTTGAGCTAATTCAAACAAATTCAATTTATCAAAACCTCATTGTGCTAGCTTATGGCGAATATGACAAGGAATTTAAATGGTCATATGGCCACCCTTTAGCTTGAATACACAATGGTCATGCACATTTTATACTACATCAAGCAATTCAATACAATTTATTCGAGCATCAAGGAAAAGCTAAGGCCTTCAATAGGCTACCCAAGGCGAATATACTTGTCCATGTTGAGGCCAATTATGCACTTAATACCACACAAAAACAGCATGCATTTTACTAGTTAATGCTTTGCATATTGTAACTCAAAACTTACAATATAGCATCAAGCACTCATATGTGTGCTAGGCCGAATGTGCTTACAATTTCACAATTATTCTTCAACATCTTCTTCTTTAAACAAACTTATTCATCACTTCCTTCATAACCAAAACATCATTTGCAAACATATTTATACATATATGAGCATGGCCGAATTTCAAGGTGTCCATAGCCATCCAAAACACAAATTTTAACTAACATGCAAGAAGCATGAACCATGCTCATGAATGCATCATGGCGAATATGACAATCATGCTCCTTTTCAACTTCAATCATGATAAAACAAAAGAAAGCTCAAAATCTTACTCAAGAGTAGACAATCCATCATTGCATGCATCATCATCAAGCTTCACACTTAGCATGCAATGGCTTTATCACCATAACAACTTTGGCCAAATACCATTTCCATGGCTTAACAAAGATTTGAGCCATGGCTAACATGCACATCAAGTTAGCAACCAAAACATGCATGAAACTCCTAACACAACCTCATACATACCTTAATCTTGATGCAAACTTAGCCAAATCTCCTTCTAGATCTCTTCCAAACCAAGCATGAAGCAAAAATCCTCCTTCTTCCTTAGTTTTGGCTCAAAGAAAGGATGAACAAAATTTATTTCTTTCCTTCTCTACAACTCACGGCAATGGGGGGATTACCACACTCACCCACATTTTTTTTCATTTTTTATCACCCATACACCTTTGTTTATTATTTCACCCTAATGCACCAACAAAACATGTTTCATGACATGTTTAGCCCATCCTCCTTGTCATGGCGGCCACCACCTATAAAGGGGAATTTGACATGCAAGTCCATTATTTTGCATGCATGCTTTAATTAGTCATCACACATTTCCCTATCATACTTTCAAAGTTCATTACTAAGTCCTTTCTTGTGGAATTCACCCTTATAACACTAAATCAATCATCATAAAATGTCATACATGAGCACACACATATTATAGGCATCAAAATAAATTTTTAATTATTTTTATGCCTCGGTTTTGTGGTCCCGAGACCACCTTCCGACTAGGGTCAATTTTGGGCTGTCACAGTGCGGATGTTTTAAAATACGAATAAGTTATGGAAAGTTTTATAACATTCAACAATCGGTAAGTATGAAAGTGAATAAGTACGGGAAGATCCAGGTATGTACGTTACTTAAGTGGTAGAGGATATTAAGTATGTGAATTTCATTGAGTTGATATGATCTTGAAGATTGACATTGTACAAATACTTATTTATTTCATATTGTTGATGATTTGAGAATGACCTCACTAAGCTTTTGAAAGCTTACTTTGTATGTGTTTGCATTGTTTTATAGATTTCATAGCTGCTACAAGCTCGGGGATCGTCAAGGATTGTAGCCACACTATCGACCTCATTTTGGTACCTTTTTAAATGTACATATTTGAAGTATGGCATGTATAGGCTCGTTGTTGTGGAAGTATGTTTTATGATGTATATACTTAGCAATGTGATTTGGCTAATTTGTGTTTGAATTCATAGTTGATATTGGTTTATGATATGTGGGGTTAATTTGAAATTGTGGTATGTTTTAGTTGGTTAAAAGAAATGGTAAGTGATGGTAAGGTTTGATAGATTTAGTTTGGGTTTGGATGATAAATATAAGGAAATGTTTTGTTATGAATATAACTTGTGTTTAGCTTGAATTGGTAAGTTTAATGAGTAGAGAAATGGTTGATGTTGTTATGTTATAAATGATGAATTCCATAGCATAAAGATTGGCTGAATTGGATTGTACATATATGCTTGTTTTCAATTCTTGTAGGTTGATCTAAAAAGGGGTGGCAAATTGGCTTAAACCAAGCCTACATTGTGCCATACGGCCATGGCATACGGGCGTGTCTGTAGGCCATGGGTTTAAGTTAGTAGCTATCTAGGAACCACACGGCCATTGCCCACGGGCGTGTCTGTTGGCAGTGGAGAAAAGTCAGTATGTAAACTCTTTTTTGGCACGGCTGGGTTTCATGGGTGTGCCTAGTGCCCGTGTTAGGCACACGGCCTGGTTCCACGGGAGTGTGACCTCAACAAAATGGAAAAGGTTTCTGAATTCTAAAATTTGTGAATGTATTTAGTTTAGTCTCGACCTCTTCTTAATGTATGTTTATGGTTTCATTGACCTAAGAAAGGGACTTTATGTTTATGTTCGACTATGATGTTTGTGAAATGAATGTGAAATTATTTTTCGATAAGTTCGGTAATGCCTCTTAACCCTTGTATGGAGACGGATACGGGTTAGGGGTGTTACAACAACTCTACCCCCTAAAAGAAAATTTTGGCCTCGAAATTTACCTGGTCAAAATAGATAAGGGTATTATTGTCGCATCACCTCCTTGTTCCCACGTGGCTTCCTCAGAACCGTGATTATGCCATAACACATTAACCAGTGGAACCGAATTCCTTCTCAGAACTTTCACATAGCGATCTAAGATCTGGACAGGCACTTCCTCAAAGGTCAGATCTGGTCTAACCTTAATCTCCTCAGTCGAAACAATGTGTGTAGGATCAGAGCGATATCGCCTCAACATAGAGACGTGGAACACATCATGAATTCAGTCCAACTCTGAAGGTAACTCAAGTTGATAGTCAATCGATCCCTCACGTTTCAATATATGATATGGCTCAATGAACCTAGGGCTTAACTTGCCATTCCGACCAAACCTCAGTACCTTCTTCCATGGTGAGGCCTTAAGAAACACCAAGTCTCCCACTGAATACTCAATCTCCTTATGCTTCCAGTCCGCATAAGACTTCTATTTGTCTGAAGCCGCCTTCAGCCGATCTTGAATCAACTTCACCTTATCCTCAGCATTAGAAATCAACTTAGGGCCTAGGACACACTGCTCACCCAACTCAGTCCAACAAGGAGTACGACACCTACGACCATATATTGCCTTGTAAGGTGCCATCTGTATGCTAGACTGGTAGCTATTACTGTATACAAACTCTGCCAATGATAATTAATCCTTCCAACTTCCCCGAAAGTCAATTACACAACTCCTTAACATATACTCCAGTATCTGAACCACCCTCTCTGACTGCCCGTCTATCTGAGGATGGAACGCAGTAATGAAGTCCAACCTTGTACCCATTGCTTCATGCAACTTCTTCCAAAATCGAGACGTGAAGCGAGGATCTCTATCAGATATGATGGAAACTGGTACCCTATGCAGTCTAACAAATTCAGACACATATAACTTAGCCAACTTCTGCAATGAGTAATCTGTATGAACGGGTATAAAATAAGCAGATTTAGTCAGTCAATCAACGATGACCTATACTGAATCCTTCTTAGCAGGCGTTACGGGTAGCCCACTAATAAAATTCATAGTTACTCTCTCCCACTTCCAAAGTAGAATCTTAACTAGCTGAAGTAACCCTAAAGGCAACTATGCTCGGCCTTAACCTGTTGGCAAGTTAGACACTTACTCACAAAATTAGTAACTTCACACTTAAGCCTTGGCCACCAATACAACTCCCGAAGGTCTTAATACATCTTATTCCCACCAGGATGCATAGCATAAGGACTATTATGCACTTCTTGCAGTATCGACTGCCTCAAATCAGTATCTTTCAGTACACAGACTCTCCCACGGAAACAAAGTACCTCTTCGCTATTCAACCCAAAATCTGAAGTTTCGCCACTCTCATTCTGTCGGAAACGAGAACCCAGTGACTCATCCTCCAACTGCTTATCTTTGATCTGTTCAATCCACCTCAGTTTAACTTGAAGTTTGTCCAGTAAACTACCATCATTGAATAAACTGAGACGAGCAAACATCGCAAATCAGTAACAGCCCTACCGCTCAGTGCATCAGCTACCACATTAACCTTACCAGGATGGTGCTCAATCAAACAGTCATAGTCCTTAAGCAGCTCGATCCACCTATGCTGCCTAAGGCTTTTGTAATCCGTGTAAATGATACACTTCTCACCAAACAGGTAGTGCCTCCAAATCTTCAATGCAAAAACCACCGTTACCAACTCCAAATCATGCGTCGGGTAGTTCGCTTCATGCGCTTTAAGCTGACAAGATGCATATGCCACTACCTTACCCTCTTGCATCAACATACATCCCAAGCCAACATGTAATGCATCACTGTAGATAGTGAAGTCCTTCTTAGAATCTGCCTGTATTAAGACAAGAGCCTCAATTAGAACTTTCGTAAGTCTCTCAAAATTTTCCTGCTGCTTATCAGTCTAGTTAAACGGTACCCCTTTAAGCAACAACTTAGTCAGAGGTGCAGCAATCAACGAAAATTCCTCAACAACTCGCCTATAATACCCTGAAAGACCTAAAAAACTTTGAATCTCAGATACCGACTTAGGCTGTTTCTAATCTAGAACAACTTTAATTTTTTGAGGATCAACCCTAATCCCCTCAGCAGACACCACATGACCCAAAAAAGTTATCTTTCGTAGCCAGAATTCACACTTACTGAATTTAGTGTATAACTGTTTCTCCCTCAAAATCTGTAGAACAACTCGGAGATGTGCATCATGATCCTCCTCAGTCTTCGAATACACTAGAATGTCATCTATAAACACCACTACGAACCGATCCAGATAGGGTTGGAACAATCGGTTCATCAGATCCATAAAAGCTGCTGGTGCATTCGTCAATCCAAACGACATCACTAAAAACTCTTAATGACCGTAATGAGTCCTAAAGGCTGTCTTGTAAACATCCATCTCCTTGACCCTCAGTTGATGGTACCCTGATCGGAGATCAATCTTAGAGAAGACCGAAGCTTCTCTATACTGGTCGAATAGATCATCAATCCTCGGTAGGGGGTACTTATTCTTGATAGTCAATTTGTTCAATTACCGATAATTGATGTACGCATGGTTCCATCCTTCTTCTTCACAAATAAAACTGGTGCTCCCCACAGAGACACACTAGAACGAGTAAACCCTCGATCCAATAACTCTTGAATATATGCTTTAAGCCCTTCAAGCTCCTTCGGTGCCATTCTATAAGGGGTGATAGACACCGGAGTTGTACCAGGCAAGAGCTCTATCCCAAACTCAGCCTAGACATTATGGCTGAATCTGTGATGTCACATTGAAGTGAGTTTAAAAATACATAGTCCTATTAGAAAAGCCCTAATGTGTTAAAACCTCATTTGTTATCTTTATGAGATGCTAACTTAATTTATTCATTTGTTAAGTTACAAGTTTGTCTAGCAAAACATGTTTCGTACTAAATCATTTTTACACTTAAAAACATTGTTCATTACGGAAGCTTTTAAAACAAGTTACGTACTATGGTAGTTGAAAATCATTTACCGTTTGAAAACCCGAGCCCTATTACTATCAGATTTAATTCAATTTAAATAAATCCCCAAATAAAAATAAAACTTAAAATGGCCTTATTACATAAAATTTACCCAAATAAAACTACCTTTACTAGAATTCAAAAATGAAGAACATAAACAGTGGAGTGGCCATCTCCAAGTCCCTCGCAGCACCGATCCGCCTAAGGATTGCCAGCACAGATAAGCAAAAAAGTGAGTTTATGGAAACTCAGTGTGGAATCCCTATTTATCAAACAGTAAATCATATAATGTAAACAGTCTGGGCCTAAGCCCTTATCAGTAGTAATTTCAGTGTGGCCCTGTAACACCCCGTACCCGAGACCGTTTCCGGAGTCGAACACAAGGTGTTAACGGACTTAATTCATTAATTAAACAGCTCATACAATTCATTTTAAAATTTCCAGACAAGCTGGCTAACTGCATCACAGTCGCTTTAAAAATCATATCTCGAGTTACGAAACTCGAAATTCAATTCTGTAAATTTTCCTGAAACTAGACTCATATATATATCTACTAATTTTTTCTAGAATTTTGGTTGGGCCAATTAGTACAGTTTATTAGTTAAAGTCTCCCCTGTTTCAGGGTTCAACTACTCTGACCTCTGTGTATTACGAATCAGATATCTCCTGTACAGAGCTTCAATGACTATGCCGTTTGTCTCTAATAAAAATAGACTCAATAAGGAATCTGTACATATAAAGCGTGACTTCTAATTATCTTTGTAAAATTTATGATGAATTTCCAAAGTCAGAATAGGGGATCCAGAAATCTCTCTGGCCCTGTTTCACAAAAATTTAAACATCTCATAAAATATAGCTCATATACCTGTTTCGCTTATTCCATATGAAAATAGACTCATCAAGCTTAGATTCCATAACTTATTCATTATTTAATTCCATTTCTACTATTTTTAGTGATTTTTTAAACTCACGTCACTGCTACTGTCTGAATCTATTTTATGGTAAATTTTACCTATTTCACGGTTTCCATGGATTAGCTAGCAATTTGACATACATAATACCAAATATGATCATGATTAGCCATTCCAATGGCTAATCATTACCAAGCATTTCTATTTCCATACAACTCAATAACCATATCATAAGACCATATATACAAAATGATTATAATGCTATACATGCCATACTCAAAATATACAAGCCATTATGCCAAGATGGTATACGGATAGTGTGGCGTGCCTCCGACCGTTTCGATTTCGAGCTGGCTTGTCAACACTACAAGGAATGAAAAGGAGGAGTAAGCATAAATGCTTAGTAAGCTCACATGCAAATAGCAAGTAACATAACCATATAAGCAAACATAAAACATCATTTGCATAATCATCACCAAGACATTCATATCACCTTTTCATTTATCATCTTACCATATTGTTGTTATATCGAGTTTTCAACCCGAGGGTTAAGTACATACCTGTTCAAATTATCCATTTCACAACACTTACCAATACGTCCCTTTCATCTTGAGTATTCCTCCATTTGAGTAGAACTTTACCCGTTGAACACATCGGAATATAATTGGATACATGGAAAGTTTGCACATAAGTGCCACATATGTAGCCAAGCTACCATGTAACCCGCCCATAAGTGAACTCGGACTCAACTCAACGAGCTCGGGCGTTCGCATCCATAAGTGAACTCGGACTCAACTCAACGAGTTCGGATGCCTAGTTACATCTCACGAACTCGGACTCAACTCAACTAGTTCGGACGCTCGCATCCATAAGTGAACTCGGACTCAACTCAACGAGTTCGGATGCCCAAATATCCCAGTGACATGTCACTTGTATCCTAATCCATTCACGAGGTTCAACGGGACCTTTTCCCAATCATGTGTCTCAACCATCTTCTACGGAATGCCGATAATCGATACTCGATAGTATTTCACATTTTCCAAGTATATCACATAATTTGACATATTATCAAACAATTATCACAAGTATAATATTTCATAATAATTATCATATCATTTAAAAACATTAAAACATTTAAAATAATAACTATGTTACCAACATTTACATATGAACTTACCTCGTATGCGAAAATGGCTATTTTTACCATTTCGTCCACCACTTGGTATTTTCCCCATTTTAGCACGAATTTCAGTTTTCCTTGCTCTATCATTTAAAATATAGTCTAATTAGGACTCACATTATTCAAATTGACCCAAAATCATATTTTGGAAAAATTACAATTTTGCCCCTAAACTTTTGCATATTTACACTTTTGCCCCAAAGCTCGTAAATTAAAATTCAGCCTATTTTCTTATGTTTTATGACATGCTGATCATTTTTCCCTTCTATGGCAACATCAAATTCTCACTCTAACATGTACTTATGACTATTAGGTATTTTTACCGATTAAGCCCTTTTGCTCGTTTTCACTTAAAACCGAGTAGCACAAGTTGTCTAACATAATTTAAAACTTCATATTCTATCATAAAACACCAAAATACACAAATTTCACCTATGGGTATTTTTCCAAATATAAACCCTAGGTTAAATTATTGCTAGCATAAGCTAAATCGAGCTCTAGGGACTCCAAAAGCGTAAAAATCATTAAAAGCGAGGCTAGAACGAACTTACAATCGAGCTTGGAAGCTTGAAAACCCTAGCCATGGTTTCTCCTTGCTATATTCGTCCATGGGGTTGAAGATGAGCAAAATTGGCTTTTAATTTTGTATTTTAATTCATTTTACCCTAGATGACCAAAATGCCCTTACTACTAAACTTTCCAAAAATTCCATCCATGTCCAATTTTGTCCATAGACTTAGAAATTGGTAAAATTACTCTTTAAGGACCTCTAATTAATAATCTAATTCAATTTTATGCAAAATACTTCTAGAACACAAGTTTTGCAATTTATTCAATTTAGTCCAAAATTTCAAATTAGGCACTTTATGCATAAAATTTCTTCACGAAATTTTCACACAATCATGCAATCATATCATAGACCTTAAAATAATCATAAAATAATTATTTCTATCTCGGATTTTGTGGTCACGAAACCACTATTCCGACTAGGCCCAAAATCAGGATATTACAACTCTCCCCCTCTTCAGGGATTTTCGTCCCCGAAAATCTTACCAGAAAAGTGGTCTTCACTTTTAATCTCATATTTGGTACCGAAGAACTTGCATTTAGACTGTACCTCCAATACATCTCTTCAATTTCTCATATGATCTAAAAGCTTACAGTCTCAACTCTCAACTGTTCTTAAATTTTCAACCCTTCTCAATTTCCCATGATATCATGACATAAAACACGGATCTCAACTTGATTTAATGGAGACCGAATTCCAAGAAATTCGACAATCAAAGAGACACGAAATTCCATGAATCGATGAGTAGGAATTCATTCAATCTGAGATGTGATTTATAGATCTCGCTAAACATTTAACAATAAGATACATCACATTTTCCTCTTTCCGCCATAGAAATAATTACGATATGGCCTCAAGAATAATCCTTCTCATTTCCATCCCAATATCAACATTGACAAGGATAATTTTCATAGATCCCAATGCTCGGCTTTAACCCCTTTAACAACTCCGATTTTATGTAACATCGGATGCTCTAAACTATCACATTACCTCTTGTCTTGAAACACATCACAATTCATACAACAATACATTCTTTGAAAGTCGAAGTCTTTGCTCAATGTAGACTAGTCTAGTTCAGACGCGCTTGGTTACCAATATTCTCATCTATCCGAACTCTGTCAACATGTAATAAACTTTTCAGCTTTCACAAGATGGAAACCTTATCATTCAGTAGTGACTTAAACTAATATTCAACTCTTTCTATTAAATATACACTTCTCGTTCAAACTATTTACTCTTTTATCCGTACAAAATGAAATTCTATTATCGACTTGGGAAAAATAATCGACATAATTGTGACATGAAATCTTTCAAATAAATAATTTACCATACCGACTAAAACTCGCTTTTATCACCTATGCCTTTCTTGATGTCAAATCCTTACGAAATTAGAAAAATCCCAATACTAAAAATCACCACATTACCAAGATCAAATTAGAAGTATAGTCATATTTGACATGATTATCACGAGTGAAGAACGTACTTGAACATGAGTCATAATTGACAAATTATGGAACAAAGATAACAAGAAAACCGAATAAAGAAATCCAAGATAGAGAAACCCGAATAAAGAAATCCGAATAAAGAGATCCAGGATAAAGAAACCCAAGATACGATACTATGGGAGAATCGAAAACCAAATTCATAGAGAAAATACGAGAATACCACGATAATTCTTCAAAGAAAGAAAGTCCAAAAGAAAACATTATTTAATCCCACTGAAATCAAATATAACAAGATCAATATATCTTCCCATACATATATATCGGATGAAGCATCAAGTAGAAGAAAGCAGAATCATAATATCATATGAATTCTCTCATCAATTCTTATCGACGAAATGAAATAGAATACCCGATGAAATAGAGCAATATAAATTATAAACCCGTCAGGACTACCAATGCTTTCATCCAACACCAAATTAGAAGACATTCCCATATAACAAGAATTTCTTGGAAGATCAATAGCCATAGAAATATTTCGAGAACGGGTGAACACATAGAACATCTCAAAAGAGACGCTAAATCTGTCCGGTCATAATCTGTCACACTCAGATAATTCACATTTGAAATATCATTTCCCAAACTAGTTCTGCCGTCACAAATTTCATATTAAATCATTCACTAAAGAATGTCGGTTCGAATAAATTTCGATTTACCAAAGAGAATTCCTTCTCTAACTGGGACAAAGGTATAATTCCAATAATCTTTATATCAATCGATACTTTACGGCTCGACTTTACTTATCAACTCATTTTCAATCTCGGATCATACTTATAATTATTCTATCTTTGAACTCTTTGGGTTTTCAACAGAAACTTATTCAATACAAATCTCATGAAATTCCATTATAAGTACCACTTTGGTAAGGGGAGGGTTGTAGGACCTCGACTCGACTTTCTTATACATACACATATGACACAACTTCCATCATCATAGTAACATCATCAAAATCATGTCATTCATTCATGTTGGCTTACACCAATTTTCCTATTGTCCCATTTAGACAATATACTTATGCATACATTCTATGTTTTCTAGATAGCTTTACTTATCCATTCATTTAATTAAATTAATTCATGCTCATGACATTATATAAGGCCAAACAAACATAAATATTTGCATCACAATCACAACTTTCATTTCGTGCATCATCATGTACATATCATTACAATCATACAATTCGGTCCAACAATTTAACATAGATAAGTTCATTTCATTATAATCCTTTATCTCATAAAAATTGTATATCATTAACATTCATCAACATTCAACGTCCAATCAAGACAAGGACATTTTCATCCGTATTATGATATTATGACCTTTATTCATACCTCTACTACTTTCTATTTATTCCGTTCATCTTATCAAGTAAGCCACATACACTACATCGTATGAGCATTAAGCAAATATGGATATTTATCACAACATGAACTTTCATCTCACATATTATCACATATGTATCATAAACTTTTATTCATACTTTTCTGAACCGAGACTTATCATAATCATAATTTTACTCAAATATCTTCACATAACATTGAACATGGTCGGCACACATTTCGGTTGGAGAGTACCTGTCTAAATAAGACGGTACTTATACGCGTCGGAAGACATCACACTATCACGGATCGATGGCATGTATAGCTAAACTTTTACACATGCTAGGTTAGTCCGAGAACCGACTAAACCTGGCTCGATACCACTAAATGTAACACCCCATACCGAGACCGTTTCCGAGTCGAACACAAGGTGTTAACGGACTTAATTCATTAATTAAGCAGCTCATACAATTCATTTTAAAATTTCCGGACAAGTGGCTAAGCGCATCACGATCGCTTTAAAATCATATCTCGAGTTACTGAAACTCGAAATCCAATGCCGTAAATTTTTCCTGAAACTAGACTCATATATATATCTACAAAATTTTTCTAGAATTTTGGTTAGGCCAATTAGTACAGTTTATTAGTTAAAGTCTCCCTATTTCAGGGTTCAACTACTCGACCTCTGTGTATTACGAATCAGATATCTCCTGTACAGAGCTTCAATGACTATACCGTTTGTCTCTAATAAAACTAGACTTAATAAGGAATCTGTACATATAAAGCGTGACTTCTAATTATCTTTGTAAAATTTATGGTGAATTTCCAAAGTCAGAACAGGGATCCAGAAATCGCTCTGGCCCTGTTTCACAAAAATTTAAACATCTCATAAAATATAGCTCATATACCTGTTTCGCTTATTCCATATGAAAATAGACTCATCAAGCTTCGATTCCATAACTTATTCATTATTTAATTCCATTTCTACTATTTTTAGTGATTTTTAAACTCACGTCACTGCTGCTGTCTGAATCTATTTTATGGTAAATTTTACCTATTTCACGGTTTCCATGGATTAGCTAGCAATTTGACATACATAATACCAAATATGATCATGATTAGCCATTCCAATGGCTAATCATTACCAAGCATTTCTATTTCCATACAACTCAATAACCATATCATAAGACCATATATACAAAATGATTATAATGCTATACATGCCATACTCAAAATATACAAGCCATTATGCCAAGATGGTATACGGATAGTGTGGCGTGTGCACGACCGTTTTCGATTTCCGAGCTGGCTTGTCAACACTACAAGGAATGAAAAGGAGGAGTAAGCATAAATGCTTAGTAAGCTCACATGCAAATAGCAAGTAACATAACCATATAAGCAAAAATAAAACATCATTTGCATAATCATCACCAAGACATTCATATCACCTTTTCATTTATCATCTTACCATATTGTTGTTATATCGAGTTTTCAACCCGAGGGTTAAGTACATACCTGTTCAAATTATCCATTTCACAACACTTACCAATACGTCCCTTTCATCTTGAGTATTCCTCCATTTGAGTAGAACTTTACCCGTTGAACACATCGAATATAATTGGATACATGGAAAGTTTGCACATAAGTGCCACATATGTAGCCAAGCTACCATGTAACCCGCCCATAAGTGAACTCGGACTCAACTCAACGAGCTCAAGGCGTTCGCATCCATAAGTGAACTCGGACTCAACTCAACGAGTTCGGATGCCTAGTTACATCTCACGAACTCGGACTCAACTCAACGAGTTGGACGCTCGCATCCATAAGTGAACTCGGACTCAACTCAACGAGTTCGGATGCCCAAATATCCCAGTGACATGTCACTTGTATCCTAATCCATTCACGAGGTTCAACGGACCTTTTCCCAATCATGTGTCTCAACCATCTTCTACGGAATGCCGATACCGATACTCGGTAGTATTTCACATTTTCCAAGTATATCACATAATTTGACATATTATCAAACAATTATCACAAGTATAATATTTCATAATAATTATCATATCATTTAAAAACATTAAAACATTTAAAATAATAACTATGTTACCAACATTTACATATGAACTTACCTCGTATACGAAAATGGCTATTTTACCATTTCGTCCACCACTTGGTATTTTCCCCATTTTAGCACAATTTCAGTTTTCCTTGCTCTATCATTTAAAATATAGTCTAATTAGGACTCACATTATTCAAATTGACCCAAAATCATATTTTGGAAAAATTACAATTTTGCCCTAAACTTTTGCATATTTACACTTTTGCCCCAAAGCTCGTAAATTAAAATTCAGCCTATTTTCTTATGTTTTATGACATGCTGATCATTTTTCCTTCTATGGCAACATCAAATTCTCACTCTAACATGTACTTATGACTATTAGGTATTTTTACCGATTAAGCCCTTTGCTCGTTTTCACTTAAAACCGAGTAGCACAAGTTGTCTAACATAAATTAAAAGGTCATATTCTATCATAAAACACCAAAATACACAAATTTCACCTATGGGTATTTTTCCAAATATAAACCCTAGGTTAAATTATTGCTAGCATAAGCTAAATCGAGCTCTAGGGACTCCAAAAGCGTAAAAATCATTAAAAGCGAGGCTAGAAACGAACTTACAATCGAGCTTGGAAGCTTGAAAAACCCTAGCCATGGTTTCTCCTTGCTATATTCGTCCATGGGGTTGAAGATGAGCAAAATTGGCTTTTAATTTTGTATTTTAATTCATTTTACCCTAATTGACCAAAATGCCCTTACTACTAAACTTTCCAAAATTCCATCCATGTCCAATTTTGTCCATAGACTTAGAAATTGGTAAAATTACTCTTTAAGGACCTCTAATTAATAATCTAATTCAATTTTATGCAAAATACTTCTAGAACACAAGTTTTGCAATTTATTCAATTTAGTCCCAAATTTCAAATTAGGCACTTTATGCATAAAATTTCTTCACGAAATTTTCACACAATCATGCAATCATATCATAGACCTTAAAATAATCATAAAATAATTATTTCTATCTCGGATTTTGTGGTCACGAAACCACTATTACGACTAGGCCCAAAATCAGGATATTACAGGCCCTCAGCCCATTATGGTAACAGTATCAGTGTGGGCCTTAGCCTAATTCAGTACAGTATTAGAGATGCAAACAGAGATCCTACACATCCATCCTCTACACTCCACTCCGCCTAACCCTACACTCCATGTGGGGATAAAATCGACCCACCCATCCCTACACACCAGAATATAGCACCAGGTTGCAAAGACTAAATAGTATATCAGAGAAATTTGCCGATCAAGACACTTCCTCCAAATATATCAACCCCCATACAACATTCCATGTCATAATATATAAAGGGTATGCAAAATGTCATGTCCGATTACAGTCAAATATAGCATAGAGGTATATCAGTCATTTTACCTCTAGGGGTGCAACAATCATCTCATCAGTATGGGGTCTAAGTGTACTTACCGACCCATCAGTAGGCCCACAGTTGTCTTAGGTGATCCGTGCGACCTCAATAGTCAAACAGTGGAAATGGGCCCAAAAGCCCATAATACAGCCCATGTGGACTTACACGCTCTTGTGGTCCAGTAAGCCCAAATAATGGCCTTGGCCGTGTACACTACTCAGCCGGCACGATTACCTCCACACAACAGTTTGGTTTACCTATGTGGGACCCACGAGCCCGTGGGGCCCAAATGACCCATTTTAGCCTAAAACGACCTATGCCCACGAGATCCCTCATGGTGGTCTCTACAGTCACATGCTTGCGCTTATGCATTTAGATGACCACACGGGCGAACGCATGCCTGCGTGGTATCAAATGGTAACAGTTTTCCAGCTTTTTCCATTTAACGATTTAAGTAGTGTGATTACACACCTTGCTTGCGGGAAGTGCCAATAATCCACGAGCACCACAACCTACATTCATTTAAGGATTTCCATTAGTCAAAAAGGTTAATCCCCCTCTTTTAACTCTATACCCAAAATAATAGTTGCTACTTGCCTTGGTTGAAAGAGCGTGATTACTTAATCCGTTGACAAACGTTGACTACACCTTTCTTACCGAGCAACTGCATTACCAATGAAATCCATGACTGTTGATTACATACACACACACGGTTTGAATCATAAACAGGCTTACAGAAAATACAAAACCAGATATGGGAAAAAAATAAGAAAATCGGCCAACACCTTATAACATTAGTCACGCACCAAAACCACCACGTGATATCTAAGAGTTGAAGAAAGTGAGGACCCCGAAGAAGAAGAAGAAGATCCCATAATGCAATCAGCTGAAGTCCCAGATAGAGCAGAACCAATGGAACCAGAAGCTAAACCTGATGTCGAAACTTCAATATTTAGAGCTTAATCACCTCATGCAAATCTTGAGATGAGTTTTCAAAGTTGATGGACAAAATACAACATATGCAGTGGCAGCAACAAGCTTACTAGAGATAGTAAAAAATAATGGAGGACTCAATGAGAAATGCTTTTACGAAAATATACAACGACCCATTTATTTTTGTTCTTGAGTTTCCAGATTTCATATTTGAACCATGGTGTCCACCATCGAAGAATGAGTGAAGTGATTCATGCAAAGGCAATTATGATGGAGCAAAAGATGAGTCAAATTTGGAAGGATCTGCAAATAAATAAAAGGGGGGATCTTGACTTTATTTTTTTTCTATTCTTAGTTCATTTTAGGATTAATCTTAATTAGGAATTTTTATTTTTGCATAATAAAGCAAGAGATGGAAATCATGTATAAAAATGAACAAGTCGCAAAGTATAAGTGTGACAATAGGTATATACATGTCTAGGATTGGATCTTGAGAGAGCTTGGTAATTAAGTAGTCAATTTGACTCACCTCTTCTTTTCTAGAATCCTACCTAGTGTATAGTATCTATTCACTTTTAACAATGAGAACATTATTCATTTTAAGTGGGGGACCAAAAAAATTATTTCCGCTCAAAATAATTTTCCTTTTAATTATGATTAGGATATACTTTGTTCAATAAATTTGAAATTTTGTTAAGTATGATAAACTTGAGTATAAATAAAGTTTGAATATTTTAATAATTATTATGTTAGCTTAATAATGACATAAATGTATTTTTAATAAAGCATGCAAATCGTACCGTAAAATTTTTAGTTCTTTAGGAAAGTTAGACGTGCATGAAAGTTTAAGTCTTTAGAATAGACTTAGTAGTTTCTTGAGGCGAAATCTTAAGAAGCATGGAATGCCGAAAATGATTTAGGCAACTGTTGTTTGGACCATTTGAACCTTTCAAGCCAACCATGATGAAATTTTTATCCTTTGAAACCCAACTTTGAGACTATATGGCCTAATTTTATTTGAACCCTTGCAAATGTAGCCATCACTTCTCTCTTAACTATCTTAAAATTGTCCCAAACACTAGACTCGGTACTATTCAATGTATTCTTTGAAATTAAGTTTGGGGGAGTTGAAAAGAAGTATCAAATGCTCTAAAATTGTAGTACATTTAGTAAAATGCTCGTATGAAAAAAAAAGCATGAGTTCTTAAAATAATATGTACAAAAGAGCATGTGAAAGTAAAGAAAGTTGATGTATTGAAGGTAATTATTTCGAAGGTCTGATGCAAGCTGAGTCTAGGGTTTTTAGCCTAAAATTATCTATCTTCTACCTACCCTTAAGTCCAGCCACGTTACAATCTTGTTAAAGACCTATTGATTTAAGTTCCAATGCTACCTACATTAGTGGAGAGAAATTGCTACGTGCGACATATTAAAGCATAAGTTAAACTTAATGATTGCAGCTTAATCTTGAATAAGGGAATAAAATTAAATTGGTAAGGGTTCACATGACTTTAGTAGGAAACAGTTAGTTTAATTTTTGGCTATCATAAGAATGGTTGAGATTTGTTTGAACGATATATATACTTAAGTAAGCATAACTATCAAATTTCTTGTTTTTGAGCATAAGTATATTAAATTCATAATTTTGGGAAGAATGTTGTTCTTAAGGAATTTTTCAAAAGTTTTTCCGAGGAATTCTTTTTAAATTTGTGCATTACTCGGGACGAGAAATGAATTAAGTTTGGGGGTGTGGAAACACAAAAATTTACGCATTTTTACATACCCCTTTTAACTTAAAATCATACAGTTTCGATAAAATTCTTGTCGAAAAATAATTAATTTTTATAAAATAATTAAAGTGCACTTAAAATATGAACATTTGAATTTTATTTAAATTTAGAATTATTTTTTATGAATTTTGGTTATTTTTGACAGATTTGGAAAAAAGGCGAAAAATGGTTCGGCAGACATTGCTAGAAGCACAAAATCAAGAAGCAATTTGAAGTATCGAGACAAACTAAATTTCAGCCGAAGACGGTCGAAAATTATATGTATTAGTTCATAATATAATTAATTTTAATTTATATCCAATTTAATTTGGGTTAATAAATTATTATTAATTAATTATGAAAAAGTGGTCCAGCTGAACCGAACTGAATGAACCGAACCACCCAAGAAATGGACAGCCCAAAATTGTCCCAAGAGCAGACCCAAATCAGCTTATTATCTAATTATTTAAGCTTTGAAAGAGGCCTTCGAAGACTTGTTTAAGTTGCATTCAAACCCCTCCACAATTGGTGGCTTTGTAGATATGCCCCAAGCCAAATTTAGCAAAGTTGAAACCATCAACCTTGCCACATGTGTGGCCGGCCAAGGGATGGCTCTTTAGCTGCTATTTTTAGTTAATTTTAGCAGCCATCTTTAGCTATAAAACCCCCCTTGGCTGATCATTCAACACACCTCAATTCATTCACATCTTTTCTCTTTTCTCTCCACTTTTTCTCTTCTTCTCCATTTTCTCTTGCTCTCTTGCTGATTTCCTCTCTTGGAAAAAGGGTGTTCATCAGCCATTTTTGAGCAACATTGAAGTTTTCGTAACATCTTTGATCAATGAGGACAACAGAGAACAAAGAATGGAGCAAGCTTGTAAAGCCATGGAAAAACACCGGATTTGATTCTTGTTCCCTATCTCTTTAATTTTTTTTTGTTGTTATGATGAACATATCTATGAATATTTATGTTGTTGGAATGGTTAATTTAATCAATTTAGCTTGAATTTAATTCATGTTAGGTTGATTGCATTTCGTCTTCTTAAATTGTTAAAATTATATTTATGTTGTTATAGGCCTCGGTAAGATGCTTGATTAAGTAAAATCATGACTAAGTTATTGATCGCGATTTTCGTGTGACAGGTTTTAAATATTTATTAAGAATAGTTCTTGAAACTAACTATTATCACAATGTAGGCAAGTGGACCTATCAAACAGTAGTACAGTTTTAACAAGACCGGATTGTCGAACCCAAAGAAACTAAAAGTACTAGTAGTGACTGTCTTTTTATTATCTAGCTTAAGAATAAGAGGGTTTTGTTTTAACTAACTAATTATCTAAACTAAGAATCCACAGAAAGTAGAATTGGGGGATTACTTTTGGAAAAGGATTGAATTAAGACAATACCTAAGGAAAAATCCACCTAGAATTTATTTGTTATTCTGGCTCCGAATCGGATGATTTATTCATTTAACTTGTCCCGTAGAGATCCCTAAGTTATGTTATTATCCCTATTTAGGACTAATAACGTTTAATCCCTAGATTGATTAATTGCGAATTTTCTCTCATTAACACCCTAGGGTTGCATTAACTCGATCTATGGATCCCCTTATTAGGTTTCACCCTAATCCGACAAAATCTTGTCACCCTATGTCTAGGCGCACAATCAATTCCGCTTAATTATGACAAATGTACTCTTAGACAGGTTCTATTCCTCCTTTGAATAAGAGCTTATCTTGCATCAGTATCCTGGGATATCAAAACAATAATTAAGAACACATAATTAAGAACAAGTTAAATATTTATCATACAATTTAGAAAATAATAACAAGATTCGTCTTAGGTTTCATTCCCCTTAGGTATTAAGGGATTTAGTTCATAACTAAAAAGGAAAACATCTCAGAAGAATAATGAATACAAAACATAAAGAAAACCCAAAACTCCTGAAGGGAAATTGAGGGGAGATCTTCAGTCTTGATGGTGACTCTGGCTTCTAAGATGGATCAATCGGCTTCCCTTGAGCAGTTCCCTGCCTCCTTCTCTCTATGTCTTTTTCTCTTCCTTTAGGGCATATTTATAGGCTTTAGAATGCCTAAAAGCCCTCAAAATTAACCTTTTTCCGAATTAGACTAAACTTGGGCTCGGCAGGGACACGCCCGTGTGACACGCCCGTGTACGATTACTTCAGGCCGTGGTCAAGCTTGTTAAATAGGCACGAGCGTGTGGTCTACCCGTGTGAGTCGTGCTTTGATTCTGCCAAATTGACACGGTTGTGTGGTCTGCCTGTGTAAGGAAGTCCAGGTCGTGTTGATTTTGTACTTTGGTCCATTTTATCAGTTTTTGGCTCGTTCCTCGTTCCTTTCGCTCTCCTATGCTCACCTAAGTATAGAACATGAAATTAAGGCATCAGGAGCATCGAATTCACCAATTCTAAGGAAAAATCATCCATAAAATGCGTTAAGCATGGGGTAAAAATATGTATAAATTACAGTTTACCAAATACCCCCACACTTAAGCATTTGTTTGTCCTCAAGTAAAATTCTCAACTCATATTCAAAATAAATTTTTCTCAACCTATAATTTCTATCGATAATATCTCAAAATAATCCATAGGTAATCCTACATTGAAAATTCAACTGAAAGAACATCAAAGTTTCAAACATTCCAAGTTGAGTATTTAATCAAGCAAAACTTTAGGCATCTTCCCTTATCTAAGTGGTTACCTCGATTCAAAATCTCACGGAGTTTAACATCCTCACTAAAGATTCACTCAAATTACTCAAAGTGTTTAAGGACAATGTAAGTAGCACTCATCAGTCAATATGAAAAGTTATTACCATAGGCTTGCATGAAAAGCACATCTCCACCACTATAAATTGAGATGATCCATCAATTAAAAGGTCTTTAGAGGGTTGTAACGTGGCTTTGGTTAGGGGGTGTGGTCACAAGCTAAAAGAAAGGGTTAGAATTGAGATTGAATTGAAAAATGACTTAACTGGAAAAAGATTTAATCATCATTAGCATACAACAGAGATTTTCTCAGAATATGGAATTTAACTTCTTTAGCTCAGAGGATTACTACTACTAATATGTATACATGTTTTTATTTTAGAACAAGTTAAATTGCAAAATAGAATAAAACATAGTTAAGCAACTATTTCAATTCAAATCTCGACAAAAATAGGGATCAAATTAATTTAGGGGATTTCAATAATAATGGGTTAATGGCTAATATTAAGGGTAATACAAGAAATGGCTTGTTAGCTCAACAGGGTCTACTAAGGGTTAATCGTGGAGGTAGGCTTTTCATGACATGAGTGGGTTAATCCTAAGTGCCTTTCTCATTTTAACATATCAAATCAAATAGTGTGGTCTTGACATGCATGATCAAGCAATTTCTAGAATAACAGTTCAATACTGACACACTCAAAGCAATAATAAAAGTGAGCATGAAAGAATTAATAGATGCTTAATAGGCTCAAAAATCTCACAAAAATTATGGCTTTTTGATGTTTAAAACTTGTGAATTCCAACTCAAAGTAATACCTAAACTTTGGGGAAACAACCTAAAATTTTAAATTCTTAACAATCAACTTATCATGCTTGATTCTCTAATGTCTTAAAGTTTAAACAATCAATGCATAAATCCCTATGTTTTAATTCAAGATATATCAATAAAAATCATAAATCAATCAAAATTTATCCAAAATATGATATGAGAGCTTTTCAAGAGAACAAGCCAGTCATTCAAGGATTTTTCTGATAATGAAATGAATACCCCCACACTTAAGATGTACATTGTCCTCAATGTACAAAGATAGATATAAGAATATAGAAATAAGATAAGGAGAGGAGTGAAACTTCTTGAGTGATGAGTGAATTTCCTTGAACTGGAGTTTTGGAGAATAATCGGTGTGAGGGTAGAGGAGGATGCTCAGGCGGTGGTAGAGGTTCATTAGTCCATAAGTCCTGATCTGAAGTTGGTTATGATTGTGGTCGAATAGGACATGGCAGCGTGGAGAACCTTTCCCAGTGGAGTTTCGAGTTCCTGAGTAATAGTGAGCTGTGGAGCTGTTTATAACTGTGATAGAATCAGGAACTCTTTTAGGAAATATATAAGGAAGGGTAAGTACTCAATAGGAATTAGCCAAAATTAAAAATTGTAAAATAATAATTATAAGTCCTAATAAAAATTAGGTGAAAGAAAAATAAAAAGTAGTCTTAAAATAAAATAAAAGTAAAAACATAAAATAATAAATAAATGTTTTTAAACATTTTCATCGCTAAATGGTTCACGATGTGGGGGTGGCGATGAGATATAGAGGTGCTGACAAATCTGCTGTAGAGTAGCATCAATGTTGTCAAATCATTGAAAACACTGCTGCTTGAATCGAGTGAGGCGCTCAAAGATGTCAACATATGAAGCCGTCGCATGAACTAGACGAGAGGGTGGTGGTGGCTGAGATGGTGGGTCCTCGTGCTGTGGGGGGACATCATCAGTAATGTCCTCAGGGGCCTCTTCCTCGGTAGATTGGGCGAGACGATATTGAGGAGGGTAGGTTCCTCGGCGCTTTTTGATCATCCTCATGCTAAGCATGCTCGAGATGCCTTGTGGAGACATCTGGCCAATGAGGGTCAAAGATGATTCTTGGGCCGCAATGCTGAAGAGCCCGAAATGTCAAGCCAATCGCGTCACATAGGGGCCAATGGAGATGACCCCCTTCCTATGCCACTCCGTCTGATGTTGAATGGCGAGGGCAATGAAATAGGCTAGGTCGATGATGTGCCCGTGCGACATACACCATAGAAAGTAGGCGTCGTGAGCATTGAGGATGCTAGTGCTCTCTCGCCTTCCTATTATCGTGTGAGCCAAAATGGCGTGTAGGTGCCTCAAAGATGGAGGGAGAGTCGATGCCTTGGAGCGGCTAGGATTATATGTGGCTGCACCTAGTACTAGTGTGTCCCAACAACGTGAAGGAGAACGATGGATATGGTGGTTGAGAGTATCTAAGTCATTCTCCTCCATGAATTCCTCCATATATAAGCCCAGTGTCGTACCAAATTCTAGGATGCTGAGCTGGCGGACTAATCTGCCTAGGTGAAATTGCACTGTGCCGGGATCATCGTAGTTTGTCATCAAGGTTTGAAGATGAAATGTGGAGCATAATTCCATCGTGAGCTCGAGATACATCGGCTCGACGATCCTAAAGAAAAGCTCCCAACGATCAGTGGTTAGGAGGGCCCAAATCGCATCAGCCAACTGAGCTTGTTCTACTGCAGCCCAGTCAATGCAGCGGCCCGTAATTAATGGTCGGGCTCGGAGTATTTGGAAAAGTTCTTCTTGGGGCCCAATAGGGAACCTCAGGAAAGGGTGACGAACTTTCGCGGTAGGACCCGAAGAAGATGACGCTCCCTTCTTTTTTGAAGTAGGGACAGTGGGCTTTTTACCACGTGAAGATGACATTGTATGCCTGCAATTGGAAACATTAATTCGTCTTGATGAGTAGACAGGGGAAGATGCGACTAAATTTAAAGAGGAAAATCCATAAATATGTTCAGCCATAATTACTAAGTTTAGCAAAAACAATAAGTTCAAGGACCTACTTTTGTGGCATTAGCATGGTGATATAAGTAAAAATGGCAAAGAATGGAATGTATCATACTATACGAATGAACATAAATGTCAACACAAGAGGCATGAATATTTCAACTATCCTAACCATGAATATGCACTTCTAACTAATCAAGTGGAGTAGAGAAATCATGTAATTAATAAGAATTTGAACAAGAAAAAGATGATAACTTATTCTATAAATGACATTTGAGTGATAGAAAGATGAAAATAATATGAAAAACATAGATTACTATGATAAATAGTATTATAAATTAATGAAATAAAAGAGAAAGGAGTAAACAAATGCTAAAGTTGAGAGGTTAGGAGTCAAAAATGCAGTTGGAAGTGGCCCACGGGCTTGGTAGGGACGGCGTGTGGACTTGCAGCGGCTAGGGTTAGAGTTTTTTTTCGGGTGAAGAAGACAATGAATAGTGCAGCCAATTTATAGATTTTGGGGCACACGGCCAGGGAACACGCCCGTGTTCCCTAATTTTTTCCCGTGTGACTAACGAATTATGAATTTGGGTACATCTAACTTTTAGTCCACGCCCGTGTTCCTTAGCCGTGTGGGTGCACACGGCCATGTAGCACGACCGTGCCTGGCTTTGTTCACTTCCCCAACATAGGCCAATGCTCGTGTTCATTTAACAGGTGCGATCACAGGTTCTAGACACGAGCATGTCTCATGCCCATGTTGTTTTGGCAAGTTCACCCACGGCCATGTCGCATAGCCATGGTGATTTATCGTATCCCGTGTTGGGGAAATCTTTCCCCTATTTTCACACGACCCTAAGCACACTCGTATGCTTGGCCGTGTCTGTGTGGAAAAACCTGTATTCAAGATCTCTATTAGTAAGTTAGGTGTTAAATACTAAAATTTAAAGAAATTAATATTGTTAGTGCTCGGGTTGCCTCCCGAGAAGTGCTTATTTATAGTCTAAGCTCGACTTACCTCTCCATTGAATGGTCATGGTTGTTCTAGGAGTTTATACTCCTCATTCCTACTATCATTCTCATCAAAATAAGGTTTTAGAGGGGTGTTGTTTACCTTAAAAGTGTCGAACTTGGGATGACTTACCTGGACTGTACCAAATGGGAAAATGCTAAGTACCGTAAGAGATTTCTTCGTTCAGTGTGGTAGTGACAATGTGAGGATCTGCGGCATCTAATAAGACTTTATCTCCAGCCTTAAGTTGACATGGGAAGGTTTTGAGCTCGTTCTGGCATAGTTTTGGTTTATCATGTGTTCTCAGTTTATGCGTCTGCCATTCATCTAGCTCCTCGATTTGTAGCCTTTCGTCTTCATGAATAAGTCCTCTACTATTGCTTGAGAATGACTCATGTGCTTCCTTCAGACTCATTTCCTGCAAAGTAGGTTGTACCATATTGAAAGTTTTAGTAGAATGGTTTAGACGATCACCTTCAATTTTCGAGGTGGCGCCAGAATTGCGAGCTTGAAGGGTGATTGTTTCATCTCCCACATGGAGTGTGAGCTCACCTGTGCCAACATCAATGCTTGGTTTAGCAGTTGCTAAAAAGGGCTATCCCAAAATCAAAGGAGTGTTGCTATCCTCCTCTATGTCTAGAACAATGAAGTCAACGGGAAATATAAATTTATCGACTTTAACTAGCACATCTTCAATAATACCCCTAGGGAATCTTATAGTTTTATCTGCTAATTGAATGCTCATCCTAGTCTGTTTGGGCTTCCCAAGACCTAATTGTTTGAACATTTTGTAGGGTATGACGTTAATACTAGCCCCTAAATCAGCTAATGCATTATTAACATCTAAACTCCCAATTAAGCAAGAAATCGTAAAACTCCCTGGATCTTTTAGTTTGTTGGGTAGTTTATTCTGTAGAATAGCTGAGCAAACTATGTTTAACTCCACATGTGACACCTCGTCCAACTTCCGTTTATTTGCTAAAAGCTCCTTTAAAAATTTCATTGCGTTTGGCATCTGCGATAGAGCTTCAATAAACAATAAGTTAATATGTAATTTTTTTAAGAGTTTAAGGAATTTACCAAATTGTTCATCTGAGCGGTCTTTCCTTGTCGCGTTGGGGTATGGCACACTAGGTTTATATTCGACATTCACTGATTTGTTTTTATTATGACCTACCTCACCTTGACCTCTGCTTACCATAGTTTCTTGACTCGGTTCTGGCTCAGGCTCAACGAATCCTTCTTCATCTTGAACATTAATTGCGTTGAGTTGTTCCCTTAGGTTGGGTTCAGTATTACTTGGCAACCTACCTTGTGGTCATTTAGAGATTACTTTGGAAAGCTGGCCGATCTGAGTTTCGAGCCCTTGGATCGACTCTTGTGTATTTTTAAGTGCTGTCTCTGTGTTCTGGAAACGGGTTTCTGACACCGAGATAAATTTAGAAAGCATCTCTTCAAGGTTCGGTTTAGTTTCTTGTTGATAGGGTGGTTGTTGAAAACCCAGAGGATGTTGTGGTCTTTGATTTCCTTGACCGCCCCACGAGAAATTGGGATGGTTCCTCCAACCTGCATTATAAGTGTTATTATATGGGTTATTTTAGGATCTAGAGTTATTGTTACCCATTTATTGAACTTGTTCCTCCTCGATGCTAGGGGGGAAGGGTTGATACTCTGTGCATGCTCCTCCTCCATTCGTCTCGCATCTCATTACTGGATGTACCTGAGCAGAACCAAGTAAACCATCAATCTTTTTATTTAAAAGTTCTACCTGGTTTGACAGCATAGTAACCAAATCGACATTATAATCGCCTGCTGTTTTAGTTGGCTTAGTCCTCATGACTTGCCACTGATAGTTATTCAGTGACATCTCTTCAATAAACTCATAAGCATTTTCAGGTGTTTTATTATTTATGGTTCTGCCAGCAGCTGTAACACCCCGTACCCGAGTCCGTTACCGGAGTCGAACACAAGGTGCACACAGACTTAACTTAATTATTTTCACAGTCCATTTAAAAAAAATTTCCAGACAAGCTGGTTACTGCATCACTGTCGCCTTAAAAATCATATCTTGAGTTTCAAAGCTCGAAAATCAGTTTTATAATTTTTCCCTGAAACTAGACTCATATGTCCATGTACATATTTTTTCTAGAATTTTTGGTCGGGCCAATTAGTACAGTTTATTAGTTAAAGTCTCCCCTGTTACAGGGATCGACTAAACTGACCTTCGCACATTACATCTTGGATATCTCCCTGTACAGGGATTCAATACTGATGTCGTTTATTTCTATAGAAACTAGACTCAAATAGGAATCTATACATATATGGCATGACTCCTAATTATCTCTAGTTAATTTATAATGAATTTCCAAAGTCGTAACAGGGATTCCAGAAACCGTTCTGGCTCTGTTCCACGAAAACCTAAATATCTCTTAACATATAACTCATGTGACCGTTTCGTTTCTTCCATATGAAAGTAGATTCATCAAGGTTCATTTACATAATTTATTCACTATTTAATTCCATCCCTACTATTTTTAGTGATTTTTCACATCCACATCACTGCTGCTGTCAGCATCTGCCTTTGAGGTAGACTTTACCTATTTCATAATTTCCATGATTCAATTAGCCCTTTTTGCATACATGGCACAAAGTATGATCATGATTAACCATTCCAATGGCTAATCGTTTCCAAAAATTTCCATACTTCTTAATGATCAACATACAAAACGATTATGGTACTATGCTAAACGTATATAAGCCATTTTCGCATGGCTATCCAAATTTACACAAAATCCATGGGTACATGACCAACAACAAAAGGGTAGTCCTATACATGCCATTTCAAAGTTCAACCAAAATTGTACCAAAAGGGGGCTTTGATAGTGTGGGAGACTTCGACTTCCAAAATCCCGAGTCGATGGTGACGAGCCAAAATCTATAAAGCAGAGAACAAAGAAACGGAGTAAGCAATTTATGCTTAGTAAGTTTTGAGCATGGGATTCCAAAGCACAACAAAAGCATAGCATTCAGATAGCTAAACGGATAATTTCATATGCACACATTCTCAATATCATACTTACTTCACATTACCAACCCTTATGTTCATACACAAAGATCAACTTAGCTAAAGGCGGTAGCTCGTTTATCAACCGGCGAATACTTATTTGTAAGGGCTCAACTAATTCAAAGCACATACGAACATACCTCATTGCTGGAATTTTTGCAAGCGTATTAACTGAAATTTTTACAGCAAGATTGCTCATTCCCGAATCACGTACCTTTCGAATTTAACCGAATATAGCGACTCGCTCGATTGTCTTGGGACATAGCCTGGTTATAGTAATTCGCACAATTGCCTTTCGAATTAGCCCGGATTTAGTAACTCGCACAAATGCCTTGGGACTTAACCCGGTTTTGGTAACTCGCACAAATGCCTTGGGACTTAACCGGTTTTGGTAACTCGCACAAATGCCTTGAGAATTGACCGAATTTAGTCACTTAGCACAAAAGCCTTCGGGACTTAGCCCGGATACCATTCGAATAACCAAGCACATATATCAACAAATCATAACACATCCTTATTACATTCTCATTACCAAAGCTCAAACACAAGACACTTATCATATTTACAATTTCGGCTCAATAGCCACATACAAGGGCATGATTTTGATTTGTTTATTACATAATCTAATTAGATCATAATCTAAGTTCCATTACTCGAAAACTTACCTCGGATGTTGTCGAACGATTTCGATGGCTATTCGACCACTTTTTCCTTCCCTTTATCGGATTTAGATCCCCTTTGCTCTTGAGCTTAATTAAATAAATAAATCGATTTAATCATTTGAGCATCGAAAAGAGGAACACAAGGCACTTAGCCCACATTTATACATTAGACATTAAAGTCACATACATGTGAAATCATGCATTAACTCAAGATATTAACCCACACACCCTTTTTAGCCGATTGTCCTAACCAAGATAAAGGCATCAATATGCTTGCCTCTAACCGAATGCATGCACACCAATCCATCTCATGTGGCGAATATGCATGTTGATGTTGAGGCCAATTACATTTTTAATACCACACATAAATGGCATACATTTTACTAACTAATGTATTACATATTGTAGCTCAATACGCATCTATCATTTACTTCATAATCGAAACATCATCATAAGTAAATATATACCTTGAGATAGTATATATGTCATACCAATACATCATGTGCAAACATATATACATATAGGTGCAATGGCCGAATCTCAAGTTGATTATAACTAAACAAGAACATAACTCCAAAACACAAATCTTAACTACCATGCAATAAGCATAAATCATACTTATGGGTATACCATGGCCGAATACATCACAACACCATACCATTTCAATTTTGGTCATGGTTAAACAAAGAACTTAATGTCTCACTCAAAAAAAAATGCTAAAAAGAAAATCCAAGAGTCCTCAATCCACCATCACATGTATCATTATCAAGCTTCATATTTAGCATGCAATGGCATTAACACAAAATCCACCTTGGCCGAATATCATCCCCATGACATAGCAAAGATTTGAACCATGGGCTAATTAGAACTCAAGCTAGCAACTAAAATCATGCATGAATCTCATGGCACAACCTCAAACATACCTTAATCTAGACACAAGTATGGCCAAACCTCCTCCTAATCCTCTTCCAAACCAAGCATGAAGCAAGAACTCCTTCCTTCTTCCTTAGAATTTTCGGCTCAAAGAAATGAAAAAGGATGAACAACAATTTTTTTTTCTTTCATTTCTTCAACTCACGGCAAAATGGGGGGTAACACTCACACATCCTTTCTTTTTTTTTTTCTTTTCCATTTCTTTATTACCCATACTCATTAATTTATTTTTTTCCTCCCATGATGCACCAACATAACATGTCTATGACATGTTTTGCCCATAATCCCTTGTCATGGCCGGCCACTACCAATTAGGGGGGGAATTTGACATGCAAGTCCCCCCTTTTGATTACATGCACTATTAGGTCCTTATAGATTAGCCTATCACATTTCAAAAGTGTCACACAAGTCCTACTAACTGAATTCACATGCAATCGACTAAATCGAAGCTTGAAATTTTCACACATTCATAATTTCATATTCTAGAAAATAAATATTACGTTCAAACATTTCGGTGACTCGGTTTAGTGGTCCCGAAACCACTTCCCGACTAGGGTCAATTTTGGGCTGTCACCACTCTCCCCCACTTAAGAAATTTTCGTCCTCGAAAATCTTACCGGTAAATAGGTTTGGGTAACGCTCTTTTATAGAGTTCTCGGGTTCCCAAGTAGCTTCTTCCATCCCGTGTTTGAGCCATAACACTTTTACTAACGAAACCCTTTTGTTTCGCAACTCCTTCACTTCACGAGCTAGGATATGAATCGGTTCTTCTTCATAACTCATATCGGCTTGAATTTCGACCTCTGATGGACTAATTATGTGCAATGGATCAGATCTATAGCGTCGAAGCATCGAAACATGAAAGACGTCGTGAATCTTCTCAAGTTTAGGAGGCAAAATCAATCGATATGCAACTGGACCGACTCGTTCGGATACTTCATATGGCCCGATGAATCTCGGACTCAATTTGCCTTTACGGCCAAATCTGAGTATCTTTTTCCAAGGCGAAACTTTAAGAAACACTTTATCTCCCACCGATACTCAATGTCTTTTCGTTTCAAATCGCGCACGATTTCTCGACGATCTGCGGTACGTCTTTAGACTTTCACGGATTACTTTTACTTTCATTCAGTATCTTTAATCAAGTCCACTCCGAAAATTTTACTTTCACCGAGTTCGGTCCAAAAAAATGGCGTACGGCATTTTCGACCATACAAAGGCTCGTAAGGTGCCATCTTAATACTTGACTGAAAACTATTGTTGTAAGTGAATTCAATCAAAGGTAAATATTGTTCCCATGAACCATTAAACTCAAGGACGCAACATCTCAACATATCCTCAAGTATCTGAATTACCCACTCAGATTGACCATCGGTTTGTGGATGAAAAGCGGAGCTAAAATGCAGCTTGGTACCCAAAGCTTCTTGCAATTTCTTCCAAAATCGCGAGGTGAATCTCAGATCTCTATCCGACACAACAGAAATTGGTACCCCGTGTAATCTCACAATCTGAGAAACGTACAATTCATCTAGTTTATCCAATGAAAAATCCGTACGCACGGGGATAAAGTGAGCCGACTTAGTCAGTCTATCAACAACAACCCAAATCGCATCCTTCTTACTTGCGGACAATGGCAGTCCGGACACAAAGTCCATTGTGACTCGATCCCATTTCCACTCGGGTATCTTGATCGGCTGAAGTAATCCTGAAGGCACTTGATGTTCCACTTTCACTTGTTGACATATTAAACATCTCGAAACAAAGTCAGAGATGTCTCGTTTCATACCATGCCACCAAAACCGACGTTTCAAATCGTTGTACATCTTCGTACTCCCCGGGTGAATTGACATTCGGCTACAATGGGCTTCGTTCAGAATCATCGAAATGAGTTCCGAATTCCTTGGAACACACAAACGACTTCTGAACCTCAAACAATCATCATCATCAATTTGAAACTCCGATTCCTTGTTCGGAACACACTCAGCCCGTTTTACAACCAATTCATCATCGACTTTCTGAGCTTCACGAATTTGATGAATAAATAATGGTTTGGCTTTTAATTCAGCTACTAACACATTGTCGGGTAGAAACGGACAAGTGTACATTCATCGCTTCAGTTTAACAGTGATTTCCGGCTTAAGGCGTCCGCAACCACATTAGCCTTTCCCGGGTGATAATCAATGACCAGCTCATAATCTTTCAACAACTCAAGCCAACGCCTTTGTCGTAGATTCAAGTCTCTTTGAGTCATCAAATATTTGAGACTTTTGTGATCCGAAAATACATGGCACTTCTCACCAAATAAGTAATGTCGCCATATTTTCAAGGCGAATACGATGGCAGCTAATTCGAGATCATGGGTCGGATAATTCTTCTCATGTGGCTTTAATTGTCTCGACGCATAGGCCACAACTCGACCTTCTTGCATCAATACGCAACCTAACCCAAGTAGGGAGGCGTCACTATAGATGACAAACTCTTTGCCTGATTTGGGCTGCACTAAAATTGGAGCTTCCATCAAATAAGTTTTCAGTTGATCAAAACTTTTTTGACATTTTTCCGTCCATTCGAACTTAACATCTTTTTGAAGTAGCTTCGTCATGGGTGTGGCTATCACCGAGAAACCTTTTACAAACCGTCGGTAGTAACCGGCAAGCCCCAAAAAGCTCCGAACCTCAGTAATATTTCTCAGAGGCTTCTAGTTAAGTATGGCTGAAATTTTGCTCGAGTCGACTCAAATACCCGATGCAGATACCACATGACCCAAGAAGCTAACCTCTCTTAACCAGAACTCACACTTGCTGAACTTAGCATATAATCGCTTATCCCGTAGTATTTGCAACACTAATCTCGGTGTTCAAGATGTTCGGTCTCATCTCTTGAATAGACCAAGATGTCATCAATGAACACAGCCTACGAACCGGTCCAAATATCGTCGAAGATCCGATTCATCAAATCCATAAATACCATAGGGCATTAGTGAGCCCGAACGGCATTACTAAGAACTCGTAGTGACCGTACCTCGTTCGAAAGCGTTTTGGGTACATCCGAATCTCGAATCCAAGAATCGATAATAACCCGATCTCAAATCTATCTTTGAAAACACTGAGGCTCCCTTTAGTTGATCAAACAAATCATCAATACACGGTAACGGATATTTATTCTTTATCGTCACTTTATTCAGCTGACGATAGTCAATGCACAACCTCATGGTTCCGTCCTTCTTTTCACAAACAATCTTGGTGCACCCCAAGGTGAGAAACTTGGCGAGCGAAACCTCTATCCATCAATTCTTGCAACCGAGCTTTCAACTCTTTTAACTCGGTTGGTGCCATATGATACGGAGCTATCGAAATCGGGTAGTCCGGTACAAGCTCAATACCAAACTCTATCTCCGAACAGTGGCAAAACCGTAATTCTTGGAAAAACATCCGGTATTCACAAACTACAGACAGAGTCGGGTTTATCTCTAACTCCTTATCATCAAATACATACACAAGGTATGCTTCGTACCCCTTTCTTACATATTTCTGGGCGAACATTGATGATATTACAGCTGGCAACCCCTTTAAGTCCGTAGACTCAACTCGGATCATCTCGTTATTTGCGCACCTCAAATCAATAGTCTTTCTTTTGCAATTCACAACCGCATCATGCACGGTCAACCAATCCAAACCAAGAATAACATCAAATTCATCAAACGACAGAAGTATCAAGTCCACCGGAAAACAGGAACCTCGAATTACTAGGGGACATTTCTTACACACTTTGTCGACAAGCACGTAACGACCCAAGGGATTTGACACCGAATTACAAACTCAAGAGACTCAATAGGTAAAGTCTTCTTTGGATGCTAAGGTTTCGCATATATAAGAATGAGTAGAACCGGGGTCAATCAAAGCAATCACATTAGTATCAAAGAGAGTGAAAGTACGTAATAATATCCGGCGAGGAAGCATCCTCGCGTCGCGCAGATACATAAGCCCTAGCAGAGCGCAAGCCTCGGATCTGGTCGTAGCATCTCTAGATCCTCTCGACCACCACTAGCATTGCCCATATTTCTAGATGGTCTACCTCGGCGATGGTAGCGCCCGGTTTCCCACTCGATTTACATTACATTCGAGACAACCTCGGGCAATCTTTAATGAAGTGGTCAATCGATCCGTACTTGTAACAGAGCGGTCATGGAATCTACAACTTCGAATGCCATTTGCCACAATGTCGACACTCCGTTCGTCTCGACGTTCATTCCCAACACCGGCGTAATCGAAGTGCCTCGTGTACCATTGTGGGGTCGATCACGATCTCGTCTAAAAAGGGCGAAGTGCCTCTAGACCGGCCCACCTCATCACGAAATTTCTTCGATGCCTGTTGAAGAGACTTTCCCGAGGATCTTTTACGAAACTCTCCAGTTCCCACATCAACTTTTTGTTTTTCTTTTCTAAGCTCTTCGGCTTTACAAGCTCGCTCGACAAGTACTACGAACTCTCGTATTTCAAGAATGCCAACGAACATTTTTATATCTTCATTCAGCCCATCCTCGAAGCGTTTACACATGATAGCCTCGGACGAAATACATTCCCGAGCGTATCTACTAAGTCTAACAAATTTTCGCTCGTAATCGGTAACTGACATAGAACCTTGCTTAAGCTCAAGAAATTCCTTCCGTTTTTTATCAACAAATCTCTGACTGATATACTTTTTCCGAAACTCAGTTTGGAAAAACTCCCAAGTTACTTGCTCTCGGTGTGACAACCCGAATTAGGGCCTAATCGGAATAGTGGTTTCGTGACCACAAATCCGAGATAGAAATAATTGTTTTATAATTATTTTGGGGTTTATGATATGATTGCATGATTGTGTGAAAATTTCGTGATGAAATTCTATGCCTAAAGTGCTTAAATTGAAAGTAGGGACTAAATCGAATAAGTTGCAAAATTTGCATCCCGTAAGTTTTAGTATGAAATTGTTTTGGAATATTAATTAGGAGGTCTTAAATAGCAATTTGACCAATTTTAAGTTCATGGACAAAATTAGGACATGGAAGGAATTTTTGAAAGTTTAGTAAGGAGGGGCATTTTGGTCATTTGGATATTAAATGAAATAAAATGGGAAAAATAACACAAAATTGGTCATCATCCTCCTTAGTTGCTGCCGAATTCTCCCTCTCTCCATAGCTAGGGTTTCTTCAATTTTCAAGCTCCATAGTAAGTGATTCCAAGCCCCGTTTTTAATGTTCTTTACGTTTTGGAATCCCGGAAGCTCGATTAAGCTTATGCTAGTAATAATTTAACCTAGGGTTCATATTTGGAAAAATACCCATAGGTGAAATTTGTGTATTTTGATGTTTTATGATAGAATATGAGGTTTTAAATTATGTTAAATAACTTGTGCTACTCGGTTTTAAGTGAAAACGAGTAAAAGCAAGCATAATCGGTAAAAATACCTATTGTTCATAACTATATGATAGAGTGAGAATTTGATGTGGTTGTAGAAGAGAAAATGTTCAGCATATCATAAAACATAAGAATAAGGGCTGAAATCAATTCCGAGCCTAGGGGCAAAAATGTAATTTTGTAAAGTTAGGGGGCAAAATGTAATTTTTCCATGATGTGATTTTTGGATTGAAATAAATAGTATGAGTATTAAATGAGCTAAATGTGTTATTATAGATCAAGAAAGACGCGGAATTGATCTCGAGCAGGGAAGGAAAAGTTTTGGATTAAATTGCAAAATTTTCACATTTTGCACCAAGGTAAGTTTGTATGTAAATATTACAATAATTTCATGTACATTCTTATATTTCAGCCTATTATATGTATATACTAGCTGATGTTGAAGTATAAATCGACTATTGGAAGAATGGAAATAAATAATAGAGAGAGATCCGGTTGAACATTGGAAAAATCGAATAAAATAGATGGAGCGTAGCTAGGTCACATGTATGATGCCGAGGTGCACATCATGTGTACAAGAAAGCTACGAGACACCCAGTAGTAGCTAGGTCACATGTGTGATACGAGATGTATCCCATGTAGACAAGAGAGCTACGTGAAAGATAAATGTAGCTAGGTCGCATGCGTGATTCCAAGTGAAGGACACCATGTAGACAAGAGAGCTACGTGAAAGATAAATGTAGCTGGGTCGCATGCGTGATTCCAAGTGACGGACACCATGTAGACAAGAGAGCTACGAGACAAATCGGCTAGGTCGCATGAGTGGTACTAAGTGTTCACCATGTGTACAAGAGAGCCGAACTAAACGAAGTATGATGGTGGGGTGTGTCTTTGAAACCATTAAATATCGAGGATTGATCCGAATTGTTCAACGGGATGGTTTTGTGGTGACATTGTGGTTTGGACCTATACTTATGGTGAATGAAATATGGTGAAAAGGATTTGTGGTATATACAAATATAAGATAAAATGAGGTTAGCATAAAGAATTTGTGAAAGAGTGAAATTAGCATTAAAACTGTTTTTAGATGGTAGCAGTGACGTGATTTTGAAAAATCACCAAAAATAGGAGGAATATAATTAGAGGTTGAATGAGATGTGAAATTAAAGTTTAATGAGTCTACTTTCATATAAAAGAAACAGAGCAAGCAAAGGAATTCTATATTTTGAGATATTTACAATTGTATGTGACTTGCTCAGGATGAATACGTGATCCCCTGTTCCAACTTTGAAAAATCATTAAAATTGTACAAAGCAAATTAAGAAATATAGTTTACATGCCTAAATTCCTTATTGAGACTATTTTTAAATGAAACAGACTTCAGGGTTGTTTGAATTGTGTACTGAGAGAAATTCAATTTGTAGTGAACAGAGGTCAGATCAGTTGAGCTGTGTAACAGGGAAACTTTAACTAATAAACTGTACTAATCGGCTGAACCAAAAATTATAGAAAAAATTAGCAAAAAGCTTTATGAGTCTAGATTCAGGAAATTTTACGGATTTGAATTTCGAGTTTGGTAACTCGAGTTATGATTTATTTAGTGAATATGACGCAGCAGAGACAGCTTAATCAAAGCGGAATGAATAGTGAAGTTAAAGTAGATGTACTTGAATTGTTGTGTAAACATGTTAGATTTTTTTTAATTAGTATTTACATACTTACTTACTAAGCTATAAGCTTACTTTGTTTCTCTCTTTTGTCTTATAGTGTTCTCCGCTTGCTCAGAGTTAAGGATCGTGAAGATCTATCCGCACTATCCTACTTTAGGGTATTTGAACTAAACGTTTTGAATTATGGCATGTATAGTAGGCTTAATTATTTTGTTACGTGTCCTATTTGTCTAGGTTTAAAATATTAGTTACAGTACTCGACCAGCTAATTTGTACAAGCCATTAAAGTTGGCTAATATTGTTCAAGACATATTTATATTTCGATTATGTTTAATGGTAGGTATTATGTTCTAGTAATACCTTGTATCCTGTTCCGGCGACGGTAACGGGTAAGGGGTGTTACACTCGGGGCACAACAGAAGTCAGAGTACTCCACCAATAGTAGGCAGAATCGCGTAGCAAGGAGATAGTACACTTTAGGCATTCATCGGGTGTACAAGATAGCTCATCAAGTACCCAGATAGTGTTGTCCAACCAAAATTCAGCTTGCTCGGCATCGTCGCTATCCGTAGCTTTAAATTCAGTAGCCCCATGTTTTCGGATTCTGTCAACTAGGGGCTTATTTTACCTTATTTGGTCAGTTACTGGAGGCATTGTAGGTGCGGGGGTTGTGTTTGTTGGGAATGGAGGTTGTGGAACAGCCGTATTAGTTCGAATGTATTGGTTGAACCAATCATTCATCACGCTATAGAAAGCTTGTCTAGCTTCATCATTTGGATTACTAGCATTAGGTTGAGAGTCCGCCGGTGCTGTCCCTTGTGCGGGAACAGGCGCTACACTCTCAAGATCATCAGCTACCGCTCAGTCGGGATCGGGATCCATTACTATAAATAAACACATATGCAATTGTCAGAAATCACCACACTATCAAATAATCACATAAAATGGCATGTATAGCTAGACCCAAACGCATTACGGTAGTCCTAGAATCGACTAAACCGTAGCTCTGATACTAATAAAATTGTAACACCCCGTACCCGAGTCCGTTACCGGAGTCGAACACAAGGTGCACACAGACTTAACTTAATTATTTTCACAGTCCATTTAAAAAAAATTTCCAAACAAGCTGGTTACTGCATCACTGTCACCTTAAAAATCATATCTTGAGTTTCAAAGCTCGAAAATCAGTTTTATAATTTTTTCCTGAAACTAGACTCATATGTCCAGCTACATATATTTTTCTAGAATTTTTGGTCGGGCCAATTAGTACAGTTTATTAGTTAAACTCTCCCCTGTTACAGGGATCGACTACACTGACCTTCGCACATTACGACTGGATATCTCCCTGTACAGGGCTTCAATACTGATGCCGTTTGTTTCTATAGAAACTAGCCTCAAAGAGGAATCTGTAAATATATGGTATGACTCCTAATTATCTCTGGTTAATTTATAATGAATTTCCAAAGTCGGAACAGGGATTCCAGAAACCGTTCTGGCCCTGTTCCACGAAAACCAAAATATCTCTTAACATATAACTCATGTGACCGTTTCGTTTCTTCCATATGAAATTAGATTCATCAAGGTTAATTTAAATAATTTATTCACTATTTAATTCCATCCCTACTATTTTTAGTGATTTTCACATCCACATCACTGCTGCTGTCAGTATCTGCCTTTGAGGTAGACTTTACCTATTTCATAATTTCCATGATTCAATTAGCCCTTTTTGCATACATGGCACAAAGTATGATCATGATGAACCATTCCAATGGCTAATCATTTCCAAACATTTCCATACTTCTTAATGATCAACATACAAAACGATTATGGTACTATGCTAAAACGTATATAAGCCATTTTCGCATGGCTATCCAAATTTACACAAAATCCATGGGTACATGACCAACAACAAAAAGGGTAGTCCTATACATGCCATTTCAAAGTTCAACCAAAATTGTACCAAAAGGGGGGCGGGGACTTTGATAGCGTGGGAGACTTCGACTTCCAAAAATCCCGAGTCCGATAGCTGACGAGCCAAAATCTATAAAATAGAGAACAAAGAAACGGAGTAAGCAATTTATGCTTAGTAAGTTTTGAGCATGGGATTCCAGCACAACAAAAGCATAGCATTCATATAGCTAAACGGATAATTTCATATGCACACATTCTCAATATCATACTTACTTCACATTACCAACCCTTATGTTCATACACAAAAGATCAACTTAGCCAAAGGCCGGTAGCTCGTTTATCAACTGAGCGAATACTTATTTGTAAGGGCTCAACTAATTCAAAGCACATACGAACATACCTCATTGCTGGAATTTTTGCAAGCGTATTAACTGAAATTTTTTACAGCAAGATTGCTCGTTCTCGAATCACGTACCTTCGGAATTTAACCGGATATAGCGACTCTGTGACAGCCCAAAATTGACCCTAGTCGGGAAGTGGTTTCGGGACCGCTAAACCGAGTCACCGAAATGTTTGAACGTAATATTTATTGTCTAGAATATGTAATTATGAATGTGTGAAAATTTCAAGCTTCGATTTAGCCGATAGCATGTGAATTCAGTTAGTAGGACTTGTGTGACACTTTTGAAAAGTGATAGGCTAATCTATAAGGACCTAATAGTGCATGTAGTCAAGGGAGGACTTGCATGTCAAATTTCCCCCTAATAGTTAGTGGCCGGCCATGACAAGAGATTATGGGTAAAAACATGTCATAAAACATGTTGGGACAATGGTGTATGTAAGAAAAAATAAAATAGTGAGCATGGGAATTTAATAATGAAAGGAACAAAAAAAAAGAAAAAATGGTCTCATGCATGCCCATTGCCGTGAGTGTGGAGAAAGAAAGAAGAATTTTTGTTCATCATTTTCATTTCCTTTGGGCTGAAAATTCTAAGAAAGAAGGAAGGAATTCTTGTTTCATGTTGGTTTGGAAGAGGTTTAGGAGGAGGTTTGGCCATACTTGTACCTAGATTAAGGTAAGTTTGATGTTTTGCCATGAGATTCATGTATATTTTAGTTGCTAGCTTGATGTTCTTGTTAGCCCATGGTTCAAATCTTTGTTATGTCATGGGAATGAAATTCGGCCAAAGTGAATATGGTGTTAATGGCATTGCATGCTAAATATCAAGCTTGATAATGATTCATGTGATGGTGGATTGGGGATTCTTAGATTTTCTTTTAGCATTTTTGAATGAGATACTAAGTTCTTTGTTTAACCATGACCAAATTGAAACGGTATGGTGTTGTGGTATTCGGCCATGTTATATCCATAAGTACGATTCATGCATGTTGCATGGTAAGTAAGATTTAAGCTTTGGATATGTGTGTATATTTGGATATAAGCCACTTGAGAATTCGGCCATTTCACCTACATGAATATATGTTTGCACATGATGAATTGGTATGACATGCATACTATTTTAAGGTGTCTATTTGCTTGTGATGTTGTTTGGTTATGAAATAAATGAGAGATGTGTATAGAACTACAATATGTAATGCGTTAATTAGGAAAATGTATGCTGTTTTTTTGTGTAGTATTAGTGTAAAATTGGCCTCCACATAGACATGCATATTCGCCAAAGGAAGTAGATTGGTGTGCATGTATTCGGTTAGAGGCAACCATATTGAAGCCTTATCTTGGCTTAGATTGTTGACCAAATGGGTAATAAGTGAGGATGCTTGCGAATATACAAACATACATATGCATGTGTAATTGAATTATGAATGTTTAGCAAGAGGGTTAAACTAGTTGATTTATTGATTAAGCTCAAGGAGTTAAAGAAGGAGAATCAAGCAAGGGAAAGACGAAGGTCATCGAGTAGCCGACTTGGACTGTTTTACCCAACACAAGGTAAGTCATTAAGCGTATATTTGGTGTTGATTTAAATGATCAATATATATATGCAAATGTGTTTAAATGAGTTGGTGTGTAAATGGAAATGTGTGTGTATGGAATGATGCCATTGTTGAATGTATAAAGGCAGCAAAATACATAAGGTATTGGTCTCGGCACTAAGTGTGCGGGTATAAATGGACACGGTGACAAGATTGGCACTAAGTGTGCGGGTTTAAAATTGTACAGCACTAAGTGTGCGAGTTTGATTATATAGCACTAAGTGTGCGAGTTGAATACATATAGCACTAAGTGTGCGGATTCACTATATGCTCTTGCATTACAATTGGCACTGAGTGTGCGACATTATCGAGCTAATCCCGGACAGCGGATCGGGTAAGTACCTCGAGCTCATGACGAATAGAAAATATGTTCATGCTCGGGGTTGAATTTGGTAAGCCTTAAATCTATGTGATGATTAAAATTGTATGATTGTGGTGGAAATGAGTTAGTGTGTGAAAATGCCTCAAATATCTTGTTGTGTAGAATATGAAATGTGGATGTATGACTTGGTATAGATTCGATATGGATGAGTACCTAGCCTCGTTTATTGTTTCATGTTGTAGTAACTTTATCGTGGATTGATGAATGCTTATGACTTACTGAGTTGTAAACTCACTCGGTGTTTTTCTTGTCACCCATTTTAGGTCTCTCGGACTCGTATTGTTTGCGTGATCGGGACCGTCGTTGAAGTCATCACACCGGCTGAAATCTTGTGGTATTGTTTTTGTTGTTGAAGAACATTTGGCATGTATAGGCTATTATATTTTGTCGAATTGTGGGTTGTAAACTTTAAGCCATGTGAAAATGGCCTATGTGGTCGTCGAGTGGGATGCTAGAACCTATAGCCACGAGTCTTAGAAACTCAAATTTTGATAAGGTGGCCATAATTTGTGTCGTGTATGATGGATGATTAAGGCCAAGGAAAATTCATGAAATTGGCATAGTCTACTGCAGTAACTGTTGCGGACAGCAGCAGTGAGATGAGATTGAAAAATCACTAAAAATAGTAGAAGTAGAATTAAATAGTGAGTAAATTATGGAACTGAACCTTGATGAATCTATTTTATATGGACGAAACGAAATGACCATATGAGCGGTATACTGAGAAATATTAAGGTTCTCGTGAGACAGGGCCAGAACGGTTTCTGGGTCCCCTGTCGCGACTTTGAAAATTTACCATAAATTATCCAGAAAGAACTAGGAGTCATGCCTTATATGTAAAGATTCCATTTTGAGTCTAGTTTCATTAGAAACAAACGGCACCAGTATTAAAGCCCTGTACAGGGAGATATTCAAGTTGTAATGCGCGAAGGTCAGAGCAGTCGGTCCCTGTAACATGGGTGACTTTAACTAATAAACTGTACCAATTGGCCCAACCAAAAATTCTAAAAATAAATCCATGGATGGGTATATGAGTCTAAATTCATAGAAAATTTACGAAACCAGTTTCCGAGTTTTGAAACTCGAGATATGATTTTTAAGACGACGGTGACGCAGTTTTCCAGCCTGACTGGTAATGTCAAACTGGTTGGTATCTTGAGAGGGTTTGGCCGTTAACCCCTCGTGTCCGACACCGGCGTCGGTCTCGAGTTAGGGGTGTTACAGACTCGCTCGATTGTCTTCGGGACATAGCCCGGTTATAGTAATTCGCACAATTGCCTTCGGGAATTAGCCCAGATTTAGTAACTCGCACAAATGCCTTCGGGACTTAACCCGGTTTTGGTAACTCGCACAAATGCCTTCGGGACTTAACCCGGTTTTGGTAACTCGCACAAATGCCTTCGGGAATTGACCCGGATTTAGTAACTTAGCACAAAAGCCTTCGGGACTTAGCCCGGATACCATTCGAATAACCAAGCACATATATCAACAAATCATAAAACATCCTTATTACATTCTCATTACCAAAGCTCAAACACAAGACACTTATCATATTTACAATTTCGGCTCAATAGCCACATACAAGGGCATGATTTTGATTTGTTTATTACATAATCTAATTAGATCATAATCTAAGTTCCATTACTCGAAAACTTACCTCGGATGTTGTCGAACGATTTCGATGGCTATTCGACCACTTTTTCCTTCCCTTTATCGGATTTAGATCCCCTTTGCTCTTGAGCTTAATTAAATAAATAAATCGATTTAATCATTTGAGCATCGAAAAGAGGAACACAAGGCACTTAGCCCACATTTATACATTAGACATTAAAGTCACATACATGTGAAATCATGCATCAACTCAAGATATTAACCCACACTCCCTTTTTAGCTGATTGTCCTAACCAAGATAAAGGCATCAATATGCTTGCCTCTAACCGAATGCATGCACACCAATCCATCTCATGTGGCCGAATATGCATGTTGATGTTGAGGCCAATTACATTTTTAATACCACACATAAATGGCATACATTTTACTAACTAATGTATTACATATTGTAGCTCAATACGCATCTATCATTTACTTCATAACCGAAACATCATCATAAGGAAATATATACCTTGAGATAGTATATATGTCATACCAATACATCATGTGCAAACATATATACATATAGGTGCAATGGACGAATCTCAAGTTGATTATAACTAAACAAGAACATAACTCCAAAACACAAATCTTAACTACCATGCAATAAGCATAAATCATACTTATGGGTATACCATGGCCGAATACATCACAACACCATACCATTTCAATTTTGGTCATGGTTAAACAAAGAACTTAATGTCTCACTCAAAAAAAAAAAAGCTAAAAAGAAAATCCAAGAGTCCTCAATCCACCATCACATGTATCATTATCAAGCTTCATATTTAGCATGCAATGGCATTAACACAAAATCCACCTTGGCCGAATATCATCCCCATGACATAGCAAAGATTTGAACCATGGGCTAATTAGAACTCAAGCTAGCAACTAAAATCATGCATGAATCTCATGGCACAACCTCAAACATACCTTAATCTAGACACAAGTATGGCCAAACCTCCTCCTAATCCTCTTCCAAACCAAGCATGAAGCAAGAACTCCTTCCTTCTTCCTTAGAATTTTCGGCTCAAAGAAATGAAAAAGGATGAACAACAATTTTTTTTTTCTTTCTTTTCTTCAACTCACGGCAAAATGGGGGGTAACACTCACACATCCTTTCTTTTTTTTTTTTTTCTTTTCCATTTCTTTATTACCCATGCTCATTAATTTATTTCTTTCCTCCCATGATGCACCAACATAACATGTCTATGACATGTTTTGCCCATAATCCCTTGTCATGGCCGGCCACTACCAATTAGGGGAGGGGAAATTTGACATGCAAGTCCCCCCTTTTGATTACATGCACTATTAGGTCCTTATAGATTAGCCTATCACATTTCAAAAGTGTCACACAAGTCCTACTAACTGAATTCACATGCAATCGACTAAATCGAAGCTTGAAATTTTCACACATTCATAATTACATATTCTAGACAATAAATATTACGTTCAAACATTTCGGTGACTCGGATTAGCGGTCCCGAAACCACTTCCCGACTAGGGTCAATTTTGGGCTGTCACAGTAGCTGCGTCAACCATTTGACGAGTCGAAGGATCCAGGCCATTATAGAATGATTGAACCTGTAGCCAAAGCTGTAACCCATGATGAGGGCACCTTCTCAGTAAGTCCATTTGCACAAACGAAGAGATATCATTACATAATTTGGCCATTTTAACTAGCGGAAAATATTTTAATAGAAATTTTTTGATCATTTGCTCCTAAGTAGTGATTGACCCTTGTGGTAACGAGTGCAACCACTGTTTAGCTTTGTTTCTCAATGAGAAAGGGAATAACCGAAGAAAAATGGCATCGTCAAAAACATCATTAATTTTAAATGTATCACAAAATTCCAGGAAATTTTCCAAGTGAGTGTTCGGATCCTCATCCTGCAAACCATCAAACTGAACAAATTGCTGTATCATTTGAATAGTGTTGGGTTTTATTTCAAAATTATTTGCAGCAATAGCAGGCCTAACTATACTTGACTCAGTTCTTGTTAAAGTAGCTTTAGCATAATCATAAATAGTACGAGTAGCAGGATTCTGATTCGCTAGTTCAATGTGTACAGCAGGAGGTAGCTGATTGTCTTGGTTTTTAGCCATCTCTTCTATTGGGGTTTGAGTATCATCCTCTTGCTCGTTCTTTGTGTATCTTAAGCTTCACCTTATTTCTCTTTGGTTTCTGTGAACTGTGCGATCGATTTCTTCGTCAAAAAGTAGTGGTCCTAACGGGTTTCTTCTAGTCAAAAACTATAAAAACCTGCCAAGAGAAAGAAAAAGTAAATTAATAAATAATAATTAAAATTAAATTGCAAGAAAAATAAATGGCTAAAGTAATAAAAATTGAGCATTCGTAATATCTTAGTTCCCTGGCAACGGTGCCAAAAACTTGATCGCGATTTTCGTGTGACAGGTTTTAAATATTTATAAAGAATCGTTCTTGAAACTAACTATTATCACGATGTAGGCAAGTGTACCTATTGAACAGTAGTATAGTTTTAGCAAGATTGGATTGTCGAACCCAAAGGAACTAAAAGTACTAGTAATGATTGTCTTTTTATTATCTAGCCTAAGAATAAGAGGGTTTTGTTTTAACTAACTAATTATCTAAACTAAGAATTCGCAGAAAGTAGAATTGGGGGATTACTTTTTGAAAACGATTGAATTAAGACAATACCAAGGAAAAATCCTCCTAGACTTTACTTGTTATTCTGGCTCCGAATCGGACGATTTATTCATTTAAATTGTCCCGTAGAGATCCATCCCTAAGCTATGTTATTATCCCTATTCAGGACTAATAACGTCTAATCCCTAGATTGAATAATTGAGACTTTTCTCTAATTAACACCTTAGGGTTCCATTAACTTGATCTATGGATCCCCTTATTAGGTTTCACCCTAATTCGGCAAAATCTTTTCACCCTATGTCTAGGCGCGCAATCAACTCCGTTTAATTATGACAAGTGTACTCTTAGACAGGGTCTATTCCTCCTCTGAATAAGAGCTTATCTTGCATCAGTATCCTGGGATATCAAAACATGAATTAAGAACACATAATTAAGAACAAGTTAAATATTTATCATATAATTCAAAAAATAATAACAAGATTCGTCTTAGGTTTCATTCCCCTTAGGTATTTAGGGAATTTAGTTCATAACTAGAAAGGAAAACATCTCAGAAGAATAATGAAATGTGACACCCCGAATGTGACCCTAGTCGGAGAGTGGTTTCGGGACCACGAAACCGAGTCACAAGAATAATTAAGTGTTATATTCCGTACTTATTGTATGTGGAATTGGTATGCGTAAATATTTCGTGTCTCGATTTTTATTAATTAGGTGCTAAATTATAAGAAAGGACTTAGTAGTGAACTTTGAAAGTACGATAGGGAAATAGGTGATGACTAATTAAAGCATGCATGCAAAATAATGGACTTGCATGTCAAATTCCCCTTTCTACAAGTAATGGCCGCCATGACAAAGAATATGGGTCAAACATGTCATGAAACATGTTTTGTTGGGCATTAGGGAGAAATAGTAAACAAATAAGCATGGGTAAGAAAAGAATGAAAAAAAATGTGTGTGAGAGAGTGGCATACCCCATTGCCAGTGCAACCAAGAAGAGAGAAACAAAAAAAAAATTTTGTTCATGCTTGCTCTCTCCTTTTGGCCGAAAATACTAAGAGGAAGAAGGATTTTTTGCTTCATTTCCTTTGTTTAGAAGAGATCTAGAAGGTGATTTGGCTAAATTTGCATCAAGATTAAGGTATGTATGAGGTTGTGTTGGGAGTTTCATGCATGTTTTGGTTGCTAACTTGATGTGCATGTTAGCCATGGCTCAAATCTTTGGTATGCCATGGAAATGGTATTTGGCCAAAGTTGTTATAGTGATAAAGCCATTGCATGCTAAGTGTGAAGCTTGATGATGATGCATGCAATGATGGATTTTCTACTCATGAGTAAGATTTTGAGTTTTCTCTTTGTTTTATCATGATTAAAGTTGAAAAGGAGCATGATTGTCATACTTGGCCATGATGCATTCTTGAGCATGATTCATGCTTCTTGCATGTTAGTTAAAAGTTTGTGTTTTGGATGGCTATGGACACCTTGAAAATTCGCCATGCTCATATATGCATATATATGATTGCACATTATGTTTGGTTATGAACTAAGTGATGAATATATTGATTTAAAGAAGAAAATGTGGAAGAATGCTTGTGAAATTGCAAGCACAATTCGCCTAGCACACATATAAGTGCTTGATGCTATATTATAAGTTTTGGGCCACAATGTGCAAAGCATAAATTAGTAGATTGCATGCTGTTTTTGTGAGGTATTAAGTGCAAAATTGACCTCAACATGTACATGAATATTCGCCTTGGGTAGCCTATTGAAGGCCTTAGCATTTCCTTGATGCTCAAATAAATTGTATTGAATTGCTTGATGTAGTATAAAATGTGCATGACCATTGTGTATTCAAGCTAAAGAGTGGCCATATGACCATTTAAAATCCTTGTCATATTCGCCATAAGCAAGCACAATGAGGTTTTAATAAATTGAATTTGTTTGAATTAGCTCAAGAGCTAAGAGGGCCACAATTGGACAAGGGAAGGAAAAGGTGATCGAATAGCCGAAAAAGCCGTTCGACAACATCCGAGGTAAGTCCTCAAGAAGTGACCTTACTTGAATTATGTGAGATGAAATATGGATGTGTATGATTATTGATTATGTGTGTATGAGTATTTGAATTCCACCGGGCTAAGTCCCGAAGGCGAATATGCTAATGATATTAATTGTGTTTGAGCCTTAGTAATTGAAAATGAAATATGTATGTCCAATGATTATTGATGTATGTGTGCATGAGAAATTGAATGATATCGGGCTAAGCCCAAGACAATTATGCTGAAATTATATCCGGTTAAGACCAAGGCAATTGTGCTAGTGGTTATATCCGGGCTAAGGCCCAAGGCATTCGTCTGAGTTATTCTATCCGGGCTAAGACCAAGGCATTTGTGCACGTGATTATATCCGGTTATATTCAAGAATCTTGGGCTGGAGGTGAGTGTTGGTTGCTGAAATGAATTTAATTAGTACACTCGGACAGCCCAAAGGATAAGGTACGTTATATGTGCATTGGAAAGTCGACGTGTTTGAGCAACATTCGCTCAATCGACTAATGAATTTCAGTTATTGAATTGATTGATGCTTTGCGAACTTATACAATGATGAAGTATGAAGTAAGAATGTGTATTAATGAAATGATGCATTTGGCTATGTGAATGTATTGCTGTAAATTATAGTTCATTATATTCCTTGAGACTTACTAAGCATAAAAATGCTTACCCGTTGCTTTGGCTCTTAGTTTTCTAGATTTCGCCGAGGCAATCGGATTTGGGATCGTTGAAGTCAAGTCATCCACACTATCAAGCCTCCATTTTGGTATAAATTTTGGTTGAACTTGAGATGGCATGTATAGGACTACCTCTTGTTTGTTAAATACGTTGTAATGTAAGTATGTATGGCCATGCGAAAATGGCTCGAAAGGGAGCATGAACTTAGACTTATTGTGGGTTGTATGTATATATATTTGGGGTCATGATGTGGCTATGGTTTGGAAATGGGAATGTTGGTCATATGATCAGCCATTGGCATGGTTAAAATGATCATATATGAACCTATGTATGGCAAGATTAGTTGAATCATGGAGACTACCAAATAGGTAAGTCCTACCTTAAAACAGATGCTGCCAGCTGCAGTGGCGTGAATGTGAAAAATCACCATAATTCATAGGAATGGAATCAAATAGTGAATAAGCTATGTAAATGAACCTTGATGAGTCTATTTTCATATGGAAGAAACGAAACGGTCATAGGAGTTACAGGTTAAGAGATATTAAAGCTATTGTGAGACAGGGCCAGAATGGTTTCTGGGTTCCCTGTCGCAACTTTAAAAATTCACTATAAATTATCCAAAAAGAATTAGGAGATATACCTTATATGTACAGATTCCATTTTGAGTCTAGTTTCATTAGAAACAAACGACACCAGCATTAAAGCCCTGTGCAGAGAGATATTCAAGTTATACCGCGCGAAGGTCAGAGCAGTCGATCCCTGTAACTTGGGTAACTTTAACTAATAAACTGTACCAATTGGCCCGAAAAAATCCTAGAAATAAATCCATGGATGTATATATGAGTCTAAATTCAGGGAAAATTTACGAAACCAGTTTCCGAGTTTTGAAACTCGAGATATGATTTTTAAGGCGACAGTGACGCAGTTTTCCAGCCTGACTGGAAATGTCAAATTGGTGGGCAAAAACATGTGAACTTGGTTTGTTAACCCTCGGGTCCGACAACCGCGATGGTCTCGGGTTTGGGGTGTTACAATTTTATTGGTATCGAGCCACGGTTTAGTCGATTCTAGGACTACCGTGATGTGTTTGGGGTCTAGCTATACATGCCATTAAATGATGAATCGATAGTGTGATGAATTCTGACAATTTGACTTCATGTTTGTTTATAGCAATGGATCCCGATCCCAACCGAGCGATAGCTGATGATGTGGAGAGTGTGGCGCTGCTCGCGCAAGAAGGGACAGCGCCGGGACTCTCAACCTATGGCCAGCAATCCTAATGACGAGGCTAAGCAAGCCTTTTATAGTGTGATGAACGAATGGTTTAATCAATACATTCGAACCAACACGGTTGTTCCACCACCTCCATTCCCGATTTAATGCAACCCCGCACCTACAATACCTCCGGTGGATCGACCCAATAAGGTCGGGTAAGCCCCGATCGATAGGATTGAAAACATGGGGCCACTGAATTTAAGGCTACGGATGATGATGATGCCGAGCGAGCTGAATTATGGTTAGATAACACTATCCGGTGCTTGATGAGCTATCCTGTACACCGATGAGTGCTTAAAGTGTACCATCTCCTTGCTACGTGAGTCCGCCTACTATTGGTGGAGTACTCGACTTTGTGGTGCCTAGAGAGCAAGTGACTTGGGAATTCTTTCTAACCGAGTTCAAAAAAGTATATCGATCAGAGATTCATCGACCAAAAGCGGAGGGAGTTCCTTGATCTTAAGCAAGGTTCTATGTCCGTTATCGACTACTGAACGAAAGTTTGTGAGGCTTAGCCAGACGCTGCGAGAATGCATTTCGTCCGAAGCTATTATGTGCAAACGCTCGAGGATGGGCTGAATGATGATATAAGGATGTTTGTTGGCATTCTCGAGATACGAGAGTTCGTAGTACTTGTTGAGCGAGCTTGTAAAGCCAAGAGCTTAGAAAGGAGAAACAAAAAGCGATGGGGATTGGAGAATTCGAAAGAGGTCCTCGGAAAGTCTCTTCAACAAGCATCGAAGAGATTTCGAGATGATGCGAGCGGTCTAGAGGCGTTTGGGATTTTCTAGACGAGGACGCGATCGACCCCTGTGACCACACGAGTCACCTCGATTGCGGTGGCGGAAATGATCGCCGAGAGAGGACGGAGTGTCCACATTGTGGCAAATGGCATTCGGGAGCTGTTGGTTTCGTGATCGCCTCTGCTATAAGTGTGGATCGGCCGACCATTTTATGAAGGATTGCCCGAGGATGCATGAGCAGAATGCAAGTCGAGTGCAAACCCGGTGCTACCATCGCCGAGGTAGGCCACCTAGAAATATGGGCAATGTCGATGGCGGTCGAGAGGATCTAGAGATGCTACCATCAGATTCGAGGCTCGTGCTCTGCTAGGACTTATGCCATACGCGCACGCCGAGGATGCTGCCTCTCCGGATGTTATTACCGGTACTTTCACTCTTTTCAATACAAATGTAATTGCTTTGATTGACCCCGGTTCTACTCATTCTTATATATGTGAAACCTTAGCATCCAAAGAAGACTTTGCCCATTGAGTCTCACCGAGTTTGTAATTCGGTGTCAAACCCTTGGGTCATTACGTGCTTGTTAACAAAGTGTGCAAGAAAAGTCCCCTAGTGTTCCGAGGTTCTTGTTTTCGGCGGACTTAATGCTTTTGCCATTCGATGAGTTCGATGTTATTCTTGGTTTGGATTGGTTGACCATGCACGATGCGGTTGTAAATTGCAAGAGCAAGACTATCGATTTGAGGTGCGCGAATAATGAAATAATTCGGGTTGAGTCCACGGACTTAAAGGGTTGCCACCGTAATATCGCCGATGTTGGCCCGTAAATATGTAAGAAAAGGGTGCGAAGCGTACCTTGCGCGACGTACTCGATGACAAGGAATCGAGAAGAAACCCGAATCTGTGCCCGTGGTTTGTGAATACCGGATGTTTTCCCGAAGAATTGCGGGTTTACCACTGTTCGAGAAATAGAATTTGGCATCGAATTGGTACCGGTACCACCCCAATTTCGATAGCTCCGTGATCGTATGGCACCAACGGAATTGAAGGAGTTGAAAACTCGGTTGCAAGAATTGGTGGATAGAGGTTTTGCTCGCCGAGTTTTTCGCCTTAGGGTGTGCGGTGTTGTTCGTGAAGAAGAAGGATGGAACCATGCGACTATGCATCGACTATCGTCGACTTAACAAAGCGACGATAAAGAACAAATATCCGCTGCCACGTATTGATGACTTGTTCGATCAACTGAAGGGAGCCTCGGTGTTCTCGAAAATAGATTTGAGATCGGGCTACTATCAATTGCGAATCGAGATTGGGACGTGCCCAAGGCGCCTTGAGCGAGATATGGTCACTATGAGTTCTGGTGATGCCGTTTGGGCTCACTAATGCCCTCGCGGTATTTATGGATTTAATGAATCGAATCTTTAGACCATATTTGGATCGATTCGTAGTCGTGTTCATTGATGACATCTTGGTCTATTCAAGAAATGAGACCGAACATCTTTGAACACTGCGGTTAGTGCTACAAATTTTACGGGACAAGCAATTATATGCTAAGTTCAAAGCAAGTGTGAGTTACGGTTAAGAGAGGTAAGCTTCTTGGGTCATGTGGTATTCGACGGGTATTCGAGTCGACCGAATAAAATTTCAGCCATACTAAATTGGAAGCCTCCGAGAAATATTACCGAGGTTCAAGCTTTTGGGGCTTGCTTACACTACCGACGATTTGTAAAGGCTTCTCAACGATAGCCACGCCGATGACGGCTACTCCAAAAGGATGTTAAGTTCGAATGGACGGAGAAATGCCAAAAAGCTTCGATCAACTGAAAACTTATTTGACTGAAGCCCCAATTCTAGTGCAACCCGAGTCCGCAAGGAGTTTGTCATCTATAGCGACGCCTCTCTACTTGGGTTAGGTTGCGTGATTAATGCAAGAAGGTCGAGTTGTGGCCTGCGCGTCGAGGCAATTAAAGCCACATGAGAAAAATTATCCGACTCATGATCTCGAATTGGCCGCCATCGTATTCGCCTTAAAGATTTGGCGACATTACTTATTTGGTGAAAGGTGCCATGTATACTCGGATCACAAAAGTCTCAAGTATTTGATGACCCAACGAGACTTAAATCTGCGACAAAGACGTTGGCTCGAGTGTTAAAGGATTATGAGTGATCATTGACTATCACCCGGAAAGGCGAATGTAGTTGCGGATGCCTTGAGTCGTAAATCGTTATTCACTTTACTGACGATGAATGTGCACTTGTCTATCCGATCCGACGGTGTGTTAGTGGCTGAAATGAAAGCCAAACCATTATTGACACACCAAATTCGAGAAGCTCGAGAAAGTCGATGACGAGTTGGTTGCAAAACGGCTGCGTGTGTTCGAACAAGGACTCGGAGTTTCAAATCGACGATGACGATTGTTTGAGGTTCAAAAGTCGTCTGTGTGTCCCAAAGAATTGAACTCATTTCGATAATTCTGAATGAAGCCCATTGTAGCCGAATGGCAATCCACCCGGGAGTACTGAAGATGTACAATGATTTGAAACGTCGATTTTGGTGGCATGGTATGAAGCGAGACATCTCCGACTTTGTTTCAAGATGTTTAATATGTCAACAAGTGAAAGCGGAACATCGGTGCCTTGAGATTACTTCACCAATCACGATACCCGAGTGGAAATGGGATCGAGTCACAATGGACTTTGTATCCGGACCGCCATTGTCGACAAGTAAGAAGGATGCGGTTTGGGTCGTGGTAGATCGATTGACTAAGTCGGCCCACTTTGTCCCCGACGCACGGATTTTTCAATGGACAAATTAGCGGAATTGTACGTTTCTCAGTTATTGAAATTACACGGGTGCCTATTTCTATCGTGTCGGATAGAGATCCGAGATTTACCTCGCGGTTTTGGAAAAAGTTGCAAGAAGCTTTGGGTACCAAGTTGCATTTCAAGACCGCCTTTCACCCCCAAACCGATGGTCAATCCGGCGGGTAATTCAGATACTTGAGGATATGTTAAGATGTTGCGTCCTCGAGTTTAGTGGTTCATGGGAACGGTATTTGCCGTTGATTGAATTCGCTTACAACAACGACTTTCAATCGAGTATTAAGATGGCACCTACGAGGCTTTGTACGGGCGTAAATGCCGTACACCATTGTTTTGACCGAGCTTGGTGAAAGCAAGATTTTCGGGTGGATTTGATTAGGGATGCCGAGCAGAAAGTGAAAGTAATCCGTGAAAGTTTGAAGATAGCCTTCGATCGTCAGAAGTCGTACGCGGATATGAAGCGTAAGGATATCGAGTATCAGGTGGGTGATAAAGTGTTCCTCAAGGTATCGCCTTGGAAAAAAATACTCGTGTTGGTACCGTAAGGGCAAGTTGAGCCCGAGGTTCATTGGGCCATATGAGATATCGAGCGAGTCGGTCCGGTGGCATATCGTTTGATTTTGCCCCCGAACTCAAAAGGTTCACGATGTCTTCCACGTTTCGATGCTTCGACGTTATAGATCCGATCCATCGCACGTGATTAGTCCATCAGAAATTGAAATTCAAGCTAATATGAGTTATGAGGAAGAACCAATTCGTATCCTATCACGAGAAGTGAAAGAGTTGCGAAACAAGCGGGTTCCGCTAGTGAAAGTGTTATGGCTCAAGCACGGGATAGAAGAAGCTACTTGGGAGACCGAGAACTCTATGAGAGAGCGATATCCGAACCTATTTACGGTAAGCTTTTGGGACGAAAATCTCTTGAGTGGGGAGAGTTGTGACACCCGAATGTGACCCTAGTCGGAGAGTGGTTTGGGACCACGAAACCGAGTCACAAGAATAATTAAGTGTTATATTCCGTACTTATTGTATGTGGAATTGGTATGCGTAAATATTTCGTGTCTCGATTTTTATTAATTAGGTGCTAAATTATAAGAAAGGACTTAGTAGTGAACTTTGAAAGTACGATAGGAAATAGGTGATGACTAATTAAAGCATGCATGCAAAATAATGGACTTGCATGTCAAATTCCCCTTTCTACAAGTAATGGCCGGCCATGACAAAGAATATGGGTCAAACATGTCATGAAACATGTTTTGTTGGGCATTAGGGAGAAATAGTAAACAAATAAGCATGGGTAAGAAAAGAATGAAAAAAAATGTGTGTGAGAGAGTGGCATACCCCATTGCCGTGCAACCAAGAAGAGAGAAACAAAAAAAAATTTTGTTCATGCTTGCTCTCTCCTTTTGGCCGAAAATACTAAGAGGAAGAAGGGATTTTTTGCTTCATTTCCTTTGTTTAGAAGAGATCTAGAAGGTGATTTGGCTAAATTTGCATCAAGATTAAGGTATGTATGAGGTTGTGTTGGGAGTTTCATGCATGTTTTGGTTGCTAACTTGATGTGCATGTTAGCCATGGCTCAAATCTTTGGTATGCCATGGAAATGGTATTTGGCCAAAGTTGTTATAGTGATAAAGCCATTGCATGCTAAGTGTGAAGCTTGATGATGATGCATGCAATGATGGATTTTCTACTCATGAGTAAGATTTTGAGTTTCTCTTTGTTTTATCATGATTAAAGTTGAAAAGGAGCATGATTGTCATACTTGGCCATGAGCATGATTCATGCTTCTTGCATGTTAGTTAAAAGTTTGTGTTTTGGATGGCTATGGACACCTTGAAAATTCGCCATGCTCATATATGCATATATATGATTGCACATTATGTTTGGTTATGAACTAAGTGATGAATATATTGATTTAAAGAAGAAAATGTGGAAGAATGCTTGTGAAATTGCAAGCACAATTCGCCTAGCACACATATAAGTGCTTGATGCTATATTATAAGTTTTGGGCCACAATGTGCAAAGCATAAATTAGTAGATTGCATGCTGTTTTGTGAGGTATTAAGTGCAAAATTGACCTCAACATGTACATGAATATTCGGCCTTGGGTAGCCTATTGAAGGCCTTAGCATTTCCTTGATGCTCAAATAAATTGTATTGAATTGCTTGATGTAGTATAAAATGTGCATGACCATTGTGTTTCAAGCTAAAGAGTGGCCATATGACCATTTAAAATCCTTGTCATATTCGCCATAAGCAAGCACAATGAGGTTTTAATAAATTGAATTTGTTTGAATTAGCTCAAGAGCTAAGAGGGCCACAATTGGACAAGGGAAGGAAAAGGTGATCGAATAGCCGAAAAAGCCGTTCGACAACATCCGAGGTAAGTCCTCAAGAAGTGACCTTACTTGAATTATGTGAGATGAAATATGGATGTGTATGATTATTGATTATGTGTGTATGAGTATTTGAATTCCACCGGGCTAAGTCCCAAGGCGAATATGCTAATGATATTAATTGTGTTTGAGCCTTAGTAACGAAAATGAAATATGTATGTCCAATGATTATTGATGTATGTGTGCATGAGAAATTGAATGATATCCGGGCTAAGCCGAAGACAATTATGCTGGAAATTATATCCGGGTTAAGACCGAAGGCAATTGTGCTAGTGGTTATATCGGGCTAAGGCCCAAGGCATTCGTGCGAAGTTATTCTATCCGGCTAAGACCAAGGCATTTGTGCACGTGATTATATCCGGTTATATTCGAAGAATCTTGGGCTGGAGGTGAGTGTTGGTTGCTGAAATGAATTTAATTAGTACACTCGGACAGCCCAAAGGATAAGGTACGTTATATGTGCATTGGAAAGTCGACGTGTTTGAGCAACATTCGCTCAATCGACTAATGAATTTCAGTTATTGAATTGATTGATGCTTTGCGAACTTATACAATGATGAAGTATGAAGTAAGAATGTGTATTAATGAAATGATGCATTTGGCTATGTGAATGTATTGCTGTAAATTATAGTTCATTATATTCCTTGAGACTTACTAAGCATAAAAATGCTTACCCCGTTGTTTTGGCTCTTAGTTTTCTAGATTTCGCCGAGGCAATCGGATTTGGGATCGTTGAAGTCAAGTCATCCACACTATCAAGCCTCCATTTTGGTATAAATTTTGGTTGAACTTGAGATGGCATGTATAGGACTACCTCTTGTTTGTTAAATACGTTGTAATGTAAGTATGTATGGCCATGCGAAAATGGCTCGAAAAGGGAGCATGAACTTAGACTTATTGTGGGTTGTATGTATATATATTTGGGGTCATGATGTGGCTATGGTTTGGAAATGGGAATGTTGGTCATATGATCAGCCATTGGCATGGTTAAAATGATCATATATGAACCTATGTATGGCAAGATTAGTTGAATCATGGAGACTACCAAATAGGTAAGTCCTACCTTAAAACAGATGCTGCCAGCTGCAGTGGCGTGAATGTGAAAAATCACCATAATTCATAGGAATGGAATCAAATAGTGAATAAGCTATGTAAATGAACCTTGATGAGTCTATTTTCATATGGAAGAAACGAAACGGTCATAGGAGTTACAGGTTAAGAGATATTAAAGCTATTGTGAGACAGGGCCAGAATGGTTTCTGGGTTCCCTGTCGCAACTTTAAAATTCACTATAAATTATCCAAAAAGAATTAGGAGATATACCTTATATGTACAGATTCCATTTTGAGTCTAGTTTCATTAGAAACAAACGACACCAGCATTAAAGCCCTGTGCAGAGAGATATTAAAGTTATACCGCGCGAAGGTCAGAGCAGTCGATCCCTGTAACTTGGGTAACTTTAACTAATAAACTGTACCAATTGGCCCGAACAAAAATCCTAGAAATAAATCCATGGATGTATATATGAGTCTAAATTCAGGGAAAATTTACGAAACCAGTTTCCGAGTTTTGAAACTCGAGATATGATTTTTAAGGCGACAGTGACGCAGTTTTCCAGCCTGACTGGAAATGTCAAATTGGTGGGCAAAAACATGTGAACTTGGTTTGTTAACCCTCGGGTCCGACACGGCGATGGTCTCGGGTTTGGGGTGTTACAATTTTATTGGTATCGAGCCACGGTTTAGTCGATTCTAGGACTACCGTGATGTGTTTGGGGTCTAGCTATACATGCCATTAAATGATGAATCGATAGTGTGATGAATTCGACAATTTGACTTCATGTTTGTTTATAGCAATGGATCCCGATCCCAACCGAAGCGATAGCTGATGATGTGGAGAGTGTGGCGCTGCTCCGCAAGAAGTGACAGCGCCGGCGGACTCTCAACCTATGGCCAGCAATCCTAATGACGAGGCTAAGCAAGCCTTTTATAGTGTGATGAACGAATGGTTTAATCAATACATTCGAACCAACACGGTACTGTTCCACCACCTCCATTCCCGACGAATGCAACCCCGCACCTACAATACCTCCGTGGATCGACCCAATAAGGTCGGGTAAGCCCCGATCGATAGGATTCGAAAACATGGGGCCACTGAATTTAAGGCTACGGATGATGATGATGCCGAAGCGAGCTGAATTATGGTTAGATAACACTATCCGGGTGCTTGATGAGCTATCCAGCACACCCGATGAGTGCTTAAAGTGTACCATCTCCTTGCTACGCGAGTCCGCCTACTATTGGTGGAGTACTCGACTTGTGGTGCCTAGAGAGCAAGTGACTTGGGAATTCTTTCTAACCGAAGTTCAAAAAGTATATCATCGAGATTCATCGACCAAAAGCGGAGGGAGTTCCTTGATCTTAAGCAAGGTTCTATGTCCGTTATCGACTACGAACGAAAGTTTGTGAGGCTTAGCGATGCTGCGAGAATGCATTTCGTCCGAAGCTATTATGTGCAAACGCTCGAGGATGGGCTGAATGATGATATAAGGATGTTTGTTGGCATTCTCGAGATACGAGAGTTCGTAGTACTTGTTGAGCGAGCTTGTAAAGTCGAAGAGCTTAGAAAGGAGAAACAAAAAGCGATGTGGGGATTGGAGAATTCGAAAGAGGTCCTCGGAAAGTCTCTTCAACAAGCATCGAAGAGATTTCGAGATGATGCGAGCCGGTCTAGAGGCGTTTGGGATTTTCTAGACGAGGACGCGATCGACCCCTGTGACCACACGAGTCACCTCGATTGCGGTGGCGGAAATGATCGCCGAGAGAGGACGGAGTGTCCACATTGTGGCAAATGGCATTCGGGAGCTGTTGGTTTCGTGATCGCCTCGCTATAAGTGTGGATCGGCCGACCATTTTATGAAGGATTGCCCGAGGATGCATGAACAGAATGCAAGTCGAGTGCAAACCCGGTGCTACCATTGCCGAGGTAGGCCACCTAGAAATATGGGCAATGTCGATGGCGGTCGAGAGGATCTAGAGATGCTACCATCAGATCCGAGGCTCGTGCTCTGCTAGGACTTATGCCATACGCGCACGCCGAGGATCTTGCCTCTCCGATGTTATTACCGGTACTTTCACTCTTTTCAATACAAATGTAATTGCTTTGATTGACCCCGGTTCTACTCATTCTTATATATGTGAAACCTTAGCATCCAAGAAGACTTTGCCCATTGAGTCTCTCGAGTTTGTAATTCGGTGTCAAACCCCTTGGGTCATTACGTGCTTGTTAACAAAGTGTGCAAGAAAAGTCCCCTAGTGTTCCGAGGTTCTTGTTTTCCGCGGACTTAATGCTTTTGCCATTCGATGAGTTCGATGTTATTCTTGGTTTGGATTGGTTGACCATGCACGATGCGGTTGTAAATTGCAAGAGCAAGACTATCGATTTGAGGTGCGCGAATAATGAAATAATTCGGGTTGAGTCCACGGACTTAAAGGGTTGCCGGTGTAATATCGCGATGTTGGCCCGTAAATATGTAAGAAAAGGGTGCGAAGCGTACCTTGCGTCGCACTTTCGATGACAAGGAATCGAGAAGAAACCCGAATCTGTGCCCGTGGTTTGTGAATACCGGATGTTTTCCCAAGAATTGCCGGGTTTACCACTGTTCGAGAAATAGAATTTGGCATCGAATTGGTACCGGTACCACCCCAATTTCGATAGCTCCGTATCGTATGGCACCAACGGAATTGAAGGAGTTGAAAACTCGGTTGCAAGAATTGGTGGATAGAGGTTTTGCTCGCCCGAGTTTTTCGCCTTTGGGTGCGCCGGTGTTGTTCGTGAAGAAGAAGGATGGAACCATGCGACTATGCATCGACTATCGTCGACAACAAAGCGACGATAAAGAACAAATATCCGCTGCCACGTATTGATGACTTGTTCGATCAACTCAAAGGAGCCTCGGTGTTCTCGAAAATAGATTTGAGATCGGGCTACTATCAATTGCGAATCCGAGATTGAGACGTGCCCAAGGCGCCTTCGAGCGAGATATGGTCACTATGAGTTCTGGTGATGCCGTTTGGGCTCACTAATGCCCCGCGGTATTTATGGATTTAATGAATCGAATCTTTAGACCATATTTGGATCGATTCGTAGTCGTGTTCATTGATGACATCTTGGTCTATTCAAGAAATGAGACCGAACATCTGAACACTGCGGTTAGTGCTGCAAATTTTACGGGACAAGCAATTATATGCTAAGTTCAACAAGTGTGAGTTACGGTTAAGAGGTAAGCTTCTTGGGTCATGTGGTATTCAGATCGGTATTCGAGTCGACCGAATAAAATTTCAGCCATACTAAATTGGAAGCCTCCGAGAAATATTACCGAGGTTCAAGCTTTTTGGGGCTTGCGGTTACTACCGACGATTTGTAAAGGCTTCTCAACGATAGCTACGCCGATGACGGCTACTCCAAAAGGATGTTAAGTTCGAATGGACGGAGAAATGCCAAAAAGCTTCGATCAACTGAAAACTTATTTGATGAAGCCCCAATTCTAGTGCAACCCGAGTCCGCAAGGAGTTTGTCATCTATAGCGATGCCTCTCTACTTGGGTTAGGTTGCGTATTAATGCAAGAAGGTCGAGTTGTGGCCTATGCGCCGAGGCAATTAAAGCCACATGAGAAAAATTATCCGACTCATGATCTCGAATTGGCCGCCATCGTATTCGCCTTAAAGATTTGGCGACATTACTTATTTGGTGAAAGGTGCCATGTATACTCGGATCACAAAAGTCTCAAGTATTTGATGACCCAACGAGACTTAAATCTGCGACAAAGACGTTGGCTCGAGCCGTTAAAGGATTATGAGTGATCATTGACTATCACCCGAGAAAGGCGAATGTAGTTGCGGATGCCTTGAGTCGTAAATCGTTATTCACTTTACGAGCGATGAATGTGCACTTGTCTATCCGATCCGACGGTGTGTTAGTGGCTGAAATGAAAGCCAAACCATTATTGACACACCAAATTCGAGAAGCTCAGAAAGTCGATGACGAGTTGGTTGCAAAACGGGCTGCGTGTGTTCCGAACAAGGACTCGGAGTTTCAAATCGACGATGACGATTGTTTGAGGTTCAAAAGTCGTCTGTGTGTCCCAAAGAATTCGGAACTCATTTCGATAATTTGAATGAAGCCCATTGTAGCCGAATGGCAATCCACCCGGGAGTAATGAAGATGTACAATGATTTGAAACGTCGATTTTGGCGGCATGGTATGAAGCGAGACATCTCCGACTTTGTTTCAAGATGTTTAATATGTCAACAAGTGAAAGCGGAACATCAGTGCCTTGAGATTACTTCACCAATCACGATACCCGAGTGGAAATGGGATCGAGTCACAATGGACTTTGTATCCGGACCGCCATTGTCGCAAGTAAGAAGGATGCGGTTTGGGTCGTGGTAGATCGATTGACTAAGTCGGCCCACTTTGTCCCGTGACGCACGGATTTTCAATGGACAAATTAGCGGAATTGTACGTTTCTCAGTTGTGAAATTACGGGGTGGCTATTTCTATCGTGTCGGATAGAGATCCGAGATTTACCTCGCGGTTTTGGAAAAAGTTGCAAGAAGCTTTGGGTACCAAGTTGCATTTCAAGACCGCCTTTCACCCCCAAACCGATGGTCAATCCGGCGGGTAATTCAGATACTTGAGGATATGTTAAGATGTTGCGTCCTCGAGTTTAGTGGTTCATGGGAGCGGTATTTGCCGTTGATTGAATTCGCTTACAACAACGACTTTCAATCGAGTATTAAGATGGCACCTACGAGGCTTTGTGCAGGCGTAAATGCCGTACACCATTGTTTTGGTGAGCTTGGTGAAAGCAAGATTTTCGGTGGATTTGATTAGGGATGCCGAACGAAAGTGAAAGTAATCCGTGAAAGTTTGAAGATAGCCTTCGATCGTCGAAGTCGTGACGCGGATATGAAGCGTAAGGATATCGAGTATCGTGGGTGATAAAGTGTTCCTCAAGGTATCGCCTTGGAAAAAATACTCGTGTTCGGTAGTAAGGGCAAGTTGAGCCCGAGGTTCATTGGGCCATATGAGATATCGAGCGAGTCGGTCCGGTGGCATATCATTTGATTTTGCCCCGAACTCAAAAGGTTCACGATGTCTTCCACGCTTCGATGCTTCGACGTTATAGATCCGATCCATCGCACGTGATTAGTCCATCGAAATTGAAATTCAAGCTAATATGAGTTATGAGGAAGAACCAATTCAGTATCCTATCACGAGAAGTGAAAGAGTTGCAAAACAAGCGGGTTCCGCTAGTGAAAGTGTTATGGCTCAAGCACGGGATAGAAGAAGCTACTTGGGAGACCGAGAACTCTATGAGAGAGCGATATCCGAACCTATTTACAGTAAGCTTTTTGGGACGAAAATCTCTTGAGTGGGGGAGAGTTGTGACACCGAATGTGACCCTAGTCGGAGAGTGGTTTCGGGACCACGAAACCGAGTCACAAGAATAATTAAGTGTTATATTCCGTACTTATTGTATGTGGAATTGGTATGCGTAAATATTTCGTGTCTCGATTTTTATTAATTAGGTGCTAAATTATAAGAAAGGACTTAGTAGTGAACTTTGAAAGTACGATAGGGAAATAGGTGATGACTAATTAAAGCATGCATGCAAAATAATGGACTTGCATGTCAAATTCCCCTTTCTACAAGTAATGGCCGCCATGACAAAGAATATGGGTCAAACATGTCATGAAACATGTTTTGTTGGGCATTAGGGAGAAATAGTAAACAAATAAGCATGGGTAAGAAAAGAATGAAAAAAATGTGTGTGAGAGAGTGGCATACCCCATTGCAGTGCAACCAAGAAGAGAGAAACAAAAAAAAAATTTTGTTCATGCTTGCTCTCTCCTTTTGGCCGAAAATACTAAGAGGAAGAAGGATTTTTTGCTTCATTTCCTTTGTTTAGAAGAGATCTAGAAGGTGATTTGGCTAAATTTGCATCAAGATTAAGGTATGTATGAGGTTGTGTTGGGAGTTTCATGCATGTTTTGGTTGCTAACTTGATGTGCATGTTAGCCATGGCTCAAATCTTTGGTATGCCATGGAAATGGTATTTGGCCAAAGTTGTTATAGTGATAAAGCCATTGCATGCTAAGTGTGAAGCTTGATGATGATGCATGCAATGATGGATTTTCTACTCATGAGTAAGATTTTGAGTTTTCTCTTTGTTTTATCATGATTAAAGTTGAAAAGGAGCATGATTGTCATACTTGGCCATGAGCATGATTCATGCTTCTTGCATGTTAGTTAAAAGTTTGTGTTTTGGATGGCTATGGACACCTTGAAAATTCGGCCATGCTCATATATGCATATATATGATTGCACATTATGTTTGGTTATGAACTAAGTGATGAATATATTGATTTAAAGAAGAAAATGTGGAAGAATGCTTGTGAAATTGCAAGCACAATTCGGCCTAGCACACATATAAGTGCTTGATGCTATATTATAAGTTTTGGGCCACAATGTGCAAAGCATAAATTAGTAGATTGCATGCTGTTTTTGTGAGGTATTAAGTGCAAAATTGACCTCAACATGTACATGAATATTCGGCCTTGGGTAGCCTATTGAAGGCCTTAGCATTTCCTTGATGCTCAAATAAATTGTATTGAATTGCTTGATGTAGTATAAAATGTGCATGACCATTGTGTATTCAAGCTAAAGAGTGGCCATATGACCATTTAAAATCCTTGTCATATTCGGCCATAAGCAAGCACAATGAGGTTTTAATAAATTGAATTTGTTTGAATTAGCTCAAGAGCTAAGAGGGCCACAATTGGACAAGGGGAAGGAAAAGGTGATCGAATAGCCGAAAAAGCCGTTCGACAACATCCGAGGTAAGTCCTCAAGAAGTGACCTTACTTGAATTATGTGAGATGAAATATGGATGTGTATGATTATTGATTATGTGTGTATGAGTATTTGAATTCCACCGGGCTAAGTCCCCGGCGAATATGCTAATGATATTAATTGTGTTTGAGCCTTAGTAACGAAAATGAAATATGTATGTCCAATGATTATTGATGTATGTGTGCATGAGAAATTGAATGATATCGGGCTAAGCCCAAGACAATTATGCTGAAATTATATCCGGGTTAAGACCAAGGCAATTGTGCTAGTGGTTATATCCGGGCTAAGGCCCAAGGCATTCGTATGAGTTATTCTATCCGGGCTAAGACCAAGGCATTTGTGCACGTGATTATATCCGGTTATATTCGAAGAATCTTGGGCTGGAGGTGAGTGTTGGTTGCTGAAATGAATTTAATTAGTACACTCGGACAGCCCAAAGGATAAGGTACGTTATATGTGCATTGGAAAGTCGACGTGTTTGAGCAACATTCGCTCAATCGACTAATGAATTTCAGTTATTGAATTGATTGATGCTTTGCGAACTTATACAATGATGAAGTATGAAGTAAGAATGTGTATTAATGAAATGATGCATTTGGCTATGTGAATGTATTGCTGTAAATTATAGTTCATTATATTCCTTGAGACTTACTAAGCATAAAAATGCTTACCCGTTGCTTTGGCTCTTAGTTTTCTAGATTTCGCCGAGGCAATCGGATTTGGGATCGTTGAAGTCGAAGTCATCCACACTATCAAGCCTCCATTTTGGTATAAATTTTGGTTGAACTTGAGATGGCATGTATAGGACTACCTCTTGTTTGTTAAATACGTTGTAATGTAAGTATGTATGGCCATGCGAAAATGGCTCTAAAAGGGAGCATGAACTTAGACTTATTGTGGGTTGTATGTATATATATTTGGGGTCATGATGTGGCTATGGTTTGGAAATGGGAATGTTGGTCATATGATCAGCCATTGGCATGGTTAAAATGATCATATATGAACCTATGTATGGCAAGATTAGTTGAATCATGGAGACTACCAAATAGGTAAGTCCTACCTTAAAACAGATGCTGCCAGCTGCAGTGGCGTGAATGTGAAAAATCACCATAATTCATAGGAATGGAATCAAATAGTGAATAAGCTATGTAAATGAACCTTGATGAGTCTATTTTCATATGGAAGAAACGAAACGGTCATAGGAGTTACAGGTTAAGAGATATTAAAGCTATTGTGAGACAGGGCCAGAATGGTTTCTGGGTTCCCTGTCGCAACTTTAAAAATTCACTATAAATTATCCAAAAGAATTAGGAGATATACCTTATATGTACAGATTCCATTTTGAGTCTAGTTTCATTAGAAATAAACGACACCAGCATTAAAGCCCTGTGCAGAGAGATATTAAAGTTATACCGCGCGAAGGTCAGAGCAGTCGATCCCTGTAACTTGGGTAACTTTAACTAATAAACTGTACCAATTGGCCCGAACAAAATCCTAGAAATAAATCCATGGATGTATATATGAGTCTAAATTCAGGGAAAATTTACGAAACCAGTTTCCGAGTTTTGAAACTCGAGATATGATTTTTAAGGCGACAGTGACGCAGTTTTCCAGCCTGACTGGAAATGTCAAATTGGTGGGCAAAAACATGTGAACTTGGTTTGTTAACCCTCGGGTCCGACACCGGCGATGGTCTCGGGTTTGGGGTGTTACATGAAATACAAAACATAAAGAAAACCCAAAACTCCTGAAGGGAAATTGAGGGGAGATCTTCAGTCTTGATGGTGACTCTGGCTTCTAAGATGGATCAATTGGCTTCCCTTGAGCAGTTCCCTACCTCCTTCTCTCCGTGCCTTTTCCTCGTCCTTTAGGGCTTATTTATAGGCCTTAGATTGCCTAAAAGCCCTCAAAATTAGCCTTTTCCGAATTGGACTCAACTTGGGCTCAACGGGGCCACGTCGTGTGACACTTCCGTGTACGATTACTTCAGGCCGTGGTCAAGCCTGTTAAATAGGCACAGACGTGTGGTCTACCCGTGTGAGTCGTGCTTTGATTCTGCCAAATTGACACGGTCGTGTGGTCTGCCCGTGTGAGGAAGTCTAGGCTATGTTGATTGTGACAGCCCTAATTTGACCCTAGTCAGAAAGTGGTTTCGGGACCACAAAAACCGAGTCGTAAAAATAATTAACCGTCATATTTGATGCTTATTATATGTATATATGCATGTGTGAAAATTTCATGTTTGAATTTTGTTAATTGTAAGTGAATTTTATTAAATAGGACTTATATGAGAAAATTTAGAAATGTGCTAGACAAAGGTAAAAGTGATCTAATAGTGCATGATGTAAAAAAAAATGTACTTGCATGTCAAATTAGCCAAATTTTAGATAGTGGCCGGCCATGTTATAGATTAAAGAATATTATAACTATTTTATGCTAATAGTTTATGTTACAAAAAGAAATAATGAATAAGGTTAATAAAATACTAGTTAGTGGGAGGAGAAACCAAAGTTAGCCTATGTTTTCTCCTCCATTCTCAGAACTAGAGAAAGAAGAGGAAGAAAAGTCTTTGGGGAAGAAAATTAGGCTAAGGTGGATAGCTAAAGTAAGGTAAGTTCAATGTCATTCTTGGAAAACTTATGCACCATTTGGATGATTAGTTTAAATTCTACCTATTTTATGGTTTGAAGATAGGTTTTGTATGAGTTAAGTTTCGATTAAGGTGGATTGTTTTGATGTCATTAGCATGCTAAGTGTGAAGCTTTGTAATGATACATGTGATGGTGGATTGATTAATTGGGTTTTATAAGGAAATTATGCCATAGCCGAATGTGTCTTGAAGAAGATGTCATATGTGCTTATTATAAGTATATGTGTATTCGGCTAATGAGTTTGAATTGAAGTTTCGATAGGTTGTGGGTTGAGTGGCCGAGTGAACTATAGGCTTTGCAGGGATGGAATTTACTTATAAGTTGTGTGTGTATGGCTTTAATTGTTAATGACATTTAACATTATTTTTCATTTATATATATTTGTGCATTCGTTTTTTTTTTGGGAGATATGGTAAGGGATAGATTGATGTTCTAACGGTTTAATGGAGTTTGAACTAGTAAATACTTAATTGTTGGTATTTATATGTGAAAGAGATGAACTTGAACTTATTAAGTTGCATGAATAAATCTTTTGTTTATCTTAGGGTTAAATTAAAGAAAATGCCATTGGGTGCTTGAATAAAATAATTAGAGATTATTTTATATATATAAATCAAAAGGTTCGGCTTTGTAAATGAATTTAAGAGTTTAAATCTTGAATAATGTTATGCATAGGTTTTGGTTATGAATCCTTGTGTTATAACACTTGCTTAATAATGAAAGAACATGAGCTTAAAGCTTGAGTAACACTCGGCTTTAGTGTAAGTTAAAATTTGTTAGAAAATAATTTCCAAGTTAGTAGATTATGTGTTAAGTGAGGGATTTAGATTGTATATATATGTATACGTATTTATATTGAAATATTAAGGCTATGATAGCCAATTGAGGGTTTCGGCCAAAATATTAAAATAAATTGGTGTGAATGTTTGAGTGATGAATTTGACTCTTGTGTCGATTTGGGACGATATGTGTATTTATATGAAACTAAATGATGTTAAATAAATTCGATTATGCATGGTATTAAGCTAGTATTATGTTCGTTGGTACATAAGTAGAGCATATGTATGATGTTTAATATCTAGTTAATAACATCATTTGTACTTAATTGTATGGTATACATGTATTAAATCGAATAGCTAAATTGATAAGTTATTTAATAAAATCTATTTGTTGAATCAAGCTCAAGAGCTAAGAGGGTCAAAATCAGATAAAGGAAAAGAAAAAGCAATCGAGTAGTCCATCCGCAACTATTCAAAATATCCGAGGTAAGTCTTTGAGTAACGGAACTTAGCTTATGATTTTATAGGTATCATATAAAAGCTTAGTAGATAAATTGTGATCTTATGGTTCTATATAAATTACATAGTGAAACAAATGATTTTTATTTTATATGACTTGGAGCCGAATGGTTAAAGAATTCATGTGGAATAGCGAAATGAAATCGTATTACGTGTATGTAGCTATTGAGCCGTAAGAGTAAGGGTTGATAAGCATGTTGAACTTGTTTTCTAGTGATGTAATGGAAATGCTAATGGGTTATGATATATATGTGCATAGCATTCGTGCGGGTTATTATAACCAGGTTAAGTCTCGAAGGCATTCGTGCGGATTATTATAACCGGGTTAAGTCCCGAAGGCATTCGTGCTGGTTGTTACATCCGAGCCAAATTCCAAAAGTATTTATGTTTGGAAAGGTGCGATTCTGTCGTAATAATTTCGATTAATGTGCTCATAATCCCTAATATGACCAGGTATGGATCGTATATACATTGGAAAAATTTGGTACAGTATAAGTTGTGATTAGGTAATCGAATAATGCTCTCCCGGCCATTTCTTAGGGTTATATGAAGTCTATAGCTCACTCGAGTTACATGAAATTGATTCAAATGAAATTTAGTTAAGTTTGACTTCGAGTGTGTAAACATATTGATAGAAGTGTAAATTAAAATGAATATGTGATCTTGTGCATAGGCATTTATTTATCCTTATGAATGCTATTTCTTTCGTGTTTTTTTTTCAAATGATTTCCTTACTTATAAACTTACTAAGCATCGAAACACTTACTCTGTTGCTTAAATTCTCGGTATTATAGATTTTGTTCGTCAGTTATCGGACTCAGAAGTGTCAGAGTCAAAGTCATCCACACTATCTAAGCCCCTTTTTGGTACTCTTTTAGTTGAACTTTGATAATGGCATGTATAGAACTGACCTTTGTTGTTAATTAAGTATCTTTTGGTAATGTATATTCGTATAGCCATGCGAAAATGGCTTGTATATTTTGAGTATAGCATTATAATCATTTTGTATATATGGACTTATGATATGGTTATTGAGTGGTATGGAAATGCTTGGTAATGATTAGCCATTGGAATGGCTAATTATGATCATATTTGGTGCTATGTATGTCAAATTGCTAGCTAATCCATGGAAACCATGAAATAGGTAAAATTTACCACAAAATAGATTCAGACAGCAGTAGTGATGTGAATTTGAAAAATCACTAAAAATAGTAGAAATGGAATTAAATAATGAATAAGTTATGGAATCGAAGCTTGATGAGTCTATTTTCATATGGAAGAAGCAAAACAGGTATATGAGCTATATTTTATGAGATGTTTAAATTTTTGTGAAATAGGGCCAGAGCAATTTCTGGATCCCCTGTTATGACTTTGGAAATTCACCATAAATTTTAAAAAGATAATTATAAGTCATGATTTATATGTACAGATTCATTATTGAGTCTAGTTTTATTAGAGACAAACGGCATAGTCATTGAAGCTCTGTACAGGAAGATATCTAATTTGTAATACACAGAGGTCAGAGTAGTCAAACCCTGAAATAGGGGAGAATTCAACTAATAAACTGTACTAATTGGACTAACCAAAAATTCTGGAAAAAAATTAGTAGATATACGTATGAGTCTAGTTTCAGGAAAAATTTACAGAACTGGATTTTGAGTTTTGGAACTCGAGATATGATTTTTAAAGCGACTATGATGCAGTTAGCCAGCTTGTCTGGAAATTTTAAAATGAATTGTATGAGCTGTTTAAGTAATGAATTAAGTCCGTTAACACCTCGTGTTCGACTCCGGCAACGGTCTCGGGTACAGGGCGTTACATTGATTTCGTACTTTGGCCCATTTTCTCAGTTTTTGGCTCATTTCTCGTTCCTTTCGCTCTCCTATGCTCACCTAAGTATAAAACATGAAATTAAGGCATTAGGAGCATCGAAATCACTAATTCTAAGGAAAAATCATCCATAAAATGCGTTAAGCATGGGGTAAAAATATGTATAAATTATGGTTTACTAGTTATTCTTGCATTACAATTGTTAGGTAACTAATGAATTAATTATTTAAACGGATTCAAATTGTAATTAATAGACACAGTACTTAATCAGTGCATATTTAATCATCTAAGGTAGCTGGGGGTTAAATTAGCAATGGTATCTGACGACAAATTTGCCTTCCATAACTTGCAAGATTATTGTGATTAAATTGTTTCAAGGTAAGCATACTTTGTTACCTCATATAGTCTTTTATGTGCTTATTAAATTGAGTTAATTGTTTGAATTGACATAGGGATATGTTTAAGAGATTATTTCAATTTAATAAGTATGTATGTGCTATAACATATTTGCATATTAAGATTTGTTTAATCGACTGAATTGACATAGAGATATGTCCAAGAGATGAATGGATTTTGGTAGGTGAGCATGTTTATAAGTTAGCAAATTACTGAGTTGCCGTGAATTTATTCGTAACAATATAAACATGAGTTTAATAATTCTAAGATAAGAAATGTAATTAATCTAACACAATTATGTCATCTTGATTAAACTCGTATTTTGAAATTGTGCATTTGAGATCTATTTATTTAGTTTACTTAGTTTAGAATCTTAGTTTTTAATCACCCTCTACAAACAAAATATTTTTCTTCACCAAAGTGTTTTAAACAGCATTCATAAATAATTCTTTCCACAGTCCCTGTGGGTACGATAACTTGACATTTACTTGTCACTTTATTACTTGTTGCGATTGTATACACTTGCATATTTCCGTCGTTCCACCCGTGTGTCTATCCGTATGGACAAAATAAAGCCATTTTTAGCTTTATTTCTCACCCAAATCCACACTAATGACCTGCACTTGAACTCAAATCCATAAATCAACCAATTCAAGCATTCAAATTTAGCAAATTCCATCATTCATCATGACATATCATTTCATGCATACATGTCTACAATCTTAGCTTAGTTCAATCCATGTATTAAAAATGATTTGATTAACTACTTAACATTTATGTAGATACCATAGTTTGACATTACAAGTATATTTAAACAAACCATTACTAGTCATTCCAATGGCTAGATTTCAAGCATCATTTACATTACATGCCAATACGGTCAATATATCCTATACATGTCATTATAGCCCTAATTGATTTACCATATTGTACCGACATGGGCCGATGGATAGTGTGAGTGATCTTTGCCGAGATTCCAATCCAACAAGCTTTTGATTTACTCTAAACATGGAAATAAAACTAAGTAAGCATAAAATGCTTAGTAAGTTCGTATAACTTGGTACCTAACTTACCATTCATTCTATTATGAGGTAACTATGTAAGGCATATTGAATTAATTTGACCTCAGGCCCTATACACATCCTCATTGCCCTTTTTCGTCATATAATCCATAATAACATCAAGAAATATATGGGCTCAACAATAATCAAGGTTTCAAGCACATATGCTTTCCACAACATGTATTCATTCAACATGCATAATTTATCTCATTATTACAAGTATAATTTCAACTAATTCATCTTGAGTTCAGATAATATCATATCAAAACTTTACTCATATTAATCGAAATATCAAGGTCATGATTAGTACACTCAAGGTGTACAAGTCTATAATCAAGGATGTACATACTCATCCAATAAATTCCACATACAATATCGTCATTTCATATTTCCATATATCAATTATCACGTATTGTCATTTTCATGTATTTCAGGCCGATATGTGTAATAACTCATTTCTTATTCATATCTTCTGTCAAGAACTTTTACCCATTAAATTTATCTAAAATATCGATGGATACACAGGTGGTACACTCGTGGTGTATAAATCAGGATTCGTCAATTCATACTCAACGGTACCCATAAGGTACTATATCAGAGAGTACACTCTCGAGCCATACATGTATACAACAGGATTACCAGTCTAGGCTAAATCCTTTTTATGACATATGCTCTAAGGAGCTTGATCTGGATTATCCATCTAGGCTAAACCCAATTTATAAAATGTGCTCAGGAGGACTCATGTAACACCCCTTACCCGAGTTCGACGCCGATACCGAGTACGAGGCATTACCGTTCACAAATCACATATACATGCACTAAATCAGATCATATGAGCCCGTTAAAATTTAAAACTTTTTTGAACTTGTTTAAACTCCTCAATATGGGCCTACGAGGCCTCAAACATCCACTGGAAGCCATTCTGAACCAACTCGGGTCCTTGAACCGAATTTATAAAAAAGACCCTTAAAACAGGGCACATGTCCGTGTGGAAGGGCAACACGCCCGTGTGGCCACTATGACATGGACGTGATGATGGCCCGTATGGTTCAAACGGCCTAAGCACAAGGGGACATGCTCGTGCCCCGAGCCCGTGCGAATTAAATTCCAAATTCAAACCTACGGTGTTTTCACACGGCCTGCAACATGCCTATGTCTTTGGCCCATGTCCCTCACACAGCCATGACACGCCCGTGTTCTAGCTTGTGTCTAAAAACCTTGATATTCTATTTTTGATGTCAGTATCCAATAAGGGGCACATGGCCAAGGCACACGCCCATGGTCAGAGGCCGTGTCCACCACACAGTTGAGACACACGGTCGTGTTTCTGCCCGTGTGTTTACTACCATGCATACTGACTTACAAATTTTACGTGCAGGGGACACACGGCCAAGCAACATGCCCATGGGGCTGACCGTGTGTCACACACGGCCTAGACACATGCCCGTGTATCTACCCATGAGGACAAAATAAGGCTATTTACCAAGCCTTTTTGCCACCCTTACTTGCACTAACCTACATAACATCTAACATAGCAAATCCACACAACAACATAAGGTCTAATCAGTCACACAAGGCTTTATCTCATTCATGAAAATATCATCATTTGTATATATCAATAATAAACATTAGCCATTATCCATGGCTTTATACAAAATGAAGGGATTTATCCCAAGCCAACACATTTGGTCAAATTAACATTGACACAAAAGTCAAAAGTCTAAGCCCTACACATGCCATATTCAAAATAATAAAAACCAACTATACCAAGTGCTTCATTTGATATTGTGATCGATGCCTCCGACATCCGATGATCCTCAGCTCATTAGGCGGCACTATAAGAAAATGGAAAGGAGAGGGAGCTGCAAATAAATATAACAACAACTTTACCATTCATCATCATGCTCATAATACAAAAGTAGGCATAAGCACAACTTACTTATCACTATCCAATACAATTCACATAGCATATATTGAGCTCACATCTCATACATTTCAAATAAGTACTTGAACCACTCACAACATGGTTATACTTTTCTCGTTCAACTCAAACTGTAACCCTCACTGTGGAACCATTTGGAATGCTATCGAATATTCACTAAGCCTCAAACATAGGGTATAATGCTGATGCCATATCCCAGACATGATTTTACACTGGCTCATCCATCAAGTCGATGCCATGTCCCAGACATGGTCTTACAATGACTATCAAAATCAAGGCCGACGCTAGGTCCAAGACATGGTCTTACACTAGCTCTCACATATCTATGCCGATGCCATGTCCCAAACATGGTCTTACAGTGACACCTCTATATTTGCCGATGCCATGTCCTAGAAATGGTCTTACACTGCCTCTCATAATGTGGTCGATGCATGTCCCAGACATGTCTTACACTGGCACACAAATAACCCGAATGTCATGGCATGAATATCCGATTTATTTCCTAAGGTTCAACTGGGAGTTCTACTATATCCATATTCATCATACATAATCATTTCCACAAACAAGGAATTTATGCTATATCAATTCAAACACATATACAACTTACCTCGATACTCAAAATGTGGCTACTAGTTGATTTAATCTACTTGCTTGGTCTTTCCCCAGTCTGGCTTTGGATTTTGTATTTATTGATCTAAAATGGCAACATTTAATCATTTTATCATAAATTAAATCTAAACGCTCAATAATTTATGATTTGGGAAAAATAACCATTTTGCCCCTAGATTTCACAAAGTGACCATTTTACCCCTAGGCTCGAAAATCAATTTTTATCGATTAGTGAAGCCTAACTGACCATTTATCTCTCTTATGAAAACCCCAAATTTCTAATATTTCACAACATTACTATCTATTTTGCAAACCTTACAAAATGGTCCTATTAGGGCTTTCATTAGAAGTCCCTTCACAAAATTTGTTTATTTCACAACCATGATTCATTTTCTTCCATAAAATTTCAAAAAACAACATGAACACTCTCATGGTAAAACCCTAGACTTTCAACCATTTAACAAAATAGTCCCCTTGTTAGAAAGCTTATGCTACAAGGGTTCTAAAAGTGTAAAAATTTTCAAGAAATGTAACATCCTGAATTATGGACAAGTCGGAATAGTTGTTTTGAGACCACAAATTCGAGATAGAAATATTTATTTTATGATTATTATAACGCCATTGATGTATTTCAATGCTTGTGTGAAAATTTCATAAGGAAATTTTATGTGAAATGTGCTTAATTAGACTTTAGGGACCAAATCGAATAATTTGTAAAACTTGTGTACTAGAAGCAATTTGCATGAAATTGAATTAGATTACTAATTAGAGGTCCTTAAATATAAAATTGACCAAGTCCTAAAACTTTGGACAAAAATCGCCTTGGTTGGGTAAATTTTGAAAGAATAGTAAAAAGGGTATTTTGGTCATTTAGGGGTAAAATAAATTAAAAGAAAAAATTTAAAACCCAAATGTGTCCCTTTCTTCTTAATTCTTTCTTCAGCCGAATGTATCAAGAGCAGCCATGGTTAGGGTTTGGCCAAGCTCCCAAGCTCAATAGTAAGTGATTCTGAGCTCTCTTTTTAACGTTCTATGCATTTTTGAAGTCCTGGTAACATGTTCCACATATTTCTACCATTAATTTAAGCTAGGGTTCATGTTTAAAAATTTACCCATGAATGATATGCATGTATTTTGATGTTTTATGGTAGAATATGAAGGCTCGGTGTGTAATAAATGACTTTTACTAAGCGATTTCTGATGAAAACGTCCGGAAGCACTGTTTTGTAAAAATTGTAAAATTGGTCATAAAAGGGTGATTTAGTGGAAATTAGGCACTGCCATAGTTATGAAAATGATTCGGCTAGGCTTGAAATTCAAGGAAATTGAATAAAAATCATTTTACAAGCCTTGATGCAAAAGTGCAAATATGTGAAAGTTTAGGGGTTAAAATGCAAATTTGTAAAAATATTATTTTTGGACCCATATGAATAATGTGACTAATTATTCGGCTAAATGTGATATTATAGATCAAGGAAAACAAGATTCGGGCTTAGAACGAGGTTGAACAAGGTTAAGCACAAACTCGAAATAAATAGTCGTACTCGAAATCGAGGTAAGTTCATATGTCAATGATAATGCAATGATATTATCGTTCATACTTGAACTTAAATTGATGTATTAGCATTGTGTGATGGATATTTATTTTGTTGATATAAAGATTATATATTTTAACAAATGCCTAAATATAATTATATGCGATACCACATTTATTTCATGGACTAATGTCTAAATAAACATGGAAATGTGTTGAATTGGATGTACATTGCATGGCCAGCTATGCATAATGAGATACTTGATGAAAAGATAAAAATCCTGGTTGAATGAAAAGAGAAATCTTATGGATAAACCATGTCTTACATGACTTGAGATCCTGCATGTGTTGCCAAAAATGATTTAGCCCGGACGGGTAATTTGATCTCAAATATAGAAAGGATCTAACCCAGACGGGTGTTCCTCGAGTGATCAAGCCTCCTGGAGAATATGTTTGCATTAAAGATTTAACCTAGATGGGTAATCCGATTAGGATCTGAATTTAGCGTGAATTGGTAATTCAGATCCGAGCTCATTGAGAGTGCTTGTTGTTACAAGGGATTTAGCCTGGACTGGTAATCCCGACATCACTCCATGAGTTTATATTACTGGGGATTTAGCCTAGACTGGTAAGCCCGCCGTAAGATGTGAGGTTCGCGGGAGTGCGTACTTGAGATGATCACTTGTATGACTTGACAGTAAATGGATTATCCATCGAGATTTCTGAGAAGTTCAACGGGTATTATAATGAATAATGCGATTAAAGTCCCGAGATGGGCGTGGTGATAAAGTTAAAGTTAATTGATATGCTACGGATATGTAAAGGTAGATACATTATACTCATAAGTGATGCCTTATTGAAATGTGATAAATGATGAGTAAGCGAATTCATGCATATGTATGTGTATACATGATCAACAAGTGAAAAGATTTGAAAGATGAACCATCCTTATGCTTATGGTTATGAATTGTGTTATAATATCATGTTAACTTACATTGTGTAATTGAATATGGGACTTATGAAATAATGAGTCCATGATCAATGTGACAATGAAATTATGATAGCTATTGTGATTTTGCATCGAAATAGTGTTGAACAGCAGCAATAGTCCGACTTTGGAAAATCACCATAAATGGTGGAAGTTGAATTAGAGGCTGTTGTTACAAGGGATTTAGCCTGGACTGGTAATCCCGACATCACTCCATGAGTTTATATTACTGGGGATTTAGCCTAGACTGGTAAGCCCGCCGTAAGATGTGAGGTTCGCGGGAGTGCGTACTTGAGACGATCACTTGTATGACTTGACAGTAAATGGATTATCCATCGAGATTTCTGAGAAGTTCAACGGGTATTATAATGAATAATGCGATTAAAGTCCCAAGATGGGCGTGGTGATAAAGTTAAAGTTAATTTGTAACACCCCGAACCCGAGACCGTCGCCGGAGTCGAACGCGAGGTGTTAACAGACTTCAACCCACTTATTGACAATTTTCAGACAAGCTGCCAATCTGAGTACTAGTCGCTCCAAAATTCATAACTTGAGTTTTACAACTCGAAAATCAGTTCCGTAAATTTTTCCTGAAACTAGACTCATATGTCCATCTACATATTTTTTCTAGAATTTTGGTCCAGCCAATTAGTACAGTTTATTAGTTAAAGTCTCGCCTGTTGTAGGGATCGACTACACTGACCTTTGTGCGTTACGAATTGGATATCTCCTGTACAGGGCTTCAATACTAATGCCGTTTGTTTCTATAGAAACTAGACTCAGAGAGGAATCTACACATATATGGAATGACTCCTAATTATCTCTGGTTAATTTACAATGATTTTCCAAAGTTGGAACAGGGGATCCAGAAACCGTTCTGGCCCTATTTCACAAGAACTTTAAAATCTGTTAACTTATAACTCATATGACCATTTCGTTTCTTCCATATGAAAGTAGATTCATCAAGGTACACTTACATAATTTATTTGCTATTTAATACCATTCCTACTATTTTTAGTAATTTTTCACATCCACGTCACTGCTGCTGTCAGCATCTGCCTTTAGTAGGCTTTACCTATTTCATACTTTCCATGATTCAATTGGCCCTTTTTACATACATAGCACAAAGCGTGATCATGATTAACCATTCCAATGGCTAATCGTTTCAAAATAATTCCATACCTCATAAGGGTCAACATACAAACGATTATAGTTCTATGCTAAAACGTATATAAGCCATTTTCGCATGGCTATCCAAGTTTACACAAACCGAAGGTACATGACCTTCAACAAAGGATGGTCCTATACATGCCATTTCAAAGTTCAACCAAAATTTGTACCAAAATGGGGCTTCGATAGTGTGGATGACTTCGACTTCTTTGATCCCGAATCCGATAGCTAACGAGCGAAACCTATAAAACAGAGAGCCAAAGCAACGGGTAAGCATTTTAATGCTTAGTAAGTCTCAAGCAATGAAATCAGCTTTGACTAAGGTATTTTATTCACATGGCTAATTAAACCACTTTACTAATTCACATTCCCATACTCATACTTATTTCACATCACCGACCCTTATGTTCATACACAAAAGAACAACTTAGCCCAAGGCCGGTAGCTCGTTTATCAACTTAGCGCATACTTACTTGTAAGAATTCAATTAGTACAAGCACATACAAACATACCTCATTGCTGGAATTTTCACAAGTGTATAAGCTGAAATTTTCACAGCAAGATTGCTCACTTCGAATCACATACTTTCGGATTTAACCGGATATAGCGACTCGACGATTGCCTTGGTCATAACCCGGATTTGGTGACTTGCACAAAGGCCTTGGTCTTAGCCGGATATATCAACTCGCATACGAATGCCTTGGTCTTAGCCCGGATATATCAACTCGCACGAATGCCTTGGTCTTAGCCGGATATATCAACTCATACGAATGCCTTGGTCTTAGCCGGATATATTTCCAATGTTCACTTACACATATATCAATATTCAAGACACGTCCATAGTTCATTTTCGTTACTAAAGCTCTAACACAAAATATCTATCAACCTTTACTATTTCGGCTCAATGGCCACACAAACAAGGAGCATAATTTTGATATAATTCAAGTAGGGTCATCACTCGAAGACTTACCTTGGATGTTGTCGAGCGATTTCGACGGCTATTCAACTACTTTTTCCTTCCCTTTATCGGATTTAGCTCCCTTTGCTCTTGAGCTAATTTACACAAATTTAACTTATTAAAATCTCATCATGATAGCTTATGGCCGAATATGACAAGGAGTGTAAATGGTCATATGGCCATCCTTTAGCTCAAATACACAATGGTCATGCACATTTTTACATCACAACAAGCAATTCAATACATTCAAACATCAACGTGAAGTTCAAAGTACTTGGCCCTTATATACATTAGGCATCAAAGTTGTATATGTACGAAATCATAAATCGAACTCAACACATTAGTTAATATTCCTTTTAGCGAATTTTCTAAGCCAAGAATAGGCATCAATATGCTTGCCTCAAACCGAATGCATGCACACTAATTACCCCTCATGTGGCGAATATACACTTAATACCACACAAAAAAAAACAGCATACATTTTACTACTAACACATTACATATCGTAATTCATTGCACATCTCTTATTTACTTCATAATCAACACATCATCACAAGCAAATATACACTTTGAATTAGTATATATGTCATACCAATCCATCATGTGCAAACATATATTCATGTAGGTGCAAGGGCCAATTCTCAAGTGGCTTATATCCAAATATATACACATTTCCAAAGCTTAAATCTTACTTACCATGCAACATGCATGAATTATACTTATGGATATATCATGGCGAATACCACAACACCACACCATTTCAATTTGGTCATGGTGAAACAAAGAACTTAGTATCTCATTCAAAAAATGCTAAAAGAAAATCTAAGAATCTTCAATCCTCCATCACATGTATCACTTTCAAGCTTGTTATTTAACATGCAATGGCATTAACACCACATTCACTTTGGCGAATTTCATTCCCATGACATAACAAGGATTTGAACCATGGGCTAACAAGAACATTAAGCTAGCAACTAAAAACATGCATGAACCTCAAACATACCTTAATCTTGATGCAAGTTTAGCCAACCTCTTCCTAATCCTCTTCCAAACCAAGTATGAAGCAAAACTCCTTCCTTAACCTTAGTATTTTCGCCAACAAGAGAGTGAAAAGAGATGAACAAAATTTTTCTTTCTTCCTTTAGGACATTCGCCAAGCTATGGAGGAAGATGGACACTTTTTTTTGTTTCTCATCTACTAACATTAATTGTTTATTCCATACCCTTATTTTATTCTTTCCATCATAACCCATTTACCAAACATGTTTCATGACATGATTTTTGCCCATAAATCCTTGTCATGGCCGGCCACTAGCTATGGGGAAATTTGACATGCAAGTCCATTGTTTTGCATGCATCCTTTAATTAGTCATCACACATTTCCCCTCATACTTTCAAAGTTTATTACTAGGTCCTTTCTAGTGAAATTCACATCTATAATTCTAAATCAAAGCATAAAAAATATCACACATGAGTTAACACACATTATAGGCAATAAAATAAATATTAAATTATTTTTATGCCTTGGTTTTGTGGTCCCGAAACCACATTTCGACTAGGGTCGTTTTAAGGCTGTCACAACTCTCCCCCACTTTAGAAATTTTCGTCCCCGAAAATCTTACCGGTAAATAGGTTTGGATATTGCTCTTTCATAGAGTTCTCGGGTTCCCAAGTAGCTTCTTCTATCCCGTGTTTGAGCCATAACACTTTCACTAGCGGAACCCTTTTGTTTCGCAACTCTTTCATTTCACGAGCTAGGATACGAATCGGTTCTTCTTCATATCTCATATCGGCTTGAATTTCAACCTCTGATGGACTAATTACGTGCGACGGATCAGATCTATAGCGTCGAAGCATTGAAACATGGAAGACGTTGTGAATCTTTTCAAGTTCAGGGGGCAAGATCAAACGATCACGTTAATCGGGCCAACTCGTTCGGAGATTTCGTACGGCCCAATGAATCTCGGGCTCAACTTGCCCTTACGGCCGAATCTGAGTATCTTTTTCCACGGCGAAACTTTAAGAAACACTTTATCTCCCACCTGATACTCAATGTCCTTTCGTTTCAGATCCGCATACGATTTCTGACGATCGGAGGCTATCTTCAGATTTTCACGGATTACTTTTACTTTCTGTTCAGCATCTTTAATCAAATCCACTCCAAAAATTTTGTTCTCACCGAGCTCGGTCCAAAACAATGGTGTACGGCATTTACGCCCGTACAAAGCCTCGTAAGGCGCCATCTTAATACTTGATTGAAAACTATTGTTGTAGGCGAATTCAATCAAAGGTAGGTACCGTTCCCACGAACCACTGAACTCGAGGATGCAACATCTCAACATATCCTCAAGTATCTGAATTATCGCCGGATTGACCATCGGTTTGGGGGTGAAAGGCGGTCTTGAAATGCAACTTGGTGCCCAATGCTTCTTGTAATTTCTTCCAAAATCGCGAGGTGAACCTCGGATCTCTATCCACACAATGTAAATCGGTACCCGTGTAATCTCACAATCGAGAAACGTACAATTCAGCTAGTTTATCCAATGAAAATCCATATACAGGGATAAAGTGAGCCGACTTAGTCGATCTATCAATAATAACCCAAATTGCATCCTTCTTACTTGTCGACAACGGCGGTCCGGACACAAAGTCCATTGTGACTCGATCCCATTTCCACTCGGGTATCGTGATCGGTGAAGTAACCACGAAGGCACTTGATGCTCCGCTTTCACTTGTTGACATATTAAACATCTTGCAACAAAGTCGGAGATGTCTCGTTTCATACCATGCCACCAAAACCGACGTTTCAACTCATTGTACATCTTCATTACTCCGGGTGGATTGCCATTCGCTACAATGAGCTTCGTTCGAATTATCGAAATAAGTTCAATTCTTTGGAACACACAAACGACTTCGAACCTCAAACAATCGTCATCATCAATTTGAAACTCCGATTCCTTGTTCGAACACACTCGGCCGTTTTGCACGCAACTCCTCATCAACTTTACGAGCTTCACGAATTTGATGAGTCAACAATGGTTTGGCATTAATTCGGCTACTAACACATTGTCGGGTAGGATAGACAAGTGTACATTCATCGCTCAAAAGCAAACAAAGTGATTTCGCTTAAGGCATCCGCAACCACATTAGCCTTTCCGGGTGATAGTCAATGACCACTCATAATCCTTTAACAGCTCGAGCCAACGTCTTTGTCGCAGATTTAAGTCTCTTTGAGTCATCAAATATTTGAGACTTTTGTGATCCGAATACACATGGCACTTCTCACCAAATAAGTAATGTCGCCATATCTTTAAAGGCGAATACGATGGCGACCAATTCGAGATCATGGGTCGGATAATTTTTCTCATGTGGCTTTAATTGTCTCGACGATAGGCCACAACTCGACCTTCTTGCATCAATACGCAACCTAACCCAAGTAGGGAGGCGTCACTATAGATGACAAACTCTTTGCCAGATTCGGGCTGTACTAGTACTGGAGCTTCCGTCAAATGAGTTTTCAATTGGTCAAAACTTTTCTGACACTTTTCCGTCCATTCAAACTTGACATCTTTTCAAGCGGTTTAAGTCATGGGTGTGGCTATCATCGAGAATCCTTTTACAAACCGTCGGTAGTAACCGGCAAGTCCCAAAAAGCTCCGAACCTCAGTAATATTTCTTGGAGGTTTCCAGTTAAGTATGGCTGAAATTTTGCTTGGGTCGACTCGAATACCCGATGCAGATACCACGTGACCCAAGAAGCTAACCTCTCTAACCGTAACTCACACTTGCTAAACTTAGCATATAACTGCTTATCCCGTAAAATTTGCAACACTAATCTCAGGTGCTCCGCATGTTCGGTCTCATCTCTTGAATAGACCAAGATGTCGTCGATGAACACAACTACGAACCGATCCAAATATGATCTGAAGATCCGATTCATCAAATCCATAAATACCATAGGGCATTAGTGAGCCCAAAGCGGCATCACTAAGAACTCGTAGTGACCATATCTCGCTCAAGGCGGTTTTGGGTATGTCCGAATCTCGGATTCATGAATCGATAATAGCCCGATCTCAAATCTATTTTTGAGAACACCGAGGCTCCTTCAATTGATCGAACAAATCATCGATACGTGGTAAGCGGATACTTGTTCTTTATTGTCACTTTATTAAGCTGACGATAGTCGATGCACAACCTCATGGTTCCGTCCTTCTTTTTCACAAACAACACTGGTGCACCCCAAGGTGAAAAACTCGGGCGAGCAAAACCTCTATCCATCAACTCTTGCAACCGAGCTTTCAACTCCTTTAATTCGTTGGTGCCATACGATATGGAGCTATCGAAATCGGTGTGGTCCGTGTACAAGCTCAATGCCAAACTCTATCTCCCGAACAGTGGCAAACCCGCAATTCTTCGGGAAAACGTCCGGTATTCACAAACCACCGCATGATTTGGGTTCTATTCCTAACTCCTTATCATCAAGTACATACGCAAGGTATGCTTCACACCCTTTTCTTACATATTTCGGGCCAACATTGATGATATTACGGTGGCAACCCTTCAAGTTAAGAGACTCAACTCGGATCATCTCGTTGTTTGCGCATCTCAAATCAATAGTCTTGCTTTTGCAATTCACAACCGCATCATGCACGGTCAACCAATCCAACCCAAGAATAACATCAAATTCATCGAGCGGCAAAAGCATCAAGTCCACGGAAAACAGTACCTCGAATTACTAGGGGCATTTCTTACACACTTTGTCGACCAGCACATAACGACCCAAAGGATTTGACACCGAATTACGAACTCAAGAGACTCAATAGGCAAAGTCTTCTTGGATGCTAAGGTTTCGCATATATAAGAATGAGTAGAACCAGGTCAATCAAAGCAATCACATTAGTATCAAAGAGAGTGAAAGTACCAGTAATAACATCCGGCGAGGAGGCATCCTCGCGTCTTGCCAGATAGCATAAGTCCTAGCTGGAGCGCGAGCCTCGGATCTGGTCGCGACATCTCTAGATCCTCTCGACCACCACTAGCCTTGCCCGTATTTCCGGATGGTCTACCTCGGCGGTGGTAGTACCGGTTTCCCACTCCGATCTACATTACATTCGACAACCTCGGGCAATCTTTAATGAAGTGGTCAACTGATCCACACTTGTAACAGAGCGGTCACGGAATCTACTGACTTCCAAAATGCCATTTGCCACAACATCGGCACTCCGTCCTCTCTCGTCGATCATTCCCACTCATCGGCGATCGAAGTGATTCGTGTGGTCACAGGGGTCGATCGCGATCTCGTCTAGAAAAGCCCGAAGTGTCTCTAGATCGGCCTAAGCCATCTCTAAGTTTCTTTGATGATGTTGGAAGGGCTTCCCGAATACCTCTTCTGAAACTCCCTTGCTCCCGCTTCCGCTTTCCTTTTCTCCATACTAAACTCCTCGGCTTTGCACGCCGCTCGACGAGAGTCACAAACTCTCGATTTCCAAAATGCCAACATACTGCTTTATCTCATCATTCAGTCCATCTTGAGCGTTTACACATCACGACTTCGAAGAAATGCATTCTCGCTGCATCGCTAAGCCTCACGAATTTTCGTTCATAGTCATGAACCGACATGGAACCTTGTTTAAGTTCGAGAAATTCCTTTCGTTTTGGTCCATAAATCTCGGTGATATACTTTTTCCGAAACTCGGTTTGGAAGAACTCCCAAGTTACTTGTTCGCGGGGCACAACAGAAGTCAGAGTACTCCACCAATAGTAGGCAGAATCACGTAGCAAGGAGATGGTACACTTTAGGCATTCATCGGGTGTACAAGATAGCTCATCGAGTACCCGGATCGTGTTGTCCAACCAAAATTCGGCTTGCTCGGCATCATCACTATCCGTAGCTTTAAATTCAGTAGCCCCATGTTTTGGATTCTATCAACTGGGGCTTATTCGACCTTATTTGGTCAATTACCGGAGGCATTGTAGGTGCGGGGGCTGTGTTTGTTGGGAATGGAGGTTGTGGAACAGCCGTATTAGTTCGAATGTATTGGTTGAACCAATCATTCATCACGCTATAAAAGGCTTGTCTAGCCTCGTCATTCGGATTGCTAGCAACAGGTTGAGAGTCCGCCGGCGCTGTCCCTTGTGCGGGAGCAGGCGCCACACTCTCCACATCATCAGCTATCGCTCGGTTGGGATCGGGATCCATTACTATAAATAAACACAAGTTCAAACGTCAGAAATCACCACACTATCATATAATCACATAAAATGGCATGTATAGCTAGACCCCAAACGCATTACGGTAGTCCTAGAATCGACTAAACCGTAGCTCTGATACCAATAAAATTGTAACACCCCGAACCCGAGACCGTCGCCGGAGTCGAACGCGAGGTGTTAACAGACTTCAACCCACTTATTGACAATTTTCAGACAAGCTGCCAATCTGAGTACTAGTCGCTCCAAAATTCATAACTTGAGTTTTACAACTCGAAAATCAGTTCCGTAAATTTTTCCTGAAACTAGACTCATATGTCCATCTACATATTTTTTTCTAGAATTTTTGGTCGAGCCAATTAGTACAGTTTATTAGTTAAAGTCTCGCCTGTTGTAGGGATCGACTACACTGACCTTTGTGCGTTACGAATTGGATATCTCCCTGTACAGGGCTTCAATACTAATGCCGTTTGTTTCTATAGAAACTAGACTCAGAGAGGAATCTACACATATATGGAATGACTCCTAATTATCTCTGGTTAATTTACAATGATTTTCCAAAGTTGGAACAGGGATCCAGAAACCGTTCTGGCCCTATTTCACAAGAACTTTAAAATCTGTTAACTTATAACTCATATGACCATTTCGTTTCTTCCATATGAAAGTAGATTCATCAAGGTACACTTACATAATTTATTTGCTATTTAATACCATTCCTACTATTTTTAGTAATTTTTCACATCCACGTCACTGCTGCTGTCAGCATCTGCCTTTAGTAGGCTTTACCTATTTCATACTTTCCATGATTCAATTGGCCCTTTTTACATACATAGCACAAAGCGTGATCATGATTAACCATTCCAATGGCTAATCGTTTCAAAATAATTCCATACCTCATAAGGGTCAACATACAAACGATTATAGTTCTATGCTAAAACGTATATAAGCCATTTTCGCATGGCTATCCAAGTTTACACAAACCGGAAGGTACATGACCTTCAACAAAGGATGGTCCTATACATGCCATTTCAAAGTTCAACCAAAATTTGTACCAAAATGGGGCTTCGATAGTGTGGATGACTTGACTTCTTTGATCCCGAATCCGATAGCTAACGAGCGAAACCTATAAAACAGAGAGCCAAAGCAACGGGTAAGCATTTTAATGCTTAGTAAGTCTCAAGCAATGAAATCAGCTTTGACTAAGGTATTTTATTCACATGGCTAATTAAACCACTTTACTAATTCACATTCCCATACTCATACTTATTTCACATCACCGACCCTTATGTTCATACACAAAAGAACAACTTAGCCCAAGGCGGTAGCTCGTTTATCAACTTAGCGCATACTTACTTGTAAGAATTCAATTAGTACAAGCACATACAAACATACCTCATTGCTGGAATTTTCACAAGTGTATAAGCTGAAATTTTCACAGCAAGATTGCTCACTTCGAATCACATACTTTGAGGATTTAACCGGATATAGCGACTCAGACGATTGCCTTGGTCATAACCCGGATTTGGTGACTTGCACAAAGGCCTTCGGTCTTAGCCGGATATATCAACTTCGCATACGAATGCCTTGGTCTTAGCCGGATATATCAACTCGCACGAATGCCTTGGTCTTAGCCCGGATATATCAACTCGCACGAATGCCTTCTGGTCTTAGCCCGGATATATTTCCAATGTTCACTTACACATATATCAATATTCAAGACACGTCCATAGTTCATTTTCGTTACTAAAGCTCTAACACAAAATATCTATCAACCTTTACTATTTCGGCTCAATGGCCACACAAACAAGGAGCATAATTTTGATATAATTCAAGTAGGGTCATCACTCGAAGACTTACCTTGGATGTTGTCGAGCGATTTCGACGGCTATTCAACTACTTTTTCCTTCCCTTTATCGGATTTAGCTCCCCTTTGCTCTTGAGCTAATTTACACAAATTTAACTTATTAAAATCTCATCATGATAGCTTATGGCCGAATATGACAAGGAGTGTAAATGGTCATATGGCCATCCTTTAGCTCAAATACACAATGGTCATGCACATTTTTACATCACAACAAGCAATTCAATACATTCAAACATCAACGTGAAGTTCAAAGTACTTGGCCCTTATATACATTAGGCATCAAAGTTGTATATGTACGAAATCATAAATCGAACTCAACACATTAGTTAATATTCCTTTTAGCGAATTTTCTAAGCCAAGAATAGGCATCAATATGCTTGCCTCAAACCGAATGCATGCACACTAATTACCCCTCATGTGGCCGAATATACACTTAATACCACACAAAAAAAAACAGCATACATTTTACTACTAACACATTACATATCGTAATTCATTGCACATCTCTTATTTACTTCATAATCAACACATCATCACAAGCAAATATACACTTTGAATTAGTATATATGTCATACCAATCCATCATGTGCAAACATATATTCATGTAGGTGCAAGGGCCGAATTCTCAAGTGGCTTATATCCAAATATATACACATTTCCAAAGCTTAAATCTTACTTACCATGCAACATGCATGAATTATACTTATGGATATATCATGGCGAATACCACAACACCACACCATTTCAATTTGGTCATGGTGAAACAAAGAACTTAGTATCTCATTCAAAAAATGCTAAAAGAAAATCTAAGAATCTTCAATCCTCCATCACATGTATCACTTTCAAGCTTGTTATTTAACATGCAATGGCATTAACACCACATTCACTTTGGCGAATTTCATTCCCATGACATAACAAGGATTTGAACCATGGGCTAACAAGAACATTAAGCTAGCAACTAAAAACATGCATGAACCTCAAACATACCTTAATCTTGATGCAAGTTTAGCCAACCTCTTCCTAATCCTCTTCCAAACCAAGTATGAAGCAAAACTCCTTCCTTAACCTTAGTATTTTCGGCCAACAAGAGAGTGAAAAGAGATGAACAAAATTTTTCTTTCTTCCTTTAGGACATTCGCCAAGCTATGGAGGAAGATGGACACTTTTTTTTGTTTCTCATCTACTAACATTAATTGTTTATTCCATACCCTTATTTTATTCTTTCCATCATAACCCATTTACCAAACATGTTTCATGACATGATTTTTGCCCATAAATCCTTGTCATGGCCGGCCACTAGCTATGGGGGGGGAAATTTGACATGCAAGTCCATTGTTTTGCATGCATCCTTTAATTAGTCATCACACATTTCCCCTCATACTTTCAAAGTTTATTACTAGGTCCTTTCTAGTGAAATTCACATCTATAATTCTAAATCAAAGCATAAAAAAATATCACACATGAGTTAACACACATTATAGGCAATAAAATAAATATTAAATTATTTTTATGCCTTGGTTTTGTGGTCCCGAAACCACATTTCGACTAGGGTCGTTTTAAGGCTGTCACATAATTGATATGCTACGGATATGTAAAGGTACATACATTATACTCATAAGTGATGCCTTATTGAAATGTGATAAATGATGAGTAAGCGAATTCATGCATATGTATGTGTATACATGATCAACAAGTGAAAAGATTTGAAAGATGAGCCATCCTTATGCTTATGGTTATGAATTGTGTTACAATATCATGTTAACTTACATTGTGTAATTGAATATGGGACTTATGAAATAATGAGTCCATGATCAATGTGACAATGAAATTATGATAGCTATTGTGATTTTGCATCGAAATAGTGTTGAACAGCAGCAATAGTCCGACTTTGGAAAATCACCATAAATGGTGGAAGTTGAATTAGAGGCTGAATAATATTTGAAATTAAATCTTAATGAGTCTATTTTCACATAAATGAAACGGTTAAGCAAAAGAATTTTTTATTATGAGATATTTAAATTCTTGTGAGACAGAGTCGGAGTGATTCCAGACTCCCCTATCTTAAATTTGGAAACTCACTAGAAATTTTAAAAAAATAATTATGAATTAAAATTAATATGACTGAAATCCTTAATGAGTTTATTTTCAATAAAAAGAGACAAGAACATTATCCGAGTCTTTTACTATAAGATATTTGATTTTTAGTAGATAGAGGTCGAAGCTGTTACATAGCAAAATAGGGAAGAGTTTAAAGAATAGACTGTACTTATTGGATAGACAAAAAATTTTGTAAATTTTATGGTATGAAGATATATGAGTTTAGTTTCAAGGAAAATTAACAGATCTTAATTTAGAGTCCTGTAGCTTGAGTTATAAATAATTTATCGACTATGACTCGAGTAGATAGCTTGACCAGAATATGAGTAAAAGTGTAATTATAGTTGTTTTACCTAGGAAACATGTTGTTATAATGCTTATTATTTTCATATGGACTTACTAAGCCTAAAATTTACTCCCCCTTCCATTTCTTCTAGTGTCCTTAGGTCAGCTCGGGGTTGGAGATCGTTGGAGGCAACCTCACACTATCAAGCTACCATCTTTGGAGTATTCTTGAAACTTAATTTCTTCAAGTGAGTGGCATGTATAGGGAATTAATTATTGATATGTGTTTCTTTTTGTTTTGGCCAAGATGTTGGCTTATATTAATTCATTGTATATAGCCATGAGATGTGGCTTATAATGATTTTTGGTTTGTAAGTCTATTTGTCTATGGTATGTGTTAATGTATTGTGATGTGGTTATATGATCACGCTTGTTCACTATGTATGAGAAGTATACGGTACATTTACATGATGAATGCCCCATGAGATGGTCGTGGCCATGGAGTGAATGCATGGCATGGTAGTAAGATGATAATGATTGAACATGGACAATTGTTGAATGTGTAGAGATTAAGTGTTGGGTAATAAACACATGTATGACAACATGCAAATAATTTAATTGAATTTCACCAAATGTTGATTAAATATTAAATTGATGTTATAATTTGTGTCTATGATGTGTAAAAGTATGGGGGAAAAATAAGGTCAACATAAGGACTGGAAAATAGCCTAAGTGTTAGCTACACAGGCAGAGACACGACCATGTGTCTCAACCGTGTGGAGGACACAGCCTAGTACACGGGCGTGTGGCCTGGCCGTGTGGTATAAATTATTTTGCTAACGTCATAAACAGGGAGTTACATGGGCTAAGGACATGGGCGTGTCCCAAGCCACACGGGCGTGAGACTCTTCAAAGCAAGAAAATTTATTAAGTTGCCCAAAGTTTATCAAATGTTTTTGGTTTTGTCCCGAATTGCCCTGATGTATGTTTTAGGCCTCGAAGGCCTGTATAAGGGACGATATGCATGTGTTTGAAAAGTTTTAATTTTGGGCGAAATTTGGTAACCCAGTTTTGTATGTTTGTGAATGTTTAAGTCCGGTACAGCCTCGAGCCCTATCCCGGCGTTGGATTCGGGTGAGGGGTGTTACAAGAAAAGCCATTAAAGTCACTTACTTGCGAGAGTAGAGAGTGGCTGAAATTTTTGAAGCTAAAAAACCCGTACAATGGCTGAGTTTTCGGTGGAGAAGGAGATAGGGAAAAAGATGATATCTTTTCTCTTTATTTTATTTCATTTTGGTCAAATAAATTACCAAATTTCCCCCTAATTTTGACTTTCTCTATCTTTTGTCTCCTATGGCCGGCCATCACTTATCCAAGGGTCTATTTGCCCTTTAAAGACCCCCAATTTTGGTTCTCTAGCTATTTAACACCTTTAGCTATCAAAATAGGACTTTTGCACTTTATGCGATTTAGTCTTTTTTTCACAATTAGGCTCACAATCGCTAAAATTAATTCACAAAAATTTTCATATTCTCATATAATCATGCCACAACACATAAAATAATATTAAAAATAATTTCTCTGACCTCGGATTAGTGATCCCGAAACCACTATTTTGACTGGGCCCAAAATAAGGCCGTTACAACTCATATCAGGATTACACGTCTAGGCTAAGTCTTTTTCTATAATAAGGTCAATAAGATTACTCGTCCGGGCTAAATCCCGTCAGCAACAAATGCAGGACCTCATTCATTTAGGGAAATCACATATCCATCGAGTTTCCATTTTATTCAACCAGAATTCAAACATTTTTCAAGCATTATCGGGCATGTGATTATTTCATACATCCACAACATTCATATAATTCAAATAAACACATTCCACATTCATTTCAAGCATATAAATAACATTCTCATCATTTATCCATTAACATCTATCGGACACTATCATTTAATTCAAACATTTTCATTTATCGAGCTTGATAGGATATGCAATCATTTTCACATATTTATGACATTTATACAGTTTACATAAACACAATCAATGCAAGCATGTAAATAAACACAATTTAGTTACACGAACTTACCTCGATGATTCTTCGTGTACGAAAAATCTACTAATCCTACTTTCCTCTTTTCCTCACTCTAGCTCTGAATTTGGTCTATCCTGATCTATACGAGTAAATTTGACATCAATTTTTCACATTTCACATTGATGTGGACTCAATTTACAATCTAGGCAAAATTACCATCTTGCCTCTATCTTTTCCATAAATTCCAATTTCGTCTCTAGGTCCGGAAAATGAAACTTGTGCAAATTACTCCTTATTCCAAGCCTAACCAAAGCCCCATTACAAATTTTACAGCACATGTATTCATAAAATTTTAGAATTTTTCATCAAATTTTACACATTTTTCATTTTAGTCCCTAAATCATGTTTTCATCAAAAATCACTTTGTAAAAGTTGTTTATCTATCAATAATCTTTCATTTTCTACCATAAATTTCTAATTTCCAAAATATACATCCATGATCCATTTTTCATACGTTGATAAATTTTCAAATTAATCCCTTAAATAGAGAGATTAAGCTATCCCGGTTTCAAAAATATCAAAATTACTAAAAACGAGACTTGAATACTTGCCCAATTTGGCCATGAAAGTTTCTTCTCTCTCTCCTAGGGTTTCCATGTATTATTTGGGGAAGAAGATGAAAAAATAAGATGATAATTCTTTTATCATCTTTTTAATTAATTAATTTAATTTAATTCCAATTTAGTCCCTACCTTTTTAAAAATTTTCCAAGGATGAGTCATACCAAAATATCTACATACTTTTACTAATGGTCTAATTACCATATAAAGGACCTTCAGTTTTGAATTTTAAAATAACTTGTTACAACAGATTTGATACAGATCATTACAATATAGAATTTTATTAACGGCAGACACAAAAAGCACAATCCTAGACTATGACATTACTTCCATTGTATGCATAATAGTCATTCTTGCCTCTACCTTGGCGTAATCCTGGTATCGTCCCTCCTGGCACAAACTCAAGCCAAACACCTAAAACATTGATAAACATGGTAAGTTCAAGAGAACTTTGTAAGCCTCATCACAAAATTACCTTGACGGATACTTTATTTTCTTATAAGAACTTTTGCGTCAACCATTCTTCTGAATCATCTCTTTTGGGAGAATATCACTACAGGTTTAGCATACTCTTACATGCCAACTATCACACATTTATCATACCCGTGTCTTCATTATCTAACTAACTGAAGATCCTTCTAGACATTTTGTAAATACCTTCAGAATTTGTTTTGTACATACCATATCCTAATACTTGCACTTTACTCAAAACAATTGTTTGTGGACAAAGATTATGGCGGATACAATGCAATTAACAAATACTTATATAAAGCTGATTACCGCCAAATTATTAACCAAGTTATATATTAATTCAGTATTCACACAACCCACAATTGTAATGCACTATATAGACCGATCAGAATAATTCCACATTAATTACTTTCGGAACCATATATACTCAAAATACCCATAACTTAGACTTCATATGTTCTCATAAAAGATTCAGTACAGTCCAAAAATAACCCCGATATGACAAATTCCAAGTAACTTTGGTTCAATCATTTCATAACACAGACAATCTCATATACACAATTTCTTAGGTCACTCATAACTACAAATATAACCATATTTAACTTTGTAGATCATCATGGTGGATACCTTTATTATCAAATAGCTATATAGTTCTTTCCAAAATTTTATTCAATTATTTCAGAAATCTTACTCAGCTCCTAACCCTGAGCACATTAATACCTTATCTCAACCAAACTTATTACAGAATTGATAGAATTTATTGACATCTTACCATAGAGACATATATACACAGCTTGTAACACCCCAAACCCGGCCCGGACGTTATGGTTGAATCTGACGTGTTACATTGAAATGTTTAGCAAAAACTGTGCTTTCATTGAAAACCCTTCTTAAACAAAAGAAACCTTAATAAACACACCTTTCAGTTGCAAAAGCCTTGTTTTAAGCATTTGATTTAAGAAAACTTATCATTTAGAAATTAAGTTGTGGAAACGTAGAAAACAAACTATAATTTAGGAAACCCATGTTCAACTTCTCGTAATTACAATGGAAATAATAATACTTCAAGTAATAATAGCATAATGAAAACCTTATTACAATCTGGTCTGAAACATACTTAATAAAATAAAACTTATAAGCTTTAAAAACAAAAGTCCAAGTTTGTCTTGCTAGCTGGCCATCCAGAGCCCCACCAAACATCGAACCGTCTACTAGCATCACCTGAAAATAAAATAAAAGAAGGGGTGAGTTTTCGCAAACTCAGTGTGTACAAACCTCGACGGAAAACAAGCATTCAAAAATGATCATAACATGCAATGCAATCCCATTCAAATTATCCATCCGCTACACACCAGCTCTGTCCCCCATCACACCATGTGGGGATATAAATATCGACCCACCCAGCCCATACACCAATGGTAGCCCAGTTGCGGAACTACCTTCATTTACATATTGGGCTTTAAAAGCCGTCAGTGGATCCACGATTGTCAGGCAACCAAGCGATCCTCATATACTTCCTCCGTACCATAATTCCCAACCCATATGCAACCTAAGCAGAACATCATATGTATGCATCTCACGTCCACAAAACTTATATTCAACACCTAGGGGTATTTTGGTCATTTTTTCCCTTAGGGGCATTTCGGTAACTTTCCCCCTTAATTATGATTTTCACTTACCTTGGCCCATGAACAAGCCTCGCGAGCTAAGTGAACGAATACTATGCATGTGACAGCCCAAAATTGACCCTAGTCGGGAAGTGGTTTCGGGACCACTAAACCGAGTCACCGAAATGTTTGAACGTAATATTTATTGTCTAGAATATGCATTTACGAATGTGTAAAAATTTCAAGCTTCGGTTTAGTCGATTGCATGTGAATTCAGTTAGTAGGACTTGTATGTCACTTTTGAAAAATGATAGGCTAATCTATAAGGACCTAATAGTACATGTAGTCAAAGGAGGACTTGCATGTCAAAATCCCCCAAGTGCTAGTGGCCGGCCATGACAAGGAAGCATGGGCAAGACATGTCATGAAACATGTTGGGTGAGTGGTTTATGTTGAAATAAATAAAATAAGGTTCATGAGTAAAAAAAAGTGTGTGTGTGAAGGCTTTCCCTCCCTCCCCATTGCCGTGCAAGTGAGAAAGAAAAACAAAAAAAAAAAAGCTTTGTTCATCTTTTTTTCCATCCTTTTGGCCGAAAATCTCAAGGGAGAAGAAAGGGATCCTTGCTCATGGTTGGTTTGGAATAGGTTGGCCATCCTTGTAGCTAGATTAAGGTATGTTTAATATGGTGCCATGAGATTCATGCATGTTCTTAGTTGCTAGTTTTAGTTCTAATTAGTCCATGATTCAAAACCTTGCTATGTCATGGGGATGATAGTATGAAATGAAAATTTGAGATAAGTAAGGTTAAATTTGATTTGGTAAAGTCGGCCATATGGGTGTATATGTTTGTAAAAATATATTTTCTTTGTTAACTCCTTACAATCGGTTGTAGGAGTAATATTGGCTTATAAGGTTGAGTTGATTCATGATGTTGTATGTTAGGATTAAAATACTTGAGACTAGATTAGCTTAATGGTGACCATGCATTCGGCCTTGAAGCATTAAACAAAGGTTGGTTGAGATTTTGATATTTTGAACAAAGATAGTTGTGAAATGGGGTGAAAACCATTAAGTTATACACATAAAAATCCAGCAAGAAGATTAAACTACTAAATGTATTCATTTTAGATCAAGACATCAAAGAGGAGAACCAAGCAAAGGCAAAGCGAAGATAATCGAGTAGTAGATTGGGAATCATTTCATCCGATATAAGGTAAGTCATTAAGCACTTATTTGTACTAATTTAAAGGGTCGTAATGTCTAAGTAATGATGCTGAATGGAATGGTAGAATATATATATAAACATGTATGTATGTGGTGATAAAAATATTGAATTGAAAGAAAAGAGGTGAGATGTATTGAATGATCGGTTCGGCACTAAGTGTGCGGGTGTAAACATTTATAATCATAAATTGGCACTAAGTGTGCGGGTTCAAATTATACAGCACTAAGTGTGCAAGTTTGATTATATAGCACTAAGTGTGCGAGTTCGACTATTAAGCACTAAGTGTGCGGGCTTATTGCACATCCTCTAATAAACGTACATGTTCTACGTCTGCTGCCTTACCGAGTCAATCATGGACAGCGATGCGAGTAAACACCTTGAGCTCATGAGGAATGGACATTTTATTTATATTTGGAATTTTGGTTTGGTAAGTCTTGATCTATGTGGTGATATTGCTCGAAAATAAATGCATGCAATGTCATATGGCGTAATGTATGAAATATCAAGTAGGGCTTGGTATGTGACCAAACCGAAATGCCTAAAGAATTATAGTACCGTTTGGGGTGTGGATGGAGGATTTTAATCCCGCCTTAATTATTTTCTTTTATGGTATATTATTACTGAACGGCAATATAATGCTTATGGCTTACTGAGTTATATACTCACCGGTGTTTGCTTGTCGCCATTTTAGGTTTCTCGGACTCGTCCTTTTTGCGTGCTCGTGATCGTCATTGGAGTCATCACACCGGCTATCAACTTTTGGTATCTTTTTGTGTAGTCGGTTTAGGAGAACATTTTGGCATGTATAGGCTAATATGCTTTGTTGAACTTTGGTATGTAAACTTTTAGCCATGCGAAAATAGCATAAATGCTCGGTTGGATTTAGTTCTCCAATGTTAAGTCACAAGTCTTGGTAATTCGATTTCCATGCCTTATGCCATGGTTGATTATTTTGGTATTAAAATGCATGTTATGGCAATAGTGTAGTAG